>NC_086255.1:21825000-23075000 GCF_021018805.1 Prinia subflava
GCAATGCTTAGGTGGTTGCCAGTCAGTTTATTTTGACCTTTTCTGAGCTTGTCTGGAAGGTTGTACAAACTGGTATTTAAAAGTATCAACTGCCTGAAAGTCCTTTGTAGACCCTAGGAATCACAATTTGTGAGTGTTTCTGAAAACTGAGGTGGTGTTTACAAGCAGCAGCAGCTGGATGGATCCCTGTGTTTAGTAGTGGAGTCCCTGCTATCAGTGCTGCTGAACAGGCTGGCAAGGGAGGAAGGTGCTTCCCCTCTTTAAAAAGACAATGCAAACACAGCCAAAGAGAACCATGAGATGAGTTTAGTTAGTGCAGAGGTGTGTATTCCTGCTGTGTGGCTGGTCTGACACTACCTGCTCCCTGCTAATTTCAGGAAGAATGGAAAACTACCTTTAAAATTTTTTTTTAATTTATTATGAGAATTACCTGTGAGTCTTTTAGCTGGGGAAGGGCCTCACTTAGGCTTGAACACCATAAGCTTGTAAGGGTACACTACAACTTGGCAATTCAGCATGTCTAGATAATCTGTCTCAGAACTATCTGATTTGAACATGACATACTTAGAGAAATGTGCACTTTAATTATGCATACAGATAGTAACTTTCAGTTAAAATCTAAAATTGCATTGTTAATTATATATACATATATGTCTATATATTATATAGGTAACTAAAATAAGCAGAATTATCAGAAGTGATTGCTGTATGAAAGCAAACAAACAAATCTGTGATTGCTACTACTTGTTCAGGTATGTTTCAGTTTTCGGTGTGACAATTGCTGTGTTTAGAAAGACTTTCTCAGACTACAATGGATACTCTCACCTATTATAATTTCTCAGAGCTAATATCCAAGCTGTGATGCACAGCACTATATGGACATTTTGATATTCAGCCCTCATCTCTGAATTATGACATTTAATTCCTGGTAGATTCCATTTACTTCCAGTAGAGGAGGACTCCTCTTTGCCAAAAGCAGTAAGAAGTTTCTTCATGTTCAATACCAAAACAAGACAAGTTAACCTCTGAACTTTGAAAATTAGTTCCCCAAAAATGTGATAGGTACTAATAAAGATGGATTTGATAGATAAAAATGCATAGAATATGGGCTCTGGTTAATTTATTAAATATTCATAATAACGATTAAGAGAGAGCAGTCTGATTTTTGGTCTGTTCCTCTACATCAACTTGCCAATATATCTAACAGCAAAAGACATCTGCAAATACAAAAGAGAATAGGCATTCTTTTTAATTGTGTATTACCATACAAAGTGCATACAGGAGAGAATCTCCTCAAAGGCTTTTCCAAGGAGCAAGCACAGTATAGAGTTGTTCATCTGAATAATGCAATATTAAAAAAGTAAATCAAGTTTTATTCCCAGTAAGGAGCAAAGATGCTACAGATGTACCGTATGATAGATAAAACTTTGTTTAGTATTTCTAAAACAAGGAATGGGGGGAAAATTGAAAGGGTTTCTTTCCACAGCTGGTACCACTGAACTGCATTTAGTAAAGGTGTTTCGGTTGGCTTTGCATCAAGTAGACCATGTTAGTCTGTTTCTCAATGAACCAGCCACTAACGTCTTTGCAATTAACACAGTCTGAAACTAGAGAATAGATGCTTGGTTTAAGTGAGATCAATCTCTTTGAAGTCTACGTAAATTAGACGTCCATTTTTAGAGTCTTGTCTGAGGGTACCTTGCAATAAACATTGTGGCAATTAATTAGTTGTCTTTGAGAATGAAGATGTGGATGAACTCTTGACTAGTGTTGAAAATAACACAGCAAAAGTAACAGTTATATCTAATGTGCTGTTTTGACTTTAGGAGTACAATTATTCTTGCAAATGAATCTCCCCTTACTACATTCATATGATAATGTCACTTAAGGTGGCTCCAATGGATGCATGACAATCAATGGATTTGATTTAGTCCCCAAACACCACAGAAAGTCCAACAGAATAGGATATTTGGGATCTGTCTCACCAACTGAAGCACACACTCCAGAATGTCAATATTAACTGCGTAACAAATGTGTTTCTTCTAAGATGTTAAAGAGGGAATGGAGGAAGCTGAGATAAGCTTTGTTATCCATCCCAGCCACAAGGAAATGCTCTGACTAAAGGCAGGAGCAGATGACTGAATTGTAACTGACGTGGCTGTAAAGCTCCCAAAGCCAATTCTGTGTTTTTGTGTGCTAGATTTACTATCTTAATTATTTTATCCTTAATTTTTGTCAAGGTGCTTTCAGTTTGGCAGGTATCAATTTTTACAATGTCCAAAATGAACTTTGTGCATTGTGAATTGGAAACATTTTGGACAGTGAAGACTGAAAACCACTCATCTTTATGAAAGATTTAAGTATAATCCTCCATGTCTTGCCACCTAAAAACCTCAGACCTTCTTCTTTTTCTCTCTCTCACAAAACCAACCACCAAAAAATTCTGATAGGAGATCTTGATTCAGATTTGAGTTATTTCTGCCTTTAGGACACTATGTTTCATTTTTACTCAAATATATTGTTTGTCTACATTAGGGAGTAAAAAACTGTTACCTTTGCACTGGAAAGAGTTCTTAATTGTAACTGTACTCTGATGATGTTCTGCTGCAATGTTGCGATCGTTTTAAAGAATCTAGAATGATGGCCTAGTTGTGAAAACTTGGCAGTGATACATAGGTGCTAGAAAAGCTTTGTCCTAGTCATTGAAAGATGGACAAAGCAATTTACTTTCTCTTTTTGGTGTTTTTTCTCTTCAGTGAGGTAGGAGCTTTCCTTCCTGTGTGTGCCATTGGCAGCTATGTGTGAAGGTAAGGGTGGAAGTGGGACAGGGTGTGGTTTCATTGTAGAGCTGTTTCCAGCCACTTAAGTCCTCTGATCTTCATCAGCATCTGTGTCAGGGTGATCCTAACAGCGTTGGTTAAGTGATAACATTGTAGTCTCAGCTTTCTTTAGTGCTTGTAAACTGGTGGTGAATGGGCTTTGTTGGGCTGTTTAAGTGGAAGTTTCCCACAATCTGATACTAAAATGGAGGTTTTGAGAGAAGCTTTTATCACTCTTTCACCAGTCTCATCAAGAACTTCCCTTTCTTTGCTGGAAATGGAATTTCATGCTGTGTATTTCTAATACAAGCATTCCATCAATCAGCAATCTAGTAGAAGTTTGTGGTTCTAACTAAAGAGCATTTCACATGCTGTGAAGTGGTTTTATAGTCTGGCATCCAAGTCTATCCCGGATCCTATGGAAACTGCTTGAACTGGAACTTGCCTTCCATTTGCTATGCTCAATTTTTATATCTTGGTATCAGACACGTTTTCACAGCTGGTTCTCAATGCATTTCCTGCAATTAGAGAGATTGTGCAGGATGTTTTTGACAGGCAGGCAGTGTCCAAAGTCCCTGTTCCTTGTGTGGCACTAAAATGCCAGAGTAAACAAATCAGCAGTGAGTGCAATCACCAACCTCAGGAAAAAGGAATACATGCTTGTTGTGCAGCACATTTGTGTTGTCAGCAGATCTCAGTTTGCTTGGCAAGGAAGTCTGTGCCCATTTAAAAATGAGGAAAATTAAGTACTAAGAAGTGAATTGTCTTAACAAAACAGACTACAATTACAATCCAGTCTCCTGTGTTTGGAGTAGCATTAAACATTATCTCCCTTTTAAAAGGAATCAAAAACCTACAAAACCCCAAACCAAAACAATTACATATGGTAGTCATTTCTTCACAAGTAGAAGAAAATGCTATAACCTTAAGACATTTTTGTGAACTTCCTGATTATTATTTGGACATTGGAACTAGGGAAATAGTGAGGCACTTCACTTTGCTATGGGGACAGCACCCCAGTGTGCAGCATTTCCATTGCGTTGATGCCATATTATACTGAAGTTCTGATTATATAAACATCCCTTCCAGTACTTTGAGACCAAGCAGTGAGTACCAATTCTTAGGTCATCTGGAAAAACCAGTCAAGCAAATTCTGATTCTTTGCCAAATTCAAAATTTGCTGATCACTTCCTACTTGAAGTGAGAAGTGGAGACTGAGAAGTGACAGCTGCAATTCAGCAATGGCCCAAGAAATTGGAGCTTAGCTAAGACATCAAAGCAAATCTAATCTGCCTTACTCATAGGCCAAGAGCAATGTTAAAAAGGTAATTTTTCAATTATCTTTGAATTGATAAATTTTGAAGAAAGTTAAAATTTTGAAGAAGTAGTGGAGAAAAAGGGTTTTATGGCACACGTGCTCATTGTATATTGCACTTTTTTGTAAAGATCCTTGCTGTTTGTTTTTGATGTTAAGTGATATTTTAAGAGATTACAATTATGCAGAAAGGCAAATTTTGGAAGATAATGGCTGTTTATTATTTCAGTGAGGAAAATACTGTGTATAAGAGTTATTGAGGACTTAATCATTACTTTGCTGTTATAGGACAAGAGTATATGTAAGTTAAATTTTAATTTTTTAGATTTGATGTACTAGCTCGTGTACACAGTTCCTAATTCATTGAGCTGATCAGCCTTTGTGAGTTGTAATATTTTTCAGGATCATGTCACAGATTTATCAGTGAAGCCTCAGTTATTATAGTTAGAAGAGGAAAGGAAAAAAAGTCATTATAAAAAATACTGTGGAGTTTTCTGAGACTAGAAGACAAAGTTTAGGGCAACTTTTTCTTTTAGTTAACCCCTACCTCACATGCTGACAGGGACATCAGTGCTGCCAGCATTTTTGTCCTTCAAAAATTTTCTCTCTCCTTTTTTCAGAAGAGTAATTTTTGAGGCAACCATGACAGCTCTGTCATTTTACTCACACCTCTGAATTTCTCTTTCTGTTGTCAGTCAGCAGTCACTGTATCTTGATGATCATGATTGATGGCAAAATATATGAGAATTGTAAAAAGGACATTGAACATTGTGTCTAAAACAATCATTTCATGCACTTACTTTTTATGTACAATAAGAAGTTAGAACAACACCTGTTTACCTGTAGGTCTCACTTATTTTTTGCATTTTATAGAATGGTGTAGCTATATCTATGGAGATACTTAAAAATACCTATAAATATTTTCTTAAGCATACTTAAAAGTTGTTTGCACATTTAGTCTTGGTTCAGTACTTATGATATTTTGCCAATGTTTTACTGTTTTTCAAATTTCCTTTTAAATTACTAACTTCCCATAAGATTCCAGGGCTTAAATGACAACCAAGGAGCTGAGAGAAATAGCAAAAGGAATCTGAGTCATATTTTCCTTAAAAGAGCTTTATGTGTTTTTGAAAAGTAAAACATGTCAGTTATATTGTAAGTAAATAAAATACACATTTGGGGAAGAAGAAGTGGCTATTGGGCTTTCATGTCTTCAAAATTTCTACACGGAAAGGAGAGAAAACATCAAAGAAAACATTTTTTTCCATCTGTCCTAGCATGAAATTTATTATAAATTATTTTAGGAAAAAAAGAAACCAAGCTCCATGAGTTTGAGTGTTGTTCAATGACCATTGGATCTGTCCATTTATATGAAATAATTGCTTATTGAACTTTGAAAATCAGCATATTCCAATAGCTGCTGTGTGTGCCTGTAAAGCACCCTTATTTGAGGCTGAATAAACACATGTGCACTCCATTGCTACTGTGGATAGAGCTTTGTTTGCTTATAGGCATGGGTATACAGTACCTATCTTCTACATTTGGGTTTCTTTACAGCTGTAAGTCAAAAATTATATCTTTGCTATATGTGATGGTTAGTTCCATGAGAGTTCAGCTTATTTTTTTTAAGTGATTGTTAGTGGCAGAACTATGTAGGCAAATCGTTCAATATGAATACAGTCATACCATGAAAAAGAAGTCCTTCTTGGGATAAAACTTCCTCTGAGGAAGGAACTGATAAAAGCTGTGAGACCTTTTGTGAGACCCACAAAAGGTCTCACTGATACAGGCTGCATGTCCAGGAGGAAGCTGACTCTTGGGGTGATATTCTGCCAGTTAGATTGGCAAACCTTCCTATATCTGGGTCATGGATCAGGTGACCCATCAAGTTACCCACCAGTGTGCAGTAATTTTTACATGTGGGTCCTGTGGACACTGGAACTGTCAAGGGGAGGCACATTCTAGATAGCAGTTATGGTCTGGGATTTTCAGAAGGCTCGGAGATATTTACCTACTCCTTTAGGGATGAGAAGTGAAGATACTGGAGAGAAGCCAGCAGATTCCAGTAAATTGTTTCTAAGAATGCTGCTAAGTGAAGGAGTAGAGATTCATCTCTTCAATTTAGAATAGGTCTTAAAAGCATCTCTTACCACAAATTTAAAGTGTGGTCTGCTGTTACCATGAAATATCTTGAAAACTTTGTCTTTGCCATTTGGTTGACATGAATGTTGTGCTCAGCTCCAGCCCTAGATTCCTTGCTGTTACTGCAAAGAGAATGGGTTGTAGCAGGTACTTTGTCTGTGTCTTTGAGCTTTCTCTGGTTTCAGTTCCTATTCTGGGTGCAAATGGCACTTGGTTATGACACTCATGTTGTGAGGCTGGATAATAAGTTTGTCTGTAAGACAATATGAAAGTTTATTCTGCTTTTAATAGCACATGTGCATCCCATCTGGATTGGGCTGGGCTGCAACATTGGGGACTGAATTGTGTGTATTCCAGGCTAAAAAATGTGGGGCTGCAAGAAAATCTTACCGATTTTAGGTTCTTAAATTATTTGATTGGGACTGTTTGCAGAAATGCAAAAAACCCCAGAAAACAACCAGCCTCGCCCCCCACACAAAAAAACACACAAAAAATCCCCCCAGAAACAAACAAAAAAAACCCCCCAAACAAACAAACCCCCCACCCTCTTCAAAGGACCGTGCTGTTTTTATAAACAGCTGCCCTACTTTTTTTGAACCTGCAAGGTGGCATTTTATTTTATAATAAAGTAGTTAAATTTAAGTAATGCTAACATTGCTAATGACACAAATACAGTAAAAAAGCAAAACAATATTGAGTGACTACAAAAAGTGAATCTAAGACAAATGAACCACTTCAAGCTCTTTGGCACAAAAATTTCTGACCAAGTTGTTTAATGACATTAACAGAAGTGTTGAGGGGAAGGAGGTTTGGTTTAGATCACTATTTGATTTTATACAAAAAATGCAGAAATCTGTTTTGATGATCATTTTTTGAACATGGAATCATGGGAAATATTTTGTTTTCCCTGAGAGCCAAGGCAATGTATTTATTTCAAGTTTTATTAAATGAGTTATAAATTTTCCTAGCAATTTACTCATAGCTCAAGAGGTTTAATTTGCATGTGTTGCCTTTTACAATATGCTTTTCGTAATGTTGCAGATGCTTCTTCCCTAGCTTCAGTAAACAACAGGCAGTTGGCCAGGTTTTTGACTGAACGTTTGCCAACTCTGAGAAATATTAGTTAACTCTCTAGTGGCCACTGAATGATTTTTAGCTGACTTTATCCAAAAGAATCTGCAAAGATTAAAAATTGTAGAAAGTAAAAAAATAAGATAAAGAACAAGTAATTTACTGGACTAAACACAGGAAAAGAGATTTGTTTCTACATCTTACTAATTTTGGTTTTTCTTTTTTTCAAGCTTGTATTTAAAAATTGTTTGTTTTCAGAAATTTATTTGAAAATTGGTAATGAAGATTATGTTAATAATAAACATTTCTTGCTTCAGGTCATTGGGGGTTCTTTATTCTTGCAGATGTTCAAATAAAATTAAGTTTACCCCTAGTGTTTGCTTTCATTTGGAAAAGCCTATAAGGACAGTTTTCTTCAACACAGTAATCCAGACTGTAGCAGGGTGTGATGGTAAATTGTTTCTTGAACAGTGGAGGTAAAGAAGTCCGGATTCTGGCAGATTTAGGTTGTATTGTAGATGATGTAGTAGAGCTCAGCTCCCATCTCTGTGCCATCTATGGTGCTTCCAGCTTTCCTCAAGGTTTCTTTTGTGTTTTAGTGCTGTCTCTTGAGCCAGTCCTGTCGTGTTCTCTTCCAGTCTGGAGCTACCTCCATGCTTGTTCAGCTACAGCCAGGGCAATGGGTAGTGACCACATCTGCCTTTCTTCCTGTTCGTGAGTGATCCAGTTGTGTTTCACTTTCTTGCATTCAGCCTCTCATCCTCATGGTGTTTCTAGGAATGTAAGGTGATTTCAAACTTGCTTAAAATTTGCTAATTTGTCCCAAAGCTATGGCTCAAAAGACATATGCAAGACTGGCTTGTCAGCCTGCTTGCATAAGGAAATGAGGCCAGCCATGAATAAGAAAGAAATGTCAAACATCTTCTTGAATGATGTGCACTTGGAAATAATTACAGGCAGTCCCATAAATGCTGTCAGTGTAAGTGGGGCAGCAGGACAGACTGAAGGAATGAGTTGAGTGTGAATTACCTGACTTGACACTCAGTGCTCTTGGAAAACCTTTCTCTCTGGGTCTGTGAATACGTGTGGGATAATGGTTTTGAACAGATCATCCATGGAGCATGGTGGAACAGTCATTTGGCATGGGATGATTTTAAAGGTGGAAAATTCTGAATCCTTCTGATATATAGCCCGGTGACTCAAGGCTCACTCTGGGTATCTAAGCTTGCATTGTTATTGGTGTTACTTTTTGCTCCACAAATGCTCTGATGATGTGTGGCTAGCTTTGGCCTGAAAGTAAATACAGTGAAGATAACACAACATCAACCATGCCTGATCTACTGCTTTCTACCTCAGGTTCATTTAATTGTATTACCTTTCCCAGAGAGTTCCTTGTTTGTGCAGATGTAGTGCATTCAATACCATAAGGATGTGATGGCCTGGAAGAACTGAAATACTCTGAAGAACAGACGATTGTTTGTACACACCCTTCTAAACTTCTTTTCAAGCTCTGAGGCAAAATACTGTCGATATGAGGAAAAAAGCTGTGATTTTACAAGCTTAGTGTTTGAAAAGTTACCTTACATTCTCAAGCAAATTTAAAATAAGGCTCAAGTGTTAGGATGCAGAGAAGATGAGTGTCAGGTGATTTGTTCTGTCTTACTTGAAACATGATGTGTGCCTAGTGTGATGTCATAAACTGATGCCCTAGTGTCCGGCAGGAATTATGTGCCCTTTTACTTTGCTAACAAATAGCACCTATGACCCATTGAATTTCACTTAGACTGGATGAATCTCTTTTCCTCAACATTTCTCATTTCTTCCCTTGCTCTGTCTTTTCCCTTAAATGATACTGGGGAGGGAGGAGCGTTGCTTAGCAACCCATCGGAAATGGTCAATACAAGCATAAATATTAAACCTTTCCAGCCATGGTGAGAAAATGGAAAAGTGTGTTTCTCTTTTTCTTTGAGGAAATTGTGGCAAAATGGTAACTCTAATCCTTTTTGATAAATAGGACAAAACTGGTACCTCAGTTTCTCTGGAACTCCTGTACATGGAGAGAGAAGAAGACTTTCTTCACTAGTTAATAAGAGGATGCTCGTGCAGAACCCATGCACCTCCAGTGTGGTGTCCTAGGGAGTGTCTGTGTGTGTTTGGTTTGGGGCTCTGTGGAGGGTTTCTTTAAAAATTGTGTTAGAGCCTAAAACTGTTAGTTTGGAGTTTGGCTCTAACTCTATCACACACTATCACTAAACTACAGTTATAAATGATTTCTCATTTTGATGTAAATGTTTTTCATGTGCTTTATAGTTTTTAGATGGAAGACAGTAGAAAGTACAGTGCATCACTGCTTGTCATCCTATTGCAGAAATTATGTAAGAACAATAAAATCCAAATTAATTATTTGAATGAATGTCCAATTTCAGCTAGACATTTACATAATACTCATGAAATCTTGTCTTAAAAGAAGTAGAGATACTTGAAACTCCAGGTAGCTACTGTGATCTGCTTAAAGAAAGCAACAGAAAGTGCACTCCTGCAGTTTGGATTTATTTAGTCAGTGGCTGGAAGACTCGATAAAGTCTGTGCTTGTGTTTACTTTGACACCAAACATTTTGTGTCCCGTAAGCTTAGGAAAGTGTGTGAGCATTAAAATGCCTTGCCAAAGATCATTTATTAGTCATTTAGCCACAGCAGTGGAAGGCTGGCCTCTGGCTCTGTGTCCCAGTTGCCCAGCCAGTGCCTCTCCACTCAGGCACCCTCACACCATCTGGGGCTGTGTGCCCCATGGGTGTCCCTGCGTTATTGATCTCCAGTGTTACTGATTGCGCAGGAGCGTAAGCTGGAGAATAACCAGAAAAAACATGCTGGTCTGGTAGCTCCAAATTTTACTGGAAGTTGTTCCTGTGTTTATTGAAATGATATGTGCAATCATATAGCAATCATTTCATAACAGGAAATGAGAATATTTTGGGTTTTTCAATTCAGTTTTCTTGAAAAGCAGCCCCTGTGAATTTTGATTGATATGACACTTTAAAACTATAACTAAAACTGTATTTGTTACAAATGAATGACCACTGAATCAATTTCTTTAGTATATATTTCTTTAGACTTGCATCATTAATATTCAAAGGGGAATGTCTTTTACATTGTGCTGCAGTTTATACTAATGTGGGTTCATTTGCTTTCATGTTATTAAATCACTCTCTTCTACTGAAAAGATAAAATGAGGCCGCATTGTTCATGTGCTCGGTAGAGCTGTGGCGATGTGCAGTTTGGTATCTACTGCATTTCCAAAGCAATAAACACATGAATAAAAAATCAAAGGTAGTAGACAGGATTTTGCTTTGATTTCCACAGACACAGCATGCCATTGTTATAAAAGAAATCTAATAGGTAGATAAAAATTTGCTTGTATTTGCCAGCTGTTTTTAATGCAACGGCTTGGGTAGTCTGTATTATTTTTAGGATGATCAGAGGGTGCAAAACCAGTTCTTTGCATAAAATTAATGTATCTATTAGAACTACATTGGATCTTACTCCATAAAACACTTCTAAAACTATTTTCTGTGTATAAATCTTCAAGTATTTGGCTTAGGCTGTATGTTTCACTGAAAATTTATAACCATCAACACTTTTAAAAATAACAAATAAATGCCATTTAGAATTCTCCTCTGCTTCTATCTCACAGACATATCAATGTTTAACTGGATATACCTGACTGTTCTCTTTGAAGCAATTGAGAATTGCTCTAATAATTAAACATTTAGAACACACATGGCTTTATGATGGCTTTCTTGACTTAAGTTCTCTAATGGCTTTGCTTAAGAAAAATTCATGGGCAGCCTGAATTCTACCTAGGAGCCCATTTACAGCATTTCTGTTTGTCTGTGTCTGTCTGTTCAGGGGAAACTTGCTAGAAAGAAATTCAGCCCTTGGTGCTGCCTCCTTAGATAACTATCAGGGTCTTGCTTTTCAACTGAAAATTCATATTTTTCTCTAGAATTAAAATTAGTATTTCTCTGTAAACCTTAAATTTTAAAATGGTTTATAGACAAGTGTGTAGTGTCTGTACTGAAACCATAGTGTATTTTAAAAATGGAGAAGTTTGTTTCTACCCTTCCAAATAAAAATGTGAACTGCAATGTAATTCTCTCTTCTTTGGTGTCATTTGCAAAATATCTATAATGAATCCTAAAGAGGATAAAAAAAAATCTCCTTGCCACAAAAAATACTTTCATTAATGATTACTTTTAAAACTAGGGATTCACCTGTCTCCTTAGTAAGCATTTTCCAAAAATGCTGTTTTCAAGTAGATCATTACAGAGTTGGCTGATATGTTTTGCTCCTAATGTTTTAATCTTGGAAAACTTAAATGTATATATTTATTCTAATAAATTTCAGCAAACTCTTGAACCTGATAGCAGTGCAGTATTTTTCATGTCTCTAAACAAATAAATTAGTTACATAAAATTTTCGCAACTCATCATTCTCAATTTTCATTCTTTATCAGTATTTTCATCTGTAAATAGTTTGCTTACATGCTAACATTCATCAGCAGTGAAGCTGGAAAATGTGCCAGCTTTATCAATACCTTGATTTATTTTGGTTTATGATGTGTTTTCTGTTTCTACTTTAAATCTTGTATCTTTGCTCTCACTTTTGCAATACTATCTCTTTAGTGCTTTGAATAAGAAGTGATTGTTTGGAGACTCCAAATGTACTAAAGGGTCAACAGTGAAAGAAAAAGCTTAAATGTGATAGAGAAAACGGTTGTGTCTCAATGTAATGTGTTTCCTACCTTGATTAGTGTGTAACTGCTGCCAGGAGCTCAGTCCTCTGCAAGAACACGCTGTGTCAGGCGATGAGAGTGTGTATCCTTACCATTCCTACTGTTATTTTTTAAAGGCTCTCACTGGTTGATTAGATGATTTTCATGCTTGGTGTAAACCTGCACACATCACAGACGTTATTGTGAAACTGTTATATCCAGTTCTGTAGGTAAATATTTATGTATTTTGGTAACTTCTGGATGTAAAGCAACAGGTGTGGAGCAGCCAGAGGAGTCAGGGAGCCGCGCTACGCTGAGCTGCCGTGGCAGAGCAGGCTGCACTCGCGGAGGGAAGGAAAAGAGAGACGTGAGGGTCCTGTGAGTTCGTGCTTCACAAGGCCTATCCCCCTTGCAGTGGGGTGGGGAGAACCTGATGGTCCTGCTGCTTTAACAAGTGCTGTCATTTGTCACTGTCCTGACATACACATTTCTGCTTGAGGGGCACAGAGAGAAAGAAGGCGTTAGCATCTTGCCTGCAAAAAGAGCATTATCGCTTTTTGCACTTTGGGAAGCATAAATTTTGGTTTTGCCACTGAACAAAGCTCTTTCTGTTAATTTGGCAGGCATCTCTTAAATGAGAAATCTGAGAACTGAGCTTTGTATGCTTTTTGAGAAGCATCTTTTATTGGCCACTGTTTTCACTGTAATAGGTAATTTATAAAGAAAAATGGTAATATTGCTAAATCTTCAGGAGATAGTCTTTGTGAGGGAGATCAGAGTTAAAATAACTTCAAAGGGAACAAGATGCCTGGGCTTGCTTTTTCACTGGTAGAGCTGCAAATGAGATGCTGAAATTAAAGTTACGTTTTAAAATACATATATTGAAGTGAGAAGAACAGGATACTAAAGGCAGGATACTACCTGCTGTCAGTAGGACAACAAAATACATTTGGTAAGGTTACAGAGACCTAAGCCTTGGGAGATGTTAAGTTCCACAAATACTTCATTTCCAAAGAGATTCAGAAAGGTATGGCCTAATGCACAGCCAGTTAACAACATGTGATGTTAGATTTCTACAGATTGCAATGCTTGGAAAATTATGGTGAGCCTAGTTCTGAGCATCTACTCCAGCCGTAAAGATACAAAACTAAGTTAAAACATCAGTTAGTTTTTTACTAGGTTTTAAGTTTTTATATCCTAGACCTTTTCATTTGTAAAGGGAAGACCAACCCTGTCCACCCCTGATGAGATTGTGTCATTTCATTTCTCTTGTCCAGAAACTGGAGTTTTTAAGCGGCCTCACATAGATGTTTTTGGAAAACTTTTATATTGTTTTGGCATTTTCTCAATTTATAGAGAAGATGTAGTGATAGACTAGAAAAGGCTGAGCACGGAAAAAAAAAATCAGTCAAAAACCAAAGAAGTGAAAGAATGCAAAAATACCATGGGATTTTTGCTAGGAAAGAAAAAAAATGAAAATCTGGGGGAATCAGAGATGTGAGATGGAACCGCTGTTTTGTCTGAAGCTCATATTGGTCAGGTAACTAAACAACTATCTCTAAGAGCACTCCTCCAACTATATGCATAATTTTATGTTATAAATGCAAGCATATATAAAATTACAGATGGTAAGGCACCTTACTTCTTCCCCTGCTTTCCACCAGTCTTGTCAGCAATATAATTGTGCCACTCTGATTCTGACTTACAGGGATGCAGCGGTGAGTGACCAATGTTTAAACATTCATTCAATATTAACATGTATAAGAAATGTAGGATACTTTCATTAATTGGATGAGGGTTATATGTGTTTCATTTAAAAGCTGCAGTGATCACTAATGGAATGACCTCGAAGTCATTATCTGTTAAGAAGCAGGAGAAAAGATTGTTCTTCATGTTCAGTTGTATTTGTCATTACTTGTGAATATAATTTCCAGATAAAATATAGTTTTAGCTCTCTAACCACTCTAAGCTAAGGTTGGATGGAATAAATTCTTCCAGCTATAATTTAATTTTGTTGCACTGACTCTAAATAGCACTTTTTTGACTAGCTTTATTTATAAGCTGTGTTTTTTAAATGAAGAACACTGGATATTGTTTCTTATTTCATTTTTTTTCCCTTTTGTGGCTTCTTTAAATTTTCATAACCTTTACAAAGACATTGTAGACAGGAAGGCTACAAATACTTCAGATACCAGAGCACTGCTCAGGAGTCCACCAAGCAGTATTACAAAGACACAGTGTGCTGTACATACCAGGTGGTTCCGAGCACAATTCCTTTGGGATTTGTGTTTTGTCATTAGTCACTAAGATCCTCAGTCTTATTTCCCCCTTCCCCTTGCTGACATGAAGACGTTCTTGCTAATGGGAGACCAGACTAGTTGCTCTGATTCACATCATCATTTTATTTGTCTACCACTCTTGAGATTGTCTCTCAGCAGTCTCAGAACTGAATGTGTACAGAAGAAAAAGTTAAAAATTTACTAGTTTAGTAATAGAAGTTATTTATTCTCTTCTCTCTTAGAATGTTTTCTTCAAACAGGGATCAGTAGCAACACTGTTTGACCCAGCTAACAATGTGTGCAATATCGACTTCTGCTGAGAGTGACAGCAGTGGATGTAGACTTCAGGAATTTCCTGAACAGCAGCTGTATCACCTGGTATCTGGATAAAGTCTTGAGGCCCAGCAAAGTTTATCTTGACAATTTTTCTGTTCTGATTGAATCAAGACATCTTTGGTTTGACTTTGATTTTATGAGTCATGGCCAGAGCCAGCCTGTTTGAGTTGGGGGGAAGCGGAGGGCACCGTGAAGGGAGCGAGCTGTTGGTCCAGGACACAGAGAGTGAGCAAGATGTGCTAACAGAGAAGAGACTGCCCCTGCTGCTCTTCAGCAAAACTCTGATTTTTCAGGATAGTAATGAGGCTTTCCAAGAGCAGAGAACTGAAATACAGTATATCCAAAAGCACTACTCTGTCTATTTAGGTCAGTTTTTATCTATCTCATTTAATGTGTTAGAGAGTAACATAGAAGTAACAAATACAGGATTTTAAAAGAGAAAAAAAAAAAAAGTCCTGGATGTCTACTCAGATTGGTGGTGCATCATCATAGATGATTTTGTGGGATGCATTGAATCAGATGACCAAAGCAAAAAGAAATAAATGTAGCCAGCTAGTAAGTGTTTAAAGAGGAAGAAAGAAAAATGTTCTTTTCTGAAGGAAGAGGAATTAGGTGAGTGACGAGGAAGATTTTCATGTATCAAATGGTAGCACCAAGACTGATTTATTTTTTAAAAATTCCACATTTATTGTTTGGATAGGTTTCTTCATTGAGATCACAGAATACCCAGGACAGCCTCTCTTGGGTGAGCCTTCCTTTTCTTAGTATCATACTTGTTTTCATTCTCATTTAATACTTAAACTTCCCCTTTGTCACCCTAATAACTGGGCATTTATTACTGGTATTCACAGAAGAGGGGAGGGGGATGAAATATTTCAGGTGAGTCATCTGATCTAATTTGGAAAGGTTTCTGTGAGGAAAGAACAACTTTTGATTTATAAGGGAAGGTTGTCTGTTATAAAGATATACATGTTGGAATTTATTATCAAGAATCTGCTTTTAATTTTAGAGATTGTTTACCTAAACTACTATGTGTCAGAGCTCAGGACAAATTTCTACTTAGCATTTAATTTTAGATACTTGCCATAGTGGACAGTAAAAAATGGGTCCCCAGAATTCGTGGCATCATTATGAATCTTACCTTCTGGCAGCCCCTGCCTGCAGTTTGTCTTTGAAATCTCCTTGATGCTTGTTAACCCTGTTCTGACATGTAACAGCTCCCGTTTATTTATTGGACTTTGCTCATTTATGAAAAGGTACAGGAATTATTAATGGTTTAGTATCTATTGATGTATTACTTGGGTGGAATTCAAATTCTAGTATTTATGGTAAACCCCTTTATAATGAAATGAGCATAGAAACAAGAAGGCTCATTCTTAAGGTGAAGTGTCTTTTGCTATATGAACAATTGTCTGTAAAATATTGTCTTACCAGCTTTGTATTTATGGCAATAAATCAGAAATAAGGACTTTACGTATGAAGGGAAAGGATTAAGAATATTTGTGCAGATGATAAAGAATAAATAACCTGATTCAATGAGCTGTATATTGGGTACATTGTCATGGTCTCTGGAAGCTGATACATCTCTGCATCCTGCAGTGAGCTCCTGCCACAGGATTGGGCTCACGTGGTGTGCCAGAGCAGGTAACAAGTGAAAGTGTTTCTGTGTCAAATCTGAATGCCCAGAAGCTGAAACTAACGCCGGGAAATGCGACTCTTCTGTGATTTGGTTGTGATCTTGAGGGCTTGATTTTGTTCTGGCTTCCCTGGTGTAGTGCAGGAGGGATTGATATTCTCTTAAGCTGTGTAAACCCCATGTTTTTGCTTTCCTTTAGGAAAGCACATGGAGCCTTGGATTTGCATAGATAGAACGTTTTTCTTTTAAGATTATAATATAGAACATAATGACAGTACTGGGTTCAGAACAAAGGTCCGTACAGCTCAATACTTTGTCTCTGACAGTGGCCAGTGGTGGAAGAGAACAAAACCAGGGAAATCTATAACCATCCTTACTGCATGTTTTCAGTGATTTGCAGGGACTGGGTGAGAGAGAGGCATTAGTGCATTTGAAAGACATCCTATTTATATGAGCACTGTGCAAAAAAACATGAGGCAGTGAGCAATTGTGGTGTATGCAATAGATGTTAAACCAGGAAAGGACAGAGATAGCTGTGTGAAGCTGAGTGCATGAATGTTGTAGAGTGTATAAATCAAGAGATGATGGGAGCAATTCTGTGTAATGTAAATAGCACTACAGCTTTTGTTCATTTGGCTGAACTTTTCACGCTGTATGGAACATGCAAAAGAAGTGCTTTAAAGGTAATGGTATTTCTCTATTTTTCCAACTTTCTTTTTAGTAGTGTTTTATTCCATGCAATGTTAATGTTTAAAATATTCATCATCAATGCTAAGTGTGAAAAATAGTAATCAAATTCCATGGTTCTTCATATAAGCCTATCCATCACAAAGCATGCCCTATGGCTATATATCAATTTTAAGCATTAAAGTTACACAGTATTATCTTAGCATTAGGTTAACTGTCAAATAAAAATAAAAATTAATAAGCTGGAAAAAAGAAAGAAGAGGAGACATTCCTCATTTAAAATCCTCAACTGATCTGGCATAATTGAAATGTCTTTTAGCAGAAATGTTAGCTTTAACTCGGATAAGACTCAGCTCTCAATACCATTTTTATGGTAGTCCAATAGCAAATAATTCTTGGAGTACAAAACTACCAGCTACAAATGCTGATAAGGTCCAAGCTTTCTCCTTGTATCTCACTGACCAGAAGCATACGTTTAGAATTAAAGAAGATCCAGGAAGACTTTCTATATTGAGATGTCTGCCTGTATGTTCAAAGAGATTAATGAGCTTTAGTCCATGTAGGCCCCAGTTTTGAAACTTTTGCTGCCATTTCTCTTGCAGTCCTTCTGAGACATTGTGGAGTTTGGGCATCTGGCTGCAGCATTAAAAAAAGTGTGAAGAACTGAACACTGGTTTTACTTCACAGTTTAATAACTAATAGATTTTTGTCTACACATATATTTTGTCTATATATGTCTACACATACACATATAGACACATATTGTGTCTACACAATACACATATAGGACTAGGTGGACTATACTTTATTTCTCTTTTCTTCCCTGCTTCCTCCCTCCCGCCTTCCAGTCTTTTAGATAAGCTGTTTAGTCTCTGAAAGTATCAGAGTAATAGAATGTTGTTGTTGCATTCTCATTTGCTTTGATTTAGTTGAATGTGATATGGGAAATATCATCCTTAACGTCTTTTCCGAAAATTAAACACACCTAAGGAAAGAAATTGTGTGAATTCCACCTCATATTTATTTTTAAATACTAAGCCCATATGTATTTCTTTGATACGACTTGTCTTAACAAGAATCCAATGCAAGGGAATATTTTTAACATTTCCAAGCCTTGTGCTGAGCCAGCCTCTTTCCATCAATGTTGACTCTGCCTTGTTCTGAATTCCTTGTTTTTGTCACCAGAGTTTTTCTGCATATAACTCCAGTCTATTTGTATGGCACTGAAGTCAATATGTAGCATTTTTCTTTCTATAGTTTGTATTTATTTATTTTATATTTGCTGAATGAGCCTGGCCTGTAATGAGATTATTGGTGATAAAATTGTAGTCTTCATGAAGTTTGCAACTCTGTGAATTCAGATTCAGACTACGAATTTCTAGTAAGGCAAATAAACACCCTCCACTTGGCTCACTTTGACACTAAAATATCCCTTTGATGCTGATGTTTTTGCTGGAAGTCAGATTTAAGCTGTAAAATAAAGTAGCTGTGCAGAGTAAGTTAAGTTTTGATCTCATTTCTGCAATATCTGTCTTACTTAAACAGTTTTTAATATTACATTTCAAGATATACCAGAAATAATTTTTGCCTTGCTACAAAAGGAACATATTGGTGTTGTTAACATAGCATATTCCTTTAGTTGCTTACACTATTTGTTCTCTGCTTTGCTTTAAGGTATGAGAAAAATTTGAGTTTCTGTCCAGGGAGTTGATGAACAGAAATTAAAATGGTTTCTTCACATCTCTAATTTAAAATTAAAAAGTGAGCTAAAATATTTTTTTCTTAATGTACTGTGAGCTTGAACAGTAAGCAAATATTTCTGTTCTGGTATCAATCAGAAAATGAGCATGAAAAACGCTTTGTCTGCTGGTCATGGGATGCAGGTGAGATAGGAGTGACATTATATCATATTGCACTTGAGAGAACATCAGGTGAAGCATTACTTGGTAGTTCTGAAAAAGCTACGAAATATGAATATCACAGCTAAATAAGTTCTTTAACCTTGCACTATAAATGCTTAAGATTTTGTTCTTTTCAAGTGGGATGACAAAAGACCAAAAACATTTCTAATACAAATGTCTAATGCATTACTGTCATAAATGTTCTCTCAATGTGTATATATAGAAAGAGAACAATGGGCTGCAAGGTACTGCATATTCTGATCAAATTCCCCTACCAGCTGAATAAGTGATCTGAAAAGCACCTCTTTCAGGCCTAGAATCTCTATAATCATGTTGTTCAATTTTTCATCTCTGTCCAAATTGGTTATGGGTTTGTTGTTCATAATCCCCGTGTGAATGTCTTATTTGGCAGAAGCCTTTAATAAGAAGTTGCTAACTCCTCTTTCCCAAGTATTAATTCTGTAATAGGCATAATTCAACATGATCAAAATTTGGCAAAATCCCATATAGCAAAATAAATAATTTACTAATTTTCACTGTTCTGAAAGACTGGAGGTAGGATAACTCATGGTTCTTAGCTCTGTACCAGTGCAGGTAAGCAAAAAGTTAATGACATTTTTTGCTGCTAATATTTTTAGGTTAGTAATGACCCTTTACCAGCTATTTTTACAATAGGTATGTAAGCAATGACAGCACATGAAATGTATTGTTGATGAAAATAATGCACATAAATTTAAAAGAAATGTTACTGCATCTGACATCTGTTCATGCATCTGAATAACTGTCCAGCTATGGACTTTTACCTGAGTTTTGCCCTGTGTGAAAAATATGAATATGCAGGAGGAAATGAAATAAAAAGAAAAGACTACTACAACTTTTCAGTGGAGTGGCCTTACCTATAAAGATATATTGAATTTGATCGCATTAGATAGAGTAATAACTGTACACAATATTTGTAGTAAAGTTTGGTTTTGAGTATAGCATATTCTAAAACCAATTCCAGAGCTGATTCTTTTGTCTTGATTTAAACAACTCAACCAAACCTAACCAAAAACATCTCAGCAGTGAAGAGAGCTCCAGACACTTTTCTGGTAAGAACATGCTTCTTATTCCCAGTCTGGGGTTGGATAGCTTCAGCATCCAAGTATTCCCAGTCTTGTTACACTGTCTGTTGGGTTGCAGACCCCATTACTGAAACAATATTGTAAAAAAAAGTTTGCTTTTTGCTTTTCAAAAGTGGTATGGAACAGGAAAGGCTTGACACAGCGGTGCTGATAAGTGGTATGAGACCTGGAAAAACTCAGGAATGGAGCAAGAACAGATTATTATACCTTTATGTTTGAATGGGCACAAATAAGAAAAGAGAATGCAAACTATTAATTTGTCTAGAAAAGGCTGCAGAGCTCTGTCTTTATAACAGTTCAGTTAAACAGAGATATTTGCAGCTGAAGGGTCTTCATGAAGGGTGACTACATTATGCAGTTTGGTATGGAGTTATATGGATACATGCATGATAAGAAAATCTGCAGTTGATAAAAGGATGTTCAGAAATGGTAAACTTGTTTCAGTGTCAGAACCAAATTAAAATGTACAGGCAATCCTAACTTGTGTCTAGTCTATGCTGAAGTGGTTGCCTAATGTTATTTAAAACAATATGGGGAACTGTATGAACTGAGAGGGGTGACCCCAATGCTGTTTTAATTAATATTAGATAAATCTAACCTTGTAAGAGAATATCAACATTTAATATTCTGGCGTATAAGTCTGAGCTAATCTTGGGTACAGAAACTGTTGGCTCTTGTGAAATGAGGGAGATGAATCACGAAAGCTCTGGAATCTTCTGAGCCATGTCAGTTCACAAAGGACGTGGGTTTTGCCAGTCTCAAAGTAGGTAACACAGGCTATTTTCTCTTCAGGAAATCTTCAAATAATGGTTTACAGGGACTCCTTGTTGGTAAAATTAGAAACATGTTTAAGCAGAAAGACATAAAATAAATAGCTAGGTAATTCTGGACTCTATACATGAGAGTATCTCCGAGTATGACAGTGGTAAAATGTATAGAACAAATGAACAACAGAATGATGTAATAGCAATTTTAGTAATGTCCTGAATCAGTCCTACTTATCTATAGTATTCAGTGTGAATTCTACTTGCAACAGTGTTGTACCTGTTAGGCAGTTTCATAAAGGCACTATGTTTTTTATATAACATTTTGTCCCTTTAGAAATTATCATGACGCATGTCAGGAGCTTTCACACTGAAAAAAATATGTCACATTAGCTTCCAAGTTTCTGATTGTCTAAATAACACGGTAACTCAACATACAGCTGTCTGGCATTTTGACAGTACAATAACCCATAATTCTTTCTGCCACTCAACACTTCAAGGTTAGCATTTTGTAGTTTGCTCTCAAGGAGTATTCATTTAAATTTTCAAGAGGCAAAGAGTTGAATGCTGTCTTATACTGCTCTTTTGATTTATTTTTTATTTACTTTTCTACTGTATTAAATTTTTTTAACCATATATACGTGTATTTTATTTTTAACCTGCAACTTTCCGGGAGGTAGGATGTTCATCTACATCTCTGTTTTTCAGAAACTGGGGGCAGTGAGTATTTACAGCAGTACTTGCTATAGCAGGAGTTTGTCTTGCATCAAAGGGAAGCATCACCTCCCTTGGTATATTGCAGGGACCACAGATTGCTTAGATACTGAACAGTTTTTTCACAGGAAACTGTGAAGTGAAACAGTGACCTTTGGGAAGAGCTGCTTTCAGTTCCAAACTTAAATATTGAGATTTTGAGTGAAATGGAAATTTTGAAATTCATAATGAGGCATTTGAGCAAAGTTCTCTTTGTGAGCTTAATATAGTTTAATCTTACTGGGACTCGTTTATAAATTAATTGATTAATTAATTGTTGGGGAAATCATTCTTATAAATTCTTAGATAGAGATTATTTTTTTAATAACAGGAAGTTTCTGTTGGAAAAATGGGGGCTAGTGAGTCATGCCAAGTGTACATTATAAATCTTAATATTGTAAATTCTGGTGTAGATGAAATTTTAAGTATTTAGTGGAAGTTACTCCTTATTTAAGAGTTCTGGCCTGCATTTAAACATCTCACTATGCATGTCCAAAGACCACCTGCCATATCTGACTGAAATTCTTGGTAAAGAAAGCACAGAAAGGTAACAGAGACTGAACACACATAATTTTTGGAACACTCCACCTTGGGCAAATTTTTGGAATCATTGTCCCATTAATACAGACCAATATGTACACATTCATTGTTTGGTGAAGACAGGTATAAGGCCAGGAATTTTGTTAGTTTTTCACACATCCACATATTAAAACTTGACCTAAACATGTCAGAACCTCAGAAAGAGCAGTGCTGCTGACATTAATTTTATGTCTATTTTAAAATCAGTGTTGCAAGCCACACCATATATATTTATGCACACAATGATTACTTTACTGAAAAATATTTATGTTTTAGAAAATAAATAGGTTTTGTATCCTGCAAGGGAATGAGATAAAATACAAATATAACATGATTTAGAATACCGGGAAAATATTTTTTGTCATTGAACAAAACCCCCAACCTTTACATGCACTTGTCCACCCTCCCACCCCCTCCAACAGTCCTGGCTATCAAGAATTAATTACAGCTTTTAAAGAATCAACCCCCCCATGTATTACCAGTGTGTGTGCATGTGAGGAGTATAAATATGTCCTAGAAATGCACAAGAATACATTAAGTGGAATTTTTTTGTTCAGTGTGATTGCTTTTCATATGGTTCTGAGAGGAAAATAATTCAGTCTTTTAAGTCTTGGGGAAATGGGGTATTTTTTGAGCTCTTTAAAAGAGAATTTTCACCAGGTTTGACCAAAGGCATTTTCAAAATCATATCTGGAAAAACAATGGGATCAAATTAAGAACCATTTAAAATTCTCAACTGAGAAATAATCTAGCCTGGCAATTTAACTGCACGTTCCTCCCAAACACACACAAACTTTTACATGATCATTCCTTTTTTCTCTTGTGCTATTTTTCCTTTCACTCTATGAGCTAAGCTGGAAAAGAGAGGGAAAAGATTGTAGTGGTTACCTTAAAAAAAATTTAAAATCCTTGACTAGTAGTCCTGGTAATGGACACTGAATACAGTTCCAAAATGTGCCCAAATACCTAGGTAAACATGTGACAATTGTTGTAAGAGAAGGCATCTGGGGGTTTCTCACTGAATTCTTGCTCAAGTGCAGTGTATTAACTTCTCAAGGCATAAAAATACATCTGTGGCAAGTGCCTTCTTCAAGGTGTAAACCCCAGCAGACAGTATGAAACATATCTTAATAGAGCTTTATTGTGCTGCCTTTCCTTGTCCACCTTTGCTTTGTCTTTATCTCTTGCTGTCTCTTACTTGCTGAGTTCTTTTACTGTCATTCTCATAAGTTTTGATTGCTCTTTCTGTAGTTACTCTTTTAGACAGGCTTTCTCTCCCTCTAAATCTCCCCTTTATCTTCTGGGGATCATCCTTTCTGCTTCAGGGTTTTCCGTTCTCTGAACGATATTTGTATGTGATAGAGCAGGCGCTAGACCTCGGGATCACGTAAGTGGCTGTGACATGCATGCACTTTTAATTGCATGACAGCTGATAGTCTGCATATGGGGGCATTTGTCAAGGGGAGCAGAAATGTTTCTGTACAGCTCAGGAGTGTGCTTCTTATCAGGGCTTTGCTGATCCCAGGGCTGCAGCAGAAAGCACAGAGACCCCGACTTTGAGGGAGAGCCCTGTTGTGGCAGATACTGCTGGTCAGTGGGTGAAGCTACTGAGCTGCAGGTGGCTCCTTAAATAAATGGACTGAGAGGAAGGGCATAAGGTGCAGGTGGGAGGGTGGCACAAGAGTATTGTGAGTCTTTTGAGAGGCCTCTTGCATCTTGCTTTTTGAGTTTCTTACAAGACTTCTTTTTTTTCTCTATCTGGAGTATGCCAATTGTTTGGTTTTTTGCAGTTTGTGATGTTTTACATAACCAGCTCCTTCTATTTTTTGACAGTCTTATAAAACACTTTGCCTTCTATATGGCCTCTTAAAATTTCACATTAAACAAAAATTGTTCTCAAATACAGTGTTGAGAATGATGGAAAGATCAGGTGCCTGTTTTGTCTCCTGCTGGGATTGCATCTTGGAAATCTGCAGCAATGCTTTTGCTTAAAATTTTTGTTCGTAAGAATAATAGCACGTTCCAAAGGGTACACCTGATGCATTTATTCATCTCACCTGGCAAAACCTGCTATCCCATCAATATGCCATCACCATTTTTATTTCAAATACCTCTCAGATGTTTAAAAAACCTTTGCCTACTATTCTTATACTGAGCCCATATATTAGTTAACTCTGTGGACCTGTCACATCATGGCTTGGAAAATTGATTATGAAAGCTGTGACATAGTGTTTTGTGATGCATTTGGCTACCAAAAATAAGTTTTAAAAAATGTATGCCATAAGAAAAACAAAAATTAAACAGGAAAACACTGGAGACTGTGGATTTTAAAACACATATAATTATATGTTTCCTGGATGCCTATTGACTTATTAAAAATAAAAATAAGATTGAAACAAAGCAAGCATTTAAGAATGTGCCTGCAGCTCCTATTCTCCAAGTAATTGAATACAGGATTTCTTCTCTAACCCTGTTCCAGCAAGAATATGCACTGCTTAGGTATTCATTTCAGTGGCATTGACAATACTGACAATATAATTGACCTAAAAAGTTCTGGATTTCCTGTTAATGCACTTTAGAAACGTACATCAACTACAAAAAAATCATTTCTATCTACATTTCACTTGATTTCCATTTTCAAGAAAGGAGGTTTCATCATTATTATTCTATTTGAATAGCACTGATATCTTGAGAGATGGAAGGAGACTTCTATTGTATGCAGGAGTACTTTATTTCGATATTTTCTTTGTCTGATTATACATGATAAACACACATTAGTGACATTCCGTGCATGTTTTGAAGATAAATGGGATATCTCTTTAAACCATTCCTGACACTTCCTAACCTGTGGGCTTAATGGCATATTCTTTCTTTGATTCAATAATTTGTCTGTCAAAAAAGCTGTGCTGACATTCTCGTTGTTGTGGGACTGAAATGGAAAGAAATCTCTTATCTTTAAGATAATTTTTGAAAAATCGAGGAGAACATTTTAGGATAAAAATGTTTTAAAAATGATTTCAGTTGGAAAAAAAATGTAAGTGTTGACATTATACCAACTGCTAGATGGCAGGTGATAAAAGGAAGAATGTTATCTAAAACTGTAAGTCCCCTTGAATTAATTAGGGAATGTGTGAAATCTTAGAAATGAAGACAGTTTCTACTACTATGCCTTGCATAAGTATTAGTTCTGTCAAATAACTAGTAACTTTTAAAATAATGGACTATAGACGTTGCTAAAAGAGTCTGCTTTGCCAAACCGACGTAGCTTCTCTGTGTAAGGCAAATACTAATATATGCATGTACAAACGAACATGTACTTGTGTGTGTATATTGTCTGTGGATGTATTTGTATTTATATGACTGTACTGGTGCACTGTCTATCTAAAATAGTCTATTTGGCCCTGTTTTATTTACAGAACTGATAGAGGAGTAATTCACACAGGCTGTGCAGAACCTGTTTGTTTTTCTTAGTACAGTCTGGTGTAATGGGAAAGGTAAAGGACGTAAACTCTGCATGAAACAAAAACTATCCCCAACCTCCATTTATATCTGATCAAGTAACATAGGACAATATTAGAGGCTACAGGTTTAAACACTGTTATATGTTTGTGGTAGCTGCTTTCCTGCTTTGGAAGTTTTCACTTGAACCCTGTGGCTGGCTCTGAGTTCTGTCTGCTGTGCATGACAGAATTTTCTTACCTTTTTTAAAGGGTGTGACAGATGTAGCGATTCTAGTATTTTTTGCTATAAAAGTATTATGCTTTTATTGGAGGTAGATTAGGCTGTTGGCTACATAAGAAGAGAATTAGCTAATTCTGAGTACTCGTGTCCTCCTTTCTTCATTGTTTTTCCTGAGTTTCATTTTTGCCAGTGAGCATTCATCAGTGCCTTTTTCCAGAGCATTTCCAGAGCTACTGTCAAATGTGCCTCTGGCTGGATGGCTGGCTAACAGGGATTGATCTTGCACAGGGTGTCTGCCTTAATTTGTCTTTCCTCATGATTAGTCTTGTCCCATTTACATTGTAATTGTGAAAGGCTGACTTGGTGACTCTGGCCTATAAGTTACAATTTGAGGCTTAAGCTCCTCGGTTCACAATATGCTTGCAAGGGCTGAGAGCTCCAATGTGTTTTGAGATGCTTGCCACCATGGCAGACTTCAGAAAACTTGGGTGGTTTAGATACATCAGCTAACCAGCAGACCTGCTGCCACAGCCTGTGGAATTGATAGGAAAGGAGCAGAAGGGATGCAGACCTGTCATGAAGAAATACCTGGAGTCCTCCTTTCCAAGATTCATAACGAGTAATCAGACTCTTACCTAACTATGCTCAAAGGCAAAGAAAGAAGATAGTTTCAGCGTCTGACATAAACAAGATGAAAACCTCTCCCTCAAATAAGTTTTGCTCTCCAAAAAACTACCCACCACTGAAATCCAAAACCACAGTCCCAACAAAGATGTGGCTGTGTTGGTCTAAAGGAAACCAGTCAGAGATCAGAACACAGATATGAACTTTGTTTATGCTCTCAGAGTTTGAAACTTGTCTCTCCTGTGGCTGACACCACTGTAAATTCTAGTTACAGTGCTTTCCAGATCACCTCTGACAGCCATGGTCAGAGCCCTTTGGTCAGTCTCACTCCAAGAGTATTCCTTATCCTGGGCTTGCAGGGCTGAACAACAGCTCTTGAGAAGTTCTAGGGATTAGCTGTTGAGAAGTATAATCAAATAGTTTGCAATATAGCTGTATTTAGAAATCATGAGATGTGTATTGCCAGCTTGATAGTCTGTTGAAGTTTATTGAAATGTCTGTCTTTTAACTCTGTAGCAATGTTCTGGAGTGCAGAGCTCCCAGTTGTGCTACTACGCTCTCAATTAATCCTTTTGTTGTACAATGTGATATGTTTAAAATAGGAGAGTACTTTTAGGAAAAAATGTTAATTTAAGAGAAAAATATGAGTTTTCCGAGTAGCAGCACAGAATCTAAAACCTGCAGTAGCATGGGATTTCATTGGATGGTTCTGAAATTAGTCATAGACTTCTGGCAAAGCACAGTGTTCTATTTCCATGTGCTGTGACTTCCTTCACAGTTCTTTTTCATCCAGATGGAATGAAGTCTAAGGTCTGAGTAGTTTTGGAAAGAGTGTTACAGATGTGACACCTGGGGAAAAGGTGGTAGCTTTTCTTCTTGACAGTGGTGAAACTTGTGCCCAAGCTGAAAAATTGAGTTGAGCAGGCTATCAGCATTAAGAAACACATGTTTACATTTCTGATGTCTGACATCACAAATGTTACTCTTTAAACCTAGACTTCACAGTTAAGCAGCAAAATTTGCTGGTAGATTAATTAATTGAGAATTTTTTAATGACAGTATCTAAGTTTAGGATAAATGTAAATGTTATTGTGAGCTTATCTATTTTTAATCTGTTCAGTCTGAACCAGAACTGGTGGTGTTTAGTTACCATCATCATGAAATAGTAGCAGTTTGTCTATTAATGTCCTGTGGAATGAGACAAAAGCTGTTGATCTGATTGCATATTAAACCTTAAGCTACTGTTGCAATAATGTTAAGAGATTCCATTGATGTGAAATGGCCTGCATAGTAGGGTTGACTGATCTGTCTTTGCACGAACCAACTGGTGAAGCATTCAAATAAAATGATCACTCATAGATCCCTCAAAGGAGTGGGGGAAAGAAGGGGGAGGAGGAGCTCCACACAATAAACAAAGCAAGAGCACTCAATCCTTTTCAAAGACTTATAAATATTTAATAATCATCTGTCTACGGCCAATCTAGAAAAAGAAATCTTTAACTTGACTGTTCGAAAGGCCCAAACCTGAATTTTAATTGAGGTGGTTTCAAAGTTCACATTACTTAGTCTGGCGTTTCCTTGGAAGTAAAGGCAGTATTTTACTGGGACGGGGAGGAATCTTTCCAAATGTGGGTGTAACTGCAGGCTAATTTGGATTTTTGGTGGGGCAAAATAATGCTGCATGAGACAGTATTTTTTGCTGCTGTAAAAAAACCTGGACACTTTTATTTTAATTGAAGGTAAATCTTAGCTGCTGAGACATATATATATATATATTCAATATGAA
Source organism: Prinia subflava (assembly GCF_021018805.1). Taxonomy (NCBI): domain Eukaryota; kingdom Metazoa; phylum Chordata; class Aves; order Passeriformes; family Cisticolidae; genus Prinia; species Prinia subflava. The sequence continues at coordinate 21,853,269 of NC_086255.1, forward strand.
ATAATATGATATCTAACAACATTTAAAAGTTTTGAAAAAATGGCCTTCATTCTCTCAATCCCTTCTTCTAGGTTCTGTCACTGAAGGCACCTGATTCAAGTGTCCCCTTGGATGAACCTCTCGTATCTCACACTAGCCAATTTTGACAGTCTAAGTGCTCAAATTGAGCCATTTTGTTCTCTGTGAAATAAACCCAGGCCCATTATATGTGATTTTTCATTCACACACCCCTCCCCTTCTCTTCATTTTCTTCCTCCTCTCCTTACTACAGCTCTGTGAATGTGGAGTTGCAACATTGTGAGGACCAGTGTTTTCACTCCAGGCATGTCAACTTCAATCTGCTGCGATTTGGTGTGAAATCTGTGCCATGGTGTGGGGCACAAAGGTCAACCCCCCCATAATTGATGTTGCTTATTCATCTGCTTCCCGTGTATTTTTCTCTCCACACACTGGGCTTTGTTTGGATAAATTGTTTGAAGATTTACTGTAGTTCTTAAAGCCTGAGAAGCGGCTCCTGCTGTACAACTTCAATGTCCCCGCTAGGCAGGAGGCTCAGCTAGGATGACACATAATGGCATTTAGACAGAAAGATCTTTTTCTCCCAAGACAAAATGTAGAGGACGTCATCTGGCATAACAATTAGGACAATTTTCAGACTAATTTACTATGGAATCGCTTTGTACACTCCCCTTGTACACTGATATTTTATATGCCAATTGCTATTAAAACCTGAAATACTATTTTAAGGAATTCATGGACTTCAGAAAATCAGTATATATCTGAATGGAGGGGAAGAATGGATAGGAAAGAAAGAAAAACTTCTAAGGAATGTGATTTTAACAATTACACATAAGTACTTTTCAGATTATTAAGGAAAAGCCTCAATGGTCATAAAGAATCTGAATGTAGTAATTTATTGTATTTTGGGTCACCTACATTTGTTCTGCTTATGTTAGCAAATGGCATTATTCGAGGAAGGAAAAATAAAGGCGCCGTTTATATACTCAGAGGGGCTTGATGGAGATTTAAAAATGAGTTTTACTAAATGTAATAAAATTCCTTGCATTTTCAGATTTGCAGTGAGCATACATGTCAATATTTGAGCTCTGTGGCAATAAATACAGGAACAGAAAGCTACAAACTTCAAAGAATATCTGTGTCCTTGTGGCTGTAGTCCTGAAGAGAGTGCATAATTTTCCAAAAGAAATCTTAAAAATAGGAGAAATACTCACTTCTTTAGTAAAGAAGGAAAAAGCTTTATCACCTAGTAATCCTGCCTGCAGATTGAATAAAATAGTTTGAAATCATTGTTTTGATTTCCATTGACTGAAGGCTAGAGTAGCTTTATTGGTTAAGCTGTTAAATCTGCTGTGGTTTAAACACTTTTTTTCCTGATGCACCCTTGCTTCGATTGACCTTGAAACGCATTATCTCATCCTTTTTGATTTTTCAGAAGAAAATGTCTATTGCATCAGATCGTTTGAAGCCGTCTTAAAACACTGGATAAATACGCTTTACTACTACTCTTCAAGGATAATATGAAAGTGTAATTCATGAGTATTCTGCAATCTGCTAGGTGATATCTGCCCCTCTTGGTGATTCACTGAGGAGGCGCTACCTGGAACCAGTGAGCAGAGTGTAATCTGTGTGTGGCACTGTGAATACTTTGCTTTAGTTATGGAATACAAATGAACTGCGTCTGCAAAAACACCTGGCACTCTGTTTTCTGAGGTGGTCAATATAGTGTGATGCTAAGGTGTTAGAATTCTGAAAAATCATTATCTTGATCAAGAATAATGGATTAAAGAAAATCCTGTTAGAACTGAAAGTAATTGACAGTAAAATTCAAATAACTGAAATGGTATAAAATGCCCATTACTCAGGATCTACAGCAAGTTTATGGTAGTGCATGCAACTAAAACAAACCTCTCATGCAATCATACTGGTTTTACCCTGGGAATAATTCTATTCTTGGACTGAAAATCTTGCTAGCTGACTTTTCAAACTCAAATATAGTTACTGCAATGTTTTTATATGAATATCGTGCCTTTGCAATGTTTTCTTGTTACATGTCTGTCATAAAGACATTAAGCAAAAAGAGTATGCAAAGATTCTTATTATAGAATTTGTATGTATCTTAGTACTGACTGTAGCATTTGTTTTATGGATTTGACATTTCTGTATGTTCTCATTTGTGCTTATTCTTTAAATTAAAAGTTCTTGTCCTTAATTGTGAAATCTTCTAAAAAATTTGACACATCATCTGTCATTCTTAAGACCACCACTATGTATAAATAATAGAAAATTACCTTCTCTTAAAATTTCTTTTAAATAATACACCCGCAGTCTTGGATGTAAATGAATTTGCATTTTGGACAACAATAAAATGAGATACAAAGATCAGTAGGAAAATAATGAAACATTTCGTACTGCTCCACCCAATTTATTAGACAGTGTGATCATTAAAATATTGGTGCTAAGAAACTATAGAATTGAAAAAATAATGATGTGTTCCTAATTTTTTTTTTACATATGTTCCATTTTGAAATGGACATGGGGGAAGTCATATTCTGTCTTAGATACCTGCAAACAAAATTTAAATGAAATCCTTAGCAGAAACTACCCTTCCTTTAGCTTTAAGCCAGGCTGTTCTCATTCCTTTGAATAGTGAAAAAAAAAATTATTCACATTGTTCTCCCTACCAAGCTTGGAATATAATCTTGCAGTTTAAAGCTAGTTTACTCTTCTTTCTTCATTTGTAAGTGTTGGAAAACCTGAAAATATAGTTTCTCTTTTCAGAGTAATATGCCTTTCCTGTCAGGCGAGGAAGCAGTATTTCAATTTGTTTAGGATTACTTTCAGTGAAATGGAAGGGGTGGCTCCCTGCATACTTTCTGGAGGTGCACTATAGTAGTTCTAAGCAATTTAATGGCCTGGATGTATGTTTTGCAGTGGCTCTGTCTGTTGAAAACTTTAAAATGTTTTGGAGTAGGCTGGATTAATGGAAGAATTAGAAACACAAAGCAGATCTGGGTAACTGGGCTTTCTCATGAGCAGCCTTGGAAAAAAATGTACTGCTTCCAGGACTAGAAAGCACATATTTCATGGTAATTTCTATGCCTTGTTGTTATGTATTTGTACCTGCTTTTTCTTCTTGAAAATAATCAGTAGGAGGAACATGCAAAGCATTTTTTTACCAGAAAGTTTAGATCTACTGTTTGTGGCAAAAAAAGATTCTACAGTTTTGTGACATGGGGAATTGTATTTTGGGGGAAGATTTGTTAGTGATGGGGGGATTAGATTAAATAACTTTTTAGTTATTTATTTTATTTAAACTAGCCTTGTCCATTGTATATAAATATATGGGACTCTCAATTTGTCATGTAGTTAGAACACACAGTAAACACAGAGAATAGCTGTATTCCTAAATTGGGAACTTTTAATGCTTTCTATATAACAAATACACTTCATGGCATAATTTTTGATGCCTGTGTAATACTAGTGCAAACTTTGTTTGCTGTTGTAGTTTTTGAAATTCCCATCCATGTTTTAAGTGCTGGATGATTCACGCTGAGATGGCTTGTTATCTCCCATACATCTGGGCCTGACTGGTATTGCTGGTAGCAAGATAGATCCAGCATGTTTCCTTTGGGAGTAGGATTAGTCATATTTGTTTAAATGAAGTGTGAAGTCAGCACTGGTGAAAAGAGCTGGATTGACAGCTCTTGAAGATGAGCTTCTGGATCCCTGTGGAACAGGGAACGGAATTGCTTGTTTTGCTGATGAACCTCTGGCCTGACCTCGGACAGTTCATTGCTAATAATTGGGCAAGTGTAGTCTCCAGTTGGTTTTGAACTTGTTTTCTGGTTTGAATCTGATGGCAAGCTGCTAGCTGAATTTGCTTGGAAGGAACTTCCTCCCTGGCAGCTGGACCAGGACTACAAAAAGTATGTTCACTTTATCAATCGATTGCTCTTCAGTAAGAACTTGGGGCAGTTTAGCTCACTGCAGTTCTAGTTCCTGCCTCCCTTCCAGCTCAGTTTTAACTGGATAGCCTGGACTGCCTAGCCATGGGACTGCAGGAGGGTCGGGGTGTGAGGAGGAGGTGAGGTCAAACAGTGAAAGCAAGGAATAGGAACATAAGAATGTGGCTGTCTAGGTTCAGATTGGCTTAATATATTACACTGTAACATTGCAAATTGGTGGTCTGAGCTCAGCTTAAACTAATCATTTGGGTTGAAAATTTCTAACATTGAAGTCTTATTATGGCCAAAGGGACTCAACTCAGTAGTGTCATTCTAAAATTAATTTTAAAAACATATATCCAAACAAAAGCATACAGATTCCTATAGAAAAAAAATTTCTTTATACTGAATCTCACACCATCCTGAATTACAAAAATGACCCTTGAATTGTTTTGCATTGTGATGTGGTTTTGTTGACTGTATTGCACTCTCTGTTGTAGTCCCACTATGTTTTCAAAAGGTTGGGTCCATCTGTGTCTGCTGTTGGTTTTCTTTTCCCCTTTTAAAAAACTCACCCTGAATGAATTTTGTAAATATTCAGTCTTGACTTCAGCTTGCATTGCGGTGTCATCAATTATGACAGACTGCTGCCTCTTCTCTCCACTCTTCATCTTTTCCCTGTCAAAATGCACCCTTTGGCAGAATATTTTTCAAGGGCTAAATGTGAGTCTAAGGGAGCCACTGTCAGGGTATTTTTCATAATTTCAAAAACATTTTTCTCTTTCTCTTGTTTATAATTACCTCTTGGAAACTTCAGATTGAAATGTTTCTTTACGGGTTTTTCAACACATGCACACTCTACTGAGAGAGCAGGGCAGATTTGAAGGTTATTGATATGATTTTTTACCCGTTGGGCTTGGGGGAGAAGGAGGGAAAAGATGGTATAGTATATATAATATATTCCCCCCTCACCCCCACCTCAATAAATATTAAAGCTATAAGTACCCCAAACTGGTCTGATATCCCTTGCATGGGAGGGCTTTCCCTCCCTTCCTCCTACATGTTAAAAGGCCAGCTGCTCATGCTCCTTGCATCCTGTAGTAGATGAATAATGAAACCCTAAGGCAACAGCAACTGTTTGCAGTCTGGAAAGAGCCACAACTGAATACCCAGGGAAGATATGGAATTTTTTCGTCCCTTTTCTCTCCTGTTGTGATAACCAGGGACTGGTTTAGATCCCAAGATATCTAAAACCTGTAATGCAGCCAAGCAGATTTTGCTCACCAAAAACCCCTATTTTTTAATTTTACTTTTTGATCTCCTTAGTAAATATTGAGATGGCTTCATTTGTGCAGTCTCTGAAGCATTAAACATGACACTCATTTTCCTGCTTTTGCTATAATACATGTGTTAACTTTGCCTACTGTGCTGCCAGCATGTAATTTTATTGTGAGCTTCACGATTATGGATTTTCTTTTCCCTAAAGTTTTGTCTCTAATTTTTGATTCATGAGATAGTTTTGGCTGTTAATTTTAAAGAAAGTATCTCTGATGAATATGAAAGCAGTTTGTACATGCAGAAGCAGGAATAAGCAAGAAAAGGTCAAATGAAAGAAGAAACATAATAAACTGGGAGTTTATAATTTCAAAGCAAGTCTCATTCATTTGTGCATTATGGAGATAATTCAGCTTTGTCCATGAGAGGGGCTCTGATATAAAGGAAGATATTTGCTAGTAGATTCTACATGTCAGGCACCCCCTTTCCATACAGACCTCTTCTCTGTAGCTGCCTTTTCCCTACAAAGTGTTTGGGGTTTTTGTGTGTTTGATTTTTAGTAAAATTTCTTTCCTCATATAGTTCAGATTTCATACGATGAGAGACCCAAAGACTCTTTAGAAAGTGTGTTGTTAATGTTGATTTTGCCTTGAAGTAACATGCTATTTTAATAATAGGTGAGAAGATGGCAGATTGCTTCCATCATGTTACATTAATATCATGCTCTCTTTAATGATGTTAAATGATGATCTTGGATATGGGAAGATAATACATATTCTCTATTTGATTCTCTCTTTCTCCATGCTCTGGTCTCAAATTCCATTTTTTAAAAAAATTCGGAATTCATAATTCCAAATTTGATTGAAATCTGAGAACTTAACATTTGATAAACATAAAAGCCTCTACCCAAGATATGTTAAATTGGGTGTAGAAAAAGCTGTGTTATTTCTAAAGGCTGCTCTGTTAGAAGAGACAGTGTTAATGTGTTTTTGCAGGCCTCACACTGTTGTCCAGGTTTAGCTGAGGTTTTGATGTGATCTGTTTTTTTTGTGTGCACTGAGAGCTGAAGTATGGGATGCCCTAAACTCGTATTGGTTTTGCAGGGATTGTCTGACATTTTAAGGCAATGGTGGCCATATCCTAACAAGGCAAAGAGACTAAAGCTATTAATTTAGATGATGCACACACTGTTGTTTTGTTTTGCTTTCTTCATTTAGCGTTTTGAATCCATAAAAGTTATTTGAGGTTTGTGTTTGTGAAACCCCCTTTTTCAGCGGAATGGTTAATCCAATGGCTAATCCAAACCTTTTCCTCACTGAATGGCAAGTCTGTGCTCCTGCTCGTAGAGCTGTTGGTTATTGTGCATGCATAGAGGAGGAGTATGGCCTGCTGGTTAAAACAGGGAACTACCAGGATACTGAAAAGTGCAATTCCTGGCCCTGTCATATAATTTCCGTATGAACTTGGGCAAGATATGTCAGATAGAACTTACTTCACAGGGGCATAATATAGCTGAACTGATGAGATTCTAGTGCTTTTAAATCCTCTTGAGGAAAGTTACACACACAAAAAAATTACTACTATAGTAGAATAGCTGTGAAAATTAAGTAGAAGAACAGGCATGATTAGGAGACAATTTCTTGACTTTTCTTTGTGGCTATTTAGAACTTTTCTGACATATCTGAGGTTAGAAAAGTGGATGCTGTGTGGGTCTGTTTCTGTCCTTGACGTGCACGTGCAGCTCCCATCAGTGCCAGCAGGAGCCCTGTGCCTGCATCGCCAGAGGAGAATGGACCCCTCTGTGTGTAATGATAAGTTACATAGCATCTTGTGGCTCTGTGTATGATTTCTGATCTATTGTGCCAGAGATGCTACAGCATGAGAGAGAGCTGCTGTCATTTTCAATAGGAAGTGAGAACTTTAAGAGCCTGAGAACTGTCCTCTTTTTTGAATAGCACTTTTGCTGCATGAAGTGTAATTTATTTTTATCACAGCAGGCATAAAGCTTCCAGGTTTTCATAAAGAAAAATGATCCATATAGAGCCCACGTCGATTGAGCAATCATTTGAAAACCTGTAAATTCAAAACACAGCTCTTTCTCAATGCAAAGTATTGTTCGTTTTTCTGCTGCGGCTTTTAATTTTTTAGTCTTGGAATTTCATTAGTACTTTAGATGTACTATAAAAAAGTGGTTTATTGTCTGTAATTATATTTCTAGCTATCACTTTGCCTGTAGCAGGACACATTACTTAATTATAGTAACCAAAACTTTTTCAGACAGGACTTTCTGGGCTTTCAGAATCTTTCAGGGTGGTACTTAATTTTTAATTTTTTTTTTTAAAGTAACAAATGTGTATAAATCATTGAAATTTGGGAAGAAAGTGGAAAGGAGAGGAAAGGATGGGGGAAGGGGGGAAGAGAAAGAAGTTGTTTGCATCTTGCCTGATACACAAACACATAAAAAGAAAAGAAAACAAAGGAAGACCAGTTATTAGTCCTACAAGTTGTCAGTTTGATTAGTGAACGGTTGCCTCTCTCCTGAGGAAATACAACATCTTTAAATGATGTCCATTCTTGAGTGTAGAAACCCCGCATTGTGTCTGTTAATGCATAATTGGACTGTCTTTTAATACAAGCAGAGGCGCTTGTTTCTGAATATAAACCCTGCACCTCAACAGGTCAGGAAGATAGTAAAAACCTGTTGTTTGGCTTTGTCTTGGGGAATAATGGAGTCACTAATCTACTTGATCTCTGGGAGTCAGATAAAGAAGAAAGTGAACGATGCATACATTTCAAAGATGGAAGGCACTTGTAAAAGCAATTTCTTTGGAGGGAAAAAGTAGAGCAAAGGCTGTTGGAAACCTTTTAATTAGTACTAATTACCTCAGCAGAAAACGTTGGAGGCTTGAAAGGATTTGTGTCAGCAAGTGAAAGATCAAAGATTGCGACGCTCGCATTTTAATCTGTTGGCTATAAAAACGAATAAGGGGGTGGTAATGGGGCCCATGAGAATGACAACCCAGGTGGTGGAGGCCTTAATCCCTTCTTTACTGCTAGTGCCTGAGGCCTAGTTCCAATTACATAATAAGATGATTTAATTTTTGCTTTAATTTTAACAGAAATTAAGTTTATTTTAGCCTTCAGTAAGGACAAGACAAGGTTTCCAGACAAAATCCTCTCAATTTATTTCTTTTAATGTTTTAAGTCCAAGCCTTTACTTAGCCTTTTTTTCCGCCTAAGTGGCTGAAGCTGCTCTGTAGAAGGCCAGGAGGCAGCAAAGGTGCTTTGATGTGGTCCCTGCAAACAGGGAGGGGCTGGCAGTGGGTCACTGGTGGCCACTGTGGCAGCATTCTGGAATCCAGTAGTGCCTTCTCTCTCTTTTTTTTTTTTTTTTTTCAATTTGGTTTGGGTTTGTTTACATTTTTTGTTTGTTTGCCTTTTCTTAACAAACTGCCTAATTGCATCAGTGAAGAATATTTTATGGGCATGCTGCTGTGATATTTTCACTTCTGTTTTCTTTCAAAACACTCCATGTGGGTTCACACGTGTGAGGTAAATTACTCTTTTTTATTTTTCTTTATTTGTGGCTTGAGCAGATTATGTGCCCCACAGAAATCTAATTGTCATCAAATTCCACTATGGACAAAAGAGTGAGCATATGGCTGAGGAGAGGCTGATGGCTGCAGTGTAGGCATGAAACAGATAGATTTATGTCCAGGAATTTCCAGCACTTCTACACAACCAGGCCCAGCCCTTGTGTTGAGGGGGAGGTAGATGCCTCTAGAAGTGGCATTGGGTTTGTAATTCAGCTCATGAAGTCAGTGTGGTCTACACACAGTGAACTGGTAGAAGTTGAGTATTATTTTTTTTAATAGTTGGACTTTTACTAAAGGTTATATTACTTATGCTCCATGGATTCAAGCATGGTAAATTGCAGCACTTGTGGTTTTGTCTTCACAGGTAGTGAGAGTAAAAATTTGGAGGCAGCAGCAACACAAATAGTCAAGCCTCTATTCTCAATTTAAACTTTAAATTATTTTCATTCAGCAATTAAAGCCTGAAATGAACTTTGATCTACATACTTTGTTAAGTTTTATACTGATTTAAAAAATATTTTCATTATGGTAAATTACTTCAGCATCAGGTTCTTATGGTGTATGATTTTATGCTGATGTGATAGAAAGCAGTGTTCATTTTAAAACTGATTGTTTTGATGGAAGTCTTTTGGTCCCTCAGTAGGTTTTGTATGTTTTAGCATGTCAGGAAAGCATGAAGCAACCTTTTCAAAGGTAGGACTTGATGATCTTTGGAGGTGTTTTGCTTGCGTTTTCTTAATCTGAGGAGTGTCTGTTGCCTTTAAGCATGCTTAAAGGAGGAGCTTGCATTGAATCTCATCCTAGGGCATGGAAAAACACCTGGACCTGAGTTTCTTTCTGGAGCAGTGTAGGGGAATAACACTACTCTGGGTTTTCGGGGGTGGCTCTTTCCTTTCAGATTGTTCCATCTCCATCAGGGAAGGTCGTTGTCATTGTGAACCTGTTCAGAAGGACACAAGGTGGTTTTCTGTTTCTCCAGGAGGTGTTGGGGCATCCCTGTACTTTAACATGATCCTGGGACTTTTTGTATTGCATTCTGGTGTGAAGAACCTTTGAATATATATGGGCAGAGTACATCTTCTTGGACTGTAGCATTGCTAGCTGCTATCTTTTCCTGCCAGTGTTTTGCATAGTTCAATTTTAACTATACTTCAAGTGTACAAAATGGAGGACACTGATGGGAGGGCACTATACAGCATTTTTTGTTATGCATATTTTCCTTCTTTTCTTGGTCATATATATCATATATGAATTGAAAGAAATGTAATTGTTGTCCATCATGTACATTTCTGGGCATATTTTTTTGCTCACATTTCAGTGTGATAATCTTCATAATGTTAGAGTCTGAATTCTTGTCTTGAGCAGATTTTTTGCTTTTATAAATACTCTTTGCTTCCATTGCTTACAATGTGTTGGCATCATTCATTGTTTCCTATAGTATGAGCAAGGGGAAAAAATAACTGAAATGAACATTGTAGGAAACTAATAATTTTCTTTGGTTTGATCATGCATGTATTGTTTCCTTATGCAAGCATTTACTTATGTAATCAATTTTAATGCATGTTGCAATACTTTAACTGAAATGCAAAACCCCCTAATTTGACCAGACAGATTGAATGAACAGATTATATGGAAGTATTTTGAAAATCAAAAAGACATAAGAACATGCTTATCCCTGAATTTGAACTTAGATATTAAATTTTTTGCAGGACTGCCATAAGGCACAGTAACACAAAAAGGTTGTTCAATTAGCACATAGCAGTTATCATGCAAAACTGCCTGACTGAGTGTAGTGTGTGGTAATGATTCCCAAAAGCCATGGGGTGTTTTCTTGCTTTCTGCTCTTTGCAAGATTTATGCAAGAAGTGATTTATGAGTTTACAAGTTCCTTCCCAAACTCTATAATTGCCCTGACAGTTTCCCAGGTGGACTGTATCCAAGTTGGTATAAAGCAGTACTCATTGCAGCTGGACCTTCTACTTCATCTTGAGTTTGGTATAGGATTTCTTGTTCTTTTTGTCTTTATTTAGATTTTTTTTTTTAACCTCTTGAGAAACACTGTGCCATGGTAATTGGTACTACGTTCCCCTGAAACACCACATATAGCTGAAAGTAAAATGAAGCTTTATTTGGTAAGACTTAACTGACATCTCTTCGTTTTATGAATGGAAACGAGGACAAATACAAAACTTGGTCTTTGCATATACTGGGCAGATCACCTTTCCCCTTGTTGAATCCATCTTCTCTAGGATTCCTGGCTTGAATTCCAGCAGGTTCCCCTTCAGGTCCAGGTGTCTTGGCAATTCTTCCCAGTCCCACCATCATTTCTGATTTAGTGCTGTCAGAAACCAGAAACTTTGGTGATCATGTTTGGGAACTGTTGGTGATTCTCTGTTTCCTGTCAGCAGAGTGGCTCCTCCTTTCCCCCAACACAACCATTTCTTTTTTCTCCCTGGCAGTGTCAAACTGGCCGCTTGCATCCCACTCCAGCTGGACTTGTCCTTGTCTGTGGCGTTCATACCTTCTTGCTAAATGTTACACAAGACACAAGCACACACTTCACAGATGATCTGTGGTGTGCTGTTGGCTTTCTAGAAACACATGAAACAGGATATAATATTAACACTGATGACAGACCCAGTAACACAGTTACTTTGTTTCAACAAGCCCATAAAAAAGTGTTTCCCCTCTAACAGCTTTTCTGGTGTTGCAAACTTCCACTTGCATAATGTACAATTCACTGGAGATTGTGCAGGCATAAGCAAAAGAAAGGGCTGTCTCTTGCTTGTGTGTACTTGCACTTTAGAGTAAAGCACATCCATGTGGAAGATTTGCTGTCTAGCACAAGGTAGTCTCCTTGAAAGGATACTAGCTCTTCTTAATTGGCTCATTCATGCATAGACCTTGTATGCTTTTACCCTAAGTTTTATAGTTCTGATAATGTTTGCTGACTTTTGGGACTTAAATGTCTGTCATAGTAAGGACATCTGTTAGAAAAAGGGGGTTGAGTGCAGAAGGAACATTGAAGAATAAAGGTGAAGATTATCCTTGCACTTAGACATTGTTAAGAGATTTCCAAAATATACACCAAAAGTTAAATTCTGTAAATAGTTACTAAAGTACATAAAGTTACCTTTTTAAGGTGCTAAAGGTGTGCACATTAAGGATACTGATGAGCAGAATGTTTAGGAAAGGGATACTAGATCCTCACTCCAGAAACATAAATGTGTAAATTATTCTTGAATTAAATTTTTAAATATATAACAAATGAGAAGCATGTGAGAACAGTTTTGTTGGTGTAATTGAGGAAACTTTCATTTCAGTCATCAGAAGAGATATGATTTTTGGAAGCTCACCAACAGTGGTTTACATGTTGAATCAGTTACTCATATTTGTTTGAGAAAGGGTGCAGTTTAAGTAGATTTTATTAAAAAGAAACCCTCAAATTGTTGATGCAATTAATCTCATTTCAGCACTTTATCAAATCTATTTAAATATGCATTCAGGTATTTCAGAGAAATCAGACTGACTATTTAGAAAGAGATGAATGCAGTGACCATTAAGTTTTAATTGTCTCTAATCTCTTACTACTATTGCAATAAAAACTTTTAAGAGGAATATTCTATATAATGCATTATTTGGTAGGAATACTCTTAGCAAATCCATGTAAGCAGTACATTTTCTGCTTTTCCATAATTTGAGTATGTAAGTCATATGCTTCTAATAATCTTTGTGTTTTCCTTAACTGCATTTAAGAGCATTGAGAAATCTTTCTTAATATTACTGAAAGTGGAAATACCTTTTAGTTGTCATCTCATTCTTCCCCCTTCTCGAGAAATTTAATGAAAAAATTCAAAAATCTGAAATGAATCTATCTTATTTTGCTGTGCTGTTCTGAAGTATTCTGATGAGCCTGGATAAGCTGATGTGGCCTTTGGGGAGAGACACATCAAATATAGGCAGACAGCTCCTGTGCCTGGTAACAAAGACTGAGGAGGTCAAAACTATCCCAACAGGCCTGAGCAGGTCAGTCAGAGGCAAATGTTGGAAATAAGATTTGGTGGGGAGGGGAGTAAGGGGCCTGGGTCAAGTCCTGTTCAAAAAGTCAGCTTTGTCAAAAGCTTCAGTCACATTCTTACCTACAGGCAACCTCTGCTGATCCCAACTCATTAATCGAACTGGAGAGCCGTCTTGACCCTGGCTCCTTCCCTTTGAAGTGTGGTGTCCTCTGCAGCATGAGGAAATAATTTGCTGCCTGATTCAATGAGCCATCAGTAGAGCCAGCAGACCTAATGACATGTGAGAATATTAACCTCCTACCACGAAGAGCTGTGAATCTTGAGAGGCAGTCTATAATTCACCCAGCACTCCTGAGCCTTCCCTCTCTGTCTTTTTCTTGCACTCACTTTCTCACTCACAGGGAGAGAGAGGAGAGATCCTCTTGTCGTAAAACTTTATTTCCTTCAGTAGTGTGAGCCTTCTGAGCTGCTTGATAATGAGTTACTTTCCTTTTGCAGTTGGATAAAATTTATACTGAAATACCAGATGTCTGTCTTGCATATAATAATTTCTGTTTAAATTATGACATGGGCTACATAACTGACATCAAGGGGGTGGTAATCACAATACTTACCCAAGCAGACTATTTTGTTTCCTTATTTATTTTTCATCATCAGAGGAAAAAAGTGAAAGCAAGAGAACAAACATGCATAATGATGTTATTCTGTACAATATGTGTTTTAGCTTTCCTCAATCAAGAGGATTTTTCTGCAATCCTCTTCTTTTTGTCTAATTTTTTTTCCTACCTAAAGGATAAAACAGTTCTGCCTAGCCTAGCAGTGTGTGTTATGTGCACACACAAGGGTGTGTTCTCACCCTTTGATTCTTAAGAAAGAAATAGATTGTTGGTATAATCCCACTGCTTTAAAAGTCAGAGCTGGTTTTTCTCCTGTTGACTCCTTTAGCATTTCCATAGATTCAGGACTTAATGTCTGGTGAACTTCAGAAAGAGAGACATTGTTATTCATGTGGCTAAATAACTAGAAAAGAAAAGCAAAAATGGCCCTGTGTGTATTTATTGCTCAGCATGAAAGTGGTGGTGATTACCAGTATATGCAGTAAAATATTCAGTATAATACTCTGAGAGGTTTTTTTTTTTTGTTTTGTTTTAATGTCTTTTCATAGTGCTGATGGGCTGAATAAGGTCAAAATTTACTGATTATGGGTACAGATGGGGAACAGTATCCAGCACAGCAAATCCCGGACCAAAATGGCTATTGCTGGCAACAGTTTGTGTGTGCTGGAAAGGTTTTGGTAACTGTTTTTGCTGTAACTGTACTGTCAAATTTCTCATCTCTGGTGGAAACATAGTTTGCAAAAGCAAATGAAGTTATATCAAGTGTGAACACTTATGATGGTAAAAGATGTTTCTTTACTGGCAGTAAATGTTAGTGCTGTAGTTGTGTGGCCAAAACCTTTCTGTAGGAAATTGAGCCTGAATTCTGTCTTGTTATCATTATAGAGTTATTTTGATTGTGAGGTGGTTTTGGTAAAAAACTGTTGATATATGGTGTTGATCTGGGTACAGACTAAGATACCAAGCACAGGAAATAAAGGAGGGAATGGAGACAAAGCAGGGTAGGTAGCAGAAGGAAATAATAAATAAATGGCAGTCATATGCTGATTAACAGGTCCTACGGTGTCTATGGTATGCACCTATGTAGACCCCTGTCTTTAGGTTGTTCTAAAGACATTTTTTAACATCAAGGGATTTGGTATTATGTCCATTAACAATTCTCTGCTATCATGCTTGAGCAGTCTATTAGTCGTCCTCACCTCTTATAGCTGGTCACAAAGGCCAGTCCCCTTGCCTCTCTCTGCTTCATCTTTTTTATTAAGTTTATTAAAACTAGTCAGATTATACATTCTTATGGCACAGGCTGTGCTTGGTCCATTCATTATGGTTTCTTATCTTGGCAGGCAATCTGAATTGAACGGCAGCTAGTCCATTATGCACATATGAAGCCCATCACTCCTCCAGCAATGGCCAATTCATCAAACATTTATCTTTTGCCCTCTGAGCAGTGCGTCAATTTGCTTGTCAATCCTCAGCCTTGGTTGTTGTGGAAGATGGGAGAAAAATTACTTTTCTTTTCCCCCTTCCCACTGAACTCTGGTAGTCGAAATGGGCTTTACTCCACTCGCTCTACTCCCCCGCTCTGTGGAAAAAGGGAGGGGTCAAGTTACTATCTGAGTGACAGATTGATCCAAGATACAGTAAAGCTTTCATTAAGGCACTGCCTTTGCACTTGAATTTGCTCATATTTCCATTATAATACTGGTTTTTAGGAGGTTTATAAATAGGTTCTTTTCTTGGCACATGGAGATGGGAGGAACTTTTAAGAATAAACCCATTACATGGTTTTAGCTCTTTGTGGGTTTTTTTTGTTTGTTTGCTCCCCTTTTTTTTTTTTTAACAGGTAGGATTATATTTTGTTAACCATGGCATGTTCTTTTACTATTTTTAATCACTAATACTTCATTGAATTCTTTCAAGTTTAGGAAATGGCAGTGTTTCCTTTTTTTAAATTATTTTTTTGAAAGCTGTTTGTTTTATTAGGTTTGAGTTCCGTGTTAAGATTGCGGAAAAAGACTTAACTTGCTGCTATTCTTCATCAAACACTTCCAATAATTTTTAGCAGAAGGATGTTTAAGTCTGCACTTAGGAATTTTAGGGAAGTGATACATAAATGAACTATTATTGGTGTTTTTTCCAGAATGTCCTTTGATGAGCCATGAATATACAAGTCCCTTTCTCTCTGCTTGATAATTTTTTGGACTGTTTTGCTAACTGTATTTTCTTGTATGATACTTGTTTGATGGCTAGATGACTAAGAACTCATTTTCTGATTTTTTTTTTGTTATTTTGAAATATTTTGCATGGCTTATGTGAAAACTGCCTTCCCACAGGCTACACTACACTGATTGTCATTTTATTTAAAATTAAACAAAATTGTAACAGTAGTATAATATAAAATCTTGGCATGTTTAATCCTGAAGATGGAATATAGAAACTGAAGCAAAAGCAGCCTAACAGGAAGGATAACGTTTGAGCTGTATTAATGCTATATTCTCTCGAGTAGAGTTGCATTAAATAGACATTGTGAAATCTGAGGCTTTTAGAGGTTCATTAGAAAAGAAATTGAACCCCACCACAGTCAGTCTGGTTCCTAATTTCTCTTTTGCTTGGTTGGTTTGGTTGTTTATCTTGTTGAGGGGTTTTTTTGTGTTTTGGTGGTTGTTGCCATTTGTGCTTTGGTTTTTTTTTTAATTTTAGTAGAGTCTTGGTGTGAGGGAATGGTGGTTGAAGGACTGAATGCTTGACTGTCCTGTTTTTGTGAGCCCCTGACAGCTGTAACTGGGGTTTGTAGTTTATTTCATCAGGTAAATAATCCACTCTTATGGGACATGCCTCTTACAGTTTTTTACCTTAATATTGCAGCTTCTTTTAATTTCATTGCAAGATAAATGGGATCTGTTCATCCTTCCCAAAGAAATGTGCTTCACTGAGCCTCACCTGAAGGTCTGATTCACCTTCTGGGAGGGCCCATCTTTTCTTGCTGCCTGTAAGGAGCTATAAGTGACTGGGCTTCTCTAGATGGATGAGATGAATCTGCATTATTGCTTTTCAGAGTATGCCATCATTTGAAGAACTGCTGTTTATTAGCAAAATCCCTCTCTTAAGAAATATCTGCATTTCAGTTTTATAATAGGTAAGAATGTTTGTGAAATGTTGTGAACATAACATCTAGAATTTGGGATACCTCACCTCTTTTTGCCTTTGTGTTTATTGACTCTACTTTTGTTTGTGTTTTCTTTGAGGTTACAGAGGTGGGCGGTGGCTTCTAAGGGTTTAGAAGTTTGGACTTTTCTTAAGCAATGGAATTTACTGTGTAAGGTTTGGAACAAGGCTATAAAGGAACAGATGAAGATTCTGAGTTTTCTTGAATCCCCAACATTTTGCTGTGCTTACATAGCTCTGGTTTAAGATTGTTGTGAAAGATGTTTTTCATCCCAGTCTTTACTGGTAAAGCAGTGTCTCACATAGTCTCATATGTTTCAGTGTATAATAAAAGAGGAAAATCAAGGGAATTATGTTTATTTTCCTATATGTCTGGAAGTCAAGTATGACTTTTATTTGAAAAGATTCAGAAACTTATTGTAGGCCCAATTCATAACATAGTTTTAATCTTTTCTTATGGTCATCTCTTTCTCACAGGTATGTAATGATACTGCTTATTCCTTCCTTTTAATTTCTTTTGCTGATCATATTTACAGCTGTGCCTCAAGTTTTACCCTAATAGTTGCTTCCAGATATTTTCCATCTACCAACAGAAAGATGGAAGTGATGCAAAATGCTACCTATCTCTAGATAGCCTGCAAAATACTAACATTTCTTCTGATAGTAGACAAAACAAAGCATTTCTTGCTCTACAAATTTTGGATCTTGGAGGTTCTTTACTGTCACTAGGGTGCTTGGTTTTCTCTCCCCTTTCCCCTTTCCCCTTTCCCCTTTCCCCTTTCCCCTTTCCCCTTTCCCCTTTCCCCTTTCCCCTTTCCCCTTTCCCCTTTCCCCTTTCCCCTTTCCCCTTTCCCCTTTCCCCTTTCCCCTTTCCCCTTTCCCCTTTCCCCTTTCCCCTTTCCCCTTTCCCCTTTCCCCTTTCCCCTTTCCCCTTTCCCCTTTCCCCTTTCCCCTTTCCCCTTTCCCCTTTCCCCTTTCCCCTTCCCTCCAGAAGTTATGTCAGACTTGTTCATTCATTCTGTTTTCTTTTTGGTTCTCTTATTATGCAGGAAACTGTGTAAAATCAGTAAACAACAACAGCAACAAATACTATGTTCTTGACTATTGTAGAGGCCATTTTTTTATGCTTTGCTTGTATTTTGCCCACCTGATTTTTCTTTTTATATATATATATATATACACACCCTTTTTTATTGTGTGTTTTGCTTTGGTAAGGTTAAGTTAAAGGACTAGAAGTCAGGAGTTCTGGGTGTTATTTCTTGTCTCTTAGAAAATTGCTGGAGGTCACCTTTTGTTAGTCACTTAACCTCTCTCTGCTTTACTACAAAATAGAATATTAAGCTCAGCAGGTTTTTGAAAAGTAATTCATTAATGTTTTGCAAAAAAATGCTTTGTACTCCTTGGCTGGCAGGTGCTGGAGAAATAGAATTTGCATTTCTATTTAAATACTGAAATTATCTAGTACTAAGGTTCTCGTGTTGATTCTGCTCTCCTGTAATCTATTAAAGACAAGGAAAAGGTATTTTAAAAAGCCCTTGTTTTATAACAGCTCCATCTTTAACTTCTGCTAATGGCTATCTCTTGTCAACAAAGTGCAAATCAATTTCAAGGCTAAACCCAAACTCTCTCATTTGCATATTGTTAACTGCTCTCTCTTTTCCTGTTAAACAGGAGGAAAAAGTCAATTAGATATGAGGCAGCTGTCTTATTAATGAAGGGGTGGGATAAAATGTAAGGAACTCTTCTTCTGTAGCATATGCTTCTGAGCCGCTTGTTTTTCTGAACAAGGACAACTGCAGAGTACCAAGTTTTGTCTGTTGCTTGCAAGGCTTCTGCTTTTCTTCATTTATAAAATCTCATGTTTTCATTGTCAAATATTACCAAAATGAAGAGTTGCTCTTTACTTTCATTGTAACCAAAT
This sequence comes from Prinia subflava, assembly GCF_021018805.1. Taxonomy (NCBI): domain Eukaryota; kingdom Metazoa; phylum Chordata; class Aves; order Passeriformes; family Cisticolidae; genus Prinia; species Prinia subflava. The sequence goes on from NC_086255.1 coordinate 21,871,827, forward strand.
CCCTGTCAGGCCAGAGGGATCACATGAAATTGTGTGGTTGACAATTACCATGTATACACATACATTTAAAAAAACCCAAAAAACTCTGTCATGACATTCCTGTATGATTAAAACTTTGTTATAAACCATGAATGAATTATGGAAAAGAAAGCTGGAAGGAATCATACTGATTAGCCAAAGGACTTGGATAAAATGACGTTTCTGAGACCTTTATATTCTAAAGGATTATTTACTGTCTACTTACAGAACATCTTAAGTCTTTTTGCAGAGGGAGTCAGTTTCCTGTTTAGCGCAGTGTTTTTGTAAGCTAATGAGGGCAAAGCGTGAGCCATAGGCAATGATGCTGTGATATTAGCTGTGACAGGGAGCTTGATCATAATTATCTTAACGAGGATAGGGTTAATTACAGTGGAAACTTAAAGTTTTTTCTGTTTGAATGAGGCGGCACTGAATGCGTTGTGATGTTTTGTCGGTTTGATGTGACTTTGAAAATTGCAGTGGAAATCTCTTGGCAACACTTGCTCTCCTCTGGGAGCAGAGTGTGAGCCCTGCAATGAGGTAACTGAGACGGTACCTGTGGGTGAGATAATGGGCAGCTTTCATGACATTAGAGCAGGGACAAGCACCCTGCAATCCGCCTTGGTGATGTTTATTAGCCTTTGGAAAGTTAGGGAAACAACTGTTTGCCACAAGCCCTTCAGTGCTGGTTGCATTGTTGTGGTAAAATTGTGTGTTTGTTTTAGTATACTAACATTGGGAGGCGTTTTTTTATGCTGTGAACTATGAGAAAACAGTGCAGGTTTTAGACTGGTTCTCTTTCTTAGGGGATTTCCCTCTCTTTATATTCGTCTATTAGGTTGCTTGTGCCCTTCTTCCTATGCTGTGTATATATAAGCATTCCTCTCCTCTTTTGTAATGGGTTCATAAGGAAATACTTGGAGTACATTAATATTGCTTGCTCAACCTCATTAAAAATAAAAATGACAGTATTTTGTACTGATTTCTGTCTCAGATTCTCAAAAATGCTTTCTCCATACCAATTTACAGTTGCAATCCTTTCATATCCCCCATCTGCAGATGGGAAATTGAGGCCCCTGGGTTATGGGACTTGCTGAAGTTTGTACTGTAAAACCAATTGTGTGGATTGTATTTAAAACTTTTACACTTTGGAGTACAATTGCTGGGCAATATTTCCTAATATATTATGATGGTAGAGACTGTTACATAGAATTTGGTGGGTAGTAACACTGAATTATAACAAACACTTCTTTTCCTTTTTTATTTCTTTGCTGTGTCTTAATATTTTTGTTTTGGTGCTGTTTTTTTCTTCTGTTAAAGATGGAAAAAAAAATTCCATGAATAGCAAAACAACATATGGCTGTAAATTTATATTAAGGGCTTCACCCTCTCTCTGTACTGTGGCAACCCTTCCCATCTCCCTGGACTCTGAATTTAGGTGATTAAATCACCAAGTGCACACCACTCTGATGACATGAAAACAGCAATTATAAGCAACCCCCTGTGTAACATGGCTCCTTTTTAACTGAGCAGCTAATAACATTACATGGCAAAAATTATCAAAACCAGACAGGTGTAAGGAGATTTGCGCACAATTTTCTCTGCCTATCTATGAAACTAGTACCCTTGTGTTCGGCCCAGGGTTGTGAAAGAAAGGCTGTTTCAATAGGCAACTCCCTCTAGTGTTTCAAGGCCTTTTGTCCCCCTTCATGGCTTGTCATTTTGTTTTATGCCTCCCCTGCAGCAGTTTTGGATGTGCGCTTTCTTCTCCTTGCCAGTTGCCAACCATTTGCTGATTCTCATGATAAGAGTATTATATTTGCATAACATAACTCAGGAACAATGTGTATTTTGATGCTGACACTGACCAGAGCCCAAGCAGTGTTTTTGCACAAAGGACCTATTAACATCCCATAAGGCTCTGTGGTGCTGACAAGGAGGTGGCCTTCTCTGAACCCTTTTGGCAAGTCAAAGTCATACAGTGAAATGTGAGGTTTGGAAATAATCCACTATTTATATAATAAAGAGTATTTAAGGGGAATTTGCTAAACTAGGTTTGTCAAACTGAAATGAAAACTCATAACAGCTTGATAAACTCACTGCTACTTCCTCTCAGTTTTTTCCTTTTAAAGGTACTTGGAGGAAAGCACTGTCTAAGATGTTTGCTGCTTTCTCCTCGAGTCTTGACTTTGGCAAAACCAAGTCTGTTGTGACCTTTTGCTGAAATAGCTAGGTCAATGCAGCGTGCTAGCACAGCTTTTAATGGTGAACAGTTTATGTAGGCTGAATTGAGTTTTTTTTCCCAAAACTGTTGGTTAAAGGCACATGCAAAGCGTGTGATAGTTACTGTGGTGATTATTTCAGTAAAATGTTTATAATAGAGGCCTTTATTTTTTCAGCTTCAGAAATTGCAGCATCAATGCACTGTAGTGATATGGATATGCCATAGGTATAGGTATAGGTGGCAAATTTCCTTCAGGTCTGGCTGCTGAGCATCAAAATGACATTAATGATAGTTGTACGTCCCTTTCAAGTCAAGAGACTTTGGAGTCCTTGCACTGAAATACACTGTTGCAGTGTTGCACAAATGTTGACTTGAATATTCATAGTTTAGTGTGCAGTACCCAGTGTAAAGGTCACACACTTGATTTCTTTTGGTTGCTTGAGCCATCTAAATGTGATCTATAAATGGTCTGTAAGTTCTAGCTACAAAAGCAGTATCTTGTTTTTGTTGCAAGGATGAATGTTAATTGACTTTCCTTATAGTACTTGTGTTTTCCTCCGGTAATTTTACCAGTGGAACATTCTAATGGGGACCTTGGCTCTGCCTCGATCTTTGCCAAAAACTGGGGGGAGGGTGAGGAAATCCCCTCAGTATAAATGTAATTGGAAATAAATAAATATAAATAGTATAACCTGCATCTCCCTTATTCATCACATTTTACAAAACAGCCAGGAGATACAGTGATGATCTTCCCACTGGTAGGCATAGTAGATCAGCTGTCAAGTCATGCAATCTCAGCATATCTTTAGGTGTCTGGTAGGTGAATGAGCTGTGAATGCATGTCTGCGTGTATGCTTTGTATATAGTGTGTCTTAGCTGATTAATGTGTAGGGGTTTTAACTGTTGGAATGAACAAGCATTGAGAATCAAGCTTGGAAGAGATGCCTGGATAGGTACTGAAATGTTCTTTTTTAGCTTTTTGGTTTGGGTGGGGGTTTTTTTTGTTTTGTTTTGTATGTGTGGTGTGGTGTTGTATTTTTTGTTTTATTTTTTTTTTTTGACTTTGCTATGAGAGGAATGAATGCTTCCAGAACCTTGTTTATTTACAAGCCATCATCTTCACTACTATGTTGTCAAATGCTCCTTTTTAAAGCTGCTCTCTGCAATGTGACCTGTGGCTTGAAAGTGGGACAGTAAGTTCCAAGAAGAAAGCAAATGCCTTTTCTGTCTGGAGTAATTTTGCATTTAATTTTGTAGACAACATTTTATTTTGTTTGCAGGAACTCAAGAAGCTAATTAAGAGATTATTAAAAAGAGGGGGAAAATCCCTTCTATATTTCCTATTATTGCATGTAAGGTAACTACTAAGAAATGATACTTGAAGTTGTATTTATTATTGTTAGCAGGGTATGATATTTCTTGGCAGAAATGATGGATGACAACTTAAATTTGTGTCCAGGGAATGAAGGTGAACTGTGACAGAGTTATTTATCTTGGGAATGGAGGTTAGGGTCAGGCGAGGCTGGGTGCCTGAAGGCACAAGACATTGACAAATTCATCCTGCAGGCCCCATATCTGAAGCCTTTTGTTTTGGATCCTGGCTACTCACTAAGTGACCCGCATCCTTCATCCTGCCAGCATGTGAAGGATGTGTTGCAGTGCCAGCACTCCCCTTGCCACTAATGCTTGTCATTCACTCTTCTGACAGGCCCAAACCAAAACTATTCCCACTCCTGAAAGGGAAGGTTAAAATATTTATTTCAGCTCATAATGGCCTCCCTGATTTAGTGGAGTATCATTTTTCCTCTTGCCTTTGTCGTTTGCAGGTCACTAGAAGGACTGAAAACGTTCAGTTACTTGGAAGAGCTGATCTTGGACAACAATCTACTCGGAAATGACCTTCTCTTACCCAGGTTACCCCACCTCCATACCTTAACGCTCAACAAGAACCAAATATCCTTTCAAAGAAATACCTGCAAAATGTCAAATGAGTTTTATGTGTCAGCCAAATTAAAGTATGTGAAATATAGTTCGTGTGCAGACAAAGCATTCTCTCCTTTGGCACCTGGAATACTTCATAGTAATTTATTACAGGTCATTCATAAATGAAATGCACCATTATATCTTCCTGTTGCTCCATTTTAGTGAGAGATCTAAGTTATGGCTCTGAAGAAATCTTTCTAATAGATAAAATAGAGAAAGAAAATAATGTCAGTGCTGCCCGTGTGCAGCAGTTCCTGTGTTCGCTTGGGGTTCTGTTGCAGGCTGACCTCTAGTGGAATAGAGCGTGCAGTGAAACGCTATTAGGTTTTAATACTTTAAATAGCTCTTAAAGCATTGAAGTAAAGTAAGATGAAAATTATTTAAACCCACCTAATAATTTTAATGGTTTTCTCTATTTTCATGAAACTGGTAATATGCACAATTGGGTAGCTGCTGTGCAACTGCAGCTGTAAAAGCATGTCACTCTCTTCTTGGTATTCCAGTTCTGTATAAAATCACATAAAATATTTTCCAAATCAAGGTCTTTATACAGTAAAGTCTTTTGCTGTATGAATAAGTCCAGTTGTAACCAGTCGGTCACTTCTCCATATGCCTAAAGTTAGTGCCTATTTCTGTTTATGAAGAATAAATATTTCAGCATTTGTCTAAATACTTTGCTGAATCAGAGCCCGTAGTCTGTAGGCTTATAGATAATGGTCTGTAAAAACTAATTATCTGCAAAGCGTGGGGGCGTAGACTCATTATTCCATAATTTTCCCATACTTTGGCCCATCTGGAGATGTGAGGGTGTGTAATATGTGATTTTTCAGCAGTGATCCAACTGTGGCCAAAAGGCCAGCCGAGGCCTGCAGAGTCTTAGAGCACAAGCTAAAGCCCTGGCCTTGTAATTGCAGCGTGAGGACAAGACTGCTCAACTGCAGGCTTTTATTACAGACAGTGTAAACAGAGAGCAATTTACCTCCTACCAAAGCAAAATCCTCCTACTGCGGGGAATAAAAATAGCTGCAGATTCTACGATTTCTGCTCTCATTTTTGACTCTATAAATAAATAAAAAATCAGCGGAGTAACTGGCTTGGAGCTGTGGAAATGTGCCAAGAGTATCTCTTGAACAGTAACAATCATCACTGTACTAGGTATTTGGCTAGATTTATGGTTAATGCAGGGTATTTGGGGTTGGATTTGAGAAATTGGTTTTATTGTTCTGCTGTTTGCTGCGAAGAATGTACCAGAACATTTTTGGTGATGCCATTTACAAACCGTGAAGTGTAACTTTGGCCATAAGACCAGAAAACACGTGAGTATATTTGTCCTATGGGCAGCAGTCCAGAAGGAGTTTTGCACTTACCAAAAAGAGGGCAGAGGTTTTGGATATGAACTCAGTGAAGAAAAGCAGAGGGAAAAAATTATCCTGTGAGTAGAAATCTTTAAAGAATTTCTACTGGTCTCACAGACAGACTAAAATAGTGTTGTCAAGTTAGTAAGCTCTCAAAGCCAATGATAACATGATAAGAAGTATTTGATCTAGCTTGGGATTTATTTAAATTCAATCTAAAACCTATGAAGGTGGAGCTTTGACAGTATCGAGCTACCCAGGTTATAGAAATAATATATGCATTTTATAGAGTGCTACAAATAATTTAAGAGGAGTTGTGGAAATACTTGTAAAACACCTATTGTACACAAACTGCCCAGAGAAGACAAACTAACTGCTGTCCATCAGTAACATCCTGAGCCCTGGGGAGCAGTGATCTCTTGTAGGGAGTATGCATAAGTCTACAGAAGCACAGAGGCCTTCCAGATTCTTCTCCTCACTGTTAATGCTGTGTTCAAAAAAGGTCTTATTTGGACTTGAATTACTTATTTTAATTATTTCTCTATAGAATTCTTTGAAAAATATTAAGGAAAAAAATGTACATTTAATAAAATAATGAAACACATTACAGGAAAGATTGTTCAGTATATGACAGTAGCACTACATAAGGGACACAAGTGAGCAAAGAATACTGATCTGAAATAAAACCTTCAGTAGGTGGAATATTGCCATGTATACATAAATATTTACAGAGAGAGAGTGAGAGAGAGATGAAAATAAACAAAAAGCCAAACTGACCCCTTTGAAAATTGGAATAGCATGTAAACTTTAGAACACATATGAGAGCTTTCCTGAGTATCTGTTAATATAATTGTACTCTTCTCTCCTTTTATTCTGGCTTCATTTTGATCCATATCCTGTTTTGATAGTTCTGATAAGAGCTTTCTGCTCCTTTTGCACGGTTCACTTATCGTGTGGCATTGTTTGTATAAATAACATTTAGGCCCTCCTAACATAATGTCTGGGTACTGTTCAAATGCAAAAGCTTATCTCTAAATCAGGCAAAGACTTAGAAGTATCACCTGGTATTTTTTTCTTCTGGTTGTGTATTTCACTTACAGTCAGGCCATTACCCATTTTTCTTCTAGAAGTGGAAGAAGCAAACTAAAATATTGCAATCAAAAAAAGTGCTATCGCTCAACTTTTCTGTAATGTATAATCTGTTTAAAAATCTTCTAAAATGCAATCTGTAAGACAGAAACACCTAAAGGAGAGTCCCTCAACACTGAGTGGTGTTGGATTATGTATCTAACATGCTATATTTCATGTATTTGGTATGGGTATTTTTTTAAAAGTCTGATTTACTTTAAGAAACGTATCTTAGTTTCTTTCTCATGCACAGTGGACGGCAGAAAGCAGCACAGATCAGGATGGATGGGGTAGGTGGGAAGTTGCTTTAGGAGGAGGATGTATGACTGCAGTCACCTGTGCTTGTAATGGGAAGCCTCATTTCTCCTTTTAAGTGTGTTGACTAGATACTACGAGTCAGTCAGCAAACTTCTAAATAGATTTATTTCTTTGTGCATGTTGTAGCAGTGTGAGGTTTCAGGGCTTTTCACTGTGCTGATCTTGGCCAGTATGGAAAAATACAGTATGGACATTTCAATTTCCTTTACATTTCAATCTTTATAGTATTTGTGAAAAACTACTCAAATAGGCAGTTTCAAAATTTGGCAAACTATCAATATATATATACACACACGCCTGCATGCTGAAAATTAGAAGGTGTTCACTGCCTCACTTCTAAACAGACAAGTCTTATAATGAACCAGACCTGTGATTCTTTGTAGTAAAAGCTCCATTTCTTAGTCCAGTAAGTACATACATTCAACACACATTCTATACACTTTTGAGAAGCTGGTACTAAATTTTCTTGAGAAAAAGGTGTTGAAAGAAGTTTGCAGAGAGAAGGGTCTTGAGGATGGTGAAGGGTCTGGAGGTGAAGCAGTGTGAGGAGCAGCTCAGGTCCCTTGGTCTGTTCAGCCTGGACAAGAGGAGACTGAGGGGAGATCTCACTGCAGGTACAACTTCCTCAGGAGGGAAGAGGAGGGCAGGCACTGATCTCTGCTCTGTGGTGACAGTGACAGGACCCGAGGGAATGGCCTGAAGCTGAGGCAGGGGAGGCTTAGGTTGGATTTTAGAAAAAGATTCTTCACCCGGAGGTTGCTTGGGCACTGGAACAGCTCCCCAGGGCAGTGGGCACAGCACCAGCCTGACAGAGCTCCAGAAGCAAAGGACAGTGCTCTGAGTCAATGGGTGTGACTCTTGGGGATGTCCTGTGAAGGGCCAGGAGTTCAATTTAGTCATCCTGATGGGTCCCTTCCAGCTCAGCATATTCTGTGACTTTATAATTGGATCTAGGTCTAGGTTTTGAATGGCTTAGGGGAAACCAAAATATTTCATACCACAGAGTGGGATATCTAGAACCAGGCATAATGTCCATGATGGTATGTACATTTCTTATGGCAAGAGGAGTTATCAGTGTGATTCAGATTTAGGTATTATATGTTCTTGAGTCTTTGAATGCAGCATGTATGAAATACCTCAACTGAGCAACATACCAGTAAGTACTTCTGGTAGAATTTGTCTTCACACAAGTCTCCTAATGATCTCTAATAGCTACAGATTTGCTTAACCCCCAAACTATAGATTGTAATTTATTTTGCCTCTGTGCTTGTTCCTACATTGTCCTTAAGTGCCTGAAGACACAGAAGTCCCAGAATCTGACCAGAATCTCATTATATTAAGTGCTGAAGGCTTGATGTTTAGATGGAATGAATACATTAAAGATACTAATTGTCTCCTATTATGCATGGTTCCCTCTAAGCAGGCAACTGAAGTGGTACAGAACTCTTCCTGCATAGGCTTCTGAGTTCTCGACACCACAACTGTGGATTTGGGGAAATCTCTATGGCTTGTTAGAGAACTGCTGTACCCAATGAGCCAAGAATCTTTCTTCTAGAATAAAGTGTACTTGAAGTAAAAAATAGGTCATGTAAATGCCATCATGGAAGAGAGAAGTAGTCTTCTGTACATCTGTGGAAGACAGAAGTAGTCCACAGTGCAGGTGATTCCTTATGCTGTTCTACAGCAGTGCCTGCAGGACTTGAACTGCAGATATCAGAACTTTTTAAATAATTGTGAGCTGCTACTTTATTTTTGTCTTTGTGATGCCTTATTACTTAATAACATTGAAATGTTGTCTTCAAAACTGCAGCCTTGGAACCATGGAGATTCTAAAATTCCTTTAAAAACACTTGCAACTCCAGCTAGATAAAGAAGGCTAATGCTGCTCCAGTAGACAGAATGGGTTTTTTTTCCCCATATATTCTGTATACAGGAAGCTCTCCATGAGATATATGGACTTACTTAATTACCATCCACTCTGCACCTTTTTTTTTCCTTGAGCAAAGTGGTTTCAAGGTCAGTGAACAAGGCCTTATCTTAAGGTCCTGTCTCCCTACCAGATAGGGTTTAAGCCAGAATGTGGCATACAAATGACTGTGACATCCTATTGCACACTGAGAAGAGGGAGATGTATACTTGCATATTGCAAGCTATTTCTGTGGTTATCCAACCTTGAAGACCTAGCACATTCTAATGGAAAAGCGTTCAGGTGGCAAAGATCTTTTCATGCTGCATTCAGAGGAGAATTGGTAACTTCTGATTCAAGGCTATTTGCATGTGGAACAGCTTGTGATTGCTACATCGTGTTTGTGATAAATTTAATTGAAGCAAATGTTTCAGCTGCAATAAATATGGGTACCTTTATCACATTTATGACTCTGGTAGAAGTGTTATTTAGCTGTTTTAATGTTAGGTCGATTGCAGCAAGTGCAGGACAGATGATTAGTTGGCAGAAAACTTTTGAATGACAGTTTTGGGTCTTTCTATGTGATGGTCTGGAATTTTTTATGATATTCCTGATATTCTTGTGTACACATTCCTGAAATATTTTGAATTTGTTGATTGCTCTTTACTGTGTCTCTTTGCTTCCAAGAACTTCCAAAAGCTGTAGTCAATGAAGTTCATTAACATGGAAAGTTCTCCTGCAACTCTTTTGGGGAACTGGAATGACTTCTTGAAACATGATGGTGGAGCAACCTGGAAAGCACTGAGACAGAGAGAACAAGAGTGGTTCCTGTTCTGTATTTGAGTGTGTGACTAGTAAAAAGAATTGCTAGCTGACAAAAAGCTTACAGAAAGAAATCCCAGATTCTCTTGCATATGTCAAACTATATATATCTCACTGCATGGTGAGATAAGAAATGTTCAAGTTTTTTTAGACAGAATAAATTAATTTAGAAACTTAGTGTAGACTGTGTTTCTGCATGGGTTTGACCTACAGTTTTTCCTGAGAATAAGCATGAATATGGTTATACCAAGAATGCTGATCAGGAAGGAAGAAATGCTGTGGTGTTTGGGGATGGCCAGCATTAGTGCTCAGGACTTAAAGCAGCTGACCCTTATGTTGCTCCCCATAAAGGATTCATGCAGTGTCTCTGCCCTGGAATTATACAGAAAAGACACAGCTAAAGAGGCTCTTGAGAGTTCAGAAGTCTGGAATAGAGGAACTCGTGAGACATCATGCAGTAGTTTTTGTGTAAATCCACTCAACCTCTTAGAAGTGTAATGGAATAGTCTTTTACTGTTCTTGCTGTCAAGAGACCCAGCTCAGCATCAAAATGACTGTTCCTGCTTGTGACGTTCTCCTAAAATTGACTGAGTCAAGTGGCACAATCCACTCAGAGTTTGCAACTTTGTCTTTGTGCAAATGCAGTATTCCCTGGAAACTAATCTTTGAACGGTTTGAAAGGGGATGTTGTCCTGGCTAGCCACTAGAATTTTAGTCCAGGGTATAGGATTTTCTACAAAACAAACAAAAAGGCTACAGGCTTGCAGACATAGTTAATTCTTAGCCAGAGAAGGAAGATACATAATTTGCTTTGGGTTTTGCTTGTTCTTTCTGCCTTTGAGAGAACCTCAAAAACAGTGCTATTGAGCATAAGAGAGAGTGAAAAAAGAAGTCAGAACATGCCTGTTTGGGGGATATTTTTGGTTCCATGAAACTTGCAAGAAATTGTATTGCTTTGCAGCTAAACTGGACCCATCATCATACTGTAATTTTTTCAAATAATTCTATTACTACTGTCTAGTGTTGCTGGCAGCCATTTGTCTTTCCGAACAGAAAGTCTGGTGAAGAGGTTGTGTATGCTTGGGTGTATTCCTGCTTGTGAACAGTCTAAATATGCATGTGTGGTGTGCACATTGTGACAGTCTGAAGGGGCTTTAAAAAGTTCTTCTGTGAGAGATACCCAGTCCTTTTAGATGTTTCCCTAATTTAACACTAGAAATAGTGCAAGAAATAAGTATAGTCCCTTGGTGTGAATGAAAATTTAAAGTAAGTCCAGTGTGTTTCTGTTAATTGTTCCTGAAGACCAAGTTACATTTCTGGAGGGAACTGTTGTATAATTCCTGAGAACATTATAGCTTGTGAGCTGTAGAGCCGATGATTTTAAAATTTTAATTGTTACAGTTTTTTGTTTTACTTGATGTCTGTTAGAAAGAGAGGCATTAATAGATTGGTAATTATGACACTTGAATTAGGAGACGGATTACTACACTAAGGCTTTTTAATTATCACAACAGCAATACTTTAAACCATTTTTCAAACAGTAGGCTATAGAGTGTTGTCATCATTGTTACATATTCACCTGGTGATTAGTGACACTGACTTCAGACAGATCAGTCCAGAGCTATTTTTGCAGAGTTCTAAATAAATAAATACATTTTCATTAGCACTGTCCATGGATTTAATTGTCAGTTTTCTTCTTTGGAGAGAATGGAGCTGAAATTGGTCTTAGAAATGGTACAGCAGGATTTTGCAGCTCTTTGGTTCTGATTTCACAAATATGGCACTGCTTGCACTGCAACAATAAACCTTAAAAAGGAAGCTTACAATAAAATTTCAGACTTGGTTTGGTTTTCTCTCTCCATATTTTCCTAGCATTATTTTAGAAAGACATAATGCCTTTGGTGGCATCACATAGTTCCAGTATTGTGATTTAAATAAGTATTTGACATGCTAATTAACTAAACACTGCACTAGAAGTGCACCATGACTTATGAGTCATCTCTGAGAAGTACTTAATCATGAAAATTTTAACAGGATATCGTTCAGGTTTTTCCCACATGCTTTGTAAAAATTAACTGTGGTGTTAGGTGAATGGAGCTTCTTGGAAAATCAATCTGTCCCTTGCATTTTGTTTTTAAGAGGGATAAGAAAAGATATATAAGTTCTAAAGAATAGAAAAATTAAATATTTTATTTATGATATAACTGCTGATTCTCTTGCATGAGATACTTTTTAGAGGATGTTTTTTGCATCTGAAAATAAATGATTAGGGTTTAGATATGAGGTATTAGGATGTAGATACTAACTTCCAAATTTGGGAGATGTAGATTTTTGAAATGCAGGTTATCAACTCCTGTTATTTACCCAAAATTATCTCTTTTGCTTTCCATAGGATTTTGAGGTGTAGTCTTACAATTTTTGCATGTCTAAGCTGATACTACTCTTCATTACATTTCTAAATACATCTTGATATTTGTCTTGAAGGCTGCGTGCTCATATGAGAGTTAGAATACGTCATGCTCCACATTCAGCAAACTTCTGGGGAGAACAGCTTTTACACAAGAAATATCTCTGCTGAATTGAGAAGTAAAAGTCCTGCATGTTTACTTCAGAAAAGAAGAAAAAAATTTGAATGACTTGATTTTTTTTGTTGTTGTTGGGTTATTATTTTTATGTTGTTGTTGGTTTTTTTTTCCTTTTGATAAGAAATGAGCAGATACAATCAAAGCCTTGCAGTAGCTAGCCTCCTGTGTGATTGCTGTTATGGCAATTATTGTCTTTTGTAATAATAAACTGTTTCTCTCAGGGAGCCTTTTTGTGACTTAAGCAATCCTGCAAGAAATTAAGTGTTTCTCCTGGCTGAGGGACGGTGCCAGGTTCAGACACTTCTCTAACAGTCTTTGGAAACTTTTAAAAAGCCTTTTCCACACTTGAACATGTGTGGAAAAACAGTTTGTGAGCTTCCCATCACAGTCACATACTTCCTGAAAGAGCCATGAAAAAGTTTATGTGTGAGGTTAAGGTCCAGGTATGAAAATGAGCACCAAGTTTTGATTAGTAATTCATCCTAGCTAACAAATCACATGGCTCTACAAAAAGGGAATTCTTCCTTAGGGTTTGGAAGATTAATATCTGGTATAACGCATTCCATGATGTGGCTTTGCCAAATTAAAATTTAGCATTCCTACCTTTTCAATGAATTCATAGAACTTATTTCCAACCCTCATTTTCCTCACCCATTCAAAATATTTCAGTATAACTCCTTAGATATTATGGGACAGAACATCAGCTATGAGTGTAGATACATTGATTTTAGTATATTAGAATCAGTAATTGTTGGAATGATCTTCATGTGTGTTTGGAAATGAACGAAAATTTCAGGCTTGCAAAAGGAAGACCGCATTTTAACAATGAAGTTGTTTTCTCCATTCTGTATTGCTTCTGTTGCCCTTAAGATATTGGGGTGAAGAAATAAAGTAAATTCCATCAGCTAAAAATAACAAAGATAACAGAAACACATAAATCAAGTATAAATAATAGCAACAAAAGTGAACTGAGGATTTAAAGTAATAGTTTGTCTCTAACAGCAGTAGAGAATAAAAACAGAGCAATGAAATATCCTTTAATGGTTTTGAATAATCACTACTCTTGTCTAAGTCAGTTGATTTTTAAATATTGGAAAATTTTCACACAGACATGCATGGCATGTTTTTTGAGAATCACACCAATGTCTCTGTATGTAAATTGAAGTAAAATAGAATGTATAGTTCCAGTTTTAGAGACTGTCATACTAAGCTGTAATAAAATAATTATTAATATTAAGAAACTGAGATGCAAATGGTCGAATATTGTTTAGGCTTAATCCTAAGCTGTGATTTCCAGTATTGCAGTGGTAAAAGACAGTTTAACCTTTGTTTGCTTGTTTATTTTATTCAGGTTTACAATAACGAAGGTGTACCCTTCTTATTTATGTTCTGAGAAATACAGTTAAGTTAAAAAGCCTCATGCACATCAAAATAGAAGGCTCTTTTAATGAAAAATTTTATGCTTTACAAGACTTTAAAGCTTCATATATAAAGTGTTTCTAACACTGAAGTCTTTAAGTTGCACTTAGTAAAGCATTAATTGGCATATCCTAATTGAGTAGTTACAAATGTGTTGCTGTGACACTCAAAACGTTTATATGCTGGGAGTGAACCTGGGTTGTTGTGGTTTGACTTTTTTCTTTTGCTTTTTCTTTTTTTTTAAACTCATTTTCCAGTGGACTGAATATATTAGTGATGAATGTGCTGTGAAACTAACTGTTTGTTTCCATGCTGGAAAAGTTTCATGGCTCCAGCAATTGCTAGCCATTTTACCACACAGCATCCATCATTTTGTCAAAGTTTTAATGTTTCGTAGTGAACCACCTAGGAAAAAAAGGAGGAGAAAAGAATGACAAAACAGCCCAATTCTTTCATTCCATGCCAAAAAACTGACTGAAGTTTATCCCTGTTTGCCCTTGGAACAATTAATGTGACGTTTGCCTGAATGCCATACTAAATTTGATTGTCAGTTATTGAAATGTATGTTAAAATCAGCAGTGATGCAACTCTAAATGCTTTTTTCATTAATGTCATTGAATCCTTAACCCTCTGCCTTTGACACATAACAGAATTAGAAAGCCTTTTGGACCATTTGGCTGAAGTTGTGCCCTCCCTACAGTATCTCAGTCTGCTTGGAAACATTGCTTGCCCAAATGAACTGGTCTGCAAAGAAAAGGATGAAGATGACTACCAGAGATACAGGTTAGTGTTTTCACTTACAGATGTGATAAGGCATGAAAGTGTTGTTTTACTGCTGGAAAAATACTAAACTAAAATCAGCCCAGAGTCTCAAACAAATGTCTACTCAGTTCATAAAGCATTGTAATACTCTGCCATGAAACACCTGGAATTTGAGTAGCCCCATTTCAGTGAGATCATGCTCAGGAACTCTGTTTCAGGAAACATTTCAGTGCTGTACAGCACACGTCTGAGTTGAGCAGGTGTGCACTGGATTTCCTGGATGTGAGTATTCATATACCTCCACTCAAGGCATTACCTTCTTTATGGCCAAGATCAGGCAAAGTTTGCATACACTAAGAGGGACAGGCAATAAAAAAAAAAAAAGGAAACAAAAAAATCACTCCACTGAGATGTCCAGTTGCCTTTTCTGCGGCTCATGCTTGATATGGTGCTAAGTTGCTTCTACTGTAGTCATCAAAGCACTATTAACACAGAATAAATGATTCCTCTGATATTGTGCTGCTTTACTCAGAGCAGTTACATTCTAATAAAAAAACCCTAAAATATCTTTATAATGTAATGTCAATGAGCTAGATTACACAAGAGGTCATCTGAAATTTAATGTGGAGGCTTGATAAAATACTGTAAGTCCAACTCAAATGTTACTAAAAGTTGTAAGGATTATTTTAAAAAACAGAAATACTTGTGACTGATGATGGTTATGAGTATTGATCCATAACTTATGGAATGTCTGCTAAGTGACATAATTTTCAGAGCTATAACCTTAACACAGGTGAGACATTGATTATGCAGGAAAAAAAAAGACATGAGATGTATTTTCCTTACTGCCATCTGATGCATTATTTCAGCCCTCATGTTAGCTACAAACAATGTTTGGAGGCAGTTCTGAGCCCAGCAGTGCTGGTCACCTTGCCTTGCAGGGCCTGAGCTTGCTGTTTGTTAGGATCACCCACAGTGGTCAGGGTTAGGGAATGAACTCTGATCTTATCTTCAGGTAATCATAACTGTGCTGTAGGAGCTGGGATAAAACAATACAAAGCAGAGGAGACTAAAGGCAGATTTATGGGGAATTTATGGGCTTAAACTTGATGCATTCAGAAATGGCACAGGTTAAACAGCAGCACGGCTGTCCCAGATGTGCATATGTACTTTTTAGTTTGTTTCAGAATTTTGAGAAGGATTTCTAGGTTGTCAGACTTTTACCTTTTAATGATTCCACTTTTGAATCCAGCTTAGCTTGTAGCATTTTGGTTTTCATGGATTAGAGCAGCATAGGTTTAATAAAATATTTCCCATTGCTTTCACACTTAAGTGGAAGGTATGCCTACTATCCAGCTTACAAGACTATAATAGTGCTGTCTCTATGTAAATTTATGTGACACGTACACTAGAAAATTGCGTAAAAAATGAATGATGTTTCTAGAGTTTACTGTTTTTCACTTTAAGTATGTTTTCTGACAATATGTCTCCTATTAATCATTTAAGCAAAAGTCGTACGTTAAAGGAGCCATTCAGAGGCAAGAACCCGTGGTTCATTTAGTGCTCTCTGAAAAAATTCCTTATTGATTGACATCCTCTGTAGTTATGTGATGTAATATTTATAATATGTCACAGAGCCATACATCAAAACAAGTGTGTCCCTTGTTTCATTTCAATGCAAAAATGTTGATTTCAGAGAGGTCAAGGTAGTTTTAGGTCACACCGTGGCAAACCACTATGTCAAAGTGTGAAGAGATTCTATTTATATGTCTGCTGGAAACTGCAACATTGCTTCCATTTTCTTTCCTCTCAGTTTTTCAAAACCCTGGATTTTTTTTCCATATAAACTAGGTTAATTGAAGCACTTTTAGGAAAGAAGAATGGGCTTCTAATTAGCTGAATGATGTATGTTATTTTTGCTATAATGAAAGCCTCCTGATCCTTTTCTGTTATTATTTGTTGCATTATATGAAATGAATTTGCTAGACAGCATTAGATTCAGAACCCAAAACCATGGATCAATCAATTGATCTATCTGCCTATCTAATGGAAAATATATATCACCTACATGATGGAACTGATCAGAAGTACTCTTCTAAATTTTACTCTGAGTAGCAAATTCAGAGTTTTGAATACACATTCTGAAGCATCTTGAATGCAACAGTTTCAGCATTTTTAATGGTTTGAAATAACTTTTTTCCTTAAAAACTTCCTTTAATTTTGATAAATTTATCAGAAAGCATCAAAAGATTGTTTGTGTGACCTCAAATTATATAAAAATTTGAATTATGTAAACATTGTGCTTCACCATAACTTTAACTGACTTTGTTTTGTTCTGAGTGGAAACTTGTTTTTTGTAAATTTTTGGAGTGACCATTGGAACCAGAGCTTGATTTTCATTGAGCCTTAATTTTTTTCCTACTGAGTTCAGTTGGAATTCAGGCTATTTAATTTTTCAAACAGAAAGATAAATGGGCTAGAAATCAAAGCTTTACTTAATCTTCTCATTCCAACAAACTGGAAAGATCTGTAAACCCCCCAAAATCTTAATGTTAAAAAAAGGTGGAAAATAATTTTTTAAAAAATTCAAGGTCCAGTGATTCACAGTGGTCTTAAAAACAAAGGTTAAAAGTAATACTTACTTCAAAAATAACTAGGCTTTATAAAAAAAAACCCTTGGAAAATATACAAAATTATGCATTTGGTCAATAAATAATGATCTGGTTCTTCAGGTGATCCACTGGTGTACCATTTCTATCATTTCATTACTAGAGCTCTTTCATAGTCTTTCATGAAAAGTACAATTTTTATTGAAAACAGTACTGTGTTATTTTTTTTTTCTTAAAATAGCTATTTTTTGTCTAAGAACCACAGTAACCTTTGATTGGGATTTTTTTAGGGAAGAAGGAAAGGGGTTTTTTTTGCCATCCCCACTATTCCTTCTTACATTTCAAATGTGTAGAAGAATAAGTTGATGAAAAAACCCTCTGTGTTAGTGCAATTTTTGCTTGGACAGAAAAAGGAAATGGAAATTTCTCTTCTGTGATATTTTTATAAGAAAACTTGCTTGGTTTGTTTTAAAGACTCATTGTTTTCCATCATTGTTAAGATGGCTTACTATTTTCTTTTTAAAAAATAATCTTTAAGTTCTCTTTATCTTCTTTTTTAAGCTTTCTGTGTTTGGGTGTCAATATTTTGTAAAGGTATATTTTGGTAGTGAGGGCAAGGGAAAGCAGAATACCTAATATATAATGGTAATAGGAAAATTTAAAAGCTTCTGGCTCCAACAGCATGCAAGAAACACAGAAAAATAGCTTGCTAAACAGTGTCCTCTAAAATAAGCTAGTCTCCAATCTCTGCTTTGAAGATTGCGTGAAAACAAAGGTCATGACCCAGAGATCAAAGTAACAGAAGTCAACACAGTAATTGCTGGTCGCCTCTGTTGTACTCACAGTTGGTCAGTCCTGTGGGTGTATTGTTTGCAGTGAAAACTTCAAACGTGGTGCTGCTGAACTGTGAAAAATCATCTGAGTCACAATGCATTACAGAGCATTTGTGAATGCTGCAGGTGACCTCACCTATTTTCATTAAAGTGATATGATTGTGAAGAATTCCTGCCATGTGTGAAGTTTGCAGTGCTGGTTCATTCTTCTTTGCTCCTTATTGACATTTCCTGGAATGATGCATTCATTAAATGCTGTTGACATGGAAACAAGGGCAAGTGGAAACAAATGCCTGAGTTTATTTTAAATTAGCTTAAAAGTGCATGTACTAGATATGCTATCTTTGGCTGGGGGAGCAAATGATGATAACCTTATGAAGTCCTCTTAAGATATAACTGCAAGAAAGGAAGTGCATGCATTTTGTATGGATTAACTTTTCAAGCTAAATGAGCCATTCCCATCCCACAGTTTTGATTGTTGGAAATGATAGGTCTTCTAGCGTTTTCAGTGTTCTTGCAGTTTTCCTTTGTTTTATTGTGGTTTTATTTATTTTTTAAAAAAATTGCTACAGATTTTGCTTGTCTGTTTTAAGTAGTCTTGTATTTGGATGGTGATATAAATATATATGTTCAGTAAGCAGTAGGAGACTAGAAGTCCTCACTCAGTAATGCTAATATGCATGATGGTTACCAGTGAATTTACTGTTGAGGCTCTCGATTGGCAGGAGGGATTGAAGTCTGTGGTACTTCTGTATATGTTCTTTATGTACTTAATTAGATGATTAAGGTATTCCCTTACACCTGTATAATCTGAGAATCTGTGCTACTTCCGTGTTTGAGTGAAGCTTTGTCATCTCACCAGTACCTGGAAGGAAAAGTCTGAAAGGAAAGACATGAAATGGCCTCACAAGGTCCATCTGACACTAGCCACTGGCAGGGTTCATGAGCAAGAACAATTACCATATTTTTGTTCAGCTAAAGAAATTGAAGTCCATAGTAGCCAACTTGTCTGTATTAACACAGTAAATCAAGGCAAAACAGTAAGTACTGTTGCACGTGTAGAGAAAGGTTTTTCTAATTCATGGAGTTGTTTGCTACACTGAGGAAGAGCAGAGTGTGTTGAAACACTGTGAGGTGGTGTGGATTCCTGTGTGACTCTGCAGCCCCTCAGAGTGACGTGGTCATCACCAAACAGTGCCAGGGCTGCTCAGGGTTTATCCTCCCACACACCTCATGCCAGCTTCCTGCCCTCTCCTCTGGAAGATGCTGGTTTAAGTTTATGACCTGTCCTTATCATCTGTGTGTTTAACAACTGGTTTTTTTGCAGAGGAAATTCTGTGGCCAGCTATATGCTGTTTGGGGGTAGAAGGGTAAATTTTTTGGGGGGGCAGAAGAAACAATCACAGAACGTAATCTAGTTCACTGTCATAAACATGTTTTTTCAACTCTTCTGATTTTTTTTTTTTCTTTTTTTTTCTTTTTTTTTCTTTCTCCATTTGAATGCTGATCTAGCTTAGCCAACTTCAGGTTATTTATTTTTTCTAGTTTGTAGTAATGTAACTGAGAGCATAATCAGCCCTTCACATTTTGAAATATTCTAATTCATATGTTCTATGGTTGTTGAGGAAAGGAAATATAATAGCACAGAAAACAGAAAAATGAAAGTAAACACTCTGAAACAAAGAGCATGTTGCAGGTATGATACAGCTAGAGCTGGATATTTCTGCATTCTTGTGGGAAAATATTTCTCAATTTTTCACCACAGATTTTTTTTTTTATTTTAAACTTAAATATTGATGGATAAATATAGATGCATTTGCATATGCAAAACTATAGTTTTGTGTTCTAGTTTTTGTTAATTATAGTACAAACTGGACTATACAGAATTTAGTTCTTCCAACAGTCTTTCATTAAAGGTTCAGTGGAAGAGTTTGCGAATGTGCCTCTTCCTATATCCTGGCAGGTCTGTATGAAAAGTCTTAAAATGGAACTTATTGCATACAGCACATACAAAATTGGTAAATGAACCGCTAGTCTTCATTGTCATTTTTATTTAACTGAGATAGAAATAACATGAAATTTCATATTCTGTGGTCTTTTTCCATGTCTGAGTGGTCCTGTTGGTATGATGAATCCCTGTTATGAGCTCATTTTTGTGGGATTCTTGGCACCCATGCCAATAGTCAAGATGAGGAAGATGGTTCTGAACAAAAAGAAGATGCAACTTTACCTAAATAAATAATTTATTTAATCCATTGTGAATTAGATGAAGAGTTTATGGGCAATGATAAGTGGATGTATGAGCACCTTTCTGGTGGGTCTAATTTTTACTTTTCTCGCTTTGAATCTCACCTTTATTCTCATCACTGAAGATAATAGCCTTTTTTCACACCACAACAAAGGTGTTAAAACCCAGTAACAGCAGTTCCAGAACACATGGAGCAGTGCTAAGTTTGAAAATTATTAAAAAAAAAAAAAAAAAAAAGTGGGGGGGAAGTATGGCGACCCTGCCCCCCCAACTTCTAACCTAAATAAAGCTTTCTAAACTAAATGTAGAATCTAGATGGATCTTTCTTCATTAACCAATATGCTTTTAACTAGTGGTTTTACAAGTCTACAACAGGTGCAATGTGTCATGCAATTTATGGGTCCCAGTGCCTGCCATAAAGTATTTTATGATGGCTGTGTTCTGTGTTATTAGTAGCTGTCTTTTTCTGCAGCCATTGGTGTTTGATAATAGTCTTAAAACACCCAAAATTACTTACCTGCAAGCAACATTCCGTAGTCCCTGTTGACAGTTTGAATAAGTTTAGTGCCCTTTTGTTGTACTTTACCTTCAAAACAAACTGATTGAACCATCAATAGCTCCTGAGAGCTGACAGAGGCATGTCATCTGGTGTAACCCTCTGATAGTAGGTTATCTGTGGGAGTTAACCTCCCTGCATTGTTAACCGAAATGTTTTATGTACTATGCAACTTTAGGATACTGCTGTGATAACCTCAGTAACTAAGCCATACATCACAGCAAAGAGATTTTGTGCAACAAATAACCCGGGATTAAATTTACAAGGGTTGAATTGATACTGTGGAGTGTTCATTTCCAGGCTTTGGTAATCCTTTCCTGTATTTTTTACTGCAAACTTGTGTTACGTTTAGATTGAGGCTGCATATTTCTAGCTAAAATATGTCCAGGAAACTTGCTGTTTTTCTTCAGCCATTTAATATGTATGTATTGCATTATTTTCAAATAGCATAGATACTTTTAATCCCACATTTAGTAAAAGAAATATGAATAAATGAGATTGCATTTTGAATTGCTGTTTAAAATAATTAATTGCACATATACCTTCCTTCCACCGGTGGGACAATATTTATGGTACCTACTTTTTAGTATTTGCTCTGCTTAAGGAGTCCAAGTTTGAAAAAAAACAAATAACCCCAAACCTTGACTTGTGGAGTAGTTTGCTGTTTAATTTGTGTGGATAGGGTTTTTTGGTTTTGTTTCTGGAATTGACAAGTACTAGTGCTAATTCTGTTTTTTGAAATGCAGTCAGGATGGCTTAAAAATACAAAAATACATTTGTATCAAGGAATGCTATTATAATTTTAAGCTCTTTTGAAATGATTGAGAGACTGACATTAGGGCTGTGATCCAAAGTCAGCATAGATGACAGTGCTGTCTTATTCTGTTGTCATTTTTGTTGCAGCCTGCTTTTCAATGGCATATTTCATTCCATCATTAAACATTTGCTGATTTTCTAATACCGATGTTTTCTTCACCTGAATATTCATCTTTTCTCACCCTACACTTAGTGGGTGTCTTTACTCATTTTTAGCTTCACTCTTCTTCACTCTTGACATATTGTTTCCTTCTGTACATGTCTTCATTTGAAAGAATCTGTTGTCATCAGAGCTTTTCTGCCAGTAATGCAAGATGGATAGCTTCTCCTCCAGTGAAAGATAAGGGCCAGCAAAATGCCAGGGAGGACTGGAAGGGCAGCCAGGAAAGCTGCAATGAGTCTGAGAATGTGTCTGTCTCATAGGTCTGTAGCTGTTATTTAAAAAAATGGTCTCAGGAGTTCTGTTTTGGGAAGTGACTCTCTCTTTTTCTTCTACTGATGTAATTGAGAGCCATAGATTGAGGATTCACATTTAAATTGTCTGTGCATTTCAGAACTGAGTATTGTCATTTCAGTTGTTAACAATTTATGAAGGTGTTGCTTCAGAGGAATAGTGTACTTGATGGAAAGCTGTGTTTGCACCATTAAATTTTGCTTGGTTTTAAAAGGGGGAGCATTACAGTACTATTCACATGTTTATCTGGTTTTGACAATAGTATCATAAGATAAACTTTTACCTTTTGAAACAGTTTTTTTCTGTGGTGTTTTTTTTTTTCCAGAATGTTATGCAGAGTTTTCTATTTCTTTAATTTCTTCCTCCCAGTGCCAGAAGGGATCAGTATGATGAAGAGCTCTCTGACTGACTTGAGGTTTATGCAAAGCAGCTAGGCTGGGGAACATTATCATCACCTTTCTACCCCCTGCCAGGAAAAGCCTGATATTGCCCTCACTTTGCAGTGTCTGCTTCCCATTTGGTTGACTAAATGCAAATGATGTGCACTTGAGGTGGTTAGATATTGGATTTGCCATCGTTGCTTTGGTTCTGCTCTGCCATGTTCTCCTTCTCCATAAGTGAGAAGACAATAGTATTTTTCTGAGGCTAGAAAGCTGCTAGCCTTTGACTAGAAATGATAAATAGAATATAATACTCATGGCTTCTACTAAGAACTTGGAATTCTTAAAATACATTTCCCATAAATCATCTCTCCCTGTGTGCTTGTGCCCTTAATCCTGAGCTGGGATCTCTGTGCTGTAAGGACACCTTGTCTCTCAGACAGGACCAAATCGGAATTCTCCTTCCAAATGCTGATCATAGTGTTTTTTGGAAAATAAAATAAAAAATCCAAAGAAGTGTTGGCAAATGGTAAGAATTCTTGCAGAGAAGTTGGGTGGCAATTTCCCATATCTCAGTTATCTTCTCCCACAGTGTGGGTTGGAATCTTTAGTATCACTCAAAATTCCATTTCCCCAACAGGCAATGCAAAACCATATCCAAGTTATTCTGTTCCTTGGTATGCTTTATGCCTCACAAATATACAGAGAGAACATACACGCCCATGGTGATAATTGTGGTTGATCCACCAGTATTAAATGGTTTTGGCTTCATTTGAGAGAATGAAGTAAGTGATATAACTGTACGTAAGCTACATTGCATGAAAACGGTGAATACAGAGGGGAAACAAAGGCTGTTGTTATTTTTGGGTGTTATTTTTTTAGTCACTGAGTCTGAGAGTATGTCTTTGTGCACTACTGGATTTTAACTGTGTGTATTTTGATATCTGTCAGGTATTTTGTCCTGCACAAATTGACAAACCTGAAATTTCTCGATACTCGGAAAGTAACCAGGAGGGAGAGAGAGGAAGCCTTGATAAGAGGTGCCTTCATGAAAGTGGTTAAGCCCAAGGATGTTAAGGTAGGAAAGTAAATGAAGATGGTAACACTAATATGATTCATTAACACAATTTTTCAATAACTCCAAGAGCCTGGCTGCATCTTTTGCTAAGGTAAAAAAAGAGGTGAAACCTTTCAAATGAATGGATAAATAAAAGTGGTCAGATGGGGGACCAAGGCCCTAATAATTTTTCTGTATTTTAATGTAGAAATTCACAGGTACATGTCTAATGGGCTGTGGCCATGTCACCAAATTTCTGGTTTCAACCTCTGTTTCACACAGCAAAATAACTAATATGTGTCACTAGACTTAAAAGAATTTTTTTACCCCATCGGAGGAAATGTAACAATTGCGTGATATATTTGTGTGAAAGAATGCAATTCTTTCTGACAAGTTGTCCCCTGCCTTGTATGTTAAATGTCTATTGCAGAGCTCACACCTATGGTGTTTATTGGCTTTTAGTGAACCAGTTGATTCTAATTTTGTATGATATTGCTTAATGTGGTGTCCTGCTAATAAGCATTGACAGCATCAGAGAGACAGTTTCAGTAATCTGAGCATTTAATACAGCTTCCATCAACTCTGGGCATCCTGCTGAAGTAATCAGAATGTGAGTGTGAATTCTCCACTTTGCCTTCTTTTTCCGTTCTTGATCAATACTTGATAACAGCAATCTGTGGTGTGTTAGAAGTGCTTCAGTACTGCAGATCTTTCTTAAAACTCTGCTCAACTTTTCAGTCTACTTGCTTTCTGTTTGCAGCTTTTTCTCTAAAGTATACCATCAATAATTTATTGCAGATTTCCAATAATGCTGAATAATAATGTAGTGGTTATGGAAATGCACTGTTTGGTAGCATAACAGTGTTGCTGGATAAATGCATTATCATGAGTACAATTGTAGTGCATTACAAATGAATTCAGACTGATTAATTTATAACTACTAAAATGTTAGCAGTTCTGATACAAACATTGCTTTGATATATTGTTTACCACTGCCTTTAGTTATTTCAGCTTCATGTATTTAATGAATTGAATAATTTATTTTTAAGCTGTGGTGGAGATCCTATTCACAGCAAACAATCTTTGAATCTGGCCAAATGCAACAGTTGAATTTTGTTAGGTATAGCATATATGTGTATGTCATATTTTACTATTCTTATATAATCAGATTTTGAATCTGGTGAAGTTTTTTGTTTAATTTGTCTAACAGTTAGATCTTTGTTTTAAGAGTCTACTCTATGAGTTGCATCCAACTTAATAGTGTAAGAGAAGAAAATGTCTTTCAAATAAGAAGTTGCTTTTCAGGATTAAACCTCTTTTTAAGTCAATAGCTAAGTGTAAATTACTTAACAAATTTAGGGATAACATCTTTATCTTTTATAGCTGCAATTGAACCTTTTGTATATTTTTGAATTATTTACCCACTAGTCTTATGATAAACCATACATTTATTTCAGAAAATTTGCAGAAGGCTCCAATTTACTGTTGTCATTGCCATACTAAAGAGATTTCTTCTTCTTCTTTATAAATGGCTCAGTACAAATCACTGATGGTAAAATCATTGCAAATTATTTTTATGGCATGAATTAATGCTTCTTAGGGTGCTGTGAAATTACCCTCATCATACAATATTATATACATATCACAGAAGTGGCTAATTTAAAATAAATATTAAATTCGATGCAGGTATTATGGAGCGCTCCAAATTGTTTTGAATTTGTGTTTATTTCCTAGGATATTCATGCTTACAGAACACATGCATACAAACTTTTTCTGTGTCTGAGAAGACTCAGAATTTTCTCTGCATATGTGCTTTGAGATGCAGCTAAGTGTGTGTACAGCCATTGACAGCTCTTCTCAAAGACCACAGCAAGCAGCATTCCTCCATAAATCACAAAAATGATGGGCACAATAACTGTGCTTTTGAATTCTGTCATGTGTTATACATTGCATACATAATGGGGTTTTATTCTCTGGCCTTCACATTTCCTGGATCTTGTGTTCTCTCTTCATCGGTTCCACTCCCACATAGCTGTCGATATTTCTGACCAGCTTCAGCCAGATTTAACAGGCAGGTACTGGTGATACATTTTAAGCTTTCTGAAACTGGCTAGAGATTGCACCTTGATCCAAACTCAGAGGAATATTGCAGCATATCCAGTATTGGTCATCAGAAATCTCCTTAGTAAATTGACACAGTGGTATATAAGACCTTGATGATAATGAACTTCCCAATAATTTGGGTTTTTTCCCTTTCACCTAAGGCAGCAGGCACTGTGTCAGCCTATGCTTACCAGAAGGGAGGTGTAGTGATTAGTATTTATGTTTTCATGTGGAGGCCACATGAAAAATCTTCTGCCAGATTTAGTAACAACAGTGGGCCTTTCAGACCTGCTTTTTCAGGAAAAGAAAATTTAAAAGCAACAAACCAACAAAAAATCCTAACTTACATGGGGGCTTTTTTCCCCCATTTTGATAAGCAGGAGATGGTGTGGCTTATTCAGCATAAAAGGCAGACTGATGATCTAAAGAGTCTGTGATGTGGGGAGTTGTTTTCGTTTTAGTCTTGACATGAAATACTTGGGAGAGCAAAATACCCCACCAAGAAAAAAATACACAAAATGAGAATAAAAGCAAGAAATTTCCATCTGACTAGTTTGTGTTTACTCAAATGTGAGAGTATCTAGCAATCACCAGTCATCACTAAGTCATAAATATTTTATTTTGTATAAATTTTTTTTTACTTTCATTATTCCCTATTTTTTTAACAGAACACTACACTTGTGCTTTGCTTCATTTCATCCTTTGTTGAAAATGCATCTGTTTGTGATATGACTGTCTTATGGAAAGATACAATCATTTATTAGAAAACAGTTTAATGTTACAATGCAGTATTCCTTCTCACTATGTAGGTGAGCTAAACTTCATTATTCTGTTATGTTTATGTTTTCTTTTGTCAAAATATTGAACACTGTATCATGCCTGCTTTTAATAAAGGCTGCGGAAGTCTGGGTGGATAAGAGGCATTGAGCCAGATGAGGAAGCCTTGTTTAATGACCAGACCATGACCTCATTTCACTGGCATAAGGGTAGCTCAAAGTGGAAGATGCCTGTCCAGTGTGAAGTGTGTTTCTGGGCATGACAGCATTTCACATCAGAAAGACAGCTCAAGAATACGACAGTCAAAATTGCTTAATTGTGTCCCGGCTTTGTAATTATTCATCTGTGCTTCTACAAAGAGTACAGTTGTCATTTCTTGACATAATTATTTAAAACTGTACCCCTCTTTGGTTTATGGGTATATGAATTGTGCTTCCGACTGTTTCATTTTTCAAACTTAGAGATGCAAAGCAAATGTGATTTGAGAAAATATGTTAAGACTACACATTTTTACATTGCATATGATATAAATAAAGTGAAATTATGGTGTATCAAAGTACATAATTTCATATTTAAAAGGTCTGTATTCATGATAATTTAATCTAGATGATAAAATGTGGATATATCCATTTAATTGTGTTACAATGAATAGATACACACTATCATAATTCTTTAAATATAAATTTAATTATTTAATGCTGGGTCAATCTGTTTGCTTTTATAAAATACATATATATCCCAATATTTCTCAACCCCTCTTCCCCACAAATATGTTTTGATTTACTGCATTTTTAAGGTTAATATTTTCATCTGTTTTATTTATGGTAGTGAAAGAAAGCAGAAGGCATTTGGTCATCAGCAGCTTATAGGGCCAAATCATCAGCAGCTATCCTTAAATATACTTCCAAGTAACAAACTTAATATTAAATGGAGTTATTCTGCTTCCTTGCATCTTGTCCACTGGCTGTAAGGGAACTCTGTACAACAAAAAAAAGGCAGTAGAGGTGTTTTGAATTTTTCAATATTTTTTCACTCTCAGATGCATTGTTTTCACTGCAAGTTATAATTATGAAACCTGACATAGCATTTGTTCTCTAAGGAACTAAGATGGAGACACTGAAGCAGAAAGAAAAGTCTAATATCTTCATTCTGTGTAATAAATGTGATTCATGCCCACAGTGTTATTTGAAGGGTAGAAGGAGATTATTTTATTATGATAGGAAGAGTAAATATTTAGGCAGTACCATTTAAGAACTAAGGTGAGATAAAATCTACAGTGTTGCTTTCAGATCATTGGCAGTATTCTTATGTTTAAGCTCATAGGAAAAGCTCTTTATCAAAGTGACCAATGCTGATATGAGCTTCTGTTAAAGTCAGATGAGGCATAAGGAACGATTTTAGTAATTTTTGTCCCAAACTATTTAACAAGAATCATACTTTTCTTGAATAGATGTAGTCTATCTGCTTCCATGAACATAGGCAAAACATTTTTTGCCAATGTATCTCATGGACCTTTTTACCCCCTCCCTAAATTAGGAAAATGAGGCTTTAAAAAGGTTTGGTTTTAAATAGTAAGTAAAAGGAAACAGATAGAACTCTGGTGAACAGCTTCATTGCTCACAATCTTTTTCTTTTTACCATTGCCATTGTGTAGAGGTCTTGGTTTATGAATTTAGAGCATTTGAAGAATATGCAGAGTAAAGGGCTTCTAAAGTGTAAAGAATCATGTTGTCAGTGAACTGCTAGTTCATAAGATACCTCTTTCAGAGAGCTTCCACATAATAGGGAAGCTATTCTTGTCAGATGTCAGGATTTCACATACCAAAACAAAACAAGGACACAAGCTTTAAGACTCCAATCTAGACTGTGATGCAGTAAATAATATTTACTTCAAGGACATTGTCGCAGTCATGCAGTCATGCATTTTACTCTTTGGAAAGTTTAGGTATTTTAAGCAGAAGTCTGTAACGTGTTTGTTTCATAACCAGCTGTAATTCCAGCTGTCAAGAGGGAAGAATGGATGGGTCGCGTGTGGGTCATATGTGTATTAGGCTAGGGAGGATGACTCTTCAGTGTTGGTTCTTACATTGATGTTTCTTAAAAAACATCCTCCTATGTTCTTTGGGTGAGCTTTATATGGACTACGCTATCTTAATTGCTATTAAATATACAGAAGGAAAAAGGTGATGTCTCTTTCCTAAAATTATTCCCTTAAAAAAAAGTATATGGATGTCATGAAGCCTGTGCCATTTTAGCCATTAATAGTCCCAATGCATTCTTCAGATAGGAAGGGGTGTTATTCCTGGAGCTCTGGCTTGAATCCAGTTCAGGGGATTACATTCTGCCTCTATGGATTTCTCTACAGTCTCCATTTACTAAGGCATTCCTCTCCACCTTCTGCCCTAAATTGTTCTGTAATGTTGCAGTGTGCTAGTTAACCAGCTGCTACTTTGCACCTGAAAAGTGTGTGTCTTTCAATACTAGTGAGAAAACTGATCCTTTTGTAAGGCTTAATATTTGTAAAGCACTTGGAAATTCTCTGATGAATGGCAATAGAAACTATGTAGAATTGATGCCTCCATTTAACTGAAGAAATTATTGTGACAACTTGTTTGTTACTGCTGGGCTGGTTTTTTGTTGGTATGGTGTTTTGGGGGGTTGTTTGTTTGTTTTGTTTTGCTGTTTTTTAATTTTTGTTTGTGGGTTGAGATATATGGAAGCTTCAATAATTAGATGCTGGCTTTTGTATTATCTGCTCAGTTTATTTAATAAAATGCCATTCCGCAGAATGTAACACCGTGATATCAGACAGTAGGATCACAATTGTCTTAGATTCTTAATGGATCAATATGGCTAGAGTTTTATTTTATAAGGATTTTGTTATTGTTGTTTTTCTTTTGGAAATAAGAACACTATTGGAGTACAAGCAGACCTTGTAGATCCTCTTTGCTAATGCAATGGATCTCATTATCAGATGACACCAGTGTTAAGCACAGGAGTTGAATGTTGAATTTTGTAAAGAAAGAAAAATGTGTTTAATAGGGCATTTGCAAAACTCTTGGCCAGCTTTTGTCTATGCTTATGTTCCTATAGGTGATTCTTTTTTTTTTTTCCCTGGACCTTAAGACACAATATGCAATGTGTAGTCTGTCATTCCCATTAATAGTAGTAGTCTTTGTAGGAGAAGGGAACACAGTGACCTTGCCCCTGATAAGTAACAGCTGTGTTAATTACCCAATTCAGCCTTGCCCTGATGAGTTACAGCTGTATCCAATACAGAGAATGGATAAAAGGGAGTGGTTGAGCTAGGGAAGAGAGGATCATGAAGCAGGAGAGTCATGAAGAAGGGTCCTGGGGAGAGAGAATCACTTCTCTGAGGTGGTTCTGGGTCTGCAGTTAGAGCCTGTTGTTGGAACCTGCAGTCACAGTCTAGCTGGGTAAAAGCTGCAGTCACAGCCTGCACACTGATCCCTGCAGTCAGAGTTTAGCAGGAAATAACCAGCAGTCAGAGGCTGCAAGGGAAATGTGAAGCAAGAGCTTGCTGCAGCCAGAGTCAGTGAATGGTTGCAGTCAGGATGGCTGAGCTGTAAAGAGGAATAAACCAGGACCCTTTTCATGCTGTGATAAACAAGTCTGTGTCTCAGCTAATTTCTACCGTCTAACAAGAGGGCTGCTGCAACAATCTTAAGTATCATAGTTATAATATATGTCAATTTTTAGCCATGAAACAGAGGTCTGATAACAATTTTTCTTTCTGTAAACTGTTTATCACAGCAATATTTCTGAAAGAGCAAACCAGTGGCTAACTATCATTACCACAGGATCTACCCAGAATTTTGCACAAGTGAAGCTCCTGGTTTACAAGTTGGAAAGAGCTGTCATGGCTGATTTTATATTTGTTGCTTGTTCTGACTGTGGTTGCGTGTCTCACAGTTTTCACACAGGCTCAGCAGTTGTATTTGTGTGCTGTGTTAAGATGAGGCCTGGCTTTGCTGATTCACTGAGCCATGAAAAGTTCATGGCTTGAAAAGCTGTTAGAGGTGAACATGGTTGAGGGGCCACTGCCAGTAAAGCCAAAGATGATTTGTTGTTGTGATCTTCTCAGGAGCGTATCTTGCAGCAAGGAACAGCTAAAGAACCATGATTTCATCATGTAAAATGTGATGGAAGTACATCTTGTAGCGTCTGATTGTGAAATGAATGCTAGGTTTTTGGTTCTTTCAGTGTTGCTATTTTCAGATGGATTGTCTGAGAGGACAGGAATTAAAGGAATGGTAAAATGAATGCACTAATATTTCTAATCGCTTTGGAAACAGTGTAAATGCCTAAAAATAGTAGCCTAGTGCCATTTTAGGTACTCTAAAGTATACAGCAGACCACTGTAGGGATGACAGATCAGTATCTTACATAGGAAATGTAATTTTTTTTGAAGCCACCATGGGAAATTAGGTATGGATACTGTGTAGAGTGGCTAAAACAGCAGTAGAAACTTGTGTTTAAGCAGCTGAATCCTTCCTTTCCTGTTGTGCTAAAAGAGAGATTGTGTACTTGAAATATTGGCAGGTCAAGAACACCAGAGCATTATAAAAAATAATCCTTCCCTTCACTAACATCAGCCAGAGCGTGGTCCAAGAGTCAGATAGGGCTGTGATGAGGTCATCTCCTAAAAGCTCAAGTATATCAGTCATTCTCTCTTCATTAATGACTAAGAACATGACCAATTTAAAGCTGGTTTGTAAGTTATTTCAGGAAAAAAATAATAATTTGTTTTCAGAGAAGGGCTAATATTTCTTCCCTTGTCTCCACCCTTACGAGAAATGTATAGGCCAAAGGACTATTTTGTAAGAAATCCTGAACTTTTTTGCTTATGAGTTTCTAAAACTGCTCCCTTTGTCAAAGCAAAAGGATGCAGCACATTTTACTCCCTTAAAATCATATTGAACTTGCATATTCTGGTTCCAGTTCCTGGAAGTTAACTGAAGTAGATGCTAATGTTTTTTTTTAATTTTGTCCTTCTGGCAGACAATAGACCTGGCATAGAATCTTTAAGATTTGGTGTCTTAGGTTATGGATCTGTGTTTCAAGGGAAAATCAGGGGTTCATTGTGTGGAAAAAAGCTAATAGATATTTGTGACTTGTGAAAGTCGAGATGGACACTGCACTCAGAATGCTTCATTAACAACTTCAGAGGGCTTCAATTATATCAGAGCTCCTTGTTATGTAGAAGTCTCTCGTACCTTTTCTCTTGAGCCTCCCACAGGCAGCTCCACACAGCTGTCAGGGTCTGTCCATCTATGCCAGTCTGTAGACTCAGTGCTTCAGCTCTTCCTCACACACTGATGAGGAAGTGTGCTGTCATGGGTTGGCACTGGCCAGATGTTAATGCACCCATGAATATATGTTTTTTCCCTAACAGCTACTGTGGGATGTGATCAGGAACAGAGCAGAGCAGGCTTAAATCTTGAAAACAAAAAAAACCCAAAACTTTATTACATTACATAAGAACAGGGACAGAAATACTCTTAAACACACACAGAGACAGCAATAAAAACTTCTTAGAACATTTCTTCTCCCAGTTTCCATCTCCCTACACATCACTCTTCACAGACCAACTTCTGGGTTTTAGATCAAACAATCACCACTCAAAAACAAACCAATCTTCAATTCAGCAAGGGAGAGAGGAGTCTCTCTCGCACCACAGACTGTTCCTCAGAAAACACGGGTCTACCCCTTATGTGTTCCCATGTCACCCGTGGCACCGCCCGGAGAAGTCTGCCAGGGTGACTCTCTCTTTTTCCTATGTCCAGCGCTCTCACCGCTGTCTAAAGGCTGAAAACTGCATACAGGGCTTTTTAAGGATGCTGCATGCCGAGCTCTCCCCTTTTTACCCAGGGGCCGGGGTTCCAGGAGCAGGTCTGCCCTGAGGGCAGAGGGTGCCACCTCACCCTCCCCCTCTCTTCTCTGCTCGCTCTACTCTTCAAGTGCCAGTCACTGTAGCAAAAGCAAGGGCAGCTGTATCCACCCAAAAATGCAGTTTATGTTCAAAAGAGACTCAAGTTCAGTCCATGGCTGACATTATGCAAGGAAAGTCCAGCTCAGAAGGCTACTCTTCTCATTCTTTGCCCATCAGGTTCCTTCCAATCGTGCTTTATCACCTCGGTCCCAGGCCGCTTCTTTCTCCTTTTTTCCGAAATCACCAGTCATGAGAATCAATGTCTAAGAAAAGTTTCTTTCTGCCAAGCAAGGGTTAACAGTTTCTATCTCCCAGCATGGTGCAGGCTCAGGCACTCTCAGGCTCCGCAACTCCCACGTGGCTCGGCACCTTCTCCCGGAGTTTGGGGGGGGAGGGGTGTGAGCACACACAGAAGGCACTTCCACAGTTTTCCACCCCTCCATCCTGGACGGGGCAGCTCAGTTCCAGTCCTGTCCACTCTCTCCTCCCCCCGGGGCTCCGGCTTACCTGAGCCGACCACGTGTTTCCCCTCCCCCACCCAGCCTCGTGGCCGGGCAGGGAAAGGAGGCCTGACACCTCCCTCTGCTGAAACCGGGATCCAAAAAGAGACCGAACCCCCTAGACTCCTGCTTTTAACTCTTTGTGTCCTCAGAGGCGTGTCCAAACCTCCGAGTGACCAATCCAGGTGCCAGCAGAAAAGCTGATTACTAATTGGCTTGCCTAGATCCCCCTGGAAAAATTCACCTCCCCCAGCAACCACGACATGTGCCCAGCTCCATCCTGACTGACCTGGGACCCTGCTGGGAGCTTTTGCAGTCCCATAAAATCCTCAACTGGTTCATATTTCTCTTTAGGAGACTTCATCCATCTGCTAATTCCAAACGTTTTTTCTATGGGCTCAACTGTTTCCTTTGGCATCTGGAAAATGCAGCTGATCCCAACCATGTCTTCCACAGGTTGGGATTTCAGCTTTGAGGTTTTCTTGGTTGAAGTCACACAGCCTTTACTGCTTCCCTGCTTTTTACTGGAGTCTCCAGCAACCTTTTCAAGGCGATTTTGTCTGTGACTGGTTCAGCTCTTGCTGTAGGGTCCTCAGGAGCTGCTTAATGCCAGACAGGTCCTCCAGTGGTTCTGCCTTCTGCCCTGGGGTCCTTGTGAGCTGCTTGATGCCTGACAAAACCTCTCCTGGTTCTGACATTTGCTCAGGGGTCCTTAAAATCTTCCTTTTGCCTGACATGACCTCAGCTGGCTCTGACTTCTGCCTTGGAGTCCTCCTTTTGCTTCCTGATTTCACCAGAGATGCTGGTTTTTCTGAAATTGTCGCCAAACTATCCACACTATCTTAGTGTACAGCTTTTCTTTTTTCAGGATTTTTTCTGGCTATTTCATCAAACATAGATGAAGATGATTCCTCTCTCAGAAAGCAGAATATGCCTGGATTCTCTTGCTTCTGCTCTGAAGCATCTGTATTATTTAATGGTGACACCATCATCTCTCCAGATTCCTCAGGAGTGTGCAAGTCAGAAATATCCCAGAATACAGCCCATGGTGGTGTAAAATCGGCATTCTGAGCAGCAGCCAAAGGAAGTGTTCTTCCTCTCTGATTTTCAGGCACTCCTGTGAAGCTTTCATCCCTATCCATGTTTAGCTCCAGCTTGGGATTTTTTACCACCTTAGGATCATGTCCAGCTGACCTGACTGTGGTGGGATAAGGTCTACCTACAAGTATGGTAGCAGGTGACTCTGCATGACTTGTGCTGAAGTGGTATTTTATTTTCTTCTTCGAAGTCTTCTCTCTTCCTTCTGCAGTTCCATCTGGCTCTTTCCTGTCCCTAGCATGGCTGCCTAATCCTGTCTGTCCTACATAGGGCATCTCACCCTGCCTGTCCCTCACACACCTCCTGTCCCTTCCTCCTCACAGCCCGGCCAGCAGACCCCAACTGAGTCCCCTCCCAGCCAACCCACTCTCAGTCACACCCATGGCTGGGAGGGCAGGGCTGTTCCACTCCTGGATAATTAACAAAGCTGCAATGTATCAAAGGCAAGATTGCCTTCAGCACCATCTCCAGTTGTCTCCCCACAGTGACTGAGGAGTGGTGTTCTCTTTGAAGGAATTAGTGAGATTATAAAACTTTTGCAGTCAACTGTTGGCCTAATTTATCTTATTCATCCTAGAAAAATGTTCATAGGAAAACATAAAAATTGTAATTAACTCTGTAATTAACATGTCCAGAAATAAATAAGGAAAATGTCAATCACATTTAAAAAATGACATCACTCTGAATCCTGTTCTGTGAATGATCTGTTTTGAAGGTAGGTTTTCTTGAGACTTTAACAGACAGGGAATCTGTCCTTAAGTGATATGCATTTAATTTTCAAATGTATATAAGGTATGCTTCAGTTCTAATGTATTAAATGTCTTTACATCCAGGAGCCTTAGTAAAGGCATGTGCATTGTCCCCAAGGTGTTCCCTTGGTGAGGTTTGAAAACCTTAGGCATTCTTTCTTGTAAAAGAACCTGTGGGATATTTGCTTAATGATTAAGTTACTGTTGTTTTTGTGATGCTAACTTATGAGCTTGAAGCAGGAGATGAAGTTTTTTCTTATGTCAGTTCAGCAAACCATGCTATGTATCTTATTCTGGTAAATTTCATTAGGAAATGTATCATTTCAGGATAAAATAAGAGGTAAATTCAGGAATGAGAAATTAGGACTTCTTTTCTTCACACATTATAAGACTAAACATACAACTTTGTTCATGTAACAGTTACAAACAGTTCACTGTGTAGGCCAAATGCTCTCTAATGCAGTAAAATTAAGAAATAATATGCTTTGAAAGTGATTTATGAGTGTGGTTAAACTGCCAGATTTACAAAGAAATAGTTCAGATCTTGGGAAGCCTCAGGAGTCACGTCAAAAATGAATTTGACCATGATTTAAACTGCTACTTTTCTTACATGACATTTAATATGTGTACTTTGGAGGCCCATATGTCTTTAATAAAATAGCATTAAGTTTTAAATATGATATGAATGCAGTTAGTTTCTAAATTCATAACCTTTTCCACAACTCCAAAATGCTAACCAATAAGGGAGTCACACATGCAATAAAACATAAACCTTAGAAAATAGTTTTTTATTAGAACGGTTAGACATTTGGCAGCTGAGCTGTAATGTAATAAATACATGCAGCCAATGTGGCTTTATCAGTCTTTGTTTACACTGTAAGCAACTGGGACCAGACAACTAATTATAACTGAGGAGCAAAGGTCAGGAAAAGTATATTTTGTCCAGTGAATCTGTGCTTGCTAGGTGAACCCTATAATGCTAAGAAAAGTAATTTATTAAAAAGAAACACTGCTGCATGCTTCCCAGTTGAGTTTGTCAGGGAATATAATGTTTATTAGAGATTCATGTACTTTCAGACTGTTCTGAAGTAGTAAGTTCTTCAAAAATCATGAAAATATAGACATGAATAAACATACACAATTTACAAAGGATTTCAATGTTCAGCAAATGGTAGACAAAAGAGTTCAGTGTTTCATGAAAACAGCAAAATGGGAGTCCTGTCTATGCTGAAGTTAATAATAACAAAAGAATGCTATCATATTTTAAGGGGTATTTCTGTGCAATTTGAGGTATTCTATTAATTTTGTTAAAATAGTGTATTTTAACTTTACTTTCTAAAACAGAAGCTAGCTCATGATGAAACCAGCTTTCTAGGCAGCTTGAGCTTTTACTCAGAACAGCAAAGTCTGGCTTGCTTGTTGAGTTCCTCCATTTATTCAACATGCATAGAACAATACTTCAAGCCAGTTCACATTTTCTAGGTAGTCTGACTTTCTAAAGAAGGCTATGGAAGTGTTGTGGGAGTTATGAAAAGATTTTCTGTGTGCTCTGAAGTGTATGGGGAGGTGGGGCATAAAAACTTGATTGTGGTATACTTTTTCCTTTAAATGCTTTCAGTGATTTGATTTCTGGTTAGTGTGGCTCTAGAAAAATGACAAAAACTAAATTTAAAATGTCTGCTTTGAGATGTATTGCAAAGTATATATTCAAATGCTAATCTCTATTCCTCCAGAATTATGGGTCCCCTAGAGCATCCAGAAAATTATTAACAGCATGTAATCCAGCTCAGTTTGAATGCATCTTTACTCTGTTAGCCAAATCTTTACATAATACAAATCATTCTACCTATAAAAGCACAAATATGTTATTGTTCTCAACAGGCAATTTAATGCAGCTATAGGGAGGAGAATAAGAGAAAAGAAGATTACAAGCTAGCTGATCATGCTTTTATTTCTCTTAAATCTCTCAGCATTTCTCTGTGGTTGTACTTGTTTAAAGATTGTACACAACTGTGCCTTCTATATGATTTGGAAAGCAAATCAGCCTAAATATGAAG
Source organism: Prinia subflava (assembly GCF_021018805.1). Classification (NCBI taxonomy): domain Eukaryota; kingdom Metazoa; phylum Chordata; class Aves; order Passeriformes; family Cisticolidae; genus Prinia; species Prinia subflava. Next base: position 21,908,537 of record NC_086255.1, read on the forward strand.
TTTCAATGGCTATAGTTTTTAGGGGATTTGATACATTTATCACAAATATCCATTTTACCCCAGAAGCAGTGCTGAACCTGTAATCTTTTTCCTTATAATTCTTTTGCAGAGTCCAGTTTTGCTGTAGAGAGCTCAGTTATATTTTCCACCCAGTTGTGCAGCTTTAGCTGTAGAATAGCTATTAAAGTTAATTATTTTCTGGAGGGTTTCTCAAAAGGACTATTAGTATGAATACATACAGAAAGCATATGAACAAGGGAGAAACTCATTTTATTGAAATAATACACAACTATCTCCAGCCATGCTGTGGAGTCAGGCTCCTGCTCCAGTGGAGTTACGCAAATGTGACAAAGTTTAACTCACAATTCTTGTAAGCAGGAAAGTGGGTCCACTCTGCCATATGTGTGTGAATTGTTGTTTTTTATTGTTACATTCTGCTGTATGATTCCTTACATTATTTTGCCACCTGACTCTAGCTTGTGACTCTCACTGTAAAGTTTTACATCTATATGATAACAATTCTTTTTCTCTTTTGTGTTATTTTCCACTAAGCATGCATCATTATGTTATACATCTACTACCTAATCACCAATGATTGGAAATTCATGTAAAATGTTTAGATATGAGTAAGCAGTCAGCCTGTTATTATTATTAATTGCACACAGATAATGTGACATAAATGTTGGTTTTAAAGTGAGAGGTGAAGGCACTAACACAAGAGAAATCTGTCTAGGAAGAAGAATGGAGTAGGAGAGGCAGTGAATGTTCCTATTCTACCTGTTTTCATCAAGCCCATCAAGCATGAACTGGAAGAAACTGTACATAATTCAATAGAAAAAAAAATGAGTTTGAAATATGGTGTCACCTGCCTGTTTTGCAGTTAGCTACAGGTCTGGTCCATGGGATTGTTGAATATAAAGCATAAAATATATTTGCTGCTGAGTCTTAGAGCTGTTCTTGGAGAACTTGCTCACTTTGCATGCATTTTGGCAGGAGTTTTGTGCTTTCTTTCATATTGCATGTTGTTCAAGAGAAGTCTCACAGGCCACAATATTAATCCAATGCCCCAAGACTGCTCAAATTTTTAACTCTCTTGCTTTTGTATAATACCTCCCAGCTTTTTCCCTTCCTCTTATGTGATAATTTTTCATGTCTTTATGGTCTGAGTAAGACTCTACAGGGCTATTTCTTCTAAATAAGAAGTCTAAGATATTGTGTGCAATTTTGAAAGATGGAATGCTCTAACAGGCTAGGTAAAAGCACTGTATGTTTGACACAAAATTTTTCTTTCACATGGAGAAAACCTTTGAATTCACTTTTATCTCTGTTGAGGAGGCCCTGAAGGAGTAGTCTGCTGTGTGAGCAGTAGAAACAAATGAAGATCTGTCCATGTCAAATGGTCATTCCAAAGCAGAACTCATTGAAATATCTGCATGTGTTGTTCTAGCTTCAAAACAACCAAACAATCATTTTCTAAATATAAACAAGTGCTGCACTGGCAAGATTTTCAGCAGTAGCTATACAGGTAATAACCCAAGAGGAATACTTTGGGTTTTATTTTTTATCTCTGATAGTGGAGAACACGTACAGGGTGAGAAAATAATTCAGATTGTGTTGGGGGTTAGATTTGTTTTTTTTTTCTTCTCACAGAATTTTTTCCCATAAGTTTCCAAGAAGCCTTAATGGCTACTTAGTCAGAACAAAAAGGGGTACTTGAGGGATATGGCAGCACGAGGCTACACCTATTGTTTCTGAGTCCCTGGGAGTGTCCCTCAGAGGGGAGAGATGATGAGCTTTGGGAAAGGCAAAAAGACAGATCTGGGGGAGGGGGAGGCACTCTTGCTCTCAGTGCCGAGGAGGACGGTCAGGCTGCCCTCTGCCTCTGCCTCGTCCTGAGAAATCTATCGTCATCTGCTGTGTACCCGGGAATCCTGAACTCGCTTTTCCCAGCCTCTCCCCCCACCGCCGCTGCTTCTTCGGACCTTTGAGGCTCTCCTGCTACTCTGTAGCCCTGCACTGCCCAGCCCTGCCGGGACACCCCTGCTGCTCCAGCTGCCAGCGCAGAGCTCCTCATCTCATCCACCAGCCCGGGACTTTTCCTTCCTTCCAGTTCGGCCTCTCGGAGCCCTGCAGGGGCACCCAGATCAAACTGCTCTGGGCTTTTGTAAAAGAAAGCCCTCAAGGTTCTTAGTTCTGTTTATTATTGATGCTGTAGTTGTTGTTTGTTTGTCGTTTTGTCATATATACTAGTAAAGAACTGTTATTCCTGCCCCCATACCTCTGCCTGAAAGCTCCTTTAAATTTTTTTTAATCGGAATAATTTGGAGGGAGGGGATGTGAATTCTCCATCTCTAGGGAGATCCTGCCCGTTCCTAGCAGATATCTGTCTTTCAAACCAAGACAGATTGTTAGTAGAAAAATGTCTTTAAATTGAGCTCATGTGCTAGGCCAGAATGGTGCATGGTTTCTCAGTAAAGGACACACCTAACTTTCTGGGAAGCATTGCTGCAAGGCCATTGGCAGTTGCAAAGTAAGGAAAGAAAAAGATAGAACAAATTTCATTTTCCTGATTTATTTTGAACATGAAACTAGATATGTTATTTTTCATAACAACTTTTTGATTTAAAAGCAACAGCAACATAGCTTTTTGGGTCTTTTTCTGCCCCATATGTTTACCAGTTTCTCTGGAGAGAACTTCTGAAGACTTGTTGTTTATGTGAAGTGCTCTTTTGCTGCGCTCTTTCCTCCACCTCCCTGCAAGCAGAAATGAATAGATATGTTGTTGGTAGAGAACTTACTTGCTTTGTCCTCTTGAGGTCATATTTTGGCAAGCGGGAGGTCTATTTTTTGATTTGATAGACTCCTTGTGGAATATGGTTTGGCTTGTAAAAACTGCTGTACACAGAGCCAATGGTTGTCTTGTCCTTTACAGCCTGGTCTTCCACCTTCTGCCCAGAATTCAGGGGAAACCAACCATCACTGGCTGAGGCAGTGTCATATGAGAACTGCTGAAAATTTATGGAGCTCTAATTAAACCTCAAATGCACTAATTCAAGCCCTATAAATCTTGTGTAATACTGGTGCAGTTAGGTTAACATGAGGGCTGATGTGGTCTGGGAGAACAAGGCAGATGCCTAATATTCTCTGCAGTGCTGCAGCTGGGAAGCAATTATGTTGCAACCTAGGCTGTCCAGTGATCCCAAAGATAGTTCAGAGATGTTAATTTAAAGTTTACTTTCAGTCAGGGAATGTTGAAATGCCGTGTGCAGATAGACCAGCTATTACAAATTGGAAAAGTCGGGTTTCTTTTTTTGTCTTCCCTTGCTGGGGAAAAGGCTTGGCTGAGGATTTTGCCTATGCTGCAGTTACCTGAAGGGGAGAGTAGTTTCTTCCAGCCCATGTATCAATAACAGCAATGAAAACACTGCATTATCAGGGCTACTGTTGGTACCTGATATATCTATTCTGTGTGGCAGAAAATGATATACTTTCATGTGCTTCCATAAAGAAATAGATTAATCAAATACTAATATGCCATGTAAATTGAAAATGGTAGCTACTTAATTTCAAGATGGAGAAGAGCTTGAATTGATGGCATATCACTTTTTCAGCTGTAATATTATCACAGTGGAATACTTTTAGTTAGTAGAAACTTGCTGAAGAGAGAATAAAATAAATAATTTGCTCATCCCAATGACTGCAGTTCTTGGCCTAGGCTGAAGGGCCACCCCTTTGTATCTGTAGTAAAATCCTGCCTGTAATGCAGTGCCTAGAGACAATTTACATTATCAGTAGAGCCAGGGTTTCATTCAAAGAGATACTTACTTATCTGATGTAATTTGTATTGGAAAAGGCTTACTTTCTTTAAAGGGACTATGGACTATGTGTTTAGCTTACATGCAGGCTTTCAATGCTGGTTCTTCTCCATCCAGAAACAAGTTAGAAAAATTACATAATCACTTTTTGCTTTGTTAGGGCCATAGTAAAACCTGTCCATCAAGAAAAGCAGATGGGCCAGGTAAAAAGAAAATCTTGTACTCATCACGCAGCCTGCGAGCATAAGATACCACTGTTGGAGGACTGGTAGCATGGCCCTGATGTGAATCTTTTGTGCACACTCAGATGTATGTTTGTATGCTCTTTCCACCCCTCCAGGATTTGAGAGGGTTTTTTGAAGGCTAAGAGCTTCATTGTCTTTACAAAATCTTTTCTTTCTCCAGGTTCTGTATAGGTTGAGAAATCTTTTAAAGCCCTATGTCAGATCTGTTCTTCGTGTGAAGTCTTTATAAATATTTATATAGCCCTACTGAGGAAGAGTCAATCCATTAGACTGCTTTAGGCTAAGATTAGCACTTCTGAAGCCTATTTAACCAGATAGGAGTTTACTTTATTTAATAACATTAAAGAGATAGTAAAAGAAAGCTTCTTTATCAGATAATGGTAAGATCCATGAAACAGGTTTATTAATGTCTAACTAGCAAATTATACTTGCCTCAAAATTCATGGAAGTAGCATAGTAATTGCCTATTTGATTTCAGGCAGATTAACATGCTTGTTAATGTTGAAGCTGTTTCCAGTGAGTGCAAGGCCCCTGATGGGGCCACCAGCCAGCCCTGCTTCCTTGCTTCATACCCAGTGGAGCAGTGCTGGTCTGAGATTGTATGGCAGATCATGCTGATTTTTATTTTTCCTTTTTCCTTCTCAAATATTTGATGGTGTTCAGGCAGAAGCATACTTGACTCACACTTGTCCATAAATGCACCAATACTTGCCACAGACAACTTGCACATGTAGAAGTGAAGTGAAACAGCATCAAGGCAGAGATATTAGGCACGTTGGTCTGCAGGTAGTCCAACACAGGCTGAAGATTTCTTGTATTACTGTTAACTTCTAGGGGAAAAAAAGTATTTTTTGGAAAGTGTAGACCTATGGTAACACTGGAAACAAATCTTCCAGGCAGAAGCATAACTTTATGGTTATTTTTGCTGACCTATATGAAGGGTAAGTATATTTTGAGTTTAGTCACATGTGCCACATAAGAGACATCAGTCATTGCATGTGTAGATGTCTATTTATGGTAATCATCCAACACATACCTCTGAAACAACCATTTCCTTTAATTTATATATATTTATTATCCCTGGATCTCTGGTATGTTTTCAGAATTCTCTTGGCAGTAATATGAGAGTTTTGTAGCTCCTGAAACCATCATATTGTCATATTTTATATGTACTCATGAGTTGAAGATTATACAATCACGAAAACTGCTCTTGCTTTGTTGTCTTTCCACCCTCCCCCCTGCTCTAGACTAACATCTAGAATGTGTTAGTCCCAAATTCTTTCTATATCACTCAGAGAAAGAGACTTTGAGAGACAGTTGTATCAAGGAGAATCTTCATCCCTTTGAATTACTGCCTCTGAAGTAAGAAGTGATGAATGCTGTTCCTCAGTTCACAGCCCAGCCACTCCCACCACACAAATTGGGTTTTTTGTTTCTTTCGAAAACGGGCATTCAAATCTCCCTTTCTATCTCTATTTCTCTACCCATCTCTGCTTACAAAGTAGGGCAGATTGACTCTCATAAATGGTAGGATTTGGAATAATCTTCAAGATGATGTAAGAACAACATGGTTAAGTTACTTTTATGGTGCAAGAAAATGCATTTATACTGAAACACTTTCTTTGCAGTCACAACCATTCAGGTTAGTTTGCCTTCTGCTGTGCCCTGCCCTTTGCAAACCTCTCTAGAAAAAATGTAAGCTGTATTAGAAGGGCTTGCATTTTCAGGAATAACTTTTCCCCTGTTTAATGAGCTTGTTGCAGCCCTATAAATATAAATGCTGTAGACTCTTTCAATGTCATACAGTTGACTGTTTTTTAAATGAACCTTCTGCAGAAAGTTCTGGAGCCACTAACTACAAGTTCTATAAATGACTCCTCTTTTAGTTCCCTTTGAGTTGTCTTCTGTAACTGTGCTTTTTTTTCTCTTTTTAATTAATATTTGTTTCTCTAACTAAGGTCATTACAGGAAGACTTAAAGTAGCAAGTGTGGAATTTTAAATTTATTTTGCTTAATTTCATTTTTCTGAACACCTTTAAAGTTGGTTCAGTACAATCATAACTCCAACTTCCTCCAGATGAAAAACATGAGTAATTTTTATTTCTCCAATTCCCTCTCTTTTTGAGTGACTAAAATACAGTAATTTAGTTTGTAAAGAGGGCATCTGCTGGGTTTTTGTCACCTTAGATGTGCACTTTGGTTGCTAATGAGTAGAACTGCAGCATTTGCCCTTGAGAAGTGAAAACAGGCTGCAAGTGTGGAGAGAAGGTGACTGGGAAAATCTGAATAGTAAACCACGATCCCTTTTTCTTTAAAACAACATACCTTGCTTTGAGCAGCAATAATAGAGAAAAAGTTGTAAAAAACCAAGAAAAACATAGAAAAGAGTGTTAACTGAATTAGAGGAACCTAGAAGTGTAAACCAGTTTGGATTTATTTCTCTTACGGTGTCAGAAGTTGCAAAAATTGAAGATCATGCCAATATTTCCGTTGCTGAGCAGCTGCACAGAAGGAAAGCCCTTACTAAACTTTCTTTGCACAATCCCGTTAAACCAGCCTCATGCTTCCTGAACACTTTAACAATTAAAACAGACCCATTAACACACATTCATGGAAGTCTGGGACTTTCGTTTATTGTAATTCAATAAATACCACTTTAGTTAATAAATTTGTCTTGTGAAGAACTATGTCCCCAGGTGATTATAACTACTTGTGCTTGTTTTAAAGTGCTTTTGGGTGAATTTTATCCTATCTAGTAGTTCCACTTAAATACAGCATTTCTGTGTAAGTCTTATCAAAAGTGAACACATTTTTAATAGAAACTCTGTGAGTCTTGTGTTTTATCACTGCATTTGTCTGACTATTATTAAGAAAGATAAAAGTTTTACATACCATCCCAAAGATAACAAGAGGTAGCACGACAAGCCCCACATCTACACATTGGTTGTCTCTGAAGATCTGAGTCATGTTTTTGATATAAATCATATGGACTGGCCCTTTATGAACACCTTGTAAAACTCAAAAGGCTTTATGATTGTTAATAGCTTTTGTGGTAGTGATTTACGGGCTAATTTGAGACAAAATATGTTGCAGTGTGGGCTAAGAGAATGTGTTATCCTATCTGCATAAGTAATAGTATGTTATTGGTTGTGCACTGCAGAAGCAATTGGGATGTGTATTACCTTATATCTTCCAACTAGCTTTAACATTTCAACTTTTACTTATGGCTTAAATCAGCCTGGTTAGGGACAAAGTGTAAAGTTGAATCATGAATTAATTTTTTTCCCCTGAATGTTATCCATCACTGTACTAACCTGTGAACTAAATGTAAGTTGTAACACTCGTAATCAGTCTGTAACTGCAATTTATTCAATTGAAGACCATCTTATTAGTGTAAAAATAGTTTCAAGCGACATTTTTATAATGACTGTGATAAAACTTTGATGTATCCTAAAATGTGTGCAATGTAAGACATTTATAATAGCCCCAAGTGTAATATTAACACAGCCTTTTAATGCGTGTAAAAAGAGATCAGTTAGTTTTGATTACATTACCCAATATAGGTTTGATTCTCTTTTGGAGTTAAAGGATTGCTTGCTGGTTCTAAATGTTAAATTATTGGAATTTGAAGACAGGTAAATGAAGTCCCTGGTTTTGGGATGTACTGGGCAGGTACAGTTATTTAAATATTGAAATTATGCCATTTTAAAGACAAGAATTTAAATTTTCAAAACAGCTGAATGGAGTATTTATGATGGACTTTTTTAGAAAGCTTCTCAAAATGATGTGACATTATGGGAAAGAATATTATCAAACACTTTCCCTTCAAAATTTGTCTCACAGTTGCATGCTTCTGTATCTGTTGAAATTTTTGAAAAACTTTATGGAATTTCTTCTTAAGATTCAAAGTTTCTTTATCATTTTCAAATTTTAAGAATTAAAGCCTCTCCTGCCCTTCATTAAAAATAAAGGCCTTAATGTACATTTACAGTACATTACTGAGACATGGTTTTTCACTTGGCATGACATTATCACATTAATGTTTCTTTTTAATCCTTTGATTGTGTCACTTTTCCTAAACTTTTCTTCAGTAACCTTCTTATCTTCCACAAATTCAACTTTTATCAGAGAATTTCCCTGACTTTTCTTTTTTCTACCCTTTTCTATGGCTTTGTTTCATTAAAGTAACCAAGAACAAATTTCCTTGTGTTTCTAGGAAATCTATCTGTTTGATAAACCAGTAATTGCAGGTTACTATTACTTCTGTGTAAGGTGATGAAATAATTAATCATAATAACTGAATAAAGTATTGTTAGATTTTGGATTCTGTATCCTTCAGTAAAATAATATTGTATTTAGAGTGGTTACGTAGCAATTTCACTGGATAAGAATGAATCTGTGGTGGTCTGTAAGGAAGTATGTTGGGGGGAAGAGATACAAAAACATTTCTTCTGAAAATGGTGGTTATTTACATGTGTAGTGTGGCAAGATATGACTGAATTTTTTTTTTTGCTGTAAATACAGAACTAATTGTCAACTGGCCTTCTTGAGTATTTCTGAGTGACTTTACTTTTTTAGTGAAAAATTCGTAACAGGATATGTGCACTAGTTGTTCAGACAATTGTATGACTGACTCCTTTCAGAGTTGACAGTGATTATGAATGACTTTTTCTAAAGAAACAAGCATTTCAGCATTATATAGGATGTTTTTTATTTGGATCGACATTTCAGGCTCAAAATTCTGCAATTTAGCTGCATTTAATGAAATATATTTTAAATAATAATTTAATTTAACAGTATTAAAACATCAAAACTGCCACACCCTGTGGAACAGTAGTTTTGAGTACCTCTGTCCTATGTTTGCTGTACAAACCTCATAATCCCTTTGTGAAGTGAGTGAGATATCTGGAGATGAGTTGAATACTTCTGAGTTGAAGCTCAATTGTTGATAAGAAGACTCATCCTAGGATGATTATGGTAGAAAATAAATTTCCCATATACCTTGCTGTAAATCACTTGAGTAAAACCCACTGTGTGTATGATAGGCAGTCTGTCTTTTCTGGTGTTGGTCACAGTAAGCCATGATATGTAACTGGCAAGACGTGATGGTTTGATGAGAGACAACTTCCAGAATTAATATTCTGCTTTCGTATTGCAGGATATGTGAGTACTCTGAATTCCATATCGGCAGAGAAATAATTAAATTTACTTTCCCAATTAACACCAAACTGCAGAATAGCAATTGGCTTCAGAAAAAGAGGCTAGTATTATTTAAGCTGGAAATTGCTCTCAGTGGCCAGGTCTTGGCAGATAGTTGGGCATCACTGTTTTTTGAGGAATGTGCTTCCCCCACCTAGTACAGAATAGAATAGTCTCCGTTAAGTTTGTCAGAATTTCTTTTATGTCCCTAGTTCAAAAGCTTTGTATGTGCCAGTAAGAAATAACTTTGGGCTGAAACATCTTCTCCACCACTCCTCACCTCAAATCTTTGCCCAAGACATTACTGAAAAATAAATGCAAAACATGAATGATTTATTTGTGCAGACAAAACTCCTGTGATTTTAGGATTGCTGCAAGAATCAGCTGTTACAAACCACAAAAGCATGTACATATGGTGAAGAAAGTAGCTTAAAAGTAATGTAAAATCTGATATAAATAAAATCTGCTTTTACAGGTGCATATTACATAGAAATGTGCACTATGGAATATAATAAAAAAGATGTAAGTGCTGAGACAGAGACCCATTAACATTACACTGTTTCTCAAAGTCTGTAGGAATATACAAAGGAAATGGTAAACTTTGCAGAGAAAGACAGAAAAGTTTGTTAAAATGTTTGTTATTGGAAGATTTGTTTGAACTTCTTACCTCCTCACCATAAAAACATCATCATGTCATGGGCTACAAAAACCCCTGCGTTGTTTTAAGCCTGCCTGTTGCCCTGGTGGTGTCCCAGGCCAGGCTGGATGGAGCTCTGAGCAGCCTGGTCTAGTGGGAGGTGTCCTGCCCATTGCAGGCAGCTGGAACAAAATGATCTTTAACCATTCACACAAACCTTCACACAAACCTTCACACCAACCAACACAAACCCTTCTCTATGGTACTGTGATTCCATTACAGGACAGTTTTTAGAAAGGCATGTCAAAGGCATGTCACTGTCAATGAACTAGCTGTAGAGTAATTACTGAACTCAACTCAGAGTAAGGATAGGTAGATACTGATAGATCAGTTGTATCTGATCAGATCATACTTTACAGAAAAATATTTAGGACCTGTAAAGTGGATCTGATAAAGAGACCAAAATTATAAAACCAAAGCAGCAAAAATTGTTGCTTTCGTGGTGTTTGTTTTTTTTTACACCTTCCTCATTCCAGATTCTTGGCATAGATGTAGGTGCTATCTGAAAAGCAATTAGATTACTTGTCTTAATTAATTCATCTTTGGTATTTTTTATGTGAGCTTTATGCCACATTTCTAGTGCATTCCATCCATTTTTTAGGAAGGCGTGTTTAGTATAATCTGTATTTATTTTACATGTTTCCTCTGTTGGATTTCAGCCATGTAAAATAAATGCTATGTTTATTATCCTCATTGACTGCAGTATTTCAAGGACTTTCCCACTTGACGGCTTCTTTCCAAGGGTTCTTTATGTCCAGACCTGTCAGACTTCACAAACTGGGATGGAAAGATCTGTTTGCCTTGCCTCCCTTGCATGCACATTTGCTTGTTTCTGACCTAACAATGTGGAATTTGGAACTGTTCTGAAAAAAATTTAAAAATTCATGGAAGATCTGGAGCAAAAGGGACAGAAAAATAAAGCTCTTTGAAAAGCAAATTTGCCACAAAAATGTACACATACATATAAAATATTTCTGTACTGCTGAATCAATGTGTATCTCAGGACAGATGAGTTCTGAGACTAAACTGTTTTTAATGAATTCTTTAAACCATTTGTTTTATAACCATATAATTTTCAGGAAATTATAATTTTTTTGTTGTATATTCATGTGCTTTCCAAAGCTGGTGGAATATTTAATTGATGCCCTGAGGATCCAGAGGACCTTGAGGCTTTCTTTATTCTGAAACAGCAAATGGTACTAAGAACCAAAGGAACTATAGCCACAGAAATTAACTTCTGAAGAGAGGTGCCAGCTGAGTTACAGAACTTCTTGTAGTTGTGGGATCCCAAGGACAGAGTGTTGATACAGTGTTCATTTAGCCTAAACTTGTGTTGCAATTTTTAGGTATCCTAGGCTGCATTTATTATTTCAGATGCTTTTACCTGGATTTGAGCATCCTAAAACAACATTCACAGTTTCAGAAGAGAATGAGGTGTCGCTGTTTCTTAGAATAAGATTATGTTTTTGGGCATTCTACTTTTAGGGGCTTATATTAAATATTCACTTTAAGTAACTGCCTTCTCTTATCATAGGTCTTTGTTTGTAGTTTTATTATAAATTTTACTAAACTGAAAATAATAGCCAATTTTCTGCAGTTTAATATTCTCTGTGCAGAAATGAATCAGCTGCATTTGAATGTCCCCATATCTGTATGAATGTAGATCTTAATAAAGCCAAACAACTTGTACTGGTGTTGGGTTAATTAGAATTAATGTTGTCCCCTACCAAGGTTATAAGTAGGAAAATTGTTTTGAGAAATGTTGTATGATGACAGAAGAGGACTAGGTTCTATAGGAGTGGCTTCCTGGCAGTAGTTAAGAGGAATTATGGATAGTAGTACTTAAAGATTCCATCTTACAGTGTTCTTACAGTGTTCATCTTACAGTGCTCCAAAGGTTCATTTCTTTCAGCATTTATCCCCAAAAGTGTGGACTCAGCAGACCTTTGATAATCCAAGATTTTGGAGGCCTTGTTAAAGTCCATTTGATATCTTGTGCTTAAAGTTGTCCAAGCACTTGGCATTGTTGGTTCCCAGAAAAATCAGTGAATCCTGACAATGCTCAACAGGTAATGTGCTGAAATCCCATAGAAGTCTGGCATAGTTTGGCTTCATATTTACTAGAGATGTGGTATTAAAAAAAAACAAAACAAACAAACAAGTATATCAGCTTATAGAAGACAATCTGGATTTATTAAGGGTTATTTTACAATCAATCTCTGATGCTTTAGGATGATGAAATCCAAATTTAAATTCCATTTATCAGACCTACTAAAGTAAACTTACAGGGAAATAGCAGCATTAAGGAATTGCTTTTCCTAACCTTGATTTGGAGATTGCTGTTTCCTGGACAAAATGCTGCACCTGGGAAGAAAGTCAGATCAGTATTGGATAGATGTAGTGTGTTTGAAGGTGTTAATGAACAGTTTGAAATTATGGTCATTATTTGCAGGTTTATGGAAAACCTTTTTAGAGTATATGATTTACACTAGCAACAAGCTTTTTGGTGCAGTACAAGAATCTAGAACTAGAGGCTAGAAACCAGAGAGTTTAGACTAGAGAAAGTTGGTTTAAAAGTCATGTTTCCCATATCAATTATATGCAGTTGTGCAAACATGTCAAAGTTTGGTAAATTAAATTTGTTTATTGTTAACCATCTGTGGCCAAACTAATAGCATAGCTTCAGAAAAAGACAGTATGCTCCCACTTTCATAGAGTTTGCAACTCAATGCAAGGAAGAACTCAACTGTAATTCTATGGAGAGTTATGATTTATTAGATGCAAGTCCACAAAGCAAGCTCATAAATGTGTTTTAATTCTTTTAATTGATCTGTATTCTAGAGACAGTGTTAAGACACAAAAACATAGATATATTCTTTTTCACTGCTTGAAATTGCTTCAATGCTAGAGCTCTAATAGGTGCTATTGGAATTAACTGCCTAAGTAAAGAAATAATTAGTGCAGGTGATGGGTAGAAGAGTGGAAATAAATTTACTAGTAGCCATGTTTTTGAGGTAGAGCAAAAAGCAGCGTAATTTTACTTTGAAAAAGGCATATCTTCAATGTGAGAGGGCACCTACAGTTGTAACATCAATAAAGATTATTTTTGGATAAATCAATGTGCCGTATAGGAGCTAGGAGCTGTATAGAAACTGAAGTGGCCATTCCTTTCCAAACAAATTTAACATTTAATGTGTTGACCATGGGAGAAGATGACATTTGCAAGTAGGCCTAGAACTAATCCAAATTTTTGTGGTTTTTTAATGTGTATAAATTTTTGAGCAAGATTGCCAACAATTACAGGCTTTTGGCCACGTCCTATGAGGCATTATGGCCCTAACCTAGGACACTACCATGGCATATTGTAAATAGTTCTGTTGATGTTCTCAAAAGTTAACCTTGTCCTGATTTCCTGGTTGTCTGAATGATGGCTTTTCAAGAAACTGAGGTGGATTAGTGAAACTTTGATATTGTTGTGGAATTGAGGAAGAATTCTTTGTATCAACCTGGTTCAAAAGATGTTTTTATTAAGGGTTATTTGTTTTAAACATGTCCAAGAACATGGGGCATTGAACAGTGGGCTCTTTCCAAAGAAGTCTGTGCAATGTCACAGTTTGCCAAGGGGCTGCCAAGGGGATTAAGGGTCAGTACATACCAGTAAAGAGTCTAATCTAATCTCTGCAAGAAATAGGATTTGCAGCTAAAACTGGAACATTTAATTACATTTTCAATTATGCAGATCCAGGAGATGTATTTTTCCATAAACTAGGGAGGGTTGGAAGGGGCTGCAAAGTGAAAACTTCTGAAGTTTTTTGCTACCGGTGTGAGGAGGAAAGAGAGCTCAACCACTCGAAGGTTGAGTGTCTGAGGCGTCAGTACGCTCTTAGACTAATATGATCTAAAATATTTCCCTTTCCTCCTTTCAAAGCGGGAAAGGGAATATAAATTCACCTTCCCTCAAAGCAATGTTAAAATTCACCATTACAGCCCCATTATTAGTTAATGAGTCATTTATCTGCAAACCTGTGCCTAACTGGGACACGGGGCCTCCAGTTTATCGGCAGCTGAAATGGCTAACTAGTATGTACTGAAGCATGCAGAGCTGTGTGGGCTCAAAGTCAGTGTTTGTGTCCTCATTTATAGGTCAAATCTCATGCAGCTGTACTTGTTTTGCAGTTCCAACTACCACTTGTGTGTAGAATCTCTGGAGAGAGCTTTGGTTTAAATGGAAGAGAGAATGCAGCTCCGTTGTTGACACTGGGGTAGCTGTCAGGGACATTTTGCCTTCCACAGGGGTCATAACTTGTCATTGAATCCCATTGTTGGCAAAAAAGGGCCTGGTTTTCACAGCATTGCTATTTGTTTTTGATTTGGTCTCCTCCTGAGTGCACAGATTATAGACCAGTAAACCTCTCTTTCACTGACTAGCATGGGAAGTTCCAGTCTCTCATAAACCTTAAATAAGTCTTAACTTCAGAATGCTGCCTTTTGGAGATTAAATTTCTCAATGTTTTGCTGTGTTCTTAGCCCAAGGGTGCTGTTGACAGAAAGCAGTGCTTTTATTCCCTGATTGCTGTCTCTCTCTATAATTTTTTTGTATGTTGCATTTTTCTGCATTAGTGGAGGTATCTGTGTTTGAAAAAGGATTACATTAGTCAAAACTTAAGACAGATAATTTGCCCTCTTTCCTTACTGACTGACAGAAGCCTAGGCTGCACATAATCTTTAAAAAAAAATGGCCCCTTTGCAGCCTATTGGAAGTTTCAGAACCAGAAGATTTAACTTAATACATCTAATTGAAAAGCTGTTGATTTTTGACAGCGGCAGCCAGTAGTGGTATGAGCTGCCTGAGATTTGCTGACATTGATTTTTTAATTTTTTTTTTTTACTAAACAGATCATTCTCCCCTATATTTCCCTTATTTGTGATAATTTATATTCTTTACCGCAGTAAAGGCAAAAATGAGTCTTTCTTAAACAGTTGCCTTGAAGGCAAAAGAGAAATCACTGCTTTAAACCTGAATTTCGAATACTATGGTTTTGGAGAAGCAACTTAAGCAGACCACCAACATTCTACTGCAAATTTTCTGTAACGTAGCTATATCAAAAGCATAGTACAGCTATGTGGCTTTCCAGTATTCAAAGAGAATTTTTCAAATATCTCTCAATTACTCTGAGGGAAGAGTTATGAAATTGGAGCATATTTCAGTCAGATGTAAAACTATTTTGAGTGCAAAGTACTTTGAGTGCTGCCTCTCAGTGCAGATGCTTGTGTCACATGGTATTTTTCTCCAGGAAGAGCTTCCAGAGTTTTCACTATTCTCTGTTGTTTGTTCCTCTGTCCTAAAGTGAATCTGTAATGCAAACCTGGTTTGGACATTCTGGAGAGCTGCTTCCTAAAGCTTTAATTGATAAAGCACTGAAGCAGAGGTGTGTTCTGCACTCTGATCAGGAGAATTTTTGTCCTGCAGTAGTTCACAAGTTCGCAGGTAAAGTTAAAAGTTACTTGCTGCTCCTCTCATGGAGAAAACTCTCTGTTCGTCTCCCATGGAAACCTTTCCTGAGATTTCCTAGTTGTCAAGGATGGGTTCAGAGTTCATAGAGCTTTTTATTGTGCCCTTTTTGAGGGATAGAGGCTGATTTGCAGCACTATTTAAAGCAAAGATGCCAAATGAAAGTTCTTCATTTTAAGTTTGTGCTTACACAAAGCTTCTTTGTGGTTTTTTAGGCCTGTCAGACTTGTCAGGCGTGGTAAGAAAAAGTATATTGTTTCCAGCACTTGGATTCCTTTCCTTCTGACATCTGCCACTCTGTAAAGATGATAAATTCCTGCCTCATTAGCCAGGGGTGTGGGATTACAGGCTGACAACACATTAATCACCAGCTTCTGTGGCAGGCTGACTAGCAATAGGCATTGTTAACAAAACTTTTCTAATATGTCACTCTTCTCTATGACAGCCTGTAATCAATCATCTTGATTGACAGTGCTGATAGATTACACTATTTATACTTTGTGTAATGAAAGATAGCGTTTCCACCTACTGTCATTTCTAGGCTAGCATTGGAGGATCACTGAATAGAAACAAACACAACAAAAACCCCAGGCCTCAGCTCGGCATTGTGAAGTTCAGTCAGACAGCCTTGTAGGTCCTTTGTGGTAGCTCTCAGATGACGTGTATTGTTGGGGAACCTGGTAAGCACTTGCCTTTCAGTAACCCTTGAACTGAGTGCTTCTTTGCTGACTTTGTTGCACTAAACTGCCGGGTCAAGTTCAGGCAGGTAGGAGACCGTGTTAATCATGTGGTGGCTGCTGCTCCTTTTCCCATCCTGTCTGTCTTCTCCTGCTGACAACCCTCCACCCCCAACCCCAACCAAGATGAGAGGTGATTTAGATGTTGATAAAGTATGCATGTTTCATGATTTAGAAGGCAAAATTATACGTGTTTCCCGTAATTGTACGGTGCAGGGAAAGTAAACATGGGGAGGAAGTGCAAAGCCAGCTTGCCAAGACAGCAGAATCTGTGTTGGAGCTTGTTTCGCTCTTGAAACTTAGGAAATTAGAAACAATATCAGGATTAAAGTACATAAGCAAATTAATGTCTTGTTTTGGTTTTGATATAGCTGTTTCTGGTTCTAGAATCACTTGATTATTAGCTTTATATCGTCTTTGCTTCCTGAAGTTACTTCATTTGGCTGTAGTGGAAGATAGAACATTGACTATAACAGGACAGAAGTTCCTTGTGGCAAATATCTGTTAGAATGGATTATTTTTTTACAATTGAGTCTTATAGATTCATATTGATTAATTGCAAATAAATGCTGCCTTTATGTTATTATAATGGCTCAGATACCATTATAAGTCTTCATTTCTAAATGCATTCTGAGAATTTTCTTAGTATATTTATTGATGTATTTCTTTCTCTCTCTCTCTCTCTCTCTCTCTCTCTCTCTCTCTCTTTCCATGCAGGTATTTGTGGGGGTTTTTTGTTGCTTTTTCTTTTTCCCCACTGCAAAGGTTCATGTGCTAAGTCGCAATAAGAAACTTAAAATTCAACCATTGGAAAGTGGGAAATATGAGTTGGAGCCTGAATTATTGTCCTTGGGAGTTGAGCTAAATTTAGGCATTTGGACAGGAACAAGGGTGGAGAGGATCATCTAAACTTTAATCTCCCTGAGAAGGGTTTCATTGTGAGGCCACAATGATTAATGAGAAACCTGACCATCTGATTAAACCCCTCTGTGTCACAGGACATGATTAGTAGGTGACAGAGACTGTAACAGTATCCAGCCAGGCCTTGTTTCTTTCACAGCTCAGACTGTTGTATGATTAATGTCCCCACGGGCTATCTCCAGGTCAGGCAGGGATAACCTGTCAGAACAGGTGGAAGTGACAAATTCTGCAGAAACTCCTTTTACAAAAGAGGCAGCACGCGAGAATGGATGAATGGGGAGGATTCCAGATGGGCTGGTTGACCTTTCTGTACTCCGAACAGACACCGAGAGCATCATGGGAATGAAGCATAGTAAGCATCAGAAAACTGCAGATGTTCCATAGTTATTGAAGAATTATAGCATTGCCAAGCGGGGCTGGTAAAATGCACGACACGTCATATTATCACCACTGGTTTACACTTTCTGATATGCTGGAGGAGACTGTAGATCTAGCGTGTGTGTGTATGGACTAGATAAAATACCACACACTGTGTTTTATGGCAAGAGGGGAAGATTCTTTGCTTCAGTACAGATAAGGCTTGATAGAGTTGATGCTTTAGTACAGCATTTTCCTGTGCCGGTATATATAATCTATCTCATTCTCATCAATACTGCCCCATTTAGGGCAAGACAATCTTGGAAGTTAAAATGGTTTATAAAAATCCTCATTCGTTTTTATTAGGTGCTGGTTATCTGGTAAGGTATTTTATATCTTCCAGGGTACTTTCACCTCTTAGGTCATAGGTTCAAATCCCCATCTTAAGTATCCTAACACACTCCACCTTCAACATCACACAGCACAGAATTAGCAAGAGGACTGCTAAAGTATCTTCTGTCCTTTAAATAGATAGTAGACCTTTCCATTTAATCACAGGAATGGTATAAAACATCTTCATAGTACTACACAGGCAGAGAAGAGAATGTTAGCACCAGGGTCCTTATAGAATTCCCCCTGCACGGAGTTGATTTTTAAAACCAAAACCAAAAGTGAAACCACAGAATGGGATTTCCCCCTTTGCCAAATGGGGGGAAATGATTTGCACTTCTGTGCAAATCTTACTGCTGCTAGACCATTGCTGTTGGTGTTTGGTACCAATTTTAGCCATTTATAATGTTGCTTTTTTCAGCTTCTCTTTTAGCATATGCAGAGAATCTTCCTCAGTTTAGTTATAAAAGGTCAGTTTTCTTTTGCATATGATTTTTTTTTCTCAGCTTTATGTACTTTAAGAAGAATGTCTGCTTTTCCCTTTAACAGAAGGAAAAGAGCCAGCTCTAGTTAAGTGATTGTGCTCCAACATTAGACTTTACATTTAATTGAGCTTTAGTTTGCAGTTTCACCATTTTGAAGGGAGCCATTCTGAATAAAGGCTCTGATTTCTGTGGTTCTAAGACTAATTTTTTGTTCTTTGCCACTATTTAAACTGTCAGATCCAGCTTTGAGTATGGTAAATGCCATGCTCCCTTGAGCAAATCAGCTGCCATATGCTGTAATTTACACTCTCTGAATCTTTATTGGCTAGGCAAAAGGTCATTTTTCAGAGTGGTTTTCCCAATATAGAATGAGTAGAAGAAACGGACACACTTCAGTGGACCAGTGACTGGAGATGGGAAAGCTTCTCTGTGTGCATGGTCACAGAGTGGCAAATAGAGAGAATATAAGTAATAAGCCCTGGAAGCTACAGAGGGAGTGAACCAGAATCTCTCACTTGAACACTCCAGATTTTGAAGTCCAATTCTATTAGTTATCTTCTATTTTTGTTTTAAAATCCCCAAATGCACAAATCTGTTGTAGTATAAAGATTTTAATAGCAATTTCAAGCACTATCTCTTACTCAGTTCCAACAGAAGTGATAGAGTTTGATAAATTGTGACAACTTCTCTTGTAAATAGTTTGCCTAGCTATTGTTTGTTTCAAACTTTGCTATCAGTTTTTCAAACTCTTGTCATTGTAGATGCTTTCCTGTAGTTTGACCAGTAAATCAGAAAGGAAGGCTGGATATGAGCTGCTTGTCTGATACAAGAGGAGACAAGACTGAATTTTTAACCCTCTGTGTAACCCTTGGGGGAAATCAAAGCAAGAAAAATGCATTGAATTTTGCTATCAAAGAGTAGTTAATGAAGGGCATGTTAACTTCGGGGGTAATCTGCTAATCCAGAAGTAGAAAAGCAGTATCATGGTGGAATATTCCAGTGTGGTCACATTAGCAATTTATGTCATTTGTCCTGGTGCCTGAGGCACTCTATCTGAATTTAGAATTACCCTAATGAATCTTAGTAGTAGGGAGGTGCAGGAGTGCATCTGTTGTATTTTGTAATACACTCAGTTGTGTTTCTCTTGTTATCAGTAACGCTAATGAAAGCATGATACATATTTCCATAGAGAGTTGCAAGGATGGCTCTGTTTCTTTAATTTGTACGTTGTGTGTTGATAGTGTAAAAGGAGCTTGTGATTTAATTGTAATTAAGGCATATGACTCCAAGACTGGAATGGATATCAACGTCATCATCTAGATAAAATGCTGTAAAAGTTAAAATAAACTTGTGTGTCTACAAAATGTTCATTTTGTGGACATGAAAGGCTGTCCATGTTGTGTGTACAACTTGTACAGTGATATTTATCTCCAGACCTGTATTAAGCCTTGTAGAGAACTACTTCAGCCTAATGAAGGAATTGTGTCAAGGGTTTTCTGGTTTTCTTTTGAGACATCTACTGTTAATGCCAGGAATGGGAGGAGGGAGAAGTATCCCACCCCTCAGTGGTGCAGCTAGCCCTGGAATGAACTTAATGTGCACCTCTGCTCCTTCAGAAAATTCCGATTTCATTGCTGACTACTTGAAACTGTGCAAGCTGAATACTTATTTGAGTTGACTGGACAGTGAGGATTTGTGTGTGCAGGATAGAGCTTTTCTGGTCTAGCTCTGTCTGTAAATTTTTTTGAACACATGGAGGCACAGTTTTTGAAAATCTGTGTACATGGTCAGCAGCCTCTAAGATAGGGGTAGGCCCATCTTGCCACTGCTGCATGGCCATGGGAGAGCTCAGCTGTTCTTAACAACCATATCCTTCTTTCCCAAGAGGGAATACGAACTGAAAATGAGTTGGGGTTTCCATCATATTGTAGCTTTCAGGGACAGCACAGTGCTCCTCCACAGGGCTGAAATGCTTGGCTTCTCTCTCACAGACCCGAGTTCTAGCTGAGCTTGTGCTGTGACAGATGACACGGAGATCCTTTAAATGCATCTCCTCTCACCCATCACCTTTCAAATATACGATAGCGATCTGGACAGTTTCTCTTGTCCCTCTGTTCTTTGCCAAGTTAGGACTGATGCTAATTGTCAGCCTGTGAACATGGGCACAGAAATGGCCATTACATTTTGTACTCTGGTGTTTCATCTGTGGTAGAGGTGCTTCATCTTTTTGTTACAGGTAAATCTAAAAATGTCACTTGAGGCATTCCTGAATACCATGTCTGGATTTCCTTATATTAGGAGTTCTTTTTAATGTATGCATTTATAGTGTAAATGCTGCTGTGCTTCATTTCTACTTGGAACAGTGCTTTGTTGATAATTATATATAATTTTTCTTGTCATAATCTGTTATGTAATTCAGCTGTGGACTGTGAGAATTACATAGGGACTTTCTAATACTGTGCCAGCTACCCAACCACTTTTTTACCAGTTTTTCAAAGACCATGGGGCAATATGCCAATAACGAGCTTAGAAAGTATGTATGAAGCTCCTGATAATGTGATGTGATTTTTTTCCTTACTTTTGCTCTTCGTTTCATCTTAATTAGTCCCAGTAGGAAAGATTGATTTTTTTTTTCCTCTTTTAAAGCCTTGTAGCTAACATCTGTTGGTATTCCTGGGGTCATTCTTGCTCTGTCCTGTGTTTGACATTTCTTGTAAAAGAAGAGGAATTTGTTCATATTGACATTAGCTGCCTTGGTATCTCTCAGTGGTGCAGATGGCCTGTGAATAAAGACATCAAGCTAATAGGCAAGATGACAAGCCTTGATAGCACTGGTGCTCCTCGTGCTGAAGTGGCAGGGCAGCAGAGATTGCCTTTGCTGGGGAGATGCTCGGTCTGCTGGCACTAAAGCATATGGAATTAGTTAAAAATGCAGTGGGATCCTGGGAAAAGGATTGTACCTTGGAAATCCCTGTCTGGCTGTAACAGTTTCTTCTTTTCAATGTAGCATTTCCTTGAGGGGCAAAAATTATAGAAAAATGTGTGCACTGGGAAGAAAGATCCCTAATTTACTCTAGATATTTAGCGATTGTTGCTGTTTAATGCATCAGAATAAAGCATTATTTATTGAAAGAGTTCTTTATTACATTGTTTACTTCTGGGATGTTAGAAGTAAACAACAAGCTTCTTGTGTGATAAGAAAGGTAAAATAAAAAATCCGAATCTAAATGAACATGTGTAGGCTGCATTGTAAGTGCATATTAAAATATTATTGTGTGAGTGTTTGGGAAAATGTCATAGAGCCCCAAATATGGAAAATCTGCTTCTTCCATGGTGGACATTTATATTGTCCTCTGGAGAAGGCACACTGGAAAACTTGGCATTTTCAAGTCAGCTGCTTACTTCATGTGGTAGAATAGAAAGAAAAGCCAGATATTAAAGTCTAGCAAACAAAGCAGGAAAAGAAGAAAGATAATTAAGCTCTCAAGAAGCAGAGTGTGAATAAGTTGCTATAATTTTAACAACACAGTTGATAGAGCTAGTTGGCTTGGAGATCCTGTGTCCTATACAGTGTGTAGGGCCGTTTCTCAGGGCTTATTTGGGATAAAATACAGCTTAGGATAATTCAGAGAAATCAAAGGGATTTTACCTAATTGGTATAGGTGCCAAATTCAGGCTTCCTAAAGCCAACTTTTACTAAGGCCTTAAATAGTATCATGGTATTAAAACTGAAAAATGGGGAAGGAAGGAATAGAACATTCACCTTCTCATTCTTGTGTTTAAAATAAAGTTATTCCCATTAGAAAGACATTTTCTCTTCTCCAGCCAGATGTGACACACCAACACTGAAGAGTTAGCAGACTCTTCCATAATAAAGGAAAATCCATCTTGGTTGAAATATTTCCACTTCATGAAAGGCAGAAAGCAAATATATGAATAAAACCAGATTTTATTTTGAAGTTCCCACAGTCTAGGGTATGTAGTTATAAATGGGCAAAATATTGTTGTAAAAAAAAGAAAAAAGAAGAAGAAGAAAAAAAAACAAACAAGAAAAGAAGTCACTTAGAAGTATTTTGGAGTATACTTCAACCACACTAAAAAGCCAATTTTTTCTTCAATTTTTCTCTTGACAAATCACATTTGAATTCACTGAAAACTCAATGAGCAATGCAATCAAGAATTATCTTGTTTGAATCTACTGTAGCTAGAAGCAGAAAATCATATTCTTGTCTCTCAGGACTGGAGTCATCTCACTTGCTTTGGACTATGTTTCTGAACTTCTCAATATGAGAAGTGATTTCAACTACTCTAATAAGAGATTTTCACAAGTGTATTTGCTACTTAATGAGGCTTGAAGACAAACACATAATTGTTTGTGTAACTGAGGATTTAGGAATGTTTGTATCTTTAGTACATAATGCTTAATCTCAGAAATATTTTATTCTCCTCTGCCTGCTCCCCTCATCTCAACTTCAAGAATTCCTTATGGGGCAGCCACAATATAACTTCTGTATGAGGATCCCAGGATTTTTCAAGGTGTGTTAATTAACCTACCTTGAAAGAGGGGAGAACTTTACAGATCACATTTGCACAGTTCGTAGAGATGATATGACATACATTAGATACATGAAGTGAAAAGTGAGCAAAAGGTTCAAGCTGACAAACTTTCAAAAGGTTCAGATTTGAAGTCACAGAAATACTTGTCTCAAAAGGTGAAAATTCAAAGAGCTACTTGGTAATCAAAATAGGTTTGTAAAAGCGGAAAGTCAAGTGAGCTTGGCAGTTGGCATAGCTTCTGAGACAGGTGTGTGAAGCTTTACATGCAAAGATTTTAATGCCCATAGTTTGTTCAGGATGGTGCAAATCCAGGGATATTGGCAGAGGTGGTGTCTTATTCTATATGTGTCAGATGTTAAGCCATCTCTTACACTTGAACGACAGCAAAGACTAAGGGTTGTGAGCGTCCAGCTTGCTGAATTCAAGGATGGGTTTTGGATAAATGATTTTTTGCATCCAGACCTTTTAGCAGCTCAATTACTCCGCTTTATCGACAGCTGGAGTTGCTCTTTAGTTTCTTTTTCAGACCTGTTGCCCTTTAAAACCTGCTGAGATCATTTTTCTTCCTTGCCATCTTCTGGTGTCCCTTCCAAGCATGTCATAGGGTGCACAACAGAGTCACCAGGATATGGGCTGTCATTGGAGATGCCTACTTTAGTCCTTCTGAAACCGAAGGATTTTTTCACAGATTTCACCCTTTGTGTTCCTTCCTCTAGTAACAGCAGCAGTGAAAGTAGTTCTAACTAAACTATTAGGATATCATCTTCTGTTCTTTTGCTGTGGTTTTGTTTGTGGGTGGATGATTTCACTATTAGCAATTCATTCATACCGGTTTAATTTGATATACTGTGGAGCCACATGATTTTAGTAGGGGAACTCTGTTGTTCATGCCTGTGTTTTGAAAGTTGTGCTCATTGCACAGTCATGAAAAAAAAAGCTGCAACGACAGTGCTTGAAGACCATGTGGCAAATTACTCCTGAAAGTGAGTGAAGTCTTCAATGTAATAGTCACATACTAGGCTGTCTTCCACTATAAATATGATCTGTTTAACACTAAGGAATCTTTAAATCCCTTTGTTGCCAATGATTCCATAGTTCTAAAATGGTCCTCACTTTTCATTCTTTCCAGTGCTCAAAATACATTTGTACTGTGTCAGAAGACATCCTGGGAACCTGAAAATAGACTGACTTTTGTACAAATAAGACACAAAACTTCTGTCTTCAAGTGTCCCTTATATACAGGCTCAACATTTCTCAAAAAAAGCTAAATTTTATTTATGCCAAAAATCTGAAAAACTGAGAGAGTGTAGGAAGAAACCCCATTGCCAATATTTGATTCCAGCCAGTAGAACTTACATATATATAGATATACTTGAGGATGTGTGTACATGTCTTGTAATCAGTCCATATCCATACTAAATGTGAAATCATGCAATATTTCATTCTAAGAAAGCTGGATAAGAAAATACTGATTAAGGTTCATTTTAGAGTATTATTTCACTTTTAAGTCCAACCTTCACTTGGAGAAATCTGTGGTCAGAGCGAGAAAGGAGCGTTCTCTTCCCTTAGAAAATTACAGTCCAAGTGTAAAGCTGTGCTCTATCTCTTGGAGATCTCAACAAAAAGTCTGCTATGGTCAATAAGATAGAGTTTTATATTTGTCTCTTCCTACTTAGTTTTGTTAGGTTGTTGCTGTGCTTTAGTGGGATTTGTAAGAATTTTTAGACAGCTGTATTTTTCCCCAAAAGTAGCTGTGCAGATTTTTCACAACTTGTCTTTATTTGGATAAGGAAACATGGTGCAGTTTTAGTTAAGAAGAGATTTATCTGGCACAAATCTTTGCATGCTATTTGTTTATTGATTATGATCTACTTGCAAGTAATACAAGTGTCAGGTCCTCTCAGCTGAAGTCACTTGAAATATATATTGGGTGTTTGTAAGGCTTTAAATCTAGTTGAAAGAATTGGGAGGCAGCGTGAAAAGCCTTAAGCATAACTGCTTCAAGTAACAAATCCTGTATTGCCAAATGAATTGCTGATATGGATACAGCCTGTGTGTCACATCCTGGAAGGTCTGGGTCTATTAAGTGATCAGCCCTTTCTAGTTACTGAGAATTGTCTCATTTGTTTCAGTCAATTGTCTCATAACCGTAACTGTTATTTTCAAGAAAAGTTTGGGGTTCTTATTAGCAGAGTCCTTTGAAACAATTAAAGGTGGCACTCTGATCTAGGGAGCATGGGACAGTTATTTTCCTGAGGATGTTCTTGGGAAATAGTTGTCTCAAATGGTAAACACTGATTGAGAGGTGGGGCACCTTATGATAGCCTTTAAAATGTCTTATAAATTGTGATACTCTGCCAAGTGATAGTAAATAATTTTTACCTTCAGGGGTTGTTATTAAAATGAAAACGTCTCCTAAAGGTTTGAGTTAGATTCTGACTTTCTATGTGATTGTTACACTGAATATCTGTATTTTTAAACAATAATTAATGGCAGCATAACACAGAAAGAATTACAGTGTTGTGAACATGAAAACTGCTGTACTTAGTGAAGAATATACCATTTAATTCAGATCTTGGGTTGATGTTCTGGTCCACGTGGTTACTACCACATGAAATACACCAAGACTGTAAGAGAGTAAATAACCTAAGATACATGAGATGAAAGTGCTTTTCAGGAGACTGAAGATGTGATATTTAATTTGTAAAATCCACTCTACTGTTCCTTAAATGTCTTATTCATTAAGTATCTCTGTGGCTCAAGACAATGTTCAGAACTAATCACAGAATCTCAGAATGAGTAAGGTTGGAAAGGCACTGCAGTGGGGTCGTCAGGTCCAACCTTCCTGCTCAAGCAGGGTCACTCTAGAGCCCACGGCACAGGATTGTGTCCTGACAGTTCTTGGACATCTCCAGTGATGGATACTCAGTCTCTCTGGGAAGAATGGCCGAAGGACTAAGGCTGTGTGCCTTGAACAGGATGCAGTATAAGCAAACATTAATTTTGGGAGTGTTTTGAAACACTTTTATAGCTTTTGCTGGTAGCAACCACAATAAAAACATAAATTTAGTGCAAAGGAATGAAACTCAGTACTTTTGAAGGGAAGGATGTGCAATGCTGAGTACTACCAAATAGTTGGTGTTTATGCTTCCCTGCCCTCACCACTGCTGTCGTAATGAACTCTCCTCCATTACCATCTATTTCTCTACTCAACATTTTCTCCTAAACATTGGACGTGTTACACCTGGCATTTTTTTTTAAACTAGACCATGAATGAAACCTATGTGGCATCCCCAGCTCGGTTTTTGGGCTCAGTGACTCGCAGGACTAAACACAGCTGAATGAGTCTATTGTGTAAGTGCCAGTTTCACTGTGGGATAAATCTTGTAAACTCAGATGAGTTGTCTTCATTGACAGGAGCTGCAAAAACCTGACTTGGTCATGTAAACACTTTAAGTTTCTGTCTAAACATTCAGGACTTGGCCTTCCTGTGGAAAAGCTTGGCTACCAGGGAATAATTGCAGTTTCTGTTCTTGCATTTGTAATTATTATTAATTGGAATATCAATTTAATTTAACCAAAAAAAAAAAAAAAAAAAAACAAACCAAAAAAACAAGAGGGACAATAAGGATAAATTAAATGAGCATATGGAACCTGTGTTTTATATATGAATTAATGAAGGATAATATTATATAACCGTAAATAGACATCTTAGCCTGGATGTGTTCTGCTGGAAAGAGCAGTTATTTTTTAGATCTTAGTGAGTTCTCACTGACAGGTGAGCTATCTGGTTCCTCAGTTCTGCTTACCTGCCTCTAGAGCTGTGCAGTGTTCCTAGGATAACCTCAAATCTTAAAAATACAACACAGAATTATTTTAATGCTATGCATGGGAGTTTGGCCCTGTGTCGTGCTCAGCGCTCTCTGTCCTGTAACAGAGGTACAAGTTGCACTACCTTTTTAAGAAGATTGATTCCTGATCTTTCAAAGTTGGGGAGCTATTCAGTGGGACTTTTAGTCCTTTTTCACAGTGTCCTTCTGTCCTGGTTATTACAGGAGTCAGAGATGAATTTTAAAGCTGTCTGGTTTTAAGCAGTAAGGGGATTTTGGTATGTTAAGGTTGATCTCCAATCCTAGTGGGATGCTCAAAAAGGCCAAATCCCCAGAAGTTGCTCAGAGAATCAAGGATCACATTGGTCTAACACCAGAAAATTGTAAGGATTTGGAAAGAGTTTGAAATAATTACATTCTGTTATGGAGTAGCATGGTGGAATTTAATGTGGTGGAACATGAGGAAGGTTGTGCTCAATTTTGAGCATTAGGCAAAAGCAAGCATTTCTTGAGGCAGGAATATATACCCTGTGTGGATAGTTTTGGGGCTATTTCTTTTCTGGTTTTCATAATTGTTAAGAATCTGATACTTTAAAATTCTGTCATTTCATTCTTCTTTGTCCTATTAACTTATTTAGAAGATGCTTTAACTGGTAGAGGTGTTGTAACATTAGTAGTGG
The DNA here is from genome assembly GCF_021018805.1 of Prinia subflava. Classification (NCBI taxonomy): domain Eukaryota; kingdom Metazoa; phylum Chordata; class Aves; order Passeriformes; family Cisticolidae; genus Prinia; species Prinia subflava. Next base: position 21,935,962 of record NC_086255.1, read on the forward strand.
TGTTGTAACCCTCTTGATCTAAAGATATATATAGTCCAAATTCATAAGAAAAATAGTAACTTTTGTTGTCCCAGCTGAGAGAAGAAACAGGAGAGCTTTTAGATGCACCTTCTTTAGGCTAGAGAAAGTTGCATTTATATAAGTAAGCACAGTAAATCTGAGAGATTGTCTCTTGGGTAAATAAATCAGGTTCAGTAGTGTATTATGGTTTGAGGTTTTTTCCCCTCTTGAATAGTACTCTTTTTTTTTTCTTTGTAGTTTAACTTTTTCCACATAAATGAGCCTAATCCTGTGCAACAGCCTGTTTGTGGCAAAGGGAAAATTGCTTTAGTCAGCTTTGGTGTTGAATTTTTGAGTATTCTATTGAATTGTGATATCCATATTATTAAATAAACATGTCCAAGGTTTTCATTACTTGTTCATTGGAAGTGGTAGCAAGTAAAACAGAGCAGATATTTGCTCTTAGGAGCTGCCAGGTGGAAGCCATCTTTCATGAAAGTATGTGAACAGTATTGATTTCTTAGTTTGTATTTCTGGTAATTAGGTAACAGATTGAAATGCAACCTTCAAGCTACTGTACTATTTCTTTTTACTTTTCCCCCCACATCCAAGCTGCTAAATAAATGGTTTAAAGTTTACCTTAAGGTTTTTTTTGGTTTTTTTTTTTTCTCTTTGTTTTGGAATACGACACCTGAAAAATTACAAGCTCAATTTTTCAGACTTTTTGACTTGTGGACAGTTTACGAATTTTATTGAAAATAGTTCAATTAAGTGTGTATGTGTGGTATGTGTAGGTATGTGTGTCCACACCTAAAGAATGAGGTTTTCACTTATATTCATTAAACTCAAAGGACTTGCGAGCTTTGATCTAAGGTCATGCTGCTGTAGTATCCTACTTAGAAAAATTCACATTATAGGTCATGCATTATGTACTTTTTAAAAAAATCAAACAAGGTTATCTTTAAAAGCAGAGAAAATTTTTCCTAGGGTTTTTTTTTTATTCCTGATCTGTTCCTATTTCTTTTTATTTTAATTTTGCCTTGAACAAATAATCCCTTAGGAGATGGATATTTTCTTCAGTCACTGCCCATCTGTGGAATCATTTTAAGCAGTATTTTTATCATATTTGTGAAAACTTTTCCCTTAAACTTAAAACTTGAGTAGGCCCAAGAACAGCACAAAAGCAATGGTGGCAATTATTAATAAAAAATTTGTTCATACTATGAAATGAAATCGGAGTCATGCTGGCTTTCTCTTGGGGTGACTACAAAAAGCGTATGCCACAAAATGTCATTTAACGTTTGTTGAGACAGAGACAACCTATATCTTCTGAAAAAAATGTCTGGAGAAATATGGATTTCTGCCTTTCTGTAGGATACTTGCTTAGTGCTCTGCAATGCTAGACAGCATGGCAAACATTCTGGTTCTCAAATAGAAAGAAATATTTTGTGAACAAGCTCTGAAGTTCAGATACATGGAGAATAATGCTGGCAAGCAAAATGCATTTTCTTCATTAATGCTTTTTCTCCCTTGCTCTCTGCTCTTGAGTAGACATGAGACAAGCTTACAGGAAAAGCAGTTACTTTTGAGGAAATTTGTTAGGCTTTCAGGGGTAGGGAATATGTATGCTCTTCCCCATACTCATACTGATTTTTTTTTAGAGGAAGAGATGAACTTATTTAAATATGAAGTTGCACATTACATTCTTCTCTGAATGAACATTTTTTTTTTGGTCTTCTTATGCTTTTGGTGACTCTTTCCCTAAAGCATAGTGCTTTTTCTCTTTCTTAGACTGAGAGAAAAATGTTTGTAGCTATGCTTATGTTCTGGCCAGCTCCCACTGCTATCTAATAAATTCATGTGCAAATACTAGTAACTCTAATTCAGTTTCTAATAATCATCTATCCAAGTATCAGAATGTTACATTTCAGTATAAAAATGCAAGCTTGAATAGTAATGGAATCTGAATTGCTCTTTTCCTTGCTTTTCTGTCATTCCAATCTGGAAATTGGTTTAGGGCACTTTGTTAAAGTAATTGGCATCATCTTAAGTCTTGTTCCCCGTGAACTGTTCCAGTTCATAAAAACATAATTGCTGGTGACACCAGCCTGCACATTTTCACCAGTATGGTATTAAGTCATTTGCATGACTAAATCAGTGATAATCATTAGATGATAATTTTTAATTTATTGTAGTTGTATGATAGTGAAGAGAGTGCTTCTCCTGTGTCCTGCACAAAGTATTTCATGGTCTGTTTTTTAGGGTTTTGTGCATTATTTGGTTAAATACATTATATGGTGATAAATTTATCCTCTGTAATGTCCTCATGCTTAGAACACAGGCTGTAAGTCAAAGGCAGTACATTTTCATCAGCTTGTTTGAGCAAGTGAGTACTGTGTTTCTTCATCTACATAAAGTTAGAATAAAATATTCCCTTCTTTCTTCACACACAGCAAAACTTAATTTAATTAGAAAGCTTATGCAGTTTGAGAATTGCCAACAAGGGTGATGATGCTCAAAACAGTTGTCTGGAAAGCATGCTAAGTAGTCAAATGCTCAATAAAATTGAAAATTAATTAATGATGTGGAATCCTATTTTATGAGCTATGATGATTGATACCAGAGGAAAGTCTGTTTCTTTAGCTCAGTAAATACAATGCTGCCTTGTAAGAAGGTGGAGGATAGGACTAGCTCAGGAACCAGATTGGAGGTGGCACTGTCTCTCTGTGAGATGCTCAGTGAAAGCTGGTTCACACAATTAGGGAAAAATGACTTCCTACCCAAACCTGAATGTAGGAGTTGGTGAGAAGGACCTTGTGCTCTTTAGAACCGTTGAGTAATTTACATTGATAAGGACCAGGAGTAGCCTGCCCAGGTCAATCCAGCTTACTGAGTTAAACTTCAAGGCAGTAGGAGGTCAGCCGCAAAGAAATCAGAGTACCAGGATAGGAATGGCAATCTCTCAGAAATTAATAATTAAATACAGTGCAAAATAAAATCAAAATATTGGAGTAGATTATGCAGGCATGCTCTTTTCCTATTCGCCATCCTTTCGCAGAAAAGTTTTGTTCAGGGTTTGGAAGCACAAGGATCTGGTGAACATGTAGAAGTATACGAGTTCATTGGTTTTACCTGACTTAACAGATGGATCTTGAGAGGGCTCTCTAGCAGAGGACAGTTCTCTTCTCATACTCGTATTTATGAAATGTTTGGCATTCAGTGCCAAATGTTTATATTATCCATGACCTGTGTATTTGACATTGTGAGCATAATTTTAAAAGTTTGCATTATTTGTCATGATCTCATTTGTCAGCATATTTATTGATATTTATATATTTTATATTTATTCTTGAGGCTATGCCTGTCTTACATGCTTTTAGATAGAGATCAAGGGTACCCTGAATTGTGAGGGATTGCTGATCTGAAGATCAACACAGGAAGAAAGCAGTCAAATTGCTGGTAAAAATTTGGCTGTGATATGTACTTAACTTATCAGTCTAATACCAGTCAAGACAGAAATGAAGAAAGGGAGAGTCGTAATGAAACTTTTGACATTTGCCAACCTGTAGCCTCACTGTCAAAAAAGAGTTGCCAGTTGTAATAAACAAAAAGCTTTTTTCAGGGCTGATAAAATGTGTTGGAAATGGCAGCCAGATTAAAGCCTCCACATCAAAATGAATGCTGAAAAAGCTCTATTCAGGACTAAAGAGGAGATTCAAGTTGTCAGCAGCCAGTCTGAATCTGGCAAGCACCGTGAAGTACTTAGGGCTAGAGAACTTTAATTAGACTTCTCTCCAGGCTAAACAGAAGTTCTTAGTCTCCATCCTTGATAACTCACTGATTGGCTTCTGCTGTACCGACAGATATTAGCTTTGACAAGACTTTGTGTATGTGTGCCATGTATAAGTGCTATATTGTTATAGGAGCAGAAACTCCAGCCTTGTGTGCAGTGGATTATGTGGGTGATATTAGAGCAGTACCACAATCCCAATATTACTGACCTCTTGTATCTTTTGAGAAGGTGCTGTGCTTTGTGTAATAAACAGCCTTCAAATTTCTTTTATGTTTTATCTTTCCCTCACAGCAAAATAATTTATAATTTTTACTAAAGTTTAATATCTTTATGAAGTGAACTGATCTTGGCAAGTTTTCTGGATGGATCAGGAGTGTTATTATAATCTATTAGTTTCAGTGTCGAAAGAATTTTAGAAAAGATAATTTGGTACAAAATCATGCTCTTGTGAGCTGAAAAATTAATTGGAAATATATAAACTAACCAATGATTTAGTATAAAATGAGATATATAATTTATGAAATGCATAAGAATTTGATCAGGAATGGTTTAGAAACAATATTTTTATACTTTGATCAAAGTCTGATTATTTTGACCTTGAGTGAAATTATTCATTAATTCTTTTTTTAGACTGTAAGCAAAGGTTTGTGTTTTCCTTGAAATGACTCAGTTTATTTTTCAGATTTTATGGCAGTGTATGTCATACATGGTGTTAAGGCTAAAATTTAATATTTAGTATTTTGTTCTTTAACATAGGAAGCACATTTTGGTTTTGGAGACCAAAGGAATACATGTTGCTGCTGAGTTGTTAAATAGTGGTATAGATTCATTATTTTAGATAGAAGCAGGATATACTGTACTTGAAAAATCAGTGGAAATACATGTTTCACCATCACAAATCTCAACTCTTACACTTAGCTACAGAGATGAACCACTATTTAAAGTTTTGGAAATGTTTTGTTGAATCAGACCTATAAATACTTTGCAGTTTCTTTTCTTGTAAAGTGTTTGTCATCCCCAAGATGCTTGTAACATTACCCCCTTTTCCTTTTTTTTTCCAAAAGTGTTCTCTTCAATATGTCTTTAGATATTCTTAGGTGTAGTCACATTTCTTAATGAATTGATCACCTGTGTTATTCATCACGGAGACAGCTGTCCTTTTCAGGATATTTCCTCTACCCTATCCTAGTGTAAGATCTCTTACCTTTGGTCTGGGTATTTTATGCTTAGTGTTACACTTCTGTAGTTTGATTTTTTTGTTTTTTAATTTTACCTTCTCCATGATCTTTTTTTTTTTTTTTTTTTTTTTTTTTTTTCTTGAAGCATTTCAGAATGGCAGTGACAATAACTCACAGACCTCTGTCTTCCACTTCCTTCTTGTTGCTCAGGTTCACTTCAAACTATGCCATAGGACAGTTAATTATGGTTCATTATAAAAATCAGTATGAAATGAACATTGTTTTTTGGTGGCTATTATATAATCAATTATACAACCAGTAAGATTTGGTTTGAAACTGATAGGGACTGTTGGAATTTGTATGAGGTCTTTTGTCTTTCTGTTTTCACTGGTGAAATATCTGAAAACTTTTCTCCCTCTGCAGTCCATCTGTGTTGTGTTTGGGAGCATTGTGCTACTAAGCCATGGATTTAGAGGGCCTTTGTGTTGGCAATATTGAGTAATTCATGGAGGAAGCTCTTCTGTGTCAGTGTTGATGAACCTTTCGAGCATTGTTTTCTTGGATTTGCACTATTTCCAGGCCAAACTGGGAATGTATATAAGATACAGAGTGTTATAGACACAAAGTTTCCTGTAACAGTTGTCTTCCACCTCCAGCCACAGTAGCACAATGGATATGATGCTGTCCTTCAGCAGCACAATCTCAGTTCTGCTCAGTTGAGGTGGAAAGGCTCAGCTCCATGCAGAATGCTTAATTACATTAAGGATAGTATCTAATGTTTTGAGATTATACGTTGTGCAGGATTTAACAGGTTTACATCTTCCAGTGGATTTTCAGAGTAAACTGTAGCTAACACAGATTACGAAGAACTGATGTAGTGCACTTAACTCTAAGAGGAACAAAACCCCAAACCCAAGCAAGTGATGCAGTCACTCCCCACCTCTCTTGGGTGGGCTGTGCCCAGCAGTTCCCAAGCACAGGATGGCTCTCACACCCAGAGCCTTTCCTCGCTGGTTAATTGCTGAGTGTGACAGTACATGCCATGGAATATCTTCTCAGTGGGGTCCCTCTTCCTGCTCGTGTCTCCTCCCAACCCTTGTACACACCCAGTGTATTCACTGTGGGAGCAGAGTGAGCAACAGCCATTGTTAAACAGTGGGCAAACACTATTTAACAATAGCTGAAACACTTGTGTGTTGTCAGCACTGTTTTGATTATAAATCTCATCCATAGCATTATGTAAGCCACTGTGAAGAGAATTAACTCCCTTCCAGTTGGACCCAATACCATTTCTTACTTCCCTCTTCTCTGTCTCTGCCCTAAGTTTTTAACTTTAAAATACTTTTTTCAAAGGCAAGAAATGTAAACAGATTGAGAGGTGTAGCTAAATGGAGTAAAGATAATAACCAAAGGAAAAAGTCTGTGTATTTAGTATCCCAGATTGATCAGAACCTAACTCACTTGACAGATAATTGCCTGACAAGCAATATCTTTGATGTTAAGCTTCAGTGAAGTAGAAACTAAGTTCCTCAGCTGCTCCCCAGCAGTCTTTGGGTGGTCTCTTGTTCTCCAGCGTTGGAGCACCCTCTCACCCTGCTGAGGGGTGTTTCTGTGTCACACGCTGCCTACACACAGTTACACTCCGCTTGCTCTGTGAGGTCTTGGGGAGAGCCAGCAAGGTGGAGAGAGATTTGGAGGGAGCAAGGACAGCCAAATACAGTTTAAAATAAACAACTTCTAAATTAAAAAGAATGTTAAATACAGATCATCTGCTCAAACCATGACAGCAGATTTAATTCCTTCCTCCTTTTACCTGATGGAGATGCGCCTGCAGGGCTCGCATCAATTACCTGTCGACATGTGGAAAATGATTGATGAGCTGCCTCAGGCACTGAAGTATACTTTGTCAACCACTCATAATTTATACATCTTATCTCTGCCAGAACAAAAGACAGGACAGCATGCACTCTGAAAGAAGGAGAAAAAAAAAAGAAAAAAAAAAAGAGTGAGAAGGAAAAAAGAAAGAAAAAAAGCAAAAGGCTGTTTGAGTTCCAGCATGTAGCACAAGTTGATAACATTGATGCCTATCTATTTGCTCCTTCAGCAGACATCTCCTGCCACTTTTTACTGTAACTGCTTGAGTTTGCCAGGCTTTCTGGCCATTCCCTGCTGGAAAGATGCTGACACAGTAAGCATGGAGCAGTCTAGAGTTACATTTTAATTACACTATTATCTACAAGAGTCTCTGGAGCACTGATGTTTGTTCTGACCTTTTGTTTTAATCAGCACACTCAGAGCATGCTGTTAACCACCACTGACAGAGATTGATAATTTATATAGTGGGGTCTTCTTAAGAAGCTTTCATTTAGAACCATTACAGAAATCAGATACTTTTACATTCAGACATCATTTTAGCATGTTCAGTTTAGCAGTTCAGATAGGTGAGTCTTAGAGTAACACAGAAACCAAATCTCCACTTTTACCTCCAACTGTAATCAAACCCAAACCAATATTTTTTAATATTTTTGGGGGATAAATATTATTTCTATTTCTTTGAGACTCTTGGAGCACTTTCTATCACAATATTTATTCAGTATTTGCTAGAAACTTGCTGATAAGCCTCATAAACTACTCTTAATTTTTCAGGAATAGCTGTTAATCTAGAGGGAGGATGGAAGGTTATTCAAATGCCAACCTGAGACAGTGAAAAAAATCCTAGTTTCCAAAATACCTGGTGTTTAGTGTTTTTCAAGGTTGTCAAATTGAAAAGCAAAAAATCTCTTACTAGTTTTGAAATTTTGTTTTCCAGCCCATGCAGTAAGGAAACTTAATGTGGTAATTTCTCTGCTTAACTCTTCAGCATCTACTACACTGAGAACAAAAGAAGCATTTTTGGGATATTACTCTGTTTTCTTGGAAGGTTGTGCTGAAATGATCTACAAGCCACATTCATCCGTAAGCATCTGTGTTCTGAACCCATGTGTTAATAGTGAAGGATTAAAAAAAAGGTTAAGACAAAACCAATCTGAATGGAAAATTTCATGATAGGATGTGCATTTAGAATACTGGAAGTTTTAGTAAATGCCAAGTGCTAATATAGTGGTAAATTTAATTTGGTAGTCATGTTTTCAGGTATTCTCATGTCCTCTGGTTTCACCTTGCTAATTTTATTGTCCAGACACACCAGGATATTTTGGAGATTTCTAAGAAATATTCAGTTCATGTGTATGCTTTTTTTCTGACACCCATTTTCATCCCCTCTGTATTGAGCGGGGCTCTGAGGCATGTGGGAGCAGCTTACTCAAGAAGCTCTGGTCTGCAGTGCTCAGCATTTTAAGTGCTGGATGGTGTCACAAGGAATGCTTCTGCATATAGGCGTCATTTTCCCAGTCATAATTGTATTTTACTTGGTGGCAGTGTGAGCAAAGCTTTCAACTGACTAGACCTATTTTGTCTGTGTTTTTTACATTAATCTTTGCTTTTTACACTAAACCTTTGCAACACAGATTTGTTTCCTTCTATCACGTTACACATCCAGCAGTGGAGCAGATTACTAAGCCACAAAGAATTAAATTAATTACCACAAGCCCAAACCTGCAGTCATGCATGGACTTCAGTAACAATTAAACACAATAGCTGCTGGCTATTTAATTGAAAATTGTTCAAAATTATATTTAATTGACTCAGTAGAACTTCTGGGAGAATGAGACTATTTGTACTCTAACTAAATAGAAGACTTCTCTTTCCTGATAACAATGTATTTGTGCAAATAAATAAATGTTTTTGTAATTCCTGGTTACCAAAACAGACCTAAAATTCAGAATTGGTAAATGCAGAAGCAAACAAGAGAGTGTCTGAATTCTTCAATTGGTTCTGTGAGCTTCCATAGAGTGACAGCCAAACAGGTTTATCTGTAGCACATGAGAAACTGGATTAAAAACAGATTGAAAGTTTTGATCAGGCAGGCAGTTTTGATGATTATAAACAGCACTGTAACATAGTTGCAGCAGTTGTAGTAAAAATAGAATAGAAATTGCTTATTCAGCTTGTTAAACCCATGAGACTAATAAGTGGCGAGACAGAAACTTACTTTTGCTCAACTTCTGAGCAGTTGTAATCTTGCTTTATTTGTATTTCCAGCTGAGAAAGAGCAAATAAATGTAGCCAGTGTGCGCCTCAGCCTGTGAATCCAACTTCTCAGCAGGATTTATTAGCTTCAGTCTAGCAGGAGTAATACAGGTATATGACATTTTTTGTTTTGGGGTGGACAAGGCAAGTTCGTTTCTGTCTGTAATGCATTGTGCAAGCACATTACAGTTTTGTTTAGAGCAGGAAACTGCTGAAAATCATAAAACTAACACACACTGATCAATATGAAATAGAATTTCATACAACATTGCTTTGACTGAAAAGAATATATATTACAAAAGCAGTTTAAAGAGACAGCAATTCCCAGTCAGTGGGGACAAGAGATCCCAGTGTGGGAGAAACACTTGTTTCTCCTGCTATATGACCTTGAATAGGATACCTAAATCTGTTCTTTATGCTATTTTTTTGTCTGTCTTGTCAAGTCAGATTGTGTTTTGCTCAGGGCAGGGCCCGTGCTGTGGTTGTGAGAAGCCCAGTGCTGGCGTTACCTGACCTTGAATCAGGGAGCGTAGGTGCTGCTCTCCTGTGAGCGAAGAGCAAGGTGTCTCCAGGTAACAGGCACTGCACTGTTGCTGTTATGTATGAGATCAGCAGCAATCATTTAAAAAAAATTAAAAAGGAGCAGCAGCTATGGGAAAGTCATGCCTAATTGCTAGGCTTATAGTTGCTAAGCTATAAAAATATCACCTTTGTTTGATTTCTGTGCTCTTTTGTCCTTCTGTGCAGCCATGCTTCATTTTGCAAGTCTGTCTCCTAGGGAAGCTAATATTCCTTGCTAGGTAGCATCAAGCTTATGAATTTTTATGAAAGCACTTGCTTTTATCCAGCTTTGTGGATGGTGTTTTAGGGTGCAGCTTCCCATAGTTACCTTTCTGCTTTCCTGTATGCCTTCCCCTCCTCCCTGCTCCCCAAGCCTGCATCCCATTCTCTGTGGTAAGCTGGTCCTTAAAGCTGTCTGAAATGGATTTTAAAAAAACCAAAAAGATGGCCCTACTTTGTTTTTAAGTATGTTGTTTCCTCTTAGTGCTGAGCTGCTTTTTTGTTTTTGTTATTTGGTTTGACAGGCTGCTTGTAGATAGAACAGTTTTCCATAAGGGATTGAAATCATACATCAAATCTATTGTTTTATATGTAAGCCACTTGAGAACAATGAAAGCAGTTGCTGGAACCCAAATACCATTACAAATAGATTTATTGTAGTATGTTTTCTCCCACCTTTTTCTAGAAGTTATTACTTTAATCTTAAGAATTTATGTAAGTATGCTTGTAGCTTTTATATGCTTTATGCATTCACTTTTGAGACTTTTTAGCTATTTAGTGGCATGGTGTTTAAAACAAGTGTTATCAAGGAAATAATTTCAGCTTTACATCATTTTTTTTTATATTTCCCTCTGAATGCTACATATAAAATAGCCAGATGGTAATATAAAAGAGTTATAGTAAATGTCATGGAAACTTATCTTCACAATGCCCTTTAGCTTGGTGTGTTCATCTCAACCTACAAACATCAAGAAGAGATAAAGATGTAATATCCCTATGTCACAAAATTATATAAAATTTCAATGTCTTCAAATTTTAAATGCCTCTAAGAAAAAAAAATATTAGAAATATATGCAATTAAAGTCATTCCAGCATTTGTAAAAGAGCAGAAATGCTTTTAAGCAGCTCTTTCCACCTCAACTAGAATAAAGCTATTTTGTATTGAAAATATTTCCCAAACTATAGTTATGACAAACTAGATCAGATGTTCCTAAGAGAATACAGATTTTTCTGCCATTTTAATAGTGATCCTAAATCAGATCTCAAAGGGCAGAAAGTTATTTACATATTATTGACCCAGAACTTAATACACTCAATAAGCATCAAAATGAAACAACATATTTCATTTACAGCAATATCTTAAATGCTTTAGTCATCAGACTGGGTGAACTAGAGTCTTGATGGTTTGTGTTTTATTTGCTTTTTTTTCTTCATGGTTTCAGGGGATGAAAGATTGCCAGTTACTCTGGAAATATATTTGAGTTCACTGTGTTGATAGGTGAAAAAACTGCTGATTAGACAGCTTTTATATAAAGTGTTGTAATTCCACAGCATTTCTCACACTTTCCCAGTCCCAATAGCCATGTGTACTAAGATGGTGTCAAATGGAGTTGTTACTGATCTTAATTTGTTTTATGTGAGTGATTGGATGAAATGTAAATGTAATATTGATAAAGCTGACAATACAGTAGGAATGTGGCATTCAGCCACTGACAAATGGTGGGTTGTGAAGCCATGCTTACCATTGTTAAGGACACAGGATTAATAAACCCCTCTGAGCTGCCATCTAGAGGAAGTGCTTACATTCTTTCACATTGTAGCTTCCTACAGATGAACATGAAGACATTAAAGTAAATACATCTGTGGAAAAATAACAGCAATGATCAAATCAAGAAAAAAACATGAAAACAAATTAAGGAGGATTAAAAAAGCCAAAATGGTATCTGTGTTGAACTAATCTGGTAATCAAAATGTTGTGATTGAGCAGTGAGTCCTGCTGTCTAAGGCAGTCTTTTCTTAGTGAGAGTGGCACAGAACTAATGGTTGAATTTCAGAAAACTATTTCTTGGGGGGGGAAAAGTGGATGTATTTGTCCTGCAGCACTCTTAAAGTTTGTTGAAGTGACATCAGCAGCATCTCAGTTTTGGAGTTAAATAACCCTCTAACTCTATGGTATAGAGTTAAAATTTAAGTTAAACTCTGTGGTATAGAGTTAAATTTTAGTTAACATTTGGAAGCAAATGAGGTACAGTTTCACTCCAATCTTAAAGCCCGGTCCCACCACTTTTCCCCTTCAACCTTTGTCTTTAAATACTAAGCTTTCCATGGCTCTTCTACCTGAAATATCTTCCTTAACATTCCTGATAAGGTGTTATTTCTGTCTGAAGAAACCTGCAGGTAGTATCAGCCTATTTAAAGTGTTCTTTGGAAGTAAGGAAAGATAAACCCACCCCCACTTTTGGCCCAGTGTCTTTACTGGTCAAGATGTGAAGAAGATGCAGGTCTGTAATGCTTCTTCAATATTGGTTTTGAGCAGGTTTCCTCTCAAGACCATCAAAAGAGACACAAGGAAATAATAATAATAATAATAATTATAATAGATCTTTTAATCCAAGATGGGATTGCTGATGTCAGACCTCTGCATGGGTGTGAATCAATGGATTCCTGTTTAGTTAACCCTGATACAGCTTGTTAGACATGAATCCTTTACAAGAAAATTTTCATGTGTGCCTTCATTTTCCTTGGGAGTCTGTGGTTGTGTGATAAGTGTTATGTCCAGTCTTACAGAAATTTTGCTGATTCTTTTTGTCTTTGCATTTTTTAAAGTTCCTTTTGGGTTCTTTTTAATTTTTTTAAATTTTTTTTTTCCATAATAAATAGCTATAGGCTGAGAAAAGCAGCACACAGACTTGTTGTGTAGAAAAAGGGAGGAATCATCTTTGTTCTTCTTAATCCCTGAAAAATAATGGACGGAGCACTTTGGAACCTAAGCTCCCATTTGTTTTCCAATTATAACAGAATTTGAAATTTAGTTTTGACTTCCTGGTGAAGAACCTCAATTAGTTGCCCTGTGGTCATAGAATATTCCTAAAAAATTGAAGATGGAGCTGCAGAGGCAAATGGCTTATTGCTTTTATATACATATGAAGAACAGTTAAAAAAGAAAAGAAAAAGGAAGTCAGAAGGAATGATGCATGAGAAAAATGAGCATGTAAACAGCATTTTCTGTTTTCTTTTACTGCAAATATGAATAAATATGTATTCAAACTACCATTTCCTGTTAACTGGTCAAGAGATACATTTTACTCTTTAAAGGAAATTTGGATTGAGCTTAGGTTCTCTTACTTAGCATGATCACTTTCCTGGAAGTGATGAACTCTGTATTTTTGTCAGTGTAGTAGTGCTTTCATTTAAATCTTAAAGTCTCTCTAGTTTCTCCTTTAGAGAGCTGCAGAACCCAACATCCTTAATCCATTGTCTCTTTATTGTGATGCATGCAAGTAGACCAGTTTTAACTTTCCAATCTAAAGTATAAAAAATTGGATTGCACATTTGAAGTGGAATGAAAATGATGCATAGAGAAGTAGATCATTTTATAGGCTACTGTTCTCTTTTATGGAATGGTAAATAATGATGTAAAGTATGTTTTTCTTTGCATGTTTAAATTGCTCAGTGTACATAACTGAATTTAAAATAAATTCAAAAATGACTGCTCAGCCCTGCTGAAGTACCTTGAGAGCTGCTTTATTCTTAGTGTATTTTCTAATAAATAAGTTGCTATGAATAGAGCTTCTTGTTTAGATGTTAAATTTTAATTGGACTTTGGCAGATTAAAATTTAATCTGGACACTGTAAGGGTCTTTGCTGTCACTCTTTGCCTGCTGATTTCCCACTCCTATCCCCCAGCCATTTTATATAACTTCCTTTCAGGAGCCAGCTATGCTGTATGAACTGACAGACTAATTTCTTTGTGTATATGAACTTGTACTTGGTCTGGCTGGGGTGGAGTTGGGTTTAGTGTAGGGTTTTTTTGATTTGTGACAGGAGCAGTGTTGATAGCACACGAATAATTTGGCTGTGGCTGAACAGCACCAAGGCTTTCTCTCTTGGCCAGACAAACAGGCTGGGAGTGGGCAGGGCACTGAAAGGGACATAGGTGGAACTACACTTTAAAATTAAATCTGTACAACCAATTAATCTAATGAATCTATGAATTCCTCCTTGCTTGCGCACTTTGTGCACGTGGTGTTACTTCAAATTAAATCTTTTTTAAAGTAATGTTTGCTTTGCAGGTAATGCATCAGAAAAAAAGGAAAGGAAACTTCAGTGTTTTTATTTTTGTTTGTGGACCTTGCCTTGTATTACCTTATTACTTTACCTTCCCCTCTTTTTCTCATTATGGTGACTCAAGCCAGCACAAATGGCTTTTTCTGTGGTTAGCAAACTCAGAATGGAGGTTATAGATCAATAGAGACCGACAATGGATTACTAAATAAACAAATTTCTTTTAACTTTTCGTAATATTTTCAACTACCTTCTCATAAAATCTAAACTTTTGAAGTATTTAGAACTGATGCTTGGATTCATTCTTTGATACTAGTATTGCCTAGCTGTTTTAAGAAGGGCATTATTTGATTTATCCATGTGTGTACACACACATATGTATGACAGTGTTGTGATAGAGTAAATTAGGAACAACATTCTTTGGGCATTTATAAACAACTGAACAACCCTTCACTGGACACAGCGACTCTCTCACAAAATCTTTTAACCCTTGTGACTTGCTGTTTGTGAGAGGTGTGCCTGAATTAATAAAAATAAATGTATGTGGCTAAAAAAGAATTTTAGTTGTTCCAGAGATCTGAGTGCTTGACAGTGTAGATGTGGCCTAAATGTCTTGTTTTTCACTTTATTTTATTTGCTCTTAGACTGTGTGTCACACTTGGTTATCATTTTTAAAGCTTCAGCTGTGGGAGAGTGATACTGGTGTGAGAATGATGCCACAGCATGAAAAATCCAGAGAGGCTTTTCCAGTCGTTACTCATGTAAGTGCCTCTCACCCACGGGCAGAGATCTAGGCTGGATGACCTCATATTCTCCTTTGCCTCTGCCTTCCGTGGTTCTGTGAGTGATGGGGCAGGACAGGAGATCAGCAGGGGTTTATTGACAGCTGCAGAAAGACTAAACATACCTGCACATCCTACATGGGGATGGATGGGTGCATGTGGCACTTCCCTCTAGAGATCACTCTTGAGCACTGTGAAATTACTTATTTCCCTCCTTCTGCTGGCTCCCCAGGAAAATATGACTCTGATTTCTAAGGCTGATACATTTTAGTTACTCAGATGATCAGTTTTCCTTGCATTCCTAAAGCACAAACTGTGTTGACATGTGTGAGAACTGACACAGAACACTTTCTTACATTGTCTCTCACCTCTTTGGACACTGGGAGAAGAACCCTGAACTCTCCCTCCCCCACCCCTCACATTTCAAATTTTACAGGTATTATACATTGAAATAATATCTGCCCAGCTTTGATATTCAATCAGAACTGGGCTAAGAACTTGAAACTTGTTAGATTAGACTCTAAAATTCTACAGTTGCTGCTATGTAGCATACCCTATATTTTGAATTATGTACCAAGAGGTTTTAGCTAATAGGTAAGATCCACCCAGAGCTTTCAAAGGAATCTAGAGGAGGTAGACTTATTCATGTTTAATTGGAAATCTGGCTTGCAATTGTGATTATTTCTAAAAGTACGTCATAGTAGAGAAAATAAGAATTTAAACTCTCCAAAATGTTATTATATTTTTTTCTTGGAAATAAGTTAAAAAACCAGGTTGAAACTCAAGAAAATTTGGGCACCCAAGGGAGAGTTCTCTTTGGTCTTTTTTGGATGGAGTTGGTAAATTTAAAACTTCTTACAGTGTATAAACTGGTTCAGGTAATAGCAGCATACAAGTTGCCCTTATAACTCTGGATTGCCTTATTTGTTGAAAATGTGTGATACTTATATTTCTCAAAAAGCAAGTTTCAGCTGTTTGTGAATGAAACCACAAAGTTTACCTTTGTGGCTTGGAAGGTATGCAGTTGATGGATAAACTTTAGGTATTGTTGAGGTGGCAAATATTTGATGGAAGTGAAAGTAGTTTGTGAACTACTAGTGAGTAGGAAGTGAACAAGTTTGTTCTCACAGAGGAAGATGAGGGGTTTTAGCAGAAACATGGAGTGCCTTCTGTGCATGATCTCACCTGAAGTTTTGAACATGTTCAATTTTCAGGTCATCAAGCAGTTTATTAAAAGGGGCTTTCTTTACTGACATAAAGGTTTCAGTTTTGGGTGTGTTGCAGTACGTTAGGGAGAAGAATTTAAGTAATATGGAATGTCTTTCTTCTCCACCTTATCTTGTTAGACGTTGCAGTGAAGCATACCAAAGGAAGCTTTGCAGCAGAGGATGGATGAGAGGAAAGCATGGTATGGAGAAAAAGGCATGGACAGGAAACTTTTTTGTATATTAGTGCTGATTTGAGAGGATAAGAATACCTTTACTTAAAATGTAAAATTCAGTTTAAAAACTCTGTAGAGCAGTTGTATTTATCTAATAAATAAGTTGTATATCAGTACGGAAAAAGTGAAGAATTTCTATGTACAGTTCAGAGATATGCATTATTGAATCCATAGCAACAAAGAATAAGTTTTCATGCTCATTTGTCAGTAACAACAAAATATTTACATACTATGTTGTCTTGTTGGAAGACTTGGCTACATGTGGGACATTACTTATGGAGTTGTGCACTTATGACATTATAAACTGGAGAAAATGTTCTTTATCTTATTATGGTGCTTGTTCATGTGTTGCAGTTTTTATTTTTATGCTTTGTTTTTAACATTATCTCTACTTTGCTATATATCTTACTTTATTAGAGGTTTATTAGAATTGTTGAATGCATTGGGCAGGTGATGAAAGTACATAGACTGGGAAAACTACTTCTTTTGTTTGAAAAAAAAAATTAAATCGCTACAAATCTCTACTTAACAAAAGAAAAGGCAAGATAAATGAAATTAAAGTACATAGTTAAATAGTCCATAATAGATCCCACTTGAAAATGGCCTAAACAATAATGGTGCTGGACTATGTTGTGTTTATCAACTTTACTGCAGAGCTTTTGATGCAGAAACCATAGTCATTTATAGAGGATACCAGGTATCTGTAGTAATTTGTGGAGAGTAACTGGGAACTCATTAACTCATTTAAAAGGAAAAATGCGGGTATAATTTGCTTTAAATTTAAAAGCCATTGCTGCTTTTTTTTTTCTTTTTTTTTTTCTTTTTTTTTTTTTTTTCTTTTTTTTTTTTTTTTTCATCTGAAATGTCTCTGTCTAAAATGTAGCCATTTGAAGGGAAGGATAAGGCCTGTCAAGCTACTTCTTCTGTGTTAGTGCTTCATCTGCTTTGTTTGACATCTCTAAACAACTCTTTAAAAATGTCGATTTTGGCATGCTCCACAAAGGAGGACTGAAGGGTGTTGTTTAAGTTATTTGGGCCTTCTCTGTTTTTCTTTCTGTGGCACAAAAATGTGCATTTTTTTTCTGTGCCTTTCCCCCCAACAAATGTGTGTTTTAGCCTCAAATGACCCTGGCATCTTAACATGTCAGAGTGTTAATAAAGCACTGAGGCTGTCATAATGTGGGGTTAAATAAAGTCTTCATGAGCTGTCTATTAAGCTGATTTTTTGTTTGTCACTTTCTGTAGTTTCTTTATGGATGCAGCTTGTCTTGGTTTGTGGGCAGCCAAGCAAACGGGCTTTGTCTTTGTTCACTGCTCTGTTTAATTCTCCCCCTCATTCATTAATCATCCCTTTGACTATTTATACCAGTGGCAAGTATAGCTAACACACTTAACGTTTTCTTTTGTCTCAGTGGCACTCTTTGTGCAGGCCAGAGGAGGGCTAATTATTAACTGTAAAGTGACATTAAAAACCCGTAGATAAGCATACAAATGCTGCATCCACTGAAATGCAGGGGTTTTTTTGTTGGGTTTTTTTTTTTTAACATTCAAGTGCTTGTGGCCAAATGAGTTTTTCTTGCTCTGTATAGTTGGGAGTTCACAGTAGCAGTGCCGATGTCTAGATAATTAATGAAGAAGCTCTGTTAAACCCAGAGAGTCTGCCAGTGTCAGGTTTTTTAGTTTCATCTCTGGACAGCTTAGTTGGGTAGTTTGTACCTTATCAGGCAGAAGCAGGGATTTAAATTGCTGCTAGTTATTTGGAGGCAGTTCCTCTTCTCTTTAAAGGTCCCATTCCTGTGTTTATTAGTATTCTGTATACACAAGTCTTGGAATGTGTTTTTTGTTTTGACTTCTTATGATGGGAAAGATTTTAGCATTTTCTTTCCCAGCTTCCTTCTATTTATGAGGTTGTCTTGGAATTATAACTTTGGGTTGTTTTGAAACACTGACAGTGATCACATCTTCCTTGCTTACTCCAAGTCTTTTCTACCCTCTTCCTTCTCACTCAATGATTTCATGATATCAGCACAACAATTATTCTGGAAAGACTTCTTTGGAAAGGTAATATTTAGAAAAAGGTGTGAGTTCTAGCTCTTTTGGGGAAATCTAGATGTCATAGGATATTCTGGGTTTTTTTTTACTGTAGTGTCTGCCCCATTCCATTCTTTGCCATATGTTTGAAACCAGATTTTTTGTTTTTCTGTGCCTTGAAAATTAAGTGCTGCTCTGTGAGGTGGGTTGAGAGAGATTACTGCAGGACTTCAGTAGTGTTGCAATCAGCTGCTAACTTGTAAGTATAAGAGGCTTTTCCTTTGGCTGATGTTGGAACCAGAGTTGTGTGTTCAGAATTCATGGTCACAAACATAACACATAGATGAAGCTGGAGTTGCAGCTGAATCCTTTCAATGGGTGAAATAGTTTGGTCCAGCAATGATCCACTGAACACAGCTTTTGAGCATTTCTGGCTTGTGTCATAGCTGACATTTTTCTGGCTCTCAGCATGACCAAAAATCCTACTGAGTTGAACATAAAGCATAATATCCACCGAGATAGGTGTTTGATAACAGAGCTAGGAAGAGGTTATGCTCTCTTATTCAAGCCTGTGTATAAGTGAATAAGCCTATTACTTTGCTCTATTGTTATTGCCAAATGGAATGTCTTTCAAAAAATTTCGAGCAAGTGATAACGTTGTGAGGGTATCACAGGGCAGTCTGCTGTTGGCTAGCTCAGGCAGATTGCAGCTAAAACAGTAGATCAATAGTTACAGATTGCTTTCTGCACGTTTCAGTTAGGAAATTGGAATGTTGATTACAGAGAATCCCTACTTGAGATGAAATTGAGAGTGGTGGGAAAATCTTGTTTAAAAAAAAGTGTGGTGATACAGTAGACTGTGCTGCATAAATACCTTTGTATTTGTTTGCTGTGCTGTGTAACTCAATAGGTTTTTTAACATTTAAAAATGAACCACTTCATAATGTTATGAGGTTTTTGGTTTTTGCTTTTAAGAACAAAGGTAACTTCTGTAGCTCTCTCTATTTTCTTGCTTTCACATGTGCTAGGTACAACTCTCTTATTCTGCATTATGAGTCAGCGTGAATGAGTTTTGTATTACGGGAGGATATTTACTTTTGAGAGTAAACTTCCAGTTTACTCTTTAATTCTTATTATTTTGACAGACTGCATGTTCATATATTTCATAAATATTTTTTGGTAGAAAGGCCCTGAAAATATGAATTCTTATTAAATACATGTGCTTTCCTGGCATGATGAATCAAATTGGTCTTCAGGTAGATAAGTTGCTCTCTTGCTACAAGAAAGCAAACTTTATTGACTTTTCATTAAGGTTCTGAATGTGTAGTTTATACAAGACTGGCCCTTTCTTTCAGGTAGACTGTCAGTAGCCCAACAACAAAAGTGAGGTTGGTAACTTTGAGATTTCAATATGCTAAAAGTAAGAGATAAAATCTCTGCAGAAAGAGACGTAAGTACAATTAATTCATCTAACCTGAACAAAGAAGTCTGCAGTACCTCACATGTGGCATGCACAGGCAATCTCTTAGATGAGATCATACTGGCTTCTGTTCATTAACAGAGACGTCTTAATTTTAGCAAGGTAACAGTTTGGAATAATATTACAATTTCTTTTTTTCTGGAAGGTGTTTGTTGATAATAATCTTAGAGAAGCATACAGAATTGCAACAGCTAGACGACACTGTGAAATGCTGCTGGACTTCTGGCATCAGAAGATGCTGGGATTTGATTGTGAGAATGTGGAGGTGATCAAATGCAGATCTGATCTTCTCAGATGGAGGAAAGCTGTAATGGTATAATAGATGAAAATGACCATAATCATGGAGCTGAAGGAGCAGTATGTGATACAGAGTTTTTGTCTGTATCATTGTTCTGTTCTACTGACATCTCTGCATATTTGCTTTTTAGTCAAGGAAGATGAAGTCTGCATTCACAGATTTATTATGTTTATTCATTTAAGTGTGCTATGCAGTTATGGATCCCTTCATTTCTTATATACTGCATTTTCTTAGTTGTGTTTATTGCATCAACACCACTACACAATATTGGCATTTCTGTACACTGAGAAAGCTGTCTTAAGAGAGAGATGAGTCCATAACTCAAGTTGCATCACACTGAATACTCAGTGCTGTGGTGAATAAATTTTTTTAAAAACGCAATCATTCTAATATGTCACCTTTTTCCTGAAGTGTTTCTCTCACAGAGAACATTCTTCATGTTAAAATTATTTATGATGTGTTTTTAAAAAATAAATAACAATGATTTACACAATGTCAGCAGATGTACCCTGGACATCCCCTGGCATAATCAAGAGTGTTGACTCTTGTGACCCAAGGGTGACAGTTTTGATCAGTTTTGCTTTACAGTTCTCTCATCCTACGGGAAGTGTGAGGCAACACTTGTGTTTACCCAGGAGCCACCAGATTACAGCTATGGGTACATGCAGAATATTTAAAATAATTGCAGAGTGCCACGATTAAGAGTTCCACAGATTTTTGTCAGAGGTTAATACTAATTTGTCATTGGAGTCATGTTTTTTATGTCTGACTCAAAAACTCCAGATAGTCTGGTGTTCAGGAACTGCATTGGAAAGCTAGGGAATTGTTTCCAATTCACATTTCTGCCTTTGACCTGTTACGTAGCCTTGGGCAAATAATTTAATCATTGTCTACCTCTGACTCCTTTCTCCTTTTTTTTCTCTCTGCTCAGCTCATATCTTTCAAAAATGTTTCTAATCCTTAATATGAGTAAACAATAAATTTATACCAGATATCTTTCCAGTTGCAATATTATAAATATTACTGAGGGTTGATAAATTTAAATAGTTATAAAACCATTCTTTTCTGTAATTATTTTTGTAATACTTACAGACATCAAAATGAGAAATTGTTAAATATTCTTTGATTCTTTGTTACTAAAGAGGTATAGTTAAAAGTTTTAGTGTCTTAAAGACACTAGACTAGACTGGATTATCAAGGAAATAGAGTTTTGTCTTTCAGTCTTGAGGAACTGTTGAGATAGCAACACACACACACAAACACACGTGTGAAATAAGGGGGAAAAAATAAGGAAAATAAAGACACTTCTCAAATGTTTGATTCCAAAAAGACCATGTGTATGAGCAGATTAACAGGAGGAGTATGAAAGAGGGAAAGATTGTGTCCAAGTGTTATGTATTTCCACTTAAATGAATAAACAATGAGAATAACGGAGAAATTGTTTCCTTTTCTTTGAAAAGTGTTTTCCTCTTCTGGTTCTTTCTGAGTGTAACCCTACTTTATGAGGTAGGCAGATCCCAAGCACTGAGTACTTGCAGGACTGTTTTCCTTCTCTGTATAATATAATTTTTGTTTATTTTAAGTAAGCCACTTTTAAAATTTGCAGAAGTGTATAGAGTGAATTATATCTTTGCACAAAGGTTGCCAACTGGGACTTAATGTCTTTTCTTTAAAAGTAAGTTTTCTCTTTTTTATATTCCTTCACAATCCAGAGCCACGCATCCTGTTACCATTGCCTTTATACTATGGAAATTATTTTCATTTGTCAGGCTGTTTATCCCAGTTCTCTTTGAAAACAGTAGGAATGCAACTGAGTATATAACAAATTAGCAGATCATCATGTATATCCACACTGGGACAAGGAAGAATCTAACCAGAAAGTAATTTCAATGTTAAGATTTCTTATTTGTTTACTTGCGGTCACAATTTTAAAAATTAAGAAAAGGTGAGCAGACTAGATTTTTTCACTTGTCGCACACTATTATAGTTATTCATTTCTGCTAGTTGTATATGGATGTTCTTGAGTTTAATTTAAAATCTTGAGTCTAAAAAAGATTAAATCCAGAAACCAATTACATAACTGTCCTTGAGTTTCATTTTCTGTGTTTAGTCTTGCCAATATTCTTTGTTGTTGAATAGTAATCTTTCCAGTTTTTTAAGAGTCATCATCTAGAAAGGAGTCTCTGCAAATCATTCATCTGAGTTCAAGGAGGAATAACCTAGGCATTAGCATTCTCTAGTTTATGGTAATTATTCTTTCATTCTATCATTTTGTTCATGTTTAGGACAAGTGCATAAGTGAGATTGTTGATAGAAGAGTAAAACTGAAAACTTGGTAACTGGTCCCCTGGTGCAGGTATCAAGGACTCTGTTGTTTGTGCACACATGGCAGGTAGATCTGTGTCTCCTTGTAATTCTGTCAGAGAAAAATAACTATAGCTTTTTGTTCAGTGTGTGTTGTGTGTGTTGAGTTGCTTGTTTATGGGATGGGTGTTAGAACTTTTAATTATTTTAAGTCAGAGAAGTGAGCTGTTTACTTTAAATGCTAAAATCTCATTGATCATTTTTGCGTGCTGCAAATTTGAGAAATCTGAAGAAAATATGTCTGTGCAAAAGTAAAAATACAGCAGTCATATTACTAGTTAATTTTACAGTAAAGTTCCAATATGTGGATCTGGATTTAATAATGAAATATTGATTTTAAAGCTTATTGAATTAAAGGGACTTTCTAGAGCTGAAGATAGTTTCCTATTTATGAGAAGCTTATGGTCAGGAAAGATGAAGAAAAGTGCTATTGGTCAGGAGTAAGCGGTAGATCTGAAAAGAACAGAATATAGTAATATTTAATTGTAGAAAGAAAAATGGAAAATATAGTGTGTTGAGCTGCACAGCCTAAAAATCCAATTTTTAAAATGTTTTAGGTGAGTTAAGATTACATCTGTAAATTTGGTATTCTTCAGAACAAATGATTGGTTTCACTTGCTTGATTTGTGTCAGCTACCAAAGAAAAGGGAAAATGCATAGATATGAAGCTGAGACAGAGTGAGGACTGCAGCCCATGACACATTTGGCTTTCTGGGCTGGCCGTGCACATGGCCTGCTCATGTCCTCTCATGCAGCAGCACTCCCAAATCCTTCTTGGCAGGGCCACTCTCATTCAGTTGTTGAGTAATTCAGCCTTCTCCTCATCCATTGTTTCCAGTTTGCCAGCATTGTTTATCTTCTTTGACCTTCCTTTTCTGGGTAACAGATCTGTAGAAGCCCTTCTTCAGTTCCAGCTTTGCCTTAGCCCTCCTCACCCCATCCCTACTTGTTCATTTGTGCGCATGGTCCCTGTTCCTTCCCAGGGTACCTGTCTTTGTTCCTCCTCCCCGTGCCTTTGCTGCTTTCCCTGTAGTTTGACCAGCAGGTCGTTACTCAGCTCTCTTGCCTTCCTTACCCAATTTCTTGCACCTGGGGATTTCCAGCTCTTGCACTCTCTGGAAGACTTCCTTAATCTGCCAGCTGTGTTCCACTTGCTTTTCCTGAGGGCAAGTCCTACCGACAATCTCCTTGAAGAGCTAGAAGTTTCCTCTTCTAAAGTTTGGGAGCCTATCTTTATTCCTTACTTGACTCACATCCCTCAGGACAGCAAACTCCAGCAGCCCCACTGCAGCCCAGCCTGCCTCGGGTTCTGATCTCCCTGATGGAGTCACTTGTGTTGGTTACCAAGAGATGCAGTATTGCCTCTCCTCTGGTAAGGCTGCCTGTTACCTGCCTCATCTGCACACCCTGTGAATGCTCCAGGCATGGTGACTCCAGCACTTCCCTGGCAGCCTGTTCAAATGCTTGACAACCCTTTCAGTAAGAATGTTTTCCTACTATTCAATCTAAAACTTTCTTGGTTGAGGCAATTTCCTCTTGTCCTGTCCCCTGTTATGTGGGGGAAGAGAATGACCCTCACCTTGCTGCAGCCTCCCTTTAGGGAGCTGTAGAGAGTGATGAGGTCCCCCCTGAGGCTCCTTTTCCCCAGCTCCCTTAGCCATGCCCCCCAGGACTTGTGTGCATCATGTGTCATTGCTGGGGTATCACTGTGTGTTCCCTTCCGTGGCTGTAGTAGTACATATTCATCAATTATATATCTCCCATTATCATCTTCTAACCATTTCTGTCTTTTTTCTTTCCTATAAGGTGACTATGGATGTCTCCAGTGCTGTGTTAGCAGTGTTAAAAACATCCATTGTAAAAATGCATGCCGTTTGTAAAATAGAGAAATAAATTACTTTGACATTGTATCATATCTGGCTTTCCACTTTTGCTGCTTAATCACTTGTCCTCACACTGAAGTAGAGAAGGGGAAAATAAAAATAATTTTTATACCCCATCACTGTATTTTATCATTGCAGGAGATGGCAGAGGCCTGCAATTGTAGAGAAAAAGACTTTCCACTAATAATGTGTTACCAAAAGTATGGTGAGAAATATCATTCCATAGCAGCCAACAGATTTCACCTGGTTTCTGTTTTCACAGACCCCAAAAGAGACATCTTTAAGGGAGGATGCTGTTAGCCAGCAGAGACTGAACATCTTCATCAGCAGTGTGAGCGGAGGCCTATTCTGTAATTGAGACACATGTGGCTGTGTCAGCAGGTGATGGCAGACAGACACACCTGAATGACAGTGTGACAGGGAGCAGAGACAGGGGGCCCCATCTAGCCACTCGTACTGCCGGAGTGATGAGCGCACAGGAACACAGTCTGTGAATTATCAGCAGGCCAGGATGAGATGAGGCTTAGGGAGGGCTGCCAGACAGTTTGCAATGTGCTACACATTTCTTTCAGCAGTTGCTATTTTGCTATGCATAGCCCCTTGCTATTAAGCAGACAGAACAGCTCATATCCTGTGGACGGATGATAGATATGTCATATCACTGAAAAATTGTTTGTCTTCCACAGGTGTATGGGATGCCTTTTAAAGCAGACAGAGCACATGACACTTTTCAACACTCTTTTCGATACTGATTTGGCATTCAGGGTCTATCAAAGGAGAAATCTTTCACATGCAATTATGACAGAAAATAAAGGTGATGAAGTGTTGTATACAAAGAATGGAGAGAGATCAAAGGACTGTAATGAAAACTGATTACAATAAAAGAGCAGCTTCAACCCTGAGAACTCCACAGAACTGCTCGGGGCATGACAACACACACACACACACACACTTGTATGCACAAAGGAGAAGATGTAGATAAAACCACAGACACTAATTCATAGGAATAAATGAGGAAAACTATATAGCTGCTTGCTTGGATATCACAAGGCACATTGAGACACTGAAGTGGTGTAAAGTGACCATTCTAACATGGAACAGTCTGATTGGGTCCTTTCATAAAACTTTCTTTACCCTAGTACCAAAGTTTTGTAAATTTATAACTTCTGATAAGATCGCAGGATAGATGACTGTTTTCAATTCTTCTATTGTTTTCTTGATTAATCTCCTGGGGATCACACAGAATAAGTCACCCATTCAGGTTTAAATATTAGCAAGGACACTGTTTAGTACTGTTAGTTGCATAGAAATGAAGAAATTAATCAAGTTTACTCATCTATCCTTTTGACTCCTGGTCTGATTTAAAGCCTATTCAAATGACTTTACATTGACTTCACTATGTCTTTCCCAAATTCCTGAGCTGAGTTTTGAAACCATTCATTGGCCAGTTTCAGTTAAGTGCCAAGCAATTTTGTTTCCTTCCAAATTTAGAGACCATTATGCTAAGTACCTTTCACATGTTTCAAAAAGCCTTGTGTGATTAATTGCAAACCAGAATTATTTATTTACTTGTTTTTAATACTTGTTTTCTTTAATAACTTACCAATGTCTTTGTAGCAAAAGACCTATCATTTTACACAAGGCAAGGAATTGACAGTCCTTGCAGCTGTGTTGTTTCGAATTTTTATGTTCTGCCAAGATTCCTCATAAATAGTGAGCTTAGCTTCAAACCCAGAAGGAAGAAATATTTTTGAAAACTCTGCAGAGCTTGCTTTTTTTCCTCACTTATATTCTGAATGAATGATTTTATTTTTAGTCCCAAAGCAGAGAGTGTTACCTGGAGCAACATTGACTCAAACCACTTATTTTTGCTAAGAGTTTTAAAAGTGATTTAGCTTCTTGACTTCTGTGAAACAAGATCATTTCATTGTTTGAAAACTCAGCTACAAAACTAGAAATGTTACCCACAGCACCGATGAAATTTCAACTAAATCCAGAAAAGCAGCTTACTAGTTCTAATATCTTTCCAAGGACTGGCTTTTCTTCTCAAAATTCTGTTGTCTCTGTGAACATAATATATACTACCACTTATAGCAATATGTTTTGCCCACAAGTTAGTATTTAAAAATACTCTCACATAATAAGCAAAACTGCTTTCTCTTAGGTCATTCAAAAGGGCTTTGTAAGGGTTATGGTGCATCCCAGAATGAACATCCAAAATGTATTTAGAAATGTTCTTCTGTAAAGTGCTAAAAGACCTGACAGTATTTCTGCTGCATTAAACACCTTTTAGTGTGTTCTAAAGAATGTTGGTCACATCAGAGCATATTCCTTTTTTTTTCCTTCTTCTTTCCCATGATTTTTTTTTCCTGCTGTGAAATACAACTGTTAAAGTATCAGATTTAACCTGTGCTTATTGTGGTTTCTGTCCTTCTTTCTCAGGCAGTGTTCCTTTCTTTGTATCACTATCAAAGCCAAGAAAACCTCACTCTAGAAAGGTCAATTTTCAGAGAGGTGACCCTTGATAGTATGAGTGTCCTATTTAAAAAGTGATGGCAATAACAAGCCCCACAAGTCAGAAGACTTTGACATTCCTCCTTTTTTGCTCCCAAGTTATTCCTAACAGAATGGTTGTGAGGAGAATTCCTCTTTTTGTACTGGTTGCTTGAATGGCCTTCCCTGACTAATGGCACCTGTGGTCATGGTGTGTCCTAAGCCCAAATTCTCCTCTGGCTGTGGAGGAGAACCAAGCACTTTGACTTGAACTATTGTATGTTTTTGGCAGAACTTTCAACACCATTCAGACACTTGTTCTTAATTTCAAATAAGGAAAATAATAGCAAATGGACCTGGCTGCCTGGGAGGGGTATTAAGGCATTTCATTTGCTGCAATGATCACTCTTTTAAAGATAGTTATTCAAAATCACCAAAACCATGGCAACAGCTTATCTTCCAGAGCAAAGATACAGTAGGCTAGCATTATCTTAATTGTTGTTGCCCTTTTCATGACCATGGTACGAGTATTCCAAACTGAATACCACGTGTTTAATGAGAGATTTACAGTACAGATTGACAGAAAGCAGAGCTGGTACAGATTTAAACAAATTGACACTCTCAAACCTCCTGAGAGGCATTTCTAATTTTTTTTAAAGCAGAAGCCTACTTATCTGAAAACCACTTTCAAGAGAAATTTTATTGGTATAGCCTAAATCTGCAAATGCAAGTTGCCAAGTTTTCAGGATGAAATGAGTTGAACAGATTTCTAAGTATTGTATACAGTAAGCAAGGTAAAGCACATGTACAGAAGTATGCATTAATATCAGAAGTTAGTGTGCATTCCTCTCTGTTTTAACTACCTAAAAGGTTTCTGATATTGTCAAATCTCTTGTTGATCTGAAAAAATGCTTTTTTAACCTCTATGTACAATACAATTTTTGGATTCTGGAGAATCAATAGTGTTCACAAAACAAGTTAATTCACATTTCTTGTATGGCTTAGCACAGTAGAAATGGGTATACTACCAAAAATTTTAGTTCAAAGTGTTTTTGTCTTTCATATATCCTTAAAAGATAGCTTCTTTAGGTTATGAAAGAAGAGTGCTGACTGTCTAATGTACTTCTTGAGTGGCAAAGCTATTGATGTTTTTCATAGTTGAATTTGTAGAAACATCACAATAAAGAGCAGAAAAATCTTGTGCCATGACTCACTGTTGTATGTTCCTAGCAAGTTATATACTTGCACTATAATGAGAATTCCTTTATAAAGATAACAAAGATAATTTATTAATTGTTAGAGCTCTGTCTACTGAGAGAAAAATCTCCTTGAATTTTCCATATCATGTAGTAACAGTCTGAAAATCAGTGAGCCATTTGTTAATATTTCCAAGGAACATATACAGATCCATTCCAAAATTAATAGTTTACAATTTAATACTTTTTGCTTAATCCTTGTATATACTGTCAGTAGCTTCAAAAATAACTTTGTGTAGAAAATGTGCTCAGAAAGTAATTTAATTAGATGTTTAGTATGCACTAAGTTTCACTTATATTAGTAGATTGAGAATAATGGTTGATTTTCTTGAATGGTAGTAGAGAGATGCAGTGGATAATTCTGTGCCTATTGTAACACATTAAGCTGCTCCTGTATAGTGTAGAGCTGCTAAATTAGATTTTAAATTATATGTATTTTCAGGTCTGGAGAGAGCAAAGGGACCTGAAAGCTTTCTGTTCAGCCTTCTTTTACAGTTACACCTTTTTACTGGGAAGTGTGATCTGGGGACGTCTGCACCAACTCTGTGCTGCCATAGGACACTGATGGAGCCTTACCTGCTCAGTGAAGCTCAGTTTTCAATTTCTTGTAGTGGAAATAACACAAAATATGCCCAGCACTGGAACTGGGGCCTTTGTAGGAAATGTAAACTTTCTGCTAAATTTTATATGTATTACTATATTACAATTCCTTAACAACCCATTCATATTTCTCTGATTAATTCTTTTTAGTTAAAATGTTCTCTTTTTGTACATTTATTTTTTGGCATAGGAGGACAAAAATATGAATCCTTCTTGCTGTGAGATTGTTAAGACCACTTTTACTCATCCCTTCAACGTTATTAAAATCCATGTCTGAAGTTCACAAGCTAAACATTCCTTTTGTTTTTCAGAAGCTTAATGTCTATGCTAATATTGGAAAAGGACTTTGTGGCAGAAGGAGGAATGGTTATTTATAAAGGCAGGGTAGGAATACCTTCCAAATATATTTATATTTATAGTGTTAGCTTTGTAATAATCAATGTTGTCAGATTTTTAAGGTTTTATTTATTGTCTTCTGCAATTCCATATTGCATATATTTGGGATCTGCCACTGTGTAAATTGTAAACAATTTAAAGTACCCTTGACCAGTATAAAATACTCAGGGAAAAACAAGGACTGTTCAGGTCCAGTGGACCAAAACTCTAGGAGGACTTGACTTGGAAAATGTCAGTCTTCATCTGCTGAAGATAATGCCATTTGTGAGTGTTTGTAGAGATGCCAAAAATTCCTTCCCAGCCACATGCCTGTAGTTGATTTGACTCTTCTGCTAAAGCAGCAGCATAAGACTTGCTGAAGTGAAGGGAAAGTGTGGTAGTGCAAAAAGCAGCAGAGTCTGAGAAACTGAGATCAAAGGATCCCCTGTGGCTTCTACTCCTTGCTCCTACTTCAACTTCCATTTAATTAGAGTCAAATCACAGAGACTTATATTTTAAAGTTTTTGCTAATTTTGATGAGCAATTTTTTGGCTACCTGATTTTGAGATATGTAAGGTTAGTTTTTCTGTCTTTGTGCATCTGCATCATTTGTGAACTGCCTGGAATTATGGATACTCAGAACCTTTAAAGATACAATATTCTCTTATTTCACATTAGGCTAGGAACTGAAGCACTCTAAACCTGTGACCTTGTTAATGTTAGCCCTCTCTCTTCTCTGGGGTAATATATTGCTTACGGCACAAGACTAACTTAATATCTATAAATGAGTAGACAAAATGTTATATTCAAGGGTATACATGAATTTATATATGAGTGATTGAATAATTATACCAACAAAGTCTTTACGGTTTCTTTCTTTATTTATTTATTTTAAGTGGGTAAAAAGCTATAGTACAGTTTCTATGAAAACTTACATTTTTATAGAGATATGTTTTTATGGATGCAAAACAATTTAACTTTGGGGGAATGTCACCTCTTTTCTTTGCAATCACAGTTAGTTATGTTTTGAGGGAGTTGAGGTTTTGTTTGGTTGGTTTTTTGGTTTGGGTTCTTTTAAGAATAATCAATCATAATAAGGCCAGAATTGTCTGGGTCTATATTATTGTACAGTAGGATCACCATACACTATATTTACATATGTTTATATCCTGCATGTGTGTGCCTAATGACCTGAGGGCAAGTTAGTTCCTAACTCTGCACCGTAGACAAGGTATGACATACTTAATTTTCATGTTGTCTGATTTTTGCATTTAGTGTAATAAATACATATTGTCACTTATGAAAGTTCAGACACAGAGAAAGGGAATGCAAGTCTATAAACACACCAAATTTCTTCTGTTCTCTCTCTGCCTTTTTAAGGGTTATTCCTATGCAGACCTCAGGTAAACCTACTTGCGTAGACATCTAAATTACCAGGTCTTACAAAAGTTAATTGTGTTTCTAATTAAAGTTCTAAGCATTTAATAATCTAATGTGCTTAGTCTTCTCCTTCTCCCTTAAAGAAAAAAAAAAAAAAAAAAAAGAAGAAAGTTTACTACTTCCTCACGGTCAGAAATACTAAAGTATGTGCAGTCCAGCAATAACAGTGACTCCTATGTTGTATAACATGAAAATGGAATTTATTGTCAGCTTAACAAAATACATTGTCTGATCTTACACTTTGTATGGCTTTTACAAATGCAATGAGCATCTTCTTAAAAATACCTTCAGATGAGGTGATATTTTTAAGACAGATCACTTTTATATTAGTATGAAGTACTGGTGGTGTCTCAGTTTTCATATCCAGGAGAAGTTTTATGAAGAAAACATAATCTGTATGAAATATTTTTTACTAGACTAAGGCTCTTCTTATTGTGAGTCAAATGGGCAGGAAAGGCTTCCAGCAGCAGTAGTCTTGAGCCACTTGAAACGCTGTTCCTAGATCTTCCTCCCCATTTCACTCAGTCCAGATCTGCAGTAGGGATGCTTCCTGGAGTGCCCAAACAGCTCAGTCCTTGTATTTATTATGGGTTTTTGTACATGGTCCTGAGAACACAGTATCCCTTGTGCTGCTTTTAGTGAGGGCCTTCATGTTCTTTGATTCCAATATCACTCCAAAGGGTTATTCAGTTCCTGCACTAATTCAAAACAAGATTTTTTTTTTCTTTGAAAATGATCTAGTGACATTGGAGAACCTCACTGACAAAAATCAAAACTGTGGAAACCTTGAAGTCTTGCAATGTGGAAAGAGAAGCATGGTAGCTTAGCTAAAGTACAGGTTACAGGAATTTCAGTCATCTCAGAAGTACTTAATTTTCAGAAGTGCAGCCCAGCAGCACAGTTTAGTTTATTTCTGTCTTGGGTATTGCAATCTACATTTATAGGGAAACAAAGTAGTGGTTTTCACGTTTTGTTGCAGCATGGCTGATTCATTGAGGCATTAGAAGTGGTTAATGACTATCAAGGTACCAACATTTTGTAGTTGGAATGCAGAAGTAAGCAGTCGGCAATTGGGACTCAAGTGTTTTATTGCAACCTGTCCAGTTTAAATAGAATCACCTGTTTCTGTCAAGTAAACACCAAGTGTTTTATTTTACGCAAGTAGGGACCTCTTGGTCTGGATGAAAGTTGCTTTTCTGCACCAAGGAGGTACAAAAGATCTCTCAACGTTTACTGCATCCTTTTGGGGTTGAGTTGCTATAGTAAAATGTTAAAGCACATTTGAAAAGTATGCTGGTAAAGGGCTGTGCTGATCTCATTCATTCAAAAAAAGAAAAAGCAAACACAGAACTAGAAATAAAAATTAAAGATATATGTAGAGGATAGAGGTGGGTTTTCGGCATGACTCTGTTAAGATTTGGGCTGCATCTTTTCACATCTTCTGAGTGACCGGGCTGAACAAATAGCATCACGTATGGTGGTAGGAGCTTTGGCTGCAGTGCAAAGGACTCGCAACTGTTAGTTTTGTAAAAAATCTACATGGGATAAGTGTGTGTGTGATATGTACCTGTGATATCATATCTACTTTGTAAAACTATTTCTTTCTTCTGAAGAAATCACAGTTGCCTTACATCCAAGACTGTCCTGTGCTCAGAAAGACAAAGCTCTTTTTCTTTTCCACCAGAGGGGGAAGTGAAAGTCACTGAGATTTTCAGTCTAGAACTTGGTTGGTTGATTCTTCATTGTGTAGGAGATAGAAAAGGCCTGATGCTTGGAAAGGGCCTTTGTGGTTAGCCTCCACATGTGGTTTCTGAAACATGCTTGTGCATGCAGCCAGTTAACTGGGGTGGATGTTTAATTAGGTTTGTGTATCTATTGATGATACAACACACTAAATTTATGGGTTTGCTTTAATTTTACATTGTTGATTGAAAACTGCTGGAGATAATGGAGCTCCACATAATACTTTCTTGTGCTGCAAGACACAAGTCCTTGGATACTACTTCTAGAAAATAACATCCTTCCACACAGAGGTGCTTTGGCTGGGAGAAGGGGTTTCTAGGGTGCTTTTGTAAAGGAAATCCTTCCTTTACAGGTAGCATATGGATATGGTTCTACACCCCATACACACTCCTAAACTTTCCACGGACCTTCTGTAATCAGCCTACTTGTTTCAGGACAAATGGTCTCAAGCAATTAACAGCCAAAGCTGTAGTGTTTATTTACTGTGGCACAGCCTCTCTGGCAGTACAATATTGAATCTTGAAATACTTGCTGCCAATTCCAAACATGCTCATGCTGCTGAAATTTCAGTACATTTATAATGAAGGTATAAAGAATCTTTTCTCAATTTTTAGTTCATCTCTCTCACCAGGCTTGCTTAAGCTGTAGGCAAAGTAGTTACTTGCCTAGAGCAGCAGACAAATAGGGAAGGTAAAATTATGGCTTTAGGCATGTGTAAGCCAGGCACTCTCTCCTTGTTAACATTCCTCTCTGCACCACAGATATTAACTGTTTTTTCCCTCAATTACCAGCTGATTAGCATAATCTGGCTAAATTATTAGCAGCTTTTCTCAACTAATATTTAAATCAAATGATGTTGATTCTGCTTCAGATGTGAAGAATGATATGCATGTCAAAAGGCCTGCCTGGTTTTCCTAACTATATCCCTTGGTCTAATAAGTTATTACCTCTACCATTCTTTGCTTAGAGTGTATTCTTGCCTACTGTATATCCTTGAGTTTACAGCAACTCAGTTACTTGCTGCTTGCTAATAGCAGTCTTGAAGAGGTAGGATACATCTTGTTTGTTGGATTGATTTTCTCTGTTGCTGTCTATTTGAGAGCAATTTCCTTGTTTTTAGGTTTGCTCTGAAAGCTTTGCTACCAAGTAGTTTTTATCTGCTAGGGAATATGAGGACAGGAATTTAGAGTTCCTAAATCAAAGTGTGGTGCCCTTGGGCACAAGGTGCTTTGTTTGACTAATTAAAAAAAAATGGAAATTTTACTGAGATTTTTTGTCTGCCTAATGACTTCATTGTTCAATCAAATTACAAACTGTAATTAGTTTATCTTCTGGATTTACACTGCTGCATTTGGTATTTCAGGAGCTTCACATTTCCTGTACTGCTATGACTTTATATAGATCTTGTTGCAACCCGGAGTGGCTATCTACACCAAGGTTTTCATAAAATTTCTCCTTGGTGAAGCACTGCTATGGGTAGAAATGATGAGAGTTGTAGTACAGAAAAGGCCTCAGCATTTTTACTGCTGTGTCATCTGCTGATTCTCAGACTGACCCCTTAGAGGTGATATTCTGGCAGCTGATGGTATCATGTCTTTTTTTAATATCCACACTGTTGTTCCTGTTGGGAGCAGTGGGCTGGTGGGAAAGGCTGCTGTAAGAAAGCTGGAAAAAGCATACTGCCAATCTTCAAAACATCAAAGACACTACTGCTGAAGAGAGTAACTCCTGCTTTAAGGACAGTACAACACATTTATATCCTCAAAGAAGGAAGTGGTTATATAAGTGTCTGTATTCTCGGAGTGACTGCCAGAGCAACTGTGAAACCCACATCCACAGCTCCCTCCTTCCATGTGTTCACATTAACAGCAGCCTACTCAAGTGTTCAAAGCCTGTTCCACCTTTTTTAAGGTATGCAGCAGAGGGAGAAGGTGAGTGTGTTTTCAGCCAGGCAAGGGGCCTCTGTGTGGATTTGTTGACAAATACAAACAGGCCTTTAGTATCCACAAACTTAAATGTTAAAGGGTTGGCTTCTTAAAGTGGTTCTTTAGGCATCGGCAGAAAAATTACAGAGTGGTAAAAGATGCAGTTAATTGCTCATGATTAAAGCTGTTTGAAAACTGATTCCCTGAGTGTTTAGAACACATAATTGTTCTATGTAATCCAGAGGTGCTGCTCTTTCATCCATATGAAGAGATCAGAAAATAGAGATTTACAGCTTAGGTTGCCCCAAGCCACACATAGCTGACTTAATTTTCCTTTCCAAGGGAATTTAAAGATTGTTGTTGTGACTGGTTCTTGGTGGATTATGTGTTACTTTGAGGTCACCTGTGAGGTTTATTTAAATGATTGATTGACTGAAATTAATTATTCTGTCACGGCAGTAATGGAGGTAAGATTGAGGAGACTGATAAATACAAAAGAAAAAGCAATTCTTATAAATGCACTTACGTCTTTTTCAATTTAAATAAATCAAGTAGAATACATATATCCTGTATGGTGGTTTTGATCCTTATATATTTCCCTGAATAGCCAGAACGTTTTTTCTTTGATGATCCCTAGCCTCCAAAGAAAATTCAGCCTGCTTTCAATGGAACAGTACTTAACAGTCAAATATGTTTTCTGACATACCCTAAATACCTGAACTCAAAATCTTTCTCTGTTGTTTGTTTTTTCTCAGATAAACTCTTTTGCTCTCAGTCACAGAGTAATCTCAGTTAAAGTTATGGGTTAAGTGAACAAAGTGCAGAGAAAACACACAGGAAAATTTAACAGCTGATTTAACACTTGAATTGATACTAGAAAGGTAGAAACATTCATGAGTTATATTTGTTTGATTGACCTTCATTTAAAGAGGGGAGAGGGGAGAAAGACAAGGAGAGACCTTTTACCTCCTTATCCCTGGCCTAAATATGCCTGGTCAATTGACCTGTTTTAAGTGTGTGGCAAGGTGAATGTGTCTCTGTAGGCTGTTAAAGGAGATGGGTGTCAGTAGAAACCACTGGCAGAAAGAACATTCTGGGCTCTGCAGTCCTGAGGTTGCCTCTCAAGGGCTAAGGGGTACCTGCTATTCATGTCTGACTCTTGACTCATGGAGTACTGAGGGTTTGGGGTGAGAAGCAGTTTTAGTTCACTGTGGAATGCAAGGCAGTGATTTAAAGGCAGCATGAAATTGTTCACCAAAGGCCTTTCAGAACATTCTGGTCAATGCAAATATGCCTTTTTTTCTGAAAGTTGTGTAAAGGACATATTTAAAGTGTGCCGCTATGTATCGGACTTTATGTTAAGTTTGTTATTAAACAAGCAGTCCTGTTCTCTTCAGGAACAGAGGTATCAAGAGCTGGGCCTGTCCTTGTGTGTTTATGTTCAGTGATTAATTAATATATAACTTTATTGAATCTTTCATTTACATATAGGGGTTTTTCTAGCTTGCAGTAACAACTAAACACAACAAAATCCTTTAACATTCTATATACACCCCTGGAAGTGGTAAATGGTTGGGGAGCCTGCGAGTTCATCAGATGTACCTATTTTACTGATTACTGTCTCTTCTCCTGTGAGTCAGTGTGAGATAGGAGGTCCTCAGAAGTGTATATCCATTTCAGTAACATATCTTTGAATAGAAGCTGTGTTAACAGTGTAATACTGCACAGGCACTGCCACGCTGGCAGACGATCACATATGTGTTATCTCTCTTAATAAAGCTGTTTTGCAGCTGCAAAAACAAAAGTTTAAAGGGTAATAAAATGTTTTCTTGTACAAGTCAGTGTGTTTTTATGATTAGAATGTGACCCACTTTTCTCTTGAGAGTCTTAATATATGTGTGGGCAAGGGTTCACTGAGCACAGTAGTAATCCTTCTCATACTTGTGTGTAGAAGATGCCAGACTTTTCCTCAGTTCATACTCCAGCAGTAGGTGAAAAGAGTTGATTCATATCTTCATATCCTGGAGACACAGAGGCTTTTGCATCATGTAATTTTTTTAAAAAAATTTTGTCTATTTGATTAATCTTTATTTAATCTTTTTGATGTTGATGAAGTAATAGTTCAAATGGCATTTAGGAGACCAAGATCTAATACATTGAACAGAGCAGTTCCATGAGATCTTGAAACAGGTCTGCACAGAGTACTGCACTTTAAAATGTAATAAATGCTTTTCATGTCAGATTAGTAAATTGTGATATAACTCCTTGAACTGTTATGTAAGTGTTGGCCATATTTCTATAATGCTGACTTTGTTGTCTATTATTTGAAGTTATATTTTGCTTCTTTGAAAAAAGAAGTTGACCTTGTTTGGCAGCACCGGGAAAAAATTAATCTTTATTGTCTAAATCTACTACAGTCTTATGTGTTTCAACAGTATTTAATATTTGTGATGTAGTTAATTATGGGCAGGAAACCTCCAAGATTTGTTTCAGCAAATTGCAGTAATTGACAGAATAATAAATGAAACAATAATTTAGTCCAGTGTATCTTTGACCTTAAGTGAAATTAAGTAACTTATACATAACTAAGTTTTGAGTGTGGCTTAATGGAAAAGGGCTGCTTATTTTGAAAAACAACCATGAAAACTGAGTGAAAATGCCCTATTATTTGAAACTGTCAATATTGAAACTTCTATTTAAAAGCAAATTAAATACTGTGAGAAATATTTAAAACCGAGGTTTATTCTTTAACATTTGTTGCTCTCAGCATGTCTTACAAAAAGCCTTGTAGGCTGCTTATTGTCAGTCTTAGATAAGCTGCATAAACATCAAGCTGCAGGTAAGACTTTCTTGAAATCCAACATGTGTCTGGGTCACAGCAATATTTTATTTAACTTTATTTGAAATATCAACTGGAAGCAGTGATAGATAATTTAAAAATTTTAAAATTTTAAAAATAAAAATATACATGGAAATAACATTTTAATTTTTAAATACATTAATTATGTTTTTGAAGAGAGGTGTTAGTCTTGGTCTCATTTGTAGTTCCAGCAGCTATTTCATAGATGCTGTTTTATTTGCACTGCATTAATTACACTGGGATTTTTTTATTCCTGTAGGTTCTGTTGTACCTAGTATCTTGTATAAAACTGTTTTGATTTGACTATGTCTTCAGAAAATGTGTGCTGGAGGCCTTGCTGATGTGTCAGCCGGGGGAGGCGGATGCGCGGTTGGTGCAGCCGTGACCCAGAGGTGCTCCAGAGGTTTGCCTTGCACAGTCCCTTCCCCTTATCAGCCCCCAGCCAGGCTGGGGAATCACAGAAACCCCTCAAAGGGCAGTCACTGAAATCACCTGCCCCTGGGGAAAGTTCCTGCTCAACCTCATCTCTTTGTTGTTGACTGGTGCATAAAAGCTCGTGTTCCCTTGGGGTCTGATCTAACTGTGCACACATTCATGATATCCTTGTGGGATAGCTGGAAATGAACTCAGTGTTTGAACGTGTGAGAAAGACCAAAGCCTAACAGCAACTGGAGGGAAAGGAATTAATGCTAGGAGTATCCAGTAAAAGTTGTACTCTTGGATAAAAATATTACAGGTTTTTAGAATTTTGTGTCATTCTTGGCCATCTATCTGTGTTTACTGGTACTTAGCAAAACTTCCCAAACCAATTGTGTATCACCTGGGGAATTAAATAAATTTCATTGCATTTTTTTCCTTTTTAGGTGCATATGAACTTTCTAGGACAAGTCACTATGGATCTTCCTTAAATATAATTATTGATCTTAAAATTTACCCTGTTAAAGCTCTGGGATTTGTCATAATATTGTCATAATTGAATGAGCAGCTGACCTCACACACTTCAGAGTGATTTTATGCCTTTTAAACAAATTACAGGGATTTTATTTTTTTGAGCTGTCACGTTGAACATCTGAAATGAAAACTTTAGCCTTTATGTATAAGACCCTTTCAATTCCTGTTCTTCCCTCTTCATTTTCATCTGTTTTCTCAATTCTGTTACCTGCAACGTTTGCTGTGAGTTTTATCATAAATTCTCACTCTGGAGCTGTAAGTCTGACATTCTTGAAATAAGACCAAGACAAGACTTTGATGCAAGAGAAACCAGTTAACTGTTCATTGATTCATTGAAGAAATCCAGTTATTCAAAACACAAACCCCAAATGCTAGGGAATCTGAAAAAAAAAAATGCAAGTTAAAGGACTTTGTGAATTAAACTCCTCTCTTAATATCTGCTTGGTAGATATGTATGACCCATTTCCTGTGGAGTTTGATGGAACTTTTTCAAAGTTGTCACTACATAACCTGTGATAGGAAGATTGTTTTAATATTACAGAAAAATGTCATCCAGTATGTTGATGAGAAGATAATAAACATATTCATGTGATGTCAGTTGGTTTTTGCTGCGGAAATCTTGTGATCTGGGCTCTGAGATGTAAATTACAAGAGTTACTCAAGTGATAATGTGCTTAAGAGTGTTAATAAAGTGGGCCTTCAGAGTGAATACAGCTGATGCTACACCTATCTTTCAACATTTAGACAAAGGTGGGTAGACACCCCCCTGCTTTAAATTATTATTTAATACACAAAGGTGATGTAGACTCCACCAGTGTTTTGTAGTGTTATTGTAAAAGCAAAATTTTTACAAATGCTTCCATATGGACGTGCACTACAGACTATGGAGTATAAAGTGTGCAGATATAACAATTTTGGTTTAAAGATGGTTATTCATTAACACGTTCCTTTATAAGTAAAATACACTTAGACTCAGGAATGGAAATACCCTTTTTATATTTTTTGGATTCCAGATTTATATGTTGGTTCCATCTAGTTTTGCAGGCTTCTCTTTATGTAGTAAGTCAGTAGTAGACGTGTTTTGACAGCTGCATTTTCCTTATGTTCATCTTCCTAGTTCTGAGCTGCTTCTGAGTAGGAAGAAGTTTTCCTTCTCAGATGATAACAGCATCTGTGCTGTCAGGAGTTTCAATCTTTTGTGCATTTTACCTGGCATTACTAATTGACGGTCACCCTTCTGCAGAATATTTTCTGATGCTGCTGTTTTCCTCACACAACCCTCTCAGGAGCTAATAACTGTGCTTGTCTTGAGGAAAAATGAGTAGGTGATGACTGAGAAATAAACTTAAGGAAAGCTATACCAGTTCTCTGCCCGTTACTTTCAGGCCCTGGTGAAGGATGTTCCTTTAATGGGAAAATGAGAACACTGAATTAAACGTGCTCAGTGTCTGTTTCTCAAGAGACGCTTGAGCAGTGTGCAAGTACTGCTTTTCCTCTGTGGTGCTAGCAGGGTCTAATCCCATGGCCGTGTCTCTGTCAGTAGCAATTATCCAGCTTTTGGTTTACCCATCCCAGGGACTTAAAGGAATGGGAGAACGGGTCTTTGAACTGACAGGCTAACTAGCTTTACAACAGTGAAGAGCAGAATTAATTCAACAATTTTGGAATCTCTTTCTCTGCTCTGTTTTTTAATGTCTTCTGTTCCAGAGACAATGTCTTTTTTTTTCCCCCCCTCTCTCTCTTTCTCTCACTCCCACCACCCCTCTTCACACTTCCTTTCTTCCTCCCCTGCACGCCCCATCCCCACCATCTAATTTTAGATTAAATACTTGCATGAAAAAATAACTGTAAGCATGTTTTTAACTGAGTATTATTTTTCAAGTAAGTGAAATTACCATACAGTTAGGCTAGACACATTCCTGAGCTTGGGTAATGTGTGCAACAAGAACAGTGGGTTTTTTTTCTTTTTCAGTTAGATGCTGTCTAAAGAGTTAACATGAATTGGTAACAGTGTCATTATTGAATTACTAAAAAAAAAGCCTACATAAATAATTTCTACAAAAGAAGTTATTTCCACATGGTTTGCAGTTCCCTCCTATAATTTTTAGTACCTTGCTTTTGTCGCTTGTGACATTTCAAAAGGCATTTCTTTACACTGAGAGGAGCCTAAGAAGAATAAACTCAAGACCATATCCCCAGATCAGTGGTAAAAAGATATTCTTTTCAAAATTTAGCAATCCAGGTTTTGTCATTAGAGGGGTTTTTTGTTGGTGTTTTTATGTTGTTTTTTTTTTTCCTTAGTTGGTTGTTTGTTTGGGTTTTGTTTTGAGAGAGAAAAAGCCAAAAGCCACATGAACCAAACCAGAGTATGAGTATTCAGTGGCTGCTTCTCTAAAGATATCAATTGAATCTGGATGTAAAACACATCTGAGCTCTCAGTTTAGGATTATGACACTCATGAATGATACCATCATTACCAAAGAAACCCAGATTTCTTTTTGTCAGCTTTCTGTGGAAGGCAATTATGTTTTCCTGCAAAGGAGAATGTTCTGCAATAAGATTGAAGAAGCAAAAACTAATCTGAACAAAATAATAATTTTAATGGCCTCAGTTGTAGATGCATGATAAACTGTCTCAGAAATGGAATGCAAATATTAAACAGGTGAGGGTTCTAAACCTCTGAATTCACTGCAGTGAGATACCAATTAGATGTGATTGAGTAGGAAAGGATATGAGCTGTGATTGATTTGAATCCTGAGAACTGAGATCACTAAAGTGGTGGTTAGTTTTATGAAGTTACCCTCCTAGCCATGTTCCTGTGAAGATTCCTGAAAATTCATTTGGAAGTTTGGCTTGGTTGTTGGAATTTAAGTTTTGATCCTTGTGAAAGTGGTCTGACAGGAAAGAACCATTGTGAAAAGTGAAAGGTTATCTCGTTGCTCTGATTGTCACACAGCTTTTATATCTCCTGCAAATAATTTGTGTTCCATGATCATTTTGTTTTGCTGGATCATTTGTTCATTGTTATCACAGAAAACTGGGTTTGGGTTCTGGTTTTCCAGAAGTGAGTCAGCACAACATGGCAGGTGAGGCCTCTCAAGCTTGTAAAGTTCATTATTCAAAACTAAAATAAGATAAAGGAATTATTCTTACAGTGTTGTTTTGGCTTACTTTAAAGAAAAACAGAGAATGGTAAGGACTTCTGGAGGTACCTGTCCTTTCCCTTTGGTGGAGGCTTACTGGTAACTTTTTAAACTTGATCATACAGCTCTGTTGTGAATTTCAACATGAGAAGCATTTTGGCTCTCTTAAAGATGGATACTGGCCTGGAAATTCAGTAAGAACTTGTTATTACTGCGTTTGATTATGCTTAAAGATGAGGATATTCAGCAATGGAGAATTTTGTTTTAATGATTAGTTGAAATGGTTTTAGTCACAGGTTTGGTCTTTGTGTCATTCGGTTTCAGCTTCAGAGTTTTAACTGTCTTATTCTTCACTTTTCAAAATCTTATTAAGAAAGCAACTTTTCTTATATCACAATAACAACAGAAGACTTTCTTTCTGAAAGAAAAGTAATGCACCTTTGAATCGGATTACTGTCAGAAAAACCTTTGATGCATGGGACGTTGACATGGATAGTCATTTGTGCATTAGTGCAACTGAGGAAACACAGCCCGTGATGGACTGGTGTATTGATGCCCAGCCCACACTGTCACACAGCCAACTGGCACTTTTATTAAATTATTGCATGGTACTTGCAAATTAAAACAAACAAACAAACCCCAAACAAACACAGATTTTTTGGAGGAACTGTAACTGCAAAACATTTTCAGAATGAAAACTAAATGAAAACATTCTGATCATAAGTAATATTTTTCACTTGTTTTTCAGTGTGCCACATCCTTTGTGAATATCTAAGAATAATTCTAAGCGTTGACTTAATAAACTTTGACTACAATGTCTTCCTGTGTTGAATGTAGTATTAAATCCCTTCTGCCCCTTTTCTGTTAGGAATTTCATGGATGATATAATGTATCAGGCCACCTTGTCCCATTGCGTATCAGAATTGTTCACTAAGTTCTTTGAATCAGTGAAATCAAATAGCTCTGTTCTTATACCTGTCCCTGTATTGTTTGCTCATTATCAATTCAAAACAGAATTTTCAGAATGAAATGCAGTAAGTTATCCATTAGGAGTACAAAACCAAAAGCAAACACCTTTCACGATTCTGGACCTTATGGAAAGGGGAAGTCCACAGCAAGGCTGTTGTGGAGCCTCTTGCCTCTCCCTCCTTTTTTGTTATGACTCCTTGAAGTGTTCCAATTTCAGTTCTTTGTCAAAGTTTGTGAATTTTATGATAAGCTTTTTTTCTTGTTCTTTTTGATGATTTTTAGGTGTGGTTTTTTTTGTTTTTTTTTTTTTTTTTAATACCCTGTTTATGTAAAAGCTTCCTCTCCCTAGCACTTGAGAGGAAACTTTTCTGTAAACCTACTGGCAGTTGAGCTTGGAATTTTTTAAAATTAAGACAGAAAAAAAGCTTGAAAATGAACCCATGTGTTTGTTTTTTAAAGAAAGGAAAACCACCCCAGAATTTGCCTGGATATTATGCTGTGTACTTGATGAATTATTAACCTTCAAAACTGTAGTGCCTGCTTCAGGCACAAAATTGTTAAATTTTATAATGTTAATCTTATGCTGTGAATGTGAATATGCTAAATTCCCTATAAAATTTCAGAGTTGGGAAAAAAACTTACAAAATAGGAGCAAATATATTTTATGAAAATCATATTTCCACAGTAAATAATTCAGTCTCTTTTTTATTGGTTTGTTTTTCATAGCTCCCACGGGCACTAGTCTATAGTGTAAATATACACCTTGTAAATATACAGGTTTTTTCAGCTGATTTTGTATTTCTAGGAAATGAAGGCCTGAACATGAGGAATATCTTTACTTTTCTCAGTACTTGCAATTATTTCCTCTTCAATGTGATTTTTCACCTTTCCTATCCTTTAAATGTTCTTTTAAGTCAGCTTGATGAAAATGATTACAAATGAGAATTCCAGCAGGAGTACTTTAGACAATGTAGTGTGGGTTTCTTTACTTTTTATAAGTTTTCCTGCTTAGAAATATGCTTGGTCATATGGGGAAACAACAAAATGATAAGTACACATTTTTTAGAAGATGACTTTTTATGAAGAAAGAAAAAACTAGCTAGCTCATGGGTCAGAAATCACAAAAAATCTATAGCTAAGCCACTTAATGACTTTTTTTACCTGATGGCTGTACTGAGGATCTAGGCCTAAATAAGACAGCTGTTAGTTCTGATCTTAGTTAGATGTGAAATCTGGACAATATGCAGCCTATTATTTGATTATTTAACAGGTTAAAAGAACCCTGCTTTAAGTTCTCTGAAACATGTGAAATCTTTTCACAGGACTAACAGATGACAGATATAACCTTTAATACCTAAAGGAAAATAATTCACTTCATCAGATAATTATGCCAAGCATATCTTGTCATATTTCCCCAAAATTAGTTGCAAACATGGATACAACTTCTTGAAAACGGAAGATGAATTCTCTCCTCCTTTCTAAATCATTACCTTTTAGACGTGTAAGTATTATCAGCTGAAGAGGTGTATGTGACTAGATTTTGGAGCAGAGGATCCTAATTATAAAATGCTGGATTTGCGCAGTGAAATAAATTGAGTTGAGCACTGTGAATGTTGAAGAAAGGTTTTTAAATGTGACTTTTTGGTCCATCCCATATTTTATACGTCGTGCAGTTTGTGTCCCGCCCTCCTGCAAGATTTTGCAGGCAGCACTGACTCTTGACTTTTGCACAATGGAAAACTAAAAGAAATGGGTGGAATAAAATTGGCCACTCTTGGTCCCAGCATTGTGGGAACAAGTTGTTTCAGAGACTGTAGCCAGTCACCTTTACAGTTCAGGCTGTGCAGGGTCCGTGTCACGAGGGGCATTAGGCATCCTGTTCTCTCACTGGTCACATTGACAAATGGATACTACTCAGTGGGGGAATTTGGGTTTGCACATGACCAAAATTGTATCTGGTTTTGTTCTTTTTTGGGGTAAATATGAGTCAGACTCTTCAGAGATAGGTACACTTTTTAAGTCTTGGAAAGATGTAGCTTGCTGCATATAACACAGAAATATTTTTCAGGTTGAGGTAGAGAGAGATCTGCTCAATAATGCTTTGTAGGGATTGTTAACCCCTGGGCTTCTTACGTCCTGGGATCATTAAAAAAAGGTAAATTTGTTGAATTGTATTTTCCACTGAATTGCTTTGATGCTAGTTTTAATTGCGTATGTTGGAGACATCATTTGACACTGGCAAAAACTGATGTTTCAGTCACAATATAATACTGTCTTAAGTTTATTGTTGGATTCCTGTGTGGTGAAGCTTGACAAAGAGTTTCTTCTTCAATGTATCCTTAGAGTTTTTTTTATTTTTATCAGCTGATTGAATTGTGACATGTTATTTGGGGGTAGCAGAGCACTTCTACTGTGCACATCAGGATGATGATTGTCAGGGTTATTTTTGACCTTTGCAACATATGAGTGTTATACGATGTAACTTGACTTTTTTAGTTCAGGAAATTGCATATACTAGTATTTTGTTTAGGTGATGAAATTAAGTACTCAATGTTTGTGTAAAATTAGAAATAGCTGCCATCAATTTTTCCTTTGTGTGTGCATTTCGTCTTATGTCCAGCTCTTACATTCTTCTTGTCTTGCTAGGTCTAAGCATGATGCATTTGGG
Organism: Prinia subflava; assembly: GCF_021018805.1. NCBI lineage: Eukaryota > Metazoa > Chordata > Aves > Passeriformes > Cisticolidae > Prinia > Prinia subflava. The sequence goes on from NC_086255.1 coordinate 21,980,608, forward strand.
GTTAGGGAATGTGCATAAAGTACATTACTGCAGAACCAATGAGAGTGACTTCTTGTATTTTGGGTATTAACCTGAGACAAAAGGCGTAAAACTTTTCTACTACTGTGCTTTGTTAATAGATGTGCTAATATTGCTGTCATGTGAAGAGTAGTTGTAAAACGAAGGTTTCAATTGCACTTGCACAAGCAGCATTAATCCTGGCATTTGTAATTAGTGAGGGCTTTAATTTTTTTTTAAATTTTATTTTATTTTGCAGCCTTTTATAGAATGTCTCTTTATGTGAATTCTATCTTTATGTATATTATCGAGATGGACGGATACAGGTAAAATTAATGAACACAACTGTAAACAGTAATAATTCACTTTGATGACAGTTTTAGCAGGGTATAATTCAAATTCTTTTTCCACCTCAAGCAATTCTTCAAAACTGAGGGCTAGTGTTTTCTCTGAAAACAAAGTCTTCAATAACCATCACAAGATCTTAGAGAAAATCACATGGGATATTGCTGGAGGGCAGGAATGAAATTCAAACATGACACCAATATATGACATGTAACAGAACTGTAGAGTAAATAAAGGAATCATAACAAGCTCTCTGTCTTGGGAATAATTATTAAATAATTTTTGATAGCATGAGAAAGGCATGTGTTTGTTAATATGGTGCTGAACAAATATGAAACAAAATACAGAACCTAAAAACCTTGTGAGCTCCACATGATGAAATAAGGACTCAATCTGAGTTTCTGACTGGAGAGTTTTTCAGCTTAAATATGTATTTCCCAGGGTGTGAAGAGTGCATAAGAAATGTTCTTAGTTTCCTTGGTGAAAAGATTTATAGGTCTGCAAATGTTTATTTTTATTTATTTTTTGCTTTATTTAGATAATTGTGACTCCTTAACACCCTTGCCTTGCTCTAGTCCTGTGCAGATTATTTCCATATTCACATAGTATAGTCCTACAAACTGTCTTATTATCCTGATATTTGTGATTCTGCAGTAATGTCAGCATCACTTCAGTCTTCAGCACAAGGGATGACTGAAGCAAAATAATACAAAATGTAGCTATTGTGCTTGGAAGGCATATTGAACAAAGTATGCCTAACTGGAATAAAATAGTTTTGGAAAGTTTTTCTGGCTGTCAAACCCATTGTTCAGAACTATTGAAATATACAATTTCAACCCATTATTATTTTTTCTCTGAGCTTATTTGATAGCCTGCAGTATATGTAACATTCCAGAAGAAAAAAACTCCATGATTTTGACATTTGGTAACTCATGCAGTTTAATTTTGCTAATTCTGAACTCTTCCTTTAATTCTTCGTTTCACTAAATTATGAGATGTTCCAGAGCCAAGCCATCTGGCTTCTATAAAAGCCACAGAAAGATCAAGGACATCTCCAACTGATTTTATTGTCCAGAACGCCTCATGAGCCTTTAATGGGAATGGTGGGGGTGGGCAGAAAGTTGGGGGGTTTTTTAGCTCAAAGTGCTAAAGTGATGGCCTTAGTAGTGAAGTCAGCTTTCTACACTGTGTTTCATAAACCTTTTATGACTACAGAAGAGTAAACAAGGTAAAGTTTCACTGTGTTTCTCACTGAATAAAAAGGAGATTCTCAAAATTTGATACACCGTTTTATTTAAGATGTTCTTCACGAACTCCATGTGATATTCCTATTAAAGTCACTTTGAATTGAAATATCCCAGTCTTTAATAACTTGAAATAAAAGATAAACAGAAAATATCTCTCTTGAGGCTGAAGTACAAATGGTGCCAGGCTAAAACTTTCTTCCTTGTTATTAAGGAAGAGTGTTTATACCTTGTGTCTGTCATGGTAAATTTAGATAAAAAATGTTCCTCATCTATATAAAAGACAAAACCTGTGAAGAATTTTTAGCAGTCTGGGGAACTCTGTGGTAATTGTCAGTATTGCTGCATTTAAAATCATGGCTTGTTACAAGTACATTATAAGTGGCTAAGTTAGCTTACTCTCTAGTCTCAATTTTACTTTCAGTAAAATTCAGCAGAGAGCAACTGGGATGTTGCTGACTGTTCTCCACAGCCTTTTTCAACTGTGTAGAGAGTTATTATTTGTGAATTGGAAAATTGCTTTTATTGTTATAGCAGTAAAACCAAAATTCTCTGTGTAAAAGAATGGGAATAATACAGGTTTTATCTGTGGTACTTTTTGCAAGGTGCCCAAAATGCTGACCTGATACTTAGGAGCTTCTTTCTCTTGAGTCTAGATGAAGGCTTGTTCCCTTGAGTCAGTGAATTAGAAGAATATGGTCATAAATCTGGGCTCAATAGAAAGATCACAAATATAAATTGTCACTTTCATTCATAACATGAACTCTTTGCTTTTGTACTTCTTTGAAATGTCTGCGTGCCCTGCCTGCCCTGTGACATCCTGATGCAGCTGATAAATGTGGGGAGCTCTGTGACCCTGACTGTCTGGAAGCCAGGGCACAGCCTAAAGCCAGGCTCCTTCAAGGCTTGATTGCACAAGATGCACCTTAAATGATTTTAACCCTTGTTAAGAGTTGTTGACCTGATCCACGTGTTTCCAGTTATAACTATTGATGTAAAAACATACAGCACATCTTCCAGATGAGGTGGGGATGTGGGCCAGTGCTGGTGACAGCGGGAAGCTTGTGTGCACTGCTCAGCAGCAGCCTTCAAGCCCTTACCATAATGGCAAGTCTGCACCTAAAGGAGGTCATTAGAATGACTGGGAAGGGCACAAAACATCTTCATTACACCAACAGACTACCCTAGCTCCTGTGCCCTGGCCAGAGCTTGATCCAGGATTCTCAGGTAAGTTTGGCATCAGTTTTCATCTCCAAGACTGTCTGGACAGCAAATAACACCAATTCCACCTTCTATAGCTTTCACTGCATTACCTGCCTGAATAGGAATAAGTATTTTTTTTCTAGAAGTAGCTTTGAAGATGTGTTGAGTGAAGGAGTAAAACAGTGGGACAGTGAGCAGTTTCACACTGGTGTTATGATCACCACAGCAACAGAATAAATTGCACAAGGACAAGAGTTCTTTCATCTCATCATTAGGTAAATTCGGAACATTTTATTTCTGCAGCATAACCCTCTATCCTGCATTACACACTAACAGAGAAACACAAAGTACGAATGCACTGATACATGCAGCAAGTGAATAAGGCATACTAGGAGAATACAAGAGATAGAAAGGAGTGGGCAGTTTTACCACCCACCACCCAGAACGATGAATCTGTCTGACATCATCACTGGTTAAAAGAGATCTCTGCCATGGCTTAATTGCACATAATTTGGCTGACAGTTGAAATACAAACCTAAACAGTCACTCAGCTAAAGATACACAAAATTAAGTATTTCATTTGATGCACAACCCCTCCAATCTTTATTAATAACTTAATTACATTAATTATACTATGGTTTAAAGCATTGCTAGCACAAGAGAGGGGAAAAATGATAGACTCTCCTAAGTAATGGGTTGCGTACAATTCTGTTAGAATTAAGACTAGTACCAATATGCAAAGTAGCAGTAATTTGTAAATTTATACTTCACAGTTTATAATTCCTCTTGTTCCACCCTATAATTGATATCTTTAGCCAACTCCAGCACACATAATTCTGGAGGTCAGTCCCAAGTATTCGAGGAGTTACGAATATAAAGGTATTCTCAGGCTGAGAACATCACTGAATTATTTCTATTGTCTTCAGAATGAAGTTTGCTCTTTTTAAAATATAGAACCAAGCAGAACTGACAGGGGAAATGTTACTCTATCTCTTGTCTAGAACTGACAGACAATTCCAGAGATCCTGTTAATTCTTACATTTTAAAATGTAGAGATACAACAGAATGGAAAGGTGTTTAAAGCATTCAGATTTGGCTAACTTGAGCAGTCATTCAAAATTAAGGAGTCAGTTGCATTTGCAGTTTGTCAAGGGTTTTGGTGCTTTGTCATTCCCTGCTGCATCACTGAGTCTGCCCAGAGACATCCCTGACTCAATCACCACAGTGCCTGCCTCAAGGCTGCTGAGCATTGTTCTGCTGCCAGCTGAAGGTGCTGAGCAGCTCTCTGGTTTACACCACATGAGCTACAGAAAGCTGCTTTTCCTGCTCTTGCCATGATAAATTATGAAAGTGTCCATTGCAGTCACTTTATTATCTTTCTTTCTTTTACTCCAGTCACCTGTCATCTGCCTTTATAATTGAGATCAGTGATTTGATGCTTAGTCTTTGAAGATTCCCCAGACGTGATATTTTTATATTCTTTAATACTTCTGAACTTTTGAATGCCTAGTTAAAAAGCTGTCAGGAGTGGTAGATGTCTACAGAGATGTCTCCATATTGTCACAATGGTGGTTCTACATACCTTCAAAATTAGAACGGAAGTATTTTTCTAATTTATTAAAATATGCTATCCAAGGTTGCATGTTTGGGATGGAAGAAATCAAAGGCATGTAACATAGAATGTTTATTTGTCTAGGTGAGAGTAAGAAATAAAGAATTGTTCTTTGCTCATTTGTGTCCCTAGAATCTAGACATCATTTTCCTAGATTTTAATACTCTATACATTTGTTTCAAAACTGAAAAATGCAGACATTAATGTTAATTTGGTCCCAACTACTGCAGCATTACCTTTATACTTTTATTGAATTCTGATTAATACAAAACAAAATTTTAATTTTTTGTTTGATTTTAGAAACTCTTTTCTTAGCCTTTGGTAGTCTCAGTCTGGGAAGAGTACAGGGGTGAACACAGAATGACAGAGTGGGTCAGGTTGGTGGAACCACAGAGGGACTCGTGGCCCCAGCTCCCTGCTCAGGCAGGGTCACCCCAGGGCACCTGGTACAGGATTGCATCCCTGCAGTTCTTGAATATCTCCAGTGAGGGAGAGGGTGAATGGAATTAAGTGATTTGTTAATTGTTCTGTCTGGTGAATGGTAGACTCTGCTCACATATCGTAGACTCTGTGGGAGGTATCTCTTCAAGTCTTTTCATGATATATTCTTAATATTCATTTAAGTTACTTTACTATTGTTATTTTTGTAACATAGAAAGGGGGGAACTCTGGGAAACTTGAATGTTGAGGTTGTCAGTTTTAATTAAAAGCATAATGTCTTCTTTTATTTTTAATGAACTTAATGCCCAGTTTAGAACTTCGGGCATAGAATTTTCAAAGACAGTTCTTTTTACAGTGCTTTTGCACTTAGTCTTTTAGTACAATTTAATCAAATGGTACAATTTATACTGAATTATGAGACAAAGCACTTGTATAAATTCTTCTGCGATTATATTCATTCCTTTTTGTAAAATTGTCTTGATGATGTAATGATACAGATAAATAAAGGGTAATAAATATAAAATATAGCTGAATGTAACTATTTTATTATAGAATGCTGTTTCTGTTACTTGAATTTTACTTTGCTGTGAAGGCATCTGATTTTAAACTTTGCAAGGTACTCAAAATGCAGTTAGACCACTATTTGGTGTATTAATGAATTTGTAAATCTAGATGAATTACAGCTGAGAATAAGTCACTATATCAATCTGCATTATGGCTGGTTGTTAAAGAGAATCAGTGGGAAAATAGTATTATCAGAAAGTATCATTGCAATATTTGTTTTCTCCGTTTCTTCCTAACTTCCTGATACTTCCTGAACCTCTGTGTATTTTTTGTATCATCTCTAACACGAAAGAATATTGGAGCAGTTAATGTTCAGGTGTGCCTGTGGTTGGATCAGACCTGTTTGTCCAGCCCTGAAAAAGCACCTATATTTGAAGGGGATTCTGCTATTGTAATATTTGGTGAATAGGATTTCACTGGGAACTGATCTGTGTGGATTGAGAAATAGGGTCCTTTTGCACACTGTTTTTAATGGAGTGGAAAATTACATTTGCTATTGCAAGAACAGCCCCATTAGTGGGAAAGCAGATTCTCTTGCAGAGAGCTGGAATGCACCTCAGGCAGTGTCGGGGTGACAGTCCAAATAATGGGAGCTGGGAATGAACAGGGAGATTCTGAAATGAAAAAATGCATCTCTTCATACATTGTGGTTCCTTCATAAACTTATTGCTACATAAGGAACAGTTTGATTTAAAACAGCATGAAACTAAAAAACCCCACATGTTTAAGCAACTGTTTGTAACTTGTTTTGAGGATGAAGCTTACTGTTGTGAAGAGGAAATACAGTGATTTTATTCTTAGGCCATTATCTAAACCAGTCTGAAGCTACAGTGTGAACTGGGATTCTAAACTGTTTTGTTAGAGGTTTTTTGGTTATGCTTTTAAATAACACTGCAAGTGTTGTCAGTTGTATCTCAACCATATGGGTTCTTTAGGCATTGAGTAAAGGATCTTCTGTATAAGTGCAAGCATTGAAGACAAGTTGTAGCTACCCCTGACCTACCCTAGCACTTTTTCTTCTCAGCGAAACTGTTTTAGTCTTACTCTGGTAATGAATAATTAGCTTCTGAATAGGTATATAAAATTAGTGGTGTCAGTTTTATTTTAAAGTGCTTACAAGACTGACAATAAAGATAAATTTCAAATGCTGATGGTTCAAAGAGTAAATGTAATTTATACTCTCTTGATGCTTAAAACCCGCAGACAACAACAACAATAAATAATAATAATAATATTGTAATTATAATTAATAGAACTGCTAGTGACTGCGAAGTACATAATATCAAGAACACAGTGCAATTCACTATATTTCTGTAAATGTATTGGGATGTAGAAGAGTGCTGGTAGAGCAAGGCTGCTGGTCAAACTTGAATTTATATAAAATTTGCCATTTCCCTATTGTACCCTTAGTAATTGAAATTAAAAAAAAAATTTAAAATGTATATGATGGAATTTATTCTGCAAAGTCCACTACAAAGGATTGTGAAGTAGCTCTATGGTACAGACCAGGAGTTTAGAGAGAATAAAAGGTCCTGGGTTTTATTGTAATTTGTCTGTCACAGCTACCTGCTGAGTTTATAGTCATTAACTTCTCTAGGAACTGATCTAAATGGTAACATTCAGATTGACATTTGATTGAAATAAATGCTCAAAGACTGTTAGAAATAATTAAGCTTATCAGCCTCAATGATTCACAGATCCCTGGCCCTTTAGACTGAAATATCTGTCAGGGTTTTCTTACGAATCCCTTGTTTTGTAACAGAATTTCTCTGTAGAGCATCTTATTCCCACAGTACTTTCTGTTGGCATTTCTCTTATTAGTATTATTGTGTGCTTTGACCAAAAGCTTATCTTAAATTCTTCAGATAAGAAATATCAACCATTAGGAAATGAACAAAATTTTCAATCTGTGTAGAAGGGAAGTATCCATAAAAGAATTAAGTTGCAGATTTTTAATTCAGCTGAAAAGATAGGCAGCAGACATTAGGTAGAGTGAACTGATAGAGGATGGGTTTTGGATGATGTCACCAAAAAAAGATATACTTGCACTTCATGCCCATTAGAGGAATGACTTGATTTCTGCCTTTTTTTTTTTTTTTTTTCTCATTTGCAGCATCCCTCTGACCTGTCTGTCTCAGTAATGGTGCCATCTAATTTACAGCTTAAATTTTTAATAGATTTCCCATTCTAACACAGGTGTGAGGGAATTGAAACCCATGGGTCATCAGTATTTGTAGTTAGTACGGGTCCATTCTTTTTGTCTTCCTCATGAGTGACACATGTTGGCCTCTATCCTGACAGATAAAAGGAAATGCTTATGCCTTCTGATTTATATGTTTCTGATCAAATAGTTTTGATTATCAGGGCAAATTACCCATGTGTTCTGTTTCCACTGAGGTTATTTCAGCAGCTATCCTAACGCCTGGTTTGTGCAGGAGAGTCTCCACTTGGTATCACTGAGCAGAGACTGAGGCTTTTGTTGTCCAGATCAGATTTTTACTTTGGTAACTCAGGATAATTGGGATAAAAATGCAGTAAGTAAAGAGGGCCTGATGCCCAAGCCTTGTGAAATGCTGGCTGGAGGATGTTCTGGGTGAAACTGTGATGGGGTTCTGACAGTGTGAGTCAGTGAGTGGCTCTGGGCCCATTAAGAAAACCCTAACAGTTCATGACAGACCAATGCACAGCAAAGTTTAGTCTTTGTTGAAACATAATCAATTTTTTGAGCTAAGATGATCTTTATCAAAGGGGAATACCCACAGCTGCACAATGCAGGTCCCTGTACTGAAAGGTAGTAGACTAGAGCTGCAATTGAAAGGCTAAAACAATCTTGTTAGGGATAAACTTTTCTTTTTTTCAAATATTTCTTCAAAAATAAGAAAACTAGAGAACTTTTAATTGAAATTATATATCCTGGTTTTATTGTATCTGATAAGAAGTGCAAACTGTGTGGAGTGAAATAAATGTATGTTAGGGGATGACACCATCTTGGCATTTGTACACATTCTTTTATAAATATATTCTTTAACTTACCTGCCTTGAAATACTTCTAATATAATTAAAAGCACAGAATGAGTGCCAGACCTGTCACTTCCAACAACAAAGTGCTGAAATTTTCAGTGAAACTGAGAGATCCATCTCCCACACATTGTAATGAATAGGTTCATAAAAGGAAAATAGTTTAATTACATTTTAGTTCATGGATTGTTAATAGGCTGGAGTATCTAAATTGAATAATGTGATTCTGGTAATAATTATGTGTAAATGAACTTGTTTAAATGATATTTTACAGCTTCTTTATAAAATTACAGCTAGAGGCAATCCAGTGATAGACAGACAAAGGCCATGCAAAAATTATCATAAACTATTAGCTTGTTTGCAAAGGGTTTTATGTTAATCTTTTAGTACTTAAAGCACTCTGCAATTAACATATCACGGGGAGCTGCCTCGCAGCAAAGGCATGCAAATTAAAGTGCTCAGATAAAAAGCCATTCACATAAAAAAAATCAAAGAAAGGGTGGCATAGCACTGAAAGGGTACTGGTTTTATATTTGAGATTAAGGAGGTGTAATGATTGTGTTATCTAACTAGAGTTGTAATTAAAGCTTTTCTCCTGCAGACATGACAATAGATACAGCATTGATTTCGGTGTTTTAATTGTGAAAGTCATTTTATTTCGGGGCAGAAGATATGAATAGCCTAAATCAAAGGGCTAGAAGATTGCTTTGTTGATAGTACTTGTTCAACAGCTGCCTTGTTGCTTAATACACAAATGGGGAGAATGGTGAAAGAGATCCTGGGAGGTGCTCCGTATTGTAATTCTCCTGCTGGTTTCCTTTCCTTTCATGAAAAAGGCAAGGATCTGTGTACTGATTGTAAACAAGCAATCTTTTCATACATCACCAGTGGTTTTCCTCCTTTAGTTTTCTCTGAACAAAAGAAGTCATAAAAACCTTGAACTAACTTTTACTACTGCTCTTTTCAAAGTACAAAAGTTTTTGTAATAAAACCATCATCTGCTCTCAGAGATATCACACTTTTAGGGGGGAACAAAAAGTCTCCATGTGGCTGTAATTCCTGTTATCAGAAATGCCACTGTAACAAAAGGGATGTGCTGTGGGGAATTGAATGTTAGATTTTATTTACATTATGTTTGTGGCTGTATAGTGTTAGGTTGGGAAGGGGGTGACTTTTTCTTTCTTTTTTTTTTTTTCCCTCTCCTCAGTCACTACAGTAACAGAATAGAAAATGAATAATCAGAATAAATACATCTGGCTAGAGTCTCAGCTGGCATATGTAGCTGTCTGGTGTTCTCATTCCAGCAGGAATTTACCTCCTAGGAATGGGCAAGGCCCAGGGATTTAGGAATGAACTAAACTAAAACTGGGAAGGATACAGTTGATCAATTTGAAAAAGACCCGTATCAATATAGTGTATTTCCTACTATGGAAGGAGTTAACTCAATATGTATGACAAATCAGTATAGCTTGTCTCCTTTCTGGGTGTAGAATTAACTCAGTGTGTAACTACGTGCATGTAGGAGGAATTGTACCATTTTTCCTGGTAAGGTGCAAGTATTAATTGTGTGTTTTCTCTTTCCTTAACAGAACACAAATTATTGGTTGCAGAGGGGAACATTGCAACCAAGGTTAGGGAGAAGGCTGGGGTATTTAATGGCTTCTTTGCCTCAGCATTCTACAGAAAGACTGGGTTCTGAGGGCGCTGGTGGAAGAGCTCACCAAGCCACTCCATCATTTATCATCAGTCCTGGCTAACCAGGGAGATCACAGATGACTGGGGTTGGCCATTGTGATACCTGTATAGAAAAAGGGTCAGAAGGAGGATTCTAGGAGCTGTAGCTCTGTCAGTCTCACCTTGGTGCAAGGGAAGGTTATGGAACAAATAATTTTGAGTGCCATCATGCAGCACATAGAGAACAACAGGGCTTTCAGGCTCAGCCAGCATTTGTTTAGGAAAGGCAGGTGCTGCATGACCAACCTGATCCCCCGTGAGCAGGTAACCTGCCTCATGGGCAGGGGAACAGCTGTGGTGGTTGTCTACCTGGACTTTAGCAAAGCCCTTGACACTGTCTCCCACAGCTTTCTCCTGGAGAAGCTGGCAGCCCCTGGCTTGGACAGGTGCAGTTTGCTGGGTTAAAAACTGTCTGGATGCCCAGGCCCAGGGTGGGACGGTGAAGGATGCCACATCCAGCTGGTGGCCAGTAACTAGAGTGGCTCCCCAGGGCTCTGTACTGGGGTCAGTCCTGTTTAAGATCTTCATCAAAGATATGGACAAGAGGATCAAGTGTACCCTCAATAGTGAACTTGGATAGGAGTTCTGATCTGCTGGGGGGTAGGAAGGCTCTGCAGAGATGTCTGGATGGGCTGGATCAATGGGCTGACATCGTTTGTTTGAGGTTCATCAGGGCTGAATGCTGGGTCCTGCCCTTGGGTCATAACAGCCCCCTGGCAGTGCTACAGGCTGGGGGCAAAAAGGCTGGGAAGTGTCTCAGTGGAAAAGGACCTGAGAGTGCAGGCCAAGAGCAGCTGAACACGAGCCAGCTGTGCCCAGGTGGCCAAGAAGGCCAACAGCATCCTGTCCTGTATCAAAAATAGCATGGCCAGCAGGACCAGGAAGGTGATTGTCCTGTAGTGGGCATCGGTGAGGCTGCACCTCAAGTAGTGTGTCCACTTTTGGACCCCTGGCATGAAGAAAGACATTGAGGTGCTGAAGTGCACCCAGAGAAGGGCAGTGGAGCAGGTGGAGGGCCTAGAGTGTAAGTTCTCTGAGGAGAGGATGAAGGAACTGGATTTGTTTAACCTGAAGAAAAGGAGGCTCAGGTTAAGACCTCATCACTCTCTACAATATTGACATTGAGAAGAATTTTTTTCACTGTAAGGTTGGTTAAGCATTTGAACGAGCTGCCCAGGGAGGTAGTGGATTTGGAAAAGTTCAACAAATGACTGACTGTGACACTTAGTGCTGTGGTTTAGTTGCCATGGTGGTGTTTGATCAAAGGTTGGACTCAGTCCTGGAGGCTGTTTCCAACCCTATGAAAACAGGGATTGATGCAGGTTCTTACATAATAAGAGCCAGCCCAAATTCCCTTGGGGGCTTTCTGAGAGACTTGAATACACTGAAATTAGCTTGTCTTTCTGCCATTCTGCGCATTTCCTAATTTGGGGTTGTATGTCCCAAAAGAAACAATTCCCTTGTAATTATAAGCAATATGGACTGATGACATATTGAGACTGAGCTCCACTGCTGGGCCCCACCCTTTATTGTTGCTGGGGTATTGGTTAAATTTGATTTTTCCCTTATAATTTTTGAAGCTCTCCATGGAACTGGCTGAAACTATCTAAGAAATTGTTTTCTTCCTGCTGTAGTGACAGATTCCCTTGACAGCTGCGTTTCACAGGAGCTATGAAACTGTCAGCCTTGAGGATGATGTTTTGAGAGCAACAGACCAAGCTTTCTCAGCAGCTGGCTCAAGGTGTAGAGCCTAGTTCTGGAGGAGGACAGAACTACCACAAATCTCAGGTTTTTCTTGCTTAGTGTAAAATTTGCTCATTGAGCTGATGTTATCCATAGATAGAGGATAAATTGATAAAAGCAAAAGGCAGAAGAGACTGCAGGCAGGAAGAGTTCCTGGGGAAAGGGAAGAGACAAGACCATCTGACAATTCATGTAACAGGGTGCTAATAACCTTTGTTCAAATAAGGCTGAAGAGCATGCCTTGCTTCTTTTGGAAACAAAAATGTAGAGATGGTCTGGGATTTCTAGCCTGACTTCTAAGCCAAGGGCTTTAAGAGATTCCATCTGTATGTGGTGTCATAGCTAAGATAGCATAGGTTCATGAACACTTAGGAATACAGAGTGGTCCTTATTTACTTATATTTATGTATGTATAGATTGTTGAAATTCATCTGTGAGTGATTGTGTTAGTTGAAAAAAAGCTTTTGGGATGGTTCTATCTTTACTAGTAAGTGAAAAATCGTTCAGCTACATTTCCTTAAGCTTAACTACTACCCCTTTCTACCTCCAACTTGTTAATGAAATAGCTACTTGTTTGAAATACTTAGAAAAAGTCTGAGGAGAAATAAAATCTCTTGTGGATATTTTGCAGTATGTTGTGTACAGATTTCCATTGGGGTTTTTTGGAAGGTAGAGTGTTTTGTAATTGTTATATAGATTTTATTGAATCATACTGAGGTTTAATCTTTACTCTTACAAGTTCCCATATTTGCAGACTTTTACCTATCTAATTACAGAGGACTATAAGGTAGTATATTGTTTTGCTGAATGTTAATTCAGAAAGAAAAGTCAAGCTGAAGGCAGATATAAATCTGAATAGATTGTCTTATATTTATGTGTAGCCCTTTGTGGCTGTTTCCAATATTTAAGCAAGGAAGTTTACAGTATAACACTACGTAAGATGGCACACCAGATAGAGTAAAAGTATTTTAAGAAACTTTTTGTGCTTAAATAATTGGTGTAACTTCCTCATATAAAACAAGAATATTTAAAAATGTATTACTTGTTTATTTTCAGGAGACTATTTCCAGTATAACTCAAACCAGAAATGTACATGATCTGCCTAGTGCTTTGTAGCACAAGTTTTTGGAAGTTAAAAGCCTTAGGCTCTCAAGAACTGTACTGAGGACTAGAAACCACCTCGTAGCTTGAGTCTGCCACTGGACTTAGACTTCTGAGAAAACGTAAGGGCAAAGGTTTTATGGTGCTTCTCATTAGGATTACATGTATATGGTAATTTTACACAGTTACAGACACAGACACATTTTTTTAAGGCTTTCAAGAGCAATCTCCTTTTGTCTAAGTGGTGAAGTTCTAGTCAGTTAATACTGTTTACTTGTACCTTTTTCCTTTGGATTTCTCCCAGTCTTGAGTGCTCGTTACATTTCACCAGGAATCCAAGATCTGATCTATTCTAGACTTTATTTCTCTTGTAAGGTCTTTGCTGATCTTCCCTGGAGATACAGCTCTCCTTTTGGGTTAGTTGTTTTTGAGCTGAATCAAACTCTCCTGTGGAAGTGTATTCCTCTGTTATGTTCTCCTGATCAAATTCTCTGTGGTTTTGGTAGTGTCTTTAGTGGAACATATTGAATTCACTCTCAAATGTCTCAGGCTTAGTGTTTTTTTCAAAGACAGAATCAATTTGTTCTTAAATTTTCTAATGAGGAGTTCTGCTGCTGAAGACACGAGTACTTTACTGGGACTAAAGCTGTTCTGCTGAGGTTTCTTTATTCCTAATAATTGATGGGAAGAGCACATATTCAGTGCTTTGGTCAGTGGCCATCTGTTCCTGTGCTCAATGCTTGCCTATTATTGTCATGTCACTGCTCTGAGTTCTGAAACTCTCATATTAATATAAGGACTTTATAACTGTACCTTTAGTAATAACTATCTTCCAAGTTATTGTGGGGAAAAAATAATGGTGGAATAAAATAGCCGTGGTCATCTTTAGGAGTTGTTAAAGATGTAGTATAAGACAGTGGAAGATTAGTATAATTCCAGTTCATTCAGTGTTGCAGAAAGAAGATAAATTCCTTAGAGGTTATGAAATTCCTGCATCATTGAACATTTCAGTTTGTGTGGATGAGGCCATATGCCATATATCTCCCATGTCAGGGACACTGGAAGGTCATCATCCACAAATGACTCCTATTTCATTGCTTAATGTACAGAAAGCAGTACAGATAAACCCACACATTAGAACACCTTTAACTTCAGAAAGCTGCAGTGGAATTAAAAAAAAACAAACAGGAGGGGTGGAATAAGTGGGCTAGGATCTTAAGTGTGGTATTGATTCACTAGATTTGGGGAAACTTCTTTCTAAGTTTGAGGTATGTGCTGAAGCTCTGGCTGTGTCACAAGTCTGGATCAGACATTTGCTCATAGAGCTTACTTCAAGTTGACTGCATTTCTGGAGTACACCAGATGTTCCTTTGCAAGATCTGGCCCTCTGAGATCTTCTTACTGATAATTTCCATTTTAGGTTTAAGCACTTTTAGCTCACTGTACACTAGAGCATCCAATGGAGAGAATTCTTCAGTGTGGTTGAACTTTTATTCACGGGGAATTGTGAGCTCAGAGGACTTGGAGCACAAGATCCTGAAGCAACAGGCCTTTGGTTTTCCATCCAAGTTTTGCTTGACATTTCTGAGCTTTGCAGAGTGTCAACTTAGGGGTATGTTTTAAAAAAATATTTTCCTGAATGGCTTGTTGACTACTATGTATTACCATAGACTATTAATTTATTTTACAAGGACTTAGAATGTCAGAACTATAAGATAATTCAGGGTTACTAATGGACATTTTATGTAGTACTGACATGGGGATTTGTTATCTAGCAGCAAAAGCGAGTGCTGACTTCATTAAAGTGGAGGAAAAAAAACCTACCCAAAGAAACAAAGAAAAAAAGCCTGTACTGCATTTATCACTTCTACTCCTGCTTCATAGTGTTGGTGAGTTTTTATTATGCACACCATTTTTATTGTGGTGTCTGTGTCCATGAAGCAATGCAACAATAACAGAACAGTTCAGAAAAAAATGACCCTTTTTTAAAATCTTTGATCAAAAGTCATTTTTTCTCCTGCACATTGTGGGTTACGTAGTCACAACCATAGAAATAATGCAGTCAAGACTTGTAATGGATTTTAAACTCATGTAAAACATGAGTTTTACAGTATTCTGTAGACCCCAGTCTTGGTTTCTTTCCTCAAAAATTCTATAAACACTTATCATGTAGTTTTTTTCTTATGTGAATCTCTCTAGGATATGAATATTACTGCCTAGTATTTTTATAAAGTCTGGTCTCTCTGGTACAGGAAATGGAAAATATTGCTAAAAAGCAGCATTAAAATTGCTCCCAAAAAAGTGTGAAATTGAAGGCAGGGACTATGACAAATAGTAGGAGTGACTCAAGTGATACTGGTAGAGGAAAGAGTTTCTGAAGGACTGACCAGGCATTGACTTAGAGAGTATTCCAGAGTTTATGAGAGCATGCAGTCATGAGGTCCAAGGCATTGCAGATGGT
Source organism: Prinia subflava (assembly GCF_021018805.1). NCBI lineage: Eukaryota > Metazoa > Chordata > Aves > Passeriformes > Cisticolidae > Prinia > Prinia subflava. The sequence continues at coordinate 21,996,071 of NC_086255.1, forward strand.
AGACTCATCACAGACCTGCATTTGAAAATAGAAATAGTCACTATCTCTTTCCTTCAAAACAACATTGAAAATTCTTTGTTCGAAGTGTAATACAAATTCAATATTCAATTTTATTCAGTACAATTTAATACAAATACACAATACAGATTCAACACAAATGCCTTTGGTAACTCAGTTGTCATTAGTCAAGCTAGAGAGTTTCTGAAAAAACTGGTCTTACCTTCAAGAGACTGTTTCCAGGGCAAGACAAATATGAAGTATGCTCAGGCACAAATTTTATAGCTGAAAATAGATGGTCACTAAGAATGGATAATTTATGCATTAGGAAAGGGTAACAATCTGAAAAGAATACTCTCTAAAATTAATCTTATTTTTTATGATATGTAGATTATGTATCACATATTCCAGCCGTGAGCAGGAGGGGATTTTTTGTGCTTCCTTGAAATTCTTGTCTTGTAGTCTGTATTCATTCTGCTAGATTCCACATGGACTGCCATATTTTTCCAGTCAGAGTAGTCTTTTTTGCAAGTAGTTGGGGTTTAGAGGTTTTTTTTGTGGGTTGGTTTATTAGCTTTCCTTCTCTCGCAGGCTATATTTCTGTTTACAAGACACAGAGATAATTAAGGACGGCAGAAAATGATCTTTGTTGTCAAAACAAGAGTATATTCCTGGATCAAATCAAGTTGTGTCAGGCAGGTGTCTGCCCTTGGCATTGAGTTGGGTGGTTTGGACCTATCTGCTCTGTGCCAGATTACAAACAGGCGTTTTTCCTTCCCTTGGTGTTTGCTGAGTCTTCTGTGGGATTGCATGTTATTTCAGCTTCCAGAAACCTCAGGCAAGCTGTAGAGCTGAGAGAGAAATATGCAGTATGGCTGCAGGAATGGGGGCAATCCCAGTCCATGGTGAGGGATAGTATTTTTATAGCAGGTAAATAGAAACGATGGCCTTTTAGCTCTTCCAATCTATCTGTGGGTGCTATGCCTTGAACCAAGTCAAGAATTTATGTTGTCTTCTAGAGAGCTGTCAGTGTTTCAAACTGATACATGTCAGCCAGAAACAAAAGAGAAAATTCTAGATATTATGTGTATATGTTGTATATATTTAGATATTATGTGTATATAGGTGTAGGTATTATCAGGACTGTTGTGGGAGAAATGAAGATGTGGATCAGTGGCTAGCCAGGAAGCAGTTGCATAGAAGTCTGGTTCCAACCCAGGCCAGAATCTTGGGTCATTGAGATAGTTTGATGTCCATGATCTTGTGGCATGATTCATAAAATCATAGAATAACCAGAGCTGGGTGAGGGTCATTAAGTACAATTCTTGGCCCTGCACTGGACAATGCCAAGAATCACAACATGTTCCTGAGACCATTGTCCAAATGCTTCTTCAGCTCTGGAGGGTTTGGTGCTGTGAACACTTCCCTGGGGAGCCTGTTCCAGGGCCCAACCACCCTGGTTCTGTTGTCTTTGCATTCCAAAAGACAAAATCTGAGAACTGAAATGAAGTAAGGAACATAGTAATTGAGCTGCTTTTTGCAGGTCAGAGTAGGTAAGTGAGGGAAATGTTTTCCTCACTTTGAACAGTCACTCCAGTAATGTGTTCACATGCACCAAGGGGGAAAAACCACTGCAACTGAAATGATGAAAAATGAATTAAATTAATTAGAGGGAGAATTGTGATCTAGCATTGGACTCAAAAATGAGCTGAATGCTTAGAAAGGAAAAAGCTTACTAAGCAGTTCTAATAACAGAAACAAACAGTTCTATATGTTAACTTCATCTTGTGTTTAGTCTGAGAGGAACAAAGCAATCCCCGGAAAAGATAGACAATCTCCTCCCACACACTTAGCAGCACAAAAGATGGGTGGCACTATTAGAGTGGAAAACCTGTGCAGTTCATGTTATACATTTCATTTAAACTGTGCAGAGAAGAAATCTCTGGATACACAGAAACCCTCTTTTCAGTTAAATAGCAAAGCTGTGCAGAATCCTTCAGTACCCACATTTGTAACAGAAATAGCCTCCAGAGCCGACTGTTTATTTATCAATTGTTAATTGAGTTGATGTTTACTCACGATTGTAAACAGATGATTAATTTATGGCTGAGTGTTATTACTATGATAGTGAAGAGATCATTAGAAAGAAGGATTATAATAGGGTTCTCTGCACTTGTGAGGCTAGTAATAAAGATTGACTATTATAATTAGATAAAGCTTTGTAACAAATACTATTAAATTGAATCTGGACTTTATTTAAATGTGCTGGCCTGTTATCTAAAATGTATTAGTGGAGTGTGTGGGTTAAGTAGAACCCCTGCCTACACTGTTTACTGTCTCCTTCAGAAATTAAAATGGCTCTATACTTGTTGGCTAAGTGGCAATATTATGCATTATGCATGAGTGTTATTTCTATGGAAAGCTCTAAAAATATTATTGTAAGACAGGAAAAATATGATATTTTCTTTCAATTTTAACCTGAGGTTGTTTCCAACTTTAATTTTAATGATAGGTTAGCAAAACCTAATTCCAGAAGTAGTATTAGGCTTCTTCAAAAGTGAGCCTGTGCAACAGTTTGGCAGAATTCTGTTAAACGAAAATCACAGGAAGACTTCTGTGGGAATCCAGTGACAATATGATGGAGCATTTGATTTCTTAATATTCATGGAAGCATGGAAGGCAATAAAAGGAGCTGGAGTGGGATGAGATGTACATTTTCAAAAATATAGATCTACATCTACCCCCTCCTCCCCCTCCTTTCTATTTTTCTTCTTCCCCTGCCCCTTTTTGGAAAAGAGGTCTATTATTGCTCAAAAGTAGTCCATATTGTCTAGAGCTCAATGAGATTTATCTTATTATTTATTTTTTTTTAATTTTTGAATATAAGTTTAACATGAATAAGCTCTGGCCTATTTGGAAGTACAGATGTAATGTGAATCTAGTGTGAACAGGTATAGGAAGAATAGGTGGATATTCTAACAGTATTTTAACATAGGATGGGAAGAGATAGAGGCAGAACTTGCAGCTGTAATGTAAGCATCGTTTTAGTACTCTGGGCATTTCAAATTAAAAATGCAGTGGCATCATCGGAAATAGTGTAATGATATTACAGGGACTATAAAATTATACATTTTTTAAAAAACTTAATAGGTTACACTGTAATCACTCCGTGGTTTCATGACAGCTGAGTGCAAAATTTCCACTCTTTTTTGTCAGATCCTTTATGGGTAGAGAAACACTGTTCTCACCTTCCATGGCCTGAGTGCTTGAAGGCTTAGCATCTTCTGGAGCTGCTTCAGCTCCAGACTGTCAGATTGTGAACCCTCAGGCTATGCAAAAATGCTCAAATCCTGATAGGTGCTGCATCTTGAATGAAGACCAGTGTTTGCCAGGCACCTGTCAGTATCTGTTTCCAAATGACCACAAAGCACTTCTCTGCTCAGCTGAGACTTGAGACCCTTGCAATATTTCTGAAGGGGCATGAGAAGCTCTCGCCCCGTGGTCTGAAGGGGTTCCAGTGTTAGTGCTGTGCTGCTCTGCTCAGAGGCAGGATGCTCTCACCCTCAGCAGAACTGACGAGCCTACAGCCGTGTTGGCACCCACGTCCCACTCCAGCACTTTAGTTCTGAGAAAACACCACCTCTGGGTTATTTTCATTCTCTTAGGCTTCTCTGTTGCAAGAAGAGATTTGGAATAGATTTATTTATGTAAACTATTTGATTGCTAAAATGATATTTAGAAGAAATGTTGAAGCCCAGATGTTCAAAAATAACAAACTGGAGAAATGATTGAGCTGCAGCTTCCTTACACAAAGTGCTGCCCCAAGGAGGTGGAAAATGTGAAAAATTTAAATGCTTTTCATAGAAATTACTTGAAAAGGATTAATAATGTCTCAAAATAGTCTCAGAAAGGCTCTGGACATGTTCATGGAAAGTTTCTATAGAAAGGGTCTGCTAGTATGAGCCTTGCACAGCAAATGGAGAGAGCCTTTTGATCTTGCCTGTCTTGATGGGACATGGGATGAAGCAGACTTTAATCACAAATGATTAATAAATAATTCCCAAAATGTGATTTGTCTTTCCTAGGGAAAGCAATTTTTTTGAACTCTGTGGGGAAAATAGAATTTTTTAACACTTTTTGTAAATCTGTCGGCAAGTTTTAGCATTATCGGTTTTCACCAGGACTCTGTCTGTGGTTGTCAATATGACTGTGCTGAAGAGTAAGCTGTCATTCTCAAGCTACTCACCTGCTTGCCTTCTGAAATAGTGCAAAGAAAGGCAGGAATTAAAAAAAGGTGGGATGGGAATTCAAGAGGGAAGCACCCAAGAAAGAATTTAAAGGCAAAATAGAGAAATGTAGAAAAATTCCATCTAAAACCGACTTTGAGAAACCTACATGTAAGAAATACCTTTGAAGAAACAAATGTGAATTGGTCAAAACTGTCATCCTATTTAGATTTTGTTCCTTTATGTGGCTAAAACACACTTTGTTTTCCCTGTGAAAAACGTGAGGTCTGAAACCTGGTCCACAAGATGAGTTTTGAAAGGGTCCCAAGGAAACAAGTTAGCCAGCACACAGAAATCCAGAGCTAGTGGGGGAAAATCTGGATTTCAGATCAAATTTGTATGGCAATAGCTAAGGATTGTTTCTCAGAAGCCGTTGGAGTTGACCAAACAGAGGGATGATGCTGTTTCTTAAGAACTGATCAAGCTTTCTGTTTTCAAAAGAATATGAGAGTGTTGGTGGAGAACTTCCCATAGAGATTTTAATTTTCTTCCAGGTACCTGGAAAGACTGGTGCTTGTAATCAGGATCTCATTTGCAATGAACCAATAATTTGCACATTCCATTATTTTTACTCTTAGGACTCCAGTGGAAGGTATAAAGGAAAAGAATTCTAATTTTTTTGCTTTAATAAGACAGAATTGAACTTCCAGAAAATTAGTCATTGTTATTGCTTTGTTCAACTTTCTGCTATTTCTTTGGGTTTAGATCTTTTATTGTTAGGTTATATACCCTGGAGATATTAAACATGGAGGGGGAAAAGAAGTATTCTTTACAGAAGTTTATGAAAACTGACACATAGCTGGGATGTGAAGAGCTGTCATGATAATCAAATCTTTGCTAGATTTGACAATGATATGCTTGCATAGGTAAATCCACGCAATCCCAATAGACATCAAATGGGTACTTAAATCCTCTAGAATACAGACGTTTGATTCAGTTGCTGAACATTAAACATAGAAGAATTAGATAATTTTAGCTAATGTATATAGAGCAATGACAAGTTGACTTGTTTTGTTTTCTTCTAATCTTCTTCAAAGTTTCCAGGCCAGCCTTTCACTGAAGAATATACATTATTTTAGTTGTTTGATAAGTCTTACAACAAGAAAAGAAGAAAGAGCAGCATTGTACAGCTGGTGTTTTTAAAGTAAGTTGTTGTTTGACAGCCATGGAGATATTATAATTGTAATTCATTGAGCAGGACTCTGTGAGGAAGCAGAAGTCCCTGTTGGAACTACTCCACAATTTTCCAGCTGTTATCTGTTTTCTTCACACAAGGAGGGCTTGCATTGCATCTTAAGCCTTCAAGAATGTATGGTGCACTGGATATAGTGTGTATTTAACTGTGGACTGGAAAATGAAGCCAATGTAAACTCCAGTTATTGCTGGGCCTTTTCATTTTTCTGACATCAGACACAAAAGGTCATGACTGCTTATGTCCTATTTAAAACAGCAGTAAAGATTCAAAAACTTAAAAAATGGTAGTGCCTTAATTAAGAACTTTGAGAGAAACAATGTTTACAAGTGCAACCTGTAGCTCTGTTTATATTCCTGTGCCATTCCTTATAGTGAGGAGATTTGCAGATATGTGGAAGAAAATAGCCCACATCTCCAAAACTGAATGGTAATTGAACAGTCTTCACTTTACACTTACTGGGGAATGTTTTCTTCAAACAAACCATCTTGGGAGCCTGTTGTCTGTCTGCCTGGAGTGGAACCATGTTTTGCTTTTCTAGGGCTGAAAACTGCACATAAAAATGCAGCACAAGTGTTCAAGATGCCAAAACTCACTGAGGAGTTGTGATCCACAATGCAGTGTTAGTCCTGTTGTGCCTGATACGTGTTTTTACAAATAAGAAAAGCTAGTGTTGGATCACAGTGTTATAAAAGAGCTGCAGAGCGAGGGATTAGCTCAGCTGATGTTTGTTCTCTCTAATACTTTCTGTTTATATTAAGGGAAGGAGGTTGTCATTTGTATTACAGTCTCAAAGAGTGTGTGAGATTGAAACAAGATGGCTTTAAATGAGAAAAAGACAATCATTTGCAATAGAGAAATAACTTTGGAATTTTTTTTCTAAGTTAAAATAGAGAAAAACCAGACACTCAACCCAGCAGGGCTTCTAATTGATTTGGACAAGAAAATCACTAAATGCCTATGCATATAGCTAAAGAGAGAGTAATCTCAATCAATGTAGGATAAGCACACTATTTATTCAGCCTGGTGAATAGCAGAAAAATAAAAAACCGAAACAAACCTCAATTAGAATGGGAAAATTGTAGTAAAATACATTCTGAAAACTTTTCACTGGTGGTGCTGTATCTTGCCATCTTCTTATCACAAATTTCTGGTATAAATTCTGGCATCTAATTAAAACATTAAAACTGCTGAAGAAATTTTCATTTATGACTTTAAATTAGTATCACTGTGTTAAAGAAGGATTAGTATCAGCTGTTAAAGAAGGATGAAAAGTAAAAACATATTTATGTGGGTGTTTGGGGTTTTTTTCTTAAATCACTTAGTATGATATTTTTCACCAAATGTTTGTTTTACAGTGTCTTACATAACTGTCATTGACTTTAGATTTATTAAAGATCTATAATAGTTTGAGGAACTGCCATTGCTAACTAATTATTGAAAATGTAATTAAAATTTGGCTCAGGTGATAATTTTTTGCTTGTATTGAAAGGAAAAAAAAATTTGTTTCTCTAGAAGAAACATTTGAGATGCCTTGAAGTTAGTTGTTAATTAACATTCTTGCATCTGTCTCAAAACCAGACAGCAGTCCTGTATTGTTGGCAAAAGATATAAGTAGGTATTCTATTATCTTTTTTTATGCCTCTTCTTTCTTAACAAAGGATAAGAAATACCAAGAATCACTAAGTTAGAGAAGCCACGTGTCTTACAAGTAACAATTAGCAATATTTTCTAGGATAAAGGTTACCATATTGTCACCTTTTACTTCAGAATTTTAGGACTTATTTAATACAAAAAGTTGAAAAAACCCTCTGAAGTATAACATGTGCAACCAAGTCTGCCTAGTCAAAGGGCTTGTTCAAGGAACATGTTTTTGGAGTCTGCATCAGCTGGAACCATCTTAATGTTTTATTTCTAAAATGCCAGATCAGATTTGTGCATATTGGTGTCAGACATAGTGTTGCACTTATTTGAAGTGTTTAATTAATTGGCAAATATTGTCTTTTTTTTGGGTGCTTTATTTTTAATATCCCAAAGGCTAAAAAGAAGTGAAAGCACAGAATTCCAAAAGATGCCGAGAAGATAAGCTATCCCTTTTATGCTCAGTAAAATTTGACTGTTCAGCTCTCCTGTTGTTTAAAAATTGTACTCCAATTGTATGCAGAGGAAGAAAAAAGCCAGCCTCTTTCTGATAAATACAGTAATATTTGGTTTTAGGGAGGTCAGGTAGTTGGGAAGTCACAGGACTCTGCCCTGTCTATTTAAAATGTGCTTTACTTGGTTTACTGAGTGCTTAGCTGGTGATGGATGGTTGTGTCCAAATGTTAGCTTTGTGTGCTGACACTGTCTCTCTGATATACTTTGAACTCTGGATGAATTTTTATATGGCTTTACATGAGTACTCATGAAAACAGGAGCGAGCTATTTCATTGCCAAATCTCAGGTGGCCAACCTGGTGCAACTGCTGTAATATTTTTAGGTGACTTGAGAAATACAGTTATTATCCAGCAGTGGGGAACAATGAATGTGTCAATGGTGAGACTGGTAGGGCTGCATTGGAGGTATTCGGAACAAACACCTTAGTCAGCAGTCACAGGTGGGAAGAAATACCTCTGACTGTGAAAAATAACACAAATGCTTGATTCAGTTTTTTGCAGTAGTTTGTCAAATAACTTTACCTGATGCTTAGTCCTTAATAGCTGCAAGAAGGTTTGTTCAGAGAAGGCTGAACTTTTGTACAGGGTGGAAGAGTCTATTGGATATTTGAGTCTGGTTTCCAAACTGTAACCATTAGCTTTCTCTTTGTAGGGAATTCCTGATCAGTAAAGAGATCAGAGAGGTTTTTTCTTCATTCTTAATTCATATTGTTTCCAGGATCCAGGCTTTCATGGTCTATCTTAAGCAGAGGTATTTGTAGAATGCCTTTATGAGAGATTTGTTCCTAAGAGAGGGGCTAAAACTGCTAAATTTTTAGCTGTTCCTGCAGAAAACCCATGCAATGAGACCTTGTTTCTTCAGGCTTTATTAAATCACTGGACAATGTACTGAGGGAATGGTTGGTTATGGCCAGTGTGCTGTAGCTACAGGTCCATTTCCCAAATGAAAATAACCATGTGGTGGTGAATATTTGAAAGCTTTGTAGCACAGCAGAACACCTATTAAATGGTGTCTTATTGCTGGCATAGACATCTATGGATGGGCTGTGGAAAGGGGAGATGTGGTGGAAGGCACCATGGACACAGGATTTCCAGCCAAATAGTCACTGATGCAGAAGCCTTTAAATAATGGAGATTTTGTTGCAGCCTAGCCCTGGAATCCCTACAAAGCTTTGTTTTTCCCCCTCCTGTCACAGCTAAATAGTGAATGAAATTTCTTTTGTGGCACTGTGGGGTTGTGCACTGAGAGAGAGACTTTTACCTTAATATAAGAGTGAGATGGAAATGCAGCAAGCAAGAGTACAAGACCAGGGCCAAGTGAGTAAATCCAACATGAAAAGCATAGCTCTGGAAAACCCTACTGTCCTGCCATCAACTGCACAAATGTTTGGTCTGATGATTGGTGCAAACACATTAATTACAGTTTCTTACATCTCAAATAATAATGAAACTTTTTTTTTGTCTTTTAAATCTTATCAACTGTGGGTTTAATTATGTTTTCTTTTAAAACTAGACAGTTTTGTTCAGATCAGAACAAAATTTTGAAATATATTTTTGAAATGTTATTAAAGATGAAAGACCCCAAATCAGTGCTGCTTTAATTAGCTGGGATGAATAGATGAAAGAAAAGTGATTTCTAAGCAGATTAGTTTCAAGATAAAATGTTTCATTTTATTAATGTTTGACCAAATCTGGCATATACATTTTCAAATTTTTAAGACATGTGAACAAGACCTGATGCTATTAAACGCAGGATTTCTTAAGGTTTGAGGCAATGTGGTATGCCATGTGATCCTGTGAAATATCATTTGTGATTTTCAAGCTGACATTGAAATGAAAGTTAAAACAGCATTAGTATATTGCACAGATTAGTGGAATCAGAAGTACCTCTAGCTGTCTTGAACATGTTTTAGAAATCTACTGTAAACTGCATTCATTAATGAAAAGCTGGATCAAAGTTTGATGAGACAATTATTCTTTTGTTTTAAGACTAAATGAAGTTAGAGTGTCTCAAGTAGTGTTTCTACATTGTAACAGCCTCTGGATTTAGATTTAAGGATGGAAGGTACTGTTTTCTAATGCATTTATTACATTTACTATTGATTACAAAGATTATCAAAGCAATCTTCTGTGGGTTTAATTCTAATTTCTTTTTTAAATAGTTTGGCAAGGAACTGGTACAGATCTTTAATGTCCTTAGCATACATCTTTGATTTCAGTGTGTTAGAGTTCTGGGACATGCTTGTCTGCTTTTGACTCTTTGAAGATGTCCCATAGACTTCTTTCAGATCAAATCACACCTCACAAAAACACTTAATTGAGTCCAAGTTCCTCTTTTGTTGGTCTTCAAAAGCATTAAAAATAGTCACTGAAAATAAGCCATGCTTTTAGGGGAGATACAGTGTGAATTGGATCTCTGTGAAGCTGTTTAGAAAACACATTTCCTTTTTAAGGTTATCTTCACTCATTTCTTTCAGTATCATGTGAACATTTAACAAAAAAGCTGACATTCCTATCCTAGTGCTGTGTGTATTCTTCTCCTGTCCTATGCAGCTATTTCCCACATTTGTCAAGGCAAAGGTTGAAGGGGGTATGGACAAGGGAAATAGGTCTCCCATTCATTCCTATCTGTCAGGAGTTCACTTTGTCATGATAACATTCAAGGAGTATATTTATCTGTCCTGCTACCGGAGGTTAAAGCAAGGGTAAAGAAGGAGAAGGGAAGAAATCATGTTTTAAAAGTTTACAAATTCTGCTGCAAAAACTGTAAACAGAACGAGGCTTGCAGTGGAATGTGTAAAATACTGCTGCATTGATAGCGATGGGGCGGCGGGCTGCCACAAATCCGCTCGTATAAACAGACGAACTCTTGCTGCAGATTGGGTCTGTTTTGGCTTAAAGTCTGAGGAACACATTGCTTTCAAAGTGAATTCTTAGGTGTCACTTCCCATAACTTATAGCAGAAGATTACAAAGCTACTGATATAACATATTAGTTTGATGGACAGAATTATACCCCCAACGCTTCCTGCTCTCCCCAATGACGCACACTAACTTAGTGTGCTGTGACAGCTGCCTTGATTTACCACCAGGCTGGGAGGCCAAGTGGGAGAGGGAACATTCACATGAACGCAGGGGCTGATACTGGCCCACAGCCTAGTTTATAAAGCTGCCCTGTAATTCACCACAAATGTGTCACCATTAAAAGGGAAAAAAGGATTGCAGATAATAAATACTCTTTAATTTATTAGCTAACAACAAAGAGATCAGAGCCAGTTGTGATGTGATTGTTTGACATAATATTGTCAAGGAAAAAAGCTAAGTTGACCAAAGATGTATATTACACATTCAAGCAGATGCATCAACTCTTGGCTTGTCACAAGCAGAGCTAAACAAAACGCCAAACAGAGGAGAGAACTGGCAAACAGCACAGTCATTTATCTCTGAAAGAGACATATTCAAGAGCAAGTGAAATAAGACATAGTTCTTTGGACTTGGTCAAGGGCCAAGTTCTAACTATTATAAATTAAATGTTTTGTGTATTGTATTTGGCAACTGCAGCAGCTCTTACCATCTTGGTCATGGTAGGAGAGTGTTAGATTTTCCTGTCTCCTTTTGCCAGAATGATGGCTTTTGTTGTGGGGGACAATATTAGGATGTGTCTGTGCATACCAATAGCCACGATACATGTCGTAAAAAAGGCATATAGGTTTGGAAAATGCAGATAAAAGCTGTTAGACTAGCCTGCCTACAGAATTTATGTTTTCCAAAGAAATCTCTAAGAAGTCTTGAATCTCAGAATCTTACTTTCTAGATTGTTTGAATTTACAGAATATTGTCATCAATATAATTATTTCAGGTTCATATGCTTTTAATCAGTGTTTTGAACATCGTAGTATATTTTGAGGAAGCTTTGCTTTTGGTCTTCTATGAGCATAGTTCATGCCACCACAGTTAGCTTGGTGTCAACATTTCCATTATAAATTATACTTAACTGTTTTGGATGTCAGATATAAAAAATCTCACCCTGAGTCAAAAACTGATGCACAGAATCAGCGAATGCAGATTATATGTTTATGCAAGCCCCTGCAGGTTAAAAAGAAAAAAAAAATTAGATTCCTTAATTCCAAAATTTCCAATGGTGTAGACCAATCTACATTCTATATGATACTTTTGTAGACACACACTTTGAGATGTGTTAAGCATGTAAATCTGTTGCTAAAAAATATGTTCAGTGGGGTTTTTTTCATGTTACTAGAGCAAAGAGATGGGGTGTCAGGTGTTATTTAGGATGCTTTTATGTGACTGTTGTAAAAAGAATGTAGTTCTGTTTCCTCACCTCTGCACCTTTCAGAAATATGAAAACTTAAGGCAGTGTTATGTTACTTGCACTAAATACAAAATATTTATGTCTGTGAAAATCATGCCAGCACAAGACCTGAGAGTTATTTAAACTCTGAAGCAAAAGCCCAAGCCAATTTTTTGTAGAACATGGTCCTCATGCTGAGTGTTTGCATGGGTATAAAAATTATCCCATAGTTTAATATCCATGAAATTGTTTGCTTCAACATCAGAAGCATTGTCCAACAATCCTGAAAAGACTGAACTATTGCAATTTTATCTACTTTTAATATAATGATATTGTCTTATAAACTTCCACAGCATTAATTTGGAATAGAAATTGAAATCCATGTGTCTTCCATAAGGACTTGCCTTTCCTCCATTACTCTTGAGAGCTGGATCTTTCATGAGTTCTCCAAAGCAGGAAAGGCGCAATGCACACTAAGAAAAGGTGAGAGACTCAAGAGAGTCTCAAGAGAGACTCCTTGCTGGGAGGGTGAGAATTCTCTGCCTGACCCAGGTCAGCAGCTCTGAGCTGTGCTTTCTGCACAGGGGCACCCAGGGGTGTGTGGGGCTCTGCAGGAGGGTGGCTTGGCAGATGTTGAGCAGCCAGGGCATGGGAGCCTCCGTGGAGGTAGTGAAGGAGCAGAGAGCCTTCCTCCTGCAGTTCCTAGCACATTGAATGATCTCTGTCCCCAGGGCAACATCTATCACATTTCGCCAGCCTATCTGGGATGAGTAATTAAAGGAAACTTTTCAAATTATGTCCTAAATTAAAAAGAGAGAAGAGGACAGGCTGTGCCAAAATTGATAACTTGCTCCATTTTGATGAGCAGGGCACTCAGTTCCCAGGAAGAGGGAACCAGCATGTGCTAGATGTGGAAAATTGCAATTTGGAATAGAGTGCAGTATGGAGTCCACTTTGTGGCAGTGCTCAGGATAATAAATGACCAACCAGATGGATATATAGCAGAGAGCACCACTGGTTAGAGGTAATATGTGCAAGTGTTTCATATTTCTGCAAATATATACGAATAAACTAATCTGCTTTAAGATTTTGATGGTCTTGCAGTCCATCTCTTCATTCCCAAACTCAGGGGCATAGCTACAGATAAGGCCAAAGTTGTTCAACTGCTTAAATAGCAAATTAATTTTGGTGATTTTTTTCTGATTTTTAGTATTATCAACACTGTTTTTACTAATATGTTGATAGTTAACGATTTCTTATACCCTGTCTTCTGAAGCAAACTATTCTTAAAATCTCAGATGCTTTTAGTATAAAGAAGTGGAGATCTAAATTTTCTCCTTCATCTGTGTGTAGAAAATCCCTCAAGTATTGCTGTATCCTTCTTCAAAAGATAAAAATGTAGAAAAGGAGAAGGAATCTGCATTTCACTGGTGTTAAGTCTATAGGCTAAAAAACACAGAACTCTTTCAAAATCATTCATCCTGATTTTCAGAGATTATGTTCTCTTAGTGAAGAGTTATGTTCTTTAAATATTTGGAGTTTGCAGTTTTCTTTCCTTATAAAGTGGAATTCCAGTTGGTATTCCTCAAATTCATTGAAGAGCATAGAAAATATGAAGGTGAAGGATAACATATAGGTGACTGTTCTCAATTCTTATAGTTTTCAAATAAACAATATATTCTTAACTCCCACTGAAGATGACATTTAGAAATTCAAACACAATTCAAATTAATTCAACAGCACACCATGATGTCTTCTTGGAATGATTCTTCATAAAGCTAAAGACAAAATTGTACGTATTCATGCTTATTAAAAGCACCACATTATCTTTTACCTCGCTGCTCTTTAAATATAAGGTATCCTAAGAAAATTTGTGCAGGAGCAGATGAAAAAAAATCACTATAATACCACACAAATGCTCTAAAAAAATTAGAATCAGGATGTAAAACTGTTTCAAACTGATACTGATGTGTGCTAGAACACATGACAAAATGGATGTAGCAGATGAAGAAATGGATACGACATGCTGAGGGCTTAATGTAACATACAGCAAAATTGATATACCTCTTACTGAAATAAATAAAACATGGCATAATATATACATTTTAATGAATTGAATAAACCATGTAAGGGAATTGATTAGAAAGTGTACTGAACTGAAAAACGTAAAACATAAAATAAAACATAATATTATGGATTTAATAAAATAAAAATATAAAGGATTGAACTATATTGAAATCACTAAAACAAAACGGCTTGATTTAAACTGTGCTGAATTGAAGTAAAGCAAACATGGGTTGTGTAAAGCTCTGTAAGCCCTGGGTCCAAGTCCATGAGGGTCATATGGCTCATTTCATTGTTTGACTGCATGCCACAGAATTTGGATATAGAAGATGTAAGATTCATGTCTGGCTCTATTGCACAAACTTGTAATGTGATTTTATCAAAGCAACTTATTCTCTCTCAAGTGCTTTTTATCCCACCTTGTCTTGCTCTTCCTCTCTTCCCCCTTTATTCTGTCCCTTGCCCCCTTTCCTCTTCTCTCTTCCCTCCTTTTCACCATCCCACACATGCTTCTCTGTGCTCTCATGTGTCTTTTGTCTTGTTTGCATCCTTTTTCCCTTTCACTTCTTCTCATCCTCTTTCTGTCTCTCATCCTCGCACTCCTTTGCTGGACCTCTCTCTCTGGTGTTTGCCTGTTCCTCACACATTTGCTCTCTCTTTTTCTCTTGATATTGTCTGGGTAGCAATGACTCCTCTATCCCAGTTTCCCATTAAATATATAAATAATTGACAGAATTGATAGAAGTGATTTCCAGATTAGATGTAAACTTGATTTGCAGGCAGATATGAAAATCCCAGTATTTTGTATCATGATGATTATGTATGTAAATGGAAATTTCACCAAAAAATCCATTTCTCTTTAGGCTTGTTTGCATCTAAGCAGCAATGCTCCCTGCTCCACTCTTCTCATGCTTGTCAAAACTTGAGTTTAAACTCATATGTAGAGCCTGAGTTTGATTTGAGGCGCTTTTCTTCTAATTCAAGTATTAAAAATTGCACCTGAGGTTTGGGTTTTACTTTCTTCATTCTGTGAATGTATGATCCATGTTTTGGCTGGGTTATTGAGCACACAGAATCATTGATCTCAATATTTTTATTTGGTTTTTTTTATATCACAAGCTTTAAAATAAAAATACCTCGTACTTCAAACTTTGCCAAGACAGATTTTCACCTTCAGGTTTTCTTTTGTTTTTCCTCTTTCTTTCTAAAATTCGGCCATTAAAAGTCTTAAAATTGGAAGGCAAACAAGCTCCTATCTTTGTAGTTTTATTTCTTAGCTATTAATCTTAGACTGTAAAGGAAAACTATATTCCTGCCAAGGCTGCCTTCAAGTTTGCCCTATTAAATTCATTTTATTGTTACTCTTTATTCTAAGTAATGTGTTCATTCTGGTTTAACCACAGCTCATGATGACCTGGGTAATTTTCTAGTGAAGTAATACTTGACAGAGGAAGTCCTCAGTTAAAGACAGACAAGAGGAGCTTGATTGTGCTTGTTGCATATTGGGTCTGTGTGGAAGGCATTTGACTTCTGTAGCCATATGGTCATGAACTGTTAAAAGAAAAACCATGTTTAAGGATTTTTATCTTCAAAGAACATCAAAGTGTGTATGTCAGCAGAATACCTGAGTTCCTCTTCCAGTGATAAAGCTGCTAAGCTGTCTCTCTTTTGGTGAGTGCCCCAAGGTGACAAGCCAAGTGATAGGTGCTGAAGACTGTCTGTCTCCCGTGAAGGCACTGGGGTAACTGAAAGGTGCACTTTGGTTTATGTTTTGTGTAGCACACTCAAAATGCACACACAGAGTAGTATCTGGATTGAGAGCCCACCATACTGAAGGGTTGCTCGGTAGAATTTGCAGAACACTTATTTGTTTTAAAATCACTTTATTAGAGAGCACAAGCAGTTCTATCAATTCACTCAGAATTCTTGAATCTGTTTTGCAGTAAATATACTCTGAATCAGTATTTATTCATAAAACAGAAGCCTGATGTTATTAAATACTGCCCCATCCTCCCAGGAGCTAATGATTTGAAGGGTGTAGTGGATAAATCATTTAGAATTGTAAGTGTTGAAGGTAAACAGATTGTAGGAAAAAATAGGGATATGAAAAAGCCATCTGTGTTCTTTTCTTATATGATATTTCATATATAGAATAGAAATCTATATCTAGAATCCTGCTATATTTAGTATTTTACATATTTAAATAGCTGTTTTCTAACTGCTTCATTTTAGGGTTTTGCTGGAAATGTTTGTTTGCAAGTCATTGAAGGGTATTGGTCAAGTAAGGTACCTTTATCTGATCTTGTGAATCTTGAAGTTTAACAGTAAATGTACAAGAAAACTTGCAAAATGCCCTATATGCCAGCTGTAGTTTTAGCCATCTTAGATTTTGTGTTATTCCCTAACACTTAGAAATTTTTTCCTGTAAGCCCAGCTGAGCTGCTGCGCAGACTTTGAGGTGTGATCTCCAGCTGCAACTCTGTCTTTTTCTTCTAGGATGTACTGGGACTCTTTTTTTTCCCCTCACTGTATTTTACTTTGTTAGTATTCTCAGTAGATTGTGTATTTATAAGTTTTCATCCAGTTGCCCTTCACCATACTTTCTGAGGGGTAGCTTACAGTATATCAACAGAAAAGAGAATACTCTATTTCTAACTTAACCTTTTGTGCTTATATCTTTGACACTTGTTGACCATTTTGATCCATTAGGCAAGCATTTCCAGTCAACTGTATACTGAAAACAGCCAGAACTCTCCATCAAATGGAGAGACATTAAGCTTTCACAGCAGGAATCAGACAGCCTTCAAAATGTAAAGGAATCTGTTGTAATTTTTAAACATTCAAACTGTATTAATTCCCCTGACAGTTATCCCTTAAGTCATTTCAGGCAGTTGCACACTTCTCAACTTTCACAGCTTTCATGTGGAGATCATGACTTTTTTTCTGATTGAAATATTTTCTCCATCTCTCATACTTGTGTTCATACTGAGAATGTTTCGAATCTGAAAAAAGTTCACAGGTAACAGATTAAACTACTAGTAGTTCCTTTAAATGGCACTTTAGCTGGGACTCCTACGATATTCTAATCCTCTTGGTTTAATGGATTCTCTGGCTGATACTGTGACCCACTAATTCTTAGTTCTGTATAAGTTTATTCATTATATTTTAGTAAATTCCTGAGGTTAATACAAGCAAGTGAACAAAACAAAAATACTTTTTTGTTTTTCTTTTACTTTCTTGGTCACTTCCATGAGATCCCTTTTCATAAACTCTCTTCCAAAGCTGTTATTTTCATGGAGAAATTTTAAGTAGTTGTCTGCTCTGGATTTGGAAGCCTAATCTGTGGAATGTATTGTTTGTGTCCTGACTTAACTGTTCCTCTCTGGATCAGTCGAAGGAGTAAATGAAAATTTAGTGTGATTAAAGAAAACAAACAGACAGAAGGTATGCATAACTTGAACATAATACATTTGCTGTAATAATTTTTATGAGCCAACCTTACAGTGGCTTTGACTGCTGACCTCTGAAGGTTCAGCCATTATGTAGTACCAGTCTGGAATTTACTTCTCCGAGGAGTGTAATCTCTGCTTGCAGTGCGGATCATCTTTCCCTCTGCCCTTTTACCACTGGGCTAAATTATCCAGGTGTATTTAATCATTTTCATTTTTTTGGTGGTTTTCATTTTTGACACTGGGTCTGCATCAAGGACATCACTTAACTTCATTTCGAACTGTGGCCACAATGAGTGTGTCCATTTCCAACTACCATAAACCAGTCATAAATCAGGAAAAAGTGCCGTGCTGCTTAAAACTGCTGAAATGAGCTTTAGAGCATTATGCTTACAAGAATGTCAGCCTGTCACAAAGTAAATCAGCAAAGTGTCCTTAAACCTTTGTTGCATCAGGGAATCTCTGACTTTGTGGCTTGAAGCCTGGTTATTCATTTTACTGCCCTATTTCCTCCCCTCGCAACACACACATGTGATTATTATTTTGTTTGGACATTTCATCATGCTTTTCCTGCTTTATTTATGGCTGGTAATTATAGGTTTTATTGCTTACTCCCCTTTAGATTTTGTCTGAATATATTAAATGAAACTTCTGGTGCCTTCTAGGCTCTGAAAGGCCACAGATTTACATTAATGCTCTACAAACTGTGAGTTTATTTTACAATATTACTAGATGCTAATTCTACAGATTTACAATACCTATTCCTGGCTTACTTGAAATCTTTTATCTCTGCTTTTTGAGGTCAAAGTTCATGTCCTGAAAGCAATCATCCCCAGAGATTGCCACTGAATATTGATGCTGTGGTGGGGCAACATCGGATCTATTGGTTATATTTGCAGTGTTTGAATCTGATCTGATGTTATTTGGCTCTGAATTACGCTGTCTCCTCTGAAAATTTCCATGAGCCCAGTGTATTTCTTATTGTTTGCTATTCACTATCATAGAAAATCACTTTTGTTATGTCCAGCTATTGCTAATCTATCTCTAAGGCCATATTATATTGAAATTTATTCCCTGATATCCCTAAGTTCTTGTAAAAACCTTCTAGAAATTGGGTCCTTGTCCAGTATAAGGAGAGACTGTGTTCCACAACAATCTTTAAAATAGCCAGAAGCTGGGTAGGAGTAGGTGGAAGGGTTGAAAATCCCAGACAGAATTTCCACTGCCAAGCAACAATTTATTCCTGTTGCTACTGAATCCTAAGAATCTGGGGAAAAGGAGATTTTCCAGAGACAGTTCATTGTAGCTTGAAGTTAGGGAAGTGACTCCAAGGGAGTGTAATTGAGTGTGATTGCTTAATTGGGGTTTGAAATTTCTTTCTGATTTGGTCTCGTTCTTTCTGACAAAGTAGGGTCAAGAGTACTTTTTTTTTTGAATCAATTACTGACCTAAAGTTCAGTGCATCAAAATAGATGAGAAATAAATTTACAGTGTCTCTGTTTCTGCTAAGTTTGTGTTTAATCTCTGAGTTTGTATATGAATGATAAGACTTAGGGATATGTCAGAATTCTAGTGATATATATTATTGTCAGTTGTTAATGTAATTTAATCTTCAAACATAATTTAAATTTAAGTTAGATTTTGCACTGGGTTTTTTTCGCTTCTTCACTTGGACTAATAAAGAAAAACACACAAGGCTTTTTCAAAAACTTTGATTATGAAGTGTGTTCACAGAATCTTCAGATGAAGACAATTTAGAAACAAGATAGGGCGGGTAGAGCAGTAAAATGACAGGTAACTATTTCAAAGATCCGCTGTATGGTTTATAAATTAAACAGCAGCTTACATATATAATAATAAGCAATTCATTCTGTGATCAAAGAGTATATGTTTGGGTTTTATGGAATATACCTTACATCCTTCATTAACAGCAACATATCTAATCCTGATTTCATGAGTGAAATTTTCAATTTATCCTTACATTCGTGCTTTAAGCACTATTTTGGGAACATATTTTTCTGCATGGAGAAAGAGAGAAATGGCCTGAAAGCAGAGTATTCTGAGCTGTAATTGTGTTTAGTTTACCTTAAATCTGTTTAAAGGAGCTTCAAGGTATTCTTACAAGAGCAATGAAAGTCAGTGTCATCTATTCTCTTTTTGGAGTGTCTTCTTGAAACAGCCTTTTCTTATTTCCTTCTATTTTCCAGTTGTCTTTGTTGAGGTGGTTAGGGTTGACATACAGGGAGCATAACAGTGACAAAGTAAATCAAGTGTTAAGTAGGCCATAATGATTTGCATAATCCCTTTGCAAATCCTTCTAGGTGCATATTTGTTAATGACTGAGATATAACATTAATGGAATGTGATAGGAACAGCATATTAATGGAAGACGTATTTCAGTTTCTTGATTTGTTTACAGCTAACCTTAACTATAGATTTATTAGAAAAGGCTATATTGATAAACAATTTTTCTAATTTGTGATATTAAAAATAAAATCTAATAAGTAATATCTACTATCTAAAGAGGTTAATAGGTTCTATCTTCACATCATAGAGAATAAGAAGCACTAGAGTGTGTATTTTGAGTTTGTACGGTTTGCCTCTCGCTCTAACTGGAGAAGGTTCCTCGGTCATTGAAATTAAACAAAAAGCAAACGCCAATGTATCGTAAGTTATTTGTAAACATATTTTATTCTTGACTTTTTTTGTTGTTGTTGTTGTTTGTTTTTAAATACATCTGCCATGATGGCAGAGTCCTGTAGAGCTGCCTGTATGGACACAGTCCCATGGCAGTCCTCAACACCTTCCTTCTCTTGGGTTGAAAGTGCTGTGACAGTGCTAGAAGGAGAATACAGTAAATATGAACACTGTGGAAAGCAATGGAATACTGATGATTAATAATGAAGAACAAATGATATAATTTGTCTAAATCACTGTTTTTCTACTACTTCAGGTGGTGAAAAGGATTTCTGTGTGGGCTATTCCCCCTGCTTCCCCTCCTGGATTGTTTGTTGGGGGTTTTTTTTTGTTTGTTTTGAGCTTGCATAATCTGTTTCAGAGCTCAGGACTATAATGCCCTTTTCTGATTTGTGTAATTTGTTTTGTGGGTTTAAATTTATTCACTCACATGGAGTAAGATGAGTTACTGCTTCTTAATTAAGTAAATTTACACCTGGAATGAATTATTCTTATGTATAAAGAAGCAAGTGAAGCATTCTGAAAGATTGCTTATGCTTCTTTAAACAAGCTGTAATTTTACCAAACTGAATAATTAATCAAAACAAGGTTGTTCTGCTCACAACAGCATCATCAGAAATCGTGTTTTGTATTATGTTACCTTACCTCAAAATACGGTTCTTCAGTGGAATGAAGATGACATCTAAAAATAAGTATGTGACTCTTCCTATGAACTAACTGTTTTAATTCTTAATAAAGGTGAGGATTGCTTGTGCTACTTCCAATTAAACTTTGGAGTATTTTCCTTGAGGCATGAGGACACTAATGAATCCTGAGACATTCTGTAAATTGATCCAGTTACAGATCACATCAATAGTTGTTCATTCCATGTTTTTCTTGTTTTCTGTCAGGATTTGAAGCTCTGTACTCCTATTTTCGATATCATCACTAAATGGCTGTTATGTAGTGTGTTACCTTACACCTCTGCATGGAGGGACTTCTGTGACAAGGAAGGAGGTCTGTCTGTAGTGGTTACCTGGTGAAGGCAAAGGAATTTTACAGGAACATTTAGGTGATCTTGCAATCTACGTACACAGTGATGGTAATCATATGATCTCACCATATAAATATATGTTAAATATAATAACCATGCTCAGAATAGGAAACAATACGGAGCTTGGATGATTGTAGCCAGTGTGTTCATTAATATCACTGTAGTTAGAATTACCCTTTACTAATATACCTAAAAAGAAATTAATGGAGTCATATTTCTTGGTGCTCATTCCTCTTTGTATTGTTTCCCAACAGACAAAATTAGTTAGTTTATCCAGCTAGGAAGATACCTAAGTATTTGGGCATCACATTTTGCTTATTTGGGGCCTGCTTTGTGCCTTATAAAATACTGGTTTTATGTATGGGAATTGAAATTTTGCTGCATACAGTTTAAATAAAAATTCTTTGGCAGAACTAATGCCTGTGCCAGAGTAAAACCCCAAATGTGGATAAAGGAGAAGAGTAAAGAGCAGAAGAGGAGATGGTAACAAGGAATTTGTTAGGGACGCAGCCCTTTAAGTTTACCTCTTCCTTCAAGAACTTTAGTAGCACGAATCTTCTGTAATCATCTCAGAGTTTAGGAGTGAGGACCATAAGTGGGATGCTTTTGCTAATTTTAGGTAGGAGTTAAATACTGGAACATAGAATTTAATGTTTTTAGTAATTTAAATTTTGAGTGAAATTACATATAGTATCAGTAGAAGTGAATATGTAGATTTTCCTCAACTGTTTGATCATTCCATCTTTTCCTTCTCCACCATAAAGAGTGGTGGGAAGTGGTTAGATGATTTTGTGTTCATATGCTGCTCTTTCCTGAGGTTTTTACTTTGTTATGGAAAAATAGTGTCATTGGTAGGAAATCTGTCTGTTAAAAAATTTGGATATTTATATTGTGGTTTGGTAAGTACAAATATTTTTGATGGCTCACATGACTATATTGCAAGGGGAAGACTCCATAGGGTTTAGTAGAATTTCAGCCAAATTGTCATTTTTAAAAAATAGTGTTAACCAAAATTATATACCCATTCTGGATAGAGGAAGATTCCCACATGGAAATATTATGCAGAATATGAAATTTTCTTTTTTTCCCTGCTTTATATAATAAAGAAGACTATGATATGTAACATCATCATCAAATTATTTTTGTACATCTGATGTATTTTAGTAGCTCGATTATTTTTAGTAATTATCAGATGCACATAATTCTGCATATTTTTCTCAATCACTTTTTTTTTTTCAGACTTCCATTAAGGATTTCACAAATTCTTCCAGAAATCTTGAATCCCAAAACATTGAGTGTCTCTTGGGATATTCAAAAACCTATGGAGTAAAATTGCATCAAGTTGTAGATGGTATGGGAAATACTACTAATACTGGTAAAGTTTATCCATTGCAGAGAAAGGGCACTGGAAGTACTGCAGTGTTTGCCATTGTAATGTAGTTTGGATGGAGAAAAACTCCCCCATTACTGCCACAGCATCCCTCAGTTTATAAACTTCACCCTGAAAAGTCATTGTTTTTTTTAACCTGACTCTGGGTTGTGATGTGTTATCCATTTTGAAATTGTTTTCATAAAAGATTTCTTGATTATGCATACTCATTCTTAAGTAAGCCTAAGTAATTTTTTAAAATAATCACTCAGAATTGATCAAAGAGTTTTTGATGGTAACTTTGTTCTTAATTTTTGGAAAGGTTTTTCATTGGTATTTTCTTCCTAAAAAATTCTGCAGGTTGTATCTACCATTTTTCACCTTTTTTTTCCCCTCTTAGCCATTTCCCATTTTTAACTGAATTTTCAATTTTCTCCATGTAGAAGAGAAATGTAGAGAAGTCCTTGGCATGGGAGTACCTGATTATTTAATAGTAACAGAAGTAAAACTTACCTCCTGTTTCCTATTCTTGGGTAGTTGCAGAAATGCAGCTTCAAATAGGTTCTAAAGATCTGCTTGTTTTTGAGCACGTTGCAAAGTATTTCTTCAGGAAAACATTTATCTGCTTTAGAAACAGGGATAGACAGTGATGGGTATTCAAGTGTTTTATTATTCATACATTATTCTTTCCTAAATGGAAAATACTTTGAAATGTTTTTTCTTGCATACTGCAAGAAGATTGTTCCAAACACCATGAGCCATCTAACTCTTAGACTTTGTGTTTCTTTTTTGTTTTCTTTTTTTTTCCTCTCTCTCAAGAAAGAAAAATCGTCTTGAATCAGTCATTAGGAGAGTTCATAGCCAATGTCAGATTAGTATAACTCTCAGAAAAAGGTCTAAAATAAACCAAACTGACTCTTCTTCAAAAGAAAAAGAAAACAGCTGCCCTTAAAATGAAAACAACTGTCCTTCAGACTTTCCACCCTTCACACATTGTCTTTGAACCATTAGACTCTTGGTTTAGGTTAAAAGTTTAGCTTTGTAACATTAAAAATGGGGTTCTAAGCCAGCAAAAAAACCCAAACAAACAAAATGAAACCCAACCAACCTACCAAACTGAAACAAAACCCAAACAAACAAACAGACAAGTTAAAACAAAGAGCTAACCAATGGAGTTCTCTTCCCAGTTGCTCTGGAACACTTTGCTAATTTCTAAATGCAAAAAATAAAGTTTTTCAACTTTCAAGCTCCTGAAGTAGCTTGGATGCCCTCCCTGAGTGATCAACTTTTTCCAGATGTTTTCTACCGTGATTTTCTTTCTTGTTCTACCACAGGTACAGTTAGTGTAGATTTTAAAGTTGGAGATAACTTGGTATAATTAAGAGTAATTTTTTCCCCTTTTCTGACAAGTGATGCTTGCTTCCTGAACTTCTATAAGGACTGCCTCTTTGACATGAGAAGAATAATGGGGAGGTGTTATTTTTGGACTTGTTTGACTCTTTTTTTCTTAGGCATTTCTTTTCCCACTTGGAATTTTATGATGAGGAATTTCTGCCTTTTTGTGTTGATTACACCATTAATTATTAACTTTTCAAAGATGTATACAGGTTATTCATTGCATACTAATGAATTTATAATATTTATACATTAATTTTAATGAAGATAGAGTAAAAGAATTGCAAAAAATGTCAAAAAAAGTCACATCATCACCAATGTCAAACCGTTTTGTCCATGTTGTTACTTAGGGTTGTTGTCTTCCTCTAACAAAAATGAACCACCTACATAGAGGCAAAAGCCACTCCATATTTTAATTAATCCTCTATTTTTTATCTGTTGGAAAAGCTATTTGATCTCATGTTCACAGTAGCTGGGATATATTTGCTTTCATTTCAAGAAGAATGAGGAAAGAGGGTGAAAGAAGGTTAAAATAAAAATTATGAAGTACTTACAAATGTGCATGTTCTCATGCAGACCAGTTTTATGTCTATAATAACCCAAAGTAAGTAGCTGTATTCATTCCTCTGTCAATCTGCCCACTTTGATTTGTATGGAAGCCATAGCTTGAATTTCTCTTGCACTGCACCACTGACAATGTTTTAACTGATGTGGAGACTCCTTGGAAAGAATCACTTTTATTCATTGTTGGGAGTGAAAAACCATCCAGTTATCTCCACCCACCAATTATGACTACATTATATGTTTTTGTGTGTATGTGATAAGTATGCATGCAAAATGCACTTTTAGAAGCTTGAAAACAAAATAATTTTCAGAGCAAGTGTAATCAGCAGGGTTTTACTCACTGTAGTCCTTGACTTCGATAATGAGCCATCTTTTTCCTGAACAACGATTCTGTATCATTTTAAACACATTTAAATATAGTGTTGTGGAGGAAAAGTTGCTTATTTTTAGGTAAGAAATTTCATATTCCTGTGAAGTTTTTGTAATTGTATGAAGTTTATTTCTGTCCCCAGATGTCAGCAATCAAAATCTGCATAAATATATTTTGTGTAAATCTGTTGGCAGCTGCTCTCCAGTCAGGTTCCTCGAGATATTAGCCTGTCTTTGAGTTTATGACAAAGTTAAAAATTATTCATTAAACTGACCTGCAGTATATTCAGTAACTGTAAAATTGCCTTGCAGTTCTATTTGGTTTGTAGATGTGATCACGAGTAAATTTTTAACTTAATTAATTGGCCGTTTCTGTTGACAAGAAATTTATGTGGTAATAATTTGCTCGAAATAGATGCCGACTGTAGGAAATGAGATATCCATCATAGGCTTGTGTTCCACCAGCTGCACAGTGGCTATTATGAAAGTATTTCAGGCAGCGACGACCCCAGTGTTTGTGCAGTCAGGATTATATATACCCACGATCCATTGCCTGCCTGAGAGGCGCTCATGGAGGTCTATGATAACAAAGACTTTGTGATTTATGGCTTGCTGTGAAAGCAGAGCTTGATGAGATTAAACAATTTCATAGCACAAGTGTTTCTTAAGACCTGATTTGTAGTTGCAAGCTGATGGTAAATCACATTTATATATCTGAAAGCATGCTCAGCAGAGGAGTGCAATTACAGTTTAAGACAGCTACTTTTTATTTAATTTTTATCCTGGTTTTGTCTCTTTTATATCCCCTTCGTCTGCAAACCATTCACCTTCACAAGTCCTTTCTTGGTTAGAAGGCCAAAGACTGAAGTCACTGAGGTTCTTCCTGTTCTGTGTGCATTCTTAGTAAAAGAGAAAAAGAAAATATATCCTTGATACATCATTTCAGAGTAGCTTTTTCTGGTTCATCTTGGCTGACCTGGGTTACTGGGTTCAGCTACAGTTCTTGATCTGCTGTTGTATTCAAAATCAAGCACATTTTTAAGCAGTTTCTAATCACGCAAATATATTTAAATTTTAAATACAGTGGTTAAAACATAGAGTAAAAGAACCCAGTTTTGGTGGCTTGCATTAAGTATTTTCTGTCTAATAGTTTCTGGATTCCATTTTTCTTATACACAATAGAAAACAAGACTGTTTCCATTAGCAGCTATCTGCTTTGGGTTTGCATAGGTACTGGTGTATCTACAGCAACATATCTGCTATGCTTCATGAGCAGCTCCTGCTAAATATTGCAGCAAAGGTGTTTGCATCAATATTAAACCATGATTTGTGGGGCTTACTGCTTCAAAAACAAAATCAAATGCCTGTGATACACTTGGCTTAGAGTAACAAACATATTGCTTTTGACTCAAGATCAGGTTGGAGTCCAACACAAAATCCCTAATTTAACTGATGCTGCAATAAGTCTTTCATGTTGTTAAACACTAAAAGCAGGAGAGTTACATTCAAACTCTTCACTTGCTGTTATAATGGAAGACCAAGTTTCTCAATATGCCAAACATCTCCTGTGGGGCTCCCATCTGCTCTCCCCAAAGGCTCTCCCCATCTCTGGTGGGGAAGCCAAGGGCAGTTTGTGTGGAGAGAGGTGATGAAGAGATTGGTCATAACGTAGTTTGTGCATTCTGAAATCTGTTGTTTGTGCATCACACTTCATGGCATAAGCTACTAGACCAAAACCAAAAACAATACTTGCATTACAGGATCAAATAGAAGAAGAAACACTGAATTTCAGGAGGTTATTACTTTTTAAATTGATTTATAATGTCATTGCTAACATCTCATAGGAACTTAAGAGGTAAATCAATGCTTTTACAGATGTTTAGAAGTTAGGAATCCTAACAATGAGACATTGCATATGCAATCAAACAGGCATATTGTTTTACCATAAGTTTTTCACTCCTATTTCTCATCACAGACAGTTCACTTGGAGTTAGGTGTTGGAATGGTAGAAATTTAGATGTTTTTGCCATAGCATCTAGGAGATAACTATTCAGAAGGGACTATGCTTAAAAAAGAAAATGACTGACAAAGATATTTTGATTACTTTGCCCACAAATTTTCAGCTGAATTTCCGAGTTCAAAATTTTAGTCAGGTGATAAAGTTATAAAAAAAAAACAACCAAGCAAGCAAACAAACAAACAAACAAAAAAGCCAAAAAACCCCCCACAAAGATTAAATGGATGCATTTCAGAGTTAAATCCTCTATTTCGTATGCCCAATCCCCAGTCTACTAATTGTGAAGCAATACAATGGAAGACCATGTTCATGGAATGCTTACTTTTTACTCGTTGGAGTGATAAGCTTTTGAGAATATGTGGGGATTTATCCGCAATAATAATAAGCTCATCTTGCCTCTTTTGATTTTGGATAAGGCTCATAATGAGTCTGTCTAGTTTTAAACCCCAATGTGACCTCATGGCATTGCAGTACCTGGTTTGCGTATGCAGTAACTGAGATTACTAATCTGTTTTGCCTCAAATTTCTTCTAAATAAGACAGAATAGTCATCAAAATAGGATTTATTATAAACTTTGTATTTGAGCTATAGGAAAAAAGAAGCAGTTTTATAGAGAAAAAGGCAGGGAACTCACCACCACTGCTATTTTTTATCAGGTACTAAGCAGCGGATTGTGCCTTCTGTCTTCAATCAGTGGGAGAAAGATGGGAAAAGGTATTTCCCTTGCTTTTGCCAGACAAAGCCTTGTAGGATGTTTGGTATTTCCTTATGTGGTGCACAATCACTGGAGACTAATCAAGATTAGTCCCTGAGGGAAAATGCCTGTGCAACCAAAGTGAATTATCAGCCCTCTTCCTGCCAAGTACTCCTCCTGCCCCAAGTTACATTTCCTAGTGGAATCCAGGGTACCAGAATGTGTCATAAGGCTTGGAAGGCCTGATGTAACTGGTAGTATGTGAGGTAAAGTTAAAGGAAAAAGAATTCCTGACTTGTGCTGACATCAGTCAGGTGCCTTGAGTTCATTCAGGCTGTCCTCCACATCTGCTTTTGAGATGATCTCTTTATTACCAGGGCTGACTCTCCTACTTCATTCTTTGCTTAGAGAAGACATTCTGTGAAAAGGCTGCTCAGTGCTCTATTTTTTTACCTACTCAAAAAAAAAAACAAAAACAAAAACAAAAACCAAAAAAAAAAAAAAAAAAAAAAAAAAAAAAAAAAAAAAAAAAAAACAAAAACAAAAAAACACAACACCACCCAAAAGTTTTATCTAGTTAGGAGTTGACATAAAAAATATACTCAGTATTATTCAGTCATTTAGTACTTGAATTTTGGTGAAAATTTGGTGGTTTAGGCCAGTGGAATTTTAGTATTATAAATGTAAGCATTAGCGTTTCCTTGATTAGGGTTCTGACAGATTGTGATATCAAACAACTGGATCTATTGGTCAAAACTGGTTTTGGGGAGAAGTTTGGGGGCTTTTTCTATTTTGTTTTTGTGGGGTTTGTTTAATTAACATTTCTGCCAAGAAGTGTGGCCAAGAGAACTTGACAATTTGTTCAGAATTGTTTCTGGTAATTGTACCAATCTGAATCCCTGGATGAGATTTTAAATCCACACCTACAATGTTATTCTCAGTCATAAGAATGAAGGCAATGTGTTGCAAGTGAAATTCTACAAGCAGGTGCTGTGTGACAATTGGCAAAAGACAATTTTCCAGATCTTATTGATGAGCATTAGTATAAACATGCTTTTCAGAACCAACTATGATAATATGGTTCCAGTATAATTGTGAACTTCAAAATCTGTTCCATTTGCTAAATCATACCAGCTTCTTGTGACTCAGTTTCTTTGGCTATAAGAAAGACCTAAGAAATCCTTTTTTGTGGAAAATTATTTCTAGGGTTTTGGGGCCTATCCACACCTTAAACCTTGTGTTTGGTTGCTTTGTTTTTGTTTTATTTGTTGCTTTTATTCTTGCTTCTTTTTTCTTCCTTTTTTCTCTATTCTATGTTCTTATCTTCTCTCTAATTAGGAACAAATTATTAGATTTGATTCACATTATTTTTCTTTGGAATTTTTGTTTTGCTTTTACTAAAAAATGTGCTCAGGTGGGTTTAGCCTGAAGAGTTCAAGTTTTCTTCTCTGAAGTGAGTAACAGGCTCAGTCTAGTGTGTTACAATCTAAAAAACCCATTAACAAAATCATGAAAGAACCTTACAAGAAACAGGAAAGCAGAAACACCTGAAGTCCAGATGGCAAAAGTGTGTGTCTGCCAAAAGCTGTGTCGATTTCAGATCTTTTGAAGTGAATCTCATCCCAACATTCTTTGGGAGGCAACAAATGCATTTGACCAGACGTGCTAGAATGGATCAGTTCTCATCCTCAAGCACACGAGAAAGTGATTTCATTCTTTCAGATGCTTGCCTGTCTTTCATGTAAATAAAAATAATTTTGTTTTCTGTAACTAGAAGGGCTGGGCTGTAATTCTGTAAAAAGTATATGGTCTGGCTAGATTTCATAATTTTTAACTCCTAATTTACTTGTATATTTTAGGAATATAACTCAGTAATGTCTGCAGCATGCTGATCCCTGATTTATTACTGTAGAGGTGTGTAACTTGGTAACAGCAATTGACATAATTTGTATTTAGCTAATTTTGAACACTAAGAACACTGAAGGGTGAAATCTCTTTCTGTTCAAAGCAGTGGCAAAACTTGCAAAATTTTACTCCTAAAATTAAACAAATAGAAGAAAAGCAAAAAGTTTGAAAAAATTGTGCTTGGAGATCAGGTGAATCAGAGATAAGTTGCATTTTTTTTAGCACAAGGCATAATTATGCATTCATGATTGTGACGGTCCAGTACAAGCTTTTAGCTCATAGTAAATGTAACCTAATTTGATTTAGATCAACCGTCTTCTAATCTAGATTAGGTTGACTCAAATTTCTTCATATGGACTACGAGTTAAGTTTTTCTCCACTGACACTTACGGGAATACTGGTGATGTTTCCTAATTTATTAACTCGGAAATTTGATCATGTGCCAAGTTGAAGGGGGGGGAAATGGATTGAAATATGGTATAATGATAAAATTCAAATCTTGTTTGACAGTGTAGATGTAGAAATAAATAAGCATGGAAATTATCTTCACGTTTATAGGCAACTAAATCTGTGTAAATCAAGAGTATGCCATGAACTGACGTCCATCTATATATTTTGTTATTAAAGTTGATATCAAAATGGTGCAGTGTTGGATGTTCACTAAGTATTTTCCTTATTTGATAAACAGAAGTTTAGGCAATATAATATTTAAAAATCTTTAAATTATTTTACTGTTTTGCATTCATTATTTGAAATAGTATGGCTGCCTTAAAGTTACAATAAAAAGAAACAAGACCTCATTTTCAGCTATATAATAGAAAATGAATGAGCATCATTACAAATAAATCTGAAATTTTCTTCTGTCTCAGGATTAATGTTACATTTGCTACATTCTGGTTTTGTCTTTCTTTTTCTTGACTTCTTAGAATAAATAATACATGCACTTAATCTTTAACTTCAGATAATCAGAGTTACCGACACCTGGAACAATGTGATGAGCAATGTAAATTTTATACACATATAGTCATAATAATTTAGACTGTCATCCTAATCTATTTATGATCAGCTAATGACTGAAATGTTTTACCATTGTGTGGGATATTTTATAACTGAAGTTTTAATGGGTGAATCAGTAACACCTGGCTGTCTGGAATGTCTTTCTTTTCCCCCTGTTAGACATTTAAATACATCTCTGGAAGGCCCACAGGGTGTGATGTGACATATAAGCTCTTAAAAGGAGGAAAATTAGTTCTTGATACCATTATGATCAGTGGGATGAACGTTTGCATACTTAGCATTAATGCTGTTAAATGTAAGAGTTTGATTAAAACTCTTAGAAAGGGTTTTTTTTTCTTCCTCTCCTTTAGTGCCCTTTCTAGTTTCGCTTTTTGAAATTGCGAAAGGAGCTGATGTTTTTGCTTCTGCCTGTGGAGGAATTTTGAATCTTTTAATAGCCTTTTCTCTCTTAGTGCAATTGTTTATGTTTCTTCTCAAATCATGTCTAACACCAGCAGAGGCTCTTAGCTGCTAAGCATTTTAGGCACCTGGGTGCCAACAGTGCAAGAATACAAATTGAGTGGAACATTCTCCTGACAGAATATCTAGTATTGCAATATTAAATCCAAAAATATTATTCTCATAGCAGGCCACTTTCTATTATTGAATTAAACCAATATATTTGCAATTTTGCTTCTTTTCCTCATAGATGTTATGCATTTTTCATTTATGCAGTGCCCTATTAAGTGTTAGATTTTGTGCCCTATTTAATGTGTACAAAGTGTAAGAATGATAAAATTGCAACTTCCTGTGTTAAATGAATAAATCTTGATAAAGGCCCATCCATACTTATATATTGAGGTTGTGGTACCTGTATTTTCTTGTTTTCAAGTTCCTTATGGGTGGATTTAGCTGTTGTTTTATAAGGTAATACTGAGGATCTGGGCAGTAAAGACTGCTTTGGTGATACCTGACATCTTGTAGATTTCTAATAAGAACCTTTTTTTTCAAAAAAAAAGCTTTTCTCAGATGTTTTTCCAATCAAGTACTTAGTCCTCTCAGGCATTTTGACATTGCAGACCTAGTCCTATAAACTGTAGAATGCCAAGTTAGTGGCATTCATTTGGTAAAACCATAGCCACTAAATAGGAAGGAGGCAATGGAAGGAATAGTGTGCTCTTGTGATTAGTTCCCTTTAGTTTTGCTCCATGAGATAGATTTTCTAGGAATATATTAATTTGTGGCTATTTTATGACTGTTACAAGTCCTGGGAAATTAAGAAAAGTTCACAATTTCAATTTCTCCTGTGATGTCTTCTGTCGCTTTCTGTCATCAAAGTGTTTTTATACATATACCACTTAATTTTTAGGTCCAATATGTGTTATAAATAAAATAGATATGCTTCCAGTAGAGTGATTAAAAATGATCAGAAAAAAAAAAGTAGGCTTTTAATCTTTTCTGTGAAGTAATGAAAGTAACATTTTGTCTTCTTTTAATGATATTTCTTTGGAAGCACTGCTTCTGATCACTGCAAATAGGTAGTGAATCTTTGCCTTTAGTTGGATAACAAGAGAAATAGCCCACTTCACATGGGCCTGCAATGCCAGTGTGTTATGTATCTGTGATGGCACAGAACTTGCCTCGCTCTTTTCTGAACGGATTTCAAAGCACTTTCCAAGGCTGATTAGGAATCCAGAAACACCACAACCAGGTAGGCCTTAGAATACTCAGCTCACAGAAAGAAAAGACAAATAAGCAATCTTGAGACAGAAGCCAGACATCCCCTTACATTGAGGCACCTGCTAATCCCTTTCTACAGAGATGCTTAAACAGTTGTGTTCCATTTTACACAGAAAACTTATGCCCACAAACACTGTAGTAATGCCCTCAGGCTCTCAAAATTGCATGTTTGTTTTCAGAATAGGCCTCCAAACATATATGAGGATGATATGATCCTTTTCCAAATATTACTTGTGGTTATTATATTATTTGTTTAAGAACATTGAAATAAACGAATGAGATTTATATGTTCTTAATTTACAATCATTAAATGAGATACCAGTTTTCTCTTTGGAAAGTTTTAGTAGAGATTTGGTAATTCTTGGGATTTTTGTGTTATATCTTTTGTATTCAAAGTGTATTCAAATCGTTTACAACTAAAAAGAAATAGGATGGCCCAGCAAAACAATTAAGTCTGCTCAAATTTCAGCAGGTACTTTTGAAGTGAAATATTGGTTTTTAGATATTTGCATTCTGTACTGTTTCTGTTGTTTATGTCTTATAGAAGGGCCTGTCTGACACTCATGGGGGAAACTTCCAGCTCTTGGTTCTTGTCAAAAGAGCTCCTCACAGAAAGTCTTTGCAGCTTTGCAGGAGCATTCCATG
This sequence comes from Prinia subflava, assembly GCF_021018805.1. Classification (NCBI taxonomy): domain Eukaryota; kingdom Metazoa; phylum Chordata; class Aves; order Passeriformes; family Cisticolidae; genus Prinia; species Prinia subflava. Next base: position 22,028,947 of record NC_086255.1, read on the forward strand.
GTTGCCAGGTACCCCTACAGAAATCTTGAAGTGCAGGTGCCCCAGGGTTGCCTGCAACACTGCTTTTGTTGAGTTTCTCTTAGATTTGAATTTTCTCCTTCCCTGAAGGTCTTATGAGCTTGACAGCTGCACTCTGATTTACTTACTCCCCAGCATCAGACTGAAGTACTGGTATAATGGAGATCTGTATTAAGCAAGATGCAAAGCTCAGCATTTAGGTACCATGTCAGAAATGAGGTTTAAAGTGATGTAAGGACAGCCTTCCCTTTCTGTTGCACCAGGGCCGGTGCTTAGCTTCTGAATACCCTTCCCACTGCTACCAAAAAGCTCCAGATGAATCCACTCAGGGCTGTTGCTCAGGAGTTCAGGTACACACTCCTCTTCTGCATGCTATTTTTCACCTTGTCCCTAAAGCTAGGCCAGAATACTTTTGCAAAATTCTTCCCATCTTTTTATTATCCTAATCTTTATTTCTACCTTATATCTAATACCATTGCAGCCATGATGACTTGTATTTCTAGTGTCTCTCGGAGTTTAGACCTTAAGCAGAGGTGTTGATGATTTAAACTTCTTTTAGTAAACTGAAACTGTTTTAATTTGGATACTTTGTGACTATGAGTTCTTTATTCATAACTTTGCTGCAACATCATTTGTCAAACAGCCTGGACAGTCTTCCAGGACCAGTTGGGGCCTGCCAGCATCCTCTTATTAAATCTGATAGAATCCCAGAGTTAAGTGTATCATCCTGTCAGGCTCTCGATGTCTAGACAGACACTTCCTAATGCAGGTCGGTAATGGGTGTGTGGCAGGCAGCCATCCTGCCTGGGCATGCTGCTGTTCCTTCTCCCTGCCGTGGCTGCTGAGCTTTCTCTTTTGCAATCATCATAAAACATAAATGTAAATGGTAACAAGCAGCAGAATCCAAACAGACCTTATTTACAGTGCTGTTTTAGCAGAGTGTTTCTTTTCAAGGGGAGGGATAAAGCATAGGTAGTTCTGTATTTTAGTGGGGTAGGTAAATGATGACACATGGAGGTCTTTGAATTGAATATGGGTGTTCTGTTAAAATTTAAAAGCAGTTAAGAATTTTTCATTTTAATTTACCAAAAATCTATGATGTGGTAAAGTAGTTTCAGGCAAATGAGGACAAACTCTTAAAATAGCAATTATGTTTTACTAAAAATTAAATTTCTTTAGTGAAGGCATATTGCATTGAGATTTTATATTATCTGATGCAAGGATCTCCTCACTTAACTTTTATTCATGTAGAATCAGGAATAGTTTTATTTGCATTATGGATTTCAGGTGCCTGATTTAGTTAGGTGCAGATCATAGACTTTTCAAGAATGGGTTATTCCATTTTTGTGTTGCATTCCGAATAGACTTGCAAGATCAAAGAGAGGAAGGGACTCTCCTATTCTGCTACATGGTGAGAATTTAAACACATGAAGTGCAGGTCTGTGGTCCTTCATTTAAATGGAGTGCTGCTGTTGCCTACATTTTAAAAATAATGGATAGAAGTTCACTGTTTTTTTAAAGTTAACAAGTAAGTGCATAACACTGCCTGGTTTATAATGGGAGATGGAAGCATCTTGTAGCTAGGATGGACTGAGGAAAAGAGAGGGGTTAACTCAGAATTTTAGGGTTTAGTTCCTGTACTTGGAGAGAAGAAAAGGTTTGACTTTGTAACACATGGATATTAGCAAGCCATCAAATGTCAGGTGCTGGACTGTCAGGCAGAAAATAAACTGAGAGCTGTGAAGTTTATTTTTGCCACCTGTCACTCAAAAGAAGTGCTGCATATCGGCTGAGGGTTACATCCCACTTGGTCTTCCTTTTCTTCCTCCAACATCTAAATATCTTGCATCTTCTAATTTATCTATCTGTGCATGTAGAAGAACAGTGGGTAGCTTTGAAAGTGTTAGCATTGCTCTTTTGCTGTATGAAAAATAGATGAAACACACATTGCAGGGAAAAAATAACAAAATAGAGTAGATATCCTAATAAAAATTTTTATGTAGGGTAGTACGCTATAATTCATGTAGAAACATCTATGAAATGAGTAAAGAAGTCTGGCTCAGAAGTTGTTTTTGACCTTAAAACCTTTTGTCCTTCCATGTAGAGCAAGGGCCTCTTCTTTATGCTATGAGATAGCCACACTTGGCAGAGAAATCCATTAATTCTTCATTAGTTTCAGCCACAGCATTGAGAAAAATATTAAACATGAGATGAATGCATAGGGCAGAGGATTGCTGCCTTACATTGTCTCTTACATTTGGACTTGTGTTTTCTGCAACATGAATGATGACTCTTTTTATTAGGCTCAAGCTGTGCAACTAGCAGCTTGCTGATCACTTATTCCTTTAATTTCATCTACCTGAGATGAACCTTTCTAAATTATTTTGGTTTATATTGCAAATATCTTCTGCTTTGTGATTATAATGTTTCTATCATTTCAAGAAGAGCTCAGTTTTTTTTTTTTTTAAAGTTGATTTGCTCCTTAGGAATGGAGGGTAAGGCAACATTAAGCTTAAAATGAATGGATTTGTTTATTGCAGCTTTACCTTTGTGTCACCTGAAGCAGAGCATATTTTTTTGTTGTTGTTTTGTTTTCGTTTTGAGTCCTTTCATCCACGAAGAACGGGGATTAGCCTTTGGCTAAAGCAGTGCTTTCAGGCCCTTTCAGCGTTCAGTAACTGTTTACTTATCCAGGTATAAATGGGCAAGAACACGGTTAAAGCTCCCAGCTGCAAGGTCAGCTAGCTTTTTAGAATTCAGCCTCATGAGCTGCCCTGGCTGAGGGCTTGCTGGTATGAGCCATTAGGAGCCTGTTGCATGTAAGCTGCCCTTGTCGTACACAGAGCTGCACACGAGCCCCTGGTACCGAACAACGCGCCCTCGCGCCGTGCGGGGAACAAAGGCAGCTGGGCTTGTGATCAATGATCATATGATCCATTTACAGGGTGCAGGCTCAGTCAAGTAGAACTAGTAAATCATTAAATATTAACTCAACACCATTCCTGCTGGGCAGAACATCGCAATCTGATTTGCTCAAAGTTGCCAGTCATTGCTAGCAGCCTTTCCTGGTTGAACAATGAGCTTTTAAATTCATAAATTATTTTGAGATGCGTAAGACCCATTGCAAAGCACAGGATATAGTTCAAAGCTATAATGCATGGCAGAAAGTTAATCTGTTGAGCCAAAATTGTCTCTGAGGTAGCTAAAGCACTGGGACCATGCACACAATAAAATGATAGTAGCTGCTATGACTGTTGCATCAGGTACTTCAGGAGAAAACTTAAACTTACCTCAGATCAGAACATCATGTAAGAACGTGCTTAAATGCTGAGCTGAGAAATGAAAGCTACAAAGAAGTCCTCAGCCCTGACCAAGTGGTTTCCTTATGTTTTATTTTTACCAATTATCATGCAAAATTTATTGCTTTTAAAAAAAAAAAAAAGTAGTGCATTTCATCCAACATCTAGAATCAGCATTTTTTCTCGTTTTTATTATCTTGGTAATTTTTGTTTAAGTGGGGCTATTTCAGAAAGCAACCAAAGTGCATGGAAAAACCCCTCTTTTTTCATCAGTCATCTAATGATATTGGTTATTTGGGGAAATGTATTTTGGAGCCATATTAACTAGTAATAGATAGCCCTTGCTGTTTGAATGAGTATCCAGCATTCAGAGGGAATGTCTCCCTTGTTCTGTGAAGCTGGAAAAGTCTTCTTTTAAGAAGAACTCACTAAAACAATTGTAAGATTTTTTAAAACAAGCAGATTCCCTTCTATACATGGAAATGTAGAGAAAGGGAGTAGATGAGCTAAGGCTACAGTATTAAGAGTAGGAAAAAAACCAAAAAAGGATTCTACACATTCTACAAGATGAAAACCCAGTAGGTGAGCATTGGTTTCACTGAAAAGTCTTTTGCTTGCTTTAGCTCCGTGGTTCGTTTTGTCAGTGAATGTGAGCCTGATGAAAGAGGTTCTGCAAAAGCAGTCACGGTGGAAGGTGATGTTTGCCTTGTCATTTCAAATGGCTGAGCTGGGAAAGACTGTTTTCTATCTCCAGGTGTATTTCTGATATTCCTGTGTCTGTGTATGTTAACCTCAGAGGGGATGAGTTTGGATACAACTAAATATAACTTTAAAAATATATTTAAATGTGTAACAGGAGTTTTTCCCCCTCAGGTGAAAATTGAGGGTGAATTGTTCTTACATTAAATACCATTAAATACAGCAACCATTTCTTAATTGATTGTTTTTCTTCTTTCAAGATAGATAAGATAACAAACAGATTGAAAAAGCATCATTTTAGCTTCCTTCACCAGCACAGAGAAACACTTAGCAGTTTGGTTTCAGAGACATGCTTTATAGGAAAAAAGAAAATAATTTTAAACTTCATAGAGCACTCTGAAAAATAGGAGCTGGAAGAAAATAGGATGCAGAGGAATTTTACATATATAATAACATTTCAGACAGCAAAATGAGATAAATGATGGCAGAGTTTTAATCAAGTTACCATCTTAACCAACCTAGAACAGGTCATTTTTCTCTTATACTGATGTACTTGCAGTTCTGCTTAGTACAGATGCCTAAATCTCTGCGTGTTAACAGGGGAATAATTTACTAAATGATGCAACAGTTTAAGGATCATGAAAATGGGAATAAACTTAATTCTTTTCGTGTTCCAACAGGAAATTAATGAAATTATGGTAGCCCACAGGTGTCTAGCAGCAAAGGAGAGGCATATATCTTCCAGTCTCCTCAAGCTAAAACACAGAGAAGTGAGATTGTTAAAAAGGGACCATCTTTTGGGTGCTCCTCCTCGAGACCAATATGAAAGAGCAAATGTTAAACACTTACTTGCTACATAAATGGACATTTCTCAGTTACTCTTTGTGATGATTATACTCAAGAAACATTATAAATAACATCAAACTCAAAAATTCAATATATTTAACTATATAAATAGCTGACAACATTTTTTTTCCTGTTCTGCTGTACTGCACTATTAACATGTAATCTTCTGCCTGTGGAATCAACAGGGCTTTTGACTTCAGTTTTTTGGTTTAATGTTCACTATTAGGTGAGACAGTGGAAAAGAGGAAAGTGCAGTTTTATTGCAGTAATAAAGTATTTCTGAGTAATAAAATCGTATTGTAGCTAAAGTGCCAGATTCAGTGGAGGGGGGGGAAAAAGCATCTTTTAACATATAGGTACTTTAATGAGAGAGAATAAGTGAACTCCAGATGCAACAGTTGCATTTTAAGGAACTGAGCAGTTTCAGGTTTTTTTACATAACTTTGGTGGAGCAATTCCATTGCAAAGTGTAAAACTTTTGGTGCATCAGTCTGTTTCTAATAACTTAATCTAAATTTATGAGTAATAGAAAATGAATTGTGATGTGACTAGTCAAAATATGTCATCTTGGGTTTAACTCTGATACCTTATGCAGCCATAGAGATAACATTAGCAAAAAAGGTTATGTCTTTCCAAAAAGGTGGGTGCTGAGACCAGAGTCCAATGCTAAAAATACAGAATGATATGAATAATTTTTTTCTAGCATTTCTTCCACAAGTTTTAGAATAGCTGTAACTGGAAATAAATTGTTTTTTTAAATCTAAATGTCTGAAGATATTTGCCGTAATATTTATTTGTCATTCCACACCTGAAGCTGGATAACTGGAGCAGAGGAGACAGAGATATGAAAACTGGCTCTTTTAATTTTGTTTCATTATGGTGTCTGAGATTTTGTGGTTATAGAACAATTCACTCAGTATTCTAGAAAGTAGACATATATTTTCTACTGCAACCCCTATGTTCCACATGTCTATTAATAGATAAAGAAAAAATCCAACTAAACCAAACACAACAACAATAAACACAGGAAAACAGGAAAAAGTAACTCCATTAGAACAAGAAGGAATGGGCAGGAAGTTCTACATAAATATGAGGAAGAACTTTTGTAAGATGCAGGTGACTGAGCAGTGGAACAAATTGTCCAGAGACGCTGGGGTGTCTCCCTCACTGGAGATACTCAAAAGCTGTCTGGACTCAGTCCTGTGCCGTGTGCTCTGGGATAAGCCTGTTGGAGCAGGGAGGTGGGACCAGATGACCTTTCCAACCCCACCAGTTCTGTGGTTTTATGATTTTTGTAAGCATAGTGGAATAATTTTGGATCTTTTTCATCTTACACATTTATTGTATGCACTTGGTTGTACTCCAAACATGACTGCAAGCAGCTCTTGAAGTTACCCACTGTATAACCCAGGCTTATATTCTCTGTCTCTGTTTAAATTCAGTTCCTTGAGTAGTTTTACTTTGTCTGAAGTAATTCTGAGTTGTCTGCCTGGGGTAGCAGTATTGTTGCTACCCAGATTTTTATATGGAGTACGGAAAAGGAAAATATTCTTTCCACACCTTCTAGTTGCCCAGTTTAGTGATCCATCCTTCTATCTGTAAATTTCAGGGTTCCTTTGATGTTTCTAATATTGTGAAATGACAGTACCTCCAACTTCTGTGGACAGTGTGACAATTCACAATGTATTTGTTACATTCTGTCATTTTATGCTTTGTCTGAAAGTGTCATCTTATTGACAAGAGGCAGATTTGGCTGCAGGTGGAAAGAATGAGAGGCAGATGACAAGAGGAGGGGAGGAAAGATGTGTTCCTTTAGCCCATCTCTTTGGTCAGTGCAAGCACTGTTGGTAACAACAAGGACTTCAATTTGTATCTGTAGTATAATTATCAAATATGACATATATTATTTTGATTAAGGGGCTAGAGTAGTAAAAATTCAACGTGGCATACATTCAGTGAATAAAGTACCAGTGAACAGATTTATGTTGGTAAAGTAGACATGCTTCCGTGGAGATCAGGTTTTTGCCCAGTGCTGTGTAACCTTTTTATGAGGGAGATAAAACATAAAACAATTAGATTTCAGTAGACACATCTGATACTCTTTAGGGTATCGAGTAAGAGGGAAAATTTAAACATTATCATTGCACTTTTAGTGGTACAACAGCTACCAGAACACTGTGTTTAGATTTGGATAAGTCTATGGTTCTAGAAATGTTGATGGGACGTGGAAGACAGACTGGAGGGAACAAGGCAAATGATTTCTCAGAAGACTGGATGACAGGTTATGGTGAGAAATCCCAGGAAATTCTGCCTATCCTGGGTTGCCAAGGGGGTATGAAGAGTTGATCAAAGCACCTCAATAGTAGCACCTCAAGTGAACAGCAGCAGAAGGAATGAGATTCAGAGTTTCCATTTAATACGGGCAGTGGATAGGAGAAGAACCAGCTGTTGCAACTGAAGCTTACACACCCAGGGTAGAAAAAAAGAACAATTTTAATGGCAGTGCTGATTGTTGGGACAGATTCCCCAGAATTGTGACAGACTGTAGATAGATGGCAGTTTTTTTAGCCAAGACTGGAAGTGCTCAGTGCACGTCAACTGAGTAAGTAACCATGGTAACAGTGAAACCAGGAAAAGTTCAGCAGCCCTATAAATGAGCAGTTACCCTGTCTGACAAAAACCCCTTCTCCTCATCTCTGAATTGTACTATGTCCTGAAGTTTTACAAAGTTGGAGGAATGGTTTTTTGAGCTGAGGGATGAACTTTAAGTGCTTTCTAGATTTTATGGATAGGGACAACTAGTTAGAGCATTTCTTCAACTGGGGCATAGAAGCCTCTTGAAGAGACAGAACCCAATGCACTTTAGGACTGTATTTACTAAATTCATCACCTCAAAGAAGAAAACCTCACTTAACAGTATTTCATTGAACTCCAGAGGCCAGATTGAACTCCAAACGTCCACACACAGAGCTTGGAAAACACGTTTTGAGATAAATCAACTCTCCTGCTGTTTTTTCTCTCCTCTCATTCAGGGTGAAGTGTCCTTTCAAGTGGACATTAATTATTAATAAGTCCACGAAAAATAATTATAAAAATTAGTTAGGTTAGCTATGTTATGCATTTATCTCCCACTTGTTAGGCATTTCTGATATATAAACATGAACAAGAAGTCTCAGACAGGTCTGAACTACTTTATGTAGGATATTATTTTAGAGTTAAGAAAACCTAAAGCAGACGTGCTGTGACAGTGTTTTGCTATACCCCAGTGTTGTGTTTTTAGAAAACTGGAGTTTTAACAAATTGATATAATTATATGTTCCATAACTATTTTGATTGCCTTTTCCTTTTTGTAGTGTCCAGTGTTTTCCACTGGTTTCTTTTGATTCACCAAAAAGTATGGAAAACGTATACTGATGGAGTTCTGCTCTTTTGTAGTTTAATGCCTTTGTGTATGATTCCTTATCTCTCATGCATTCATTTGTGAAGATCCTAAAATTAATTCCTGTTCCTGTGGTTAAACATTTCCATCCAGAGATTTTTTCTGTTTTTTAAGCAGATGCTTTACAAATTATAAGATATTGATTAATCACATCCTTTATATCCCTAAAATTTCAGTGTTTGTATTCTGAAGTTATAAGGTAAGGCCTAAATGTTCTTTTTGAAAAATTTTTAAATGTGGCTGTTGCATTGCTTTCTTGTGGCTGTCCACTGTGGAAACAAACCTGAACATAGATACACTTGTAAAATCATCAGCTTTCAAGACAATTTTACATATTGAGAGACAGTAGCTGAAAAGACACAAGAGCTAAAGTGTATCTTTCATACGTGCTGGGTCGTCTGTCTGGGACAGAAGTCATCACAGAAGAGGGAAATCTCTGTACAAACGTATGAATAGTTCTCCCTGGCAGGTCTCAGGCCATGGCAGGGACTCCAGTTCTTCTAACTGGGATGCAGAGGTAAAAACCCTCAGAAGATATTGTTTCTGCCTCTTGATCCCTCCCCACCCACACACCTCAAACCATGGGAAGTTTACCTTCACTCAGGTCATCAGCTCTTCAAAGGAAGGCAGGAGAGGCAGAAGCAAGAAAGAGGCAGACCCAGAAAACACAGAATTATTGGTATTTTCCTTTTTTTTTTTTTTTTCTTTTCCCCGACAATGCTGTTGCTGAGTGGTTCTGATGGGGACATTACTGACTTCATCTTTGCCTCTTCTGTTTCCTATCTGCATGCTCAATTAAATATTATATTTCATTTATCTGGAAAAAGTCCCTTTAAAGGCTGCCACTATAGACCAGTGCTCCTATTCCTATTTTATTGTCTGATGGCTCTGATACTCTGGACTTGTATTATTGTGATCTGGGTTTTTTTCAGTTTACTGCTGACTAAAAGCATTTTAAAAGCCATTGGACATTTGACAAACACAGCAAATTGCTAGTACAAACAAATTCACCAAAATTATCCTTAGAAATATTAGTATGGATGTCATGTTTGAGTTACTCATATGACATTTTCTTACTGGAATTGTGTTTTAGTTTGTTTATTGGGGATTTTTGCTTGGTTTGTTTGTTTCTGTGAGGGTAGGGGAGGAGGGTGCCATAATTTTGTAACCTTTAGGATGTTGTGAAGGAAATAGGTTAGCTCCCACCACTGTAAGCAGTACCCACACTGGCTTTAAAATTCAAATGTTTCATTAGACTACCTTTTCCACTGGCAGCTTTCCTTACATTCTGAAATCCTTCAAAAAAACCCCACTATAGAACATGGAGCTATCACATAAAGTTGATTTTGTGTTTTCCCAGTCTCAAGCTACTTAGTGCAAATAAAATTTTGTGCCAGTCAGCCCGAGATGTGTTACAGCACTGTTAAAGCCCAGCCTGTTAATTACAAATGTTTTGCACTGTTAGGGTGATGCACAGATTTCTTGGAAATAGGTTTCCTTCAGCAGCATGTAGTTTTACAGTACAGTCAACAGAATGTTGCAGAACAGCAATTATGGGAATAAGGAGAATGCACAAGCGATTGGAGTGAACGCTTTAATGCTGATACATTTTTCCTGATAAAAGCAACTCAGATAAGAGGATATGCAAGTTATTGTAGCAATTAGTTTTTCTAAGATGTCTATCTATATGAAATGTTTCATGGTAGGGAGAAAAACCACAACTTTGTAGTAGAATGCAAAGTTTATTACATTTCTAGACTACATTATCCTTGTCAGCTAGATTAAAGCATTCTCCTAGTTTCTGTCCTATATTACCCTAACAAGTGAGGAAATAATGTAGTGTTGTTACAGGGAGTAGCTTATAAATTTTGACATAAGTGTGAGAGAAATCACTTGAAATGTGAGGCAACCAAGAGGAATAATTAGGAACAGCAGAATGATCTCAGTAATATGACAATAGTTTCTAAAGCACCCCACAGGATTGAAATCATCAGGTTTGCTTGACCTATATCTTTAATAATACAGCTCATTGCCCTTGTATTGAAGCTAGAGGGAAGGACAAAGTATAAGCTTTATCATGTTTTAGGAGAAATTGCAAAAAGTTTATTTATTAACACAGCACGAAATGGCCCATTTCTATGATTACCAAACAGGAAAGCAAGTTGGGCCACAGTTCACCACACAGAACACTTTATAGTCAGGCTTGGCTGGCAAAAAATATTATGTAACACTCAAATAAGATAAATGGCTGCATTGGCAGTGGAAATAACCTTCTGTTTAATTAGAAAATAAGAGCTGTATGGGACAATAAAAATGGTTACTGCTGCCCTCAGTCACTGTTTAATAAATATGGTCGTGCTGAAGATAATGCTAAGTGTTATTTATTTGTGTAATATCATGGGCTCAGTAATTGTTCATGTTCTTGATAGTTACCCTGCATGTACAATGAGTCCGTTTCGTGTTTTCTTTGTTTAATTTTTAAAAAGGAAAGAGGATTTTTTTTAAGCTGTTTTTAAAAGCTAAAAGCATGTTAACACTTCAGTGTTGCTGTGACCAAACCACTGGTTTTCTTAGCTTACCTTCAGGATAATTAAGCTTTGAAACTGAGTGTTTTATACTTTCCAGGCTGGATGGTCTATCAGCCTTGGATATGTTCCTACGTCTTTTAGAGGCAGCATAATTTGAATTTTCAGCTGTCCATTTAATTGTGGCTGTGTTCTGAATGAGTAGAGTCCTAAGGTCTGGTTTAGGATGGTTTTACCTTCCTTTGGAAGCACTAAACATGCAAATCAAGTCTGGCAAGGCACGGTGTGCAAGACTGAAGATTTCAGTGAACCTTCTCCCTGAAGGGAACAGTTTTCACTAGTAAATTGAGCAGCAAATTGTGCTATGTGCATATGTATCAAAAGTTTCCTTTCTCTGCAGAGCATGTTTATTGGATATGGACATTGTTCTGGGCTTCACCTCCTCAGGAACATACACATATTTGTCTAAGCTTGCCAGTAAAGCAGGGCATGGGATGCATTTCACAAAATATTTTTAACAGGCCTGGTATCCCAGCCCTATTGCTTTTGGGCATAATCTTTCTATTTCAAATCTACAGTAAGTACAGGGATTTGAAAAAGGATATCAAAGACTTTTCTTGGTTTTATCCAAAGGGATAATTCACAAGATGTTTCATCAACAAGCTTTAACCCCTCCTTCCTTCCCTACTTTCCTTCCCCCCCAAATGTGGACTGTGTGTCAAGAGGCAAAACAAAACAAAACAAACCCCCTTTTCTTCACACAATTCACTTTAAGCTTTAAAATCCTCCAAAATCCCCAATCTCCCTTTGCAGTCTGGTTCCCACTCTCCAGCTTTCCTCATCTCCCTCTGAAAGAAAAAAGCTCTTCTTTAAGGGACTGATAGGTTGTAGAGCGATGCTTAGCAACAACATTCCTGTGCCTTAAGTAGCTGCAAGCCCCTAGCTGAACCCTTTGATGTGACTGTCAGGGCAGATTTATTTTGTTTTAGCACATTGTCTACTTGTCCAGATGTATCAGGAGATAAAAAGGAGTCATGTTTACACTCTTTTTGGGAGGGGGAGGAGGCGAAGAGATGTAATTAAATCGCATTTTTGATGAATCTCTGAGAGATCGAGATGAAGAACAGAGGAATTGGCTTCAATATAGAGGGGAAACCCATTTGCCTGCCCTGACACCTGACATTGTAGGAAGATGAAGTGTAAAGCCATAGCACAATGTGTTGATTTGGTTCTGCTGAACCCTTTAACTTTGTGTTTTTTCATGTGGTGGTAGTTCACGAGAGTGCAGAAAGGCCTGTTACAGTAGCTGTTGTGCACCATAGAGTTTTTGCTGTATATGTATATATTTGTCCATGTTGAAAAAAAATGTGGTTTTCTCTATAATATTAGTGTTACAGATCCCATATCCTAGAATCTCTGGCTGTGGTAAGTGGCTGTCAATCAAATAATTAAAGAAAAAAGAAAAAATCTCAGTGAAATTGAGCCTTAGTGATCTTGAGTAAACAAGTGTGCAGTGTGAGGCAGGCCTTGCTGAATCCTCCAGGAGAACAAATACCAGAGATAAATCCATTTTTGTTTATTTGCTTTTAACTTGCACATTTAGCAACACCATTCTGAGCTCTATTAATAACCCGTGGTGTGCAGTGACAAGTCTGATTCCAGCATTCAGAATGCTGTGGGTATGCCAAGTGAATAAAATGCTAGTTTTAATCTGCTGTTACAAAAGTTACTCTATTTGCATTTTAAATAGGTTACACTGCAGCACCCCCTTCTGCTGACTGAACAGAGTGACAAGAGGTTTGAACTGCAATTCACTTCTATTCCCCCATGACAGAGTGAGGATGCCTTGAAAGCCTTTTTAACCTTCCAATTTCATAATTCCTTTGCCTTTTAAGTTAGGAGGTCAGCACAACTTAGCAACAGTCATTAAAGTACTGTTACCTCACACTTTTTAGGATCTAGCTTTCATTTTTTTCAATGTTTTCCATGCTTCCTAAAAAACTAAGGCAAGTAGCAATCAGAATGAATAGCAAAGCAAAATAAGTGCTCTAGCATTGCAAACATTTATGCCAGGCCTGTGAAATGTATCCATAGTTCTGCATTCCTCTGATTATCATTGGATGTGCTTGCAAGTGATGATATTACATTACTGATTTAATTTATGCAACAGTCTTGGAAGTTCCTGTCTGAAAAAGCAACTTAGCTTGATGATGTTTTCTTTGTTTTTGAAGACTCTGGGGGTATCAGATTGGAAAAGGAGGTGGAGAAGTTCGAGCTACCTTCTTTCAAAGTAAAGGGCTGTGAAAAGTAAGGATTTGCAGCATCATATCTAATGTGTATTTGAGTTCTGCCTCAGTGTTTGTATGCAGCTTATCTACTGTTGCTATGCCATAGCATAGCAGGAATCCTGGAAATTACTCCACTACTGCTATGTTTTGTTGCTGTGATGTAATTGGTTGAAAAATACTGCAGGAAACGACTGAAAGAAACTTGGGATCTAATACATTGTCAGTGTAATTCCCTTCACATTGGCTTACCTATGCTTTTGGTACCTTCTGTTGATGCTGTAATCTCTAAAATTTCCATATTACTCTTTCACCCCTTCAGAACTGTTGGACAATGAGTGAAATTCCATAAATGTCATGTTTGGATGTTGGTGAGGTGGAGTCTAAGAAAAAGGTTAGCATCTCCTAGCATCTCAAAATTCATTTTTGTGGTTCACTCGAAGAGGAACTTGAAAGAATAGTTGTCTATGACAACTCAGAATTCTCTAGCAATAGAGAATTGCAGAGTTTTGTGATTTGGGCTATGACAGACTCATTTGTAGTTTGTTTTATCCTTACACTTTATTTTACTACAGTGTGAGCCCATTGAATCCTGCACAGTGTAAATGAAATGAAGGTAGCATGTGTGTCCTCAGAATATGGAGGTAAAGATGCTGACAGAGAAATGTAAGGTAGGACGTATAATAAATGTTTGGATTTACTTTCCCAATCACAGATTAGGATTCAAGGCCAGCAGATTTTTCTCTAGTGTTTTATACTTCTCGGGGTCGTATGTTGAGTTCTTGATTTTCATTTATACCAAACTAAGAGATGAGAAAACATTAAGAAACTATTTTAGGGGTGAGTATGATTGGGCAACCTTGAGTTTATTTTGTAGTGTGGTTTGAAATGAAGTTGTTCTTATTTTAAAACCTAACATTAAGTTTTACAGTGAATAGATTGCTTGTTGGATTATATTAATGAGTATTACTTTCTTTCACTGTTGTGGGGCTAGCATGTTTAAGTTCTCCTTTAGGGACAGATTCTGTTAACTGCTGCAATGAGACATACTGAGCCACTTCAGCAGTAAGCTTCAATTTGTAAAAAATGAATATATTAGAATGTGGCATATGATTAGGGAGAGGTGGTAATAGTTACTTCCCTTCAACTCATTAAACTGAACCTGAGCTGAAGAATCTCTTGTATCCTTCTGCTTTTAAGTGTAAGAAGCTGAAATGCACTTTTTAAAAAGAGAAGGCAAATGCTGTGCAAGAAGTTCACTTTTTATCTAATGACCTTGAAAAAATATTAAGAGGCTGCTAAAATTCTTGGCTTTTGAGTGATATAAGTTGAAAAAGAATGGTCTTGGAAGTCAAAAAGCCTAACGGGTGTTTTTGTGTGCTATATGTTACAGTAGAACAAATCAATTCAGGATCCCTAGATGCAGTCGTTGCCTTGTGATTATATTTGTGTAAAGTCTTGAAGCCTTTGATCAAAGAAAGGCATTTGTGACTAGGTCTAATCCAAGCTCTTTAAGGTGTTTAACTTGCACAGGGGGGGAGGAGGTTGATAACAGCTGGGATTTAAATTTAGTTTTGCTGAACTTTTGTTTTGAAAGGATTTCTATTAGATGCTGCTTCCTTTTCCATACAGAAGATGGATCATTGAGTAAACCTAAAAGGGAAAGAGGATATGGGAGGAAATGGGTGGGGACTTGGAATTAATCTTCTGAAGAAAAATGTTTGATCAGCGGGTAGGAGAGTATGAAATCCTCTGATGTTGACAGCAGGCAACTTTCTGACTAGTGTGTGATTGACAACTTTGATGCTCCAGTGGGGAGCGAGTGTCCAGCCGTGCTCAGGCATCCTCTGTCTGTGGGTGGTAGTGTTAATAATGTGGCAACTGGGAAGATTAATTGTGGACAAGCAGCAGGATTACGATGAGGGCTTCACAGGTCTAAAAGGAACAGTGGTAGGAAGGCCTCTGATCTGTCAGCCCAAAAGGAAATTAGTTAGGGCAGGCTGGAGCAGGCTTAAAAAGGGAGGAGGGGGGGAGGGGGGAATGGAGTAATGGAAGAAGGGAAGCATTTAGGATATTAAGGCAAAATGAAGAGGATATTGAAAAAGGTCATGAGGGGATGGGACCAATGTTCTTGAAAGACCTTAATACACTGCATCCTCTTACAGTACATGCAGAGTTCAGTTTGTTTTGCAGGGAACTGCAGAGTGACTTTTGCAGTGGTTAGAGCTGCCCCATTAGGTAATACCTGTAACTTGTTTCTAGAAGAAACCCAAATTAAAGATTTTCAAGGATATGTAAATGCAAAATACATAGCAGAGAGTTTACTTAAGCTTTTTCTGCAAGGTACTAACTGCTGGGTGTTTTACTTCCCACCCCTTTTGGTAGAAGTAGGGATTTTGCCAATAAATTCTGCGTTACCATTAAAGAGGCCATTCATCATGCTTACTAATGTTATTAATCAAGATACACCACAGTACTCTTAAAATGAGATCATTTTGATAAATCATGTATGACATGAAAAGACTTTATTCCTTTTAAGTGCAATTTAGACTGTAATTTTTTTCCTCATTTATGATTCATGGGAGAAACATGGATAAAATTCCCTTGCACATTTACACCTTATCTTCAGTAATAATTCAAAGCTGCTCTTAGATGAAAATTCAAGAGCTGATTCACCAAAGCTGAATGCCAGCTCATTATTTTCTGGCATTCAGTAGTCCAAAAATAATGTCCATGCATTAGGTACTTTTCACAATAGTTGAATTTGGCTGTGCACCAGACGTATCGATTACACTCAATTAAGCCTAAATGCATAAGAATTATCTGATGTTCATTTGCATTTTTGATCCCTGCTTTCAACCTTGCAATTTAACATTAAGTAAAAACCAAAAGGTAAATTCAAGTGAGAAGTCATAATCTCTAAGAGAATAAGGGAATGCTTTGAATCTTAAGCTCCACTTCTTCTGTTAAATGAGAAAAATTCTCTTTCCTTTCTCGTTAAAGGTTACTGGAATTGGAAGGCCAACCAAAATACAAGATCACTGTTCTCCTTGTTGTCCTAATGTTACTGTAATAGTACTGTCCTAATTTGGCTTCTCTATTAGTAGCATCACATCTGAAAATAAGCTGCTAAAATATCTGGAATGAATATTTGCTAAGGTCAAAGTCATACTCTTGATTATAGCTGAAACCCTTGTAATATTGATTAGACTTAAAAGTTCAGAAGTGCTGGGGTTTTTTTTTGTTTACTCCTATGTTTAGAAATGTAATAATGAATTTTCTAGTAGAGAGGTATAATTTTGGATAGCAGAGTCATTTAAATTTTTCTTTCTCAAACCATGATTCAAAGAGGATTGGCTTGTCTGAGTTCCCCCTTTGCTTCCCTCAACAGCTGAAATATTTGAAGGAACTTGTGTGGTTGCCAAAAATAGCACAGCATTTTTATTTTTGAATCATTGGTCTCTACAAATTTGTTTTGATACAGCAGATGTACAGTATGTCCTGATACTACACATGATGTTCCCTTACTACTACCATCCAAGTATTGCATTTTTTATTCCTTGAAAAGTGGAATTCAGGGATTACACAAATTTGCTTTTTTTTAAAAAAAATTATTCTAATTAGATTTCTCCACTCTTGAGAGCTGTTCGTGTGTGGCTGACAGTTTTCTTCTAAATGGGTTATTTTTTTCCCATTAAAGTGACTCTAATTTATGCTGGAGGTTTAGCAAACTCATGGTTAAGTCTGCTTGGCTGTGGAGCAAGGAAGTTGGGAAATCCCATTCCATCAGGAACAGCCTCCTTTCCTGGTAGGGATGCTGTGCCACCTCTTGGTTTTCCAGAACAGCCCAGTGTGTTGAGGTGGGTGACAAACCCCAGCCAGCCCATTTGAACCCTCTGGCTGAGCTCCCAGCTGGGGAGGGGAGAACCAGGCTGGCTGCACTCTGCCATATGGAGTGCTCCACTTGGGGCCTGCTTTTGCATATTTTCTAGTCTCTTTATCCCTCCTTTCACTCTTCATCACTTTTTTCTTTTTTTTTTTTTTTTTTTTTTTTCCCCTGGCTCTATGGTTCCTAAGTTCATAGAAAAGCAAATGTATTGCAAATAAAATTGTTCTTACTCGACCATTCCCTAGGATTGAATAGGTAAAGATTTGGTGTATTGTTGCCCTCAAATTTAGTTTTTGATGTTTTGTTGTGGATTTTTTTTGGTTGGTTGTGGGTTTTTTTCCCCCTGCTTCATCTTCTACAATGCCTGCAATTTTGATGAACATGCTTTGCAGATCTGGTACTCTTTTTACAGTCCATCTAGCACCAAATACAACAATTTGGACAAAATATACAGGTTAATACGAAAAGTGGTACCCCAGTTTAGAAAGTGTTTGGTTATGTGCATAACAGGGGGGCTGTGAGTAGTCTAACTTTGTCTTGTGAGTCTTAAACCACGTACTATGATATACTGCAAAACTTGGGTGACTTGGAGGTTTACAAAACTACAAGCTGCTTCTGTAATAATACTGCTAGAATTCCTTTACTGAGTCATTCTGTGGCCTGTTCCTATAAAATTGAAGCTACCAACCAGTTTAAACAGCTTTCTTCAAAGCTACTGGTATGTAGTTACTTTCCATGCAAGAAGAACTTCTGATGCATGTGTCACCAATCCTTGAAGACATAACTGCCACATGTCAATGCTGTCACTGTCACAATGTTCCTGTGAATATGAGGAGTAATGCAATCTGTACAAATCTCCTTGGAAAATAGCTTAGGGCCAAATGTCAGTATGTGGTAGGGAAAACAAATAGTTGTCTTTCTGCTGGTGCCCAGGCTTACTCAGAAACATGATTTGGAACTTGAGCCAGTGTTTGTGCAAAACAATCCTAACCCTGGATGATATTCCATAGAATTAAAGTTGCTCTAACTGAATGCTTAGCTCAAAGGTAATGAAAACTCTTCTATATTTGACAGGGAATTATATACTGTACATAAAATAACAGAAAAACACCAATAAACAAACCCTCTGTTCTTGCATTTCCAAAAATTGGAAATAAAGCTAAATTGCCCCTTCACTCCAATATCCCTTTTAGAAGCTCTTGAATTTTGCTCACTCAGTGGTATATTGCTGAAATGGCAAAGTCTCTTCCAGTAATTTTAGGAAAAGCTATCATCAAGCTGTCAACAGTCTAAATTGAGATTAAAAGTACCAAAGAGAAACCTTCACTATTATCAGAGTCCCAAATAAGTACACTTGAATAGGCAGATAGCATCTAAAGTGTACAGTATGAGACCACTTATTCTTCCAGTTTTTGAGTGATTCACAGGGATGAAGTCTGATGTTAAATAGTGATGTTTTTCTCCTTTTCTTACCCAGAACTACTCGACCCAAAGGAAACCTGTAGCTGTGAACAGATGCCTGTTCTTGGAATTAGTTTCAAATATCACATAGCTGGGTGTAAAGGGTTTCTATCTCTCCCTCTGACATGTTATGTGCCCTTGGCTCGTATTGGTCACCAGAGAGATTTCCAATAATTCATAGTCCGGAGTAGATTGAGCTGCAGGTTTGCAGTTCACCAAAATCAAGGTATTATTCACTCTGGCTGAAGGTGAGAGTTATGTCTGTAGCAATGTGTCTCAGAAGAAGAGGTTCCCTGAAAAGGGTTTATTATCACTGGTGAGTCAGCAGAGGCAGGATATTCTCTATTTTTATCCATATCCGATAAGTAGCATCTTTGCTGTGTAGGCGAACTTGTCTCTGTTAAGTCCTGTTAAGATGTTTGTTTTGGTGCATGATGCATCTTCATGTTGTGACCTGATTTTTCCTAGGGACAAAAACGGGATTATAGCTATGGTCTGACATACAAATTGATGGCTGGTCTCCAAAAGCAAAAGCTTAGTATGCTAATCTAGGCAGTCACCTCTTAACATGTTATGTACGATCATTTAGGAGTCCAACAGCTGCAACAAGGAGGGTTTTTAAGCTGCAGCTTTTAACAAACTATTATCGTGATAAAATTTCATTGTTACAGATTTCTGATTATTGTTCTTGGATTCGGTCTGGTAATTAAGATTTGAATCGGTTTTTATGCTTTTTCTTCCCCAAAATACTGTAGTCCTATTTCATATTTTTATATTAACCAGACCTTGGAGAGCTGGGGGTTCATAAATTTTGAGGATATGTTCAATTATAAAGTAAGTAAGATAGAGGTGGATTCCTTGATTGGCTTTTGCAGCTTAGAAGTCAATACATCATTAGGGAACAAACTGCACAGAAGATAGCAATTATTTTCTCAAGACTCCCTTTAGTGAATTATCATGAGATTCAAGAAATAGTTTGACTTTAGTATTTTTCTTTTTATTTGTTTTATTTTTTCTATCAGAAATTATCATGTAACTTTCAGTGAATGCTGTCCTTTGTGTCTTCTATTTAAACTCTGTATCTGAAACTGGACATACCACTACAGTGTCACCAATCTAAGTGAAACTAAACTTTAAAAACTGAAAATCACTCATATTCACCAACAAAATCTTTTCTTTTCATGTCTCCTAACAATGCAACACTGCTGTTCTGTAACTAAAAAGCAAGATGGTAAATGTGGCTTGTTTTAGCTTTATATTTTTTTGATATATCTTTACTTCAGCTGAAACATCCAATGGAATGAAGATTAGTTTACTGTAAACCATAGCTCTTCAGTCTAATCTTTTAAAATTGGAATCATAGGATCTTGAGACTTATTATGGAGAAAGATTTGGGCTTCTTCTCCCTTAACATTTTGCTTTTAAGTGTTCTAGGCAAGATCTCTTGGATACTTATTTTTTTTATTAGACTTCTGGTGTGGGGTTTAAGTGTTTATTGTTAGCAATTCTATATACTTGTACACTTTTTTTGCATTATAGGCACTATAATTTTTAATAGATATCTTCATTTAACTCATAGGGCAGTGGAATGAGAAAATCACTTCAGACTTTTTTCTTTAGATTTGAAAAGTACAGTATCTTAGCCCAACTTTCTCTTTTTTGTCTTCTTTCTTTCATGTGGACTCACCCATAATTTCCTTTAGGTAAATATTAATCTGTTTCACCAAGAGGAAAATTTTTAGCATTGCTGAAAGATTTCCTGACAAAGATGGTAATTTTTTTTCTTAAGCTGTCAGCTGCATGCCAATATTTGTTCAGCAATGATACATAATGTCATTGTGTAAACTCCTGTGAGTACAGCAACCTTGAGGAATCACAGGCAGCCCTAACAAACCCAGTGGATCCTTGGCGGCCGGCGGCTCCGCGCACCTGTAACCACATCCACGCTCACCCTGCAGGCGCGTCCGCTCTGCCTCCTGCCTGACCTGCACTCAGAGCCCTGATGGTGTTTGTTTTGTCACACAGGCCCCCAGTGCTGCTGCCTCTGCCTCTCCAGAGATGCACTACACGCCTCTGCCCTCTGGATCCAGAGACCTCACCAACCACAGAGGTACGTGCTACGCTGCGTTGGTGCGAGCTGCTGCAAGGTGCTGAGCTTTGCTCTGAGGCATCCCTGCTTTAGTCACTGCTGCATTTCACTCTGCAGAGATCCCTGTGCCTTTCAAGCGCTCCATGAGAAAACCATACCTGTCAAGACTACAGATTTTTACTCATATTAAATAGGATTTACAGGTAGTCTACCGGGAAAGCAAATAAATCTATGGATAATAACGCTCAATGATTTTTTTGTGTGTGTGAGAGAGAGAGAAATGTAAAGAGATTAGAGTACTTAAACATTGCTAAGTAGATGATTACATGCAGCATTGGTAATTTTGAGAGCATTTGTAAACTTTCTAATATTTTTAAAGTGAGAGCTTTTTGGAAGTCTAGAAATTTAGGACTATAATTTTGAAATGTTAACACGTTTTCATTGCAATAAAAAGGGATTCTTCTCTGTTTTTTAACATTAAAGGTGCATCAATGTTCAATTTCCTTTTTCATCAATCCTTAGAACTTAAAAAAGCACCTTGGGCAAATTCACAAATTCCTTCTGCATACCTATGAAACACAAAAATCAGGGAACTGGTGAAAGGCTGAAGCAGTCAGGAGGGGTGCATTCCAAGTTTTTTCACTCTTTTTCAAAAAGGAAACTTTGCAGCACTTTTTCAGCTTGAAACCAGAGCAATAATCCTTTCATTTATTTCCCACATTACCCATTGATTCTACATTGATCATGTAAACCATTTGTGTAGAGGCAGGTTTTGTTTGGGATACCAGGATCAAAGTCAGCCTTATACTTATGGTAGCTTGATTTTAATGTATGTTCAAATTCTGCAGCACTACAGAGGATGGCAGGAGCTTTAGTAGAATTCCATATTACTTGAAACCTTCTGGAAGAATCGGGCAGGTGATTGCACCCGATGAAAGATCTGTGATTCAGGTGTGAGGAATGAGGAAAGCAGCTGATTGGAACTTAATCTGTCGCAGCCTGTGTCACTGCTGTTGTGCTAGAGCTGAGGATGAGTGTGAAGCTACATCCTGGTGTAGATTGCTGTGGTGCACTGAAACCTGATGTCCTGGAGGTGCTGTGGGTGCATTGTATTCCAGCAATGAGCTCATGTACAAACTGATACTTTTTAAACAGAAAGGACCAATCAAAATCTTGAATTTGAGCATACACCTGGACTTCAGGGATTTAAAAAAACCTCTCCCCCCCAAAAAACCTGCAACCCAGTGCCCTTCCTCTCCACCCTCCCTCCTCCCCCCATTCCCAAGATAAGTAGCTTTGATTTTCAGATAAACATGTGGCCTTTGAGGCTGGATTTCTGGTGTTGGATTAAATGGCTAGGGTTTGCTAACACAATAAATAGAATGATAGAATCTTTAAAAATACCTGAGTTCTATAAAAATACTTTAAAAGTACCTTTAAAAGCCAGGTATCCTCAGATTTTTTATTTAGGTGATAATTTTATTTAGGTGCAAGAGTGGCTTCATGGCTGTTATCTGACTTGACAAAAGAAATGCCAGTAGTGTTGAGCATCAAAAGCTGTGTGCCTGCATTACTGATTGACTCCTCCTGCAATACAGCAGCTGTGTGGCTGCAGTAGGTGTTGCAGACACGTTCAGCAGGTGTTTCTTCAGAGCAGGAGCTTGCCAGGCTCCAAGTACCTGCTGTCCTCACCAGGGTTTCAGAATGCCTGCCCTCCTGCCATGAAAAGGGAAAATTATATTTCCCAAATCACCAACTTTCTACCCTTAGCAGTTCACATAATTTTTATTACTTCTGTCTTTACTCTTCCCAGAAATATTCAGCTCTGCATGCTAAATATGCAGCACATTTCCTTGTGATTAAGCACAGTTATAAATAAAGTGAATGGAGGAGAGAGTGTCATCCAAAGAAAGGGTAAAATTGGTCCTTAAAGAGACATTGTTATCATGATTTGATAAATTGATATGTGTGCGTGTGTGTGTATATATATATATACACACATATTCACAGGGAAAAAATTAAGGACGCTTCGCAAAATTCCAGGTGTTGGCAGAACCAATTCCAAGTTTAGAACAACCTGCTGGCAAGGCCCATTGCCTCAATCAACTTCTTTTATACAAAGAAACATTTTGAAGTTCACAAGCCCATAAAAGATTAATTGCAGTCAATAGAAAAATCTCCAAGGAAAGAATGAAATACTTAAGCATGCTATTTTAGGTTCTGAATATCTTCAATTTTTTTCTTCACGGAATGCTTTCAGTGTTGTAAAGTAGAATTGAATCAGCTGTTGCATATGTAAATATTGGCGGTTTTCAATGCATACTGGAATGAAGAATGCTCTAAGTTTATGAGTGTAATTTGTCCCTGGAGAAACTTGTTTACCAGAGTCCTGAAGTCTGGCAAATGGTTTGGTGCAGCTGTAGATTGATTTTTGGGGCACTGGGAGGGGGAGCAGGAGCAAGCTGGATCTGTTTGATTGGTACCCTTTCACTTGGACATTTCTCACTCTGTTTAGCTATGATTTGTTACAGGGAGAACAAAACCATGCAATTATGTGTGGGTTGCACCATGTGTCTTACAGCTTTTGTGTTCCTGCATGCAGTATGGAATTCCCAGTCGGGATCTGGTCCTACAGGCTGGCTCCATATTTTGTACAGATAACTTCAGGAATGGTGAAAATCTCACTCACCCTTTCAAAGCCCCCAGAAACAGCGTATGACAGTGTGATGTCAGCATGGAATGATATGGAATGATCATTGCAAATATTATATCAAGTGTTATGATGCTTGATTATATAAATACATGAAGAGAGAAATAAAAACTGCATCAAGTTTTTAAGCTTTAGAAAATTTTTCCATTGGGCAAGTTGTTTTCCCTTATATTAGAGTGTTGCTTAGACCTGCTTTTCTAAGTTAAACCTCACCTCAGTCCCACTGTTCATATTTTTCAGTGAAAAATCTACAGGCCTTCTGTTGAGATTTTGGGCATCTGACAGCAATATGACTTGATTCTTTATGTGATCTAATTGCTATCCTATTAGACAAGGCTTCGAAAGTGATAATTTTATAGCTGGCTGGATTTTTTGTTTTGATTCCAAAACAATGATCTCAAACTTCTACGGGTCTTTGTTAAAGTAGGATTTTGTATTTTACTTTATATGGATTTAGAACCCTATGATTTACTTGTGGGAAGTTTGTGCAGTTCTCTTACCTAGTTAAAAGAAGTGAGTTCGAAGACACAACCTCCTGTCATACAAAGTGCTTCTTTTGTTTCTATTGTTCTAGCTTTCAAATTTTCTGGTGAAATAAAATACATAAGCCTCACATTCCTGTCTGCTTTTTCAGATCTACCTTTAGGGAAAAAAAAAAATCAAACAGAACAGTTACTTATTGTTGTTTTTAAATAGAAATGGCAATGCTCTCATCACAAAAGTGATGAAATGTAGTGGCTTTTAGAAGAAATTGGCCCAAAAATTTGGGAGCTTTTGTGATTTTTTTTTTTTTATTGGTTTGTATATATGGCCCAGGTATCCTTCTGTTCCTTATTGATAATTTATTAACTGGGTACATAACTTAAAATAGAAATTTCAGTTCTTAACGTAGGTGACATTGATGAAAAATAAATTTTAAAATCATAATGTATTTGTAAGGATAATTTGTCTGATGTGTGGAAAAAGGCCCCTCACCCTTCTCCCCACTCAGACTGTATATTTGTTTTTTTTTATAATGGCATCCTTGCTAAGGATATGCGTTTGTGTGTAAGCATCCAAACTCAAATTGCCTTCTAAAAAGAACAGTGCTTTCCAGTTGATGGGGAAAATAGTAATTTATCATTCTATCTCTTCAGAAGCAATATCACTAAATCATGGCTATCATGAAAATTTCCTTTTCCCATACAAAAACATGTGCTGGATGCCTTTTGTATAAACAGTTATTTTATAACATTGTCTGTTACCTGATTTACTTGAAAACATATTAGTTTGCCAAAGCCATTTAGTTTCCAGTAACAATTTACAGATGACTCCTCCTTTTCTTGTGCTCCTGTTTCTGGGAAAAACCAGTGGTAAGTCTGCCCCATAGCTTACTGGTAAAAGGAAGAAGAAGCAGTTTCCATTAAAAACTAAGCTTGTATTTATGTAAGTAGGTTTTAGAACCTTAGCTTGGGTTTAGGCCAAGGTTTAATGGTTCTAATCTATTATGACTTGTAACAACTTTCTGCACAAACCCACTGTCCTGTTTTGGTGTCCATACAGTTAATTATCCAGGAGTTCTGGTATGTGCAGTTGTTACATTGTCTGATGTTTGAATGATGAGTGCCCCAATGAAAAACTGCTGTTTATTCTACCAATATGTTTCAGTC
The DNA here is from genome assembly GCF_021018805.1 of Prinia subflava. NCBI lineage: Eukaryota > Metazoa > Chordata > Aves > Passeriformes > Cisticolidae > Prinia > Prinia subflava. Next base: position 22,053,856 of record NC_086255.1, read on the forward strand.
AACTGACAGATGTGTTTTCTTATTTTATGATCTGATCTTGAAAGTTTTCAACTCCATTCGTGTCCCATGCCCAGAAATCCAAGAATAGAATGTTTTGAAGCTTCTTATTAACCTTCTAAAGGTAATTTTACAGAGCCTTTTTGAACAAAGGAAATGAGAGGTTCCTTTTGCTCTCAGTTCCTCTTCGTCTAACAGAGTTGTGCTGAAGGTTTCTTTTGGAATAAAGATCTTTCCAAACTTTCCCATTCTTAAGCAAGCAGTTGTATGTAGACATATAATCTGTTAGAGAGAGAGCTGAACTTGCAGTGTTTCCTTCTTCTGTGGTCATGATACTGTGCTACTGTACCCAGAGTATTCTGCATAGCAAATTGTCACTCATGACCGGTATGTTCACACAAAATTCCTACGGATTGGTTGTTAGGGCTTGAAAAGCATCTGGTGGCTTTGTAGGAATTTAGATAAATACTAGATCAAGATAAAAACGTATTACAGAATGCACAAGGGTTTAGCCATCCAGTTGGGTAGGAATTCACAATCCAGTACCTGTCAAAGGACATCTACTGCTTTCAAAATCTGGTGTTGAAGGAAAAAAGTAGAAATTTTGGAGAGCCAGAGGGAGTAATATAATTAAAGTGATTATCCTCCAAGGATCTACCTGTTTTGTCTCATTTTGCTCACCCTGCTCATACATTTTAAATATTCTTAGTTTCATATGGAACTAATGATCAAGCCTTCTGGAATTAGGTCTAAAGTTTTAATGTAATATTTTAAAAATTTTGAAGTAAAATTATAAAATGGACACACACCTCTTAATAATAAATGTTAATACACGAAGTTCTTATTTTACACATGTATTGTGAAAAGTCATGCTGTCTTTAAATCACAGACATAAAAGAGAAGGAAATTGGTTTACATGAAACTTACTTCCAGAAAGATAAGTATCCTGTTTATATGATCATTGCGGTCCTCTCTGCTGTTGTTGTTATTGACACAGTTGTTAGGTACTCACTGTGTCTTCAAGCCAGAGGCTTATTTAGAGTTTGAAATTGATTGCTGGCGAAGTTGCAAAGCAATTTATGTAGCAACTTATCATAATTAGTTAGTTTTCTTAGTGTGAGCTGCACTTTATGCTTGTCAATCGATTTTTCTTGTATATGCATAAGGCAGCTCATTGTGTTCTGTCAAAAAACCCCAAACCCCAAAAACCCCATGGTTAGTACTTTATCATTCAGTTAGCTGAGTGTATCCATATCTGTATATAGGATATATTTGATTTAACTTGTTTAGTAAGTAAGAATAGGATGGATAAGAAAATTGCAAGCAGATGCACCATGTGAAAGTTCTGTATCAGGGAAAGGGGCTGTGAGATATTTTCTTTATTGTTTTACATAAAGTGTCCTTTGAAAATCCCATCATTTTTAACCTGCATTATGTTGTGGTGTGTCCCAGGCTGAAGACTTCTTAGGCCAGGATCTTCTCATCATGAGATGAATAACCTTAAAACAAACAAACAAAAAAGGGTTCCCAATAGCATGGAACAGACAAGATCATGTTTTCCAGGGAGGGAACACTCAAAAATAAGCTGTGACATTTCCTGTTTGTGCCAGGAAATATGTCCCAACAGTGAGATGTGATGTGGTCATGACAGCCTCAAGGGGAGTGGGTGAAAATCCTCTTTTTTGACACTCAGGGAGAATGCTGAAATAAGGAGTCCATTGAAAAAAAATCCCATGTGGTTTGCCTGTATGATGTGAGAAACTGGGTTCTAGTTCCTTGGCTTTTAGTTTGGAAAATGGACATTAATGGAAGCTCAAGACATATGGGAGAAGCATGGAAGGCAAAGTGATGGTATGGAGGAGTATCAGAGTGAGAGAAGACTTGGTTAAGAAAAGGTTCTGTTTTCTGATCTTAGTTCCCTTTACTTAAGGGGATGTGAAATAAAAAAAAAAATCCATCAAAGCTGAATTGGGTTTAGTAGTCCAGATGTGTGAGAAGGTAACATCAAAATACTCAAAGAATTTTGGTGCCAGATGTTCCTGGTGCAGCTGGGAGAAAGGTGGAGCAGGCTTCTCTCCTTCCTGTGCTGGATGGCTCCTGCTGGTGCCTGTAGACTCCCCAAACCTCATGCCTGGAGCTGAGCTGAACGGTACCAACTCATTTCTATTTGTTCAGCGTGTGCCTGGTTTCTTAGCTCTCACCATGATTTTTCCCTTCCAGGGTGGATTCTAGTTTACTGCTTTCTCAGTATTTCTGATATGTTTGCTTTGTGGGGAGAAGACTAGGTAAAAGGAATGAGTGGAATAAAGTAGGTGGGGAGAGATGCTAGAAGGCACACTTCCTAAGGGCAGTGCACTCCAGTAAAATGCTTCTAGCTGATAACAGAATCCACCTGTATTAGTATTTGCCAAGTCTGCAAATGCATTAGTCATCTTTCCTGGTTTTGTGGACTGACACACAGTCAGAAATTTTGCTTTTCAATGGAACAGAGAGGTCCAATTCCCACACATGTGATCAACTCAGCTCTCGGCTGTGGAGCGGTTTGTTGCTGGGCAATCATGGAAGAACAGGTTAAGGAAGGTCTCATGTAGTGCCCTTCCTGAGACCTATTTTATTTATTTACTGGAATAGAACTGCCACCAGTAGCTGTGCTGTTTGTGGACCAATTTACCTCACGTGCTCAGTAGTGATAATTTCTGGCAGCATCTACATGTTTGTCTGTAAAGCACAATGACTTTCCCAAATGTGGAATAAATTGTAGTTGGATTTGAGTATGACCTTGACTAATGTGGTTCGAGAAATAAATTTTCTGGGTCATTGGATTCATATTCTTGTCACTTACAGGGTCAACAGTTTTTTGTCTGTGTATATAAGGAATGTTGGATTTGAATCAGGATACTGTAGATTATTAAAACTTCAGCATAAAAATATATTGTTATCTTTTTGTATATTGCAGTGATGGGAGCAACTAGTCATGTAAAAGTAGGTTGGGGTAAATGAGGTGGGGATGATATATGAAGTGACTGGCAGTTTTGTGTAAAGGCTTTCTTGATGGCCAGAAAAGTTAAGATTTGGTTTTAAATGACAACATATTTTAATTTGTGAGACTTCTCTGTGTTCTGTGGTTTGAAACTGAACCCAAGGGATGTGACTGAGCTGACCAGAAGTAAGTTCTAAGAGGATCACTTCCCGGTGTGCTGTGTCTCTGTGGGAATAAAATATTTGTGTTTCTCGGCAAGAAATTTTTAAAAGAGAAAAAGAGAGTAATTAAGTGGTTAATCAAATTCAGATTAAAATATTATTAAGTATCTCAGATGTTGAGCACAAAATTCCCATTCTGCATCTAGTGGGATTTAGTAGTCTAAGACTCAGGCAGACTTTCATAATTGTTAGTATTTCTTTTCCAAATATTATAGAGACTTTCATTTATCCACAGTACACATTCCCTGATCTGACTGTTGAAGACCTGACCATTTTCCATATTTTTGTCATTCTGAGGTTTTTCATTGTAACTTTTTCCATATTTGCCAAAACTAGCAGTCTAGGCCCAAGTCACCCATAGGAGTGTCACATCAGAGGGAATGTGATTAATGAGGAAAAAAACCCATAACTTCATATTTTTGGTAGACTAGAGAGTGTCTGATATTTCACAACATAGCTCATTTTGTCGTGCTGGCAATAAGAAACCATAAGAATGCTCAAGCAGGATGACTAAAAAGTGGCAGAAGTATACAGAAAACACTGGCTTCCATAAGTGGAAACTTGGGATCCAAACCCATAAGCTTACCTAAAATCTTTGGGTATGTAGGAGAGCTAATGATGCAGTGCATATACAACTGGCAATTAAAAAAAAAGTCTAGTAAATTTGCCACTTGGCCTTATAATTTTTTACAATAAAGAATTCCAATCATCAGCCACAGTATTACAGCTCTTCCAAAGAAATTGGGTTCAAAGCACACGAGTGCTGTGCAAATACAATCTCCTGAGAGATCCCCATGTTTAGTTAGCACTCTAGTCTAGCCTGTTTTTGCAGGAGTCCTCCAATTTTATCATTCAGGCATTTTTATGGCCTCATTGGAACAAATAAACAAACATCTGGAATCATGTGGTATATTTAATTAAAAACTTTTTGTTTGGCCAGAAATAGTAAAATCATGAAAAATGGCCTGTCTTCGAGCTCGGAAAGGCCAAATGGTGAAGCTGTTGGCTACAGACAGTTTTACAATGTATTGAAATTCATAGATATGCACACCTGCTGCAAGCCCCCCCCCCCTTTTTTTTTGATTCATAACCATTAATGAGTGTTTAGTGCACAGATTGTAGCCCTTGTTTAAATGGGAATTTACTGGTTTTAATAACATATAGACACGTGTTGATATATTCCATACAGCCTGTTCTGTTCTGTAGTACACAGACACCATAAAGCTTTATATTATTGCTTAAAGAAAAAAGAGAAAATCTTTATGGTGCATGTTCCATTTGAATATTTTTTCATATTAGCATGTTTTAATTCCAGAGGCAGTAAATATCTGTCCCATGCTAGGGGTCTGTGTAGCAAATGTTGGAAATGTGAAAGATGGTGTTTTCTCGTTAAAATTAGAATCTGTAATGAAAATTTGAGTTTTCATTCTTACATTTAATCCATTTTTTGGGGAAATTTTCAAGAGACTCTTGCTTTTGCAGATAAATGCTGCTGCTTGATGTCATCTGAGATATTACTGCACCGTCACAAAATATTTTACAGACCAGGATCACTATTTATGAAAACTAATTTTTCTATTGGGCCACTATCTATTTGAGATGCACAAATGCCTTTGAACATATGGGACATAGAATTTTATTTTTGAGTTTGTACATCTCAGTTTTTAAGTAGCTGAGTCTTCTATTGAGAAAATGACAAGCACAGAGAAAGTAGTACTGCATCTGAATATTGTTCACTATTCTTCATATTTCTCCTGATGAAAATAATGTGGCCATTCCATTTTGAGCTGTGTTCCTCTGAGAATTTAGACTTTTTTGCAAGATAGGATGGATGGAATGCTTACAGATTGTGGCCATTGCCCTGTAGTTGGTGTTACTGACCTGAATGAAGAGGATGTAGGTGTTATCTAAAAAAGCACTAATACATAGTCAACACATGTAGAAGTCTGCTATAAAAAATGGGGGAGGGAAGAAAATTTTCTCCACAGTCAGAAGGGCAGCCATCTGCATAACAGCAGTGAAACTATTTCATCCCCTTGTGTGTTTGTTCTTCATAGCGTGCACATCTTGCTGTAACATCTACGTGTCTTTCAAACTATGAACAGCCAAAAGGATGCAATGTATTTCACATTCCCTTGTTCAGAGTGTGTGCTGTGCTAGAAGTGGGTCAAGGGTCCTTTTTTAAATTTGGTTTCAGGAAAGAAAGGGGTAACTTTGTAGGATTTCATTGCATATTTTGCAAATGAGAAATCTGTCAACTTTTTACTGGATATGAATGTCTATATTCATGATCTAATGATATATTTACTGATCAAAGTTCCTTGAAGATCTCTGAAAGCAAATGATAAGTAGGTTGATGGCTTTCTTTCTTTTCCTGTTTTATGATATTTTTGTGGTCTTTTAATAAGCTCATTGTAAGAAAAGTAAGTGATAGGAAGCCCCATGACATCCTTCACTAGCTTTGTATGCCCTTAAGCAGAGAGATCACACCTGGGGAGAAGAAAGGGAGGAGACAGAGAGATAAGTAAGTATAAGCAAGTGCAATTGTTTTATGTCCTTTACCAAACGGAGGATGGCTGATCCTTTTTTGTTGATATTCATTGTGTTACCTTTTACAGTCTGGGATATCTTGAAAATTGTTTCTGTTTACACAGAATGAATTTCTTTTTCTGTGTGATTGACAACACTGATATGTTTTCTAAGACCCTTTCTGTCTGTGACTCTAAAGTGCTTAGTAAACCTAGGCAGCCACCTGAAAGACCCCCCACCTGTGGCTGCATAAAACCGAAATAAAGAATGGAAAATAACCCATTGAGTATTCACTTTCCCACCCACTGAGAGCAAAATGCAATGTCGTGCAATTTTAGTACTTGCGTGCCACTGGGGAAAATAGACTCCTAAAATCACATAGTGAAGCATTGGAAAAATTCAGCGAATTTGTACTAAGCGCTGTGTTATAAAACCTAAGGAACCGTAGGCTTTGCTTCTCAAGTGAAACAGATTTGTATTGCAGTTCTGTTAGAATGCCTCCAATTGCAATGATGATATTTAGCACAGTAGGCTGAAAAAATGTAAGGCTGGTGAATACAAGTCCCTTCACAGGAATTCTTACAGAGGGGGTGCAAGCAACCTTTGAGGTCTGCTTAAAGACCAAACGACTGCAATCTCTGATTTGCTTTTTTACTTTTGCTCAGTGTTGGGCCATGTAGAGAGACATGGAAAGAGCACATGGCCCAAGTTGCCTCTTTCAGAACCATTTCCATTACTAGACATGGCTTCTCACATCTCACAGAGAACCAGGTTAGTGTTTATGTCGTGCCTGGGAATACGTGGGACTGAAACTGCAGGGCTCCTGCAGCACCCTGCTGGACTGCCCGCTCTGTCTTGGCTTCCTCTGCAGCCACCCTGCAGGGCAGAGACTGCGGTAGCTGCAGTCAGCTGTGCTTAGAAAAACTGCATCTATCCCAGCTCTACCTTTCCTCACAGGAGAGAGGCCACCTCTGGATGGGTTTTTTGCTGAATTTTGAGTGGGAGCAGCCGGGCTTAACAGGAAATTTTGTGTCCATGAAATAAAAGGAGTGGGCTCAATGGAAATAATCCCTTGGGCCCCGATGGAAGAACTGGAATCTGTTTTAAAGCCAAGAGGTTGGCAAACACCGCCTCCACACACACCAAACAAACCATCCCTCCCAAGTCCACATAATTAATTAATTTGGCAGATTATATCTGTCTTAAAGATAATGAATGATAAATTTCATGGGGGCAAAAAAAGAGAGCAACTTGGAATAAATAGATTAAATATAAGATATTACATCATTCAGAAGCAATTTGCTGCTGTCAAATGCCAGCCATTACTGATGTAACGTACATGATATGTCAAGAAAAAGAAATACCAGGTGAAATTACAGGAAGGGAAAAAGGACATAGGTTGACTTCCACTCAGCTGATAACTTTGGATGTAAAGTTTACCTCTGCCCTGTAATCTGATGCTAGATAACAATGGCAGTAGAAGTGTGGAGGATAGCTGAAGGAGTCCCTTTGCTCTTTGTTTCCTCTTCACTTTTGTTCCACTGTCAATATAAAATGTAATTCCTTTACCAGGGTGAGTTCAGTAGTAAAGTGAAAGAGAAGCTGTCAACTAAATTAATTTTTTTGTGTTGAAAAATCTGTTTGCTATAAAGGAGTATAATGGCTTTATTCAAAAGAGAATGAGATTAAATAGAACATCATGAGAATATGATGAGAAGAATTAGAACATCAGGATATGCCACAAAGGAGAGTGAGTTTGAGGTATTGTTCATATCTGGTAATTCTTTTATCCTGCCAAACCTTAAAAGTTTTTTCGGGTTTTTTTTTTTTTCCTGCTCTCTGTATGGCTAGGGAAGATGGCCCTTCAGATGAAATTTCTGGATGAAATGAACTAGTTAAAATAGTTTGCAAGGTTTGGAGATGGCATTCATTTAGAAGATGTAGGAACAATAATTCAGGAATTCAGGCAGAAGTTGTTCCCACAAGAAGCTAAAACATAGACTGGAATTTAGCAAATAAATAAAGAAAAAAATGCATAATACTGGTATGTTTTTCAGAGTAAAAAGAAAATTTCAAAGAGCTCTAGAAGTGACTCTGTCAGTGAGAATTGATGCCAGCTTGCTGTGGCTGATACGGTACCTGGGAATGCACTGAGTGGAAGATGTGTGTAGGAAAAGGAATGTTTCTTTCACAAGCAGGAATGCACTTGTAACCTCAAATCTTCCATCCTGAAGGGAGGCAGGATTTGCCTGACAGATTAATATTTAGGATCTAAACTGGGGGTTTTTTAGTGAACCTACCACCTAAAGGAGCTAGAGTGTTTCACCAGGGAGTTGAGTCTTAACTCTCATTCTCTATTTCAGTAGCACAGGCAGTAAAGGGAAAGCCTTGATACTGCTGCTCTGAAATTCTGTGGGTTGTTCAGGATTTGTTCTTATGTATCTGAGAGAGAAAATGTAGAGCAATTCTACAGCAGTTTTAGAAGATGCCAGCTTCTAAGGTAGGTTAAAAAGTTGTGTATCACGTCAATCCCATTTAGAGAATTTGGGAAGGCAAAGAGCATCTGATTCCTAAAATCAGGTCTTGGCAGTAGGGAACCCAGTTCTAAAATCTACATAAATGTTGTAGGTTATGTAATATGAGTTGTTTAAAATTAAAACAGAATTATTCTGATAAAACTGAATATTAATGGGACCTTCTTCAGAAAATGCTTTTAAATAAGTAAAGGTGCAAGATGAAGTTCTGATCTCTGAAGGTCAAACTACCTTTGGAAGTTGGAAGTATTTTTTAAGTATGGTGGTGGAGCAAAGAATGAAATGAAAAGCAAAAGCCAAAATATGAATGGTTTTATATTCTTTTAAGTAAATGAAGTAGCACATTCCTTACCTGAAGTTTTTGTTTCCTATTGTTTTTTCTTCATGGATTTGAAACAGTTTTCTAAACTTCCAAAGCAAACTGTTTAATACCAACTTGTAGGTACTTTGAACTGCCCTAATTTATGAATTTTGAGATAAACCTATTTTTTTTAAATGCTATTGCATTATTTTGTAACAAAAAAGAGATCTCTTGTTTCTTGTCTTTTCCCAAGTCTCATAAGCTTAATAGAAAAGATTTTTCAGTCAGTTTGAACAAGGGATTCTCTGATGTGTAGGTTAGAAATATTGTGTTGGAAGCAAATACGTTAGTACAGGAGGGGAATCTCTAGGTAATTTCTCCCTGTGGCTGTAGTTAAACCTGCACAGATTATGGGGAGGAAATCCATACACATGCTAGACATCTCTGTGCCTTAAAACAACTGCCTGCAGGTGTTTTAGCCATGCACATGTGGCTGGATATATGATGAGGCTTTTCAGATTTTCAGCCAAGTCTTCACTTGCAGGGTAATGAAATGTTGAGGGAGAGGGAAACAAGATACATAGCCATGCAGAGGTTATGATGTCATATGTGGTGAGTTATTGCTGTTTTGATACTTCTCATAAATTCATTCCAAATCAATTGCTAAGCCATATTTCTGTACTACTAATTTAAAATCTTGGAGAATGTGAGGTTGTGTGTATGCACATGTCCTATGTTCTCAGTAATAGTCAGCCATTGTCTGGAGCTAAAGGAAGCATCTTCACCTAGTCACAGAGCTACAGCTCTACTCATTATTATTAGGTTCTGGCATCTAGGGAGCAAACTGAGATCAGTGTGGGAGGATCTAAAATTCACTTTCCTATAGGCAAACACATCGACTGGGCACGAATTTTTCTGAGCATCACACTGCTCAAATGTTAGACAATGTCAGTTTGGTATCGCATCCTAAAGTGTAGCCCCAAGCAGCTTAGCAGTTTGTTGAGAGTAACAGGAGAGTTACTTGGAGGATTACTTCCTCCTAAGTATGAACTTTACCTGTGGTGCCAAGTTACAGAGACTGCAGTGCCTTTATACAAATACTGGGTTTGTGTATTTTGATCTCGTTTGCCAAGCTCTACATGGCAACCAAATGAACAGAAGCATATGAGTGAATTCTGTCCAAGATATGTGCAAACTTTCTGCTGCTCTTGTGAAGTAGTTTAAATGTTTTGATTGATCCTCATCAGTACTACTATTTTGGTGATTCTTGATTTGAAAATAGACTTGGAGTTGCTTAAGAATAGCTTGATAAGATTTAACCTCTCTAATGAGAGCTTGATAGATAACATGTTTAAATTAGAAGGGGAAGGGGGGCAGTGTGAAATAGATCATGTTGTAATTTCAGTAATCACACATGCACTGAAATATGTCATTGAAAAGATACTTAAGAATCTTAAATCTTAGGATGCCTGTCAGATTTCTTTTAGTCTATGAACAATGACAATCATAATTTGACGGTGAAATACGGTCAGAGCTTCTGTCTCCTTGACAATCACTCCAATATTTAGACAAAAAAGCACATTCTCACAGATTTCATTAGTCAGCTTGTGCTTTTACCTTTTCCCTCATGGAACTCTAATACTCTGAGAAGCCTAGACAAGCAGAATTGAGTGTTCTCTCTTACTGATATAAGAGAAATTACCTGTGAGTGTGAAAAGCCAGAGGAACTTTAAGGTCAATCACACAGATTGTTTGAAATACCCAGGAAATGTTAGGGTTGCACTTGATGAGTTTGTGTGCTCTTAAGCCATTTTCAAACCTCCTCTAACTCACTTGTTGCACAGTTGAATTAAGATTTTTAATTTAATTTTTTCATATACTGTTGCTGTGATGCTTCATAACAAACCCCAAAATTTAAGAACACTGGAAAAGGCTTGAAGAGGTGCTTTGGGTAACAAATCAGAGGGAGTGAGGAGGTTCTAATTATCAAAGCAATCTGCATTTATGAAATATCTTTTTTGTAGATTGTCTCTGGGCACCTACAATGAAATAGTCTGTGGAGCTTGGCTAAGCTAGAGAATAAGCTTGAATGAATGGGAATTTTAAAATCAAGGGAAGAAGAGAGCTTGATCTAATGTCATAAGGCAGGGAGCTTTAGAGCCTTGGGGCACAATTAACAAAGGGTCTGGCACCTGCCGTCTCCAGTCTTTGTATTTGTTTAGAGAAAGATTTAGAAATTCTGGTCATGGGATGTGTTTCCTTTTCTTGTCTTCAACCCACTGTGGCTCAGAATCTATCTGAATATTTCTGGTAATAACAAGCTGTAAGCATTCTTGACTCAGGTGAGCATAATAGGCGAGGGTTATTTAGTGAAGCTTATGAGAGATTTGCCTTCTCTTTTGTCATCTTGAGTCCTCCCCCTCACATCACTTCTTTCCCCTCTGTTTAACAGCAGAAAGGTGGTGAGGAAAAAACCAAAGGAATTTATGCTGCTTTTGCAGGGGGAGTATTGCAGGCCTTAAGAAGTTTCATTTTATTTATATATTTTGTCTATTCTTGATGTAAATGGTATTTCTTTAGAAAAGTCAGTGTTTCTGAAACACAAGAAGAATTTTAACGAAATGTATGCTAATTTGCTGTAGAGTTGAGGATACTTCTATGTGTCCTTTACTGTTCCTGAAGATGTTACGATTTCTCCTTATGAATGTATAAAAGGGAGCATTTTTCTCTTACAGTTGTATTGTCATCTTATTTGGGAATACTGGCATCTTTTATGGGCCCTTTGCCAGGCATATGTGTAGCAAGAAGTTATCCATGGCCCAATGCATTTACTTAGTTAAATGGACAAGACAGACAGTGAATAAAAGATAGAAAATAAAATATTATTTCCCTTACTTTTCTATTTGGGAAGGTGAGGCAGAAAGCACCGAGTACAGTGGTTTAGCCAAAATGTTTGTGGCACTGTTTTAAGTATCTCAATTCTTGGACTGTAGATTTAGTAACTAGAACACCACTTCCAGTAAAAGTACTCACACCAGAGGCCTACATGCTTCCTAGATAACCTTAATGATGTGTCCTTTATCACCACTGTTCCCAAAGTTTGTTTTCATGGTATCAGGGATTAATTCTCCTGTCTGGATCATTCTGACTTACCCTTGTCACTTATCCTCTATTTTTGCAGTCTATCAATATATTTGTATAATTTTTAAGTCTTCCCATAAATAGTGCATAGTTAAGCTTGGCCAGAAACACTGTATAGTCATTGAAGCCTACTGAGTTCAAAAAAAGATGTAAATCTTGATGTATAAATCTCATGAACAACAAAGTTAACATGAGAAACAAGTGAGGGGGAACGTGGAGTGGCAGGTGAGAATTAACAGTGCTGGACATCATTAACTTCCTGAGCACATCAATGAACCTTCAATGCAGATAAAGTACAATTTTCAAAGGTTAGAGGTATGTTTCTTCTGAATCATACAGATCTTTCCAGGAGACTCTCATTTGTAGTGGATTGTTGGGGAAGTGTTTTGGTGCTGTAAAATTTGCATTTTAGTAAATTATTTTCATTTGCATGTATGATGCAATGTCATTAAAAAGACTTGACTTTTACTAACAGATCCCTCTTTTGGAGTAGTCTGTCTTTTTAGCAATTACTAAACAGTTTCAGGAAAGAAGCAATACCTTATTATTTAGCCTGTTCAAACCCACTCCTTTCTAAAGTTATTGTAAAGACAGTGACAGCAACCCAGCTCAGCTTTAATGGATACATGATTAGTAAGCAAAGGGCTTTTTCATCAAGGCACCGCTTTTTTTCCTGTCCAGTAAGCCCAAAAATCAAAATGATGCAAATTATAGTTTTCTGTGTTGTCCACAAAATTAAGTGTTATGTGATCGCTTCTGGTGCTGTCATTTCTTTGCTGAAACTGATGCTATTGTGGCTATAAACTACTATAGCATAACAGCTGTTTATCAAAATATTCATGAAAATTTTCTGTGACGGGAGAAATGGGCATGCTTGTAATACTGTTTCCATGGAAAAAGATGCATGGGTTTAGATTTAGTCAAAATTATGGCATACTGTTCTAAACTTGACAGAACTAGTTCAGCACATAATCCATAACAAAATAGGAACTGTGGTATTTAAACACTAATTCAGTGCATATCAGTTTGTATGCAAAGACTCTGTTTAAGATATTGCAAAACAGGTTTTCTTAGTAAATGCTACCAAAGCTGTGGCACGCATCCCAGTCCTGGGATATGAGTAAAGTCTTTATCTGGGCTCCAAGCTGCCGTCCCATGCTTGGCTCTCTCTGCCCAGTATAACAAATAGTGAATGTTGCATGCATTTTTGATTGATGAGGTATTGAGGAGGATTTGGAAATCTGAAAACCCGTATTATTATAGAGATTATGGAATAGTGGGAAATGGAGCCAGGAATGTACCTATAATTTAGGGTAAAGAGTAATAATGAGTGCCCATAAAAATAAATAACCATGATGTTAAATAGACTGCAGATCATTTGCACCTTGAGGCTTTTCTCAGATTTTGTGCCAGTAAAGAAATGTGGTAATAAGCCCTCATGTATTTAGGCAAAAGAGTTTCTTATGCATGACTTTTATTTAGGCAATTTGAATAATCCCAGAAATATTTAGGAGCATGAAGGGGACAAGAGAAGGAAGATGAAGGCAGAAACATAAAAAGTCTGCTATTTGGAAGAAATACTTTATGTTTAGATTATTCTTGATCATACTTTTTTTTTTATATTGCTTCTGACTCTTTCATGGCTGATAATGCTATTCTGAAGTCTGTTCTGAAGTTGTAATTTCAGTTCTGTTCAGTGAGAAATCCTTTTTGATCACTGTAGACATGCAGAATGAAGCTGTGTGATTGCTGGCCAATTCTCATAACAATCTCAAATGTTCTTTCCCAGTTTGTCTTCATCGGTCAAAAAGAAAAATACTTCATGTATTTCTTCCTGCAGGGACATGGTGTTGCATGGAGATTCTAGAGGTACAGAGTGGAGGATAGCTTTTCCTATACCTGCAAGTGTAGGAGAAAATGTAACATGAGCTTTCATGGCTGAGGATTTAAAAGCTTCTTGCTCGTTGCTTCTGCCTCATCACAGAACATTTTTTTTTAAAAATATTACTACTCTGATGATTTTTTAAATAATATTTGTGCATGTCAGTATTTATTCACAGCCCATGTTGTGATCAGGCTTGTTTATAATGTCTGTATGTGATAATCAACACTGGAACCATGTTTTGCAGCTTCCTTTCTTTTCATAAAGTTTCACAGAAATTGTTAGTTTTGTGTTTAACATTGCAGATCAGTGATTTTTCTCTTACAGATTGTACAGATTCAGGCAGTTTGCAAATCACTTGGTTGTCATAATTTTTTGTAAGAACTTTTTTGGATATCTTTCCTCTCTGACTAAATTTATTGAGCTATGAGTAAAGTAAATTTGGAAAGCAACACAATTTTTAGTTAAATGTTGTTAGTTCAGTGAGAGGTGGAATGGTCAACAGCTTTCTCCATGCTTCAAGTTCCCAAAGCAAAAAGGAAATTTATACTCTCCATTGAGATATAAACTAGTTTATTTTCAGTCATTTATCTGAAAAGTTGATGCTCACCATAATAATTCATCAAACATTTTTGTGAAGTATATCTGGCAAGGCTTCCTGGCATCAGCCTTTGAAATTCTGAGTTCTTGCATCCACTGGGAACAGAGTGACTCTCTCTTCTTATTGCACATCTGGAAGGAATGTTGCTGCCTTTTTGTTTCGTCGGGGAGAGATTGTTAGGATAACAATTTAACCTCTCTAAACTGCTTGCTGGTATCTTTGGATTTGTGAATAAGAAAGAGGTAAAATGCTATAATTTATAAATTATATTTGTATTTCAGTTTTTAATTTTAAATCATAATAATAATTATTTCATAAGGATAACTATATAGGTACTTGACTGGGCTTTCCATGAGGAATGAAATTCTGTTCATATACGTATGTGATGTGCGTTAACTCCATTGTCTTATTTAGTCTCATTGAGCACTTTGGTTAAACAAAACACAGAATGTTTATGCTTAATTATCTGAATTATTTGTTTCAATTGAAAAGATATGAATTCAGTTTACTAAGGCAAACACCATCATTTAAAAGCCAATCCCTCCCAATCCCTCTTATTGTGACGCATTTCTTATTTAATAGGAACAATTACATTACTTAACCCTAATTCAGCAAGATATCTGAACTGTCACCTAGATTCCATTATGTGCTTTTGTCTTTTGCTGAATATGGATGATTTTAAACACATGCCTAAAAGACTTATTGAATGAGAGACTCTTGGAACAGGGGTTAATGCTGTTTGCAAGCTTTATGTTACTAAAAATCTAGAAAAGATTGAATTTGGTTTAATATTTCAATGAAAAATGGTGCAAGGCAGAATGCCAACAGGAGATGCATTAATAATCCATAAACCTGTGGTAGCCAACTAATTTGGGACATTATAGGAAATCTTGGCTTTATGCTGCCAATATTTCTAACGTGAGTTTCCATCAATAAGTGCAGGAAATACTAAACTGAGTTATTAATCTGAAAGGAAGAAACTAAAATTTAGAGAGATCTGATTTCTATCCAGGAAGAACTTTTCTTTTAGGCATTAAATTTTAATCCAGTGTACTTAAAAAAAAAAAAAAAGATTCTATATTGTTACTCCGAAATCCTCCAGAATGTTTTCACATTACTAATTAGTGGCAGAATGTCAGAAATCTTTCATTAAAGTGAATCTTTTCCCTTCCGTTTCTGCCACATCTCTCTGTTTCTGACTGGAAGCCTTTGCACAATGATTGAACATGTATTTACTGTTATAACTAATACTAAATATCATGATGAATGTATGTGCTGAATTACCCAGCTTCCTGCTTGCCTTGCAGTTTTCAGAAAACACTACATTATTTGGTAGAAATTTCATCTGTGTGAAATCTCATCAGAAGCTTGCTGATAGGAAGCAATTGGAGCAAGATTGGAGCAAAAATTGATAATTTAGAAAAACCTTCCTATCTAGTTTTATTAATTTTATCCTTGGGCTTCCATCTTGCCATAGCGAAGTTTTCTTTTAGTGGATTCTGCAATGCTAATCTCCTTGGAATTTAGTGATTGTCATGCCCAAAGTAGAGATTAAGTGTGACATTCCAGAAAGGATTATCACCTTCTAGCACCCAGCTAAGCAAGAGCTATGACTAGCACTTTTCTTTTCCAAGAAAGAATGGACACATGAGACATTTGTATTTTCAAGTCCTGCTGCAACCATCACCACTGGAAAGTGAGGAGGAACTTTCTGTCAACATCTGCAGGCAGCAGAACAGAGATACCTCCAGGGGTGGGTTGTGCACTTTGCAGCATTCATATTCGCAACAAATGAATGGGAAAAGTGTGAAAAAGGTTGATATTTATTACTGGTTCTTTATGTTCTTGATCTGTATAACTTGTCAAAAGAATAATACGCCCTTCCCAGCTTGATCTGAAATAACAACATCTAGGGTAAAGATACTGTGATACATTCCACTGTGAATGTAATAGTGCTTATTCCATGAAGCTTTAGGGGTTTGTGGTTTCCAGCAGGGCTACCCAAACGATGCCTCCAGCTGCATGTGGCCTGCTAGACCAATTTGTCCATCCTCTGCTCCGTTTCTGGCTGCTCCCCTGCTCAGGAGCCCCTCCAGTGCTGGCATTGAGTATGCTGCAGCCCTGGATAGTTCTGGCAGTGACAGCCTGTTCCTGGCTGGCCTTTTCCCCATGAGTCCTTCAGGAATGGGCAAAGATTTAGCTCTGTAAATGTGCTATAATGTTAACACTTCAAGTCTGGACCTGCCGCTCACCTCCAGATCAACTTAGCACACTGTGAATGTGCTGTAGGTCTGCCTGCTCCACAGAGAACTCCATCAACCTAGAGCTGACTGCTGCATGGAAAAGCTGGGTACTCTTGATTTGGGAAGAGAATTAAAGCTGAACTTTCTAGGAGTGTATTTATTGTCCTTAATTGCCATTTTAAAAATGAAAATTCTAATGTAGTGGTTGAAATTTTCAAAACTATTTAAGTTTTAATTATAGTAGTTCTTAGGGCACTCAATGCAGTAATATCAAGTTCAGTAGCGTTAAGAATGCAAATACTGGATATTTAAAACAATCAAATTAATAAATGGTAAAAATTGAATTTGGAATGAATTTTTTCTAAATTTATATAAAACCTTGACCAGTTCTCTTGCTAAAGATTTTTTGCAGAAATTCCAAAATTATAATCCAAACATTTGAAGGAATCTTTCTCAATCTTGAAATACCCTGGGTATGTAAGAAATTTATCATACCATGGTATCATTTGAAACAAGAGAAGTTCTTGACTTTTTTCTGGTACTTCTACACTATTATCACAGTAGGAAAAAAATCCTTTAACTACCATTTGGGGTTTCACTTGGCTTTACATTTTTGGTGTAGGGGAAATATTGGAATTATTTCTCAGTTACAGTAGAAATGTTTACAGCAATGATAAGGGTAATTTCAAATATGTCCTTCACACGGTGCCACAAAAACAAGTTGGCTGTCTGTTTATTGCAATGGTCAGTACATTATGAAAGGAAATTATATTCATAGTGGATTTTAAATTTTATAATAAACATAAATAATTTTAGGTTTAGAACATTTAAGAAGTTAGTTATTGTCTTGGTGTGTTTTTTACTTAAAATACACTTTGTCCTCCAGCTACTGTGTTGAGTTCTAGTCCACAAGAAAAACTTTGGTGAAGAAATTTGAGGTCTTGGTGAAATAAAAAGGGAAAATTTAAAAAATTATCTTCAGTGCTAAATGCTGAGCTGTTTGGTTGTGGGGGGTTTTTTGATTGTTTGTTTTGTTGGGGGTTTTTTGAGTTTTGGTGGTTTCCTCTGCCTCCCCACATAGGGATCTGTTAATTTCAGGGGGTTTTGTGGTCTAAACTATTTTCAGTTCTGCTGTGCAGTTCATTCTGTCATTCATTCCTCAGGATTTTAGAGAACTGCTAGAGGGATTGATAAGTGATCAAATACTAGTAAAAGGCTTACAATAGATACTTCAGTAAAGGTAGCTTGTTAGCTGCAAATATGAAAAAAAAAATCAAGTCCACTTATAATTTTTTCCTTTTTCAAGTAATGATGCCTGGAAAAGATCCAATGTATTGGGCATTTCATAAAATATTCAAAAGTCTGCCTGACAGTCTTACATAGTGTCCCGGTTTGGGCTGTAGGAGAGTTAATTTTCTTCCTAGTAGCTGGTTCAGTGTTGTGTTTTGGTTTTAGTACGAGAATAATGTTGATAACACACTGATGTTTTAGTTGTTGCTCAGTGGTGCTTACTCTGAGTCAAGGACTTTTCCAGTTTCCCCCTCTGCCAGTGAGGAGGTGCAGGAGAAACTGGTAGAGAGCACAGCCAGGACAGCTGGCCTGGCCAAAGGGATGTTTTGTACCATGGAATGTCCTGCTCAGGACAGGAACAGGGGAGAAGTTGGCCGGAGGGGCTGACCGCTGCTGGGGGATTGGCTGGGCATTGGTCCAGAGGTTTTATTCCTCTCTTCTCCCTTCTTTACATTACTATTTTTGTTATACCTGACTTTATTTCAGTTACTAAACAATTGTTTTCTCAACCCATGGGTTTTACCTTTATTTTTTTCCCCCAGTTCTGCTCCCCATTGCACAAAGGGGAGGGAGGGAGTGGTTGTGTGGTACTTAGTGTCTGGCTGGGATTAGACAGCAACACATTGTGGATACTAGAAGTTAGACTGGGTTCTGAAGCAAATGATATAGCACAAGTCTTTACAATAAGATAAAAATGTAAATTTTATAAAAGAGCATCAATACAAACATTGATTTCCTGTCCATATTCTAGTAATTGCTGAGGCAAAAGTGTCTTGCCATTTGCATTACAGCTTTCACAGGCATGCTGTAATCACTGAAACAGTAATGACTTAATCTCCCTGAGGAGTTATCCCACTCTGGTTTACTGAGAGATGTTAGGTATTTGCCCACATGGCACACACCATGAAATTCAAACTGAGGAATGGAAGAGATGTGAGCCAATCCTCTAATACCTTCTGCTGGAGCAATTCCTAGAGCAGTACACACAAAGCTCGTAGTAAGGTAACTTCAGTCAAATTGTGATGTTATGTGCTTCCTGCTAGAATGCTTGGATATCATTAAGATGGAAAAGAACAGGGTGTGAATTGGCTATTGAATTCCTAATTTTGATCCAAAGGAAAAGTTTAACTAGATGAGGATCATGAGTGGATCATCTTGTGAAATCCCAGACATTCTCTAAATCTGCTGCACTCTTTTTCATATGCCTTTTTCAATATTTCTGAATGCCAAAGTAGTGCCAACTGCACTTTTAGTCATGGATCCTTTATATTTTCCCCAAAACGTTTTGTCTTGATGGCATTTTTTTGGCCCAGTCCTGAACCTCTGCTTCTCTCTTTGTCTCTGCCAAATCCCATGCTTATTCTATCTTTTATCACTTGGAATCCCAATCTTGATGCAAGATTTGAGTGATGCTAAGAGCTCCTTATGATGTTTTTTGATAATGGGGAACATGATTTGTGAGGCCATAGGAGTACCAAACGGGCTAAAAATAATATCAAAAGCAATGCAAGCTCAAATTTCAGGAAAAATAAATGGTGTCAATAGATGCACAGAGCCCACTCTAGAAAGTGCATGTTTGTGTCATGACTCCCACTGGTGTATGTGAGAGTAAACAGGAAAATTAGAAGTTTACAATATGATGGAACAGGAAAATAAAAGGATGTGGGTTGGGGACTGGACATATGTAACTCTTTCTTTACCATCTGTAAATGGAAACCCAAATGTTGTAATGACTGGAGTAACTTGTTTGAGAAGTAGCTGTAGCCTGTTAGGAGTTCAATATGTGATAATGAAAATGGTCAGATGTCTAGGAAAATTGCCTTTGCAGAAATAGAAGAGTTAAATAAAATATAATTGTTTTGTCTCTGCTTAGTAACAAGAGGAGCATGGGCTGGATGGGAGGCAGTGCATCTGTGAATAATTAAGTTCTGTGAATATAAGCAGGAGCACAGAAGAATCATCCACATCTTTCAGTACTGATGAATAGCTGAACAGTAGAATGGAATGAGTAAAATAAAAATGATATCCAGAAACAGATGGGGAGTGAGTGAAAAAAAATGTAAAGCAGGGCCTACCAGACAGAACTCTTGAAGAAAGGTGAAAGTAACCTGTATCACTGGCCAAAAAAGAATCTGTAACTGTCTAATGAGAGGAGACAGAATTATCACTTGGATGGTTGTCTATAGTATGTAAAATGAAGAAATGGAAGGAAATTGAGTGATGTCAAGGCAGAAGCAGAGTACTGGGAAAAGCTGATATGTTATTGCCTGGAGAAAAGCCTTCAAATTTGGTTACAGAAACTTTACATTGAAATGGACTTCTGCCATCAAAGGTCAGTAAGTAAGAAGAGGGAATTCAGAGCTGACCACTTAAATGCCTGAGACATTACAGAGAGATTTGAGAAATTATAGTTACTATCTTTGGCCAAACAGTGAAAAGAAACAGGAATACCTTTCCCAATCCATAGAAATGCAATAAATGTTGGTGAAAGATAAAAGTTTTTTTCACCTTTGCTGCAATTTACCAAACCATCATTAAATTCTTTTTAATTTTTATGCTCTTAAAAAATTTAATTGAAAATTCTCTCTGGTTCTTTTAGGTGCATTTGAAATTTTTAGACGTCATCAATTGGTGTGAATAGAAGGTTTAGTATTTGCCCTCTTCTATATTAGAAATATTGACATGAAAAAATTAATACAAACTCTATACCAAAGCTTATTTTTGTACGTTTGGGTAAGGGTGAAGTTTTATGCTGGGTTATGGTAAAGTTTGTATGGCTTCTTCTTTTTTTTTTTTTTTTTTTTCTCCATAGAATTAGAGCTCTTTTCATTCCTCATCAGTGTCTTGAGGTATCTGAAGGGAGAGTGTTGAAATGATAGAGCCCGGCTCTGCTTAGTGGTGCTGAGCAATAGGATGAGAGGCAAAGGGCAGAAACTGATGTGCAGGAAGTTCCACATGAATGTGAGGAAGAACTTTTTGCTGTGAAGGTTGTTCCACTGTTACAGGTTGCCCAGAGAGGCTGTGGAGTCTCCTCACTGGAGATACTCGATACTGTCTGGAAACAGCCCTGTGCCATGTGCTCTGGGATGGCCCTGCCTGAGCAGGGAGGTTGGGGTAGATGACCCCACTGTAGTTCCTTCAAACCTGACCCATTCTGTGAGTCTGGGATTATTGTCTTTGCCCTAACCCTTCAGATTTTCCAGTCTCTTTTAGTTTGTCCTTAATAACCACGACACACTGACAAAACATGAACTGAGTTACCAGAAGATATTGCAATTTCTGTCATGTATAGACAGAAAGCTTTCTGCTTTGTCTGGATGAAGATGGAAATATGGACATTAAAAAGAAACTTAAAAAAAACCTCTAAAAATTAAATTCCAACTAAAAACAATCAGGAAAAAAAAAAAGTGCTCCAAAAGCTTCCTTGGAAAACTCAGAACTTCTAATTTCCCATCCACAAACTGATCTAAAGCTGTATATCTGGTAACATGCAGTAAAAAGATATTTTTTAATGTCTTTTTCTATATTTTTGACATCTGAGTTCTATTCTGCTGTTGCCAATGTGTTTTCAGCTGTGCCAAAAGTGAGCAGATCTGTGTTTCCTTTGTAACATCAAAACGAAGACATTTATCATTAAGATTTATCATGGGACAGCCAACCAGATGGTTTGGTATTTTAAAGGTGAACTGTTTGGGTCTTGTTAACCCATGTGATCTTTCAGTCCTAGAAAATTGTATCAGCTGCTCACTGTAAAGGCTTTTTTTTTCCTTCTCCTTTTTAGTAATGCAAAAAACATTAATATAATAGCCAATGTGGCATGGATTGTCATTTTAGAAGGAAACCAAGTCATAAGCAATTCTACTGATTGCATTCCAATTATAATGTGACCTCCTGTTGCTTTGCATTGAAGCAGCATTCATTTCAGACACATGCTGATAAACAACATGCACAATAAATGACCTTTTCGAAGGGGCAATTGCAAGACTCAAGTTTGGAATTTTTCCTCATACCAAAGGCATTTCTTTTGCCAAGTCTGTAGCATTAGGCCAGAAGGAATGCATTTCATTATACAGAGACCAGACTTACTGGGAACAGAGCCTTGTGAGCTTTGAAATGTTTTCATTCAAACTATATTCAGATTTCTAGTCATTAACGATTATGATACAGACTAGCCAGTGTAAGGCACTGAGGAGACAAATGCAAGTCTGTACTGCTCTCTCTTTTCTTACTGAAGTTTGAAGAATCTTTAGCTGTTTGTGTGTTTTGGTTCTTACTGCCAAGGAAGATGAGAATGCTGATTTGACCCTGAGTTGTAAATCAGTCTGGAAATCTGAAGAGAAGACTGTTTCCCATGAAATGCCTAATACTTCCTGGTGTTTGTCAAAGTGGAAGGATCCTGGCAGTATCTTTGCCTAGATCATTTTGGTACTCTGGATCCTGGTCACTGAATGACTAAACACCGCAGAGACAAGAGGAGAAGCAGGTATTTATTCCCTTGCATCTGAATTACTTAAGGGAATTTCCAGAGTTTTTGCAGGAAAGGAACCAAGGCAAGCTTTACAACAACAGGTGTTATGATAACAATACCTTTTATTAGAGCAAATGATGTTAAACTCTTTGGACACATATGCCTTTCTTTAGGTCTGTTGTCAGCCACAAAATGTATCTGATCATCTGACAAAAATGAATAAAACACAAGGGCTGGGAGGAACAGCAAGCCTGAATAAGGACATATCTGCCCAGAAGCTTGTCCATCTCTTTTTTCTCCATTAGTTATGCTAATCAAGTTTATTACTTCCTGCTACAAGTAATGTTTGGCCTAGAACATTACCCTTGCCTCCACATCCACACTACTGTTGGAACAGGCAATGGTGTCATGTAAGTGAAAGAACAAATCTCCTTCTTCTCTTAATTTCTCCCTCTGCCCTTAATTTCACCTGATTCATTGTTCCCTAATTTTCTTTGCTTATTCTGGTGTGCTCAGTACTCTGACGTGTACAATTTATCAGCTTTGCAATATATTCCAGACACAATTCACAGTGAAAATGGGACCATTGTCTTGGGTGGCTCTTTGTATAGACTAGAAATTAAGGGAAGTATGAAGTCTCAAATGATGTCTAAACTGAGATGTATGTGGCCTTAAGGTATTCCTTCTTTTTTATATCAAACAATTGGATTTATAGAATCTTGATAAGTGGCATCAGACATTGAAAATAATTTGGCAGCAGACAAATTCGTAGTGTCTTTATGGGTGATATTGATTTTGGTTTTTTTATTATTATTTGTCTTCAGAATTGAGACTATGTAGTTCAATTAAAACCAGTACCACTTTTATTAAAAATTAAATGAAAGGTTTATGGTAAAAAGGCTAGGCTAATGGATCTGTTAATATAAATGGTCACTGGAAATATGGAAAGCGAGTATCAACCTTGTCTTTTTCCTGCCACCACCTCTGCTTGGAAAACAAATCAACAGCAGATTGATACATTCTGCAGTTGTCACTCTTCACTCAGCATATCCAGTCTTGCTTCCCATTTGATGATAGGTAAAGACAATCAGCTATTTTAGGCCTAAAACCCCTGAGTAGCAGCCCTTCCAGCTTCATGTCTCATGCTTGTTTGTGAAGTAGCTGAAGTCCGTGGGATTTTTCCTGCTCGCTCTTGGATTTCTTGGCTCTTTCTCAGTTGGAAGCTTTTGCCATATAAGTTTTAACTGCATTCAGGTTTATGTTTGTACTGGTCATATCAATCCCATTGTCTTTTAAAGGTAGTTCTCCTCTTACTAAAGTACTGAGTTTCAAATCCATAAATGTTTTTATTTCACTATCTCTTTTTGACAGTATTTGTCTGGTTGCAGCTCTACAGTATTCAAAATTATTTCTTCCCCCAAGCACCACTATTTACTTTTTTCTGGTTTTAAAAGAAATTCATTATGTGAATTGAATCTCAACTTGCCTATGAGACTGAAAAATTGCATACAACCTTAGACCATGTTCTATACAGTCACCAGAAATTAAATCTGTTCCTAATCAAAATTAGTTCATAGCTCTCCAGACTGCTTAGGGCCCTCTTATAAATTCTGTGATCTTGGGGAGTAAAGAAGAACTGTTTGTAAAATCTGTTGCTACGTCAGAAGACTGATTATTTAGAAAAAAAAGTGTATTGCTTTTTTTGGAACAAATATGGAAGAAATGATGATGCATTTCTGTAGGTAGACTGTGTAACTTTTAATAAGTCAGAACTTCCTTTCAACCTTAGTGTTCAAGGATCAATTTTTTTTACTCAGAAGAGTTATTGACACTTCAGTACAGTTTACATATGTTAAATCTCATTGGCTACCTCTTGTCTATCAATTCTGCTTTAGTAGGAGGTTGTTCTTTTAGATGAATCTCAGAATTGCAGAACATGCTGAGCTGCAAGGGACCCATCAGGATCATTGAGTCCAACTCCTGGCCCTGCACAGGACACACCAAGAGTCACACCAGGAACCCGAGCATTGTCTAAACACTGCTGGAGCTCTGTCAGGCTGGTGCTGTGACCACTGCCCTGGGGAGCTGTTCCAGTGCCCAAACAATCTCTGGTGAAAATACCCAACACTCATGTGGTGGTCGTGTATCAGAGCAAGGATGCAGCAATGCCTCCTGCAATATCTCTATTAGAAGTGAATTGGCCATGCAAAAAGTAATTAGGAATATCATTTTAGACGATGATATCAGGTGTCTAATATTTTTTTTTAAGAACATATGGAGTAATATTTTGTTTTCAGGGGTTTCTTCATTATTCCTTTGTGGCAGCTTGTATCAGTATGTGTGTGTACAAATAAAGGAAAAATGAAAAGTAAGTTACGAGAAATGGAAAACTAATGATTCAAGAAATCACATAGCATCAGATAATTCTATTTTGAAATCATAGCAGCAGCACCCAGAGGCATAAACTCCCCAAATTGTTAGTAAAAACCCCCTCTGATACATCCAGCAATACAGGAGCCTGAAGGCATTCTTTATTAGTGCCTAATGTTTCCTGAAAGAAACATTTTGCAGGCATTAAAATATATGTTCTTGTTTAATTTTATAATCCGGTTTCTTTGACATTTATTTACTGATGCTTCATCTTACCACTTGGCTTTAATGTTTGGCATTATCTTTACAGCTTTACAGCTGTGGGTATTTCAGGGTTCTCTAACAGATTGCTACCTGTACTTTAAGCAAAATATTTTTATCTTGTCTCCAAGGCTGTCTTTTACCTTTCCACACACCTTTTTAAGCACCTCTTTTCCACTGGCTTATGTGGTTCTCAGTGGAGCAAAGGGAATGCCAGAGGAGCCCATATCCACATTTCTCAGCCATGCCTCTAATATTTGCAGTGGGATTTGTCTTCAGCTGCAGTCCCATGATGTAAAGGTGGATTAGTTTGTGTTTTAACAAATTATTCCTTAAGTGCCTTTTCAGCCTTTTATCTGCTGTTGCATTTATTCAGAAACGTGTAATTCAACACTATTGCTTAGAAATGCAATTGGTCATAGGAGCCCTAGACTCACAACATTATGTTCATCACCAAGATTTGAAGAAACAGATTCAATGGACAGACATTACTAATCTGTTACTTTTGAAGAATCAGCTGTAGCTTCTGATGAATTTGGCCCTCTTCTAGCTTTGCCCAAAATAAGATTCCTGAGTGTAAACTCTCTGTAGAGGAGAGGTCTTCAGAAGTGGGACTGAGCATGAGCACAGTATTCAGGCAGGCTGGACCAGGGGTTGGCATCTCACATTTCAGAAAACTTTTCTTTGGGCTGGGCTAAGTATGCAAAAAAAAGAAGTAAAATGTTGTTGGGAAGGCACTGGTGTGCAGGTCTGTCTTTCTCCTCACAGTAAAATTTTCATCAAAGAGAGAATCATGTAGCACATTTTTCCTAAAAAGGACAGAATTTATTGCCCTGGGGTTGAATATGTCTGGCAGCAAGGGAAGAAAGGTGGATATGCAGGAGAGTGAATACTAAGGTTTCAGAAATTGGTATGAGTTCCTCTTTGTTTCCCATCTGGTTTAAAATGAAGACATCTTTGAACACAATAGAAATATTCTCACCTAGCTTGTTACTCCTTCAAATTATGTCAGTTTATTGAAGTGAATTTCAATTACATGCCCACTCGCCCTTGCCCTATGGAAGACTGAGGGATAAATGCTTGTATTGTGATAAAGTTTCTGAAAATGAAGTTGATCCTGACAGAGAAGCACAATGCAACTTTTGTATAGAAAAATCAGGGTAAAGTATCATTTTAATTTAAGAGGACAACTCACTTCAGTTTAAGAATTTGACTGGCTGATGATTTTTGACAAGCAATGTCACTTCAAGAAGATTCAGATGAATGAATTCCAGAGCTCAGCTCTAACAGCTGACTCCAAAATGCTCTAACTTTGTGTAGTAATGGATTGTTTTGGGCTGGAGGGGAAAAAAAATAAAAGATTGAAATGGTATGTAATTATGTGGTTAACCTTAGCACTTATGTTTTCTCTGTCTTTGCAAAGCCATTAATTTAACAAGGTAATCAGAACAGCCAAAAGCCTCAGATTTTCCTTTTTTCATCCTTATAAAAACCCATCTGAATAGTGATGGAACTCAATAAATTACAAAATAAAACGTCAAGCCAGTATATTCAGTTTACAGTCTTGTGTTATTTCAGAATTGGTTTGCAGTTTAAAACTCCTGACTGTGTGGGCAAAGGAAATACTGTTGGATGGTTCAGCATAACTGAATATTTCTTTCTGTTCATTTGCTACACTGAAAAGAAGAAAGTATCCTTATACTTTTGCAGCTGGAGACTGGATAGGTAGAAAAAAGCAATTGGACTGCTAGCACTAATCCTTTGAAATGCTATGTGCCAGTCTTTAGGCTCGAATATGTACATTTTGCATACTTTTAAGTGGCACCTGTTCATTCAGCTTTAAATTTGTATTGGAAAGTTGCTTTACTTGGATGTGGAACAGTATGATAAATACTTCTCTTGGTCTCTACTCCTCTTTAAATTATACTTTGAATCTCTTGTGGTCAGACTGTGTGAGTAGGTGTATTTTACAGCCATCTGAGGACTAATCCAGAGGCAATCTACATCTCCAGATTTTGGCAACAGGGTGTGTTATCAGTTTCATTCCCAATATTTTCTTTTGTACTGTTTGGTTATTCACTCTTAAGATCATGTGCTTTTTCTGCTCTATCTTCACTTGAGTTTTATTATGGTTTCCTACCCACAGAATAAGCACATGGCTCCCTAAAGCCATGACAAAAGGCATCATTAGAGTTGAAATCCTAAAAGGTTGACAGTATTTGCTGGACAGAATTTTAATAGACTATAGGTCACTAAAGCAGTGTTTCTATTTGTTATTTGTTTCTTATGGCTTTTAGGTTTCCTACCCTTTTCCCAAAACATTATATCCTCATTTAACTTTCTCTCTAACAAGCTGTGACTTGGGAAATGGTTTAAAGGGAAAAGTTATTGCCAGAAGGGTTCCAAAAATACAAACTGGTGAAACTATTTGAAGTAATCATCATAGCTTGAAGCCTAGGTTTTCCCTCTAAAATACTTTTTGCAGGAATCTGCTGTCTTTGAAGTCAATGAGGAGATTCACTATTGACCTTATTGATTAGTCAGTTGGTCTGTGGGGCTTGCAAAAATGGATTTGTAACTTACTCTACTATTATCAAAATTAATAAAATGTTCTGTTTGATTTATTTGCAACATGTTCTTGAGGAGCTATTACTGTAATTACTTGTAATTATACCAAAATTTCTTCTTTCTAGAAAAATTGTTTAGAATCAAGCTGTAGCTCCGACACGAGCTCTGTGCTGGTGTTGGGCCTGCAGCAGCAGCACGTCAGACACCCCTGGCTCCCCCCTGCCTTCCACACCGTGTTAGTCACTTTTCCCTGTGGAATTCTGCATTCCCAGAGACATGTGCAGCTGGCAGGCAAGCTGTAGGTAAACTTTTGGCTGAAAACTCTTTCCAAAGAATTACTCCTCTTACTGGAAACTGTGTTTCTCACAGTGATGGTTTTAATATCTGCATGTGTGTTTGATGGGGTGGATAAGGAGAGTGGGGTAGACCAAAATATTGGTTAAGGTATGTTGGAGCAGTGCCACATGGAAATTGTAATTTGGTTCCCCCATGTTCTCATTCTCTTTGATGATCTATGAGTCTCAGATGGACTGAAATCTATTTTATAGACACCTTTCTCTCCTTTGCAAGTCAGTAGTTTGTCAATAAAATAGTAGTTTCTCAATCAATTGGCAATGAACAATAATTAAAAAGCCTGGGAAATTTCTAAAATTCTTTAAACCAATACTGGAAAATAATTAAAAATAGTGAGAAAAAACTTGGATGTTGTTCCTTTACTGTTCAAATTTTGCTTTAGTGTGTCTCCTACTTTTTACCAAATTTAAATCAAAGGCACTGATTCACAAAACACATTAGTGTCAGTAAACCACAATTTTGCTACCAAAAGACTTTTGTTTGCTTGTTTTGCTTGGTATGGAGCACTAGATCCATGTGACACTTATAAAAATAAATTTTATAGAAAAGAAATGTTGGAAATGTATCGTAAAAATAAGGTGTGCCTTATTCATATCTTAGTTTGTTTACATATTGAAAAGGAGGGTCAAAAGACCATCCGTTTTAATTTTTTTCTACATTACCAGTAAATGGTGTGTTTGGCACTTAAGGTGTGTTGGTAGCCAATGTTACAGAAAAGTCTCATGTCAAATGCTGTAATTTACTATCCCCAAATTTTACATCCTGCATTGGAGAGCAGCTGGTAATTTCTTGAGAGCTGAAAGCTGATTTACTTCCCCTCTCTAATCTAAATGAAAAGTTCAGAGAATTTCCAATATTCTCTAGCCAAATTTTGAATACATTTTTGTATTTTGCACAGTATCTCTGCATGTTCTGCTAAATGAGATTGTTTGCTATTTCTTTTCTTCTGCTGTGAATTAATTTGCAAGTTTTTAATAACTAGCATAGACTAATCTGTTCTCTGCCTCAATAGTATTCCAAGTTTATTTCTTCATGACATGTTCAACTTCCAGAAGGGCTTTCTGAAGGTTGTGTCACCAGAAGAACATGATGAAGTCTTTGTTGCATGTTTCATAAAGTATTCAAAACTGAATGTTTCATTCACTAATAGTGTTTTGTATTATCTAATGTAAGTGCTAAAAAAAAACATGGAAGCAACTGCCTTTTTTTACTTTGTTATTTATTTTATATTAGCTGTTTCCTATTCCTTTAAATTTCATTCAGGTCATCCCCTTATTATTGGTTCTTTGTCCTCAAGACTGAATTTACAATACGGAGATCTAATTTTTCCTTTTGGCTACACTATTAATTGTCATGCATTTTTTATTGTGTTTCCTGGAGAGTGTCCCAGTTCCATCTCTCCTGTGGCTGATATTGTCAATGTCATGTTGTCCACATTAATTGCCACTAGGAGGAAAGCACCTAGCCATGTGTACCTCATGTTTTGTTACTTGAATTAGGTGCCTTGCAATCCAAACCTCTGAAATATATTGAGCTGATATCATGTGCCTGGCCCTGTTAGTTTCAAAGCAATTTTGGCAATAAAAATGTTTTGTGGTTTTGGGCATGACATTAACATTTGTTTCCCCTTAGTTCTTGTTCCATTTCCTTGATAAAAAGTCTTTGATGCCCAAGGGGGTGACCTTTTACTTCATATTTCCGTAAATTGAGTATCCGCGTAGTTGCTAAAGAAATTACACGTGTAGCTCGGCTATTCAGAGTCTGCATGTTGGTCTCTGTGCTTTGGTGGAGTTTTGGTGGCCCAGTTTTCCCTGCATGCATGTCAGGGCCTCTCCATGTCATTTATATCTCATACCAGAAGCTTGCAGGACATGAGGAAAATTTAAATTAAGAACTCACTTTGAGGCAGAATTTTACAGCTGTCAGAAGACGTTTTTCTTCTTTTTCTGAGTTTCATGGCTCACTACCTGAGTGCTTTCTCATCAGCTGGATAACTGCCAGGATGATGGTCACTGATAATACAGTTCTGGGGTGTATTTGTTTTTCCTGCTTCTGGGTCTTGATTACTTCACCATCTCCTCTCTGCTGCTGGAACTTAAACTCAGCAAAAGATGCTTTAACCATAAATGTTATTCCTGGAAAGAGGCAGGGCCTAACATCTCCCTGTCTGTATCTGCAGTTATCTCCCAAGGACTTTTTATATCCCTTTGTCAAAGCAGAGGTTAACACTTAAATGAAATTCTTTTAAAAATCCCACACTGTGTGAAGTCTTAAATACAAGATTAAATAAGCTTTTAAAATGCTACCTGACTTCAGGCAGTATTCTTTCAGAAGCAAAGCACAGAAGATAGACATAGCGAATCACAAACAAAAAATATGGGTAGACTGAGCTATTGTTGAGAGGACAGTGTAACATCTGACACACCATGGTTTGTAAAATTTGCATTTTGCAAATAAGGAGATGGTTTCAAGAGGGCAGTTTTAACTGCAGTGCACCTTTTTTTTCTTTCTTTTTCCTCCCAGAAGAGTAGCCTGTGAATTTGTTGTTATGAATATATATATATTAGCAGGATACCAACTTTAGTAAATTAGACAACTGAAAGCATCTACAGGTGAGGTTTTAGTCCAGTAATATTATTAAAGCTACACATCTGCCTATTTTGGAGTCTCACTGGTGCAGTGGTACAATGTCTTTCTGGGAGCAAGGAAGTTATTTGGAGCTGGGATCCGTCAGTTGGGATGGTTTCTCTTCCCTGCCTCCAAACAAGGAAAATGCAGAACCTTGTGGAGCATAATTTGCCATAGAATCATTAAATCAAATTGATCAGTGTTTTTATACAATAAGAAATGTTCCCCATCAGAAGTATACAATATAATTTATTCTGGGATACTAGCATCACGTATTTCCAATTCTGAAAGTATTCTAAGAGTAAAGATTGTTTCCTACATTAAGGGTAGACATGAATAAAAATTGGCAAAAACTTTAAAAGAAATGCAAAAGCTATTATAAATAAATATATAAAGCCACCACAAATAGCCAAAGAAACCAAAAGAAAACCACCAAACAAGACTCTTACTTGTTCAGTGCAGTAATTTATATTGATTCTTTATATAAAGGCACAACATGTGCTTTGTTTCTTGCCTGTTTTCCCTTTTAATGTAAGGGAATGGCCAGTAAAGAATTAGGAGATGTGTTTTGAGCCAGTCATCCCAGAGAAGAGGTGGACTGTACCTCAGTGCCAAGTGACAGAGGATTAGTAGGTATTACACAGAGTAGGAAGGTACGTTGAAGAAAGGAAGCTGTTACAGAGGAAAGCAAATTGAAAATTTATTTCTATTGAAAAATGAGAGGCTAATACACTTTGTTTAGCATTTTAATGGATACTTGCATGTTTTTGGAAAAGTAGAAAATAGTGTAGCAGTATGTATTAGCTGTGTTCAAGTTTTGGACTATCAGTTCGCCAAGTGCATATGTATATTTATAGATACACTTTTGGGGACTGATGGAAGGGCAGGCAAGATGTGATTTGAGTCTCACAAATGAAAAGGACTGTATTATTATAGATGAGCCTTTGGTTTCCTCAAGAGTTAAGTACTTCCAAATGGAAACAGTTGAATTCAGAAATTCTCACTGCTTGCTTGCTTGCTTATGAGGAGTGTATGAACATAATCTGTATAAAACATTAAACAATAAAAGTAATAGTCTCTAAGGGAAAGGGAATTATTTTCTTTTGAAACCATGATGTCATGGTCTTACCTCACCTTTAGTTTCAGCCAAGCAAATAATGTGTACTGAGCTCTCTATCATGTACCATTATAATTAGCTCTGTCAGGTCTTAGCCCTGCAACCCTCATGCAGATAATATGATAATATGTCTTCATAACCAAGTGACCTTACATGCACAATATTTCTCCCCTTATGAAGATTGCATGTCAATAAAGTAATTGAGTCTCAGAGGCTGCAGCGAGTGAAGATTTAGATGATTGGACTCTCAGGGCAGTGATGTATGACCGTTATTATTCTACTTGTCAGAGAGCTGCGTACAAGCAGGGATGGTCAGAGGATGACAGGGATGAAAGGTTGTGTTTCATTAAAAAAAATATTGCTGTTAATCACCACTCTATTCTTTTCAAAGTCATGGAGGAAAGAAACTCCTTTTTCATTTTAGCTCTGGTTAAGAATTTAAACCACCACATGTAGTGGGCCTTCAGAGCCTAGTTATCCAGCTTTATTATTGCTTAACTAGAGAAATAAATTATTATTCCAGTTAATAAAATACAACAAAATGCTAGACACTGAGACCACCTGTGTACTTTTATCAGATCATTTTAAATTAACATTAAATGCATCATGCTAAGATTTAAATCACGTTTTGCCTACAGATTTAAATAATTATAACAAGTGCTGTGGAGCTGGTACAAAATCAAACCACACTGAATTCAACTATTATTGCTTTTACTAATTTGTTTGGACAGTTGCAGTGCTTGAAACATTTATATTTCCATACTTTGTAAAAGCAAATGTTTTTTTTTCCCTCACCAAGCTGTTTTCTAGCTGTAAATTTATCTTATGATATCATAACAGCTGGAAACTTGTAGCTTGACAAGGTTTTGTTTCATATTTAAACAGCTCAGAAATTATGTTTGAAACATAGTATATTTCTCTCTGTGAGACTTTTCTCATTTTGTTGCACATTATCTTGGAAGTATCTGCAATATATTATAAAACAGATTATTTATGCAAGCCTTTAGTTAATAATTCCTAATGATTTATATATGTAACAGATCTTTCTTATATACCTTTAAAAAAAAGACCCAAACTAGGCCAAAATAGTATTTACTGGCAAGTGCTATATAATGGAATACGGATGTAAGTTCTGGAAAGTTGATGAGCAAAAAAGTTTGGCAGTGCTTTTAGTGAGTGGAAAATTCTAATAGAAGCACATCTTTTCTGAAGAACTAGTTTCAGAAGTCTTTAAATCTTCATAGTTAGGAAATTTGACTGAGATATAGCAGGTCTGACAGACAAAGAGCTAATCAGAGGATTCTTGGCTATATGTAGTAAAGCAACAATATATTAACTAAAATTAGCCACTGCATCCTTCCAGGATTGACTCCCACAAGGGCAATTTTATGAGTGCAAACAGCATAAGGGGAGAAAAAGAGAATGAAATCTCTGTATGACAAAAAAATACAAGTTCTCTTACATTTCCTCTCAGGCACATTTTTAACCTCACATGCAATTGTAGAGTCGAGTTTATTTGCGAGCTCATCTTCTCTGTTATTAATGAGTTTTTAAACAGTAATGTTTTATGTGGTGTTGGCCCTCTTCTATGCACTGTATGAAAAGTGATATTGCCTGTTCCAAAAAAAAAATTGGCATTTGAGTTAGGAAATAGAATCTCCCCAAATTATGAGTATTTAACATCTAGATTACCATGTTGTCAGTGGCAGTCAGGATCACGGGCCTGAGTCTGAGTCCTCCATTAAACTGATCTCTTCTTTCTCTGTATATATGCAACATTAGGGATATAACTGTTGGTAAATCAAGCAGTATTTGTACTTTATACCTAAAGTTGGTGTCTCTTGATGTAGATTTTCTTGAGGCAAATTACTACACTGTTAAGTCATTCACAATATTAATAAGAATGTTAATTGCTTTCCCTGACGTGTCTGTAGAATATTTTCAAAGCACTGAGGGTTATGAAGTGTTCAAAATTCACAAGGATCACTAGGAACCTGAAGAGAAATGAAGAACTTACCAAAACTTAAATAGGAAGGGAAAAAAAAAAAAAGAGTTAATAGCCCATTATATTTTTACATATCCTTTTAGATGAAGGAAAAAGACTGATACCTTCCAGTCAAATGGAAGTCTGATGTGAGTGATCCGACTCCTCCATCGATGTGACATCTGACTCACTGCTAACAGTTATTGGTGCTGATAGGCACACCCCACACAGAGAGCCAAATGCAGTTGTTTTGATCCCTTGTTCTTTTATTTCTATTCCTTCTCCCTGTTTTCTGTCACAATGTCATGTTGAATCATTGTTTGGTGGCACATGCAGGACCTCTCAAGTACTGAGGTATCAGACTTCAGGAACTGCACTGAAATGAATATAATAATGAGAACCAGAGGCAGCACAAACCCACTGCTCAGGGGAGGAGGCAGCTAATAAGTGTTCTTTGTGGATTCTGGGGAGAAGAACCAGAGGTGCATCCTGTGGACAGGCAGGTATAGACTTGTCTCAGGGTCCAGTCACAGGCACGCTGAGGAGATCACTGCTGATGCCTGTCACTCTGTACACATCAAGAGGCTTATTGGAGAAAACAGACCAGTGTTATGAAGAGCAGCATCACAGATCTATATATGTGTGTGTGTGCATATATACATATCTATCTATCTATCTATATAGGAGTACTGTGCTTTTTAGATTTCCATGTATGTCCTGCTAGCTCAGCTTTCCATAGTCCTTTGGAAGGAAACAGATCTCCAGCTTCCTCCCCTGTTGCTTTTCCTGGGTGTATCACCTTCTGATGCTGAGCTGTCTGGGTCTGTGCATACATGTTCAACACACATCCATACCGTGGCATCTTTTCCCATCCTGTTTAGGCATTGAGTTGGGACTCAGCTTTCAGATCAGTTGGTGCTTTCTGTGTGTCCCTGTTGGGAGGCACACACAGAAATTATTGGATTAAAATTTGCTTTCTGATTTTGTAAGATTTTAGATGGAACTCTGGATACTTGTTCCTTTTTGTCTGAGTCAAAAAGCTTGACAAGGATGAGAAGTTTGAATACTATTCCAGCTACAGCCTATTTTTGTATGTGTTGATGTGTATATATGCTTGCATGACAATAATTCTATTTACAGCAATAGCAACAGCAATGATTGATGTGGTCTGAATGTTTCCATTTGCTTATAATTATATGACATTTATAGCTATATGAGATAATTTAGTGCCTTATTTCTGTCCAGAGGAGATTTTTTCTGAGTTTTTTTTCAGTCTTTTTCTAATCTTTAGTCAGATAATCCCATTGTTTTTCATGTATTTATAGATTCATGCAGTCCAAAGCTATTTAGGCTGTCTTGATGTTCTGTACCTTATAGGCCTTTACATAATTATCCCTTAACTGCACTCCTTAAGCTGTATTTGCTAGTGTCTATCTTCCATGAAAGCCCTGGCTTGATCATAAATGTAGACTCCACTGATTTACCTGATGGCCTGTTAAAATTGTTAATTACCATATGGTAAGAAATGTGTCTGATTTTGCTTGGCTTCCACCTTCAGCCTTGAGAGCGACTTTGGTAATGTTGGTGTGGAATATTAGTCCTTTCATGTTTAATATTTTGTCCTCATGAAGATAGCTACAGAGACTAATGAAATCACCTCCCAGTCATTTTTTATATAAACTAAAGCATTGTGCTGTTGAAACCCCTCTATTTTCTCCAGTCCTTAAGAATGGATTGTAGTTCTTTTCATCACCTTTCCTAAGTTGTCAGTGTGCTTTAAAAACTATGGCCATCAGAACTGTTTATAGTAATCTAGTCTCATGAATGAACAGAAGTAAAATAATTTTCCATGCTCGCTGTGTTCCTCCATTCAATTCCCCATGTCTCTTTAACCCTCAGAGTAAAAGCAATTACTTTAGCCCACCTTCCTTCAACATCATTAGGACTTTGTTAAATTGCTTGCCCACTATGTTTCCTAAGTTAATTTTCAGAAGCTCTACTTTGTTCTGTACAGTCTCACATGTTATATGTGAGGATATGGCCAGTCCTCCCTTGTCCCCAGTAAAAACCCTTAGGGGATGGTGACACACTGATGACTGGCATTTCAGCCAACCAAATCTACTTAACTTTCATTTTCTTGCTAATGCATGATGCTAATTTAGTGTCAGTTGGTTTTTACAATGTGAATTTGTGATGTGGTTTTCTTTCTCATCAAAACTGAAGTGGTCCACTGCTAGTGACTGGGAGAAGAACGTCTTTTATTTGTAAATCAGTATCTACATCCACCCTTGCTTCCAGCACCACTAAACCCTGGGTGTATTCTGTGCTCATGCAGAAGTGGCAGAAGGTGAGGTGATGGCACAATGCAGTTGTAGTGTTCATTCACCCAGCTTCCAGAAGCTCCCAAGGATTGTGCCAGGAGGCCACACAGGTTGGACTGGGGCTGAAAGTGAGAATACCCTTGAAGTCAATTTTCCTTCCTGACTTCTCCTCATTTTGAGAAGTGTATCATGAGAATCTGCCTCACTTTGTCTGTAGCAGCATGTATCTTTCCATACAAGTACATGCTTTAACATATTTACTTAAATTATGAATATATTTATTTGTTTTTCCTTTATGAAACAGCCCTTTCATCAAATCCTCCCTGCTTTTTTACCTTGAACTTGTGACCTGCCTTGGATTTGCTTTTTAATGGAATTAGTTTGCACCAGAAATAAAAGTGATTGGTGGCTTACCAATGTTTTCTTCACACTCATCTGTTTTCTTTCTGCCTTTTAGTCCTGGGAAAAGAATGCACACTTTCATTAAATCTAACAACTTAAAGGTCACTTTTCATTTGCATTTTGGAAAAGAAACTGTGTAAAAATTAATCAGATACTCTTGGCCTAGTCACAGACAAATCTAGGGTGCAAAATGTCTTAACTTTCTTGTCTTTTTGAGATACAATCGATTGACTTAGAAATTAGTTTGCTGTGCAATCCCACTATCATCCACATTTCAGGAGTTATAACTACATGCAGAAGTATCTGCAATTTTTGAGATGGTGAAAGGAAGTATGTTTTATAGTTATTTAATACTAAATTATTCCACCTAGGGATAGCTTTTAAGTGTTTCTGCTAGAAGACACCAGAGGCCTTGCAAAACGGAATGACTTCTACAGGACAATGATCTTGAATAGAAAAAAAAGACTAGCTAGGGAAGATATTTACATTTTCATATTCTATTTCTTCCTCTATGTTTTGAAAATTATGTGATCATTTGTATTTTAGAATCTCTTTGTGAGTATCATGGAGGTTACCAAAAGGATTGTTTCCAAAAGCATTGAAAGTAGTGGCATTTTGCTAATCATCTGGTAGTGATCTGAACTACAAAATGACATCCCCAGGACACGACAGAACACTGAAGAAGTCCTTCTTCAACAAGAGGGTATTGGCTGCCAAGCATGTGTCTGGATTTTTGAGTATTATTTTCATTTAAATGTCTTATTCTGGCCAATTCTTAATATGTGGAAAAAACAGCTGCTAAAAAGGTCATACTGGACTGACCAAGTAAAAGCATCTGCAGAAAACTTATAGATTTCATCAAAGAAAAATTGCAGGTTTCCTCAGCTGTGTCAGCTTCACATAGGCCCCATCACAATCTTTTTGTCTGACTGTTAGAAATCAACCATTGGCCAGGAGCATTTTTGGTACCTCTCACATATTTCATCAGTCAAGGTATCCCTGTGTAGTTAACAGTAGTTAACTGAAATTTAGTATTATTTTATCAGCCTAGGTGCTATTTCTGAAATGCTTAACTGCCTTAAACACTAGTTTTTTAAAGGTTTGCAGTAAATTTCTACTTGGTAAAATTCAGGCTATTTAAGAACTTATTTTTACTGGTGTTTTGTATCCCTCTGTGTGTTCTTTGTTCCCCATTTGCCAGGTACTTCTGTGGTTTAGAAAAAAATAACCCACAAATGTTCTCACTCTATTGCTTCCATTCAAAGTCTTAGTTTTTAACGAATTTTTCATAGCTTTTCATACCTGATGAAGTAGTTCCTCATCAGAGAATGTTGTTTAAATATGTGATCTAATATCATATAATTTAGATATCTTATCATTTAATGTCATTTAATATAATTTAAAAACATATGCTCTATCTGTAAGCTTTTGTGACCTGACAACCTAACAATCCAGATCTTGCTCCTGTGTTTGCATTATTTATCAAATTCTTTGATAAAAGGGTTCCTTCAGTCTAAAAAGAATAAGGAGCCCCCAAAACTGCTTTCAGAGGTAGCCAGAGAAACCAGACCCTGAGCTGAGGAATATTTCAAAACCTGATGCATACCAAGCCTGTTAATGGCCACAAAATGTGCTCCAGTTTTTTTCTCTGGGCATGCTGTCCTGGGAAGAGGTGCTGGGGAGGATGGCCTCAGAGCCAGGTATCTGTTCAGAGCAACTGCAACCTTTCTGCTCTTTAGGTGAGTTGTAGAAACTCTTGAGAATAGAATTGCAGTAAACATACGTGGTTGTTCAGTGTGTGTTTGGCCTGATCAGTGAGGTGAACGAATCCTGCTGATGTTTACAAATAAATAGTTAGAAAATATTCCTATGTAATGTAGGAATCTTTGAACATAATATTTTTGTTAGGTGCTCGTCCAACAAATCTGGGTGGCTTCTTATTAGAACATTTAGAATAGAGCATTCATAATTAATTTCTGTGTTTTCAAGTGCAAATAATGCTTTTTTCCCCTGTAAGGCTGTTTTTGTTAAGGGTTCTCAGAATGCTTTGCCATATAGAGATGATTTCTCTGGACTTGGTGCCAACTGGTGTTTCTTCTGGTAATTTTGTTTTAAAGCATACAGCATGTCAGATCTGTGCCAATGCAAAGATTGTGCCATGAGTCCTGTGTCATGCAGCTTTTGCAGAAGGTTAGTTAAGATATAGGAATAATGTCTATGGAGTGTGCATGTTATCTCTTTTTAGTGGAGTTTTGTTGCAAGTGACTATTGGGAAGAATGTTGCTAAAGTGAGTCCTGTCCTTAAGCTACAAAACTTGAGTGAAACTCTTCCAAGTGTTGCTTCAACAGTGTAGGCCCCATTATATTCACTGTGGACCCTCGAAACCAATCCATCAGAATTATTTTCTATCCAGCAGCAACTGCCCCAAAGAGGGCAGGGATTCTGTACTCAGGCACATGAAGATTAAAAAGCTTGCTCTGGCTAGAAGTCTTGGACTTCCTGACCTGTCCTCCAGCAGAGCAGAGCAAAGCACGAGTACAAAGACATTTTGATGTGCATGTAGCTTCTCTGTTCCATCAAAGCTGGCTGGTGAAGTATTCCAGCAGCTAAGGCAGAAGAAGCTGTTGGGAGACAGGGGAAGAATGTTTCTCTGTAAAGCTGATGTTTGTAAATGTAGCAGCCTGTATCCAGCCTGTTTCCTCCTTAAACCCAGAGATCTGAACAAAAATGCTGCTGATGGAATGCAGTAAAACAGCAGAGTTATTTTAGTTTATGGGAATTGTGGGGGTTTTTTATTTATCAATACCTGAGGATAGTGTTAATTGGTAATCAGAAGAAAGAAATGTTATTTTATGTAGTAATATCTTGCAATACAAATAATAATATCTTTTTAGTATCTTTAACACAAAAAACAGTAAAGTGGAAGATTTTAGAATGACAATTAGAAATATGTGTCAGTAGTTGCTGTTTCCTCGATGGATTTATGATACTTTTTGTTGTTCTTCACACTAAGGAAAATACCAAAATAGGCATTAAAAAACTAATGTATATTGAGTTAATTGTATGGGTAAAAAAAAAAAATCCAAGAAGTGATAAAATTCAGTGC
Organism: Prinia subflava; assembly: GCF_021018805.1. Taxonomy (NCBI): domain Eukaryota; kingdom Metazoa; phylum Chordata; class Aves; order Passeriformes; family Cisticolidae; genus Prinia; species Prinia subflava. The sequence goes on from NC_086255.1 coordinate 22,093,155, forward strand.
TGGATTACAGCAGAGAAAAAAAAATGCAGTGCCACCAGTTCCTGAAAGCAGCTGGATTTCTGAATGTGCCTAAAAACTCCAAAAGAATGTTTTAGAAATGTGTAATATTCAACTAATTATTTCAAATGGAATTGAGAAACAGTCTTCAAAGACTAATTAAATAAGCTCTGCTGGAAAAGGTGTTAGTTTGCAATGGGCAGTGGAGAGGAAGCATACTGTTAGGGCTGGAAAGCGGCCTGTCACTGGAACAGAGCAGAATTTGACAGAATTCTGAAATACAAATATTGTTTCAGTTGTATTGATGCCTACATGGAAACAGTGCAGCAATTAACTTCCAGTTAATCTTCTGGTGCTAAATCCAAGCATATGAATACTTATTCCTTTAAAGTAATGTGAGTTGGATGAGATAATGACATTTTTCACGATTCCTCTCTTTCTAACTAGCTCTGCTCTCGTAAGCTAATTTAAAGGGTGTGAATGTTTTCAGTTTGATGTGTATTATGAATGCCCAAAAATGTAACAATTTGTGGTCCTTTATTGTACCTCCTTTCCCCATTATTTCCTTTCCATATTTCATTTTAAAAGTCATTAGTGAGAACGATTCCCAGCCAGGAGGGGTGTGTCAGATAGTTTCTCAGACTTTATTCAGCCCCATAATATTGATTATAATGTACAGCAGGGCTGGGTTTATTGTGGTTGATCTTCCTTACTATAGAATAAGCAAATTAAGTTTTCTAGTGAAGATCAGAGAGCTCTGTCTGTATGCAATCTTTTATAATCAGGAGAAAATAAGATGACCTCTTATATGCCAGGTCTTGTAATTGACCTGGACATAATGCAGTGATGCTCCATCTTTAGTTGCTATTGGAAATTTGTAGGAAACTATAATTTTGAGCAAATGAGTGTCAGTGAAACTGTATTTGAAAATTTCAATTTTAGAATTTGGTAAATTTGATATTTTTACTTATAGTACAAAAATAAGAATAGAATATATTAATATATATGCAGAAGAGGTAAAATCAAAGCATGGTGTCCTAACAAAACAATCCACATGCCAAGAGGAGGATTTCCTCCTTAGCTTTTTTTTAACGTTGGTAAATCATCTCTCTTGCACAAGGAGTCGACTTTATAGCCCTTCCTAGATAATGTAAATTGAAAATAGTGTTGCAATATTTGTATAATTAATAATAATAATCTCTGCTATGTAAATAAATATTAAAAAGCTAAGAAGAAAAGGATTTTCCCTTAGATAAAAAACTGACATTGCTTACTGTTCTCTAGCTATTGACAGATTCCTACCTTGACAAAGAATTATATTAATAAATATCTTCAACTAGGGGACTCTAACTCTAACAGAGACAGCACACTGCAAGAACCTGTATGAAGGGAGGACATGAGCCAGGATTGTCATCCAGGATTCAAAACGGGAGAGAGAGGCCTAAAATGACGTGACAAAGGGATGCTGTGTCACCTGGGGGCTGATGCCCCAGCCTGGGTGCCACCGTCCCTGCTGCCCCACCTGCCTGGGGTGCAGGCAGGGCTGCTCACAGAGGCACTCGGAGCACGACAAGTGCTGGGGAGGGTTCGTGCTGATGGCTCGGGTGCCTCGTGGACTGTTTCTATTCCTGTGGCCCAGACGAACATCTGTGTGGACTGCTGTCATTCAGGATTTCAGAGAACACTGTCTTTTCTGATGGTTTGATTCGGTAGCAATGGAGCACAGGTTTTTTTGGGACCTATTTTCAGCAGCCTAAGGCTAGGAAGCTCAATTTTTCAACAGGATTGTTTACTGGAAAGAAAAGGCTACATGATCTTGGTGACAACTTGAGGACCGTTGTCTCAATGACTAGTGATAGGGCTCTGTTACAGGCAGGGCAATGCTGCAATTGCAGCTCCTTTTTTTTAACTGTGATGCTGTCATAGCAAGCTTGTAAAACCAGGATGACACCAAAGAAGAATAGAACGTATTAAAAGAATTATAAAGTCCAATCTTATGTGCTACACTTGCTCTCATGTTTGAAACTTTCTTTGAAATGGTAAGAAATGCAATCTGTGGTTTACGCAACATGAGTTTTGATGAGTTCTAATGCTGTTTTTGCCCTTGAGACATATGGCTTAATCTCTTTGAATACTCTTTTAAGCAAAGTTAAAAGCTTCAAAATATGGACTTTTTTTTTTTTTAATAAACATGTATGAAATACCTGAGAGATTGTTCTGGAAAAGGATGAGTTATTTTGTGGCTGGAGCTTTAAAGCAAACAATGGTTTCAGGTTTTGTGAAAAGTTAAAATGTATTTAGATATTTTTATTATGTAATTCAGTTTCATTAAAAAAATGTTGACTATAAACTCATGACAACAATTTTTTTTTTATTAGTTTTTACCTAAATAAAATTGTAGCATGCAACAAAAGTTTGGACATCTGGGTATCTATTTGAATATTCAATGTTTATTCCTTATTGACCCTGGCTGATGAGACGCATAGCATCCTAACCAAAGGACACAGTCCTCTCCAAAGTATAGTCAGGTGTTAGTGTTATCATTTTATCTATTTCAGAGCACTGATTACTTCAGCAGCCTGGGCAGAGAGCTGCCTGACCCAGAACCTTCCCTGGCTTTCACCGTTGTTTTGCTTGAAAAATGTTGATTTTGTGATTGTAGTCTTGTGCACACTTCTGGGAAATTGCAACCAAGATTAATAGTACTGCCTTTCATATGGGAAGAACAAGATGATTGTCATAATTATTGATATTTCTCTCTGGTTACTGAAGTCTTTTTAATTCTTGTGCTGTTGTTGCCTTTCTCAACTCCTTCTCATTCTATCTGGAAGTCACTTTAATGTGATTACCACCCTGCCTCCTGTTACTTCAACACTTTTTAAATATATTTCTTCTGAAAAATTACTCATGGTGGCACCAGACAGTGTTTAATTGTTTGTGACTAGTGGTCACCTGGCTTAGAGATGAACAAAATAGATGTCAAAACTGTAACAGCACTGTTTTAGACCAGTTATTTTTTTTAAAAAAACAACCCAGTATCTGAATACCTTGTCAGAGAGAAAAATAACATGTGCAAATGATAAATATCATCCATGTATGGTAATGAGCAGAGTTTTCTAAAATTCTGTTAGATCTGTTAAGTTGATGTGTGGATCAGGTGGAGCACAAGTGGTTTTGAAAAATGTTGCTGCATGACCATGGTGAACCTGATCTCCTCTCACCACGACATTGCTGTGATTTGGGCTGGCCTAAATGACTTTATTTCATGATTTACCTCCAGCACTCAGTTGCTGCCGCTTGCTTTGTGATGCTGCTGCTTGTGCCTTACAAATACTCCGGGATTAGTTTGCCCACCACATCAGTGCCATCATACCTACTAAAAATAGATAACTTCAAACTCTACAGGAAATTAAAGGTCACTTCAAACTGAATATAGACAGCAGCATTGTGGGGGTTGGCAAAATAGAATCATTACCTCAGATTTGGTTTTGATGCTATTTTAAAATTGATGAAGAGACTTTTAACCCTGAGATACCCATGCAAATTTTAAAATTAAATAATACCCTCCCCCATACACCAAAAAACCTACATAGGTACTATTCTTTCCTTCAGAATTCTTTCTGTATTTGTAATATAAGTTCAGGTCAATTTTCAAATTTTTGTTAGAAAGCAGGAAGGCTAAACTGTACATGGATAATTCAGGAAAAATAATGTCTTGATTTCAGCAGATGGAGGCTAGAAACCAAACACAGACTGGAAAAAAATAGGCTTTACAGTGCTACTGTTTCAGATACAGAGCAATATTACTGAGAGGAATGTTAAAGTGTGGGTTCCCCATATTTTATGGAATTTTCTTATTCAAATATCAGGTTAAAAAAAATAAAACATGCATGAAAAATTTTTGTAAATAAGGAAAATGTTTGATTTATTTTCCCCACAGCAATGTGAGCTTTACCTAGTGCATATAAATAAAATTATGCTTTTGGAAATTATAGCAGTGTATCTGTAATTCAGAGTTAAAAAAAGAGTGGTATAACAGTAATTAATTTTGTGTTTAACATATCTTGAAATAATCATCTTTGCCTTTTATCCTTAGCTGAAACTTCCTAAGCACCTTATTTTCACAGGAAACTCAAATCCCATCAACGTCCAATAAAGCTTAGGATATAGAGTGCATTGGCAAGTGGGACCAATCAAAAAATGCCTTGATAGTTTTAAATGTGGTTTTTTCCTCTGCCCTCCTGGGGATTGGATGAGGTGTGATTTAATTTTTGCATATATAAGCGATGTTATTTCAGGATACATAAATAGCAGAGTACAGCAAGCTTACTGGAGATGATTACTGGTCTTGTGTCACTGACCTTCTGTAAAATATTGGAGCGACTTTATTTTTAACCCTGAAAATAAGCTTGCTGAGTTCAAGGATTCTACACTGTATCTGCTTGCCTTTTTTTTTTTTTCTCCTCTTCTAGGGAAGCAAGCAGCTGCAGAATTGAAATGTTGCAAAGAAATTTACTTGTGCAAGTATTTTAGGAGATAGTGACATTCTTACCAGCCACTGAGGCTCAGATAGACAAGCTCTTCTTATGCTGTCGAATGCCAGAAGATTATACCTGGCTGCTGACGATCATTTTAGGTTATGGCAGGAGGAGATTAGCTCAAATTTATAACAGCTCACATTTCCCATTTTTTTCTTGGTTTTCAGAGTGGCATGGAAATTATATTTGTGAATCCCTGGGGACTCTCACATTGGTGTCAGTTTTCAGATTTTGCCAGATACATCTAAATGTGGACATATAATGTAATGGAAAGAAATTGAAAAAATTATCTGTTTCTTGATTCTTTATTACTGAAGAGTTAAGAAAGTGATTCCTTAGGCTATTACAGAAGTCCAACTGGATGTAAATGTTAAGATGAAATCAGATTGGTTAAGATTCCTTTGCCTGTGCATCTCTTGGAAAAAGATCCTATCAGAAATACATCAGGCACATGTGCTTTAGCTGTTTTTTGGAAAGATTTAACCCCAATATAAATTTGAATAAAATATATATTTTAGGACTAATTTTATAACAAAAGCTGAGTGTATTATATGAATATTGTGCTAAAGGATCTTTCATTACCTCACACATTCAGAAACTCTTTATCAAATCCAATATTAACAGCTGGTATGTATAATACATCAACAAATAGAAACAAAATAGATTTCTGAAAAACATAATTGAAATATCCATGGCTGACAACCACATGAGAATTGTGTGGTTCCGTTTTGCACAGATGCTTGTTGTATGTCCTTACAATAAGGATGTTGGCTGCATGTGCATGCTGAACTGCCTGGTAAAACCTGGTAAAACTACCTGATTATCTATGAGACATTACAAGCTGAGGCAAAAGATTTCTTCCTATGGTCCTCACTCTTTGCCACACAGTAAATATCTGTATTCTATCTAATCTAATGTGTTGGGCCAGGTATTCCTCTAACTTCAGGACAAATATTTCAAGAGTGGGATGTTGCAAGGTGAGCTTCTCTTGTAAACTAGAAGAGCTTTGAAATTTTGGAGAGTACAATTTTTTTGTTATTGTTATTGTTGTTTTGTTTGTTTGTTTGTTTGTTTGTTTTTTTAATAAACAGAATAAGGACCTTGATATAAAAATATTGTACAAGTTTTATTTCTTGACTAAAACAGGCTGTTGTATTAACTCTGCAAGCAGGAAGAGCTATGTCAAAGTACTATTTATTCTTAATTTTCTGCTTTGGCATATACTCAATTATAACTTTTCAAATGAAAGTTTTTCCCTGTAATCTTTTTTTTAAAAAAAGGTTCTGAAATAGTCTGATTCAATGTAACATTATTTGCTAAATGAAAGATTATTTATTCAAGAAGTGACTTGAAAGGCATTGTAAAATGTACGGTGAAGTTTTTTCACTTACAATTACATCCTTGTCTATGTCTTCTCAACTTGAAGGGCACATTTGTGTGATCTGCACAGAGATTCTTTCCTAACATCTAATAATTTTGTGGCTCTTTTCTTTCAGAAATTCTAAGTAAAACAGACTATATCTTTTTTAGATTGACTAGTGATGAGGTTTGTATCATATCTACAATTGTTACTTTAATGAATTTTTGGTTAGTTCTAAAGATTATGTTCTACATGGACACAAGTTGCAAAATGTAGTACCCAATTTCTTCTCTACACAGTGTGTTAACAGTAACCTGTCAGTAAGGAAAAAAATTAACAGTAGCAAAATTATACAGAATATATTATTATTGTTAAATATTAATTAAATGCTAACATCAAATACTGTTCAAGATGTTAATCAAATGAAAAGTTTTGGAAATAGATGGAAAGTAACTTAGGATAGAGATGGTGTACAGTATTATTAGACAAATGGTCTGGTCTCATTTGAGCAAGATAAATGATAAATTGGCTGGAGCACATAGATTGTTATTAAAATTTCAGGCAGGGAGTATTAATTTGGACACGCACCTTTATTTTATTCCTTTCCTCTTTTAATATTTTCAGTACATTCAGTGTTCAAACAAACCATTCACACATTGAATGGAGTGTAATACTCTGAAAGTCCTCATTTGGAACTGACTTCAACTTTCCTCACATTCCAACAGCTTTGTACTTTTTAGCAGGAACTAAAGAAAAAGGCAATATCTGCACATAGTTCTCAATTCTATAAAGTATTCAGATGTTTTTAAGACTGTAAGGTGAGCAGTTCCTAGTTAGAAATCTGCAAACTGGAAAAAGTCACTATTAATGTGAAGATAAAAGGATACAGATCTTGATAGGCTGAGGTAATGTAAGCATCTTAAAGTTTTTTATATCGAAGAGTAATTTTTAGTGTCTATAAATTCTAGCAAGGCTCATGTTTCTGCTGTATATTGCATAGTTTACCATCACTTACACTGATATACCCACTACTCTCTCAAGCTTTATTCCTGTTTTTCTATATCAGTAATAAATATGGAATAAACGAGTTTGGATCAAATTAGCATTTTTGTTGGTTTAAGCAAGTTTTTCATATAGCTTCACTGTCAGGCTTCTATTTGTTTCATTTCCATAGTAAACTGTTTGTCATCACAGCTCATTTTATTTAGCCTCTTCCAATCAATCTGCCTCCTTAGTTTATGAAGGCTTCTTGTTTTATTTTAAATTATGGGATTTCTCCTCATTTTATGTGTGTAAGGTTGCCATGATTGTGATGTACCTTTGTATAGTACTCTCTATACACAATTTTGAACATTTGCTTTGATAAGTCCCCAAGTGGTGACTCTAATGTTGTATTCTCTCGTATCCACTGGCCATAGCTTTAGCTAGGACTGCTGCCCTCAGGATCTCTCTGCCTCAGCTATTCAGAAAAGTTAAGAACACTGAACACCATACATCATTTAATATGAGTTCTCTGCTTGTCAGTTCATCACAGAAGTGAGTCAAAAGCGTTATTTCTGCATATTCCAGTAAGTCCTTTGCATCTTTTTCTTTAGCTGAGTTAGTGGCTCCTCCTTCCCCTCTAGCTTCACAGTCTTGCTCCTTGTTATCTTCTGGGTATCTGAAACTGTGAGTTTCACAGCAGTGAGCAGGTTATTTTTCAAAATCAGAGTGACCATTATTATTTTGGTATTTTTGCATACATTTTAGCTGGTTTAGTTGTTGTAAGTGCTTAAAGACTATATTTAGGCTTGCATCTTGAAACCTAACAGCAACTTACACAGTTGTTTAGAACTGTATGAAAAATGCAGCACAATTCCTCTACTCCTAATGAGGCATGGATAAAATTCATTTCAATTTGTTCCCTAGTAAGTGAAGTCTGTATTTATGCAGCTGAGGGCTGATCTGGACTCTGATAATTAGTCTGCCACATATTCTTACTGCAGTGTCCACAGCTTACTGCTGACACTGCCTCTTATGTTGCTGAAGTTTTGTCATTCTTTCAGTTGGTTATCACACCTCTGGCTCGTGGGGAGGTTTGGTACCATCACAGGAGTCAGATCTAACCCCTGCAGTCACCCAGCACCAGTTACTCCACCATCAGTGGTACCTGAGCACTGCCATGATCGTTTTTGCTGTTGGACTTCAGTGCATGAAGACAGCAGAGGGAGTTTTGGCAACTTTCTGTGTCCTGTTTGTACCCATCTGTATTTCTCAGAACTTGTTCTTTCCTGTGAGGAAAACAGAGCAACTGAGCACTTCAGTGCTTACCATCTCTGCCATGATTGGTAAATGCAGAAGTCCCTGTGATTTACAAAGTGCAATAGAATGTGTTCTTGGTGGCTGTTAGAAAAAACAGAAATACCTTTATAATTAGCTTGAGTGTGTGAGGAAAAGAGAATAGTTGACTTAGATACCAATGTTTCATGCCTGGTTCTTTAAGCTTACCTCCAGTGTTACTGCTGCAATAGCTTTGCTTTTTTTCCTCTTCCTTGCCATTAGAATTATGGGATGCTGTAGCAAGGAAGTGCTTTTTCCCCTTTTTTTGTAAGGTCAGCTTCATCTGCTGCGGTCATGTTAGAAAGCCTTTGCTCTCTCAAAGGACAATTACTTCTTTTCTCTTTATTTCAAGGCCTTTATCCAGCTCAGACTGGTAAATTAGTACAAAGTGCTTGCTCAGAACAAAACTGGAATGATGTGATTTTATTAAATGGGGTTTACAAAGGATACCATAAAAGTGAGGAATGAGTTTCAGTCACTTTTTCTGGACTGTGTTCAAGTTCATGTCCCTGAGAGAGCTTCAAAGAGCTGTGAGCATTAATTGTTTGTTTAATGATTTGGCCACCTTTGTAAAAACTGCAAAACTAAGTTTTTCATTACTGCTTTGGGTCATTGCTCTAAAACCTCTGTGTTAAACAGTTAATCATAAATCTAAAGTCTATTTTTGATGGTACTTTTTGGTACTTTCCTAGCACTTTTTACAGCCCTCCATAATTGTCATTAAAATAATTATTACCTTGGTGGAGATGCGAGCCAAGAATAAAGCAACTGATGGGTGATCCCAACGATTACTTTTATGGTCTTGCTTTTGATTAAAAACATATTCTTTTACATAATGCTGGTAAATATTCAAACTGTTACCTACTGTGAATTGCAATTTTTTTTTTTTACCTGTATCCCCAGGATTTCAGCAGTGGAACATCTGTTTTCTTTTGAGAAAAATATGATAAGCATCTGTTTGCATGGAAGATGTGAATGAAACCAGACCACATTTGTTTGCAGTGTTATGGATTATCTGGTCTTACACTGTTTATGAATAAATCATGCAGGATGGATAGTGCCGGTAACCACCAGAGGATGTTTTATACTTGGTTTAAAACATAAATTTATGTATTTGTGATTTTTCCTGTAGACACTGAAAAAATTTATGTTTTAAATAAAGAAGAAGCCTGTTGCATTTCTAGGCCAGTATTTAAGCTCATGGATACCAGAAGTTCTTTTAAGCCAAGCCATACCTGCTGTTAATCTGTATGAGAATATATCTTAAGAGTTAAAAAACAAAGTAAACCAAGAAAATTATCATGAATTGAACAAGAATGAAATAATATATTTTATTATTTGAGAAATACTGTGCTCTTCATGTAACTGGATTGTGTCCTAATGTACATGTGGACAGAGTTATGTTTGCATGTGTGGCCTGGAAGACTGGTCTTGCAAACCCCCATGCATAGTTGTGGTACTTACTGCTGTGAATCCTTTGTATAAAGTCCAGAATATTTTGTATTCAAAGAACTAGGAGGATGCACAAACATTTTTGTGCTCCAAACAGTGGGGAGATGCTCAGGTTTGAACAGGACCTGATACTAAGCACTGGCTTGGTGAAATATGGGCAACAAGTTCAGTGCTTGGCTGTTAGAGCTATGAGGTGATTTCAGCAACCTCTGCCTCTCAGCAGAGAGTGTTAGTTACAGTTAGTGTTTTTCCTTTGATGCCACATGTGACTTTGTTTGGATAACATGTACACTTTAAGATATTAGCACAAATCCAGATTGATGATCCTTGAGGGTCCCCTCCAGCTCAGCTTATTGTATGATTCTAAGTGTGTCTGTATTAAGTATTAGTTAATTGAGTTTCTCTATCTTGTAGGAGTTAACTTTTTTCTGGCAAGTTGAATTTTTTGTCTTTTTCCATGCTTTGCAGTACTTTGGGTGGTCTTTCTTGTGGTTCTGGCTGTGGGTCTTTCCCTTCCCCTCCATTTCTCATAGTTCACCTCCATGGTCAATTCTCTTTCAAAACAGGCTGAGCAAAATCTAGTGCAAAATCCAGACTAACATTGTGGAGATTTCTTTATCCTGTCTTCCAGTGATGTAGAAATACATTTCTCTTTTGTAGTCTGTTCAAGGTAGGCTAAAGTTAAAAAGCTGAGGGAAATAATATTTATGTACACACAGAAGAGGGGAAGGGAGGTTTTGAATGGAAAATTGATAGGTGGAGACACTGGATAGCTTCATAGCATGTTCCCTGTTAATCTTTTTAATAAGTTATGACAAAGAAGGGTCTTCCTTTCCCAGTAATTCCAGCTGTTAAAAGAAGTTGAATCCTTGCTGTAAAGGGCCAGTGGAGAATTCCTTTTATGGGAACACTTGTTGATGTGAAGTGGCTGGGGTCAATGTTCAGGGCAGCAGGATCTTTCCTTCTGCTGCCACAGCTTTCCACTGGCGAGGGGAAGGCAGAATTTTACTGTGCTCTGTCAGTTCACAATTGATTTAGGGTTCCTGGAGGAACATGTGCTAGAGAAACTGTGTAGGAGATACTTATGTTCTGACAGCTTCTGCAGGAGCAGAATAAAAGCTCTCTGTGCCGCATCTTTCCTGTGCAGCCTCCCAGCTCAGTTGCTCAGAGGATTGAGCCAGCTACTGTGAGATCCTTTCTTAAAAGCTGTTGGTTAGATATAAGCAAGTGCTTAAAGTATATCAGTTTAGATAATACACAACGAGTGTAAAGTGTAAGTCCCTAGAAAGGTATCAGACATCTGTGATTTAAACTATGGTTTTTGAAACATTCCTACATATTGTTGTTCGGGAATAGGGATAGGAGCAACTAAAGTAATCTAAAAAAAAGTTCCAGGCTCTTTTTGCTTACTTTTGTGTACACTGAATTTAGACGTATGTTTAAAAGTTTTGTGTGATTTTATTACTACTCTGTATTTACCATTTTGACAATACTGTTGCTTTTTAGCTAAGATAACCTCCCCACATCCCCAGCCCCCCAATCTATATTTGTGTTAGGGTTGACAAAGCAGTTCACTAACAGTGATCTCCAAAGCAGTCAGACTCTTGAAAATCATGGCTTTGAATCCCTGAATGTTAAACCAGTGAGTGCACTTGCATCTCTTTTCTCTGCCATTTTCCCCCCTACTCCTCTCTAATCCCTAGGATTAGATATGTGGGATAATTACATTTCCAGTACTTTAATTTAGGCCAAAAATTGAGACCTGGAACAGAAAACTTCCTAACACCTCCATCTGCTCTTGGAAAAGTTATTTCATGAAAATCAAAGCTTTTAGGCAGCAGATTGAGTTTTTGACTCATGGTGCTTTGAAGCAGCCGAGGGGATGCCTTGAGCTCTTAAAGTGTAACTGCTAAAGCAGTTACAGAGCAGAGTTAACATTCTGAGAAAAAACATCTACTCTCAGGCCAATTCAATGAGCTGGTGAGGATAATTCCAATTTTACTTAATAATAAAAATTGTTGTTGAAGTAATGATCAGTGTTTGGTTTAGCCATCTATACTTTTTATAGAACAAATATAAAATATTTATAATATTCTATAATTGTTTGAATATATATATAAAATAATGCATATGAGGAAAATAATCCTTATTTTTAAAGGTCTTTTATTAATGAAATGAGTTTTCAATGAGCTTCATGTTACAGATGCAAATGCCTGGTGAGATATGGTTTGAGACTGAGGAAAAGAAATGCACAAAGATGAGCTACTCTTTTCTGTTGCCATCACAGTTCCTGTATTGTATTTTCAAGAGCTGCTTTTTTTTGTGATCAGTGACATTTTTATTTTCTCTTGGATCTATCTGTTGCTGTGAGTGAGATGTTCGGCTGAAGTTGTTTGCTTAGTGCCATGTGGGATGGTGGAATTTTGACACTGCAGGAGGTGTATTTTTTGCTTGTTTCAGAGTCTGCCTTCATTCTTTCTATTTCTGTAGTAGTTTTGTGATGTGACCAGTTAACTTTTCCCTCTGTTTTAAGTATAATTCTCCTACCTGTTATGCACAGAGAGAGAATAGAGTGATGACAAGGAGTTTTGTGCTATTACGGTGCTACCTGGCCTAAATCTTGTTCCTGTTCTTCCTTCTGAGAGTCTGGCAAATGTGGTGGAGTAAAATGGTCCAGCCAGAAAGTCTTCAGACTCAGGTTGTGAATGCTTGAAGGAGTTAATTCACATGTTGGACAGAGTCTGACAGCTCATGATTAAGTCTGCAATGACTTAATTACAGCCACAGAAGCCCTTTTATCCATAAAGTAATTTAGCACCATATTAATCATAGACTTGCAAGTGGGGAGGTGTAAAGATGGTTATGTTTGGTAAAATCACCTGTGGGGAGACACATCTGTATCATGAGGAAGGCACTGATGAGGGCTTTCACCTCAGGAAGGATACAGACCCATCTCTGCTGCTGCTTGCACCTCTCCATCCTGTTGTGCTCTGTTCCAGAGCATCTGGAGTAAGAGGATGCCAGGATCTCTGCTTCACCTCAGGGCAGAGCACAGAGGGCCAAGGAGGAGCTGAGAGCTGTGTTCTGTAGGGAGCTCAGTGTAGTAGTTTGGGAATGTGTGATAAGAACAGCATGGGAAAAGGCTGGGGTACAATTTTCATGGTGGGGATGTACCTGGAAAGTGAAAAATGCAGGACTGTAGGAGTGGGCGTGATTTTGATGGCAATTAAAGGACTGGAGAGGGGAGAATATTGTCTGGTTAGGATGTACCAGCAGAACACAAGTGGGTTGGGATCCTGTTTTGAGGGATACAAAGTAGGATGCTGGGAAATGAAAGTGGAAGGAGATCATTTCCAGCAAATGCTTGGACAAGAGCCAGAAGCTGTCACTGCTCCCGCTGGTTCCCTGCACTGCCTGTGGTACCAGGATGAGCCCTGTGAGCTGTCTGCCCTACAGTTTTACTTGCTTTCTAAGTCAGACTTATTCTGAACCCCATATTCTTGTCATTATGGACAGTTACATGATTCTCAGCTAGGCTCTGGCTGAGTTTAGCAAGGAACGTGTGGATCCAGCCTTTTCTCCCTTTTCTGCAGCCTACTTAGTGCAACGCAATTGAAACAAAGTGAGTAAACTTTGTGTAGACCTTGGACTTCCCATGGAAATCAGGTGGAAAATGGACATTTTGCCTAAAAATACATAACAGTACTGACAGCAAGGGAGAATTTTGCATGATCAATCCTCCAACCTCTTTTTTTAGGTCATTGTCTTGATTCTGAAAAGAGTTATTGTTCATGTCTGACACCCAGACCATGTTCAGGACATATTTGAAAACCATATGCCAGGAAAGGGTTATAAGAAGGTAAAATTAATTTTACCGAGTTCTGGGTTAAGGTTCAGGCTGCTAAAATAAATCTTAAAAGTCAAAGCCATATTCTAATGTTCCATACTATTTTTATTTCCAACACTATCAGTCTTGAGTCTACACAAAAAAAGTGGTTTTTACTTACATATAAACATTTAGATGAACATAGAGGAGCTTATTGATTTTCTATACAGAGAATGATTTACTGATACTTTTCTCAGCTTTCATAATATTTATTTACTAATAGCTCCATTGATTTGGTTTCAGCAAAGAACTCCCCAAGCCCACAAAAGCAAACCACCTAAAACCTGAGGAAACCAATGTTCTTTTTCCATGTAGTACAGCTGTGTGCAGAAACAGGTACTGGGAGATAATAGGAACACAGCAAGTTGTAAAAACACAGGGAAATCCTGTGTAGCTGGTTCTGAATGTGAAGTCAATCTCCACCAGCTGCTTTCCTGTGAAGAGTCACCAGGAGTGTGCATCTCTGTAACATGACCTAAAGGCTGTCCTGCTGGCTTTGCAACTTAATTTTTTGTATTTGAAGGAACATTTATTCTCTGGGACTGAATGTTTAAAGGAGACTGATCTGAGTTTAGGATTGGTTGGGGTTTTTTGCATGTATGTAGACCTGTTGTAAATTCCACATTTCTGCACTTGTGTTTTTCTGTTTATTTGGCAGACAAAATAGTAAAAATGTTTGAACACACTCTGAATTCCCTTTTGCTGTCTCAAAATTTCATGAAGGAGAGAGTGGTGCTGCAAGCTTCAAAACGTTATGAGAGTTTTTTAACCTCAGATGCGTGAGTTAGCTCATCTGCACTGGTCGAATGCAGAGAGTTCAAAGAGACAGAAAACTGAGCAAGCACTTTGTAGTTTTCAGAATTAAGGCTAAATTGTGTGCTGAAGTACTCTTCTTCCTCTTAAGGTAACACACCAGAGAAGAGAGCTTGACAGAACTTAGCTGTTAAGTTCCTGCAAGTCAATATTTTGTTCCTAATACTAAAAAGAGTACATGTATTTTAATATTGGCACCAAAACTAGTAAAAAGCTCATTAGTGTCTCTCACAGAATGTACTCACTTCTCTTACACTGTGTTACCTGAGCAGGAGTAGCATGGAACTCAGCTAAGTGGAGCATTTCGCCCTTAGTACTGTATCACTCTGTCCCACAATGGAAAACCTAATTAGTGCATCCAAAGAAGCGTTAAATAGATTCCATGCTGTTTAATAAAGGCATTACTTGGTTTTGTCTATTGCAAAACATTAGAGGCAATGTTCATAAGGCAAGTTTTTGCTGCCTCTTTCACAACTTAGGTGCAGTTTTACCTTGTAGCTGCCTCAGGAAGGTTCGGTAATTTTCTTCTCCATCAAATCTTTCCTTTCATTGTTAAGCTATTTGTTTTGGTGTTATTGCATAATGGTACACACTTAGTGAACATCTTTGCCAGTCATTTCAACCTGGAGAAGGACAGCTCTTAGCACCAGAATATATCAGTCTGTTTGACTTGAGTTTCAGTTATTCTTTTTTGGTGCTGATGTCTTGCTAGTAACTGAGAAGAAAATCTACTTTGTGTCACCTGCAGCCCAAACCTTTTCATTCTTGTGTGCTCTCATTAAAATGAGAGATTTCTTCCCAAAGGTCACCATTACTGTTAGGTTTACACAGCCCTAATGGTGACATTTTGTCTTCTGACTTCATCCTTTAGCTGGTCTTTGTTTGGCCAAAGGTGTCTGAAGTGCAGACCTTCTAGGCTACATGCTGAAGTTCAAAAGGAGAAAAATACCACCTTAGGGAAGGGTGGAGGGGCTTCTTGAATCTGCCAAATTGTATCTTGTTGTACATGAAACTATAAAACTAAGAAACTGAAGGAATACCTCATTGTGCATAGCTAATCTGTTGCCTGCTGCCTGTGTTTAATGGGGAGGAGGTTGGTTTGGGTTTGTTTGGGTTTGTTTGTGTTTGTTTGTTTGGGGGTGTTGTTGTTATTGTGGATTTCTCTCTGGCTTCAGCTCAGTTTATTCCGATGCACTTTAGTGAGCAGAATCAGTTTTTATTAGGTGGTTTATTTGAGGTGTTGCACATTGCTCATCTAATATGTTCTGTAGAACGTTTCTAAGACTGTGTAAGTTGTACTGGATCAATCTTCATGATTTTTATTTTATCTGCCTTCATGGCAGTGCGAGGTGACACAAAGAGCACTAGTGACAGAGCTGTGAGCTGACTCTGTGGTTTCCCCTGGATGTTTGATTATTATTTACTGATATATGAACGTAGCTATCATAGCATATTATCTGCTTAGAATTTTTTGAGAACACGTACTTGCCAGCCCCATTCTTACCTGGAAAGCAGCTGAAGCTGTACCACATCACTTTGAGATTAAAACACCATGAACTGTTCCGTCATCATGCTCTCAGCTATTGATGTAACATAAATCTCTTCAGGCAGCATTTTTCTGCATCTTGTTCAAGTCATCAATGTAAAATAGGTCTGAATTTTGCAGCAGTCTTTGTTCACAGCTAACACAACTTTCCACTTTGGAGTTACCATCTCTTTAAATGTATTATTCAGGAATATTGAAGCAGCCAGTTGCTCCCAGAAAGACTGAAAACATAATAAAAGGCAACAGGAAAACAACATAAGCAAACACTTAATCAAGTCCAGAAACAACCTGTGTCCTTATGTCGTTACTTTGTGTGAGCCTGCAAAACCACACAAGTAGGAGTGTGATCTGAAGGTCAGCAAGTGCAGTGAATTTTCCAAATGTTAAATAATTAAAGAAACACCTGTGCCCAGCCAAATAACTTCATGCTGATCTGCTGTGAAAATGTTATGCCTAATAACCCTAAAAATGTGTAATTTCTTATGCCCGGTGGAGGCTGCAAGAGGAGCAGCAGTATATAAAGCATAGGAGGCATTGCCTCAAGATGTCTTAAAGTGTCTCTTAAGATTGATTTAGTAGTGTCCCAGTGTGTGTTTCCTAGTTCCTGCAATTATGTTTAGCACACTTCAGATGGGACTAAATGGGATTTAGGACTGCCAATGATTTATGAAGACTTAAATTCTACTCCTGAACTCCCAATGTTCTTAAGCCAACAGGGGCTTTAAAGGACATCACAGGTCATATATTCTTTCCTAAGGAGAAAGAGAAAAAAAATCCATATTGCTTGACTTTGGTCATCATATCTGTGCCCTTATTTTGCACTAAAGGGAGCACTATTGATAAAACAGCTGAATATTATAGGCTCATATCAGGAGGGAAGAAAACTGGTGTAAAATTTTGGCGTTTCATGAGGTCATGGAATTTTTTTCTAACCAGAAGGAAGGAAATAGGAGGAAGGAAGGTTTCAGTGTTAACATAGGATTGTGAAAAATCTGTAGAAAACTTGAGGGAAATCCTGCTTTAGTGAAATAAGGTTCCAGTGGGAGTGGAATACATTGAAAAAGCAAGAAAAACAAGATAAATGGGAAGGCAGGACTGTTAAACTGGATGGATATTTTTCTGTCTCTAAATTTTACATATATGCTTCTTTTAAATCTGCCTTGCTGACTGCCAGACTCCTGACTCCTAGGATGTGCCACCAAGCACATGAAGGCATAGAAGCAAAAGATGTGGTGACCGTCCTTTATTCATAGTCGTTTCGTCTTAAGGTATACTTACCTCTGCACATTATAGGCATAGAGATTTATTTCACTGTTACTGACTACATTCCAAGTTTTAAAGCAGATTGTCAAAATTGGCAAAAGATTCTTCTGATTTTACAATTGAGGAGTTTTGTCTGTGATTCATAGTAGCACTGCTTTCCCCAGTCCTTTCTGTTAAGTTCAGAAAACATCATTAACCATCTGAATAACTGTAAATGGCTCAATTATATAGACCGGGTATTTCAGAGGAAGTCACTGAATGACTGATAAGTTCTAATTAAATGTTTTCACTTTACTCTGTGGCTACTCTTGACAGTAACTGAAAACCACAGTGATTTAAAGCTTGCTAACTGGATTTTGTTAAATGACTAAAGACCACAAGTCGTGAGTAGGCAGTGATAGCCAGGTATTCTTATGGCTGAACCTGCATGTCACTGGCTTTGCCAAATCCGCCAATGCTCTGTTTCTCTGTAGGTAAAGAAGACAGAGCACTGGGATCTCAAAAACTGCCCCTTTTTCTGGTTCTAAAAATTCTAAAATAGTTCAAAATCTGTATCTTTATGGACCATTGCTGCCTGAATTCTAACTTCTCCATGTTTTGGAGTCATTGTAAATTTTTACTTAGTCACCCAACGTACTTTTTACTCTCAGGGTATTTAGATCCTTATTGAATTAGGCCCTAAAAGGTCTTTATAAGGCCCATCAGCATTTATAAATGAAGTAGGTGGTTATGTTTTATAATTATTTTAAATGAGTTTTCTGTATTTGTTAAAGGAATCTTCAAAAGTGATTTTTATACCAGAAAATTAAATACTCTCAAAGTTACAGGGCTTTGGAAAATTGTTTGCTTTGCCAAGATGTATTTGCAGAACAAAATGTTGACATCTCCCATTTTGGCATACTTTGGAAGATAATTCTTCTATTTTCAAGTGGAGCTCTGAGTTCTTTTATTGGATTACAATGGTAAATTAAGGAAGATTAAATTTGAAAATGACAATCTCATTGAATACAAATGCAATTTTGGAATCTTCTCTCATGAAGATAAGAGTGTTATAGATTATGTTCTCAGGTGGACTGAACACAGATCTTAGGATATGGAAATTCTTTCTAAAATAGAGGGTTCTTCTCCCATATGTTCTTACTAAGTTGTTAAAAGAGCTGAGATACTCTGTGTGAATGTTGGCTTTTTAATAGAAATCACTATACTCCACCACCCCTATTTAAGAGTAACCAGTGTAACCCAAATACTGATTCTTTATACCCATTGAAGGAGCATTTCAGGTTTTTGCACAGTGAATTCATGTGTTTGACCTCTGTTCTATGATGTTCCATAATGGACATTCCATAATGGATCCTGAGGTCTTGAAAGTTTTATTCAGAGTGTATTTCCTATGTGATGTACTTGCTGATTGGAGGACAGACGTGATTTATGGCACGCAGAGATTTTGGTCTATTTTTACATTCATGTGGGAAGTAAAGGGCACTGGTAATAAGGAAAAAAGGAAAGCAAAAAATACTGGTGAGAGAAATATCAGAAAAAGAGAAATTTTCAGCTCCTGAGGCTGGAGGTCATTATTTCAGTATCAGACTATGAAGAAGGATAGATAATCAAATGTTGCTGTGGCATCACGCTTTGGGCTGAGATGCTGATGCACGCATGCAAAGCTTAGATGTTGCCATGTTTTTGAACCAACCACAGAAAATGTGGTTTATCCTGCAAAAAACTTGATTTTTCTAGTGTACTGTTATAGTACAAAGCTACAAGGTGAAGAACCACTTTAAAAATAAATTTGTAAAGATGCCTGTGTTTTCAATTCTATTATTAGTTTCTAAAACATAGGATAGATAATTAAAAATCCATATAGTAAAATAATTCAACATACTGTTTTCATTTTTCAAGTATTTTTGACACACATTTGATAATTTTTCTTTCAAGAATAGCATGTTTATAAAAATTTGCTTTTCAGCTACTTTGAGGTTAAGAGTTAAAAAATTTGATAGATGCCAATATAGCCTACATTTCTTCTAAGGGAGAGTTTCTCACTGTTTCTTTGCTTTTATCTATTAATGTGAACAAGAACACTGTGATAATAGTACACATTTTGCATTCTGACAATCGTGATAAGCGAGGAGGCTTTTTATCCAACAAAATAAATTGATAAATACAGCTGATTCAGACTGTTTACATAATCTTTCCAATGTCAACAGTCATTTAAATTATCCTAACTTTATACTGCATCTCCAAAATCCAATTACAAGCTAATAATAATTGTCAGTTTTACTCTAAACCTTTAATGATAGGTCACAAGGGATGTTGTACCAGAAGGATTAAATCATTGTAGACTGTTACTATGCCCAGCCTTAAATTACTAACCTCTTATCTCATGGTAACAGAGCTACTATATGTTTTGTCACCATTTTTGCTAAATAGAATAAATGTCACCAAAATTAATTTCATCTTTCTTAAATTAGCTTCTTAGTATGATTTCTCACTTCAGTCAAAATTTATTTCTTGAAGAATTTAATTTCCTTCTTAATCTATTTTATTTGAGAATGAGGAGGAAGAACTTTCAGGAGCAAATGCATTTTAAATCATTCTGTGGCTAATTTTGAAATTTACTCTTCATTAATAACTGCTGACACTTGCAGGATGAAATTTTTTAAGTCACTGTATACTTAAAATCAAACTGGTTCTGCTTAGTTCATCCTGGCTATATTTAAGGCACTAAAAGTTAAAAGGGGGTGAATCTTGCTTGTAAGGAGAGGTACTGCTTAATCATGTGCATAGCAGATTTCCCATGTGATGGATGGTTCAAGGGAATGTTGTAATTAGATGGTACAGTGTAGTTGCATTTATTTGGTTTTAATCATATTAAGGATGCATAAAAGTGGAGGAAAATATACTTAATATAAAGAGTAATGTAGATGGAAGAAATACTAGCTCAAAAAAAAATCATTGAGAGTTGGCATTGTCATACAACACAGTGACAGCAATTTCTGTCTGAGTTACTGGCATCCTTAAATAATATTTCCAATGGAATGTGTATTTTAAATTTTTAAAATGCAGCTATTGGCTTTCTCTTACATTTCCCGTTCTTTTGATGAGCTCAGTCAAAAACTCTATAGACTTGCAATATAATAGTTCTTTCAAAGAAAAGAAATCAGAAAGATGGAGCAATTGAAAAGGGGAGGATTCAAAAAATGAACCTGAAGTGACAGGCTCTGTCTGAAATTATCACAGCTGGTGATATAAGGCAAAATGGGGGAGGAGGAAGGATTTTTAATGCTCATAAATAAAATCTATTTTAAAATATTGAAATCTAGAGGGACTATATTGGCTGAAATAGTAAAAAATCTATTAAATGGCTATGATTTCCTTTTGGAAATGCGGTACTCTTTAGAAATCTATAGCATAAAAAACAGAGGTGACTTAAAAAAAAAAGAAGTAAATTCTTCTGTCAGCTGCACATGATTATCAAGGCTTTGTAAACTCAATTAGAAGAGAAGAATTTATCCAAAATCTGATTAAATATTAGTGCCAGCAGGGCAGAAAATTAAACAGAGCATACACATTAATAATCTATTAAATGTTCTATCAACTTTGAACAGCTGTAGCAGTTGTAATCAGACATTTCTTTGTGGCATCCTACACATTTATATGGGACTGGGAAGTCACTACTAGATTATTATGGTGGGTGGAAAGTCAGGCCAGTCTGTCACTCTTCTGACTGTGGAGGGAGTCTGTATACAGGAAAATGCTGAGTTTGTGTTTTAGCAGGAACTGTCATCTCCACTTATTTTGAAGTGTTGATACTTGTCTGTATCATAGCACTGCACGTGTACCATGGTTTTTGTAAGATGGCTCAAGAACAGCCTCAGAGAAGAGCATGGGAAAGTCATTAGTCATAACTATAACTTTCTTGTGAGGGGAAGAGGAGGGCCAAACACTGATCTCTGCTCTGTGGTGACCAATGGCAGGGCTGAGGAAATGGCCTGAAGTTGTGTCAGAGAGGTTTAGGTTGGGTATTAGGGGAAGGTTCTTCACCAGAGGCTGTTTGGGCACTGGAGCAGCTCCCCGGAGCAGTGGTCACAGCACCAGCCTGACAGAGCTCAAGGAACATTTGTACGACACTCTCAGCACACGGTGTGACTCTTGAGGTGGTGCTGTGCAGGGCCAGGGGTTGGACTTGGTGATCCTTGAGGGTCCCTTCCAATTCAGTTTACACTGTGATTCTGAGGTGTGCAGAAATATGGCTATTTTGTACTACCTCAGCATTTCTGAAAGAGAAAGTGTGCCAGTAGGGCTGGTAAAATTGTAGGTTGCTATTTTATAGAAGATATGTGATAGCCACTACCCAAAATAAGTGTAAACAGCAATATGAATAGTCTCCAAAGAAGCAAAATTACTTGTTGTTCTTGAGCTGGAGTAGGAAACCAAATGATTGATAGTTTGAATGCTTTTGAGAAAGCATTCTTGAGACTCTTAGGTCGTCCTTATCCTACCTTTCTATAAAAACAAACAAATAAAAAAACCACAACTACTACTAGCAGATTCTGAAAATGGAAAGAGGTTTTTCCTTTTGTAAATTATCATTCTTTGTTTTGCTTTGGTTTTTGTGGGTTTTTCATTGATGTTTTTTGTTACTTTGTTTATTTGGTGAGAGTTTTTTGTTACAGATTTTTGGGGGGGATTTTGTTTGATTTCTGGTTTTTTTCCTCTTGGAGATATTGATTAAGTGTTTTCTTGGAGTTTGTGGTCTGATTTCTTTTTTTTTTGTAAGTTAAATTTGTTTGCTTTCTTTCTGCATAATAGAAATGGAAGAAATACTGTGCTGTCATTGTTGTGAATAATCATAATAATTTGGGCAATGCTGAACATTTTCTTCCAAATTCTAATTATAACTAAATTTAGTTATAGTCAAATTGAGTTAAAAATAATTTTTGTAATATTGAAGCACATATTTATAAACTAGAAATTATTCTGGGTTGATTTTTGTGGCATCTTTTCTAAGAACAGTTTTCACAGTGACCACAAGTAATCTACATTAGCCATCTATCTTTTGTTCTGTTTTAGTCTTTTGCATTGTTTTTCTATTCCTCCTTACACAAGATGGATAAAGGAAAAGGTGGTTCTGCATTGGCCTTAAAAATCCAAGTGCAAGTATTTCTTTCTCTCATCTTTTCACTTAGCTGGAGTACAATTTACTACACAATGGCACAATCCTAAATGTCTGTGCTGTGCAATGAACTCAAATTAGGATTAAAGATTGTCAATTTTATTCTGAAAAGCAATGCTAGGATAATATTGGCCATCCACCAAAGCTGTACAGGCTTGAAAAGTTTTGCTGAATGTGCACAGAACTCCATTCAGGCATGGGCAGTTCACACTGGCAAAGGTCAGCTCTCGTTCTCCTTCTGTAAGGCCTCCAATTTTTCATCATTAGCGTCTTTAAAGATTGCTGCTGGGGTTTTGCAGGAGGTAAGGGGCGAACACCAGTAGTGTTATAGAACAAGGACTGGTACCTATTTAGGGCTAAGTGTCAGGGAATATCCAGACATTGAGGAGGGAGTGGCAAATGCTGAAAAAAATGGAGCATTACTTTCTTGGCTAAAGAAAACTGGCCTTTTCACAAAGTAACGTAAATAAAGTGCATGTTGGTATGATCATATAAGTATCTTTCCCTTTGGTCTTCAGCATGAATATATGAGATAAACATGGGAGTTACTCAGTTTGTAGGTGGGAAAGAAGGGAACATAATTGTGAGGTAAAAAGGAAATTAAAATGTGTGGTGGAACTAAGGGAACAGAACCAAACCCATGTGCTGGAGTGAGTGTTACATTGCATAATGCTACATAATACACGTTGTAGCAAACAGCAATAACTGACTCCTTACTGCAAGCTTGCTGTTTTCCTCCCCACCAGCTTAAGAGTGTTATGCTGTGTTGAGAAGTCTTCTTAATTTAGGTGAGAGTTACTTCATATCACACTGTTGTTATGTTCTTTTGAAGTTCTAGACCTTTTTGTGGCCAGGTTGTGATGGAAACCTTCCCTGCATTATCTTTTACACAGATGGCTATGCAAATATGGATATATCTTTCTAGTGAAGAGATAGCCTGTAACAGGTGGGATTTTTCTAAATCTAGGCACACCATCTCCTTGAACACTAGAAGCTAAATCGTGGTGTGATGGCCAGGAAAGAAACATCTGCACTGGTTTGCAGTGTTACAAATTATGGGCAAAGTCAGAAGGTTAAACTGGGTCACGGCCAAGCTGGAAGAGGTCAGCTCAGCTCACTGTTGAAGATTTTGCCAATTCAGTCAGCTGACTTTGTAGTGAAACAGATGATGGGTCTTGCACAGGCAATTCCACTGGCTCAGATGTAATGATAGTGACCCTCACCAAAGGATGTCAAAAGCAGTTAGAGACTGAAATGGGGATTAGCATCCTAACTAGGCACAGGCTTTTCCCTTGTGGCCATTTGTCATGTCTGGCAGGATTGATAGCTTCAGTGAGAACACAACACTGTAAAAGTCAATATTGTCCTGGATGTGGAACATCATCAAATGATCTGCTTCTGTGTGTTGATTCTTACCAGTGACACGTGTGCCAGGATAGCAATGAGCATTCGGTTTTAGCAGTAGGCAGGATCTGAATTACTGGAGGAAAGGGTTTGTAGGGGATGTCTCATTTGAGCCACTCACCAAAGTTCACTAGCAACAGCTCGCTCAGATTCTGATTTCCCAAACTCATTGACTTTATACATGGTGCTAAGTATATCCAAATCTGCTTAAGTTCTGAAAGCAGTTTAGCAGCATTTAAAGGGAACAGCACCAAAGCTAAAAGCATTTATCTACTGGCAAACTGACTAGTTTAGGTGCTCATCAAAACTGCTGCTGTTTCTTGAACAGTGTAATAACCTGGGCCTCCCCTACAGTCTGCTGCAAGACGTAGCTGTGCTTTCCTTTCTCGTATTCCATTGGCTATCACATCCATTGTTGTTTCCTTTTATTTGGTGCTTATGTCTTCTCCAGGAAAAAAGAAATCTGAAAATAGATACAGTCACATTTCTAGAGTCTGCATATGTGCCATTAATCAGAATATATTTCCTTCTGACCCTGACAACCTTCGAGGTTATCATGAGGCTTTGTGATTGTAGGTGATTTCTCTCTCTCCCTCAAAATGCTTCCATGTATCTCATTTCCAGACATAATGAAGGAAACATGATATCCATGGTATATTCGTTCTTTGAATGAAGGTCAATAGGCTGTGGACAAATCTTTGCTTCCTCCTCTGCTTGTTGTTTCCAGCAGCAAAGTAATCTGCTAACCTGAAAGGCAGAAAAACATGATGCATCCCCACCCTAGCAAGGAATAAAGAGAAACCTTCTCTGTGCACCAGCCATTCTCTTCATTGCTAATTAAAATGATTTCAACTGCTACTAAATCATTTCAACAAGAACCAGAGAAGTAGAATGATGCACTTAAGTTTTGAAAGGGCCTGTACCTTGTTTAAATGGCTCCCCAGTCCTCAGCTATGTCCAGTGTTTTCAGCCCACCTGTAATTCTGTCCAGAGCCAGATCAATTATGCTTAGTGAAGATGTGGGCATTTACTCTGTGAAAAATGAGAAACCATAAAACAATACATATATCTTTCTTTCTGTGGTGAAAGTTTTTATTTGGCTCGCAGAATTTTGCATAGATCTTTTAACAAGCTTGGGGTAGGTAGGGTGTGTGTATGGCTTCATTGCATACAGTAATTAAACACAATATTGGCTGGCTGCTGAATTTGAAGAGGCTTAGATAATATGACAATGTCTTTTCAGTTCCTACATAGAAAAGATTTACTATGGATGTGTTATAAACCTGTGATTTATAAACCTCATTGACTTCATTAGTCCCCAGGGGCTTTACTCTTGTTAGCCTGGAAATGCCTGTTTAAATTTAATTTTTTCCCCTTTTTTCTTTTTTTATTTAAATTATGACCTCATTAGAGTGAAAACATGGCTCCAGATTCTTGCCTTGTGTAAATCAGCCAAGTCTTGCAACTAACCCCAGCTGAAGATCCAGGCTGTAAATTGAAAACCTGTCCTTTTGATTTGCCTTTTCTAATCCCAAAGGCTGGTCCTAGTGTTAGAAACACCCTCATACTAATATAAAAGTGCATTTCAGTAACTTGTTTTGTGTGTCTTCTTCCAGTCAAGACTGTAGTCTCTCAGTGTGCCTAAGACTTAGGCAAACACACGTATGAGGTGTAATGCAGTAAATTTCTTCTAAAGAGGAGTTGGGGCAGGATGTTTAAAAAGATGTGCAATAGTGGTAAAGGGTAGGATTGCAAAAACTGTGAATGGCAAATAAGATTAGGTTTCAGTCTGTTGCATTTTTTCAGTGGTAAGAGGACCTTCATTTTTGTATTTTTCTTAAGTACTCTAGTTAACATGAAGAACATCTCATAAAATTTGTTCAAGGTAAAACAGATAAATGGCTTCACTAAAGTTGTCAGATTTCACTTAATGAGTATTTTTTTTAATGCTCCATTATTCAAATTCAAAATCATCTTGAGATTATTGTTGGATTGTGGCACAAGTTGTTGGGAGTTTTCTCTTCATAACAGATTTTTTTTTCTTTCTCTATTTTAAGAACTTGAAAAACTATTCTACCTAATCTTTTACACTAAGTCCCAAACAGTTTTATTTATAGTTGCCAGAAGTAAGTTCCTAATGTTATGTTAATTAGAAACATGTGCTGAAAAAAAGAGGCAACTTTTAAGCTGACACTATTTTTGAGTTAAAATCTGGCATCCCCTTTCTACTGACAAGCCTGACAACTGCAGCAGCAATCACCTCATCAAATCTCTCCGTTGTGTCTTTCCTGGTTTTTGGCATTCTTCCTGTCTAAATTTTTATCAGATGAGTGCTTTTTCTTGGCAAGTATTTTGAATACCTTCTTGTTGCTTTATCTCTGCACTATCACCCCTTGCCCTTAATGTCATTTCTCACATGTAAGACTGTGGCAGAATTCGAAACAAATTAGTTACGAACACAGATTCAAAGACCAGCTTTTCCTCTTGGCTCACTGGTCTCTTCTCCCCTCACTTTTTAAACACCAGTGTGTCACAGATACTACATGAACACTCAGTTTTTAAAACATTTTTGATGCTTTAAATCCTCAATGCTGCATCTACCTTTTTTCCACTATCATGTGTCCTGTAGTGCTCTTGAAAGGTTTTCAGCTCGTGATATCTGGATTTTAATCCTGAGTTTTGGAACTAGTCGGTAGGCTGTGTCAGAATAAAAATCTTTCATTATAAATGCTTTAGACCACAGCCAAACTACCCAAATAATTTGTTTCTTAAAATAAATACACAAAGATTGAGTGATATTTCCAAGCAGAATTCATATGAATGAAGACCAGATTTCCTTTCCAGAAAAGGAAGCCTAGGGAAAACGTAGGCCTTCTCTGGAAGGTGAGACTGGTTACCCAGGACATGGAGAAATTATTATAGTGTCTCTCACTGAGAGCACTGTAAGCTGCCGAATGCTCAGCAAATAAAACCCCTCTTCAGGGTGCCATGAACAGGCAATAAACTTCAAATGGTTTTGAATTTGAGTAATGGCACATTAAGGAAACATATTAATTAAGGTAAATTTGGCAATTTTATTGGAGCCCGTTTTCTAGTTCCTTTAGTCAATGAAGAGCAGTGTAAGCTGCTGGACACGCAATGTTTTTTGATGCTGGCTGCTTCTCTTCATTGCCTAATGACAGTTAAGCCTTCTGAATATCCAACACAGTTGTACTGCTAAGTTCTTTTGAGAACTTGAGCTGTAAATCCCAGCTTACCTAACTAATGTAGTGGGCTCATTTTCCAACAGCATCAACCCCTTGTGAAGGCAGTAGAAGTAGCTAAGTATGCAGGGGATAGATATATGCACATACTCTCTCTACAGATAGAAACATATATATATATATATATAAACACATACTCTTGGGGCAGGTGTTTTTAAAGTGGCTAAGCACTAGGCTCTAAGGGCAGGATGAGTGTGATTCAAGCTTTTAAAAGCAGATAACAATGTATAAAACATTAAACATGTGCATAAGTAACTAGAAGTCTCAAGCTGTCTATGTTTTCCTTGGTGAAGTGACCTAAGCACATAATATTCTGCTGCTCTGTGTGTCAGCAGAAGCTGCCATTTTGAATGTGCTGAGGCTTTGATGGCCGAGTCCCTCCTTGGCTTCTTTGGTTTGCAAATTCCAAGTCTTTTGAGAGTGATAGTGCGTGTCTGAGTGGGCAGCACACGATACAGTGAAGGTTGTGGCAGTCACAGACACACTCCAAAACACGGGACAGAAGGGGAGCAGCCTGCTAGTCACAGGGTTGATTCTGAACGTGTGGTATCAAACAGGGGTTTCCTCTGTCACTCCAGTGCTGTCTGGCAATTGATTTTACTCCTCCTCTCTCACACCGTGATCTCTGTTGAGAATCCTGTTAGCTCTCCATGGCACTGGGGGTCACAGTGCCCAGTGACGTGCCCAGGTGTCCTGATTCCAGGCCACGCTCCAGCTGCGCAAATATGTGCCCCATGGGAAACCATGGGAGTTGAGCTTGTCCCTCCAGAGTCTGTGCAGCTTCTTGCCCAGGTGGTCAAAGAAGTCAAGTAGAAAGTTGTTTCTTCCCAGTACAGATGGGTGTGTGTGGACCAACATTGCAGCATACTGCAGAACACAGGTCTAGCCTCTTTCTTTTCAATTTCATTACAGGAATCTTGTGCTGGTAATACAAAAAGACACAGTGGTTCTCTTCTTGCCAGTCTAATATGTTCCTAGGTTTAGGTCTATGTGTACTTTTTAAAAATGGGATGTAAATTTACTCTTGTAAATTTAATTATAAAATACTTTCAATTCACTTGAAAAATCATCCTGTGAACATTCATAAGATTTTCTTTGACACTCATGGTTTAGCGTGCAGTTGTTTTCATAAGTCGTGTTGCAGCAGAGTGATCAGCAATTAAAAACATACAGGCATGCCACACAGAGTAAAGGCTGCCTGTAACTGCACCCCAAAGGGTGGTTCAGTCACCGCTTTGCATCATGGTGCTATGTTATTACTTAACATGCAAAAGTGTTTTTAATGCTCTGTGTACAACCAAGGCTTTAACTGATCTGTCCCATGGGAATGAAGATGAATGATAATTCTACAGTCTGCTATTAAATGTTTGTACTAATTTTCCAGTGTTATATAGAAGAAGGCAAAGGCCATGATGTAACTGGACAATCAGCCCTCTTCTGGATGCTTGGCACTGTCATTTTGAGACTCAGTTTTGACATCACTTAAAGTAGCGCGTAACAACGTGGAGAAGAGAAAGTTAAAATCTGATGTGTTAATAGAAGAAACTATTAGGGATTAAGATGCTGATTTATTAAAATACCTTGTGGAATAGCAAACCAAATCTCTTAAATCTATTG
The DNA here is from genome assembly GCF_021018805.1 of Prinia subflava. Lineage (NCBI taxonomy): Eukaryota > Metazoa > Chordata > Aves > Passeriformes > Cisticolidae > Prinia > Prinia subflava. Next base: position 22,121,789 of record NC_086255.1, read on the forward strand.
TTCAAACAGAATACTTAATACAAGTATTTAAGACCAAATACACTTCTCCTTCAGTATAACGTAACGCTGATTTGTAGAATCAGAGCACAGCAAAAATACTGCAACAATAATGTTGTTGGAAGAATGTTAAGCACATCTTTATGAAAAACCAACATCACAGGAGCAGTCTCATTGCCGGTATTGCTCTCTTCCTGCACTGTAGCATGTGCAACATCCAGGTCACTGCCAGTGCAGAGCAGACAAGCTTAAGCTGCGATGAGTGATACTGAAGGGGGCAGGGGAAGGGGGGCTGTGCGTGTGGGTCTGGACTGTCTCAAACTCAGACCCCAAGCAGAGATCCAGTGCTGGCAAATACAGTGCGAGTCTGCAGGGAAACTCTGCAGCTTCAGTCTGCAGGGAATGGGAAAGAGTAGTTCCAGATAGGCCACCTTGACAAAGGTATTAGGTGTAGCAGGACATGCTGGTGTTCTGAACACATTGACAGTTATGAGCTTTTTAAGCAAATGTTTCTCATTTCTTTTTTCTCTTTGTTAGTTAAGTTGGATTGGGTGGCTGGTGCTGAAACAATTTAATCCTTGTCTACAAAGCAATTTATTGCAAGTTATTGCATCCTATTGCAACTGATTGCTTTATTGTTGTTGGCGTGTTCTGTGCTTTTTCTCTTAGAAATTTCATTTTGCAAATGTAGTAATAATATTTTACATGTGTAGAGTGCCTTTCATCACAAAATACTTCACAAACTAGACAGTTTTTGCAGTTAGTTGTTTGAAAGTGACTTGGGCTGGTATCAAGAGACACAGCTATCTTTGCTCATACAGCCCAGTCAGGCTGAAGATTTTTCTTATTGTATATTTTATTGTAACCTATATTTTCACCCGAGTAATAAATGGCTAACTTCCATACCTGGATTAGATGCATTTACTGCTGTGACTCAAAACCTGAAATACTTTCTGGGTAGGAAAACAGTTTCAATTACACTGGCTGTCACACCACTGGCCTGATGGACCACAAAATAAAAGAAAAAAAAAAAAAGAAAAGAAACAGCAAACTCCCTCCCAAAAAAAAAAAACAAACCCAAAACAAAAAACTAACCAAACAACAAAAAAACACCTAAGTGCAAGAAAGTTATTGAGACCCTAAAAAAAGTATTTTTACCTCTTATTATTTTCTTTTTGTGCATTTTTAGGCAGGTATGATCTTAAAAAGTGTTACTAATCCAGATCCTGTGTTAATTTGGCCAACTGCTGCAAGATTTAAAATTTGCATTCCTCCTTTTTATTTTATTGTCTACTATGGCCTAAAGCTAAGACACTGTATTAATAAAACTGACCAGCTAGAGGTAAGGGCAAAGGATTCTGTGCTCTGTGGTAAGCTGGCCTTAAATTGGAGCAAATCCTTGAAAATTCTGTGGCATTCAGTGAAAGAACTGAATTAATTTAAACTGAACTGCACACAACCTTTTAAAAAATAAATCTGCTACATATATGGATAATACTACTCTTAAATATTCAGCCTCTTTTACTTACTTTAATTCAGCGGATTTTTCGCTGTCTCCACATAATTTCCGTGTAAAAGGAAAAGCTAATCTACTGGTTCAGACAAAAGGCTTAAGCTCAGATGATCTCTGTTCTGTTTCCTTTTTATCATGTTCTCGCATTTTTTCCTCCATCTGTAAAAAGGAGATGACAGCACTTCACTGCCTCATGATTGTGGAAGGATAAATACATTGATTGTGAGATGTTAAAAATGATCGAGCCAAGTATGTAACTAGGCCAATTTATACAGACACATTCTTTCAAGTTAGGAGTTGGGATATTCTGTCTTGGAGAAGTGTGGGAGAACAGTTTTGCTGTTTGGCTTCAGGTATTTAGTAGTGAAATGGTTAACAAAATATATATACAGGCAATGTTTAGGGTTTAGAGTTAACACCCTATTGAGATGATTGAAAATAGTTCACATCTTGCTGAACTGTCATTTTGAGCTGTCTGCCAATTTAAGAACATATTGCTGCCTCAGTTAACATATGGTTCGAGTTGATACAGTTTTCTGTGCAACCATGAGAGCTAGACACATCATTATATGAAAATGAAAACAAATGGCTGAGTCCTGAGCTTGCTGCTTTAGGTCCCCCCAGTGTAAGCACGAGTTCAAAGCCACCCAGTCTCCCCATTTGGAGATTCCTGCAGCATGAGAGAGCCCAGGTGTGGTGATGAGCCACACTAACCTGCTCCTGTGCCACAGGGCTGCGGCACGCAGCCTGTAAGGGACATTCCCAGCACAGAGGGTTTATGGTGTGAACACAATGGCAAAGGATCCCCTGGGCTGCTGTACCTAATTTGTCAAGATTTAATTAGAATCTGGGATTGGTCAGCCTCCTTTTGGGATTTCTACTCCTTTACTGTGTTTACTGTGTCATTGGTGTTTCGGATATGTTATACTGGGAACTTTAAAGGACTGAATTCTAAGATCTGGCTGCATCTTAACCTGTGTTCTACTCTAAGTTAATGCTAGCAGATCTAAGAATAACTTTTCTAAGGAAATACTTTGTTTAGTGAGCACCATAAGATAGCTTTCAGTATCTGCAGAAGTAAGGTTGAAAAGCCTTCTACTGAATTAATAATGGCTCTGTTCTAGAACAGCAGCAATTTTGTTTCGCATATTAGCTCTCTTTTTTTCTGATGTGATAGAAACTCGATAGTTGTGTTACTATTTACTTTTTTTTTCTTAGTTTAAGTTACAGTTTGAGCACTGCATCTTTTTTCTACTTGGGCTAGGTAAATTTTGCAATATTTTCAACTCACTTGGTATCCACATATTTTCACTGATGAAGTTCCTGGTATGTTTCCTACCATAATAGAAAAATAATTCACTCCAAATTATATTTAAATTATTTTGAAGGTATGGCTAAAGCTGACAAAACCAAAATAAAAAGTTGAAGCTGAGATTTCATCTTTTCTTGTGCTGTGGAGCAGATGCAGACCAGAGCGAGTCAGGTTATGTGTACAGCATAAAGCTATCCAGATTTGGATAAATGGACTTCTCTCCTCGTACATATGGCTTTGAAACTGGCTTACTTCCCAACATTCTTTTTGACTCAACTTTCAGATTCAAAGGAATCCAAATATCTGACCAAAACTCATTTAATTTTCTCCTGCCTATTAAAAGTAAGTATTTGTGCAAAATGAAACCACAAATCAGCTCAGGTTTGCTCGTGAGATTGATGAACCATAATGAATCTTTCTATGAGCTCAGTCTAAATTTCAAGCATGTAATAAAATACAAACTCATACCTAAAGGCTGCTTTGAGTATATTGCTGTATATCTCATAATTTTCTTTCTTGTTGTTTGGGTCACTTATTTTGGGGCATTTGCAAGCCAGCCAGCTGACAGAAATGCCGCTTAGCAATCCCACTTGCAGATTGCCTATAAAAGCACTGGTATACAAATTGCAGAGGCAAGCACCAAATGGCAGATTTTTGGTGATAAGGTAGCATTTAATTCTTTGGAGCTGCTGGAGGGCATAGGCCAAGATCCATGGCTGCTCCCCAGCTCAGGTTTTCCCGATTCATGGTTGCCTCCTGTGTGTTCCTTGGATTTGATGAGAAGCTGCTGCTCCCCGCAGTCCTGCCTGTGGTGAGATCCCGGGGTGGTGCAGGCAGGTTGGGTGTGGATCAGCCTTACTTTGGGAGGATTACACTAAACAGGATCTCACTCGAGTGTTCTTTTCACCCAGGTTGATATTTAACAGTAAGCTGATAATTGATTTTAGAAGCAAATTATCTCCTCCTTTCTTTTATGCATAAATCCACATTTTAAAATGGCAGCATAGTGATCGTAGCTATTAAGTAGAGATGATTACATCCTAACTGATGCATTAGACCTATGTGAAGATTTCTGTGTATGTTACAGGGTGCTACTATATTTATATTCTTGTTTGCAACAGGGAACCTGTTGGATTTGTCCTGTGAGATCCTCATTTTTGGAATCTAGATTACTACCATTAGGCTCAATGACTCTATTGCTGTACCACTATGCCTTTGCCTAGCAGAGTGACACTACCTTGTAATTTATAGGTAGTGAGAGGAAAGGAACCAGGATGCATTTCATTGATCTTTCCATGTAGTAAATGTAAAATTCATGTGCATTTTTGTTTGCTTTATGGCTGTTCTCTTTCCTTTTCCTTATTTAATATGCACTTCATACTGTGCCAAGGGGGTCAGTAGGGCAAATCAAGGAGCCAGATGGCTTGCCTCTACCCTAAGGAAACATACCAATATTTAGCTGGCCATTTTCCCAAATAAAGGCAAGACTGGAATCCGCAATAAATGGGAGAGTTGGTTAAAGCTGCATCCTTTTCTTAGATTCACAGCTACAACCTCCTTGAGGCATGAGCTTTTTATACTTCACTGCCGCTTTCCAGCTTTCTCCAAGTAACTGCATCTTAGAAGATATTAGAGGGGGGTACAGCTCATTTTATTTATGGCCTTTGCACAGTAACAAGTTTCAGTTATTATAATCTGACTGAAATAAGAAACCATAATCCATGGATGAAAAGACAGTGGACAAACTCAGTTAAATCCCTAGTACCCTGAGGACGTATATTTTGTCCATTTCTGGTTTTTTATGTTCTCTTTTTTCTGCTGTTATTCCCAACTTTAACTTTTGAAAAGCCAAGCAGTTTAAGTGGCCGGGCCTGGGGAGCTTATTTGTATGCAGCACAAATTTCAGGATCTGTTCCCAAGCCTGTGCAGAGTGAAAAATGGCCTGCATTTTCTTGATAGCCCATGTGGTTGTAAAGAATAAATGGCTAATGAATTACAGATGAACATTGACGCAAATTAATCTTCCTGATGTCCCTGGGTTATATGGCAGCCATTTAAAAGTTTAATCAATACACTAAAGTTGAAAACATGCAGGCACTGCAGTTGTTTGGATGTAATAAACATCAGAGGGAAACGGGAGGCTTGTACCCAGTCCATGTATCATAATGACAGGTATTTATGTTTAATGGACTAAATATTTTTTATTGGAAGAGAGCAAATGTCAGCTTAACTTTGTAAGCCCCGCATTCAACTTTCCTTTGAGGTTGGTGAGAGACGGCTGACATGTCATTGAAAATGAAATGTAAAAAAACCAATTGAGACAAAGCGAGGATAAGGAGCTGTTTTGCCAACGAGATGTTGCTTTAATGCTCTGCACCTATTCATTAAATAAAATGTAAACTCTACCATTTCAAACGTTGCAGTAAAATGGTTTACTAGGGCAGACTTTTAATGGTTATTAGGAAAAACAAGAGCCAACCGCTGCCAAATATTCTTTTCTGGGAAACATTTTATTTGAAAAGTCTTTTCCTGAGTTACAGTTTCAGAAGATTTATAATTATGGAACAGTCATCTCCCCCTCCCCCTTTCTTTTTTGAGACAAAGAAAAACAGAAAAATAACTTTCAGTATAACCATTTGATGGTCTTTTTTTTTTCCTTTGAACAGAGTAATAGCTTTATATAAGCTTCCCAGAGACTTGGATATTAATTGCACTTGAATTCAATAAATTTTAGAGCCATGTGTGTCCAGAACTTAACCATCATTTCTATAAATGGAGAAGGAGGCTATGCAAGACTGCCACATTCACCAGGCCTGCACAGTTGTGTGGCTGTGAGAAAGACCACATGAAGTTATTTTCTTTAGGTCAAGAAAAATGTTGTTGTCATGTCATTTGGTCTTATGAGAAGACAGACTTCTTCCCTGGTAAACAAAAAATTCAGATACATGGGAGAAAAATGGAAGAACATCTTGTACCAGCTTTCTGTATTCTGTTTCAGCACCCCATTTGTTGTCTGATCTTACCTCGATGGACCCTTGATGGTTTTAAATGGTCTCATAAAGTTTCTGGTAGCGTGTACTGTAAAACCACATCAGAAAAGGAGGACAGTTGAAAGCCTGTGGGTCACTGTTTGCTTTCTTGGTTCTCTTGACTTCATCAGCTGTCTAGAATATTCCATACATTTAAATAATTGCTCTTAACAGTGCAGTGAGTCATCTGGTGAAAGTTTGATGACTGCCTTCCTATTTTAAGACCTCCAAACCTTTACCAAAGGCTATTTAAGCCTGACAAGTGCATTGAGGGGAGTGACAGAAATCTTATATTATTTCACTGGCAGCCAACATGTATAATTTCTGGTTAAACAGAAATGGTAGGCAGACCATTTTATTTTGTTTTTTTAACAATTTTATCTCAACATATTTTTATGTTGCATCAGGTTCTACTCAATTAAAGTGGCTACTAATATTGAATTGTGAGTTAAACTCTGTTTGTCTCAATAATGTTGTAGATTGATGGTGTCATGTTTATTATCATACACTGCTTCCTGATAACAAAATGATTGTTGAAGAGCATCTGAAAATATTGCTCATCTACACCCTGGATGAAGAGCTATTTCCATTTTTGAGCAACCCCAAAAATAAATGTTTTCACCATGAAAAGTAAAATTATGAAATGTGTACATTGGCCAGACATTCTGTGAAGGCTGAAGAACTGTGTGGTACAAGACTGAAACAACACAAAAATGGCCTTTTTTCCTCCCTCTCTTCTGCTGCCCTGTCACATGTCCCAAATACTGCAGCTTCTAAGTCTCGAGGACCTCGTATGGCCTAATCTGATGATGTTCCAGACACACTGCTTTGTCCTGACCTTATATCCTGCCCTAATAAAGCATCAAAGACTTAAAAGCAGCGTTGCAGTGTCCTGCTGAATTAAGTTACAGCTTGGTTCAGTTTAAAACAATTGTCGTTTGTTTCATAGAGCTCAAAGGCAGTTTTCCAAAACTGCTCAAGAGCCGTAAGCTTTAGTGGCAGGTGAAGGAAAACAGCAGGTATCTACAGCAAAACATTAACAAGATTGCACCAGAGGTGGTGCTAGTAGAAAATTGGAGGTAAAGAGTAGGTGACATTAGATTGATTCTCTCTGTCAGATGGAAAACTCTTTCCAATAACTATTCACAACAAATATAAAGTTCTCTGTAAAATGGTACATTGGGGAGTGTGAGCCACCACTGTCCAACACACTACTCCAACAACAGAAAATTTAATCAGTAATTTTCTTGACCAAACTGTTATACTTTGACTGAATTAATCTGATTTGGATTTTTACAAGCTTGAACTTCAGACAAAGAAATCCCTTTTGCTTGGTTTCTGAATATTTAAATTTTGTAGAGAGGCTGCTGCTATTATAAGCTTAATGGATAAAATAAACATAAAAAAGTACAAATATCTGCTATAAAATATTTCTTTTAAAGCAAAAAATATGACAGTCCCAAGACTTCACATTTTACGTGAGCTTCAATTTCACTGAGTGAAAATATCTAAGGATTTGTCAATTGACAGAATTACTTGTGGTTAAGTGTGGCTTTTTGAGAGCGTTTTTGTTTCAGTTCAAAGCCATGTATGTACCTATGTACAGCAACCTCACACAATTGTCTTGGAGATTTACCAGTCCAGATACACAAATCTACCTGCTCACCCCTTGCCTTAATAAGTGACAATGAAAAAATGTATTGGTGTTTTATCTCTCCATCGCAAAAAATTATTTCTGACTGCTGGCTGGGTGATGTTTTCCAAGGCTGATGCTTACCAAACATTTAAGTCCATATTTGTGTTTCAGTTTTTTCCTGCATAGTACCAGTGCAACAAAGATGCATGGTATGTCTGTCATATATTCAAAATATTTGAATAGTGTTATAAAAGAAATGATTTAAAATTAGTTTAATCTAAGTGAAAAAGGAGATAGGAAACCATGATTTGGCAAAATACCTTTTTCTTTACCATGTTCCTTTTAAATTCCTCAGAAATCCAAATGTGATGTTAAAGGGTGAAAGCAGTTTGAGAATAATGCCAGTCGCAGCCTTCTTAAACTGGGAGCCACAGTCCTGACAGCTATTAAAAAAATAAAGTAACTTTTGGGTTTGATTTTGTATAATGAGCATATGACAAAAAGGTTTACTTCTATGTTATCCTGCAGGTGTAACTGCTGTGTGTCAATTTATCCTGTGTTTTATTTTGATGATGAGAGAACACTAGGGAGAATAAAAAATTCTCTTCATAAAAAACCTTAACAGGAAAGAAAAATGTCTCAAGACAATTTCATGTATTGGTGCTTATTTGTGATGGTTAAAAGAATTATCTGAAAACAAAGAAGTCTTTCACAATGAATTTAAACACAAAAGCTTTAATAACATTTACATCTGTGTATCATCCATGTCTCCAAATGCAAGTCATGAATAACACATAAACTAGAGTATATAGGGAACAGAAGTGCTAGCACATCATTTAAAATCCAACACACCCCATCGTCAGTGGAATCAAATACACAGCAGGAATGGTTCCAGTTGATAGACACACAATGAAGTCATTGAAAATGAAAACATATTAATTATGTTCCTAAAGGTTAAGAGAGGAATGGCTGAATTCTCTAATCCTGGACTAATATTAGTTCCCCAAATCCATGCAGGAAAGTCTGTAATGTTTCAAAAATTGTGGAAAATTTTAGTCACGCTTATTTGTGTCTCACCCATGACTGACTCTATAGAATGGGGATAACGGGGAAGAGCAGGAAGTGCAAGACAAAGACAAAACCAGGGAGAATTATCAACAAAAAAGGTGTTCTTGGGTCCAAACAAGTCACTTGCACTACATGGGCTAATTGTAGGAATAGACAATTTCTAAACTGCAGCTGTTATGTGCTTAAGCCAACCCTGCTGGGAGAAGGGCTTTGTAGAACAGCTCTCCTTACACAGACACATGGAGCGTCCTTTAACAGAGGAATTCAAAGTGCAGTGTGTAAGGGAAATCGCTTCTGCTTCCAAATTTTCCTGAGCTTATTACAGGATGTGAGCCTAGCTTGTCACTCTGACATAGGCTTCCCCTAAGTGTTTTCTGTTTTCATTATCTTTTTGCCTGTGTTAAAACACAACAACCTAGGGTGAAGACTGTGTGTGGATATGATTGTGCTGGGAAATGAGTAAAGGGGGGCTGAGGGGAAACGCTCAGGTTTCAGTGCGATACAAAATGATAGGTGTCAAAAAAACCCACAAAATACCTAGCTTGGTCACGGTCATTTTCTTTGTATAATATTTTTTGGTTGTCACCGTGGAGTAGCAAGATCACTCATTTTGTAGTTAATTTCAGATGTATTCTTTCTCTGCTCTTTTCCCCACCCTCCCTCAAATCCTCGTCCAGTCATGTCCGACACAAGGCTTTTGCACCTGGGTTCCCAACTTTATTAACTCCATTGTGCTGGTGTGCTGAGCACCCCCACACTTAACGTCTTTATGCTAAAACCCAAATCCCCCCAACAGCAAGGGGTTAATTGACTGCTTTCAATGTACTTTAAAACTCTCAGCTCTTGGGAATGATGTTTCCATGAGGATTGAATTTAATTACAAAATAATATAGGCACTCTGTCTTATTTTCAGGGAATGATACTTAAGTCCTTGCTGGTTTAGCTGCATGTGTTTATATTACGGCTCTTCTTTCAGTGTACTTGATGCAAGGTATTTGCAAATTTGAGCCTTTGGGCTTTAAATGTTGTGCTGCTTCTTCTGTTCCTTATTCACTACAGATTAGGTATAATTGATGACCTGCATTTACAGACATGGGTGGTATACAGATGTAAATGTTATTATAGCTTTTATATTTTATGTTCTTTCTGAAAGATCATTTTGTCTTTGAATAATACTCCTGTTCAGATTTTGGGGGGTTTATCTCTAAAAGAGAATATGAAATGGATATTGCACATCGTATATTTCTTAAAAGTAATTTGGAATTTTAGGGTATGGGATTGGTGGTGACTGATACACTGCCTGGATGAGATATATCCCTTTGAAAATAACAGCGCCAGTACATGCCTGCATCTGTCTAACCTCATAATTCACTTTCACATTGGGTTATGGATGTCTGCATTCAGTGAGTCTATCTTCCCTTTAGGTATTATTTCAGCCCTTTGAGATAATAAGGAAAGTTTAATTGCGTTGTTAATTGATTTTTTGCACAACATTATTACCTTGATTGATTGCAGAGTTGATGAAAATGTTAGACACAGGCAGTGTAAAGTATCAGCCCAGTAAGGAGTGGGAGCCTTGTGGAGAATAGATAACCTTGATGTTAAGAGCTATATCCTTCAGATATGTCTTCCCTTGACATATTGATGGCCCTTGAAAAGGGAAAAGCTGATTGTATGCAGAATGCAATCATTAAACCCACTTCAGCTGGCTGTTGATTAATTTGTTTTTTCCTGAAGGATCTAGTTAAAGAGAAGGCCTCACTAGTATCAACAGCAGCCATTTTCCAGGCTTCAGATTATACTTAACCCTCTCCTAGAAGAAAGAAAAATGAGACTGTCTTGGTTTAGACAGGCAGATTGTCTGCAAACATTCAGTCCAACTGCAATTTGGGGATTATAACACTCACTTTACCCCGTTAACTACTGCTTCCTCCATGACCTCTCCTCCCCCTGCCTTCAGTGTTCAGCTTTGCCACAGCCCGCAGAAAGTCACGTTTGATGTTTTCTGAGTAAGGCCAGTGTCTGTTCTCAGCAGAGATGCCAACAGGGATGTCAAGCTTGTTTTGCCCAAAGACTGAAATACTTCACTAGCATATAGCTGCTTCCCAGGAGCCTCTCTGAAAGGACCACAGGGTTCACTGCACACACGTAAGCGGTTAAGCTGTCCTTATCCCCGAAAAGATCTTCCTTGTATAATTTTTTGTTATTACTTTTGAGATCCTTGAGGTCTTCTGTAGGGCAGTTTGTGTTGTTCAGCGCTGCCCCAGGCTTAACAGCAGCACTCGTGTGCCCTGTTGCTGAATACATTTAACCAAACAGTGGCTCTGTGTGACTGGCTTTCCTGCTGTGCATTCATGTGACAGTCTAATCCCAGACTACCTGCTACCTTCAGAGGACTTTCTGCTTTAATAGCACCCACTCTGAGAGCAAAGGTGAAGAGTATTGCCTAAATGGCCCTCCTGTGGCAGAAGGGGCTTCCTTGGCTGCAAAACACTCTCGGCACTGAGGGACAGCTTCTGTCTTAAGTCTTTCTTTTCTTTGTACCGGCAAATGACTCAACACATCCAAATACATATACACCTTTAACCAAGCAATTTAATGGCTCTGGGTGTGGTGGAGGTTTTACCCTTCCATTAACTATTTAAACGATATTTGGTAAAGTAACAGGTTATTGCTTCCTGTTTAGCGTGGTAGTCTCAAAGACAGTCGCTCTTTTTTGTGCTTCTGAGTGATAACAGTGATCACTGCAGCTTGATTATTTGGCCACATGTGTTTTATTAGGTCCATCGTGAACATTTTGCCAGTGAGCTCCTTTTTCATACAGGGACATGTTAACTTGCAACATAGTCAAGTCTGACAAATTTGAACCAGCCAAATAAGTGAGTAATATTTCAAGCTGTCAAAGCGGGCGAATACTGATTAACTGACACACTCCAAAAGCTCTCACCAATATCTGTGCTCTGGTGGAAAATGTTTACTAAGCAGAATACTTGTTAGAAAGTCTTTAGTGCTTTAACTAAACTTTAATGACTCTGACCCTAATGGAGGGGTTTTAATGGGCCTCCCAAGCTGTTTCTTAGTCCCCAACTTTTTATCTTTAGCAAAACCTTCCACAGAGACTAAGAGCACATCTATAAACTGTGTTCTACTGGCCACTGTGATTTAACCTTCAGCCCCCTCCCATCAGCATATTTTTAAAAGGAGGCTGACGAGAGGGGGGAAAGAGTTGAGGATAGAAAACAATGAGAATATCTTGGCTGTCAGTACTGGAGGCAGGTTGGGAACTAGACTATGGCCAGCAACTATTTAGCAATAGCAGATGGTGCTATATGTCATAAAGTATAGAGCAAAATTCTACTAAGTGGCAAGCCCAGACTTAGTCCAGAGAACCCCACGTATTTTCTCAATACTTCGAGTGTTTGAATCCAGATGCACTTTTGATTTCACTTGGTGCCAAACAGCAATAGTGACAGAAGAGAGAAAGGAGCTCACTTCTTGTTGTGGGCTCTGGATCTGTCTGTTTACAGAGTGCCAGATGCCTTCAACTTCTGCTGGAAATCAAGGGAATCCAGGGCCTTGTAGTACTGCCTCTCAAAAAACGCTTGTTTTTGTATTAGGAAAGATCATAGCAATCCTATCATTAGCAATTTCTTGAATGAGAGGGGGTTTTGTTGTTTCTGAGGAAGGACTTTATGGAAAGGAGCAAGTAATGGCAGACAAAGAAGGTTCCCTTAACTGTATCATAATGTGACAGCAGCACTATTTAATTATGCTCTTTAATTTTATTTGAGAGACTTTCTTTCCCAGCTTCCCAGCTTTAAAAATAAAAAGCAACTTGTCTTTATTTCAGATGACTCTCTTGAGAAATTTCAAACCAGTTGAGCCAGACTGAATTTTCTATGGCTTTTTTTTTTTCCCTAACGTGAACTCCTGCAGCAGAAACACATTTGAGATCCAAAAGCAAGTTTTGCTCATGAGATGAGCCAAATTTATTTCTAAACTCTCCAGAAGGGCCCTGCTGCTCAAATTTTTTTTCACATAAGAATTTGTAATTTTATTGGAATGCTTGCAGACTTTCCGAACAATTATTCCAAAAGTTTGCTTTCTGCCCCATAAATCATGGTACATTTGTTTAATTCTATCACAGCCACTAAAAGAACTTACTTCCCTCTTTTTTCCCTTGCATTTTACTGCTAATGCAATCTGTGCATGGTTAAGGTTTGTGAAGTATGATTTAATTATAGTAACTTTTTGTTTTCTTAATGACCTTGTCATTCTTTATGGCTTAGTTCTATTGCTGGGTAGTGTAAGTTTTATTATTAGAATGTAGCCCAAAGTACAGAGCAGCCAGCAGAAAGGCCATTTTTGCATATGTTAGCCAAATTAGCAGAAAATCTCCTAAATTGTATGGTGCGTGTACATTGAACAGCTGAACTTTCATATATGGTCGGGATTTTAGAACCTCCTTTTCCTCCATCACTATGAATGTATAGCGTCTCTTACATCCCTTCGGTGGCCGCACCGTTGCATTAACAAAAGTAACAGAAAGGTTGTTCAGATTCACGCCGTGAATATGACAGAATAACAAGTGCCTTCGACGGTGGGGACGGGCGGCCGCCTTCCCCCGGCAGCATTTCCAGCCTTTTGTTGGAGGCGGCGGGGCCGTGTGCGCACACGGAGCGGCGCTCCCGGAGCAGCCGGGCAGCGGGCACCGTCCCGGGCAGCGGGCACCGTCCCGGGCGGGACCCGCCAGCGGCTTCCGCACCGCGGCTCGGCTCGGCTCGGCTCGCCTCAGCCCGGCCCGGCTCGGCTCGGCTCGGCTCGGCTCGGCTCGGCTCGGCTCGGCTCGGCTCGGCCCGGCCCGGCTCGGCTCGGCTCGGCCTGGCTCGGCTTGGCTCGGTGCAGCCCGGTCCGGCTCGGCTCGGCCCGGCTCGGCTCGTCTCTGCCCGGCTCGCCTCGCCTCGCCTCGCCTCGCCTCGCCTCGCCTCGCCTCGCCTCGCCTCGCCTCGGCTCGCCTCGGCTCGGCTCGGCTCGGCTCGGCTCGGCTCGGCTCGGCTCGGCTCGGCCCGGCTCGGCTCGGCTCGGCCCGGCTCGGCTCGGCTCGGCTCGCCTCGGCCCGGCTCGGCTCGGCTCGCCTCAGCCCGGCTCGGCTCGGCTCGGCTCTGCCCGGCTCGGCTCGGCTCGGCTCGGCTCGGCTCGGCCCGGCTCGGCTCGGCTCGGCTCGGCTCGGCTCGGCTCGGCTCGGCCCGGCTCGGCTCGGCTCGGCTCGCCTCAGCCCGGCTCGGCTGAGCCCGGCGCGGCTGTCACAAAGGGCTGCTGCCCTCTAGTGCCCGCGGGCCCGCCCGCACCGCCGGGCGTGGGGCTGCGGACGAGCGGGGTTCAAACTGATGGAACCCGGCTTGCGCTGAGAATTTGCAGCCTTTTCCCTGTCTTTACTCCACGGCTTTCATCCGGACCATAAATGAGGGAATGAGACGCACCGAGAAGTGTTTTCGAGACTGAAAGGACTGCGAGCCCATGCTTCCTTTCCTCCATCTCCTTCAAGGGCATTCAGTATTTCCATCAGTCCACCCCTAAATTTCGGCACACTGATGCTTGCTGTGCACTTGGGCTTCTTTGATTACAGTATCTAGCTAACTACAAAATTTATGAGTCTGAGTAATTGAAAAAAAAAATCTGCTTTAATTTTTCAACATATTTCACAACAAGTATTTAATTATAAAGTCAGCATTAATTCTCTCCATGACAGTAACAGTCCAAAACTGGTAAAGGTGCACTAAAGAGACAAAAGCATTTGGTTTGGGTTTTTGTTTGTTTGTGTATTTTTGTTGCGTGCTTTTTGTTTCATTTTCACTAGAAAGAGACATTTCAACCCCCCAACATATTCTCTGATGATGGTTACAATGAGCATGGAAAATTTCCAAAGAAATCCCAAGTGTAGAACCTTAAATTGTAACAATGACACCCAGAGGAGTAGGGAACTGGTTAATGATTTAAAGTATTGTGCCCTAAATGCTCCTATTTTAGCCAACAGTAGAGAATCTGTAGACAGCACATGCCCAGATCAAAGCTGATCATGTCAATGTCATTCAAGGAGGGAAGGATACCCTCCTTTCCCCCTGCTCTCCCCCCTACCCTTTTTTTAAACAAAGTATGACATCTGAGGAACAGTGTGTTGATTGTTCCACTGCCAGGATACGCATAATGGAAACATTAGCTCCAAGATAACTTTTAATCTGTCAGCCTAATGGCTCCTTAATGTGTGGAGGGCTTTAAATGTATGTCAGCCAGGGCTGTATAAAGTAATATAGTTTGTGGCCTGAATGGATCGAGATGACTCCGCACCATGACACAATATGGTTTATTATTAAGTATCAGCTCATCAGCTTATTCCCACGGACTTGGACAAGCTTCTCAATTTTCCAGTAACAGATTATGTGAGAAAAAGCTTGCAGTGCCTTTTTTTTTCTCCCCCCCCTTCTAAATTACAAGTTTCTTCCCTAGTTGCACTGGGAGCCCTGAAGTGTATTTACAGCAGGCTGCACTTTATCACACATCAGCTTGACTGCTAGTTTACACTGAACATTTATGCAGCTTCCTTGGCCCAGGATGCAAACTTCACATCTTTGTATTCCTATCACCTTCACTGCAAATTTTTCCAACATCCCCTCCCTGTTGACTGCTTTGCTCCCCCCCTCCCCTGCTCTCACTTCCCTGCATACTCGTCCCTTTCTCCCCCTTCCTACAAACAGACCAGTGAGACTTGACATGTCACAGTACTTGTCTGTGCAGGATACTTGCAATAATTCAGTGTGTTAGTTTGCCTTCTGTGAATCCTCTCAGCTCTAGCTTAGGTGTATAATTCTAACACCACTGCTGTAGACTGGATACAGATTTGATTTTGCACCTTTCAGTAATTTCTTTCAGTCTGAAAGACCATTTTGTGCCCCATGCTGTAGATGTCCAGAGGAAAATGTTATCATTTTTTGGCATCCCTGTGCAGGGAGCAGAGCAAAGGTAATTCATCTCCCCTGAACGGGAAGGTTACCTTCCTTGAATGTTGTTACCCTCAGAGGGAGGGGGCAGTCAGGATCAGTACTTTACTACTGAAGGTATGTCTTCTTTCTCCAGGAAACCTGCAATGGACCACAATCCCTGATTCACAGGCACGTCTTTGGGAGTATTTGGGGACCACTCTGTCAGTACTGTGGCCATGGTGAAGGAATTTTGCCTTAGCCATAGCTGCCTCTGTCCCCAGCCTTCTCAAGCACAACCTCATCCCTTTATGCATAGCTACTTTTTGAGAAATTATGCATCATTTTTGCTTACATTTAGTATATCTATCCCCTTAAAAATAAATTGTCTGTTTTATAACACAAGGAAAGTTAATATTTGTGCATTTGTTATGTCAGCACTTTGGAGTATGTTATGATAATATTTTAGGGAATTTATCTAGGTTTTGTTTCTTGCTGCGATATTTCGGATCTTTTTAAGATTCTTTTCTACAGAATTTAGCTGGCACAACCAAAGGTATTCATATCTGTTGTGTTCTCCTCTTTCTGTTGCTCCTTCTTCTCTGATTTAAGGAGTTAAGATCCCATGTCTTGACTCCTGCCTGGAGCAATCTGGAAACAAATCTGTGGTTGCAACAAACAGAGAACGCATCACATTAGCAAGGACAGTTGCAACTCTTCCTGTGCCACGTTGCAGTTTGGGAGCTCAGTCCTCCTCCCCACACTGGTAGTGCTTTTCTTGCTGGGGTAGAGGGCAAGTCTGAGTGGATCTTGCTGGGTTACACACTTGGCTGCTTTGGGGAGTGCTTGGTAACCAAAATGTCCTTTACACCTTTTCTTGTCTTCCAAGGGATCTTCTCAGATTCCTGTGTCAGAGAATTCATAGGCTGGATCATATTCAATAAAAAAATTATTCACCAAAAAGAACCGAAAAGAAGTTGTCAACTAAAAAAATAGTTAAAATTGTTAGAATTTCCATGTAGATAAAGACAAAGTAAAAAATTACTAAACTCCTGTACAAAAGGGTTTGGTTTTGAATATTTATTTTTTTTTACCCAGCTTTACATATCCCTTAGATGAAAAGATTTTAAGAGTTTTAAATTAACTTGACTTGTGGAGGTGTTTTGCCCAAATCAGTAGCATTGTAGACTTTAAATTGTTCATAGATAGGTATTTATTCTCCTCTAAATGTTGTCAGTAGGGAATTACTTTCCTTTATAGGAAGTTTATATTAATATTTAAGGGAATTTCACAGCTTCTGTTCATTAATTGTAGAATATGCCCAAGTGCCTATGAAAAAAATGATAATGGTATTGATATTTCATCCTGAAAGGTCTCAAAACAATTTACAGATTGGTAGTATAACCACACTGAAATGCACCCAGCTTCTTGGTGGAACATGGCAGCTGTTTAATAGCCCATAGCAAAACTATGCAACAGCAGGTTGTGCAAAAAGAGATGAATATGGATCAAATACAAATTGGCAGTGGAGGATTTAGGTACTGTGCTCTAATTAAAGTTAGGTGAAGTGGAATTCCACTGGAATATTGAGCCTGTGTGTGGAGTGCTACTCTTTATCTGACCACAGCTCCTGGTACCAGGCCCTGTGGTTAGTCCATGGGAAAGACAGGCAGAAGGCTGTTAACTAAAATGTACTCCCTGATGGATACTGCAGACCAGTGTTTGACAAGCACATTTAATTGGGAATACTTCACTGCTTTCACTTGCAGAGGGGCTTATTAAAAACATTTGATGTTAAAATGGATGCCTGGTGGGGATGTTGGGCAGATGTGGCAATAGTTTTTGATGGGGGTGGCAAAATTTTTGGTTTGACTACTTAGTTTCAGTAATTACTTTTTAAAGAAAACTGAATGCTACTGCAGGAAGCTGTGTTGCTGGAAGCTGCCCAAGTTGTGATGACTGAGAGGGTGGGTTTTTCTAAATGTGGAGTATTAATGTACTAGGAAAAAGAGGTAGGAAAAAGGCAACAAGATGCTACCCAACAACTCCCTTAGATCACTGTTGGCTTGAGATGAATTTTGACCTGTAACTAAGGCTGTATGATCTATAGTTCTAACACTTCCCGTTGCAACTTGTTTCTGCCACCTCTGATATAATACCCCTGCAAACCTTTTTTTTGCTCTAGTAAAGTATATAGAGGTCTAAAAGCACCATAGCTCTCTGCAAAATATGCCCAATTTAGAAGGAGCTAGCATGACTTGAACTTTTGCACGTGCTTTAGTATGCATGTATGTATTTATTTATTTATTTGGATAATTGGGTTTTCCCTCAGCTTAGGAAAAGCTGGCATTGCTGACATTACAATGTGTTTGTGAAGAAAGACTGATACCACAGCACACACAAGCAACTGCAAGGTCATTACTTACCCAGCGTAATTAGAACATCCATTCGAAAGGATGGAAGCATTTAAAAGATAAAGAGTGAATTTAAAAATGATTCTTCCCAATGCATTTTTTTCATAATTATAGTTTTAACAGCTTGTGGTGATGGTAGAATCAGCTACTTAAGAAAAATTAGAAGCCTCATTCAGGGAAGATGATCCCTCAAGGGACCTTGTGTTGTCATTTCTTAAGAACCTCGAGCAGAAACCTCATTCTGGATGCTGTGTATTGTTTTGATGTATAGGGGGTATATGTAGCTTATTATGGCCAATGCTGGATATTTTAATTAAAAACACAAGAACAACCACAGATGTATTGTTTTCCTCTCATTCTTTCTCTTGTCTCTGTGCAAAAGAACAAGTGTACTCCCAGCCCTGCAAGGAAAGAATACCATAGCAGATAGGCAGAAAAAAAGCAGTAGCTTTCCTAAGTTCACATGTGACATATCTTAGCATCAAAATTCTCATTGCAGCACACAAACATTCTGCAGTTCTCTGAGCTCCCCGTGGTTGCCAAAGGGAGGTGGGACATAAAGAGGAAAAACAAAGCAAAACAAATAACCAAGCCAGTCACCACATTTAATTTATGAGCGAGATTATTGTTTTACAAATAACCTTCATGATAAACAAGGTCTCATGGCAACATTTTCAACTGTGCTTTTATCAAGGCTCTCTGAGCAGCGTGTGTAATATGCCTGGCAATCGAATCACAGCTGTGTGCCTGGGTAGGGAATCTCTGCAGAGACAACACTTCCTTAATTTAAACAATTGTAGGCTGCAGGATTTCAAAAATTTCAGCTGACTTTAACTGTCACTAGCCCAAGCACCTTTATCCCCAGGCGAGCAGCAGCAGCTGGATTTCATTTCCTGCTGCCAGACTGTCCGACATCTTTGCTGAACATCCCGGGAACAGAGCGTCTTTACTTTAAGGATTTTATTCAAGGTGACAGCTCCTCACACTTTAGCGTTCAGATCACCTCAAGTAGCTGAGATATCAGTGAAAATGAGAGCACTTCTCCAACAAACTCCAAATTTAGATTGACTGAGGTTATCCTTAGGCCTCTAGACCCAGCCTCCACGACAGCACAGGCCTGCCAGTAACTTTAAAACTACAGTGGAGTTTGTAATGATGTCTGGGGAGAAATATTCTGCCAGAGCAGTGGAGGATACTATAAGCGATAGGAAATGATGTCAGATTTAGTTAGGACTGGAGACAGTGTTAGAATATACTTGGCATAATATGGCACCGGTATCTCTGTCAGCATCTCTGTTTTCTGTCACCGCACACAATCCCAGGCCTGTCTGTAGCCCTGACAGTGTCTTTTCAGATCAGGTTATTGCCAACTTGGAGACTGGCTCAGTGCAGCACCATACAGCCCCCTTTGTTTGAAGTCTGCCCTTTTGTCATTAATGCACTTGATGTCTATTTAAATCTGACGGTGAATACAGTATCTGTTTTCCTGTCAGGAGATCATTGACAATATTAATACCTCATGTCCTTGCCTCATTTTCTAAGCACTGACACCTAGCTATAGTCTCCAGCATTCATCAAACAGCACTCTCTCACCAGTATCTCTATAAACAGTCTTGCTTCCAGTCCTTAAGAAATGCAGCAGACCTCAAACAAGACTTTTATCAATGCCAGTGAAAAAGGAGTCCAAAAAGAATGTTGTTAATAAACTGCTCATATCCATTGCATTTTGAGCTCTAAATGGCCTTGTTACCAAGTGGGGATATCTGCTTAGGGAAAGAAAACTTGGTCTTCATTAGACTCTTGTTTAGGAATGCTGGTATCATATTTTGCGTGTGGAAACTGCTTCACTATTGAAATTATGAAATTGAAATTATTGAAATTGAAATTATTGAAGACATCTCTATGCATGAGGGGAAAATGATCAGGCATGGCACCATATAGTCCCCATTTGTATTATCCTGAAGAGGAACGTTTTCCACAGCAGATGACAGGCCTATCAATTCCCCCCCACAACCCTCATAGGGACGTGTTACCATCATGATGTCTTAGAGAGGAAGAAGAGCATGGGTTGACATTAATCTCTCATGACCCATGCCTTCCAAAGCTTTAGTAGCTTATCTTCTGTGTCTTAACTACATCCAGACATTGAACTGGAAAACAATGGATGCAGAATATAAAAGCTTGCATGGTTAATTCATACTGCAGGTGGGCACAGTAACAGCTGTGTGAGTTCTGGAAATCTAAAACAAGAAAGAACTGAGTATCTGCTCCTCCCCCTTCTTTGTCCTTTATATAAGGCAGTGCTTGTCTCCTTTGGGCTAGGTTATGTTTGCCCTTATGGAGGTGAGCTGGACACTTCAGTGCCCGCTCAGGTAAAACACTCTCAAGGCAGAGGACACCCTCCCACCTCTTTCTGTTCATGGGAGATGACTTTGACTATATACGTCTGAGGGCTCAAAGAACAGCTCTGCTGGTAAAATGTAGCATCTTTGAGGATGTTCACAGGTGGGATGTGACTGCGAACTTACGCTTTCACATACCACTTAGTACCACCAGAGGGGATGCTTTTGGATAAGGTAGTGAGATTTGCAGGTATGTGTGTCTCACCCACAGCAGTTAAGGCTTGCACTGGCATCCTTCTGCCTGTACATACTGTGCCTTGCTTCCCAAACCCGGTGTTACAGCTAGTTATTGGAAGCATCCTGCATGTGCCAATATTTAGCACAATTAAATTGTATCTTGCTCAAGGGATGTTGCAATGTTGTTTGGAGAGATACTTTGGAAATGTTTTTATTACACATTTATTTGCATGTATGAAAGTGCTGGAGTCTGGGGAGGCCATGTCTGTCAATGGCTTCCCATATAGATTTCAGCCACTCCCTTCAGTTCCCTGTCACTGAAAACAAGGATGGTTTGGTGCTTGCAGTATGACTTTGGGAAAGTTTGGCAGGTTTTTTCAGGATCCAAACTGTAATTATTTACTGTTGGGTGGGTTGGGTTTTTTTCCTTTTTGGTTTTGTTCATCAGGAAAACCTTTTAAATACATAGCAGGGAGCCCAAAATATAACTTCAACCCAGACTTTAGTTTTTCTAGAAGCAGGAAAGAGGTACTGTGATTTAAAACCCACTGTATGATGTTTCTGTGTTATGTAGTTCTACTTTTGAAGACACTTGTGGGTGTATGTTGAACAGGATAGGTCATATATTTGAACACATATTTATAGTAGGTTCAAAACTGCTGGTTGAAATGGCAATATTCAATACTTGAAATGGACAAACTTTCTTTTGTGGGATAAGAGAAAAGTTATGTGCTTTATTGTATATTATTCTACTTCAATCCTAACCGTAATTAATTTCCTTTTTCTTGTAGGCATTTTGGGGAAATGTCGCTACATTTACTATGGAAAACATTCCGAGGGCAACAGATTCATCCGCGATGACCAGCTCTAAAACACAGTGCTGTTTTGTGCCTCTTCAGTCCCTCCACAGGAGAAGCACAAATCACATCTACATTTTAAGCATGTAACTAAAGTCCTCTAGTGCCTTCTGCTGACTTTGCCAAGCCTGTCAAGATCATCCTTCTGTCTTAGCCTGAGTAGTCCCACAGAGATTGACAAGATTGCCTTTAAGCAGGTCCCATGCACCAGTGTGACAGGCAGCTGCAGCCGAGCGCCCGGCATGGCGGGAGGAGCCCGTGATGGATTGCCTGGTCCGAGCGCTGCTCGCAGGGAGCAGAGCTCACACCTGGGGCTGCACCCAGCCTGCCCCGTCTGCGAGAGCACCGCCTTTATCTCTGCCTGGCCTGCTGAGAGAAACGGGATGCTGGTGTCAAAGTGTTTATAAAAGAGAGAGGCTCTCATTTCAGATGAAAAAGCCTTTAT
The DNA here is from genome assembly GCF_021018805.1 of Prinia subflava. Lineage (NCBI taxonomy): Eukaryota > Metazoa > Chordata > Aves > Passeriformes > Cisticolidae > Prinia > Prinia subflava. Next base: position 22,143,613 of record NC_086255.1, read on the forward strand.
CTGTTCTTGATTTTTTTCCTTGTGAATTAAGTGCTTGTGTTTCTGTCATACATGCTTACACAAATCCTTTCACAGTTTGGTAGTACACCCACCCACCCCAAAATGAGCCTAGATGGATTATTTTTTCTTTCAGCAGGGAAAAATGTATGTATCCTGAAAATATTCTGGCCATGCAAAGCACTGTCAATTTGTATAGATGTTTATATGCAAAGGAAAAGGATTTAAGCAATTTCACAGACAAATTTTTCTAATTCTTGAATTGCATCTCACTGTTTACTAGCTCTTACCTTCAGAAAAGTGAACATTCCTTTATGTGTAAGATAATGTCATAGTTTAACTGTTTACACTTGGAAGAAGTACTCGTTAGTGATATTGACAGTGTGGATTTTTCCTGATTCATTGCACAAGCTATTTTTAACTTGTAGGGATTATGTTTAGAATGAAATGCTTAAATTTGGGGAAAAAAGTGCTTAAAAGGAGTGATATAAATCTGCCACCATATGGGTGTGATTATTCAGAGGGGAGAAAAGTCAACAAAACTGGTGGAATTAACATAATTAGCAGTGTTACTAATATATTAGAGAGAAGAATTCTGAATAATCCCTTTTGATATCTATGTAAGAAAGGCTATCGTCAAATTTTCAGTCAAAAAAATAAAAAAGTCATGGCAAATTTCCTGCTTTTCTGATAAAGAGGTTGGGCACAATTAGAACCATGAACTTGTTGCTGTGGAAGAAAAAAAAGTCCCACACTTCATGCATATATTGTGTTAAATTCTACTTGAAATGATGGGATTGGTCAAGGAATATGCAAAAATTCTGACCTTATGACTGTTCCAAACCCATTCATATTGATCCCAGCTCAGAGCCATCAGTGCCTAGCTATTCTTGGTTTGTTTGGAATTACTTGGTGGTCTTTATTCACTTTCCTGGTTAAAAAAATAATACCAGTTTTTAGAAACTGTCTCCCTTGGGGGCTTTGATCAGCTGGCATTACAGGTGGAAGTGAACCGGACATGGAAGCCAGTCATGAAAGCAAATGTGACTGATGAAACAGTGAGGCATTGGCTGAGTGCCAAAGGAAAGCTTGCTGCTGCTCAGCATTTTAGGCCTCACTCAGTAAACGGAAGCTTTTGCTCACTCCAAAAGTATATAATAAATCTTTAACAGATACTTAAAATCACTGATGAACATAGAACAATCTAGTTCACACCACTTGTAGTTCAAGTTGAGCTCTGAGTTGTTTGATTGGTGTCTGGAAAGCAGGTTTTAGCCACTTGTCATGCCTCTTCTAATGTCATACATGACTACAAATGAAATGCCAGTTCACATTACAAGTCCAAGGAGATATCAGATAAATGAAAACTACACGCCTATTTCTTTAATCAAAAATATATAAGAAATATTTAGGGCACTTGTCATCTGTTCTGGTTACCAAAATAACAGCAATCTTAGTTTGCTCCTATTGTGATGTCTGTTTTGAAGACTCCACACATTTTGGCTATGGCAATGTTACAGGCAGCAGGATTTGGAATCGGGGTGTTTAGAATAACCTAATGTCACTTTCAGTCTGTTTGCATATATGTTCTTGTCTTTACAAAAGGCTTTAACCCTGCCTCAAACAATAAACAGCACTTGCAAACTGACCGCATGATTTCTCCGTCTTTATTTTGCTTGTTTACTTTTCCTAATGTCAAAACCATTTGTATCATTTTCAGGAGTGTTTTCTTCCTAGCAAAGCTTTGGAGGCAAAAATATTTTTGGAATGAAATTTGAACAAATTCTCTTCCACATTGGATTTTGTTTTCACTTGGGGGATTATGTACCTAGAATTAAATATGGTAAAGCCCTAATTAAAATCTGCTTGAAGGGAATTCGTAATAAATGTCTATGATTCTGGAAAATCCAAAAGAAAATCTGTGAATAATTATTTGATATTACTAACATGTATTAGGATATTATTTAAAAACATGCGTGGATGTGTATTACTGTTTATGTAAACATCTTATTAAATATGCAGGGCATTTTATTTTCAGATGTATTCTGCTGAAATTCAGGTTCAAGAGATGGCAGAATTTTCATACCTGGGGTTGCTGCCTATACTTGGTTCTTTCCTAAGTGAGAACTGTGCTTGAATTTCTTAAGTGAACTATAATTTAGGATGAAAGTTACAGTAAAGTAATCTAGGAAGATATTCCACTCTCTTTCCTTTGCTCCCCCCTCTACATATGTGGCGCATTTTTGCCTCTCAAGATTACCTGGGCTATTAAAAATAAAAGATTTGCCTACAAAGTTGAAAGTATTTTAAGATATGTATATTTCAAATGAACCACTCCGGTCTTAGTTCTTTGAGTTGTAACAAGAAAAAATTGGCCAACCATGTTTCTTGAAAATTAAAAACATTAGAGATCTGAGGTATGCTTGAGTAAGTAATCTTCAAATACTACAACATCTTTTTTAAAAAAATGTTCTAACTTCAGTCTTAGGTTCAGTCTTGAGATGACCTTTGCCTTTTGTCAGATATCACATGTCTTCACAAATGGAGATTGGGAGGCAAATGTTTTTACTTGGAGATGCCTATAGAAGCTTACTACATTTGTAACTTTATGTATTGAAAATGTTAATCCCTAACCTTAAAATTAAGAACAAGGAAAAGATCCAAACTAGAAATTCACTTCAATGTTACAAAGATAAATGACCTTCAGTGAAAATCCTGCTGTTATGGATACACAAACCTAACTTCAGAGCACATTGGCTCTAATTGAATCTGTTGCATGCATAAATGATTTATGGTATTGCTGAAAGTATGTCACCACTGAAGGCACATTTTTCTCCTTTCTTAGGGCTGAGTCTCACAGTATTTACTCTAGTGTTTACCTTACTCAGACTGTGAGTCTCTTTGAAGTCAATGTGTTAGCCATGAGAATTAGAGTTACTAAGTTTTAAAAGGCTGATAGGCAGTCCTATTTAATACATTTGTTCTTTGAGCAGAGCACTACTTGATTGCTGAGTGTTTGATTCTCACATCTTTACAGATGAAAAATTACTGTGTGCCGCTGCACCATTACTCCCATTTAAGACAGAAGAAAGAAACAAACCTGTCTGTGCTTTTGAAAATGCTTTCTGTAAATTACAGGGTTCATTTGCTGCCAGTGGATGTATTAATATTTTTTATTCCTGCCAACAGTATGAGTATGTTGGGAAATGTTTGCCCCTAGCAGAACTTTTCTGGATGCAGCCTCTGTGGTGAAGTTCTGAATCAGCCCATTTTATACTGACTCACATTGAGTCTTACCACATATTTCTTCTTAATGTGGTGTGATAGTTGGCACATGAATCTCTGCTTGCCCACTCTGGGAAAGTTTATTGTCTTTATTCTGTAGATCTGTCTGTCTTTTTGTTTTGTTAAATGGTTGGCGTATGTGAAAGAAAGAGATGAAATTCAGCTTTCCAGAGGTGTAACCGTATAGACAAATCGACTCTTTGTGTTTGACATGGTTTTCTAAATATACTTTTACAGGTTCAGTCCACAGAATCTGACAGTAAATCAGGTGATAGGAAGTCAGGAGTCTTGCATGGCCTGCTAGCTGTTGTCCTCTGTTCCTAAAGATCTCTAGCTGTGTCCTTGTCTGCTTCAATTGCCATCTCATTGCACTGCAAGCGATGGCACAAAATAGGTAAATGCTCCCCTTTTGTTTTTAAAGTGAAATTTCTGCTTCTCTCCTCACAGTATAACAACTGAAACACACAGTTTGCTGTTTTCAGTGGTTTTATATGTAAACATGGTAACTGTTACATCTCACTGGCTAGTCTTTTTCTGCTATTTAGTTAAAATCTGTTTCCCCAGTCTTTTCTACTCCTAGTAATGGGAATAAAACAAAACAAACAACATATGACTCTGAGAAAACAAGCATTTAAAAGTCTTGCTATTGGACCATGCCTATGCTAACAACTCTTTGGGAAGGTGAACATTGTTATTCACAAACACATCTAAATGGATCAAAGACCAAGGTCCTGATTTGAAGCCTTAGTTAGCCTGTGAATGGGAACAACTGATAAAGCCTTTGATTTCCTTATGCCACTCTTGCAGCATTAGCTGGTTAGAGAAATGAGTTAATGTTCATTTTACTTCTGATATTATCCAAATACCTTACCAAGGCCTTGGATTATGTGAGAGCTAGGCCTAAGAAAAAAATGGCTTCTTCTGGTGATTTATAACCTGCTCTTAGGAAGTCTTAAGAATATTTTCTTTGGCATTTGCTATGTGAGAACATTCAGGATATACTCAGCACTCCAACTTCATCAGAACTGGCTGAATTAATATCTTTTCCTTGCGCAGTTCTAAAGCAGCTGATCCTTTATAAAAGTTACCTTTTAGGTGAGGTGGCTCTGATGGACTTGCCTCCGGTGATGTTGTCAACCTGAAGCTGACCCTTGCTTAGAGTTGCTGACAATTAGATTAAGGTTTCAGATCAGGATTTTCACAAGCCTTCAAGGAGCAGATATTTTTAAGGACAAGCTAAGTCGTGGTCATGGCACATTCACAAAATATCATCATCATCTCAGAATCCTCTGCATTTTAAGGAAAACAGCGTCTTGTAAAATATGTTGAGTTCTAGCTTCATTGTGTTCATAGGCTTTAACATAAAATATATTCTGCATTATCACATTATATGCAAATTTTAGGCTGTGAGAGAAAGTTTCTAAATGTTTTCAAAACATCCTTCAGAACATATGTAAAATCTCTTGCAAATATTTTGCATTCTGATTGAAACTTTTGCTGTCAATTCAAAACCAACTGTAAAGTCAAGGCTGGGGTTTTTAACCTAGCTTTATCTTAATCTACAACTTTTATATCATTGAACTCTCATCCACAATTCCTCTTAGGACAGAAATACATCTTAATGGTATTATAGCTTTATAGGAATATATAGGAAGGAATCTGTTTGGAAATGTCAGTATTAAATATAAGATTTAATTCAGTATTTTATTTGGAAACAAAGAGGAGCTTCACAAGATCTCTTCAGATCATACTCTGGAGAACATAAACAGCAGAAGTGTTCAGCTTAAGAGATTCTACCTTACTTTTATAACTAAATAGGGAAAATAAAATAAAGAATATGAAGGTAACCAAAAATTATACTACTGACTTTGTTTTTATCTGAAATTGCCCTCCTACTTTTAATTTAACACTGTTTTTGCAGTTGAGTATTTAAGATTCACTGTAAGAAAAACAAAGAAAGAAGATTTCATAAGACAATCTACTTACTCATTTTATAAGCTTCTCTGATTTTTTAAGACCTTTGGAACAATGTGAGCACTCAATTAGCTGGCATTGTGTATCTACCAAGTAAGCAGACAGTTGTGGACTTCAGGGAATTTTCAAACACACATACTGTTCAACCTTAGCAATTTTCTTTTACCTAGGAATTGTTTTCAGAAATTCCCTTATAATGAAATTTCTGTTTAAGTTGATAGCTGTAAATGAGGGCAGAGTTGCTTCATTTCCTTTTGACAATAAGCCAAATTCATCCCTGGTGGAACTCCATTGATTTAACTCTACTTGAGCTAAGTTACACTGGGGATGAATTTGACCCAGCTTGAGATTTTTTTCTATTCATCTTTTCTTTAATTTCCTTTAGCTTAGTAGTCACTTTAGGGCTGGACAGAGAATTAAAATACAAGAGAGGGGGAAAAGCAAAACTTCTCTGCTCAAGAGTCATTTCCTTTTTAATACCCTACTGATTTAGCCATGACTTGTAATGTGTTTCAGGTAGCCAAATTTCAACATCAATTTTGGAAGGAAGTTCACTCTACTTTGAGTCTCTTTCCCTGGCTACTTCCCAAACCACCAAATCACCACCTACTATACAATGCACATATTATGGAAGGCAGTGTTAATGTCAGTGCTCTGGGAAACAGTCTGGATAAACTGCAGTTGTCATGTGGTGCCTGATATGGTTAACTCCACTGATTGCACCCCTCTGTCCAGTACTTAGATGGTGGTGGAGCTTTGAGATCTCTACACCTGTAACGCCCAACATATCTTCCCCCAACTACTGCTTGCTGTGCCTGGATTTCTGCAAGTCTTGCATGGTTTATGTCCAAGTGGTAATCATGCCAGTCCTTTTTTTTTTTTTTTTTTTTTTTTTAATAAGTTCAGGGTTTTTTGTGTTCACACCCAATAAGTTTCAAGTTTGAGCAAAAGCCGAAAGCATCGTTCAGCCAAAATCTCTGCTGAGCTGTATGTGGTTTTCATCTGAAACTGTAAATCCACTGTGTTCACTGAGGGTTTAGCAAAACTGGCCTGAATGTCAGACCTCTAGCAGCTCTCCCAAATCAGGCTAGTTCTGGGTTTCATTACAAAAAGATTGCACAGCTCTAGCTAAGCCCTCATTTTCCACTTTCAGATAAATGCTTTTTCAGCTGTATTTATGAGGCTTAGAGTAAAAAAAAAACCCTACCAGCTGTTAATGTTAATCACAAGTTTATATCATAAGCACATTCTGAGTCTTATCCTCTTTCCATTCATGTCAGTGGCAAAGCTTTCAACATCAGTGGCAGTAGGAGCAAATATCACAAAACATAGTAATGCACACTCAGTTTAAAAGGAAAAAATAGAGGCCTGCCTTAAACTAACAAAGCCAAGAATAGGATTCTGCACTGTTGAATGTCTTACTCCATTTGCACATTCACTTTTGCACCCTGAAGTACTTAGTGGTAATATAGAGGCAAGCATAAGGCTCAGATTCATCCTGGAACAGTTGGTATTTTCTTGTGGGTTATCAAAATAGACACTAAAGCGGGACATTTGACATAAGGAATCGAAAGATGTGATATAAAGAACGAGTGTTTATCACCCATACTAAGAAGCCCAGGTTCATTAGTTTTGAAGCAGCTGCTGAATGATAAATTTCTGGAATTTTATGCAGTGAAAACATTCTTTTATATATCAAAATAGAAACTAATATTATTTTACAAATTTTTAATCTATTACAAAAGTAATTATACTTAAGCTTTTAGTGAGGTCAGGTTTGTTTGGTTTGTGTTTTTTTTCAGATCAAAACTTGAAGGATTTAGGCCATAAGGCATCCTGAAAATTTTTCCAGTTGGGTTTTAAGGTTTAATAGGTTCACATTTTACCTAACTCAATGGCCAGATTCGCTGAAATATTTGAAATCTGAACAAACTTTGGACTTGCAGACTGTGCTAATGAATGTTTTACAGAAAATAGGAAAGTGAGTTTCAGGACTATGAGACTGGATAGGTGATTTCAGCGTGTGCCAATTCTAGTAGTTTACTTTTAAAACTTACTAAAGTAAAATATATGTCCTAGTTTTTCTACTGTAATAATATAGCTAATATAATCTTACCTGAGAGGATGCTGAGATTTAATTAACTAAAATGTTCCCAGCTTTATTGGACTAATATACCAAAAGGATTTTGCTTATTCTGTTTTTATTTTATACGAAATGCCATATTTAATATCTTTTTTCTTTTCTATTTTTAGTAAAACTAACTCCTAAATGTCACTGTTAATGCCATTGTTAAAATTTATCCTTAAGGGCTTTCTGACATAAATAGCAATGATAACAGTTGTCTTTTTTTGGAGCAGTTTGAATTTGAGGCCACAGTATGACATATTTTCTGAAAGTTATTACTGGTTGTTGCTGGTTATCTGTCTTCAAAAGAAGGCTGTGACTCTTTTCTTGTTTGATAATGGCTGTATCATGTTTGCACAAACTCTAGTACATCTTGGCTGGATTGCAGAAGGCTTCCTTTTATGCTAGTCTCATCACCAGCTTGTAGGCCACCTCTTCGTCCCCTCAGAGAGGAAAAGTAGGATCATGAAGGATTTGGTATTCTTGTTTGTCCTTAAGTAGTTATGCCTATGTAATTTGTAATATGAAATATATTCTGCCCTTTTCCTTCTTTCTTTCTGCTACCCAGTCACTGATTTCCTAATTATATGGAATGCTAAAGTGAATTCTTGACTGTGCAGTGATAGTTCTCCTTATATGTTTCTATGATTTGTTTGGTATTTACTTTTTAATTTAGCCTTCAGTGCAGCCAAGAAAAAAGTGCCTGCAGAAGCATTCACTTTTAAAGTGAATACTGGAGTTTAATTGAAGTTAATGAATTTTTATGTTTGGAACCATGTTCTGTTATTTAGCAATGAAATAAGTGGGGAAAACTTGCCTCAGAGGAAAGCCAAAACCAAAACCTGGAGGCCACAAATGTCGGGATTGAATGCAGAGTGTTGAGTACCCAGCAAAGGCTGGGCACAGCACTGAGGACTGGAATACGCATCCATCCAGAGGGAGAGGTGCTGCATGTTACTGAGAGTTTTGGCAATCCCCTCTGCAGTGTCTCAGGTTATCCTCTGCTCAATGAGCATCTCCCATCTGATCCCAGCTTTCTCCACAACCAGATGTAAGCAGGCAGAATACTTGCCCTGAAAAGGAGTTGACCCCTCTAGACCTAGCACAGAATATATGATATATTTTTTTAAAATGAGATTAAACTGCATGTTTGCAAGTATGTGCAAGCTCATGTGAAGTCATTGCATTTCTCCTTCATTTTTAAAAATAAGTTGAACAAAAAGCCCAAATAATTATTTTAAGAAAATAAAATTTTTAAGTCCAACTGGTAGTCAAATCCAGCTGAAACATGGCCAGTTGAAACGGTCAAAGAGAGCCCCAGAGTAAAACTGCACAGTGTCTAACTGTGTGGAACATCTCTGGCTGCCCATACACTGTCACCAATGGCTGCAGGAGCATCTGAAGAACTCAAACTGCTCAGGGAAAAGGAGGAAAAAATAGTTTTTGTTCTATCAATTAAACCCAAAGGGCAAATGCCATAATCAAAGAGTCTAGAATTTTAAGGTTTTTCAGTTTGATTTTTAAAGACAAAGAAATCCCAATCTGATCCTAAGAATGACATTTATTTCTTTTCAATGAATGATAATGGCACAAGACTGCTCTCTTCTTCGGAGCTGCATTTTCAGCTCCTGGAGTCCTGCCCTGAGACTCCTTGGTGTCCATTAGCAGATCCATTTTCTACCCTTGAACTATGCATTCTTATCAAAATGTTAATTCTTCCAAGCTTTTCAAAACACCCCAGTATGCTGTGTATTTTATATGCCAAATTATTCCACTTTAATGGAAAAAGAACAGAAATGTTAAGGAATTCGTGTGTATCTGAGTTGTGCACATCAATCTTCTAAGGCGGCACATAACAAAGGTCAGAAATAGCCTGGCGCTGTATTTTGTGTAGCTCATCATTCTATGAGAAAATGTGCCCAAGTTCCTCCTAAAACATTGTTTTCAAGCATGGTTACTACTGAATATATTTCTAAATGACAAGGTTTATTTGTCTGTATTTTGATATGTTTAGGGGAAACTCAGGCTGACAGTTAGAGGAGGCAGGAAGAGGGAACCACAACAAGTTCCACCCAAACACAAAATGTCATCTCTCCCCTAGATAAGATACAGAGGCATCCTGATGAAAAAAAGAGCAGACATTTAAAAGTTTCTGACATGTGTCACAGATGCAGCCATTGAGCCACTGTTCCTGATGTAGCTCGAAATGACAGCATCCGAGCCATTGGAACTGGCTGCAGGACATTCAAAGTTTGGTGTGTGTCGCATTTAATCCTTGTCATAGCACATCTCGAGAATAAAAAAGACAAATGGGCACAGGCAGTAGTAATAGTTCAAAAAACTTAAAATAAAGCTTCCCAGTCTAATTGATATTATCAAGCTATGCTAACATTTACCAGCCACCAAGTAGACAGACAGGAGGTCAGCACCCTTTTTTCTGCAATTTTCCCCCAAGTCAGATCAGGATCTTTCAAGCTTTCTCTAAGGGTGACCCAAATACATGAACTGTTTATTCAGAAATAGCACTGACTTGCCAAAGACACTCCTTAATAATCAAAACATATAAAGGCAAAAAGGCTGCAGTCACCGATGAAGCAACTTGTCATGCATGACCCATGTTATTTATTTACACTAGCTTAGGATCAAGACAATGTTGGTGATTATTGTACCAAGGAGCCGATAATTTATTGATTGTACCACCTCTGGATATTTAACACCCTTGTAAAGTTGAGGTGCAGGCAGCATAAAATAACATTCTTTTGGAGTGATCATGTTGGCATCCTCTTTCAAATAGTGTGTCTTTTAATGCTGACCAAAAACAGTTTGTGTACATAAAATTGATTGTCTGCAGTGGCTCAGGGTCTGCAGCACAGATCACTTGAATAAAGAGCTTCACATCTAGGTTTCCAGAGAATTTATAGTCAGCAGCCCCATTAGCTTGTCATTGATTGCAGTGGATGAGTGCCTGCTCCTCATCTAACTTCCAGTTTAACATAGGGGATACTTTTTCATTTAGCAGCCTGGGAGGTGAATAGAGAAGATTCAATTTAAGCATTTTCCAAATACAATCAGCCTTTGATAATGTGAATCCCCTGGCAACTTGAAGTTGAAAAAAAAAAATAAAAATCTTTTGTATTAAAAAGTCAGTGCTACCTACAGGCTATTGGACTGGTTTCTGCTTAAATCTTTTGGCTACCTAGGCATGGTGATAAATCAAACAGGGTTTTAACAGTCCTTCTTTCTGTATGTTAAGGAAGACTCAAAACATCCACAACACTATGGTAGTGGAAGAGAACAGTCAATCAAGGAATGTGTTTAATATACACCTTTTTTTGTACAGTTTTATTAGAGTATTGAGAAAGATATTTGTTACCACCCATTTAGCCATCACATTGTTGGGAAAGAATGTTGTTTTGTTGTCTGAAGTTCAACAGTATTTTTCAAACAGTGTTTTTACTTTATATCTAACTGCAAGGCCAAAAGCTTGAAAACACTGTAAAAAACACCCATATAGTGGTATAGTTCTAATTAGGTAAGAAATACAAAAAAATATATGCAAAAAGACCCTTATCTTTTTTCCTCTACTCTAAATCACGGGTTTGGAAGAAATCAAGTTAGCGTGCTGAGACCTGAATTCTGACAGTGTCAAGGTTCTCCCTTTGAAAATATTGATGTTCAAACGTGGTTGGCTTGGCTGCACCTGGAAGAAAAAGATGCTCACAATTGAACATCTCTATTTCACGTGATTTCTTATGCCTTGGCTGTGTTGATGAGGTGTTCAGCCAGTGAACCCCTCTGTGTCTGCACTGGAAGATGGTGAAGTTCACAGTGAGACAGCTGCAGCAGGAGGTGGTGCTGCTGAGAGGCAGAGAAGGCAATGCTGGCTTTGCCCACAGAGACCCTCTGTGTCGGGCTGAGGGTTCCCACAGTGCTACCAGTGAAGGGCAGGCTGGAAGGTTTGCCCTTTCTGCATGCAACAGGTAAATTGGAGCTCACATGGTACATGGTCTCACCCTCAAAATTCTTCTTCTGAAAGATTTGCAGTTGAGACCTGTAGGGATAGCAGAGAAAAATCCGTATCATTCTTAGTGGTACCTCACAGAGGAAATAAGCCTTGTCTAACTAACAGTGGAAATGTAAATCAATACTGTTCTCTGACAGGTCAAGTTGCATCTTGAGAGAAACCAAACCACATTCCTCTGTTCCCATTTACAGTGGCACATGGTGCTTCTATTGCTGGCAGAGCATGACACCTGAAATTGTTTTGCTGAGGCTGTGGACCCTTTCTGTGTTGTGAGGATTGAAGCACAAAAGACTTGGAATGGAAGAGTGTGTTAACTGAGATGGTTGATTCTTTGCTCTTTTTGGGGACACTATAAAGTCCCTCTTTCAAGATGTGGCCATACATCTATCTCCTGCAACAAAAGCTTTTTGCATGTATTATGTTCCTTCACAAACAGTGAAATAAATTATAAAGTAGGATCAGAAAATCGCTAAGAAAGGTATAGAGGGAAAAAGGCACAGTCAATGCCTTGTTCTTTTACAGTAATGACAGTAATGAAGAGTATTAAAATAGCTAGGGGATAGAAAAAAAAATTAAACAGTTTTTATAACATATAAATGGCTATAGTTAGCAATCTTCATAAATCACGTATGGGTTTAATGATCTTTGGAAGTAAGTGTTTTCCACAGGGTAGAGTTAAGTTTGTGGCAAAAATACCATTCCTTAGTTTCTTTCTTCTCTGTGCATCATCTTCCTGTTGAAGACAGGACATAGTTATTCTTGTCCTCTCTCATACATGAGCTATCATCTCAAAGAAACTAGAGTCAGGTGCAGAAAAGAGACTCTTCATTCAAATTATCGTGTTGGATTCCATCCCCTCATTTTTGTGTCACTGCAGAACATGTTTGCGTACTCATCAGCAATATAGTTCATCACTTCTCTCTGCAAATGAAACTCAGTTTTCTGCCAGATAGTTTCAGAGGATTTATGTAAGCTAGAGATTTCCCATTTGCCTTAACGGGAGTTACCCCACACTGTACAATAGATTAGTGGCACAGCAAAGGAAGATAAGTCAAAAGACCCCTAGAGTGCAATGTTGATTTTAAATATTTCCCTTCTACTGTAATAACTTCCATAGCATCCTATGCATTATGAAATGCCTGATTGAGCTAATTTCCTGCATTGTAAAATAAAGCCATAATTATCATTATTAAGTGTAATTAACTATATATATGAGCACCACGAAGAATAGAAAAAGACAAAGATAGTATGAAAACACTCTAATATCATAACTACTGGTCTATTTGTATTGTCCTTGTTAAATATGCATCCACTAAATAATTTGATTTCATGTCTTGAGCTGTGTTGCACTGTATTTATCCAATGCTGATTATAAAGGCTTAATCTTTTTTAGGAATCTTTTTTATCATCAATATGTGGGAAGGAATGAAAACAAGCAAACCTTTGAAGGTTTTTTGGGCCACTCCATAATGTCCACCATTTCCTAGACTTGGTTTTCTAGTAAAATTTTTTTGCTGATTTTATGTATTTAATCTGCAGGGTCAAGGTTTCCGGTGGCAAATGTAGTTCAACAGAGATTCAGTTGGAAAAATAGTCTGTGCTAGGGAAGAGGAAGGAAAACAATCTTCTTCTGTGCAGCAGCAAGTCTCAACATTGTTGAACAGATTCTGCAGATTATTGGAGCAGCCTTAACTGCAGGTCCTGAGCAGAGTTGCTAATTTTAGTCATCTGTTGAGAACTTTGTACCACCTCTGGTTGTCTGACTAGTGAAAAGAAATGGAGTTACAAAGTTCTTGTGACCTTCAAAATGTCAGCCTTAGAAAAAACCTTTCATATTTATATCTTGTATTAAGATGGGCCAAAGCTTGAAAGACTTCCTAAAATCAGGTTAAATAGTCTGGATCTTTACTTCTTTTGGGAATTAAGCTTTCTTTGTCTGCTTTTTTTTAAAGAGTCTAAATTCAATGAGATTTTTTTGGAAATGAGCTAACTAATGAAAAATTACTTCAGGATTCGGCACTTTTGTAGGAATGTCACAGACTTAATAGGATTAGTTACCAGGGAAAGAGGTTGCAGGATCTCACCATAGTCTGCTTATGCAGAAGAATTAATTGAAGGTGTCTCTGAAGTGAAACCACTGTAATAATTTCTGAGATCTGCCTCTTTTTTTGGTCAGGTGCCATGTTTTTTCCTGCAGCAATATTATAGCAGCATCACTTGTACTATTTTGTGCTTAGGTCAGAATATCACTGATTTCCAAAAATAAAATTTTCAGTTTCACTGAAGATCTAGTAGTGATACAGCTGAGGTTTGGGGTGCTTTATTATTATTATTTATTTCTGTAACGCTCAGTCACTCTGGTAAGGGAAAGGAGCAGTTAGAAAAAGGTTTCTGTGAGGAGCATCTGGAGGGGGAGGTAGTGGAAAATTTGCCAGTGGATGGGTAGCAACTTACTGTGGTGATGGACTTTTTCCTGTACTCTCTCACGGAGGCTGGTTACCTTTTTTAATATAATAAAGGATGAAATAGTTAAATACATCACAGTTTTGCCAATAATAGGTGTTGGTGTATAAGTCTAACTGGCAGTCAGACTGCCCAGGTTATTGATTTTACTGTCTAATGGCTGAAAGAGATGTTATCTTGATTAATTAGAAGTCAAAACCAAATGCATCTTGCTTCTGTTAGATCTCCTGGCATTTGTTTCTTTTTTTTTTTTCTCCCTCTCCAGTGTTGTCGTACATGTACCTTTAGAACGTTTTAAACTAAAAAGCTATCAAGGTCAGCAGTATACAAGCCCTAGGAACTTTATTTCAGCTGTCAAGAAGTCCTTAAAGCATGCACTGCTTTTGGTGCTGGAAGGTACCCTTTTAAGGCATAAGGCTATTCATTTAACCTCAACAAATTAAAATCCAGTAGGCTATTATTCTTAGGGCTCTTGAAGTAACTTATCACCTCATTATGTTATTGGGCAGAAATGCTGACATGCTGAGTATTACTTTACTTTATATATTTGTTAATGGTTTTACAGGAAAACATATTTTTCTCTTTTGGAGTATTTAGTGTTCTGCAAACATGTTTAGTGTTTAATGTGAATAAGCGTTATAAGGAGCACTGCAACATAAAACTGGAACATAAAAAAAGGTGGTAGTTTTCTATCAGCTACTCTGAATTATAATCAGTCAGATTATAGGAAAAAATGATAGATTGTAGGGGAGAAAAAGTCTAGGGTTAGTCAACAATAAGAAAACCAGAAGATTCTTAATATTATAATAATAATCACTTCCTGGTTGTTTACATGCCCTCAGAATGCCAAACACTAAGGAAAAAAGGAATCTTGCTGCATTTATAAACAATTTACATCTCCCAAAGTTTACTTCCAGTAAATGAGTAGCTGTTTAACTTGATTTGTGTTTTACATGATCACAGTCTAGAACTAAAATTACCTTACAAAGGATACAAAAATAGAACATATTGCACATTTCTGAATTAAAGTGAAATTGCCATGTTTACATATCAAAACTTTACCGGAGATTCTGTTGTCAGAATTGGTCTGATTCTGAAAATTGTACAAGAATTATAGAATCATAAAATGGTTTGGGTTAGAAGGGTGCACTCAATTCCACTGTCAATGTCACTGACAAAGATATTAAACAGCACCAATCCAAATACCCCTAAGGAATGCCACACAACAGTGGTCTCCACTTCAACAAGTTGACCCCAACTTTTTGATTGTGACCATCCAACCAATTCCTTACCCACCAAGTGTTCCATCCATCCAATCCATGTCTCTCCAGGCATGGAGGTTGTGCAGGATAGTGTCAAATGTGCACAAATCCAGGTAGATGATGTCTTCTGCTTGTACACCAATCTGCAACCCCACTACAGAGGACTGTCAATTTTGTCAGGCCCAGTTTTTCCTTAGTGAGACCCTATGGGCTGTCACCTGTCACATCCTTATTTCCTATGTGCCTCAGCATAGTTTCCAGGAGGATCTGCTCCATCATCTTGCCAAGAAAGACTGACTAGCCTGTAGTTCCCTGGGTGTTGTTTTCTCAAAATACCAGGGGCACATTTCATATCTATTTGAAATTTTGGGAAACCCATGAATGCAGTAGCTGTCTGTTCAAAAGTGTGTGATGTGTTACAGGAAACCACAGAGCACTGACTCAAATATTGCTGCATCATCTACTGAACAGATGGTTTACATACCTTCCTTTCTTCTTACTTGCCCCATAACATTTTAGCATACAGTTATTCTATTCATTGGGTCTCAATTCTCTCCTTTAGGCTTTCTTGTCATGAAAGTGTCTAAAGAAAGATGACCTACAGCACTACACAATTTATAGGTGTGGAGTGGTTTAAGTAACCAATTTGTAAAGCTTCAGACTCAATTTATCTGCTGCTTTTCCCATGGAATTTACCTAGAAAAAGTAAAAAATGCACAAGACTCTTAGGTACAACCCCCACTTTAATCATCTACTTGGTGTTCACAAAGAAAAAAACCCTACCAGGAGCCTGTTCAGTCCAAGCAATAGATTGCAGGTGTTTTCTGAAATAAGGACATAAAAGGACAGAATGTAAATCAAGGCCGCCCTGTGGTCATTTTAATTGGCATTCTTACCATTTTTCCTGGTCTGTGCTAACTTCTTACTGTGCTGTTGCATGAAATGAGACACAGCAATTGTAATGTCCTTGGCCACTTTTGACTACAGGTCTGCTGAAATATAGACCTCAGTTTTATTTGGTTGCAATTCATCGTGTGGTTTCAGTAAATTTAGTGCTGCTGGTAGCTGTCCAATTGAATGCATTGGATAGCAGGTCTGCGTAGCGGTAAGATTAGCAATCTTGGAGTTTCATCTAGGCAGAGGTATAATTCAGTATTTGGGTTTTATTTGAAGACCACCTGTGAGGGGGGACCTGCTAGTGCGAGTTGTAATGCTGCACCTTGTTCTGAAAGAGCTAGACTGAGTCCCCTCTGTATCATCTCTACAGTGTATATATGGTAGATGTATGGTTGTTCCTATTCAGAAGAGATGTTGACTCCTTGCCCTCTAACCAGCCAAAACATCCATTTTCAATTCTTCAACAAAGAGCTGAACCAGAGAGCAAATCAATAGATACTGAGTGCATACCAAGGCTGGTATTGTGATCATCCTAATCTTTAGTGCTCTCTCAAAATCTGGTAAAAATTGTCACCGTGTAGGTGTTCCAAGGTCTAATCTTGGGGAAAAATCCCCAACAAAGTAAACCAGAGATGCTTAAATCCTTTATGTTAGCAAAGAAAATATTGATAAAATAGAATATGTATTTTTATATATAAAACGTTGAAAAATGGAAGAGAGGGACTGATTTTGGGTTATGTGGTGCAGAAGAGTTTACACCAGCTCACATTATGCCAGAATGGCACCAGGTTCCTGTACAGGTGAGCATCCAGGGCACCAGGATGTTTTACCACCATCCTGTTCTCTGATGGAGGTGACAGTGTTGTGTTGAGCCAGGTCCTTTCTTTTCCTCTGGCATTTCCCCTCATTTCCAAGACGTCTTTCCCCTCACAGCAGCACTCCTTATTTCCTTTCCTTATTTCCAGCACTTTCCTTATTTCTTACAAAGGAGTATTGTTTTTTCTGGGAAATGTCACCCTTCATTTGCGGAATAAAGGGAAGTAAAAGCTCCAAATGATTGATTCTGGAAGTTTACATGAGGGAAATACAAAGTCTTCCTTCTGAGCCTTGGAATGGCTGTTAGAGTCCTGCCTCAGCTGCTAAGAAGGGCCCAGCTAATGCAGTCAGGTTTGCTCCATCTGCCACGGCTTTGAGTGACAGCTATGGCCCAGTGCACATCCACTGAAAACTAGCATCAGGGAATGACATACAGTTTGATAACATAAGATGCTTAGGTTTTTTGGCTCAAGTGAGATGTTCAGAGCTAATAGCCCTGTGAGCAGAGTTTCAGCTGTGATCTGTACCTTGAGATATTGGTTGTGTCTGGCTCAGGAAAAAGGGGAAAGAATGAAAGCTTATTTCTAGAAAGGTTTCCGATGAGCAGCATTTGTCATTGAAGGGGAAGATGGGTATAATTAGCTTGTCAGTCTAGTTTGGGCTGAGCTGGCTTTCTGTGGTAAGAAAGATGGACTAACTGCCAGAAGAGCTGACAGGCAGTCGATAATGCAGCAATTAATGTCATAAATAATTCTGGAACCAATTATATCAAAATGGACTCCAAGCTTTAAAAAGGAACAGAATTCCCTTATTCTTCCTGCTAACAGCAAGAAGCAGCTTTCATTTTTCTCTATAATTACTTTTCATTGTATATAGCAATAAAGTAGGGCTTTTCTGTCCATATTTAAAACTTGTCTTTCTTGCCTTCCCCCGCCTCCTAAACACTCTTTACCCCATAGGACAAGGTTGTTACAGCAGATCTGCACTGAGGTGAATGTATAATCTTTTCACATGGCTGTTACATGATAATTTCTGCTGCACCTAAATGACTAAGAGCCAAGTTTTCTCAAATGTCATGGGCAATGACAGCAGAAAGTACCAAACAATGGCATTTGGAAATAAAGACATTTGTGAAATAAATTGATTTGTCTTATTATTTTAAAGGTTGCTCTGACTTGCTTACACTGAACTTATTGATTTTTTTTCTCCCTTCTCTCTATACAGTTACAGCTATGGAATCTAAGCCAAGCTATTCCCTTTATGCTGCACACACAATTCAGAACAGCCCTGTGAGTTAATGGGCATTCCCTTACAAAAGACACCAAGTTACAAACACTCTCTAGAGTGATATTCTCCTTAGCTGTTTCTCCATGTGCTGTAATACAGATGTGGATAGCACAAAGCCCCCACAGTACTGCTTTTGCTAATGGTCTTTCTGTAGTCTCGTCCTCTCTTTTTTTTTTTTAGAAAAATGGACTATAGAAGTAGTAAATTACTGTAGCATTCGTTCACAGCTTTGTTCAGCGCCTGACAAATGTTTCCAACTTTTCAACTATGGTGGCATTTACTCCTGGGAGGTTGGGGAAAACAGTTCATGAAGTTCCCACTGTTTTAAAACCAGAAACATCTGTTGGTGTCACATGCAGTTTGTTGGCTGGGTCCAGGAATAAAGAAATCCTGCAGCTGATCAGCTCTCTCCTTAGCAGTAGGTGTCAGTATGGTGAGTGGTAATTACAACAGAGAGTTTTAGAGGACACACGATAATTAGGACAGCTAACAAAAACATAAACACTGACATTTACCATACTTAAAGCCAGAAATGTTGTCTGCTGTGTGTGTACATTGTTTCAGACCATGACAATAGAGCCATAATTAGTTCCATCATGCTTTGAAGGAACAAAGACTTTCAGATTTTGGATATACAGCTCAGTGTTTTAGCAGGAGGAATGGCAGAAAGAGGGGGAGTGATCTGTGGTGTGCAAAGCCCAAGTGTGCAGTGGTGCAAAGCTGGGAGATCTGGGTTCCCTTCCAAGCCCTGCTACAGGGCTGGTGCTGAGTGACTGCCAGGGAATCATCGTGTCTGTCATCACGGCTCCCCAGCCAGAGGGACAGAGAACGCTCACCCTGCAAAGGTGGTGTCCATATTAACGCATTTTTAAGGCCTTTTTAAGCACTTGGAGATTGTCTGTAAGGAGGGGTGATGGAAATGCAGTACTACTGAGGGAAGAGACCATCTGTTTCACATCTCATTAAGAACTATATCCTGTTTCTGCTCTGTGGCCCAGCAAGGCCTGAAAACAAGGAGCTATGTTTAAACAATACTTCCTCAGTTAAACTACAGTGTATATAAATTGAACTCAGTTTTGCTCCAAATGACCCACTTTTTCTGCTCACAGAAGTTCTTCAAAAGGTAAGATTTTTCAGAATCTTTGCAGATCAACTCTGTAGCCATTCAGCAGTCTCGCTGTCATAATTTTCTTTTCTATGCTTCTGCATTTCTAGGGAAAATATTTCACTGCCCTCATGCCTCAGTTCATTCAGTGCACCACTTCTCTTCAATAGAGAGGAAGTGTCAATGTTTTCCTTGTATTCATAAGAATGATTTCAAGCATAAAGGTAAAATCAGTTAAATTTAGTCTGGAATGAGTGCTCCAGCAATCATTATTTGGTCTGCAGAAGTCTTACTGACCTCCATTCTGGGGAAAATAACTTCCCTGCTCAAGTGGACTTTATAAAAAAGAAAAGAGATTTAACATGTAATGTTAAATGAGCTTGATTTACTCAATGTCATCTGTGATGCCACCCCAAAAATTTAGGTTTTCTATTCTGTCTGCCAATGTGATTGATGTTACTATAGGAAACTTATGGCTAAGTGAGCAACTACTATGTTTGAAACAAGTAACAGATTTTCAGTTCATCAAGAAGGTGAGTTGTCAAGAAGCAATTAATATTACCTAAGGTGTCTTGTATCACCACTTGTTCTTCTAATAAAAACACAGGAGTAGTTATTCTATTCCTAAATGGCTTTAAATAATCCATTTTATTAGCTATATTTTAATGATTACTAAAGAAAGAAATGAAAACGCTAAGAGCTATTTTGTAGTCCTGAAAGGCAAATGCAGCGTAAACTAATGGCACTACTTATGTAGATACTGTTGCTCTTTTATCCTCTAAATGCCTGAAAATAGCTTTCTGTAGAGGTGAAGTACAGAACCCAATGACTTTAGCACCTTGGTTTAGCTCATGATGGGAGATATTATCTAATTTTATCCTCTGTGTGTAAGGGTATGATGTGTTTTCATCTGTTGCTTGAAGTCGCACATTAAAATTCCAAGCTCTTCTAGCTATTTACTACTGAGAACATTGAAAGTGTACATACCCATTATAACTTAGCATATTTGGGATGATTACATACAGTAATGACCAGGTTTTCATCACGAACTAGTGTAAGCATCCTTTTGGATTAAGCTTGGGGTATTCAAAAGTACACAATCACAGGAGTGAATCACAAACATAGGAGTAGTCATAGTGGAGTAATGCAAGGCAGAGAAATGGCAAGGTGGGGAAGAGGCAAGCATTCAAAAGGTAGATGAAAGACATCAGTAAAATTGATGAATTTTTTGGTTACTTTTTTAATACTGGCTGGCTGATTTACATAAGCACATAAATTTGTAAACATACTCCTCTTGTCTTTAGGTTTAATAAGCTGCCATTCATATCAGAGTTGGGTTTCCTCTGTCTTTCCCCTAACACTCTCTTTTGCTGTACCATTCTTTCCATTTCTTAGATCTAACTTGCCAGTCGGGCCCAGCATGTCCAAACGATGACAGAGTTTTCTGAAGTTCAGTTCTCTGTCATGCAGTTAATTAAGAAGCCAGGCTGATGGTGGACAGAGGAGGAAAGGGAAGGTTTGCTGGGGAGGATAGATGAAAAAAAGTCTTATTAGTTTAGCATATCTAGATATTTGACTGTACATATCATGGACATCAAGGGTTTGAAAACCTGGCCTTCATTAGGTAGTTAGCTTGGAACTGAGGAACTAATATTATTCTTTTTGGAGCATGAGCTTTGAGGGCAATGACTTTTCATGTGGGTTTAAACAGCATTGTTTCTGAAGGGATTTTTTCTGAATGGCTTTAATAGAAACAGTAAATAATATGACATGAGTGCACAGGATATGAGTTTCTCTGTAGCATTTCTTTCATTGGGGGGTGTGGTTTGTCTTCTATGGTGTCTCCAGCAGCCAGACTAACATTCATTTTGTTTTAAAGCATCTGTCCTACTCTATGACTTTGGTAGATAGGTGTGCTCTGTCTGCCTCCTGGTACCTGTTTACTTTTCTCTATCTTTCTAGATCAGTTCTGGAAACTGCAGGAAGGTGACCAAGGGAAAGACAGAACGCAAGAAAAGGTTAATTGAAAGAAAGCTAGTTGCTTACAATAGCAAAACCTCGTATGTACCATAATGTGAGCAGGGTAATGAACCTGTCTTTGGCTGAAAAGAGGAGGTAAAGAAATCCTGCTGAAGAAAAAGAAAGACAAATTTGAGGCATGTGAGCATAGTGCTGTCTACTGCAGTACATTGGGACTGTTGTCTACCAAAGTACCAGACTTTGTAGCAGATAAGTTATGAGGTGTAACAGTAACACGTCTGTTGACACTGGTGGTGCAGGCTCCATGGAAAGCTAGAGGATCTGTATTACTATATGCTGAAATTTGTTTTATTTTACACAATTCTTGACTAAGATGTGCATCTAAGATAGTCTTACCATGAGATTATGTGTCCTCACCAAAATTCTGCTCTTGGACTTAATATTAGATTTTTAATAGCTTTGATTTTCTTGGTTGTTGAAGGAAAGCTTCAAATTCAATCATCTCTGTGCCCCAGCACAAGATCGCTTCTAACGCTGCTTCAGAAGAATTATTGTTTAATTTTGAAAGATGAGTAACTCACCAGTATTTGAATTTGTGGAATCAGCAGCTGTCCTACAGCTGATTCAATGTCCAACATCAGCTTGGATGAAAGATGAAAAAGATGTGGTCTTGGGGAAATTTTAAGTTTGCTTATGGAAAAGGAATCTGTTACTCTTAGGTAAGAAAGAAGTGGAAGAAAAGAATTAGAGCACCCTGAGAACATAATGGTGTTATTCTCATTGAGTTTTTCTTCTTCAGAGTGGAGGGCAGAAGAGTGTTAAGTTACTACACAGAGTATTTAAACATTTTCCTTTGAGGGACTTTTGTGAGATTAATGGAGATATCAAGTGAAAAAATTAAATTTCACTCATATTTTCTCTAGAAGTGCCTTTTTTTTCTTGGCAGACCTCACATAAGTTTAATTGTTTCTGATTTAACAGCAGGATTCAGTTTTATCTCCTTCTGCTGATGGGGATCAGTTTCCTTCCTTTTGTTAATGTGTCAAACACCAATCCACCTCCCTCTCCTTCTACCCTTCCCAGTAACTAACTATGCTGAAATACATAAGACAATAAGAGAATACACTGTGTAATCAAGAATAAAAAATATTATCATCTACCACAGTAAATCATAGCCAAACACCACAGTTATAATAGAAATACCTTTCCTATGTCTGATCCACTAACACTTACTTAGTCAGATAACAAATAACTTGTTCTTGGAGAGAGTGCCCTGCATTTGATTTATCTCTGAGTGTAAGTAAATATGAAAAGGCTGCCAAATCTGCCTATATAAATCTCAGCTATCTCAAAATGTCATGTATGGGGGAAGTGAAAAATTAAGAAGGTGTTTCTGTCTTAATAGGGTATGGAGGCAAAAGGTTCTGCTTTTAATTTTTGTTAGGGATGATGTTTCTCTGGTTGATACCTGGGAAGAATTAAAGAGAAGCTGGAAAAAAATACATACATGTATTGTGCCAAATAACTGCTCTTATTTTTGCTGATGTAAATCTGGAGTAGATCCACTAAAGAGTCTGGAATTAGTCTGGTTTTGTCCCAGTGTAGCTGACAGCAAACTGAGAGCCTTTCAAATTAATAATATTAAATCTCAGCGTTGTTAAGATTTTTCATTTTGGCTTTAGTGGCCATTGTTTGTTTGAAAAAATAAAACAAAAAGAAATCATCTGAAGATACTTATATACCGCTGGACAAGTGAGAATAGAAAAAAGACTGGGGCAATGTGAAAATCAAGGGTAAGAAAACAGTTTCTGTAACCATTGTTTGCATATGTTTATTCTTGTCTGACAACACCAAACCACACTTAGGGGTTCATTTACACAGGAAAAAAGAGGTGGCATGCAGGGCTAGATTATTAACTCAAGTATTAAGTAGTATAATCCATCCATAAATCCTGCCAATTTGTGAATTTTCACCCATGGGTTTTATATTTTTCTCACCTAATACCATGGTCATTGGAGTTACTCCTGAGCAGTACCAAGGTGGTTAATCTCAGAATCAGGCCCTCTGCATCCTGTGTGTGTTTGTGAACCAGATGCTCGGAGTGACAAAGTGTGTCAATTAGCCTGAAGTACTTGTTGAGCCTCAGTCCTTCAGGGATTCAAACGTAGTTTGTTACCTTTGGGGTGGGGGGTTCAGTTGAATGTGTCATCCTACTCAAACTCATTAGATGAAAATGAGTATCATCTTACATTACATAAGTTCAGCTGGAATGTATACAATGTCAGTAGTATGGGAGAAGAAAACATGTGTTGAATACATCTAGTGTGTCTTGGGGCTCTGAAGGTCACTCCTCTAAAGTAATATATAGTGCTGGTGCTAGTGGCTCAAGGTCAAGTCAGCTTGCTTTTCATAATGCATAAACCTCAAGCTCGCTCAGACACCAATCATCTGACCTAAACCTTGGAACAAATATTTTACTAAGTAAATCAGTGAGCATGCTGGCATTTCTATTAACCTTCAATGCACTGGTGACAGAAAATGAATAATGATAAATAATAACTCAAGCCTGTAAATCATGCTTAGCATCACTGGGAAAAAAGAAAAAAAAAGGCTGGTGTACTACCATCTGCTAGGCTGGCTGAGCCTGTAGGGAGAAACCCACAACAAAGGGAAATGTGCTTTCTCCCTCCCACAGCACTTCCCTGGGTTTGAAATTTGGGGTATGGAGTGGGCTTTGCAGAGACTGGTGAGGGAAGTGCTTGAAAGTGTAAAGCTGAATGTACACAAACTGCAGGGATCCTGAGTACAAAGAGCTCCATTAGTCAGGGTGGTAGGATTGTTTGGCAAGCTTTGCAGTGGATGAACTCTTTTCTTGTCCTACTCTCCCCGTGACTGACCATCAGCAGCTCTCTGGTGGAAGGCAAAAGATAACAGAACTCCAGTAACTCACCAATGCTGAGGACCTGCTTGTTTTATTTTCCCAGTACCCCTTAATTTCATTTTCTTCTGTTTTCCTTTCAGTTTGCTACTGGTTAGGGTCACCATAGCCACCCAATTGCCTTAGGGAAATTAAGCTTGTAAATTGTGAATAAAAGACACATTAGCTATGTGTTCCACCCTACGATACTTTCACATGTTTCAGCTTCATTCAGAAGTGTTCTGATTCACATACTCTTTAGATTTTTGTAAAGTCTAATTTTAGACAATTAGCATTAATTTGTTACTGTGATTGTTGCAAGGAAGGTTTTTCTTAGCCGTGTTGTTTAAAACATTGGCATTTCACAAGCTTTCACACAATCTTTTCCCTTTCTGAAAATTTTTTGATAAAAAAATAAGTGCTGCTGGATCAGTGGATTGAAGTACAGCTCGTGTTGAGTTCACCTCTCTAGATGGGAATGCATTTGTAATGGATTGTCAGGTTGGGGGCCTGGCAACATTTGTGACCCTGCTACAAGAGGGGAGACAGCCTGCATCACAGAAGGTTGCTGCTTCCAAAAATCACAGTAGACTCTCATCGAGACCCCTTGTCCTTTCACAAAAGGGTGTGCTGTGACACTGGAATAGGAAGAAATATAGGGAGTGGAAGCACAGCCTGATGTTTGTTTTCTGTGGGATCACAGCAGGAGGTGTGCTCAGCACCTGTGACAGAGCGATAGGAAGAATATAAAACACATTAGTGGCTCTGTTTGTTGTGGAATCACAAAAAATAATGAGTCAAACAAATCTAATCCAGATATGTGAGGGAAGATGAAGAGGACAAAGAGAGTTAGGGGCTTGAGTTCACACTTGTAATTCGTTTTGGGTCAGAAATGGGTGCAAAGCAGAGTTTGAACTCTTCAAAGAGTAAAAGCATTCTTTTTTCAGTCTGGAAAGCAGGCAAGGGACAGTCATGATGGGACTCAGATTCATATCTGAGTTCAGACTTGCAACAGACCTTTGTCAGAAAAATACTAAGTGCCTAAATCTTTTTGTGTACTTTTTGACCATTTCTCTCTTTTGACCAAAATAAAAATAAAAGTATTGCCTACCAGCTGAACTCATGTTACTACCAATGATTTCATTTAAATTATATTCCCAACTGGATTAAAGTGATAACATAATTTATAATGCAATAACCATCTGACATCATAAAAAAACTATCTCAATCAGGATACTTTATCCCTCACTTGAGTCTCAGGACTGGTATCCTCTGGCATAGAAGGGAAAATATGGAAATCCCAGTGTTTCTGTCACTGCCAAAGTACCATTTATTTAAAGCCAATTTGGAAAGGGCCCTTAACATAAGAAAATTAAATGAAAAAATGTTTCTATAAACCAGCCTCCTCATGCCAAATTTCATGCAAGTAGAATGAGTAATAGTAAATTTCTAAACTTTGTCATCTTTGTTTAATTAAGGGCCTATTTTGTGAAAAATGTCAGAACCTCAGAAAAAGACACGATCATATTATTCCACTAAAATGGGTATGTGGACACTACCTCCGAGAGAAAACGTATTATCCTGAGAAATTATGTAGAGGTAGCTGCTGCATTAATATACATGCATTTCACAGATAACTTTAGGAAAAATTAGCCTTATCCCAAAGGGACCATCACTAAACATAATTTATTCTGTCCTTTGCTAAATCCTGACTTGCCCTTGAGAAGACATTTCCCATTAAGCAAAAGTGAGCTTAGCTTGTATATGTTAGGTATCTGGTGTTGACTATTCCCAGTAAAAGTCAACAAATTAATTTTAAAGTCTCAATATTGATTGGCAATCTCAACTTTAGCATTCCTATTTTTATACCTTTCTGAACAGTATAAAAATAATTTAACCAAAATCGAATAAGTGCAAAAAAGTGTAAGAAAGTGTGAAAAAGAATGTATAGTACTCTCATTATACTTAATTTAGCTGAGGCTGTTCACTAGTTTGGTGACTTTTTAATTTATTTTATTTTTTGCCTAACAGGAACTATGGCTGAAAATCACAATGCAATTAATATACCATTACAATAAGAAGATTTATATTTTTCTTAATAATAATATTTAAAAGGCACAGAGATTTTTTGCTTATTGGTTAATTTGAAATGATGAAAAGAAATTAATAGAAATCATCTGTTTTTTACAGCTTAAGAAACTAAAATACAAAGAGTTCAAGTGGTCTTCCCAAGGTTTCACAGCAAATCCATACCAGAACCACAAATTATTCTTTATATTAGCTGCAAACTATAATGAAAAAGAATGATGATATGGTTGAAGGGGAATTCCAGTTTTCTTATCTGGGAAATACATAGCCTGCTATCTGTGGTACATTTTTCTTTCTGGCCCAATTGCTGTTAGTCTTATGCAACTACACACGCACCCCTCAACGAAAAAAAACTCCACATATATCCAAGATGAAATAATCATGCACAAATGAGTACTCTGCCCCTCTTTTTAAACTTTTGAGGAAATTGCCTCAACAATCTATACACAGAGAAAGACAGAAAAATCCTTAGTAATTAGTATTTAGTAACTACTTTATAATGAGATTCTATCAATTTAAAAGTGATTGTCTTCAGTTAAAATCTGGTGTGTTTAGCCATTTTTCTGTTGAAAGGAAGGACAGTATGCTGAGTAGAGCTTGGGGCCTGGTAATTACTTAGCCACCTTTATTAAAAGCTTTAAAATACTATTTAACTGTAAGCATACATGTACCAGGGCTGGGGTCAGAGGCCAGAGCACTTTTGGGGAAGATTGTGTGCACAAATACGACACCACAGAAGTGCTTGGTAGTGGTAGTGGAGATATCCAAAATTCCATGCACCTCTTCACCTAATTGGGAAGCCAGGTTCACAGCTGAGTGTTGGTAATGGGAGAAACAATTACTGGTGCTTTAACTCTAGCCATCCATTTTTCTAGTAAATTTGCTCCCATGTGTTTACATGTGGATAATAAGAAATTTCTAATTGAGGGCACAGCAACTTTTGTCTTTTCATAAAAATCATGTCATGTATGGAAAACCTGCTAAATAACTATTTTCATCTCTGTTAGCAGACCTGTTTGCCACTTCTGCTGACTTCATAGAATGACCCCAAATATTTTGTTGTAAATACATTTTAAATTGGGAGAGGAGTTAAAGCAAGTTTTCAGAAAGAATTAAACTCATAATTATAAGGGACCAGCAGATGTTTTTCATCTAGTTTCACCTTTCCAAAAAGTTATTTTCTGAAAAGAATGTATATGTTAAGATGGTGTTATATAAAGAAGCTTATTTTTCTTTTCCCACAATTGCCTTTCTCCCCAAATTTGGTTTTATAACTATAGCCAAAATTATTTTTTTAGCACGGATCTTCAAACCTCCATTACAAGTTTCTTTGTGCATCAAACTGTTCAAAATACAATATACTTACAAGGAAGACAAATTAATTTCATAACTGAGACATGTTACAGCTTGTTGGGAGTCCACTTACCTGACTACTTAGATATTTACAAAAAGCCTTATTTGGTACGTGATATCTGTGTATGTCTCTCTAAAAAGTTCAGTAGCGTTGATGTTTGGATAATAAGTGTTTTTCATAGTATCTGCCTATACACCTCAAAAAATCTATTTTTCCACATAACAGGATGTTGGACTGGGTTTAATATAAGGACAGAAATAAAGTAATTGTCTTGTGAAGTTCTGCCTACCTAACTTACAGGTCTGAAAATTCCCAGGGTATTAATATACGTTTTATCTCCTAGAATAGTTATGCGCTCTCTGAACTCTCAAAATAATATATCAAATACCCAGGGCTCAACAGGCCCTGATCTGCATGAATACTAGCTGGAATTTTCTGAAAGCACTTTCATTAAAATTAAACAGTGACTTCTTTTACATTGATGGGTCTAAGACTGATGGCTCTGAAATTCATGTCACAAATAAATGAATGGCCCTTCAACTATTTCACATGTACTTACAGACAGGCAAATGTGATATATTGCATCCACAGACATCTCAATGAACATAATCATGATATCACAATATATCATGTTACACTTGTATATGTTCGGGTCACATAATTTACCATCAGCAGTGTGAGGTTTAACAGGGTTGAATTATATGGATGCTGCATAGAACACTTTGGATGCATTATGCTGATGCTTTGGACTTTAAAATGTTAATATTGCAAATGAAAGGTACACTTTGTGTATCATAAATCTGAGTGTCTATTCTTCCTGTGTACTCAATAAATACACTTCTCATCAACTTTTAATTATGCTGTTTGCATTATTCTGTCCTGAAGAGGATAACACTCTGTAAATCATCCACTTCTAATGTACACTGCAGCATAAGTTTAGTTAATTAAACCATATATTTTATTAGTACTTGCACTTCCATCTTGTAAAACTGCTAGGAAAAAAAATAGAGCGAGATTTTTATTTATTACAGCTGAGTTTAAGATGACATTACAAAAGTTTAGTGGGTTAGATGTGCATATTGCTGTTGCCTGTGGCTTACTCACAAATATCCGGTCTCAGAAACTTACTAACTATTGTGTGAAAGTGGGAAGCTTCTTGAACATGTTGACATATGTTGATGTTCCCACAGAACCACTTCAGTGTATTTAATGGCTGGCATAATCAGAACTGAATCAAATATGTGCTTGTCCATTTGTGCAGAATTTGTTATATTAAATCACCAAAGAGAGTTCCTTTGTAATGAAATTCATGGTAAGTGGAATTAGGAGATCCTTTTTACTCTTCTTATCTTAAAGTTTCCTCTTTTTTATTGAACCCAGTTTTTCAAAGCACAGATTTCATCAGCAGAGCCATTTTATGGTTCAGTGTAGGTGGAGAGCCATCCCAAGGGATGCCATGACACATGGAAAACATTAATAAGATTCTGTGTGACAAATAGCATCAGAAGTGTAAACACTTGCCATAGCATCTGTAACTCTCTGAGGATTAAAACCATCTTTGGGTAGAGTCCCTAGTATTTTCTATTCAGATAAAATAAATAAATAATTTAATTTGAACTTCAAGGTACAAGTGCCTGGAGAAAGAATTTGACTTTGAGACTCTTTATGATTGACATAAAGACACTTTCATACTGACAAAGATGATTCTGAACTAAAATCCTTGAATGACTCAGTCTTTAACACCCCGGCTTGAATGCCTGAATAAAAATTTTTCAGAGGGATTTTTTTGCAGAATTGTTTAAAATTAAATATATCCAGGATTCTCTTCATTAAAGCCAAGTAAATTTGCTCTACCTACAGAGATTAGAGCTACATAGTGTGCTTAGTTGGAAATGAACTGCTGAATAAGAGAATGTTGCATTTTACTCTGTAGATGTTATTTTCCAGATTCCAGAAGAGTACCTGGGAAAAAAACTCAATAAAATGGCAACCTCTTAACATTAAATTATAGCAGTTTTAATTGGAAGAAAAAATAAAATGCTAAAAGACAGCTCATAGAACAGCAAACAAAATAGCATGGCGTTTAATGAAGTTGTTAGTGTGGTATAGAAATCAAATTATGAAGATTGAGCTTATGGACTATTTGCCTCATTCTAATTTAAAGCCCTCATTTGACATGATTTCAGGTTCAGTGATTGCATACAAAATGGGAGATAGAAGTTAAAATGTAATCCTTTTCTTAAAAGTAAGAACGAAAGGACTGAGCAATTTTCAGACCTTTGTCACGAGGAGATCAAAAGTGAGTAATTACTCAAAATATGTCCATTTTGAGTGCTCATGCCCTGCAGATTGAGGGAGTACAGGTGTTTCTGTTGTATAAATATAAAATTGCAGTCTCGTTAATCAAGTCCTCTTTAGCAGAAATAACTAGGTCTTGACTCACACATGATGTTATTAATACTCCTAATTTATTTGCACTTGAATCTGACAAGGACTTTGGTATTAAGATTTTCATCTATGTTTCTTGACTACTGTCTGTGTTGTCATGTGGGATGGTTTCAATTAAGAATTAAGACAAATTAAAAAGTCTCCTTTTCTACTCAAAATTTACAGAACCACATCCTTAAAAAAAAAAAAGGGCAACATCTGCAAAAGAAGTGGGACTTGAGGAGGCTTAATCCTTGATATTACTTTATAGTTAATACTTTCTTTTTCGGTCAGCCTTTTCTCTTTTTTCCCTACGTTTGACTTTCACACATATTAAAAGAGGGTAGATATTGACCCAACTTCATTTGACCCAACTGCCTCAACACCTTTTGTTACCTGATAAGTCATGGCCTGGCCCCACTGGTTAAACCACAGAGACATTAGTAGGGTTTTTCCACGCTTGTTTGAATTTTTGTACAAAAATGCATATTTTTACTTCATATAGTGTCATGAACACACGAGGACACAGAAGGAAAGGGAAAACTATAGTTGTTAGCCAGAAAAGCACTAATAACTTGGTAAGTTGTTGGGAGGCTTTTAAATGTATATAAGGAACTGCAACTCCCTAGGAGTATGGGCAGGATTGGTTTAGTTGAAACAGTACAGGAAGGATTTTTTATAAGGAACAAAAAAAAGCTTATTCTCTCTTTGCTACTGCCGAGGCAATTAAGAACACTGTATACTTTTTATGCCCCTCAGGGCAGCTGTGTTTTATTGATGGAACGGACTCTCCTGTAACCCCAGCAGGCCCTGTGCCGGGGCTGACACCAGCCTGGCCTGCAGCTCTGAATCAGCAGCGATTCAAAGAGCAAACAGCAGTGCTGCAGCTTGCTGCAGCCTGTGACATTTACCCACATTATAACCGGCAGCCAGGGAGGGCCGGGGAGGCAGGACCTGCTCTCTGTGCCTCTGTGCAGCCATGCCCCTGCAGTGGGTGCCAGCTGCCCAGGGCTGTGTGGGGAAGTTCTCCAGCCTCTGTGCAGCCATGCCCCTGCAGTGGGTGCCAGCCGCCCAGGGCTGTGTGGGGAAGTTCTCCAGCCCCAGAGCAGCCATGCCCCTGCAGTGGGTGCCAGCTGCCCAGGGCTGTGTGGGGAAGTTCTCCAGCCTCTGTGCAGCCATGCCCCTGCAGTGGGTGCCAGCTGCCCAGGGCTGTGTGGGGAAGTTCTCCAGCCTCCGTGCAGCCATGCCCCTGCAGTGGGTGCCAGCCGCCCAGGGCTGCGTGGGGAAGTTCTCCAGCCCCAGAGCAGCCATGCCCCTGCAGTGGGTGCCAGCTGCCCAGGGCTGTGTGGGGAAGTTCTCCAGCCCCAGAGCAGCCATGCCCCTGCAGTGGGTGCCAGCTGCCCAGGGCTGTGCGGGGAAGTTCTCCAGCCCCAGAGCACCCCCAGCTTCGGTTCTGTGTGTAGGGCCGGTGTGATGGGGCCGCTGATCCCCAAGTGTGGGCTGCAGGCTGAAGTAAGCTGATATTTGGGGACAAACCTCTGCAGAGCAGCCCTGTTCTCCTCTCTCATCGATATTTACCAGTTCTGTTCCATCTTCAAGGGTCTTCCCAATGTGCTTCAAGTATATTTTCCCTCCACAGACTGCAATGATTTGAAATGCTTCAAGAAAAGTGATTTCCTTCACCAAGTGACTGAGATGACTGGAAATGCCAGAGCTTTGCTCAGCGACGAGAGCCAGCAGGGTCTGCCGGGACCGTGCCTGGGCCTCGCAGAGAGCACCAGGCCTCACTCTGAGCACAAGGGTTACCCCTGAAACACTGAGAATTTTTCTCCATCCTTCACACACACACCTATGAGTACAGTCATTATTTGTATCAGCACAACTGGGATTTGGGGAGCTGGGGAAAGTGAGACTGAGGAGTTAAATCCTAATGGGGATTTCAGGGCCTCAGCTGGAAAATCTCCACAAGCTTGGAGCAATCAAATGCAGCTGAGGCCAATTTAAAACAAAACAAAACAACATCAACAAAAATCTATCTGTTCTCATGGCAGGGGGATTTGCAGAGCTGTTGCTGAACAATAGGTCTCAGGGAACAAAAAGGCTTGCTCAGAAGTTACACCCTTTTAAGCACATTAAGGTATGTGGTGGGTAGGGTGTCTGCATGTGCAAGCATGTGTGAGCAAAAGATGGGTGTTTGTTTGAGTAAGAAACCCAAAAATAAACATGTGACACTAGAGAAATCTTTCACTGTTTAGGCAGAGCGCTATCTGATATTTCATACAGTGGTTATTTTCTGGCCCTGCCATAAAACCTGCAGGATGAGTAAGAAAAAAACCTCTGTCACTTTTTATTCCCCAAATACGTATTTTCCCTGACCAGTGGAGCATTGTTGTTTCATATTAGGTTTGTTCAGGATGTTGAAATTCAGATTTTTTTTAATTTGCTAATAAAGCTTTCTTATAAATTTTGTAACTAACTCAGAATTGCATTTACTAGCTTTCCCATTAATCGTTTCTGTATTTAGGATTTGACATTTGATAGATTGAAATCAGTTGTGTAAATCCATGGATATGTAGGGGCTTTTTCTATTAACAATATCTACAGAACTAATATATTTATATAAGTGCTAAATGGCTAAGTGCCTTTTAATCCTCAGTGCTATACTTATTTAAAGTTTGCTATTTCTGCTTGCACTACTGTCAATAGACTGATTTTTTTAGATTTATATAAAGTGTGTAATAAATCATAATACTAAATTCTAATTGCTCCTTTTAGCAGTTTAAAAAAGTTTCAGCTTTTTTTTTTTTTTTTTTTTTTTGCGGGGAAGAGACTTGGATTTTTTTGCATTTGATTCCTTTTTTTGCTGCTTCCAGTTAGGACATGATAAGTCTCAAGCGAGTGTATTACCGATTGTATCACATCATCTTTCACTAACTTAAAATGCCCTGCATATATCATGTGTCATTGCAGAAGAGAATTCAAATTTCAATATCATGGTAATTGTACTCTACCAAAATCTACATTCCTGACAAAATTGATACGAAAATTTGTATTCTGTCTTTCTATTTTTGTTTGTTTGTTTTTGTTTTAAGGAAAACCTCATGCTATATTCATTCAAAGCTTTCTGGAGCTTTGTCTTTCCCTCGAAGATGTCCTAGATTTTATTCTTTAATGTTGTCCCTGATTTATTGAATGTCCATGTTTCCCTGGATAGTACCATCTTTTGAGTTATACATCATCGGAGTGACTCATTCCGATGATGTATTGCATTAATACATCATCAAAGCGCCTTGCTCTGCTGTTGCACTAATGATATGTTAGTATAATACATCATCAGAGTGAACTGCACTGATGATGTATTACTTAGATGGTGATGGCATTCTGTGAAGAAAAGGTTGAGGAGCAGGTTCAATACAGTCACAGGAGAAAAATTAGTCAATACAGAGTATAACTGTTTCTCCAGTAGTGATGCTGATGCTAAATTAGCACCATAGCCCCTGATCTGTACCCTTACAGAAACACTGAGACATGCATTATCCCCGAAAGAGGAATGAATTCAGAACACTCAGCTAAAGGATTTTACAGAGGAGAGGAGAGGTGTAACCATACATATCACTGGAAAGCTAAAGGTTATATATATAGCTATAATTACTGGCTACTGAGAGATCAAATGAATCAAATGGGGCCAAAATAAGACCAAAGTGTAGATATGTTCAGTAGCTGCCTCTCTGGTGGAGAACGCGACACACACGGAGACAGAGATATAAGGGCTATAAATATGCTGTCTGAATTAAAACAGCTGCCACTTATAAACCCCAGCAGGGATATTACAACATTCTGAGGCATGTCGGAAGGCCTGTAATATTTTTTTTAACTTTAAATTGGGTATTTTTTTAGTCATGTCATGTCACAGGCAGAACACCGTTGTTTCGGTGCTGTGTGCTCTCTCATGGTCTCCAGCAACAGACAAATCTCCGTGTGCACAGCTGACACACATAGAAACTAAAAGGTGTTAAAACTTTTGGTTTTCAAGTTGCTTAAAATTGTGTTTTTCAAAGACTAGAAGGACAAAATATTGTATGTGCATGTATGGTTGGAAATCCTGCAGAGTCAGACTTGTGTTACTTGGTCTGATCTCAGGACGGGAGTTCTGGCGCAGCTACCTTCTGAGTTCACTTTCCAGGAAGGTGGAGGTGAAGACAGTGTTAAAATGAAACCTGTCAAGCTTGTAGAGAAGAGAGAGAAGGGATTATTCTCAGATTTATTTATCTAATACAAGGGATGGGCTGTGACATACTTTTCCATATGAGAACAAAACAAAATACAGGTACAAAAAGTGTTGTGGCATGATGTTCACATCCTGCAGATCTTGCTTTCCTACCTTCTCTCTCATAAATCCTAATTCCTTTCTTCATTTTTGTCAGCTGTTTTGCAGCTAGTGCAGCTCATGCTCCACCATTCTACATACCCCTCCATTGCTGCCCTGCACCATAAAGTGCAGCAGAATAATTTTAATTTTTTTTTCAGTAATATTTTCAGCATTCAGATTTAGTATCTGATTTTCCATTTTCCATTTGTGGATTTGCACTAAAGCCTTAATGTTGCAAACATTAAAGCTTATTTCGAAAAATTGCAGATGTCATGAAAAGTAACCAGGTTCCCACTAGATATGTATAAAATATTACTTCTGTATCCTAATTAATGGTAACAACTTTTAATAATGCAAGAACTCAAATGTACCCTTTGGGCCTGGACAAACTAAACCTTAGTTTTTTGTGTGGCTCATACATATGTTTTGTTTCATCTCAGACAATCTGCCATAACATAGGACAAAACAAGATGTTCTAACTTTCTATAAATAAAGCTTGCTTTGGTTAAGATAGAAACTGCCAATTGCAGAAATATACACGTTGTTCATAATTTATAAACAATAAACACTTCTTTTGGCAGGCTGCCATACAGTTCCTTTCTGCTCAAGGTCTAAACTGTGAATGAGAAATGATGTGAGAGTTACAAATGGAATGGCTGAGGGACCTGGCAGGGTTTGAAGTGATATTGATGCCAATCCAAATCCATGCTAGACTCTGCTAGGATAGGCCAGTTCAAAGATGTAGTACAGCTTACTGGAAGTGGCTATATCAATGAAATGTCAAGTGAAATATATATAGTAGTCTAATTGCCATGTGGTAATGACAGAATATTGCTGAGGCTTTTCTCATTCCTGCCTTTCATATTGTGGCAGAGATGCAGATAAGCATTTACTTGTGCGTCTGGATTTCAAATGGTTGAAACTTCAGTTAGCTTTATGTTTATAAGGGTGATGTTGGATAAAATGAACCTTTTGGGGGGAAAGTGTGGAGAGATTTAGGCATCAGATGAGCCATAACTGGTAAACTGTTGGATGCTCATTGCTTTGAAAATGAAAATGGCCCATTTGAAGCAATTTGCTTTCCATCTCCAGTCTCCTCTGCCATGCCTTATTACAGCTTTAGCACAGGATCACCTCTGGAGTTGTTTCCTTCTTCTCCTCCTCTCCCAAATGAGAGAAATGGGTACTCCAGGCTGACTCATGTCACATGAATATCATGAGCAGGCTTTTAATGGGAGCAGTGGACTGGTTTTCTTGCGCCAGTAATCCAAACACCTATTTCTTCCCACTCCTTCAGGGGTGGAAGGTTTTTTAGTCATGTCATGTCACAGGCAGAACACCATTGTTTCAGTGCTGTGTGCTCTCTCATGGTCTCCAGCAACAGACAAATCTCCGAAAAATTCAGGCTTTTTTGTTTGTCTGAAATCAGTCAGATTTGGGTGGGAGAACCTTCTCTTGAAAAGGTTTATACTTCTGTCAAGTGGTCAGCATGTAACTGCTCTCATAGCAATCTATACACAGGCTCTCAGATTTTCCTGAGCTAATTGGATTTAGGCAGGCTCTAGCATTTTCTTGCCTAGTTCAAGAGTTTTCCTGGATATATTTCATATAGCCCATTGCTACACTACAGCGATATATCTGCTTGACCTGTTTTTTTGACTCTGCACAACACATTTTTGTCTCATCAGAAAGCACACATACAGTTTTAGTGAAACTCATATATTTAGTTAATTCCTTTTAAGTGCTGATTTCCAGTGAATTAAGAATCTGAACATTATTTCTGTGCATATTTCTGTTCATTTGCAGAATCAGTGTCTGCTACTCTCCCACATCCGTAACTTAATCTCCTCTTCTTGTATAATTTATGTACTGAAATTGCAATTCTCCATTGATCCAAAATCGAAAAGCCCATTGATTTTTGTCATTCTGCTTTTTCAGAAATGCTTTGTTACATTGACTACAGGCCTGAGTTGAAGCTCACTGAAGTCAATGGATGTCTTTCAGCTAACTCCTGACAAGCACTAAATCAAATTCTAAAATCTGAATCTTTCCACTAGAAAAAAATCCCAACAAAACTTCTTTAGATCATCAGCAGAGGAGTACTGTAGGCAGAAGACCAAATCTGTGTGTATGCATACATTGTCCCTCAGGTACATTCCCCTAGAATTGCAGACAGCAGTATAATAAATCAATTATCTGATTAAAACAAAAATAATTAATATGCAATTATGACAGATATCAGGCCAATTAATATGTAAATATTCATAAACTATCTGACAAACTGCACATATGAAAGTAGAAATCTTTAAGTGTGAACACCCTGTTGTGTTTGTTGAACATAAGGGCAGGATGTTTCTAATTTGGTTGGGGAAAATAGCAACATGTATTTCAAAATAATTTTGTTTTCTTTTATCAAATACACATTCCCAAGAGTGAACAATGAGCTGTGATGTGTATAAACAAATAAAGTCTTTATGTGTCTCGGCACTCCAAAACTTTAAATGTTTGCTTAAAATTGGCAGAACTAATATAAATCCAAGAGTCATTCAAGCTATGATAGCATTAAAAAAAAAAAGTGTATTTTTTAAGTTAGGAAGTGGCAGTTCTTCACCAAGCTATCAGATTTAACTAATTAATGACTCCTTAATTATTAACCTGGGTTAATTGGTATATCCCCATCAATCATTAATTTTTCATTCATTGATCACTTTGTCAATTCAATGCATGTTAACTACCCATAACCAGATTTACACATTAGCTACTTTTAAGGTAACCTACACAAATTAATTTCTTTTCAGGGTTAATTATTAGCTAATTCCCTTGGTAATTTTTCACTAGTTAAATTATATTTTACCATGCATTCATTATCTAGTATTCAGTTAATAATTGTAGAAACTATTTTCTCTGTTAATTTTTAACTAGACATCCCTTATTAACCATTAAATAACCCCACCATTAGCATATATGTTCCCAACTTTAGTTTACCTATGTATGGATCTCATCACCATGTGGCAGTAAATTATCTGTGCATTTGACAACTTTGTTAAATTCAACAGTATTTGAGCTGGATTAAATTATGTCTTTTTTCCTAATGCCCAGCCTATCAGAATGAAAGTGTTACTCATGAATGGGTCATGTTCAGTTTTTGAACAAAGTGCACATAGACATCTCTATGACTCTTCTTTATTTTTTCTGAGATGTCCAAGACTGAAGGTTTCCTCTAGCTTTGTCGTAGTTGCAAAGGAGACTTCACTTTCTGAACTGACCAGAGTTCATGACCATGCTCTGTGAGATTCATCTGTGTAAGAAAAATTGGAGGAAAAAAAAGAGAGAGTAAAAGCAGAGATAATTGCATAAAATGGTACAAATGGCGGTGACTGATGCAAACTGTTTTACTCTAACATTTAGGGAAAGGTCTGGAAAAGCCAGAAACTTTTAGTATGATGTTGACGTCAAGAAATTAAAAGAATCATTGGTATAATTAAAACAAATACCACAATTTTCACTGGCTTGTAGGTTCTTAAACAATAACTGATAATTTGTTAGAAATAATTTATCAATAAAGAAAGGATGAAAAGTTCTCCCCAAGCTAGGAAGAGAAGGAGGTAATTCTTGAAACAAAACTTATGTCAAAGATATGTCTTTAGATGTGTATATAACTGTTGAACAATCAATCATGACTGGGTTTTCAGTGCTGCTTTTAATCTTGGAACAGCATATGTACAGCTTAATTGCCCATGGGCAAGAACTGAGGGAGTTGGGTTTTTTTTAAATTTTATTTCATGAAAGACCAGATGTCTTCTGTATTCTAAACCTTTGGTCAAACCAAACCTTTCACTTAATATTTCTTGCTGTGATTTGTGTACAAAAGCCAGAAGAAAAGAGACATTAAATATGGAATTTTTATTAAAGATGTGCACTCTAGGGAGCCAACATTAGATCTAAATCTAGTCAGGAATTCAACAGGGGTTTCTTCTCAGGTGGGGAAGAGGGTAATTAACATAATTCAAGAAAAGAAATTAATTGTAATAGATTAGAATATTTTATATCAAATACAAATGTCCCATTGATTTTTGCACTTGAA
The DNA here is from genome assembly GCF_021018805.1 of Prinia subflava. NCBI lineage: Eukaryota > Metazoa > Chordata > Aves > Passeriformes > Cisticolidae > Prinia > Prinia subflava. Next base: position 22,182,067 of record NC_086255.1, read on the forward strand.
TTCTAACAGCTATAATATATTGAAGATAGTGAAGTATAATAATAATGATGACATTAATAGCACTCTAGTGTAAAGAATTATTAAGACTTAAATGTGATACTTTTCAATAATGGTAGATGAACTGAATTTGAGACATATTCAAGGAAAGCTTCAAGCATTGATTGAATTTAGTTTTATACTCAGTAAATTAGACTAATGTCATGTCACAATCCTTAGGCTTGAAAAGTAAGAAAATTGGAAATTTCCCTCCCCTTTCTTCCAGCTTTTATAGTTAAACTCTTTCCAGGCAGTAATATATATTTGGTGCTAGGTTTACTCTAAGCAGCATCATAACAGAGCATTTGAGATCTATTGCTTTGGCAGCAGAAATGGAAATATATCTGCCTCCTCCCAACAGCCCAGCATTGATTATGAACTGGAGCTTAAAACAGGGAGTCTGGACAGAGCAAGCCACATCACAGCCTCACGAGCTAGAGCTGCAAAAAGACATTTGTCTATTTGTGTTAACAAAAGAGGCTGGCCTGATTGGGAAGGCCTTTTTGTCTTTTGTCAATGAGCATTAAAAATGTTAACCATGAGGCTAAAGCTTCATGAGGCTCTATGTATGACATGGCATGTTACAGTTCTTCATCAGAAGATATTTAACTTACAAAAAAATAAAAATATTAGAATCTTTTATAATAACAATTTGCAATGTTTTCAATGCCTTTCAACATTTTTTGATTTCACATTTCTGCATGATTCTTTAAAGAGGAGTCTCCTCCCATAATGAGAAAAAAAAAAAAGAAGGTCAAGTTTAGAAACGTATCTTAAATGGCCATAAACCCCTGGAAAAGGAAAATGAACAGGGAAGCTGCTTTGGGCAGGAAGAACAAAACTTCATCTACCAGTCACTATTTTTATAGAATTTGGGTTATACCATGAGCTTCGTGATAAACAAGTGAACACAAATGTATCTTGAGACTGGTGAAAAAGCCTGTCTTTTCTGACATGGGTCACCAAGAGCAGTGTGCTGCTCCAGTTGCTACAGAGCATGAAAATAAACTGCCCAGATTGGCTGCCTTGTTTTATCTCAGAGAAGGAGTTTAGTTTATTTTAGTCTGGAAGCAAAGTTATGCTTGTCTTAGGTTTTCAGGCCCAACATCAGCAATGGAAGGATGGAAAAAAGCTTGCCTTTTATGTAAAGGATGTAAAAAGCTTGCCTTATGTATTATCCCAATACTAGATTAAAATGTAAAGAGACAGAATAAAACCCTGAGATCTACAGCAAAACTCACACGTGGTAATTGTATAACTGTATCATTATTTTGCATTTAGCTAAGATCCACACAATTACTTTATGTCAAATTCAATTTACTATCACAACCTGTGGGCATTATTTCCCCGGTAAAATATTAAGAATTATATTTTTAAGTGGTTCCTGAGACACTACTTTTTGTGAAGTTTGAACTGCAGATAAACTTGTTTTGCACAAAATAATAGGTTTGGGGTTTCTATTAAGCTCCTCACAGAGGAAATGAGATCTCTATTTTTATATCACTGACTGGACTGTCCAGAACAGCCAAAGACTGTTGTAAGAGGAGCTTAATTGTGCTGGTGCAAGAAATAATAAGATAAATGGAACAAGTATCTGTGCTCGGTGGTTAAGTGCTAACCTCTGGCTGCCAAAACGGGCTGAGGGAGGTAGCTCGCCTCTGTCTAGCACATTGCTGCTTCTGAAAGGAACTGCCCAACTCTCCCTGAATTTGGTAGTCTTCATGGAGTGATGAAGTCACATGTATACACAATCTTCCCTGTGCTAAATGTGATTTTGAGACGGTGACAGGCTCATTAAGTATTCAGCTCAGGCAGAGTACTGAAATTACTATTAGATGAATTTCAGGTGACATCTGAGTTCCCTCTCTCACACTGAGGGCCATTAGGGCCATGAGTACTCAAAGATTGCTGTCTCTGTAGTGATAGGAAGAAATTTTTTTTGTACCAAGACAGTATGTGCAGCATTTTGAGACACCTTTCAGGGGAAAACACTTTATTTGAGGTGAAAAATTAACCGTATGTAAAAGACTTGCAATTACTACTGAATGAAGACCTAAATAGGCAAGTTTAACAGAACTGAGCAAGACACGAACATTTTTAAAATGCAAGTATTTCATATTGAGGATAATGCTGAATGCTATGGGGACTCTAATTTGGGAGAGCAGTTACCCTGGAAGATGTCCCTGCTAGAAGCCCTGCATTTGCCAGGAGAGCGCTGTGTCTGGGGACTGGGTTGCTCAGCAGGCCTGACAGCATGACAAAGCTTTCCATTTTGGATGCGTTCTTCATGAACCCATGTTGTGAGATCCTGAGTTTCACAGGCATGAGCTCCAACAGAGCTCAGAAAACAGCTCTCTGTTGGTTCTTCAATTTCCTCTGTGAAGTTATAATAGTGTAACACTGCAATTTCCAGTGGTACTTCCCACTTTAAATAACAGGCTCAGATGTCGAGGGAGTAACTTAGAAACTGAATAGGAATTTGAGGTTCTGAAAAATATGTTTCGAAATCAGTCTTAACTAGTACTGTGATTAACAGCTTTCTGAGAAAGTACTGACCAGGATTTGAAACTTGTAATTTTACAAAGTGGAGAGGCGTTGGGGGAGAAATTGCTCAAATAATTTGTAAAAATAAGCTATGCAGAATAAATAATGTATAATTAATATACACCATTTTTAAATAGAAAGCTCGCAGTCTTTCCTCTTACACAGTGTAGAAAAGAAGACCTATATATTTTTTCACAGTATACATGTGTGGCTCTATGTAAATAACATCCCTTGAAATATAATGACACTTGTTAATGAATGCTTATATAAAATATTATGATGCCAATCCAAAAAACAGAATTGCTAAACAGGTAAAAAATGAATCCTATTTTGGTGTACTGATTCAAAGGAGCGGGCCAGAGAATTGAGATGAGTGCCTTTTCAAGCTATTGTTCAAGCTATCATATTAATATGAAATAAATGTAAAAAAAAATCTGAGCTGTTATTAACTTAAATTATCTCCAACCATATACTGAATATGCAAGTAATATAGATGAAAATGCATCTCACCAAATATAAGCCATTTAAAATCAGCCAGCTACTGTAAGGCAGTTGTCAGGTCTTTCCCCAAAATTTCAGCATCATGAATCTCTGTCTTCCATCTGCCAGCTCTGGTTAACTCCACTATTGAAAGCACCACAATTCTTCCTGACAATTATTTAACTTTTAAAATTCTTCATTACCAATGAACAAGTTGGTTTTAACTTACTCTCAGTCCAAGAGTCAGATTTGTATCTCAGTTTTAAAAGTTCCTCATAAAGTCAAGCTTTTGTGCAGAACATCTGGTAGATAGAATATGATTAGGATATTCAAAGAAGAGATTGTCATTTTATTTATAAAACTTTATGGATTTGAAATACCCTGCTAAAAATAGTCACTATTCAGTCCAGTAACCATTAATTACACAAACTGTAATGGATTTTGAACACAGAGGAAACATGACAGTATTATTTATTTGGAATTTAAAAGTTTAGCAAATGTATCAAATCAGCAGCACCTTTAAATAGTATATTCACTGGTAAATTCTCATGAAAAGTCATTTACAATGAGCAAATGAGCTAACTTCATCAATATTAACAGAACAGAGTCCTTAATAAGTAGGGTGTCTGAACATCTTAGTGGAATGATCCAGCTTTAACTGTGGAATTGCAAAAATACTTTCATTGTTCATAATCTTTTCTAAGGCATATTTTTTTCAGGTATAGAGTAGGTTTGTTCACATGTAACTCCATCTCGTAGGGTTTCTTACACAGCTGTCAAAGATTAAAACAAATGTCCTGCAGATTTTTACCTCCAAGATGGCACACTCATTCTTAGTGGGACTTCAATTGCCTAAATTTGCTACCTAACTCTCAAAATCATTAAGAGCTGAATTTGATGGGTATTTCAGGATATCTCTCGCAAATGCTTTTAATTTTATATGTCATATAAATCCATAAAACAGGATGATCTAAAACTCCTAACAAACTTATTAATGAATATTTAAATATGCATGTGTTGTGTGGTTTTCAGTTAATTATATAGCAATATTGTCTCATATATACCTTAATTAAATTAATTATTGATCAGTGCACTTTCCACTGATATTCCATTAACACACAATAACTGTCTCTTTCTATCTGGCTGAAGTTTTAATTAATTAAAATGTGGCTGGAAGTGCAAAGTTAAGGAAACAAATTCAACGGCAGAATCATTTAAATTCAAGTGAGTAAGAGTAAAAATGTTAATTACATTTAAAAAGAAGAATTAGCCATGAAACTACTTTGGCAGTTTAAAGTAATTTATTTAACAAAGGATTTCTAAAGGATTACAGTTTTAACAGCAGTAAGAATAAATCTGTGTATGTGGCAATATAGGAGAATTCTTGAAGTATTATTGTTATATTTGTAAGATTATATCCTTGCTTTATTTCAGACAGAATCTCTCATATTTTAAGCAGCATAATCAACTTCTAAATATTTCATTATGACTGTTTATTTTCAAACTGATCAGCTACAAGCTATTTCAATAGGTTGATGCTGTAATTCTCAATATGATCTGGCAAATATTTCACAGTGCTTTTATGTTGTCATTAACTGTCACATTTCTTGAGTTAAATATGAGTCCTGTCAATTGGAAGTCAAGGAGCTGCTTCTAAATTTCTCAATTTCGTTAGCAATTGATTCAAATCACTTCCATAAAAGAGTCTGGATTGACATATGAATTGCAGTGGTTCCACAGTTTAATGATTAATTAAGCAGGCTATAAGATTCACATTCAGCTATTTATTAATCTTAAAATTCTTGCTTCATTATACATGGCTTTCTAATTATTACATGTAAATACTATATTTATCTTTTCTGAGTTTTGAAAGAAGTTAATTGGTGGGAAAAAAAACCACCTCTTTTTGATTGGTAAAGCTGTTACATCAATAACAATAGGAAGACCTGAAGCAGTGTTGGAACTCTGACAAAGTGGACTGTAAAACTAAGTTAACATAAAATAAAAATACACACTTATTAAAAATATGAAGTAGTGTCAGCGTGTGATGCTTAACCCATTTATGGTGCAATAGTACAGTTTATACACTGAACCATGTGCTTTGTGCTTGTCTGTATATCTTTCATATCTTATGATATGTAATTTGAATGCAAGAAAACCAAACTTAAACCAAATTCTTTCAGTTGACCTAGTCAGTAAAGAAAATTAGATGGAATACTGACATGATCAACCAGACAAAAGGGATAAATGTAATATACAAGAGAGTAGCTTGATTATTTGATAGCAACTCACTGACTTAAATGAAGTTTCAAGTTTGAATAATACAGTATTTTTTTTTGTTTGTTTTTTGAAGAAGAAATCAACAAATATGGTTCTTTAACTGAATTATTCCAACTTCCCTTTTCTTGAAAGTATGACAGTATCACCAAAGTGTTGACAAGTTAGTTTGTTTGGTGTCCATTGTTTTAAAAAATAGCTAAAAAAGGAGAGATTACAGAATTCCTCTTTGTTAATGCTGACTTCCAGCAAGATTCTCCTAATAATGATGAAAGGCAACATTTTTGTTTGAACTTTATATTTTTATTCAGATGCTGCAATCAAAGCCCAGGTCCATGCATTCATCATAAATCTATTCTAGGACACAGTGTTCACTTTATGAAAATGTGATCTCTTCAGAGGAAGACTGGGGGAGATGAGGGCATTCCATTGCATGGTATAAATCCAGAGATTCATGGCAATGCCTGTCTAGTAAAGGGTGAGAGTTTCAGAAGCTCTGAAACTGCAGGTCCTCAACAGCAGGTCATAGCTGTATCAGCAGAACCTAAGTCCCAGTAATAGTCCAGAGTACTATCTGCTGAAATTAGGTTTTTTTAATCAACTGCCAGAGGCATGTAAGATTGTAAATCCCATAAACTTTTGGTGTCAGTTATGCTACTAAATGCCTTAAGCACCTTTGAAAATTCCACCTTGGCCTATGCGGTCCATTAGCTGTTTTAAAAAGTACCATATGTGGTTTAATAACTATAAGCAACCTGAATTTCAGCTTTTAATCTCAAGATGTCTTCTTGAGAGAACAAATTGATTTTGTGGATTATCAATTTTAAGCTCATGAAGAGCACAGGTAGAGGTTCCTGGCAGTTTGGGAATCTGCACAGTTAAGGAAGGCTATGCTGAACAGGCTTACCTGTCCAGGACCGGGGTCATATGGCAGCACTGATTTATTTCTGTGCCATTTTTGGAGCAGGCCTGGCAAGGCTGCAGTGAACTGGGTGTCTCAGCATTTGTGCTCACTTTACTCTTGCAATGGCATGGCTGACACAGCTTCACACACCTCTAGCATTTCAGAGCCAGTGACAAAATCATATTCACAGAGGAAAAGTTTTCCCCATTGTGCATAACTGCAGCAACTCCAGTAAAAACTTTAGAGCTTACTGTTTTCAAGACACTAAAATTATTGGAATGGAGATATCAAATCAATCTGTCTTCACAGTCAGAAACTTTCACTTGCACTCTTATACGTCTGTCTCCTAAATGAATCCGACATTAGTCAGGCTCACTACACTTCATTGCAATTTTGCATAGTATTGCATTTTATAGCCTTAGGGAATATATAGAAATAAATTCAGGCACTCATAATTTAGAATTGCAATAATTAAGTTTGCTTGAAAACAAAAGGTATAAATTAATAGGATTCAAAACATCACAAATAGCTACATGTGGTTAGCTTCGGGTGTCATTACACAGTGCCATTGCCCACAAAATTGTTACTTCCACCAGATACATCCCATGAGAACTAATACAGCAGTTTCATTTAATTGGTTTATATACATTATTCATGCAGCTCTATGATAATTTTGGATTCATTAGAGGGGAAGGGGCAGCAGGTTTCCTCACTAAAGAACACAATGCTGAACCTAAGTTACAGCACCATTCTAAACATGAGAGATTACAGGAGTTGTGAAAAAGAAAGAATTGGCAAGTATTTTAGGGAAGAATCATTTGATTTCTTATGGCAGAAACAAACTTCTGAAGGTAATGAAAATGTAATATCAAGCTTTAATACAGTCTAAGACCTCCAAAGATTCATGATACATTTATTAGTTGCTTGTCTTCTGAAAGGAATACTCAGATATGAGCATGATGATTCCATCGCCGTGCATCGTCTTTTCACCACAGAGAGCTTCAACAACACTGGTAGGACACCATAACACCACTGGCTACACCTATTGCTGGGAGGAGAGACTTCCATCTGACAGAGGAGGTACAAGTGACACCAAAGAAGGCTTCAAGCATCAGCACTTTTTTGCTTTCCAGTACAATCTTTTGTACCCTTTATCTTACATGCATTCCACCTGTGAACCCTATCTACCCTGCTGTGATTGGCCAGGCACACCTGAGCACTCCACGTTTCTTTGCCTTCAATGCTGCTCACCTGTCCTACACAGTTGTAGGCCATTAGGATGAGGCTCAGCCGCAGCCCCATTCCCAATCACCACAAACTGTGTGCTGACACCGTGCCAGAGTCCACGGGCTAGCTCTGGCCCCTAGCACTGGTGTCAGGGGGACACTACTCCCAGACTGTGGGAGCAGCAGCCTAAGGATGAACTGTGGCACTTTGCTGGAAGCAGGTGCAGGTTGAAGTAAGAATGAGGAGGAGGCTCTCTGTCTTGTGTAATCCAAGGTTTATTCACTCAAAGGGACAAGGCAGGAGAACCAAATTAAACCAGTGAACATTGGGTTCACCAGTATACATCAATGGGAAGGATGGCGGGAGGAGGGAAGGTTGTGTGGACCAATGGGGCATAGAGGCTTAGGGGAACGCCCAGGTGGGGTTTTGGCAGGGGCAGGGTCTCAGGGAGGATTTACAGGGAACAACTGGGGAAAAAAGGGTAGGGTACAACTTGAAGGACAACTCGAGGGAGGGTACAATTGGTGGGACTAACCATTAGTATAACATCCACAGGGGTTTCAGAAAATACCAACTGGCAAGCACAAATCAAATCAACCAATTAAAACACACTGCTACAGTGTGCCTACATGCATCCATTATAAGAAATATGCAAGTATTCTACAAAGGTATAGGGGAAAGAGACCAGTAAGTGTCATATGACTCATACTAATTCAACTTGATTTTGTAGACAAAGCTTGGCAGACGACAGAAATGGAAACTATTGTAGTATAAAGTCCAAAAAGCCCAAAAGATGCATTTTTAAATTTATTAAAAGTACAGAAGAAGCAAGACTGAGGCTAGAGACCAACTTGTTGGTCTTTATGTATACAAAAACTTCAAAAAGTCTGTTATTCTGAATATTGTTTAAGCAACTTACAATGTATTTTTTCACAGTTTTGAGAAATCACATTCATGAGCTGTTACTTCAGCTTCTTCAAAGTACATGCTTTTTTCCTTTTGATTAAAATACAATATTGCACAGTCCTTTACACAAACTTGCCATCAATATTTTAGTATATGATTTTACAGCTTTCATGGACATGTGATCTACCGAGGAAAGTGCAAGATTAATGCACACCTGCATGCCTTATTCAGAAACATTTCAAATGAGTGCAACTTGTACACAATGATCAAACACCAGCAAGAATTAGAACACACTCTAGTTGTCATAAAGTGAACTGATTGTCATCTAAATGAGATTTGGATTTATAAGATGGCATTAATAATGAAATACTTTTTGCATTCCAATATAAACAGATATTTAGATCACAGATGGTAATCGCCTTAACTGTTACAGTCAATTGAGTGAATAATACAATCTATAACAGGGTTCACAGATGAAATGGAATTTGTAGTTGTTAATTTTTACTAAGAAGTCAAAGAAGACTTGCATGTCGAAAAAAATGTGCAATAAAAACGACGTCTCCTATTTCCTCTCTGTTTTAATTCCTGTTCACATAATAAAATAGAAAAACATGTTTGGTTTAATGGGGAAAGGAGACACGGAGAAGTGATTTGAAGTCAGATTGTGCATTAAGAGTTATGAGATACATATTCTCATCTGCAATGTAAAACAGACTAAGCTCTATTTACTCTCACTGTCAGCGTAATCAATAAATAACATTTTCCATGACACTATGTGGAGAACTGCAAGACAGTATCAGTATAGGCTCTTTTCCTTTCCTTGCCGACAGGTGTATTTACTCTTTGCTCTATGGTAAAACACACAGAAACATTTTGAAGACTGCTACTTCCAACAGAAAATGCAATAAGCCCATCAGAAAATTCTAAGGAAATATCTGTTCTCTAAACTGTATAGTGGATAGATATAGCCAAAAAAATCATCAAACATAGTCTCTCATCATAAAAAAATTCAAAGTGCTACCCAAATTTGCTAGTGAGACTACACGTAGGTAATCTGAACAGCTTTTCTCTTTATAAATTTAGAATATGAAAAGGTATTGAAAATATTCTTTAAAAGAGAGTTTCAAAGACAGCAGAAAAAAAACCCCAGGCAATTCAATAGAAAACACAGAAACAGAGTGGAGAAGTTGCAAAAGAAATTGATCGATGTAGGAATGAGATATTTAAATTAATAAATCAAACTGCAGACTTGATCTTCAGTTTGGTGTGCCTGTTAGTTTTTCATATTGACCCAAGAGAAGAAAGTCAAGCCAGGAATGCTGTCACAAGAATTATGCTTACTCTTGCTTTAAAAAATAGTTACAGCATATCCTTGACAACCTGGTAGATTGTTCTGTCAGTAATGTCTTGAGAATTCCTGCTTGAAGAACAAAGGTTGTGTGTGTATATATATATCTCTTAAGGTAAAGAAGAATGTGATGCTCTAGTCTGTAGCTACAGCCACAGCTGTGGATGTTCTGCTAAACTTTGAACACAGTCACCTGCTCCCATCAGCCAGAGTTCTGAGTGTGTCACACCTACCACACATGCTGGAAACTACCAGAACACAACTGCTGTTCCTTGATTCCATTCCTGTACACTTTCAGGACACCTGATGGTATGTTAATAACTTAGGTTTAAACAACCAAATGCAGGAAAAAACTAGAGTTCATAAGGTGTCCTGCTGAATGAAAAACAACAGTGTACTCCCCCCAGTAACAAATAAAAAGTCGCTTGAAGGGCAGTGTCATAAAAGCATGAGCTGAACTTCAGCCCAGATGCTGGATGCAAAGTCTTGCATAAGTTTTTATGAGTAAATAACAGCTTGTGCTGTCCCTCTCCATAAGGAGAAAATGTACCTAAAGGAAAATATAAAGTATAATGTAAGAATTAAAAAACTTGGAGAACAAAAATAGCAAGGAGCCAAAAATAAACTTCTACATAGTAACAATTTTATTGCTATGAATAATTACGCAATGATAATGTATGATTCTGAATGCCACAGGGAGAAGTAGGTCCATTCCCTATGGTTGCCTAAAATGATTTTCCACTGCAATGTTAATTAGGGCAGATCAGGTAGAGCCACAAACAATAACGTATTTATACCCTCTCCTTAAAAAGCCAACCAACCAACAACAAACCCCAACTCACTGTCCAACTACTCTTAGTTATGCTAGAAAAGTTACATTTTCAACAAAAAATTCAGAGAAATTATGTTTATATTCTTATTTTTCAGGACATTCACCTAACTGCTAATAGATTTGAATTCAACAGAAATTCCATTGAGAAAGTCTTATTTTCTGTGACTACTATGTGAAGGACAATTAATATAGAATAACAATAATAACAGCCTAAAAATATTTGGAAGAGCTGAGGCTTCTTTGTGCTGCACAATAGGATGCCCTGATGGGAAGCATTCTTATGTTTTTCCCTCATCAGAAGTACAATGGAACAGAATTGAAGAGCTCCCCAAAAGGGAAATATAGATAAGCAGGATGGGACATACATCTATTGAAAACTGGGAAAATTTCATAGTTATTCAGTTTGAAAAAGTTGGATAGCTATAGGATACTTGAAAACCAACACAACTGCAAACAGCAAAATTAAAAATGATCATATTTCAATTTGAAAATATTTAGTGTCCTGCTAAGAGTAACAAGGGGAAACATCATGAAAGATAATTCAAAACCAATTAAATGAGATACTTTATGCACAAGACATAGCTGGCATAACTTTGTATTTCATATATGGTGAAGTACTAGTAAAATTTTTAATCTTGGCTTAAAGAATTTTTAATGCTACCAGACAAGCAACTAGAAATTCTGATTGAAAATGTGTTTGTACTGTTTTCAGCAAGCACTGTTTTCTCTCCTGCCAGGAGAGACAGCAAATATTGTGCCTGTTGAAGTCTCACCTGAAAAAAAAAATTGTTACAGGAGTTGGCCAGCATCAAGAAGCTCTTCAAATTGGAACTACTCATTCCAGTTAATGCAAGTCTGGACATACTGCAAGAGGGATTTATTTTGCAAAACCTCTTTGTCTTTTCTATGTTGAACATTCTGGCCCCATGAAACTGCGTATTGCAAACAGTAATAATGATCTTAAATAACTACTGAAATTATAACAAGTTGCCCACTGCCACGCCAGTAAAACCTTATACATTATTTTAAAAATTCTTTGTCCAATTTGCTTTTAGTTGTATGAACCCAACCTCCAACAGTCTGACTGCAGAGTATGGTCTAATTTGTCTCATCACAAAGAGTATGTGTTAGTATCCAGTGGCCTATTTTTCCTTCTCACTGTTTTTATAATGGCACAAAAACTGGCACAATTTATGCCTGATCGTGCTGGTCCCTGGCAAGATGGAACAAGCCCCTGAATACATGGCATAACAACAGTTGCCTAAAACTATTCTAAGATAGAGCTAAGATGTATCAAGCTGAGCCATGAAAAGCAAAATACATAATCAATACAAGAACTGACTCATGTCTCAAAAAAATCGACTTCTTGAATACATTTTTTGAACTTGGGGGGGGGGTGGTGTGTGTGTAAAACTTGCAATTCATGTTCAGTGAAGACAAGTTCACAGCTTGATTGTAAGAAAAATTATCTCATCTTCTTGCAGACTCATTCAGATTCAAGGCAGCAGCTAGTCTACTTACAGTTTGTCTTACTTTGCATGTAGTCTCAAGTTATCTTTTTGTTCGCCTAACCTTAAAATTCACGCTTTGTATGTAATATCAAATTACATACAACAGGGGGGTTTTTCTGTCATTTTAAGCTGTACTAACAAGATTGTGTGAAGGACAGAAATACCACAATTGAATAAGAAGGCTTAATGGACACTGTCGTGCTGTTTTACCAGAGCTTGCCTCTATTCAGCGGATTCTTCCTGAAGTTTCTATTGGTAGCTTTAGTAAATAGTCTGTGAAGTACAGAGTTCTAGAAAGTTAGTCCTTAGTAACCTTCAGGCACAATCTTTCCACACAACACTAGTCATACAACTACTGGCTTTAAAATTGCAGCAGAAACCTGATGGTTTCCTATCCTTGTATTCTATTCAAGCATATCACAGAATCACAGAATATGCTGAGTTAGAAGGGACCCACAAGGATCAAGTCCAACTCCTGGCCCTGTACAGGACATCCCCAATAGTCACACCATGTGCCTGAGAGTGTTGTCCACACACTGCTTGAACTCTTGGTGCTGTCAGCCTTGGTGCTCTGAACACGTCCCTCGAGAGCTGTTGGATGCCCAAACAATGGTTCTGCTGGGTGAAGAGCCATTTCCTGATATCCGGCCTCAACCTCCCCTGACTCAGCTTCAGGATGTTTTCTCAAGTCCTTTCATTGGTTACCAGAGAGGAAAGATCAGTGCCTACTCCTCAGCTTCCCCTCATGAGGATGTTGAAGACCACAGTGAGGTTTCCCCTCAGTCTCCTCCAGGCTGAACTGACCAAGTGACCTCAGCCACTCCCTACATGGCTTCATTTCAAGGCCCTTCAGCATATTCATTGCCCTCTCTTGAATTCTACTGGCTTAGTACATCTTTTATATTGTGATGACCAAAACTGCACACAATATCCAAAGTATGAGTATGAACCAATTCTCTAAGGAGATGCTTAAAGCAAGTGAACTCAGTGTGTTAAACTGGGTTTAGATTATGATAAAGTCCTTTAATATACTAGAGCAGAACCATGACAACTAGTCCTAGGGACAGGCTGTTACACAGCTCTGCTAGTGGTAGACGTAAATTAAAAGCTTACCAGGAAAATGTTGAGGCAGGCTTTAAGGATGAAGAATGCAGTTTCATTTATTTTCAGATCTGGAATTTAAAATTTGTCTCTAAATTAAACTATTTTGCATAAATCACCAATAGCCATGTTTATTGCTCATAGAGGAATAAAAACCAGACAGAATAAAGAGGAATCCTTGAAAAGGGTAAAGATTTTCTTAAAAGGACAGAAGATCAATATTCCGGGAAAAAATGTCCCACAAAACTTTTCACTTTTGGCCTGTAAAACATAAGGTCTTGATTTGATTAGGGAGGAGTCTTCTAGGATGATATTGAATGCTAAGCACTGGAACAGCAATTGTAAAAGTACTGCATCAAAAGATTAATAAACATCCATTAGATCTTGCATCTTTATTAAAGCGAAGAACAAACACACCAAGTACTTAAATAGAGAAGGTCTCAAAAATTATTTAATTTTTAAGGTCCTACAAAATTAGCATTCAGGAAAACTTCCAAATGTAAAAAAAATCCACTTCAATTCTTGAACAAGACCAAGCCTGCTTTTAGTAGATTGGCAATAAAAAATAAAATGAAGCCTAAATATTCTATTTTAGCCTAAAGGGTCTCATTCAAACCTATGTATTGAAAAAAAAAAAAAAAAAAAAAGGGTGATTACACTCCTGATTTCAGTTCCATTAAGGGCCACTTAGCCTGCAAGCTGTATCCCTCTTGGCTAAATCAACATTCTGATGCCATACAGGTATTTTGCAATATGCTGAGCTTTCACTTTTAAATACATTTCAACTCAAACTAATACAATAATCCCACATTTGCTCAGTCTTTAACTTGAATTCCAGGTAATGTAATATGGACACAGCAGCAAACATACTGTCTACTACCAATTTTACAGTGAATGTTTTCTGGAGTCTGGAATTTTAATACTATTTAACACAGTGCCACATAATACGTCTTCAACTTCAAGCACTTCTACTTACACATAGTACATATTCTTTTCTTTTCCTGTCTAATTTCTTGGTGTAGAAACACATTTTGATTAATACATGAAATATGTATATAGCTCAAACATAAATACTTTCCCAATGTGTAAGATTAACACCTAAAAACTTTTAGGATTCAGAATACAACTAAATATATTTATTTATGCCATTATGTCATTTAATGCTGACAACTTAAGGCTGTATTTTTACTAATCAAGAAAGGATCTGCAGCATAAGAGAATGGTAGGGGTGTTTGGAACAGGAATTCCTGGCTCTGTTTTCTCTTCTGTGTAACAAGGAAGTGGCTGTGTATGGGCCTGAATGAAGAAGATGAAGTGTTGCAGCAGCCCTCTTGTTAGAGGATAGAAATGAGCTGAGACACAGACTTCTTGTTTATCACAGCATGAAAAAGATCCTGATTTATTCCTCTTTACAGCTCAGCCATCCTGACTCCAGCTATTCCCTGACTCTGGCTGCAGCAAGCTCCTACTCTAGCCCTTGCAGCCTCTCACTGCTGGTTATTTCCTGCTAAACTCTGACTGCAGGGATCAGTGTGCAGGCTGTGACTGCAGCTTTTACCCAGCTAGACTGTGACTGCAGGTTCCAACAACAGGCTCTGACTGCAGACACAGACTGACCTCACAGCAGTGATTCTCTCTGCCTAGGATCCTTCCTTTTCTTTGGGATTCTCTTCTCTTCTCTTCTCCTCTATATTCCTCATTTTTCGTGATTCTCTCCTCCTCAGCTAACCCACTCCTTTTTATCAAACTTATCTTTATTGGTTATAGCTGTGACTCATCAGGGGCAAGGCTGAATTGGGTAATTAACACAGCTGTCACTTGTCAGGGGCCAGGTCACATGTATTCCCTTCTCCTACAATGAAGGAACCATTCTTTTCGTCTCGATACAACAATTTCTTCTATGTAACAGAACCAAGTATACGACTGCACCTTTGAAAGTCAAAAAATGAAGGCATTGCTTCCTTACCATGTGAGACCTTGACTAATTCCAGAGCTTACTCACTGCGTTTGCTAAGTAATGCTAAACTAAACCTATCCAGAATTTTCATTGTCACAACAGAGGACTAGGAAGTTCCAAGGAAATAAAAAATCCAAAGTTCAGAATGTGAACCTGACAAATGTTTTCTAAGCCAGAATTCTTTTTATAAACTTAATCTGACTCAAATAAAGAACATATTCTAAACCAAAAATTTTTCTTAATGTGAAGTGAACATTTCCCATATTAGGCATGACCCTGGGAGCCAGCAAGAGGTAACTATTAATGTAAATACAGGAGCATGTATTCTGCCTCTCTCTTCTGAAAAGAATTTGGTACATTCTATATTTGTGAAGAATTTATTCCTCTTCATTGAAATGAAAAGGTAATCATAATCATAATCATCTCTGACCATAGTACAGCATGTAAAATAGTTAATCAGTGGGAAAAAGCTGAGACATTTGCATTTTTTGTTCTAGATTATGTAACTGGAAAACCTTCCTATTTTGTGTTCTGAGATATAAATTGTTCAAAGACTGTAGGTTTTGCACATCTTTCTCAAAGGTAAATGCCACAAAGAGCATTCAGTAGCCTGTACTGTGAATAAAGTGCTAAGACACTCTGACAATACCTCAGACAACTTAGAATCAAAGCAGAAATATTAATGACTCTGCAATCACATAAAAACTAATTGCAGTGTATGGGGAAATATTACTCAGTACTTCCTCAAATACTGTGAAAGGAATTTCATTATTTATTAGGTTAAACAAGAAAGTCAGTAAGAAACTTCTGTCAATAATCTAAACTATTAGCTGATGATTGGATGATTGTGTATTGGATTGAATGGAGAGAAATGGAAAACTACTGCAACTAAACGCTGATTACAACATCTCCTTTGGTCAGATTTCTTATGATATAATACATCCTAGCCCTGGGTAGCCTTGCAACACTTAAGATGAAGAGTGAAGAGTAAAACTGAAATAATTCTTAATTTTCAAATAAAACTCCCTTTTCGTAAAGTGCTACTTCTATATAGCACCATTCTTTCATTTGCTGCCCATGGCCCCTAGATAAGAGCTCAGCCTGTATTGACATGTTTTCAAACAGTATTTCCCAATTACTAAGCTGTGTATGAAAGATGATTCTTCACATAAAAAACTTTGAAGATTTTCCTTTCTTCTCATCAAAAATCAATGTACAGGAAATTGTTCAAATTTGTCAGAATAACCACTTCTGTTGCAGCTTAATCATTAGACCTAGCCTGCAAGACAGTCTGCTATACTACCTTTTCCAAGGAAACAGCTATCATGTCTTCTAACCTGTTAGAATTTTTTCTTTCATATCAGTGGCTCTTTTTCACTCTTTTTTGCTTAAATCCCTGCTGGAACCATGCTTGTTTCAACCAAATGTAGTGTACTAAGAAACTAATTTCTAGAGACAGTAAAGATCACACACTCAATATACCAAACACAAGAAGGAAATGGCTGAGAAAAATATGCTTGCACTGAATAAGTGAGAATTTAGAATCGTGAGCTGTGAGATATGTCTTCCACTTGCCATTACCCTAGAGCTACAAGGAAAGAGGGAAAAAATATTAGTTACAGGCTGCTACACTTTCAACATGATGAAGAAAATGTTCCATATATCACCTAACCCTCCTCTCTCCAAAATACTGTTTTTCCTTGTGGATATATGTCTCAAGTATGAGGGTGGGGGTTTTTTTCCCCCTCTTGTTTTTTTTTTTTTATTTCTTTCTTCAACCAGAATCATCCTAAATTACTTGCAAGCTACCTAACTCAAAGAGCAAAAATTAGAAAAGAGAACACACAAAATAAACAGTGGCACTTTCTTCCTTCGAAATAAAGAAGCTACCTGGGCCATAAAATATCAAATCAAGGCAGGAAAGTGCCCTGAGCAGCCACAGCCCTTCTGTTGCTGCTGGCCAAGCTACACAGAACTACCTGTAAACTTTGTAAGTCTAATGAATCATCAGTGATTAATATTATTGAAGTGGAATGCACTTCATTGAAATATTCAGTGTCTCATATCAGTGTCACACACCAGAGCATTAATGGGATCAAGATGCAATAATAGTTTCCATGACAATGCAGCACATGCTTTCAGCAGCACCTCCCTGGGTAAACAGTAATCCTTCAGAAAAACAAGAAGGTCATTACAGCAACTTGTCAAATCAATGCAGAGAGTGTCTGAGCCGATTAAGGCATCTTCTCTCAGCTCTGACATGGTGTCAATAGTACTGGGCCACTAGTGCTCAGTCAGATGACTGAAGTGAAATGCCCATCAGTCAGGGAGCTGAGGTGGACTAATGATTCCCTGTGCTGCCTATTAGAACTACATGACAACTCAATCCTGTTTGCTTAAAAAAAAAAGAAAAAAAAAAAAAAAAGAAGTGACCTTGTTGCTTTGTTTGAAGCTGAATTAAATTGACAACAGCAGCTAATCTTTACCTAGGGCGATTAACAGAATTAAAGTACAACAACAAAGGCACACAAGGTTTTATGCTTTATATTCTTAGTTTGATAAAGCTTGCAGTCTACTAGGGTCTTTGCAATCAAGTACATTGTAAGCTCGTATTCCAAACCAAGCTATATTTGAATGGATTTGAATTAATCTGTTTGTAAGAGGACATTATTTTGAGTGAGTAAATGTGCAGGGACAAGGCATGCTCTAAATACAGTAATAATCAGCCAATGGTTAAAATAAAATTTAAAAAAAGAAAAACACAACTGAAAGAAATTTTCAGCAGAAATGTTTAAGGGCAAAAACTACACATGTGGGTGCTACACCAAATAAGGAAAGGATTCAAGAAGAATATTACTTTAAAAATGCTCTAGAGCTGTAGCTTTTAGTGTGAATTCCCTGTGTCATGGTATGTTCCCCAAAATGCAGAACTACAGTATGAACTTGTTTTACAGCTGTCATGAAAATATTTAACAGATATTCAGTATAAAGCAAACATGTACAAGCATGTAGGTATACATGTTTTTCACCTGAGGCCATTCTAAAATGATAAGCTTGATGAAAGTCCTCATGTCCACATCATGTTTCTCAGCAGTTTATCAGTTTACATTACTGACCTACTCAATCAAGAGGAAAACAGAAGTGACGAGGAGGAAAGAAGGATCCTGGGCAGAATGTTTCATCTATGTTAAAGAGAAAATCTGAGTTGTTAATAAAACTGAGGGATTATCTTTCTTTATTCCTTTTATTGATACATTTCCTTAAAGATGTACTTTTTACCCACAACATTGGTAACAAAGTTGATTTGACTTCAAGCTGTGAGGTTTCTAAAAAATATTTATCAAACCATTGAGCTTGAGCTTTGGATTGCATGAAGGAAGAAGAAATGTGCAGCTGCCCAAATTCTTTTCACTGAAGCTTTAAAACCCAGCAAAGCCACAATTAATTGATGTTGCTGGACTTTGAAACAAAACATCATTTCAAGAGCATACATCAGACGATGTGAATAGGGTTCAAATCTACAGAAAATCTACAATAAAAAATGATACAAAGCCTGTAGAAAACCTGCTGCAGAGCAACAAGCATGATGAGGACAAAGGGGATTTATGTTTACCAAGACATAAGTCATTGGAAGGACTAAATAGCTCAAGGGACTGGTACTGAGTTTGAAAGCTTTTCACCTCTTAGTATCAAACTCAAATCTAGCCCCAAGGTGTAGCTATTGAAGGTCATTATCATCCAGTGGCTGTTCAATACTGTGAAAACAGCCCAATTCTCACTGGACAGGGAGTCACATTTCAAAGACAGCAGCATTTCTGAGGTTCATTAGAACCCATAATTTTGGTTTCAGCATAGAGCACTTTATCAGCTGCTGAGCATCATGCCTTCAAGAGGCTGACAGATCAGACAGGGAAAGTTTGCAGGGCTGCCACTGTGCTAGCTGTGCTGCATGCAACAAAGACTTTTATCACTATGTCTCAAATCTAGCAGACTTTGAACTGTAACTGCACAAGTTAGGAAATATAGAATACATTTAAATATTTCAGTGCTTGATTCTGGTTTTATTCAAAAGGCAGTGACAATTTTAAAACAGTGGCTCACTCACACTGTCTCAAATAGCAAAGCTTTTAAGGGTGAATTTCTGCCAGTATTTGCAGTGCAAGCAAGCCTTAGACAGGAAATACTCAGACTTCCTCTTGAAGTTGTTGTTCTGGGCTCTAAACAATTTATTACTGGTGTATCATACGTAGTCATAAGTGCAATGCTTACTTTAGTTCTTTCAATATTAGTTTTTATATTGTACATTTCTCCACACCAGTTGACAATAGCACTCTTATCTTGGTTAGTTTATGTTGCACAAAAGGCTCACACCAGAGTTCAGTTTTGCATAATTTGGTAAAGCACATGGATATCAGTAAGTCTCCGCAGTTTGCTTTCAGGCAAAATAAAAATCTGCTATTTCAGAAAAAATATAACTTTGTAGCATGGAATTTCCAGCGATGTATATAACCATATATTATTATTTTGATTCTTTGTATAAAAGATTCTCTGGATAGATTCATAGGAGTTTACAATGCCCTGCCCATGGTGTTCCAGCATGCTCAGCTGGAGTTTGACAAAGTACAGCTAAAACAATTCCCTTTGTCCCTGATGGCAGCCTGGGTAATAGGTACTAGATCTATACAACCCAATAGCAAGAATTAAAAAGTATTAAAGTCTTCCACAGGGGAATAATTTAATTGTCGGTTGTTAATCAAACTGACCATGTTTCACTAATCATGAATTACTTGTAATCTGACAGTACATGCACACATGAGAAAGAACATTGGAGAAAGGAAGAATTTTATATATTAATTCTCAAATGTGACTAAGAGCTCTCTCATTTTATGTGATGATTGAAACTCCATTTCAAGTTAGCCAAAAAATAATGAGGTAAAATGATCTATTTCTACATGCAAATTAAATCTGATGGGATGCTAGACCATTCTAAAAAAGAAAATTCCAACAACTGAAAAATGAAAGCTGATTTGCCTAAAATTAAGAGGTATTTTTCCATTAAGTGTGAGCTTCTAGAAGACAGAAACTTTTATTTGTGATTCTATACAGATCTCGAAACACAATTAGGAAGAGGCATTTCTTTCAGGTTTCAAACAAGTATAGATAACATCAAAATTGAGTAATTTCCTGATTGTTACACAGGTAGTTCATAATCATCAGTGATGACAATTACTGTCTCTGTCATAAGACAATATTTAATTTTAATTTTAATTTAAATGTTGCCATCACCAACTAGAAGAATTACTGAGAGAAGATATATAGGTTTTCTGACATTTGTGTATAGATAAAGGTTGCTATACTTGCTAAACAATCCCGTCGTATATCAAACAGAAATTATAAACAAAGGAAGTTCTAAAGAACACTTGTTGGAGAAGAATTTTGTGAGCAGTGTATCTCTTGGCGTGATGCTTTACATATGCCTATTTAAAGTTCTTGCTGAAGCATTGCTGTTATTTAAAATATTAAAATTAATTTTTAAAAAATCTGTAGTACATAATTCCTTCAAAGCCACAACTGATACTTTAAGGGTGATAACTTAACAAAGCTTCAGGCTTTTGTTGGGTAAATCTAGAATTATTTGTTCAGTATAAAGAAAGTATACTTTATTTTGAAGCAGAATTTGAGATCATTTGCATATTCTTTCTTTAAAATCTTGAATTTACTTTGGAGGTTTAAATACTCCTAGTAAAAATCATAGTATCACAGAAGGGGCAGGGTGGAAGGGATGGCAGGGGCTGAGTCTGTCCCACCTCCCTGCTCAGGCAGGGCCATCCCAGTACACACCACACAGGGCTGTGTCCAGACAGTTCCTGAGTACATCCAGTGAGGGGGGCTCCACAGCCTCTCTGGGCAGTCTGTTCCAATGTATGGAACAATGCATGGTCACTCACACACTAGAGAAATTCTTCCTCACGTTCAGGTGGAACTTGCTGTGCATCAGTTTCTGCCCCTTGCCTCTTGTCCTATTGCCCAGCACCAGCGAACACAACCTGGCTCCATTTTCTGACATCCTCTGTTCAGAGACTTAGAGGCACTGATAAGGTCCCCTCTCAGTTGTCCCTTCTTGAGGGTGAGCAGGTCCAGCTCCCTCCGTCCATCTTTGTAAGAGAAACACTTTAATCCTAGTCATCTTTGTCACCCTCTGCTGGGCCTGCTCCAGGAGCTCCATGTCTCTCCTGTACCGAGGAGTCCAGAACTGGATACAGCACTCCAGATGTACCTCACCTGGGCAGAGTAGAGGGTCAGGATCAATTCCCTTGGCCTGTTGGCTAGGTTCTTCCTCATATCCTGAAGACACTCTTGGCCTTCTTGCCCACCAGGACACACAGCTGGATCATGGACAAATTGTTGCCCACTAGGACCTCCAGGTCCTTCTCCACAGAGGTGCCAGCAGATCAGCCTCCAAGCTGTCCTGGTCCATGGGGTTATTCTGACCCAGGGGCAGGATCCTGCACTCACCTTTGTTGGATTTCAAATATTCTTCTCTTCCCATCCCTCCAAGTTGTCGAGGTCCTTCTGAGGCGCTACACAGACCTCTGGGGTGTTGACCACTCCTCCCAGCTTTGTTTTGTCAGTGAACTTGCTGAGGAGGCTTCTGTCCCTTCATCCAAGTCATTGCTGAATAAATTGAACCCTACCTGACTCAATATTGAACCTCGGGGAACACCACTAGTGACAGGCCTCCAGTTAGATCCTGTACAACTGATTACAGCTTTCTGAGATTTGCTGTTCTGTTCTCAATCATTTTGAGTATATTATTGCTTCAGAAACCCCAGCTCCAGACTTATATTTCAAATATGTCAGTCTGTACCTTGAAGTCACCGAACAAGGTCTCTAAACATTAATTTTCTTTTCTTCATGGATAAATGTCTATGTGTGTGTAAGCATTTAATAATCTCTTTTAGGTGGATTCTCTATAATAAAGAAAATAGATTTTATCAACAAGTAGCTTTTTAAGTAACTTATAAATTTTTTCAGAATATCCTTTCAGGAAGCTTGCAAAAAAGAGCAAATTAGCAAGACGAAGTAGCCTAAGGCTTCCTTCAACTTGATATTTAACCTGACTCCATACTAACTACACAGTGTCTAATGAAAGGTAGCTGGATGCTACATGTAGCCACTACCAAAAAAACCTCAAAAACTGAACTTTAGGAATATAAGGGTTAAACATTTATTGCCTTTGTCTTGGCAGAGTATACCTTAAAGTTCGAATGAAAGGATTTGTTTTTCACTAAAAAAGAATGGAAATCATACCTGATCTATTTTGGTATTTCTTAGTATGACATAACCATCAGTTTGTTTTGTGTTGAGATTTGGTTGGTTGTTTTTGGGGTTTGTTTTCAGCAATGGTCTTTATGTGATCAAAAGCTACAGCTAGTAAAAGTGTATCTAGCCAAACAGAACCCTTTAGGAAGGATGTGTCCTTCAGACCCCTTCCGTCACCAAGTGCTTGAGTTTATCAACAGCACCAGGGAACATTGCAGAAGAAGCCTGCCCATGGTGGGAACAGGTGAACAATCTCCTTTCACTGGTGGCCAAGCTTAAGGAGGAAGTAGAAAGACTAAGGAGTATTAGGGAAGGTGAAAGGAAAATAGACTGGTGGAGTTCAGCCCCTCCATCCTTGAGGGAGGCCCACCAGGACTCAGAGGACTCCCATGCCTCCCATTGTCAGGCAGTAGGAGGACACTTGGTGGATGAAGAGGAGTGGAAATGGATTCCCACCTGTGTAGGTAATAAAAATTCCTCCTGACCCCCATCACCTACCCAGATGCCACTTCAGAATGAGGCCCTGGATTAGGAGGGTCAGCCACATAGCATAAAAGAAAATGATCTGCCCAGTGAGCCTCCCAATTACACTTTGTCTCTTACATAGATCACTACTTCTAGTCTTAAAAAGAACAGAAGGGTAGTTGTAGTGGGTGACCCCCATCTGAGAGGAACAGAGGGACCCATATGTCAGCTGGACCCATCCCAGAGGGAGGTCTGCTGCCTCCCTGGGGCCTGGGTGTGGGATATTCTGAGAGACTACCTGGGCTGATTTGCCCCTCTGATTATTACCTACTGCTGATACTCCAAGCTGGCAGTGATGAGATTGAAAAGAGGAGAGTTAGGGCAATTAAAAGGGACTGTAGGGCACTGGATTGAGTGGTTAATACGGCAAGAGCACAGAGAGAGTTTTGCTCAGTCCATTTGGTGGCAGAGACAAATGATGAGAGGAATAGGTGAGCCTACATTATCAATAAGTGGCTCAAGGGTTGGTGTTTGTTTAAAAAAAGATTGAATGTGGCTCTCAGTGCCATGGTTTAGTTGAGGTGTTAGGGCATGGGTTGGACTTGATGACCGTGAAGATCTCTTCCAACCCAGTGATTCTGTGACTGTGTGTGTGATTCTGTGTGATCCTGGTTTTAGACACTAATCAACAAAACAAGGATAACACATAACAGTCTCATGCTGATGAAGGTGTATCTTCATCCTTCAAAGTTTCTAGCTTTGCTTAGAGAGTATCATCATGGATAAATGTCTATGTGTGGGTAAGCATTTAATAATCTCTTTTAGGTGGATTCTCTATAATAAAGAAAATAGATTTTATCAACAAGTAGCTTTTTTTTAAAGTAACTTACAAATTTTTCAGAATATCCTTTCAGGAAGCTTGCAAAAAAGAGCAAATTAACAAGACAAAGAAGTAGACACAAAGAAGTGAAATGGTTTAGACAACTAAGTAGTGTCTCATGGATTGACTTGGACTGTTTTCATGACCACTGCTGCTGCTTACTGACATGCAATAAGAGGGAAAGATCATCTCAATAACTGTTATTATTAAAATGCTTTGAGCTATGTGGTGTGACATCCAAAATGAGACTCATAAGCATTAGAACAATAATGTTGAAATTTCACACAATGCCAGGTTACTTCTTTAAAATATGGCTAATGCTCCTGACTAGTGTCAACACTGTCAAGCACTTGGTAAGAATGGGTGGTGGTGGGTGTACAAGAGCAGTTATTTTATTAAATCTGCTTCATAGAAAAATGGTGGTTCCAATGAATTTTATAAAACCAGAAGTCCTAGAAAGGAAAAGGAAATTTACCCATACACCTGTTTTCATGAATTGTTCAGAGCACAGATTCAAATACAAGGTTAATGTCCTCTGTGGAAACAGAATGTAAATTATATTATATGTCAACAGTGAGTGAAAAGATCTCTAGAAGTGAAGATCAACCTATGAGTTTATGAAAAGGGATGACAAAAGAAGCACTTCCCACATAAATTGTCTTCAGACTGTTATAGGCAATGAAGAATGAAAATCTTGTTAAAGGGAGACTCAAATTTCTGTGAATCTTCAGGAGCTCTGCTTCTGCTTTACAAATATGTACTTACAGAGATTGTATCGTATCTGTTATGTGTGCATACTGGGGGCATACACCTAATGTTAAAAAAACCTAAAAATGAAGTCATTAAGGTCGTAAGAACTTCCTGAATATGTCAGCCTCAAGTGCTGTTGTCCAAATTCTATTCTCCCTAATAAATGCTCTCATGCTCCCATAGGATGTGATGTAATGGACAATAGTGTTCATGCCCATGAAATCATGTAGCCCAATGGGAATCATAACAGAGAACTTGTAAGCATCTGCAAGGTTTTGAATGACTGTAATTAAGTAACCTACTTCTCCTCTTGTGTTCCACCATGACAACTGGGGTCAGCTGCAACACTTGAGTCCCTAAACGTAAATGTCAGGGGATGTTGACAGCAAATTCTTAGCAAAAGCCCTTCACCTCTGGAATTTACTTCTCTTATTATAGCTTTGATAGAGCCCAGGTCAGTTGACAATCAAGATGTAGAGCAAGACCTTTTCATTAATACTTCCCAAAAGAGTTGTAATGTTGCATTTTAATATGCTATTGTGACTAATTAGTTCACTAATTAACTAAATTATATGAAACCATATTCTGAATTCCCATATTTTTAGACATGACATACATGGCTAGAAACATTTTTTTCTTTTTTTTCCAAATCCATCAAAAATCTCTGAGAGAAGCTGTATATTAAGAAGTTGAATGGAAGGATGACTGAAAACACAACAGACACAAAATGTTTACATCTGTAATGAGAAAAGCAAAGAAAATGTACAGTAATGAGGGGTAATTTAGAGAATAATCAAAGTAATATTGTAATGACTACAACCAGCATATCATGCCTGAAGGGAAATATCCTGAAGGGATATCTTGCCTAAAGGGATACGGTCTATAGCACAAAAGCTTGGAGCCATTGAAACCCCTAGAGAAAGATGATAATGGCCGTACATAAAGTATAATTTATTTACAATTTGAGGAAGGCTTCCATCAAGTCCCTAATGACAGGCTCACTAGTTACATTAAAAGCTGTGCTGATTCTGATAAAGGCATGAAGTCAATAAAGTAGGCAAAAGGAAACTGCAGTACAAGGAGAAAATGGATGTTGCTTACTAGGCAAAAATAAAAACCTGGATAGCAACATAGACTTAAAAAATACATATTAAAAGAACCCTCAATACATGATCTCATGACAGCAGACAGATTGTAGTGACTACTAATAAGGATCTAATGTGGATCTAACAGCTCTATTATCTGGGAAATATTGGGAGACCATTACAGAGATCCATTTATATATCTTTTCTAGTATTTTATTCCCACTCATTCTTTTCTTATGCTGTTAACTATTTGTGGGAAAGGGAAATTGAAGGGTCTTTTAGGTGTAGAAGTCTTCTAGCTATTTTTTTCAGTTTTTCTGGATAAAGGAGACATCTGTAGATAAATACATTTGAAAGGCTAAAAGAAGGAGAAACTTTAAAATTACACAAAAGGACAATATACTACATGGAATAAACACAAATAACAGGAAAGTGAAAAATAGTGTGGGAAAATTATTTTTATAATAAATTAGTCTTCAGACTTTCAGTAATATAAATCAGGAAATAATCCACTGGTGTAAAACTAGTGAATAAAAAGGGAATCACCACCAAAAAATCCACATTTGGAAAAGTTTGCTACAATACCAAAAGAGAAAATTTGCAACCTGATTTATGGAAATTTGTAGAGTTTGTATTAATTTGTGCTTATTTCTTGTGACATTTGTGGTGGTTTTAAATAGCATGATTTTTGGTGAGTGGGAAAAAAGCCAGCCATGGAAGTGATTTTTTCTGTGAGGAGCTGCTAGAACAGATGAACCTACAAACACCAATTCTCTCCCAAGTCAGAGAAGAAGAAAAGGCAAAGACGTGTGGAGAACAAGCTGGTGATGCTATGGTCAGTGCAAAAGAGGGAGGGGCAGGAGGAGGTGCTCTGAGCCTCAGAGCTGAGATTCTTCTGCAAGCCAGGCTGAGGATTATGACACAACAAACTGTTTCTCTGTAATGCATGAGGTACATGGGGGGATGCAGAATTCACCCACAGCCCATGAGAAAATGGCACTCATGCTGGAGTGTGTGGATGCTGAAAAGCTGTGAACTGGTGAGAGGCTTGAGCAGAGAGGTAGAGAACCTTTGCTTTCAAAAACAGAAGAGGACTCTTGCTTTTTATACTAGAACAGCTCATCCTTAAAAAAACAAAACTCCATAAACTAAATGGCCCATAAAAAAAGCAGCTGTGGGAAGACTGTTTTTACCTGTGAAGGGACTACACTTTGCTGCAGGTTTCAGGTAGACTGCTGCTTATGAAAATCAGGACCACATTGGAAAAGTTCACAGAGAGCTGTATCCTGTGGGAAGGATTCCATAGCATAGCAAAAGAGACTCCTCTTCCTAAGCGAACTGAAGAAAGATTTTAGAAGTGACTAACTAAAAACCCCATGGTTTTGTCTCCTTGTACTGTTGGTGGAAAGGAAAAAGAGCTGGGGGATAGAAAAGGTGTCCTAAAAGTTTATTTTTTAGTTCTCATTATTTTTCTTAATTCTGTTAATAAATTTTTCTTTATACCTTTAAGTTTTGAGCCTGTTTTGCCCTTTAACTGTTTTCTCCTAATCCTTATCTCACCCCTAGAGTTTTCTTTCCCTTCCTCTGCTAAACTACAGCAGAAGAGAATGAGTGGATGATTTTTTTTGTGGGTGCACTGGCATTTGGCCAGCATCAAACCCACTACACACATTACTGCAACACTTCAGACATGAAAATACTACCAGTGTTGTCCTGCAATCAGTTCTGCATGGTGCTCCAAACTGCTCTGAATAAGCACTTACATTTTAAATCATGCCCTGCTCTCACAGTGATCCAATTTTTATCTCATTGCGTATCTCTAATATTTGTTTAAAAGTCTATCACAAGATGTTTAAAGAGGCCATTAAAAGTAATGATTTTTTTTTGAAATGGACAAAGCATCAAATATGGTGTAAGTGGTGTTTTTTCAGTATAGCATGATTGTATAAGTGTAAATATTTGCAAACTACCACCATTGCAGCTACAGCAAATTCATCTGAACTTGTGGAATATTTAAGACACAAAATCTGATTGCTGGATTGCTTGGCAGATCTTAGCCTACAAAATGGGTCTCCTTGAGATAAAAAATGCTTATTTGCACTCTTTGGTTGTATCAAAATTTCTATGGCTTGTGGAATTGAAAAGTTCAACAAATTAATTAATAAGAACCGTCAAGGTTTTTATCCTTTTTTTTTTTTAGTTTTTTGCAACTTAATACTTTTCATAACAGCACAGAAAAATTCTTTATCTGCTCATTCTACAGGATATTTCCTGCAGAGCTCTGGAACCAAGGCCTTACACCTTCTGCCTAATGTGACCATTAAATTTTAGGGCTGAAGAATCATTTTCACTACGTCCACAAACTGATCTCTAATTCTTTTATGCAAAATGGGTGCTACATCCTTCAGGCTGGGAGGGTAACTCCAGGCCAGAAATTCCTAAACAGGACTAAGGATTGGAAGATCCTGATAGGGAACCAATAAACTGTGGAGTTGGAAATAGCAGATTTGGAGCTCCATCTTCCCTTTGGGATGCATATAATTTTAAAGGCATGTGCTTACTTTACAGCCTAGAAAGGTTTTAAAACTACATTCCTTACAGAGATACAGGTATCTTTATGAAGATTTGTATACTTCTAATGGAGATGCATTTCTCTCTGAATTTCCTATACCCTTCTGTTCCCAGGCTGGGGTATCTGCTATAGGTGCCATAAGGAGATTCTTAAAATTCTCTCACATTCAGTAAAGAATTCAGAGACCTCACTTAAGGCTCTCAGTAGTAATCTAAGAAGGAGGCATCTAAGGATTAAGAATTAACTACAGCACACAGCCTATATCCATCTATGATTTTTGTCTAGTCCCTCAGAAATAGAAGCAGGACCTGAAAACCTAAGGTGTGCAAAAAGACTACATCTTGACCTTTTTTTTCCTTGAGCAATCAGTAAACTTGAGGCAGAAAAATGTCAAAGGATGGCCTAAAGAGCAAGAAATTGTGTGTGCAGCATGAGCTATAGCAATCAGTCTTTATGATGAAAGTAGCATTTTTCCAATAAGGTTTTAATCATAAAACAAAACCAGAAGCTTCAATTTAGAATTACAAACTTTGAAAGGAAAAGCAGCAGGATATGAAAAAAAGAAGTTAGTTCACATGTAAAAGGACAAGCTGGAAAGACCCACTCTGACTCTAAAATTCAGAAAATGGAGACCATGAAGGAGATTGGGGTTTCAGAGGAAAGAAATGTAAATGAAATATTGACTTCTCATGGCAGTAGAAAGACATTACACAGATAGTCTACTTATCACATGCCTAGGACTTCTTCACTCGTGAATGCACTCTTTGGGAGCAGTAAGACAACGGGAAACAAGGGAGATATTTATTTGAAGCTGTAAAAATTGGGAATAAGAAATACTGTAATCTTGAACATCCATCAGAGCATAATTGCTGTTTTCCATTTAGTGGCAAAGTATGACTTTCCAAGGACTGCTGGAAGTATCAACATTTCACAAGGACAGCTCTGATGATGAGCGATGGTCCTGGTGTCCTAGTCAGAAGCCTTAATATCTTTTTTTTCTCGCCTTGCCTTCATCCCTTGCAATGCCATGCTGCCAGTTATAAAAGCTTGGTGTAATCTCCAGGGTTTATAGAGAAAGTGCATTAGGTGTAAGGAGGGTAAGGCAGACATTGGCTTTGGCAGTTTGTGTGAACTGATGAAAAGCAGCAGCTAGCTCCCACAATAGAGGAAAAGAACTGTACTCCCTTTTTAAATCACTATTCAGACAGTACCAGAGTAACTAATCTGAGATAAAAGTTCACCATGTTTATATATGTTCACATACCTATCGTAGGCTTCCACTAGAAAATAAATATCTTCATTTTTTTCTGAGTTTGTATTAATTCTGTAACTATTTCTACAAAGTCAATTATGGTTTAAAAACCTGAGTCTAATAAAAAGAAAATTGAATCTTCTATGACGACACTGTACAAAAAGTGAGGTAGTGAATTTAAGCATTTGGGATTCTGACTTTGACACACTTTTGGAAGTGAAATTCATCAGGAAAGGGGAACACAATTAAAACAGCTTTCTCTTGCATTGGTTCATTCACACCAAGTATGACAAGTTGCACACAGCAGAAGAATCTCAGCCTAGATTAACAATACCATTTTTTCCCAATGTGCAAGGAGAGTAAATGAAATACAATTGAAACATGGTGCAAGCAAGCACAATGACTTAGCTCTGAAAAAAACCTCAAAAACAAAAGCCTCACCTAGTTTTAGACAGTAAAATAAAAACTGCAAGTGATTAAACATTCACTTGAAAAAATTTCATCCTTCTAATAACATAGCTTCTTCTTACAGCACTACTATGAATTCCTCTTCTGCTCTCTTGAACATAAGCCATGATGTATCTAAAAGCTAATGAGATCTACAATGGAGTTTTTGGCTAGATTCATTACAGTTTGCTGTCAAGTGGTCAGATCCACATAATTATTTTCTACCAATATCTTTGTGTGCATTCCCTCTGACTGCATACCACAGCTAGTAAATGTATGGCATATTTAAAGGTACTCAGCAAGTCATTAAATGATTACTATAAATAAAACTCCTTTGAATCAAAGGGAAATACAATAAAATCAGCTCTATTTTTTAAAAAAATCCTTCTGTTTAAGAGGAATGTGAGCCAACAGAAATAACATTCTGATGATATTCATTAACTAGTACTGACAATGTTGTTATTTAGTTGAAAAATAAGATCCTCACTGAACTATGAAAACAGTCTGACAACCCATAATTCAATTAAAAAAAATATTCCTTCACCATCCCCATTTGCATCAAGCAAATTTCTTGAATGTGATCCTCATACCATGAAGATATATTTCTTTTTTTTTCCTTCAGAATCCTAAAGTCACAATGTTTCAGAGGTTGCTTTGCAAGGATGCTGTACGTGTAAATGCAGGATTCTTTAATTTTTTTCATTTGAGAAATAATAGCACCATGAGACACTAATTATGGACCATGCAAACAAACAGTAGTGTGTACCCTAAAGTCCTTATCTAACTTCACAGAAAGTCTCAAAAATGTGGACAGCTTTCACATGTATTTTTCTTCACCATTGGCTGCAGGTATGGAGACCCATTGGCTAAATAAATCCCATGGAAAGACAAGAATCCTTAGTGTGTAAACTGTTGCTTCTTAATGGGCTTGAATGGTTCACAAAGCCTACAGAATCCTCTGCCTCTGACCTTAAGACAGTCCTAAATCAATTCAGTCTGACAGTATTCAGCTCTTGCTGAACAGTGACCCAGAGACTGATTCCAGCTCTCTGGAGATCAGCCAGACCAGCTTGCATTCAACAGTAGCTCTGGTGCTTTTCTTCTGCTGGGAATCTCAGCAGAAAACGTTCCAGCACATTTAACACATGCACTCTGTGTGTGCGTGCACTTCCACAAATGCACAGATACTTCAAATGCTTTTAGTGATTTAGGAGTTCAATATTATACCAACAATACAGTATCAGTTATTCATTAATAACTTCATTAGGTGAAAATATATGCTTGAGAAAAGAAAACAAGTCCCTTACCTTTTAAAGGCCCTCATTCCTTTCCTGTATGCCTCTTTTCACATGTTGTCCTTGCACACTGATGCACAGCCCTCCAGAGGGGGGCATGCAAGCACCCAGGGTGGTGAGAACTCTGAAACACAGAGTAACTGCAGTGAGAATCATTTGGTCACTCCCTACATGTTGACCAGTTTGTACTTTCTTCCATCATAAAACAGACCTACACCTCTGCTAAAAGCCTTCCAGTAGATTCTCCTACTCTGATGTCCTCTGTTTCAGCACCACACTGGCTTCTTGATAAGGGTGCTCTTCTCTAACAACAAAGCAACCTGCAAAGTCATGAGACTTAGGAAGGAGAGGTTTTATTTACTGACCAGCTGATAGCATTCCACATTTCTGCAGTTTTGTCATGGCTCATACCGATGAGCCAGCTAACATGTCATTGCAATGACTAGAACTAGAGAACAAATTGAGGTTTGAGAGGTGTTGTGTTGCCTCATTCCATTTAAATTAGCTAAAACAAGAATTGAAAATATCCACAGCCATCTTCCCCTGTGTGGGCAGTCTGTGGGGCTAGACAGCGATAGTATAGGAGAGGAAGAAAGAGATTCATAAATAGTGATTTCACAAAGTAAACATGAAACTGAGTGAAACAAAAAAATCTCAACACTGAAATTTAGACCATACACAGAGAGACAACATTTGGTGTGAATGAACTGCACACAGAAACTGAGGAGCACATGCATATAAGAGAGTCTAAGGACACTCCTGAGTGATGGAAACAGTGAAGTTCACTCTGAAGACATAGTTACCATTTGATTTATCCAAGTTACAGAGATGTATACACAGTATAAAAGCTGCAACAGCTGTGAAAGCACTTAAATACAATACTTAAAAGCACTGAGATGTACCATGTAGTACAGAAGTAGGCAACCAGTATTTACAGCAGAGAGTTGATCAAAAACAAGGAGGCTGGAGACAGAAATGAGTTCTATTTACGAGAAGTCCACGTTCATATTCACCTCAGGAGCCAAATGGCTGGTGTCAGCCTGTGCCATCCATCTTCAGGTGGCTGTAATAAGTGATAGTGATGAATGCAATCCACACAGCCAACAGCTTTGCTAGCAAGGTAAATCATATTTAGCATTCTCCATTTTTAAAGTATATGCCCTAAATATTAATTTACAACCTTCCACAGCCCTTATCTTATTGGCCAATATTTTTCATCAACTAATTTTTAACCTTTATATTTTCATATTATTCTTCTGGATACTTTTAAACAGCATGGAGCCCACTGAAGCTTTTTAGATGTTGTTAAGCATTTTCTGTGCAATGAATTCATATATGCAATAAACTAGACTTGGGCCTCAAACAAAAAAATATTTCCCCAAAACCAACTTAACTGTCTGAAATAAAAGATGGAGCCACGTCCTAAAAGGGGAAAACAAGACAAAACAAGAGGACTTAATGACAGATACCTTTTGATAATGTCTGAATCTACTTTTTAGCTGTCCACTACCAGTTGTCACAAAATTCCACACACAACAGGGAACGCTTGAAAGACTGGGAACTCACCCTGTTACTGCCCGTGCACACATCATATACAGAGGAGTTACAGCAGGACATTACTGGTGATTAAATGAATTCTTAAAGCAATGACTATACATCAGTGTCACAGCAAAACCCAGTTGTATAGCTATGCAATAAGACAAAATAACAGAGTTCCTTAATCTTATGTCCAATAACAGTATGATTCAGTGTAAGATAATGTATCAAATAGTGTGTCCTACTCTTTTTGGACATTAATCTTGACAGAAAAATCTTTAGCTTGGTATGGATTAGTCAATGCAAATTCATTAACTACTTGTCAGGCTTCTAATACAATCTGCCCTGACCCCAAAGACTTGACAGTGTAGTGTTAATCAAATCTACAGAAGTTCCCATACAGACAAAACAATCTGTTTCAGGTTACATAGATTATTTTTCCCTTAAAAAAAAAAAAAAAAAAAAAAAGGTTGGAATAAAGTATATGAGAAAAAATATTTAAAAATATAAATCCACTTTACAGTTTTTCAAGTCCTTTGATATTAATAACATTATTCACAGTTTTTTGTGTAAGTTTTAGTTTGGTTAATTTTAAGTTGCATCTAGAAAACGGCCACTTCTTTAATGCAGCAAATCTACCTTACAAAAAATGAAATGAAAACTTCCTTTAGTTTCAATGAATATAGTTCTTTACCCAAAACATTATTTAAGGGAAATTGATATAAATTCACCCTACACAGCTATTTGCTATGTAAGGCTTTGATCTTATTAGAAAAAATAATGGTCACTGAACCCAAAGATACATGAAAGAAGAAAGGGTGCACAATCTGTCTGCCTTGAACTCATAAGCCCAAAAGAATAGTTACTCACTTGCAACTGGATTAATGGACAGCATCTCTTAGCTCATTTTGTCTCTCAGACTTGCAGTCCAAAATAGAACATATTAGCCCTTTTACTACTGTATGCTTGCAAACCATGGTGTTAGCAGCCTAACAAATACAGCTCACAGCCATATTGTTGACCAATCTCTAGTTTTAACTCATAACTTTAAAAAAATCTTTAAACCATCATCAGTAAAATTTATCTAATCAGTTTTCTCAGATACACCCAAAAAGAAAAGTAAATAATGACCTAATTATCAAAATAATTTCACTTAATACAAAAATATTTTTTTTCTTCACTTTGGTCCTTGCAGCAAATTTCAGTCAGAATAATCATAGGTAACAGCTTTCCCTTCATGCTTTCATGCCCGCTTGCTGGTGCCAGGCATTTTATTTTATCTATCTGACCATAATATATAAAACCTTCCTAGTTCAATTGATTTAATTTATTAAAGGATCAATTACTTACTTTTACTCTTCCCTAACCCAAACCTTACTCTTCTCAAGTGATACATTTTAAAACTGAACACTCTCAGACTTGCTATCAACAGCTGTATATACTCAGTTTTATACAAGTCCTCTGTTTCAGATGCAGCTAATCACCAAGGAAATATGTCAGCAGGTACACCACTACAGGTTCCACGCCCTTTATTCAGCTGTAGCTATAGCTGTTGAGACAAACCAAATATGAAATAAAAGTAAACTTCTGAGCATATTCTGGTGTACAGTCAATAGAAATCTAATTGTAACATGCATTAATAATATATATAGTAATCTATAACATTGTGATTATTCCTATAAACTTCCTTTGTAAGGAAACAAACATTATTTCTTATTGCTCCTGGAAATTAAAGGAATATGAGAAGGATTTCAGGGCAGAATTATTTTTATAATCTTTATAGTCCCTATTATTTTTAGAGGCAAATATCATGTAAGTTACACTTTTCATGCATGGAATCAAGCACTCAAATGTATGTATGTAAGTATCTTAATTGTCATGAGGGGCATTCTGCAGTCAGTAATAGTGTCAAACATGGAAACTCTGTATTGCTAGTGAAACAATGTTCATTATTAACTCTCATAATATTGTAGATCTAGAAATTATTTGACTAATATGATATTTCTTCTGCCAGCTATTAAAGGAAGCAATGAATACTGAGATAAACAAAATATTTGTTCCGAAGCTATGTATAAAGCCTTGTAGATAAGGTCAAAGTGAAGACCTGAATATATGAATAGATATTTTTACTGCTGATAGTTAAACTTCAATAGCTAAGATTTCATAATCTTGTGCAGTATCACACCAGAGACACCTGATAGCAAAACCAAGCATAATTTTAAAAGGCATGAATAACACAAATCAAGTAGGCAAATTTCCTCATTTTACTTCTTTTCCTTGCCTGTAACAATACCAAAATTCTGCTTTGTCCATTTCCTGGATCTGGGAAAGCGAGCCTAACAATTAAAGGCTATATTTTGCAATACAGATTGAGAAAACTGGTTTACACCTGAGATCAATTAAGTGAAAAAAAAAAATAAAGAAAGAGTAAAACAGTCTATGATATCAAAGCTGTGATGAGATTTGCTTACTTAAAAATGCTGTAATGTAGTACGAAGGATGACATCCCAGGATGGCATGGAGAGATTCATTACCAGAGAAAAGGTACTGAAATAATGGCAGATACACTGGAGTTATAAAGGAACAGTAGGTACAGCAAGTTGGTCTGAAATACCAGTTAAACTAAGCTAGTAAGGAGAAATTCTTGTCTACAGCTTCTATTCTTCTTGAACCAAACTTTATACATGACATGTGCAGATCCAGTAGTCTTCTTATCCAAATTCTGAGCTTTTTTCATAGAGACAGAAAGTGTGACAATATAAAAAAAGGTGTCACAAAAATCAGAAACAAGTGTTTGTTTAAGAAAAGCCGATTTCACTAGAAAATCAAAACACCATTTTAAAACAATTGCATGAGAAAAGATGGAAAGACTTGCTTGCAGGTGACTTGCAAAAAGCAGAATGATTGCAGCAAAGTATTGGCTTGCTACCTACCAAACTATTTTAGTTTTAACTGCCTGGTTATAGTTTGATGCATTTGGCTGCTATGGAATTCACCTTTCTCTTTGGATTTTCATCTGTTTATTCACTTCACTGTTTTTATTTCCTTTTACAAAAATCTTTAACTACCTCTTTTTGCACACAGACCTTCATAACTGAAGGCCTTATTTTTAAATAATTTGATTAGTTTCTGACTTATTTAGGAGGGATCCCCCCCTCCTCCCCCATTTATACTAGCTTCTTAATACTTTTTTTTTTTAATATTCTGCTAGTTATATTGGCTATCTTAAGACACTTTCCTCTGACTGTAATTCATCCAGAGATTTGCCTAGAAGGGATTAAATGTATAAATCTCAACCTTGTTATCACCTAATTTCATGGTTTGTTTTACCTTCAAAAAGAAATGTCTTTAAACCCATGAAAGTAATTTCTTGCATAGTCATTAGATCTGCACTTAATCACATGCAGGGTTTTGAAGGGTCTCTACCAGATTTTCTTTACTGCTGAGAGATATCTCTGACACTGAGGTGAAGCCACAGCTAACGTGTCAGCAGCTGGGGATTTCTCTCCTGAACATTTCAAAGATCTGTGTAACACACCCAGGTGATGAGGAGGGACTGCTGTGGGATGTTGAAGGTATATACCACACTTCATGTTTAGATTAGTCAGATGTTAAGAAATGAAAGACCAGTGCCAGATAAGACTATCAAATTGCTATATATAACGTTTAGCATCTTAATGCACTGAAATATGGAGCCTTCGAAATAATAAAAGTCACACAAGTTTTTTCTGAAGTATTTAGGTTATCCAGGACTACCTTGTGCTCAGTCACTTAGGCTCTTTTGAAAAATTTTCCCAGAATAATTTAGGAAAAGGCTTTAATAACCAAAAGCAAATAAATTAAAGCATAATCATCTTTTTAAACTAAACTGAAGCAAGCAGACACCATTGTCCCAGTTATTTACCCAAGCAGCTTAATTAATTTCTGAGCTGAGAACTGCTAATGATTCCCCTTGTCTTCTACCCAAACACCCACCCAGAACTCTCAAAGAAAATATCAGGGCAGGGAAATTGCTGTCTCCTGTCACCCCTTTGCTGCACAAATTACTGCCACACACTCATGTTCGATCAAAGACCAGGGATTCAGTCTTGCATATCAAGAAAAGGTTCCTGGTCCCTATGCACAGATCAACAAACTGATACTAATAAAACAGCTCTTCTAACTTGGAGTGCATTTAACTTTTAATAAACTAGTTTGCTTCTCTAGAAAATGATTTTACATGCCTGGTGTTTCCTTTGCTTTGCTTTTTTGCTAACTCAGACATTATATCTGACACCTACCTTTTCATTTCTTTTTCCTGCTGTGATACCACTGACTGAAACAGGGTATTCCTTACTAGAGTAAGTATGATGAAAGAGGGTGGAGTCATATCGATGTAGATACTGACATAAACCAGAACCAAGAAACTTCTGTTTTGCAAAACCAGTCACTGAAAGGTCTAAAAAATTATTACATTTAAGTTCATTAAAAGGATGAAACTTTAAGAAGACATTCTTCTCTCAACATGCATCACGAAAACAAACTTCATACTTCTACTCCTTCAAAAAAACAAAAAGGTTGTGGTCAAAAATAATTTTTAAAACATTTTACAGTAATTTGTTTTGATATCAAAATAGGTATAAACACTGTAGAGACATTTCTACAGGGTTTAGTTTTGTGCAGGAAAACAAAATGCCTCTCTGTCTCACTCTCTCTAATGTCTATAGATGCACTTATATTTTTTATTTTTTTAATATTTATTTAAATATATGTAAAATAGATTAAATTGCTAGCAAGCAATTCACATTCTTATATTTTCCAATAAAATTCATTAGAGACAATATTAATATACACAAAATAAGCAAATTTAAAATAAAAAATTTTCAAACAAATGAATTTAACATATAAAGTACTTCCATTTATTTTCTGCTGCATTCTGTGTTCTCATATCAGTCACCAGCGCTGAAAGCAAGGGCAAGATACTGGAAGCAAGTACTGCAAATATTTTTCTTCTTATTTTAGGAAATCATCTTTACCCCATTTGAAACATACTATTTTGGTTAAAAACAAAACCAAACAAGTTGTAACTTCAATATAAGTACCAGTGTTTTAAAACCACAATGACTGCAATGTCAGTGTTAAGTCATCCATCCCCATAGAGAAAATATAATTGTAACATCTTTTTCTGCAAGAAGTTTGAAGATAATATGGAGAAAGTAGTTGTGGAGTAGAAAATTATTAAAGAAAAATAGGACCATGTAAAAACAGCAAAGCATTTCATATTGCACCAATTGAACTGATTGCTTCAGAAGGGCAGGTGCCTCGCAGGGGTCCAGCATTTACCTTCTCCCTGTGGGCACTTGTGCTACTTTTTGGTGTGGCCTATATCTGCTGCAATGTAAAAGCTATATTTTATAGCTACTCTCTTAGAAAAGATCCTGTTCCTGGAGAAAAGTTTTAATAGAGAAACTGCATCCAATTCTAGTTATAGTTGTTTATTCAAGATCCACAGTGTGCAGATGAAGAAATTTTCACCAGAATGTCACAAAGCAGGATAGGTCTCCAGCCATGTAATCATGAAATTTCCTAAATTAGGAGAAAAAAAGGATGTAATTACCCATGAGAGTTACCCTTCTATATTGAAAAAAAAATGCTGACAGAAGAGTTGTCCTTTAACTCTTTTGCCCTGGAGATTTCACAATGTTCCTCTTATTCATTTGTCTTGCCACATATTCTTAAGGAAGTCATATCTGACTGAAAAATAATTCCTCCTTTTGGACTTATTAACATCATTGAAAGAGGTATATGTACCAAAGAAAAGTAATCCACTGAAAATACCAATTAAGAGTTCTTTTGAATGCCCTCTAAGAGCAAGGATTGAGCCTAAAGGTTTAGATTACATATATATCTGACTCTTCCCGTTTTTAACAGTTTATTTACTTGATTATAAGGTTATCACTACTGATGGAAAAGAGTTATTAATGCTGACATCTTCTCAAACAATGTTTCTTTTGAATTGACAGCCAGAAAAAGCACATTATTTGATATTATTCTTTAAATTTAATAGCATTTACTCAGACTGCAATTGATTTTTCATAGTGAAAAATTTAAATAGTTTCCCAAATGTTCTAGATCAATCAAAAATTAGTTTAGGGAAGTCTCAGAAAAAGGTCTGCAGTCAATATGGGAACTGTGTGACATTACCAGTGTTCAGAGGATGTGAAGGTGAATGGAAACAGAAACCAGCAATGTACACTGGTTCAGCCTCGAGTTACTATTGCTTTCTAAACCCAGAATGAACTGGTTTTGCTTTGGGATTCTTCTTCCCCTCTCATGATTTCATCATCCCACATTACTCGGACAGTTGAGAAGTTGTTTCCTTGATTTTTCAGCCAGATTTTGTTAACAATACATTGTTATATTTGTTGTCTGGGGCATGGAAGTTTGAGCGTGTCTCTGTTTCTGTACTGCACACGTGTGAACAAAACTCTGCGTGATGGATCATGCTCAATGCCTGCGCTTGGTTGTTCAAGCAGTGTCTGGTTTTGAATTGCCAACCTTATCATGAAGAAACATGTCTTCTTCAGTTCAGAGCCAAGTACCTTATCTCACCTCTGAGACTGCATATCAACCTGAAGGTCTGAAATGAAATGACTTGAGCACGATCAGATCAATTTGCTGTGAGAAGCCCACATCACAACACGAGCCCACATAACTCAGCTGGCTTTGGCAGCTTGCTCAGGGGAGAGCTGGGCCTACATGTGCAGGAGCACTGAATTATTTCTCCTCTCTGGAGATGGAGAGTCAGAAAAGATCCCTTCAGGTCAGGGTTGAGGACTCATGAGGAAGCCAGCAGTGAGGCAGCTAAATTTTACTTCAGTGAGCTGGGCACTCAACACTTTTCAAGGCTAAGACAGTGAAGGTCAGGAGGCTAATCCTCTGAAAAGCAGATGATCACAGAAATTAATGTGACACATCCAAATATTGCAGGTGCCTTCCTAATCATCCTGTCTACTAAGTGTTTTCTCCTAAATTAGAGTCCTGTCCTTTCTTGTAAAATAGTAGCATTTATTCTCTGGTTTCCTATGTTGAAGGGCTCAAGAGTTCTGTCTTGCCTTCCTTTTTAGACACAAATTTATTGCCCTTCATAGACTTATTTCATGTTAAAAACATGCTTGACTATTTTTGACATTTAGTATGTATGGAGCAACACAATATATTGTTTTCCTTTATTACTGACAATCAAGATTTAATTTCCTTTCTGTAGCAATAAAAAGTAGCTTTAGCAGTACATCTGTCAAAATATTTACCTCCTAGGCCACCAAATTTATTGTCAGTATCTGCTTACTATTTTAATTTCTGCTATCAATGGCAGAGAAAAGCAGATGACAGTAAGACCATGTAATTATGCAGCTCTAAAGTTACAACAAAATAATAGTTTTGATTTGGGGTCAATCCCTAAATGTATGCAAATAGTAAATCAGATTGACAGTCATCTTTATGCTTAAAGGACTGATGTAACTACATCTAAGTTTCTATGAGATAATCATTGGTATTATTGCAGCACTTTTCAATGATTCTTTTTAGTTTGGATGAGTTTGTAAGGTATTGATGATCATCAGGTGGATTGGGTTTGTTTGGTTTTAAACCCCAGGAGTCAGGACTTGCTCTCAGACCATAAATAAGTACATAAAAATGCCCTTAAAATTGTAAGTAATGATCACTGAATTAGTCAAGCTCTGCAGAGAGGGGACTGAACAATTTCAGTGAGGTATACTTTTTTTGGGTCTCCCTTTTTTTATATATAAGCCTTATCAGGCTGCTGAAGGGGAGCTTTTCTTGTAAGTTAACTAAACCTCATATTTTAGCACCATCACCTCTATCTGCTGTTGGGGAAAATAGGATAACTACCCTTTGAATTGGGGCATACTTGGTATTTTTTTACAACTTTAAATTGAATTAACAGATGGAGTATGTCTATGTGGGATGGGGAAGAAGGATAAAAAAAAGAAACAAATTTTCCAAATGCCAGAAATACTACATGAAGGAAGCATTAGAAAAGAGAGATGGGTAAAATTATTTTGCTAAGCCCCCCTGCCCCTTTTACCCCTGTTCTTGTTATCAGCTTAGAGGCAGGGAATATCTATTCTCCTTTCACTTACCCACATTCTCTCTGACACCTTTCACTTACCCACATACACTGTGTTCCCCATGGAGTTTTTCATCTTGTTGTAAAAATGACACTTTCAGGGATATGACTGTAGAGGCTGAAATGCTGATTACCCAGCATTAATCATTTCTGGAAATACCAGTCTCTAAAGATGCTAGTTCTCTGGGGTGCACATAATACGCATGGAGAGGAGCAGACTGATAGCATGTGTGGGAGTGCGTGGGACAGGACATATTTACTCTTGGCCATTTTGCCATTGATTTATCCTTTTGTGGTCACATTTTAAAAATATTGTTGACTTCCCATCCTGGTTAATTAATTGAAGAAGTCATCCTCTTTTGGTGTTGCTCTCCACTGGTTTCATTAATATGTAATGAAATTTCCCTTTGTGCCTTTACTGTCAATGTTCGAGAGCCTATCTGCAGGAAAGGTTTTATACCATCAGTCTGGAGTCCCACTTCCCTCTCAGCTGCTTTTCTCCATATTGATGGCATACAGGATAAACAGAACAAGTTAATTTGTAATCTTAGATAGAAAATGATAGCTGCACTGTTTCTGTCATTGAGCACTCTGCCAGTTTAAACAGCTGATTAGTCAGCTTCTGTGGAATCGATCTGAATCAGTTCCACCTGCATGCACCCACCAGGAGCCACTTTATTGTAAATCAATCATTCTGAAAACATCTCACAAAGGGGCCAGTCCTCACTAACAAGCCATCAATTTAACCTGTCTGTCTGGAGAACTCTAGAAATTAGCAGTGCAACATTTATTCTAAAATTATGGAGAAGATGTTTGGGTTTTATGTTGGGGCTTTTTTTTCCTCTTTTAAATGATACTTGTAATATTTGGTGCTGGCAGTGGTTTTCTTACCTTTTCTACCTTTATTTTACTCCTACGCATTGGGTCACTTTTCAGATATCCCAAAAGTGCAGGTACTTTCTCATCAGAAAAAAACAATGGGTTTGGAATTTTAACAACAATGGCTGGAATTCATGGCCTTTATTACCAGAAGGCAACATTAACAGTAACTCAGAGACTTTATATCCTGCCCTTGTGCCCCTTGGGTGTTAAGATCGA
Organism: Prinia subflava; assembly: GCF_021018805.1. Lineage (NCBI taxonomy): Eukaryota > Metazoa > Chordata > Aves > Passeriformes > Cisticolidae > Prinia > Prinia subflava. Next base: position 22,224,021 of record NC_086255.1, read on the forward strand.
TCCCCAGAGTCAGAGAAGTTCTCCTTATTCTTTGACATGATGAATAGCTAAATTTTGCCTGTGCAGAGAGTGGGTCTTCCAGCTGGCAGTGGTTGGAGAATCTGCCCCAGGGGAAAGATACAGATATACGACTTGGTCTCCAAACCCTTCCTTTAAGACACTTCATACTACCCTAAATAAAAGAGAGTGGAGAAGGTATATTCTACCTTTTTTTTTTTTTTTTATTGGCCTGTCTAGGCATTTCACTTATGTCAACAAAAAAGCTGTGAGAATCATGTTTTCCAGTTGTTTAGAATCTCCTGAGTCTTATTCAGCTTGAGAAAAAAATATGGCAGCACTTAGTTTGCAAGGTGTAGAGCAAAATACTGCATGCGATGCTACGCTGTGTAATTACACACTGCCACCCGATTGCATTGTCAACACTGTCTCTGATTACAAGGTAATTGCTTAGTTACTAGTTTGGATGCAAAGCCTTTCAGAGACTTGTGTATTAAACAAGTGTCCCACTCTTGGAAATGCAGTCAAAATAGAGGTTCAGTGAGGGCTCATGTGATTGTACAGAAACTAATTTTTCAGTTGGGTTACACTGAGCCTGATCTATCTCTGTTTAACCCCAGCTGAAATCCTCTCATCTATCATGCCATTTCTTGTAGGATACTCTGGTGAGATGTCTCTTATCAAATAGTGTAGGCTATTCACAGCAAGTTCAGAGCTTCAGCTTCTCTCCTTTTGCAGGGAGAAACGTGAAAGACTAAAATGTTAATGGTTAAGGACTCAATTGGTCACTTGAAATGCAGCAGGTGCTTTTCTGACATGCCTGCTAACAGCCCAAATGCAGAGAGATGAACATCAGAGGATGACCACCACAATCCAACCTTTGCTGAATAAATAGCAAGAAGTCCAGTTTTGAGATGGATAATGGAAGAGGACACTAAAAGGCAGATCCTTTGAGGCAGGACAGGAGTTTTTATCAAGCCAATGTCCTCCCTTACACAGCTGGCTAGGTTCTGAACACATACCCACCTCTTTTAAATGAGTCTGTGGGCTGTGCATGCTCGCAGTCTGCAAGATTCTGCAGTTCTCTCCTGAGATATTAGAGTTCCCTGGCATGAGAAGTTGATTTCCCTCATATAAAAGACAGCTCTGGGCACATCACATCCACCATTTCAGCAGCTTCCAGAGCATACATTAACCAAGGAAAAAAAAACTCAGAAGTGCTAGGAGTTGAATTGCAGGTACAGCAAAATTATTAGCATGATGACAGCTTGTCCACAAGGGATCAAAGGGCATGAAAAATGGAAACAGCTCCATCTGTCCTCGCCAAAGGAGTCAGGGTAGAAACTCACAAATTTCTTACTGTATTTAGTACTCCAGGTGTATGTTCCCTTCATTGGCTTGCTTAGATTTCCTATTTTTAAAAAGACACTTCAGTAAAACTGCTGTAATTTTAATCCACACTTAAACATGGATTATCTTTTCTTAGTCCATCCATCCCTACTTTCTACAGAAACTCTCCTATATTCTTTCTGTATATGTAGCATAGCTTTGGAAACATCTCCATTATATTCCATTTGGGGCTTTATATTTATTACTTTGTGGTATCAGTTGTGCTCAGTTGCAAGCAAAATAAACTATATTTACTTTAAAATCCAATTCTGCAATCTTGACTTGGGAACTGGGAGGAACAGGTTTTTTTGGAACTGTATTTTGACCCTGGAAGTAAAAGTTGAGAATTGGCAGAAATTACACTAGCTAAGTTGAAGCAATTCTCTAGTCCAAGGTCTAAAAGAGAATATATTTCAAAATAGTAAGCATTGTGTGTAAACTAAAAAGGATTGTTCTTCAGTCACTATGGTGTTTCAGACCCAGTGGAGCTACAACAATAAAAAGTGTTTAAGTGTATTTATATCAGTCAGGTGAGCAGATCAAATTTTGGATACATGTGTGCGATGAGTAAATCCCCATCTGTGACTTTACCTTATCTCACTTATTACTCTATTGATTTAAACTGAATTTCTGTGGACTTAGCCGGTGTAACTGAGATCACATTCAGTAAACTACAGTGAAGTAAAACTCAGCTTGATGTGAAGGATAAGCAGCACTACTTGATCACCTATGATGTCTTCTTTTTTTTTCAACCAGCGTTTGATAAACTTATCAATACTATTTGCTTTCTGACATATTTTGACTGAGACCACAGTTTAGCATATGTAACCTTTTATTCCAGGCTGTATTTTAATAAATTTGATTCAAGTAGGCCCCTTCAGCCTCCTTTTGGCTCTGTAGTCTAGCAGTTTTGTGTGATTTGGACATAGAAATGCAGAATTTGGACTGAATTTAAAGGGTAGCAAGAGCTAAAGAAGATGGATAGGATATGTAATAAGATAAAAATACTTTAAAATCTGTTTCCTTTTTAAAAGACATCAAATGGTGTCCTTAGAAGATCTGTCATATCCTTTGCTTATACTAGAAAGCAGACTATAATGTTTATTTAAAGGGTGACTCTCATAGATTAGCTTATTTGAAAAGAGTTTGTTTTTTCTCAGATCTCAGCCACTAGTTTTATGGATGAGATGGACTGCTTGCTGAATAAATAGCAAAGAAACAGAACTATCATGGGAATATTTGTATTTCTGTTGCTTACTGGTATTACATCATTGTTGGCTAAATGCAGAGGTGTGTGTAAAGAGGAACAACACTCTGCTCAGTGTCCAACTGAGAATTGTCCTAGTCCAACAGAGAATTCTGCAAAAGGCTACTCTATTAATTACAAAATATATTGGTCTCACTTGCAAGAGTAACAAGACTGATCAATCCTCCTCAGCAATGAAAAATCAGACAGTTTAAAATGTTAGTGTGACAACAATGTATAGTTTGGGGCCTGAGAAGTGCAATGACAATAACAGTAAAAATCCCCATTTATGGGGCACTTCATCAAACAAACATCTCTGGGCACCACACAATAAAAACATAAGAAAATGAAATCAAACAGAGCTGTGGGCTTGATTGAAAGGAAATCATTGATCCTTTTTCTTAAAACCATACTGAAAAAAATCCAAAACCTTCATCTCTTGAGGTCTAACTAAAAAAAGTTCAAAACCTGTTTCAGATGAGCAGCACTAACATTCTGAAGATCATTTATTTCCTTGCTGATTCCAGGTTTGTTCTGGCAGGGCACAGAATAGGGTGCCTAAAACTCTCGATTGAAATTCATTCAGAGCATGCTCATCACCTTCTAGTACAAAAGCTTATTCAAGGATTATAGAAAAATTACTTAAATTTGAGGAAAAGCACAAGAGATCAGCTGATATAATCTGTGATCCTTCGGACTTTGTCTCTCCCTTTTTGATATGCCAACATCTGTCTTTGTTTCAGATTTATGCAGGTGGCTCTACTATGTGACTGTACCAAGTCAAACACCAGTTCTGGTCTTTTTCCTGGCTTCCCTATCTCAAGTTCCTTTCTGTTGGTACTGGGATTCCCATCCTGCATCCAGCTGCATGATGAAATTATGTCTGTAAATCCTTCTTTCTGCCCTCTCAGAGTGCCAGAGTAGGCACTCCTCTTGGCAGATTGTCGAGGTGAAGATGCTTAAATATAAAAAATGTCATCTCTAATGACTCATTCCACTGCCCACCCTCATTTCCATGCTCAGTGTGATGTCTATGTCAACTATCAGGTCCAATGAATAATAATAAGCTCAATAAAGCTTTTCATCAATATACTTTTCCTGACATTCCCCACTCATTGATATTTCTTCCATGTTTGCTTGAACAATCTGTTACCTCCAGTCATCTTTACTTGTATGAACCCAGACACTGCATAGAGAAGTTGCCAGGCAAACAAAGATGTCTGTAAAGTCTTCACCACTGGGGAGCTTCATCAAACTGATCAGCCCAAACCTCTTTTGTGTGAATTCTGTCTGAGCAGCACAGTTCAATGCTAGAAACTATTCAGTAGATTTAGAAAAGAGACAACTGTGCAGGCAAACAGTGCTTATGCCAGCTGACAGTCCAGAAAAAAAAGCTGGTGGTCTGCACAAGGAGTATGTTCTTTTGTGAAGCAAGACGAAGCAAACATACATACAGAAAAGCCTAAAAATAGGTTTGATTTCTCCAAACTTGAAAATAAATTTCACTTCTGTGTATATTAGAGGCACTCACAAAAGAGCAAATTTCCATTACTAAAGGTAATTAATAAACATGCTTTCTTTTCTTCATCCAGACAATTTAATTTCAAAGCTATTAATTTTTTTTCTTGAAACATGTTGCACAATACTAATGCTTGTGGCTTTGGACAAGTTTGTAATAATCTTCTGTAAAAAAAGTGGTTGAATTTCATCTAATTTGGCATCAATGGAAAGCCAGAAAGAAACACATCGCTGAATGTATTTTGCAGGAGTTGCAAACATTCATTGAATTATTAAACATTCATTAGCATTCATTAAATACTCTTGCAGGAATATTAGTCCCCATCAAGAGGTATTATGCTGACTCTGTGAGTGCAGTTTTATCTCTAGATAGGTTGTAGATAATAACAATACCTTTTCTTTGCTTTTCTGATCCAAATACCTTAATATGAATGTACTGGTTTGAAAGCAAAACCAGTGAGACTCCAAGTCAGAAATACAATTTAATAGAGAGAGAACAAACAACAAGAAAGGTAAAAATAAAACAAAATAAGATAAATGCAATAGTACAAAGGTAGAAACCCTACTCTAAACTTTCTGTCCTACTTTGCATTATTTTCAATATGGCTACAATTACTACACCTTGTGGCTCCCAGGTTATGACCTTGTAGGACCAGAAAGAAAAAAAGAGCATTTATGCCCCATTTGATTTGATGAAGTTGCACAACCTGCAGTGTTTCTTTTTGTAGTTCATTCATACCCTGTCATGGATGTCATGCTACTGACCTGACTGGTTGGAGAAAACACCAAAAATTTTCTCTCCGGAAACAAACAGACAAAAAAATTTAAAAAATAAGATATTTAATACTTTTTTATATATTTAGTAATTACATTTTCAGAGCTCTTATTATTTTGGGCTTGAAATACACCATGCATGCAAGGCATTGTCCTTTGTCTTTTCCCTTAATGACAGCTTAAATATGAAAGAGTCCAAGCGCTTTGTACTCCAAAAGAAACTCTGAAAGAAATTTTTGTTTCAGAAATCTACATTTTGATAATTCTCTGTCTTGAAAGATAGAGGTCCTTTAATGACTGATTTTAATTTAAAACATCCCTTCTACTTATAACTTTCTTAATGTTCTTTTTAAACATATTTTTTGCAGTAGAAGGTCTTTTTAATGACAATGAAATATATACAATGTTTATGATCTGATTTAATGCCATTTTTAAATGAGAAAGTTATTAAAACATGAATCATGTTGCAGCTAATAAAAAATGAGAGGAATCACAGGAGCAAAGGCCCAGTCAGAAAGCTGTGGCTCTTTAATGGCGTAATATTTATTGTGAGATGCTATTAAATGGACAGGGAGACTGAGGGTTTAGTTCTTTTCCAAGGCCTGTGGAGCAGATATGAGATTCAAACTCACTGCACACGGTACATGTAACTCTACATTTGCATTGAGTCTTGCAGAAAAGCTGTATCTCAGAGGGCTTCGAGGAACTGAATAAAACAAATTCACTGTAGCACAACGAATGAGCTGCAGACTGGGAAATTGCTGTTTGCAGGTACAGGTGATAGAACCTTTGAAGAGAGACCATCTCAGCAGTGGGTGCTGTCATACATGGCCCACCTGAGAGAGCAGCCAAACCTAGTCTGGGGTTTGAAAGCCACGGGGACAGGCTCTGGGGCTTGTGGGTGAAGATAGAAGGAGACAGGATTGGGAAGCTGAGGTAGCCAAGTCCTTTGACCTCTCACAATTTCTGTATCTTTAGTTAATACAAGGAGGTGTCACCATATGGACAGTATGCACCCATAGAGAGAACCAATAAGGGGAGAGGAGGGGTGTGCACCAAGAGGAAAGAGCTCTTTTTATTTTTTCAGCACAGGTCCATCAAAACCTGGCAGTCTGCAGTGATGGAAAAGATGCATAATATGATAAAGCTTGGTAACCAGCATGTGTGATTGAACAAACCAATGAAGAGATAATATTTGAAAGCTTTACAGCTTGGAAAGCTGTTAGCAAGCTGGTGTCCCCTTCATCATTTTTAATTTTACTTTTACTGCCCTTCATTTGCTTTGACGGGTTGATGTTGCCATGGTGCAGTTGAAATTCTCATAAAAGTGCTGTTACCCTTTCAAGATGGCTATTTTTTCCTAGGGTTTATACCACATTTTATAGTTATGTCAGAAGGTTTACTTGGTTTATGAATTCTCCAAGCCCTGAGACTGCTCTAAAAACTCTAGGTTGCAGTTCAGGCTTGCCTTTTAATTTCTGAGATTTAACAACCACTACATCAGTGTATTGTTTCCCCACATAATTAGAAAACTCATTTTAAATTTATTCTTTTGTTAATATGGTAAAAAAAATCTGCTTGTCCCTCACCTTTTGGATCTGTAGTTTCTCTAACAACAACAACTACAATAAAAAGTATTTTCTTCTGACTAAAGTTATGTGGCTCCTTTTTATACTGTCTCCCAGTTTTTAAATGATTTATCTGATGTAGGAAAAAAATTCTAAAAGCTCTTTCTGCTCCTTATAAAATACCATACCCAGTGTTCATAGAGATATTCTCACACTTGCAGTGAAAGTTAATTCATGTCAGATGTGAATTGGTCCCATGATGCTTCTGCAATCACAATTAATTTCCCCTTCACTTGCTCTGTAGCAATTCAAGTAAAAGATCTGTAGAGAAAACTCTTGTCAATGGTTTGTGAGCTAAACTTTTTGCAAGATGGTTTTTAGAATGAACATACACGTATTGATAAACCTGAAAAACCTGCTAGTCATTAAGGACTGTCCTACATGACCCCAGCTCAGTGTGAACAACAGACCAGCTTCCCAGCTTTGGGCTGGGAGAGGATGGAAAGGGCCAGAAGGAACTTTCCTTGACTTTACATTAAAGTCCAGAAAAATGGTTCAAGAAAGATATGCTTGCTAAGGACAGCTCATGAGATTCATTCATTAATTACCATTTCTGTTGTTTTTTGCAAAAAAAGAGACTTTAACAGGTATTCTGTTGCTGCCTTTCACAGCAATACTGCTGCTAAGGGAAGGAAGGAAAGTTTCAGACACCACCCTGCTCTGTTGAATTGGTATTTATTGCCTTCAGCTGAATTAAAAGCAAAAATCAGAAGCTCTTATTTTGCTGTCTCTTCCAACAGGCCCTCTCATACGGCACTGGGAAAGAGATGAAGTCATGACATTAAAGGCAACACAAACTAATATAGAGACAAATGCAAGTTGCACCCAGACAACACAACTTAAAAAAAAAAAAAAAGAATTTTTGACCTACTGCAGCCTAGTTTTGTCCAATTTCTGGCATGAACAGAAAATTAAATGAGCGAACAACATTTAAATGTCAAAAGTCAACAGGCAAACAGAATAAAGCACAAAACTACATAATCTTACTGCTACAGGTAGGACCAGATACACCAGCTCTAAGAAGTTCCTTGCTGAAACAATGTGTTGAGGACTAAAAATTGGATATGATTTGATGACTCTTTAGGCAAAACCCAAATAAAATCTCAGATATATACACTTCAGGAGACCTACACTGTACTTGGTGTAGTCCAGCTTTAACAGGAAGAGCCATTATTAAAGCATTTCACAGATTTGGTTGTTTTTCCTTCCACTGACTTATTTTACAGCAGTGTGCTGTCCAGCGCTGTCATATTTGTATATTGTATTTCTGCACAGCACAAGGACTGTCTCCTCACACAGGACTGACTTATATCCTTTAAGGAACAGAAGAACTTGGAGGGTTTTTCTGGATTTATTATGCACTGAAGTAGTTTCCCCAAAATTTGTATGATACATTTAACACTTGGAATCTAAAAGGAAGCTTGTCCTTAAAAAACAGAACATTGGAAAATTGCATGTAGGTATGTCAATCATCCAGGTATAGATGTGATAAGGTCATTTGAATAAGAAAATTATGTTTGCTCCTGCATGCACTTGTAATTTAGTGAGAAGTGAAAAGGAAGTGGAAAACAAACGTTCTTGATTTAAAGGTATTATTACAGCATGAAGTGGCTTTTTTTCTCCTAAGTTAATAGATTTGTTCCTGTCACCCTTGCCAGAATACTGTGCAGCTCTCTATATATCTGTTATTTTATTTTAGCTGAATGACAGTTTAAATGTCATTGTAATCATGATGTGTCCTTAAAACAGTATCATTTTGTTTTGGTCTCTTGTTAAATACTTTCCCCCTTAATTGTCTTTTCATTCAACCAGAAGACTTATAATGGCAACTACAGCACAGCTGAAAAACAATTCATTGTATCAGTCACAGACTCTCATAATGGAGCACCTTAATAAGAACAAGTTCTGTACTTCTTGAAGGCACAAGATAAATTAGGTTCATAGTCCATTATTTGAACAAGGGTATCTGACTTATGGCAAATCTATCTGAAGCAGTATTGTAGAATTGTATTTTATCTTTAAGAAATGTGTTTTCTAAAAGTAAGATATTTGCTTCTGTTGCAGTAAAGGATTTAAACAGAAGAATTTCTCTCTAATGTTTGTTGAATCATACTAGAATGATGAGGTAGAACAGAGCCATACATCAAACAACCAGTGTGAAAAACTTAGCATTGTATTTTATTTCAGGAGGGGAGGCTGAGTACAGAATGCCAAATGGTTTTGCCAAGAGCACACTCTCTTTCCCTTATTTACCAAGCTATATATACAATGGAGAAGGTGACAGCACTCTTAAAACTTTTTCTGCTGCAGAAATTTACGGATGTGCACATTTCCTTTTTCTTTGCCGAAGAACATTCACACTGGCAGAGCTGGAGACTGCATTTCTCTAACTCTGTGGAGCTCCTATAATAGAAAGAGAAGCAAGACACTTTTTAGTAGGTTTTTCTGTAGATGCCCTATCAGTTTGTCCTCTTTGTTAAACATAGAGCTGAGAATGGGTGAAAAGAGAGCTCTGTCTTCCAAAGCCTGGGGTTTTTTGGCTTTGGCTTTTCCTTGCTGTGTGGTAACAACTAACCAGGACTGCTGGTAGTATTTTCTGTGGTGACCATTTCCAAATGAGGAGTCTTCTAATTTAGGCATTGAAATGACACTAAGAATTTATTTTCTGTGTGCCTGCCAGGCATCATCAGACAACCACTGATGTTCGTGTGACCTGGAAGGGATTCAGACTTATGGTTCAACATCTGAGAAATGCTGTAATGAACTGAAACTTCCTTTACAAGATCCTCTGGTTCTGGCTTAAATAATGCAGTCAGATTCAATCTTCTCATGCAAACACTCGCTTCTAATTTTTACCACCAACAAGAGGCCGGCCAATTCTTTCTTAATATTTCTTGATCCATGGCTAAATACACAGAAGATTTGAGGAAATCAGTTACTCTTAGTAAAAAAAATTCTTAAGGCAGAAGTGGAAAGGAGATCTACCGTGATTTCTGATCCCATCTTACCGACACCTTCATTCAATGCCCTCAGTGTCCTTGGTGGCATGTTGAACTCCTAGTCCTGGAGGAGGAATATTTCACTTGGAACAAGTAGATGAGGTTCCTGGTTAAAAAAAAAAAAAAAAAAAAAATTAAGTATGTTACTGACCATTCTTGCTATGTTATATACTATTGTAATTCTGTTTATAATGTTACTTTCTGAATAATGTGCCAATGACCAGTGCTCAAAGCACGCAGTCTCCCTGGTCCTGCAGTGGAAGAAGGCACTCTGTAGACTGACTGCAAAGCCATCGAGCTGAACTGGGAACAGGAGCAAACCAAGCTGAGTTGGTTTGCCATGGCTGCAATGGGTCTGCAACAAAGAGGGTTTCATGACTGCTAACAAGAGTTAAGTCTGGTCATGCAGTTTCTCCCTGTCTTGGGTGCAGATTGCCTTCCTAACAGGTGGAGACTGCTTAAGTCCTTCTGGTGAAGTAGCTTTGATTTAGAGTAGTGGATTCGTGGTGTTGCAGGCATTTACAGTGATTATTGGAAATTCTGCAATAGAAATAAAGTCTGTCAAAACAGGAAGACCCAGAAAAGCCTTACAGCTGCTTCCTCCAGCTGTTAGGGGTCCCTAGCTGGTGGGTACCATTTTCCTCTTTTTCCTAAATATTGGGCCAGATGCTGTGCTGCTTCACACCTGCTGCATTGTGCTGTCTTCCCTTTGATTTGCAAACAGACTTCTGGCCTAAGAATCACTAAGTGAAATTAGCAGGACTCTGCATCCATGTGTAGTTACTGTTGTCACAAGACATCTGATATTTAAAACTGTAGTTTATGAAGCCGTTTCAGGAACAGACTTCCTTAATCTCTTAAATATGACAGTATAGACAGTTTCCAAAATGCAAGAAATATCTCCATAAAGATTGTAACCTAATGTCTATCACTTTGAGATATTCCAGTATGACTTTTATTAGATTTTCATTAAAGTTTACTCATGGTAGTCTTTCCATGATGTTCTAATATCAACACACCTGCTTACAAATTTGAGTGTTTACTGTTACCTTTTGAGTAACCCCTTTACCAGAAGGGATTGAGAGGCCCATTGTTTTAACACAATTTTATAGTGCCAATTTAATGGATCTGTGTGTGATATGATGGACATGACATAACTTCCACAACTGAGTATTTTACAATACTAAACACAAAAAATAGCCAGTATTTGGATTGGAATAGAGCTAATATTAATGCTGGGAAAAAAAATATTCTCTGGAAAAAAAAGTAATTAATATTGGTTTTCCTTCAAAAACTTAAAAAATAAAGCATTATTTTTGCCATATTAATAATATGGACTTTATCTTATGCTTTAATAGCATCCTGTTGACCTCACTTTTTATTTTATTTATTTATTTTTTTTTACTTTTCTGAATTCTGGGACAGTAATTTTATTCTCAGCTTTTCCTCAGTAGTAGCTACTGCATTTTGAAGTGTCCGTGCCTGGTTTTATATCCAAGGCTTCTGAAGATTGGAGTTTGGGGATCCTGGGAGTGTTTCTGGTGGAGATTTTTTCTTGGAAGAAATTTATCATGAATAGCTGGGTGGACTCTGGTGCAGCTGAAGTGTCGGATACCAAGGCAAATGACATTCCTTAAAAATGATGGCCATGAAATGCAAGTACATTGCAAATCACTCAGCTGCAGAGTCTTGGAATAAAAGCACTACAGGGCTGATGTATGGACTGATGTTGCCATTTAATGTGGTTTCCCAGCAAACCTTTCATAAAATTCATGACTGTAGCTGACCTCTGTTACTGTGTTCCTCTTAGGGAAAAAAAAAAAAGGGCTATAACCCAGCTCTCTACAGCAGTGCACTGAAAAGTGATGTGTGATGTGAAGCAAGGTGAGGGGAATCATGTTCACTTCACCACAGACACTAAAGGTGAGCCTGTAGTCAAGCAGTTGATTAAATGTCACAGCATATTCGACAGTCTTCCAGGCTGACAAGGTTTTATTCTGACCAGCTTCAAACTAAGAGCCCCATTCCAATCACATTTTCTACCAGCTTTACTCCATTGCCTGTGCTGCTTTAAAAGTGTTGCCTCTGTAAAAGCAGAATCAGCCATCAGCTGCCAGCGGGTAACACAGAGCTTCTTTATGTTAGATACCACTGAATATGGGACAAGACACTATTAATAACCTTTTGCTCCTGTATTAGGTACAGTTATTTGGGTTTTGCTTTATGCACGGCAGTGAGTGCTGATTTTCCCTGAAATCAGCAGTTCTGGGCTGTCCTAGAAATTCTTGGCTTGTGTAAAAATTGGAGTACTGTTTTCCACTTCCACTACAGCTTACAGCCAAGGGACAGCTGCTGGTGTATGTTAAGTTGCCACAGAAACTGAAAGTATATGAATGCCCCAGCAAGTTGAATTTAAGGTTTGGCTGATATGGTCATGTCTGAGCCACCTCCAGGGAGAGCAGAAAGCCATACACGTGGGGAAAAGTGTAATGAAAATGTGAAAAGAGGCAGAGTGCCTAACCAGAAGGATGATGAGCAATCATTTGTTTTCTTCCTAGCTCTGTGTAAAATGGTGAATTAAAATCCACCTCTCATTACGACTTCCCTGTGTCTCACCTTCCCACTCCTTCAAAGTACCTCTTTAAATTGTGAGAGTTCAGGTGATGTAGTCGTTCCTATGTGAGATTGATACCACATTTTAGGAAATGGAAAATGAACTGTTACTGTAAGTGTGCACTTCTGTCACAATTACCAGCTAAAGCAAATGTAACCCTTCCATTCCCCCAGGTAAAATTAATAAGCAAATGTGAGCAGAGTGCATTTGGCTGCCCGTGAATCTCTGCCTTTTTTTGTGAAAGCTATTTGTAAATACAAATTGAGGGCACTGTGTGTCTCCAGATCCCCTTTGTGATCATGATACACCGTGTATCAGCAGAGCATGCCACACTCCATGAGCTTTTCCAGGAGGGTGATGTGTTACTCCTTAAAGGTGTGTGGCACACCTGAGGCCATTGCTTCCCTGTTCCTACCTCCCCTTGTCTCCTCCTGTGCTTTTGTGGGTGTGGGTGGGTCTGTACATAAATGAGGGAAGTACACCTGGAGGAGGAGGCAGGAAAAGTTCCGTGGTGATGAGTTAGTGATGCAGGGTTTACCTGTTGGTCAATGAGCCCAAAGTTTGTTTCAAATTAACCAATCTGTCCTCCCAGCAGTGTTTTGATAGCATGTGGTGGCAACTGCAAGTTAGAGCTTCCACAATTCCACCAAATTTCTAGCCCAAACAAGCTGTATGTATGGTAATACAGTGCAGTAGTGTAAAAATATTTACAATATAATTATTTTTTTTTATTCTAGTTCTCTCTGAACTATATAGTCCCTGCCTGTTATTTTATTTACTCCATAGCTATTCTTGTTTTGCAGTTATTTCCTTTAGATTGTAGCTCTAAGGTCAGTCTAAGGACAAGATGCTCCTTCCAGAGATGAGTTGTGAACAGTAGACTGTAAATGCTTCTTTCTTCTGTGTCATTCTGAAAACCTAGCTTGGGAAAAAAAAATTAACCTCCTTCAACTCAGGATTTAGATCCTAAATTCAGATTTTGAGGTTGACATCACTCCTTTGATGCCTCCAAGTAAATTACAACAGAGTAGTTACAAGGTGATCCAAAGCCGTGCCACGGAAGTTGTAGCTCTCCAGGCTGAGATTGATTTTTGTAGCCACTAAAGTGTAGAGAACAGGATTAGTTGTTTTGGTTTGGGTTGGGGTTTTTTTTCTATTTCGCTAGAATATTTTTTTGATAATTCCATGCTATTTTTTTCTCTATTTTTAACACACTATTTTGATTCAAAAACAAGGTTACAGATCTTGCATCCTACTGGAATCATCTACACATTGCTAGGACATTAATACAAGTGTAAGAGGAAAGGCTGCCTTGCTAAATATTTGTTCCATGAGGGCAGAGGATTTTGACATCCAGGTAGAACAATTGATTAATAGAAATGGAAGGAGTAGCTGTAGTACCACACTCTGCTCCTCTCTCTCTTTCTTCTTCTGGACAATATAAATGTGCTGGTGGTACTAAATGCCTTCATTCGTAAGTGAGTACAATAAAGATTAGTCTTTAATTATTTCTGGCATATGTCCTTTAAATTTAAAGCCTGTAAATCGCAGTGGGCAAAGGGTAATATGTCTTAACAGGTTACACCTCCCGAAGGATTTGTTGATTGACATCAAAATTGTTTCCCCTCCCTCTCCTCTGACTGACAGAATGACAGGTGTGAAGTGATGGCAGTGTGCTGTAATAATGTGTCAAAAGACCTTAAATCAAGACTAATGTGGCTCCAACGATAAGCTCCCAAACGTTTGTATGGCAGAAAATGGAACTGTAGGGCAGATTCATCTTGGGACTATTATATCTTTGCACTTTCCAAAAGTGCTTTTTAGTTAGGGTCCTTGGCTGATTACAGGGCAGGGCTTTTAGGAGTATTTCTTTTTACAAAGCCACCATGAGAAGAAAAAACATTTCTAAGCTTACTACTATGACAAACTTACACCTACTGGGGTTTTTTTCACAGTAATTTTAGTATATATGTAATCCAGAACCTGAAACAGACAAAAAAACCAAACCAAAACAAACAAACACAAAAACAAACACAAACACAAACACAAACACAAACACACACAAAAACAAAAACAAAAACAAAAACAAAAACAAACCACCAACTTGTTGCAGCAGCTCCTGGTGGTCACTCCTTTGGACATAATGCAACATTTATTGCTTGAGGAAAACAGTAGAAAGGCAGTCAGCATAAATAAGGGTGAATACACAGAGAGACTCCACCTCTGATGTGCACTTTGTACAGAATTTTCTGACCAAGAGGGAAAGTGAGCTTACAGCTGAAAGGATGATAGGTAACTAAATCTTGATTTTATTGTACAACAATGATTCTTTGCCTGCATAAATATAAAAAAATTGAACAAAATTGAACAGAAATTGAAGTCCAGTGAAATGGTCATACAAAAAAACCCGAGACTCTGCCTAAGGAGTCCAGCAAGTCTGCAGTCAGCCCACAGGGGCAGGTGGATCTTTTCCGACCTCCTCAAAAATTCAGACCAGGGCCGAATTCCTCACTTTCTGTATTTGAGGGGCCTTAAGTGGAGTGCTTGAGTAATATTGTACCAAATATTACTTTTTGTGTACAAAACTCAAAATGCTTTTAAATGTATCTCAAGGGATTTTCCATTGTTACAGGTTTAGTCAGAATGTTGCAAATTTTAGTGAGAATGAAATTTTTATTTAAAATGGAATTCCTGTTGAATTTTCTTGAGAAATAAACTTTTCTTGAGAAATAAACTTTTGTGCATTAAGACTGCTGGGAATTTTAAGCTAATCATTATCTAGAGAACTTCATGCTGAAAATTTAGAGTAAACCCCCAGCTGGATTTTAGTAATTTTCTATAAAAGTAAAATATTTTCTGTATATAAAAAATGGAAATATGTATTATTTATATCGATAAAAAAAGGGAAAATAGTTTTATGGTAGGTACAAGGCATGCATGTAGAAAGAGAGATTTTTTCCCTTCAAGCTGACTACTCAGAATTTACATAGATTGTTTGGGATGGTTGGAAAACCACCACTATTCCACAAGGCGGGGGGAACCCATACTGAGAATTTCTGGCCAGCACAATTCAACTGGAACTGAATAAGCAGTACAGTAATATTGTGTTGGTGTGAGGACACTTAAGGTTAAATTAGAAGTTCTAGAGTATGAACACCAGGTTCAAGTTATTTTTTGGCCTTGGACCTCATTCACCATAGATAAGAGATAAACCCTGTTGGCAGGACAAATTGGAAAAACTTCCAATAATTCCTCATGTGCATCCCTGACTTAAAGCAGAGAGTTTAGGTTATCAGGGTTCTCTACATAAAATAAAATGAAAATAAAATAATTTAACATCTTTACCTCATCCATGGCCTCTGTTTCATTCTCAGAATGTTCTGGGACAATTAGCCAGGATTAGAGGCACAGGAGGCCAGAACTTTATGGAGAATTCCAAGGAATTTTGTTCTTCCTTGAGTCAGAATTTTCAGGGGTGTTTTCCAGCAGGTCTGTGTGGAAATATTTTGGGTAGTTCTCATCAGTATGATGACAGATACCCAAAAGGAAGGATTTATATAACAGCTGGATTCAGTGTGAGAACAACCCTACCATCCTACGGTTTCTGGAAATGCTCTGTGGCAACTCCAACTTTCTGCTTTTGTATTTCTTCCTGATGAAACATTATGAAAAAATTAGGATAGAAGGAAAGCCAACTGAAGCAAAAATGAAGTAAATAAAGTTAAATATAGAAGTAAATCAAATTGAAATCTTAGACTGCTTCTTCACTTTAAAACTGTAGTTGACTTTGAGAAACAAATCAAGACTAAAAACTGCTGACAGCAAAGTATTGGTCATGACAACTTTGGAGAAACCTGCTCTACTCCTCTCTCCCGACTGGGAACTGTTTCTGACAGAGGAGAGTCTATGCACAGAAAGAAAAGAGAACTGATTTCAAATTTTACACAATAATGAGTGAAATTCAGCGTCTGAGGGGGAGGAAAGGGTCTGTGGTCATGGACATAAATTAACACAAAAATTATGAATTAAACACTAGAAGAATGCAAAATTAAGACTTCATTAAAACTATTGCTTAAATAAGCTGGCTTGAAAGTAAGAGTATTAAGAAGCATCCTAATTTCTTCAGAAACAGCCAAACCATGATTCCCTCTTCCTTATCCCAAAGCAAGGCTTAATGAGTGAGCTGCCACTGAATATTTACAAAACAAGAAATAAATGTTGCTTGAAATTTGTTCCCCTGATGAAGAGGGCAGCAGCAACTGAGCAGTGTCAATCTCTCTGCAGTCTCCTATCTACAGCTTTAAGATAAATAATTAAAAGAAACCAAAACCAAAGCAACGAAACCCTGGATAATCACTGCAGTTCCCAGTGCTTTATATTCAGATGTACACAGTCCCCTCTGTAAACTTCCCCAGCCCATGGGGATTTTCAGTTTCATGGAAGTGCTGTCCTGGCCCATAAATATGGTCTAAGAGCAAAATCTGATTCACAGCACTGATTTTCAAGTTAGGCTGTTCCAAAATGCCTACGATCAATAAATAACAAGGCCACCAGCACACAGAACAAAGCACACTAACTTGCAGTCAGTAATTTGCTTTATAGACACTATTCAAACAGCAGTACACTGCTAATGGCTGGAGTAGAATGTCTCCTTTTCACCACTGGAACACTTTAAAACGTGGGCTTTTAGAACATTCTCCTTTTCCATTTCTTTCCCTTTATTTGTCTTTTTAACTAAGTCCTCCTTACCATGTTTGTGGAATAGCAATAACAGAAAAATAAACCTGTTAGAAAAAATTGGCCTTGCTGTCTACCCAAAGAAGATTTTTTCCCCTTTTCTTTTTTTTTTCCCTTAGAGGTGAAGCTGAGAGTGGTTATTTTGTTTGATTGTCTGTTTTAATACATAAAGCACAGTGAAAACATACACTATAGTGAAGTCTCAACCCCCCACCCAAGCAACCATTACAGGAAATGTTTCTGTTGGAAAAGATGGTAACATATGAAAATATTCCTAAATCTCATTTTTCCTCTGAAGCATTACTTAACCCTCAGGCAATAAATTCCACTGAACTCACTGAAGTGAGAAATGGACCCTTTTAATAAGGCTTTTAACTACACATCTTAATGAAACTTAAACAAATGGTGTCCCTGCCATTATGTTGGCTGCATGTGTGTTTATGTATACTATGTAAGAAGAATAAATATTTTTCATATTTAGAGATTTACTGTTCTATGGTAATTTTCAAACAACACTGGAAAATAAACAGACAATTCTTTCTTTTTAATAACTGCAGTTTGCCAGCTTTCTTCTTTACCTGAGTAATGACCACCAGGAGGGGCTTCACAGCAGCTTGTTTTGTTCCTATATCCAGACAAATATGTGCATTTGCATACAAGGACACTGTGGATTTTAAGGTACATTTTTCTTTATTTGACTCATTTGTTTCTTTATTTTTTTAAAGACAACTCACATCTCTGGCCTGTGACATTGGCTAACATGTGCTGTGGGCTGTGCAAAGGGAAATTTCCTACATCCAGACATTCACTTTGCATAAGTTAAGGCTCTGCATGCTGCTCTTGTCCCCACTCCTTTCTAATTTTAGTGAATTTTGTGCTTTATAAAACAGGCCGTTTCAAATATGAATAAATCTGTATGTCAAACCCACCCTCTTCCCCACAAATACAAATCTGAATATGAATGTCAGGACCCGTGCACATGCCTAGTTTCTGTATGAGAGCATTCTGCCTATCTGGAGAGTGATTTGACTTCTCTGTATTGCATTAGACCATTGTCATTAACGATAGAGGTGTCATTTTGATGTGATCTGTGAGGCAGTAGAAGCTTTGAAGTTGAAAGATAGAACAGACATGGATAAATTGTGCTCTGAGTATGCTGCTATTGCACCATTATTGCTGGCAATTATTTCACCAAGTGACACATCTGATAAAAAGTCATCCTTGCCATGGAGAGAAGCCACAGTTCACGTGGTAGATCTGCCGATTTCAGAGCGTGACAAAAGCTCATCAGCCTTGGCCTGATCATTCTGCACCAATCATGGGCTCTTTTTGCATTGTTCCCCCCCAGCCCTCACGTGTTCAGTTGGTTTCCTTTCCTGACCCAGCACTTGTGCTTTTCTGCTTTAATGTTTGGCCATTGCTCTCTCTTCTCCCTTTCACTTTCTCCAGCTCATCCTCTCTTTCTCACGTGCCAGATACGCCTCCTGCTTCTCTTAGCCCTCTTCCTTAACCATTTTGAATAATGTTTATTTCTTTGTTGGTCTCATAAAGCAGGTGGTTCGGATTTTTTTTTTAATCTACGGAGCATGTGAAATCAAACTTCTCCAAATAAATAATAGCAGATTCCATGTAATTAAATTTCAGGCTGACTTTAATATGGAATACAGATTTTCTCCTTCATCTGTGCAACATGGGCTGAGTTCTTAAGTGGATTTGTATTGTAGGGCTAGTAGCAACCCTTCAAATAAACTTTGTGAACAAAGAAAAGGTAAATGAAATCACATTTTCAGTATGTAGGGTAACAGGGTGAGATAAAAAGCCATATTTTATCATCAGATTTTTTACCTAACTAGCAAAAAACCCCCAGAACTACAGTGTTGGTATATCAAGAAAGCAGTTACATTGCCAGAGGACGTCCTTTTCACATTAAAGGTTTCTGGGAAAATCACTCTAAAGCACAAGTCTGAGGAACAGAGGCATGGAAAATTAGATGTGTCATAGGTTTTGGAGATTCTTCCTATTTCTAAACTGAAGAATAACTTTGTTAAAACACAAGCTCATGTTCAGTTATCATATTTCCCTGGATAGGTGAGCTGTAGAAGAAGGTGGCCTTAAGCCATCCACCTTACCAAAATGTCTTTCATCACAGTATATTAGAAGTGCTCTTCCATAGAGGAGCCACAGAAAACATGGCATAGATTCATTCCAATTAAACTGCAGTGTCTTGGTTACCCACTTACATTAGTCTGCCCTCATAGACAGTCAAGACTTGTAATAATTTTCAAAAGGTATTTTCTGTTAAATAGCTGCTGTTTGCTGGAAGGAACATTGTCCACGTGCTTACTAAGCATGCTGAATGAAATGAATAAAATAAATATTCTCCATGAGAGCTGGACACAGCAATAGGTCACTGTCCAACAACAGGGACAGTGTGAGTCTGGGGGAGTTAAATCCTTAAAGTCTTACAGACAGTATTGTTTTTACTCTAAATTAATGGTCTCAGTCTAATCCTTATAATTATGTCTTCACAGCATAGCCAAGAGACAGGTGATTTAACTGACTGGGGAGTCTCTGTCCCACTCAGAACAGGCCTCCAGGTCAGAGGTGTATTAATGAGAGAGCGGCTGGAGGATGATGAGCTGAGCCTACAGCCTCCAACAACACTGAATTGACTACAAGGGGCTCTCTAGAAAATAACTTCCAGCTAATAACTATACAAATCATCCTGCAGATACAGCTGTTACCACGGCTGCAAGCATTCCTGTTTGTTCTTGGAGGAGGCCATGTGGTTGTATCAAAGCCCAGACCATGAACAAACTTCCCAGTGGTCCCTGTGTAACACACCACGACATTTGAAAGGTACAGGAATCAAATTTACATCAGCTTCTTCCAGTACTCATATCCTGTACCTGTTTTGTAGAGAGCTTCTCTGATCAGTACTCTTGATGTGTATCCTAGGGGTAAGAAGTAGCAATAATAATAATATCCAAACTACCACATACTACAAAGCTAAATGCTAAAGGGGATAAAGCTAAGCATGTTCTGTGCCTAGCACCAGATACTATTTGCAGTAGTAAAGCATGTTTTGCATGGTGGGCATGTCATACACTGACTTTTCATTCTGAAAGGGATTTCCAGGGGTATCTTGGATATTTTTAACAAAAGTAGATGAAAAACATAATTTATAACAAGTATAGATTTTCCTATTGTTTATAGAGACAGTTTTGATTTCCTAGTTGCAAGCAAAGGGCATGAGGGCAATAACTGACTTGAAGAAAGAATGTGAATTAAAAAGGGCAATAATCCTTTACTTGGAACTTCTCCTGCTGCTGGAAAGCAGTTGGTTTCATTCTGGCCAGAGCACAGTTTCCAGTGATATTGCACACATCAAAGCAATGTTACAAAGACCAGAGTGCTGATTTCCCTAAAAAACACCCTGCAGACGTTTAAGCATGCATTAACAAAACTATTTCTTCAAAGTCCAGCACATGGAATCAAACAGCTGCAGGGAGTTTTGTTGCTTGGTGCCCTGATCTTCCCAGCAAATTCTCTGGACAGAGTCCAGTATGAGGAAGACCTGCAAAACCTAGTAATGTATCCTTGCAGACACTGATCCAACACTGCAGGGAAAGAGGAATTCTAAAACAACCGGTAAATGTAGAAGGGATTTCTTTGTCATACTTGCCATCATACAAATGACTGTGTTACCCAGCTACCCAAACTTCTACTTGTCTCCATGCCCCCTCAGTACACCTCTCCAGCTCAACTGTCACATGTAGTAGCCTATGCATATAATCATCTTTTTTTCTTCTCCTTCCAGGTTTCCATGTTCAGTGCATAAGTTTTTAAATACTTTAATAATTTTCATAACCTGCTTGGACTTGATTCTCTAGCGTGCAGTTTCTCAAGAAGCAGTTCATCAGCGTGGTGACTGCATGGTAGCCTATGTAAACCTGAAAACTTTCTAGGTTTCCTGAATTCCACTGTCTTGCACTGTTTATTATTACTTCATAGCAGCTATGTCCGTATACAGAATGATAAAAGGGTGGGTTTTTTTCATTATCTGACTAGAATATTGCTGAAGAAGCTATGAAGCTTGTGCATTATGAAAAGACAGAACAGGGATGTGCAGTGGGGGATAGGAAATTAATTTCATAGCATCCTTCAGAAAGTCTGAAGGAAAAGTTATCTTTGAAACATTCCCTTCCTCAGTGGGAAAATAAGATATATGTGCAAATCATGGCTTTTCTTGCTTCTGGTATCACCAGAGTTACCTTTGAAGTAAAGGAACCAGTCCTGCTTCCATTAGTTCCAAACCTTAAACAACTATCATACTGACTTGTAAAAAAGCTTTGCATTCAAGCTGTACACCTGGAGTGGAAGGCTACCTAATTCAGCCTGCACACATGAATTATGCATCTTACATGTAAAGTCTTTGATCCATGATGAAACCAACATTTGTTCTGTTTTGCACTGTATCTCACAATAAATGCTTTTCAATGTATGTATTTTATTGTATCTGATGTCTAACTAAAGAGTTCACTGGATAACACTTGAATGAATGAACTGAAAAAAGAACAGATATGTTTAAACCTTCTCAAGAGTCAGAGGTTTCAAATGCAATATAATATTTTACAAGTTGTTACTGGGGTTTGATTTCCAAGACTCTGGGGAGAACCTCAGAATACAAGGATGTTGGAAAGAGGACTTTCTTCTTCCAAGCAGGAAAAGAGAGTGGAAATGGAATAAAGTTGTAAAAAAATAAGAAGTGCTCTGGAGTATTCACCTCTATCCAGCATCTCCATTGGGATACTTTGAACTCACTCTCCCACTGATTGTAAGATTTTTTCAACAGAGAATGAAAATGTCTGGTTACTGGACACTTGTGTCTCATTGGTGAAAACAACCAGGAAAATAAAACCTGGCAAACTAGACCCAGAGGTAGGTGAAAATTTTAGCATAATGCATGTTTTGAAAAAAATATAATAATAAATCCGTGTTTTAAGACCTGGGGCCTGGGGGAGGGGTAGTGTTTTTTGAAGAGGTCAGTCAAGTACATACAGCCAGAAATCAAGCTTAGGGTCATTGATTGCCCTTCTTAGAAATAGGTCTGAATGTCCTCTGCCTGTAAGAGAAAATTTACAGTCTTTTTTAAAACAGCATTTTTCCCTAGAGGCTGCAGGTGGCAAAGGGTGGACATGTGGTAAGTAAGAGAGGACTGAAAAGAGACAATTTTTTTTTGTGGGTTTTTTTTAAGCTTTTTTGTTGTTGTTGTTTTGTTGTTGTTTTTTTGGTTTTGTTTTTGGGTTTTTTTGGTTGTTGTTTTTTGTTGTTTTGTTTTTTGGTTTTTTGTTTGGTTTTTTTGAGGGACTTTTTGGGGGATTGTTGGTTTTTAGGGGGAGAGTTTTGTTTTGGTTTTTTTGAGGGGAGAGGGTTTTTTGTTGTGTGGATGGGCTTTTTTTTGGTTGGCTTGTTTTGTTGTGGTTTTTATGGTTATTTTTGTTGGTTGGTTTTGGGGTGTTTTTGCAGAGCTGAACAAGATTGTGGCAAATACTTGATCTTGCCTTTGAGCTGTGAGGCAGAAGTTTGTCTCAGTTCCCTTGTCCCTCAGTGCCACTCCTCCAATGCACAAAGCTACATTTGTGAAATCACCTCCCTAGATTGAACTGCATATCTGAAATTAAAATATTTTTTTTTTAAAAAAATCAACATTAAATTGCCATAATACAATTGAAATATTTTGAAAGAGTAGCAGGACTACCTCAGGGTCCAGAAAAGGTGTGAGCAGCCTGATCATTCACTGCGGGTACTTGCTAACAAAGATTACTACATAATTTTGGGGGGAACTGCATAGGGTTCTGCTCCATTTATTCTTTGTGCTGATGAGTATCAGGGCTAAAGATACACAACAAAACAGCTTCATACCTTAATTACTCTATGGCCAGGTTGGATTTCAGTGTTGTTGACAGCAAGTGGTGCCATCTGGGAGCCAAGACCCTAAAAATGTTAGTAGGTAGTGACATACATGTATAGATATAAATATTCATGTTCAAATGCACACACATATATCCATGTCTTCCTCTTTTGTGATATGGAACCTTGTGCAGAGGGCAGCCATATGATTAAACCTGGGATGAAGAATTACCAATTCCATCTTAAAATGAGTTCATGGTGCATTTTGTGACTGTTCGTCACTTCCTCTTATCATTCTCCTCCAGTAATTAAAAGTGAAGCTTACTAATTAGTGCCTGGCACCAAGAAGGGATAAGGTCAAGGAATAAGATCTAAAGTAGGCATCTCATACAGAGATATTGACACAGAGTAGTCCTTTCGTTGAACTGTTGAAAACAGACATCCCAGTTTTTATGGCACATAAACTCCCTTCCCCAGTGAGAGAGGCTAAGGATGGCCTGGACAAGTGATCTCAGTGAGGGCTGGACCTGTTTGCTTTGCTGACATTGGGGCAGAGCCAGTTCCTCACAGAGCTCTCCACAGTCCTGCAGAGATACTGTCATGCATTGATTCTCCTCCTCCCCCATTACCATTCCTGTTTGCTGACAGAGCAATCTGTGTAGCCATTTTATGTCAGGTTCTTTGTGTTAGGACCAATTGGCCATTTGTACTTTTGGGGGTCTCTCAGATGCTTATCTGAGTCTTTTCCACAGTTCTGCTCCTCTTCTTTCCTCTCCATTAGTCAGAATCAAGCAAGGTTTATCAAACTGTGATTGATTACAAATCACTGTGGTGATACTGCTGCGCAGAAGATTAATGAAGTCAGCCTTAATGACAAGGTTATTTTTATAGCAGAATGCCAGCCACATGCACACAGTGTTACAGACTCCTAAAGGAGACTGTTTTTCCTTAAGCCTGAAACCATACATGTATGCATGTAGGATGATACCTAATTCCCTGCAATGGAAACATAGTCCAAAACTTGCAGAAAATTTTTAAGTGTACTCATCATAGAAAATCTTGCATTGTTTAGCAAAATTATCTATCCATCTTAACCCAACCCATCAGAACTAAAGGTCACATGAAATGCTCTGTTCAACCATATAAAGTAGCTAAATTAAACCCAACTTTATCGGCATTTGATGCACAGCTCGTGTTAGGGTGCCATTTGTTGCTGGTGCAGAACTATTCATTTACAGTACCCACATCATCCTCCATGGCAACTGATATTATTATTAGCAAGGAGCTGATTCTGGAGTGTAAGCAAGAGAGAAAGGCTGTTGGCTTAGTCTTTGGTCAAAGTATTAATAGTACTGGTTTCACGAGTGCAGTAATATTCATGACTTGGTGATACAAGTTACAAACTTTTCTAGAGGAGAAAAAACAAAACACAGCAATATCTCCTTCTTTTAGAACACAAATACATAAATTTTAATCTGAGAAAAATACAAAATGAAACCATGTACAAGTTATGTACAAACCTTTTTTACAGGACGATATATTTTTCACTGGATATTACATATGACAAAGTCAGGTAGATCATTTCTGAGCACCAGCATTTGTTCTCTCTCACCAACCCATGAAGTTAAATTAAAGTGATGAAGTCGTACTCCTTTTTCTTGATGAACTTCTAAATTAAGATGCTAGCTGGTTCTCAGCGTACACCCTCTCCATCTCCACTTCCAAATTATAACTCATGTATATGTGAAACAATCAGATATGTATTGTACATGTGTATTTGCATGTGTGTGTTTTTTCTGAAGGAAGAAAATGGTTTCATCAGTCTCAAACTCTACAGAAATTGAAAGTCATGTATTTTTTAATTATTTTTTATTATTATTATTATTTTTATTTTTTGCCAGAGTTCAGAGTATTTGCATTGGCTAAGCATATGTGTCCCGAGCTCTGGGACTATGGCAGAAGCAGAATTTTTTTAACTGTTCGAGATAACTTCTGCTGACGTTTTTATTTGGTTCCTACTAGTTATTGTCCAGTCAACAAAAGGCTCATTTGCCACACTTTTTGTTTCTGAAAAATCTATGGGTTCTATTACAAGTGTTCAACTGCCTATATGCTGAGTTCTGGGTTGTTTGGTCTTTTTTATAGTCTTTCTCTATAAAGATCTCCTCTAAAATGCATTGACTGAAGCAGTAAGAAACCTTGTCTCAACATCATAAAGGTTCTAATTAGATGCAACGTTACTGTCTAGCTTCCTAAGTTAGATATTGCTCTAAATTAGACCCAAAGTAGTAAAGAAATACCTTATATTTTATATTTTCTTCATTTTCCCTACCCCTCCTCCTTTTGGCAGCTGCCATAACACCCCCTGTGCAGAGCAGATACCTCAGAGCAGCAGTCCAGTGACACAGGCTGCTGCTCGGACACTGCACAGCTTCAGCGTGGCTGCAGGCTCCAGAGCAGAGAGACCCTGTGCAGAACAGATACACTGCTGGCACAAACAGAGCTCTGAGAAACGCTGGCACAGACTTATCAATACTAAAGGCCCACATCCCATCCTGGGCAGGGACTACAGCAGAAGAGCTACTACATTCCTTTGATTATTTCAGATGGGGCTGTAACCCACACCCACTACTATTGCTCAGCATGAAAATACTATAAATGGAATATCAGGAGATCTGGTGTGCATATATAATGACTTTTTAAAAAACCTATTTCCCCTAAGCCTGTGATTTTTCAACAACCTTTAGAATTTAAAGAAAATTAATTAAAATTAAAAAGGTGCTTGTTTGTATGTTGAGGATCTCAGTGGTTCAGATGGCACAGAAAGGAAAAAACCAGAAGGATTATAAAGAGTTCTTCTTTTCTGTGAATTTTTTTCGGCATTTGCCGTTGACTTTGACAGATATTCCCAGGCTAATCCACTGTAACTCTGGGAACAGATTTCTGTTTTCACTTTGTCCTGTTCATCGCCTTTCACACACTTGGTTATTTTGTTTAAGCACTTTTAAAACTAGAAATGAAAGGTGAGACACACACTTCTTTTGGTGCTAAAGAAATTCACAATGATAACAGCTGTGAAAACAAAACACACACCCCACCCCCCCTATTGACCTCAATGTGTGTTCATTTCAAATGCATTGGGATCCAGGAGCCCTCAGGAATCCTCTTCTTAAAACCATTTCAGCACCTGCTCTGTGTTTCAGTTTGAGCCCATGTGAGTCAGCTAGTCCAGGGCAGTTGCTAACATTTTCATGGATTGGCTGGTGAGTGGCCAAGCAGTGAAAACACAAATTATTAGCCATTTGTAAATTATTGCTTTTTTTGGTCGTGTATGTTTATGCATCAGTTTATGCAACCAATTATTGCAGCAGTTGTTAGCTGTAATCTAGACACACATCCCCAGCAAAACCTGAATGAGAGCACACAATTGTACTTTCTCCTTCTACTACATGAAGGGTTCAAGAAATACAAAATCTTCCTTTCACAGGCCAAAAATAGCCAACCTCATCCACTACCATCCAACAATGTACAATAAAAGGCTAATGCTTTGCAGTGTCTCCTGTACCTTGCTTGCAAACCATGTCTGCCCTTTTCTGCCTTTGGCTGAAGCCATTTAGGTCTTTTCACATCCAGCTGACCATGCCTGCCCCAGATCAAGGGGTTGGTACTTTCTGTCCCATGTATGCCCTACTCTTGGGCCATCGATGCTGATTTGAAAGACAAGGCGTTAAAATGTCAAAGACAGTTTTAGAATGCCTTTAAAAAGTACAAGGAAGTGTTTTCATCTTGTTTTTCCCTATTAACAAATACATTGAGGTGTTAAAATTTGCATTTAGACTATGAATATATTCTTTTGTTTATGCCTTAACTTTTGTTGTGCTTGGCACTTGCCATGAAATCTATCAGAGGACAGTTTTATCCTTTCATCTTAGTGCTCATGGGCTTCAGGGGGCCAACTGAAATGGAGAGAGCCAGCAGACTTCTGGCAATGAGGGAGCACACAGGTGCAGGGGTGTGAGGAGGGTCAGGAACACAGCCCAGCTGCAGCAGTGAGAGAAGGCTCTGCAGCACAATGTCAGCTCACCTCTGATAAAACTAACCAGGAAGGCTGCGTTTGGTCAAACCAGGTGGAAACAACAGAAACAATTCTTCCATGTGCTACCCTGCAAGTCACATAGTTTCTTCTTTTATGTGCCTTTCTTCATCCAGTTCACAGAAAATAGAAATGAAAAGACCTTCTTGTGATGACTCTACCAAATACATGTACACCCCCATACATGTGTGTATGTACCCACATGTGCATGTGTGTATGTGTGTACCATATAGACATGTGTGTGCATGTGTGGACATGCATATATGCAAACATGCACACAGACACAGTTTATGCAACACATGAGTTACCAAAAAACATTCTATAGCCTGTATCAGCAGTGCCTGCAATTAATGAAAAAAAAAAAAAAAAAAAAAAAAAAAAAAAAAAAAAAAAAAGGCGGGAGATCCTCCCCACCCTACTTTTTTTCTTTTTGCCTTCTGAGGAAGGAGTAAAAGTTATTGATAAAGACCAATATTTTATTTCTATATCAGTCATCATGTGTCAGCTGTCACTTCGATCCCTTTCCCAGCCTTTTCCCTTTCCTCCCAGCTATGTAACTTCATATATCCAATTATTGGTGCTGGCCTTATTGTAATTTTTAATGGCTGAATATCAAAGATCCCCAACAGGTTTTCTATCTGTTCCTCTACCTAATTTCCAAAGGTCAGTCCTGCATCTCTGACTATCAAAAACAAGAGTAAGAAAATATTATTGATTTTGGCTTGATTTTTAGACACATAACTCTACCTGTTTCCCTCTCTCTTGTTTGCTCTCTGTGGGTGTTGTTCTATCAACCACTGCATATGGAGCTGTCTGTGCCAGAAGAACTCGTGTGTTCTTGTCTTGTCTTTTAAGTATGAAGAGTTAGCAGCATGGGATTTGGGGTTGTGACAGTTAAACTGGACAGGGACACACACAAACCTTAGCTACGTAGGGGTGCTGTATTTAATTCATTTGTGTGCTTTATCCAGTGAATGCTCACTTCTGAAGGAAGGACACCCAGAAGTGGCACTGTATATGGTAAGGTGTAAGATATAAGTGTTCTATGCCCTTATAGTAAACACAAGTATTCTCAGGAAAAAAAATTAAAATTCATGTGTATTTGATGAGGTTGAACACAAAATTCTACAATTCTCCTGTACTCAGGACCAGCTTTTTTCATTCTGGTTGTAACATGAATGCAGTTCATAAATGAAAAAGGAGCACCGACTTCAAAGAAAAGGCTTAACATGACCCAATGCAGAAACTGGATGTAAATTATAATGTGTCACTAGCTGAAGCAGCAAATGTTGGAAGAACTCACTGGAATTATCTTCTCTTTTTGGGACTGTGAAATGCATTAAACATGGATCTAAATAACAATGAAAAACTGCTTGTATCGTTTGGTTACTCTGTAGGAGAGTGAAATATTTTAAACAATCCAATTTTACAGATACTGTATTAACAATTCTTGTTATTGTCTTTAAATTGCTATTCTACAAAATGTAACAACAAAATAGTCACAGTCCAAGAAGTCACTCCAGAATAAAGCCTATTAGGTGTTAGTATGGTTATACTTGTACTGCAGCCAGTGGACAAACATTAAAGCTGAGATAGTTTGGCTTAAATGTTGGATTATATAGTGGACATCATTGTTTTCACAATAAATTCATCATCTGCTTTGTATTTGTTTGATTCACTGATATTTCTCTAATGATAAAAATACCACGGTATGTTTAATTCTGGTGTTTAACAATTCTGCAAAATTACAAAGCCTAAAGTTAACTTGAAAAAGTGCACAATGAAAATCTGCTTTTCCTGGTGACTCTGGTTTTGTGGCTTTGATTTTTGTTTCGATATTAGCACAGCCTTTCCTTTTTATTTTTCCACACAATTGTGTCAGATGTTGCTTATTTGAGATAGAGAGAGTTACTAAATCATTTAGAACATAAATGCTTGGGTGGGTAGATACTGCAGCACAGATATGAAACATCACATTTTTGTCTGATGGCTATAAAGCTTGTTGGCAACTTTGTGAAACTGCTGACACAAAAGGCACCCATCAAAGGCCTTTTGTGTGTTATCATAATAAATACATTCATCACTTTTATTATTTTGGTTTGGTTATTACTGTACTTTTGTGTGTGGTGTCCCAGCAAAGTAAAAATAAATAAAAGGAAATAAACCAACAAGAAAAACAACTGCTAAAATAAGATGTTGCTTATTGTAGGAATTGAGGAGATTGTAGAGCTGAGGCTAAACGAGTTTTTATCCTGATCTGAATTCACCAAAAGGAGATTCAGTGTGCCATGTAACAGGGTATGAGCTATCGCCAAAGTGCTAGGATCTGGAGCTAAATCTCAATCCATATCAGGAAGAATTTGCACCATCTCAGACCAATGGAAGGCCATCAGCACTTCTGAAGTAAGGAAGTAACAAAATGTGGTGGATGAGATGGTTTATAACTTACGCTTCCACGCACTCTGAATTAAAGCGCTGTCATACATGGCAAAGAGGAGGAATTGCCAAGCCTGCCTTCCTGAAAACAGCAGCTGCTGATGGCTAACGGGAAGTGAAGTGCCACTGCCAGATTTGGCATTTGTACAAGTGTCCCTGGTGCCCGTGGCCTCGGCTGGGTGTGCCACTCCCCGTGCCCGTGTCACGGCGCCCCCGAGGGTCCCTGCGCGGGCGGGATGAGGGGCAGGGGACACTGGGGCTGCTGGGCCTCCTCGTGACTGCCAGCCAAGGGGATCTACACATGTCAGTAAAACAAAGAATAACTGAGGAGAATGTTACGTGTACAAAAATATGACTTTAAACTCTGAAAATAAATAAGTTCAATTTATTAAGAGCTGGTGTCAATGCTGAACAAAATACACATCTTCTGATAAAGAAACATTTTGGTGAAGTGTTGTAGGTATTTTTTCTTCTTTTTTGTTTTTTTTTTCTTTTCTTTTTGATTTACTAAAATACAAGTTGGACCATTTTTTTTCTTTTTTGTAAATATATAATTTGTCTCCCTTAATTACATATCCTTATAACTGTGACCATCATTCTCCTTTAAGCCAGAGACTGAGGGTTTGTTGGGTTTTTTTAATTCTTAGGAGTCTGGCCACATACATCATTTTTTAAGGGAAAATACTTAACAATGAAAAAAAAAAAAGAAAAATATATTTTCTGATAAATAAAAATAATTTAAAATGCTAGAGGCTATACATGACTAGTTTTGATTATGTTCATTTATAAATGAAATAGTTTCCAAAATATGTGGAAGCAATATTAAAGGCAGACAAACAAAGATCTGTCTACTTTATTTTCCCATTAAGCGTGCCCTTCTTAACTTCTCCATCAGTGGTTCAGCAAGTAAGAGGAATAAATGTCACATCACCATTCATGAAGTTTGTCAGGCTTTATAAAAATAGTTCTGGCTTCGAAGGAGTCAACATTCATCTTCAACTTCTCGTATTGGTGGTATCAAGCTGCTTGTCGATTTATATTGATTGATCTGATTGGCCATGTGAGTGCTCATGGGCTTGATTTGAATGTTTCTGGGGTAGGCATTATCCGGCTCATCTGTAAACCATTTCTTTTCTGCTAAGGAGCAAAACAGGTAGAGACAGAATAAGGAGGGAAAAATGAAAGTTTTAATTAGTGAAGCACACATACATAGAAGCATTAAAAAAAAGAAAGAAAAAGGGAGCAGTAAAGTTTATAGAAAAAAAGAGATCAATAGAAGGCGACTTTGACTAATTACTAGCAGTACAGTGCATTAGATTAATACCTCTGAACATACTGTTATGAAAGGAGGATGACGCTTGCAGGTTTGATAACAGAAGCTAAAGAAAACTGGCAATGTGCTAGTTTGCTTGTTGGATGTAGGAGAGCTCTTTTCTTGTGCCCATGCTCAGGTGATTCATTTATTGAAAATAATAAATAATAAATATGATACAAATCAAAGTCTAAACTAAGAAGCCAAGGAGAGCAGCTGGGATAAGTGTAATGCAGAAAAGAGCATGGGATTCCATACACAGAGGAGCACCTGAAGAGTCAGAGACTTCTCTGAACCATTTTAGCCTTGGGGTAGTGGCTACTGCTGGCCCAGAAATCATGCAGGAGAACATAAAGAACTTTCTGCAGTTGGTGTCAGAATAAAACAGGACTTTTATTCCTGCTGCCAGATGGCAGCCTTGCTGCACAGGGTGGGCATTATATCCCTACTCTGAAGCACAGCTGCTGGGGCACTGCTGAGCTCTGAGGTTTAAAATGGGCTGGGGAACACAGCAGACACTGCAGGTTACTGTGGTAGGGCTCCAGCTAATCCTGAATGGATCAGTCATGATAGGCAACAGCAAGGCAAAGGAAGTAAGGATTCAAAGGGAAACTAGAGAGGAAGCTCTTGCTGTTCTATCCTTGAGCAATGTCTGTTTCCATGAACACAGGAGGAATTTTATGGTGTGGCTTTAAGGTGGGCTGGCAGCAATGTGGGAGGATGCTGAGGCTGCAGTGTTGCAGCCCTTTCCCAGCTGTTCATCATTGTAACCACCCTGTTGCACTGCTTCATTGTAGGTATGGACAAAACCTTCTTAAAATCCACGAAAGAAAAAAAACAAACAACCACCACAATTCTTAAACCCTTTAGAGAGCAATTTCTGCTGTAATTTCTCAGTGACAGATACAACTTACAAGATAACTTTACAAGATAACTTTATTCTAAGACTTGGGAACTCCTGATTGAGAAAGTGGCTAATGGCTATTAGGTGCATTTGTGCCTTGCCAAGCATTTGGGAGCAGGGTTTTGTCTCCATTCTTGTCCTCCTTCCCCGAATTCCAGAGGTAGATGGGCAGAGCAGTGGACACTTATGGTTCTGGGCATTTCATTATTACATACAAGGTTCAAAGTGTGTTGCACCAGAGCTGCCACTCTTACATGTATGTACTACTTCTCATTCCAATGGGGAATCCAAAATACTGCAAAAGCTCTAGTGCCTCACTTACATGATATAAACTGCTATTCTTGCTAACCACTGAAATGCAGGACAGGAGTGGAAGGAATGCTCATTTTTTAATAAATAAATCATTTAAAATCAGCAAAGCAAAATTCACCTTAGAAACCCAAGGATCGAGCACAAAAGCTCAGGAAGGAAAAGAGAGAAAAGAAATCAAAAGACTGAGGAGAAGAGGGGACAAATACCTGGACATAAGTGCACAAAATAAACAAAGAGCCTTGGAGTTAGTCTCTCAACAAGTAGCTTAATCTCCATAATTACTGGACTTTTCAGTCACCTTCATGAATAACAAAACACTTCCACTTTATATGGATTTTCAGAATTTACATGACGGACCCCTACTCCCCATTAAAACCTGTTACCTGTTCTTACACATTTTTAAAAATTAAACCCAGGAATTGTATTACTTATTAGTGGCTTATTACTGAAGGGAAACAGAACTACTGCATTGTTTTTCTTGTCATTTTCTAAAATGCTTTTCACTTCTGTTTAAAAATATCCTACTCATTTGCGACCAGACTAAATAATTCCCTGCCCCCTTAAAGTTGCCTGAGTCTGAACGATGTTCAATCTCCCATCTCCCTCTCTCTCACCTATTATAATTAAGTTCCCTTTGATTTGAACAGATTGGACGATAGGAATTCATAATGTTACATCCTGCACACTGAAGCTAACTGATTAAGTGCTTTAAATTATTCTTCCTGACAGAATGATAAAGTTACAATCTGTTCAGAGATGATCTACAGCTTGCCAGACTCCTACCGTTTCTTTCTACATTCATTTATCTTTTTGTCAAGCAGTTAAAAAAAAAAAAAAAGCCTCAATTCCATAGATCTTTTAAAGTAATCAGAACATCTGAATTATTAATGAGACTTTAAGGGAATGATTCCTGATGGGGGCCGGTTTAAGAAAGGTTGTAGGAAAAAGAAGTCTGGGAATGTGTACACATCAAAATAATTTCAGCTCCATTTAAAAAACCATTTAGTTCAAGTGTGACACATGAACCATTATGCATTTGTGGAAACCAATTTTATGTGATCTACGATTAAACTAACCTTTCAGAGAGGTGTAAAGTGTGATGGTTATCATGTTTTAAAAGCCTTGTGAGATCACATAAACAATTTCAAACTAACAGTTTTCTAATGGTTTGTGTTTAAAATGATTTTGAGGCAAGTTAAGCACCATGAACTTTCACTGCTACCTTCTTTTTTTTAACATATGGTGCAAAAACTTTCCTTACAAACAGAACTTGGGGCAAGTTAATTCAGTGTTGTAGCAAGTAAGGGGAGACTTATGTGAGTACTAAGGATCAGAACTTGTGTTTCTTGGTAGCCAGTGTAAAGCACTTCAAAATACTCCGCTTTCCCTAAAATTTTCAAAATAAGCTATTTTTAAGTGTTAAATTTACAATAAAACTCCTATATAGGGAGCTGTTCTTTAAAAAGAAACCTCCCAGTCTCTTTTTACCTGGCAAGTAATAAATACCAAACATTAATAATACATGCAGAAGCTGGTAAGATTCTGGTTTCTTTTGCTGTTTAGATTTCTTTTTGCAGTGGTGAAACCTTCATCCAAGCACTATCATCTCCAGCATGCAACGCTTAGATCCAGCTTTATTCCTTTCCTGTTCCTTTCTGCTGTTAAAATTATCTTTGACCACATAACAATGAATCTCCTTGGAAATTCATTGACCTCTCTACTTACCTTTGAAATGTGAGCTTAACACTCCCGATCTTTACTCTTGGCCACTACAATACTCTGCTCCCAGTTACTAAATGTCCTTCTTGAAGCCCCTACATCCTTTCCAGTGTTTTATGCTATGCTTAAAAGCCTGATTTTGGCATGTCTTCTAGAGTCTCAGCACAGATTTTTACCTTTAATATTTACTCTTTCCTTTAGATCAGTTCAGAAACCTCCTTTTTAAAGTCTTTTTATATTGTTATACTCACCAAACATTTTTAAGTTTTCTGTCACATTCAGTCTGTTTCTCTCCCTTTTGGAATATGAATATTGATCCTTACCAGAAGTGTTGCTACATTATAGTGACAATAGGTGTAGTTTTAAATCTTACTTTTTTAGGAGCTGCTGGGAAAAGTCCCAGATCATCCTACACTATTTGACAGGCTTCTTTTTGACGGCATCACCTGAGACATGTTGGAACAACTAAGTAACTGAATGTATCAGAAAGCAGAAAACATTTACTTTCCTCTCAAACAACTATGTTTGTAATGGGCTATCAGCATCAGTGCATCCATGAGGGTTCAAAAGGCTTAATACTCATATTACAAATAAATAAAAATTAACATTTTTGTGTAACAATCTTCCCTCCAGTATTAAAAAAAAGGATATAAATAATCAAAGTAAAAAGATCAATATACAGCTTTCTTCAACTTGTATAAGACTGCAGTAATTCTCTCCACGGATTTGTTGTATTGGTGCTTTAAAATTTCTGTCATTAATTCTGGGCTGAGTAGCAACTTAGAACAAATGTCACTGTGAAACACCTTCTCTTCTAAGCAGAGGCAAAGAAAATATTACCCAAATATAACACAAAGGTTTTAATAAATTTGTATTCTCACCATAATCCCAGGTTATCTTTCAACTGTTTAAAACATTATTTTTTCGTCTTCTGTGACACTTGCAGTTTCACATTAGTTTGTATGTATGTGTTTGTGTGTCATGTATGTGTTTGTGTGTCTCCTCCCTGCATGTAACCATCCTGTTTACAACCAAACTGAAAATTCTCCCATCTAATTTGTTCCTGCATGAGAAGAAAAATAATGAAAGTTTCTCCACCCACCTGCTCAGCAATTCTTTATTTGGCAGATGAATATTTTACATGCAGCGGGCAGTAAGAAATTTGCAGGGAAAGAGAGACCAAACTTTTTTTTTCTATGAAGAACTTTACTTTGCCTCAGGGCAACTAAAGTTTTGTGACAAATGTTCTGGACTTGTTTATTGTTTTTTTAAACTACCAAAATTCTTGGTTTGACAATGGGAAATTCACTGGAAAATGCCTGACTCTCTCTGATTAGCTCAATAGGAATCCATGCCAAGAACCTGCAGGTTTTCTAGATATGGTTTTGTGTCAACACTTAAGCTCACCAAGAACTTGGTCTCCAATGCTGAAACCATGCTGGGACTGATAATAAATGGCATGACCTTCATTAAAAACCTAAAATGTCACCTCCTGACATTGGTGATGCTTCTTCACTTTCAAAAACTAACCATCCTTCTATGGTTGTCTGACTTGGGATAGAACAGGACCTTTTCTCTTACTTTTTAATATAAAAACCAACATAAAGTTGACTTAAGTATTTCTCTGCTAATAATGACCAACCTCCATTAATATCAAAAACCTTTGTCACTGTAATAAACTATTTGATCAATCTGACTATAGTCAGAAGTGGAAACTGTACACAACATTACTAAAAGTCAAAAATTTTAGAATTCTAACTTCAGGGTAGAGGACAAAGTAGACTTCAATGTAATTTGAAGAATTCAGATTTGCACCCATATTAGATATTCCTCCTCTGCTGCTCACAAAGCAGGCAAGTAAATTCTCTAATGTATCCTGTTTATATTTTTTCTATTTGAGCTGCACTGTTATACAAATACTATTTTTTTTGGCTAAAAATCATTACGTAGGATGTGACAAGTGGCTTCATATTAACACCCTTCCTTTCTCTGCTAAGTGGAAAACAGATAAAACATTAATGGAAAAGCATTTTGGTGTCAAAGCCATTAACATTCTCCCAAAATGTGTAACTGCTCTCAACTATCTTCAATTAATACTGCCGACATAAAAAGATGCTCATGTACATACATGGGGAGCAGGAGAGAAGGGAGGGGGAGGGAGGAAAGAAATTGGAATGAGGAATGGGAAATTAAAGTAATGTCTGCACCATGATGGGCGTCTTCATTGAGCAGGAACCTGGGTGCTTACAAAAGGACACGTGCAATTAGAAAGGCAAGCAGATGAGAGGATAAAAAACCAAAAACAGGGTTGAGAAACAGCAGCAGCAGCAGCAGCCAGTTTTACTTCTGGTTCGGTGGGGAAAAAAAAGGCAAAAGAAAACCAACAAAACAATCAACCAAAAAACAAACCAATAACTGAATAAAGTTGGTAACTATTTTTTTTTAATGTCACAAGTTTTCACAAGGACAAAGTTATAGAGGGAAACCCACAGCAGTTGCTAGGTCATGCAGAACCATTAATTTTCATACCTTGGCCCATTCTATTCATCCTTGTTGCACTTTAGAAAAAGAAGTAAGCTATGTAAGTTTTACAATGCTTTTAAACTGTCATATTTCTGGTTGAGCACTTTAACTGGCACATCCTTGTAGTAATAAATATTCTCAGGGCAAAACATGATAACTTTCTTTGCAAAAAGGAACAGAATTTTTCTTTATGACGAGGAGCGACTGCAATAGTCTCGTTTGCAGGGGAGCAGCCGCGGTTTGCGGCGCGTTTCGGCGATCGGACCGCGGCTGCGTTTGAGCGCACACTCACACACGTATTCGGAATTCCAATCATCATGCTCAGCACTGCACAGTGGTACTCTCTGTAGCCCACTTACATGGTTCCAGGTTTTGTCAGTAAAAGTGCTTGGCTTTATTGTCAATTCACACAGCAAGCAAATCTTCAAAATTATCATGCTCGGGGAAGGGGAAGGTAGAAGACAAACTAACCATAAAAGCACCTTGATTGGGTTGGCAGTTACAATGCTGATCATTCCAAATCTAAGTATTTTTTTCTGTCTGCATGCTTTCTTGCTGCATAGCCAGGGAAGAGGGTATGTGTTGCTGCCCTCCCTACCCTTGGAAACCCTCCATAAACCTAGAGCTAGCTGTGTATTTCAAAATATACATTGGCTTCTGAAGTTTAAACTAAGCAAAAAAAAAAGTAAAAGCAAGCCTGAAGTATCATTTCTATGGCTGTCTAGGGCAGGTTCCTTTCCACTACTTTATTTAGTTCCCTGCCACAACTTTTTTTGGCTACGTGTGTCATTGGTGACAATTTGCAAGAACTAAGTTCTGGCAAGTGCACTCATGACGCCTCAGCACGGTGAATATTTCCAACCCAGCCCTCTTGTTCTCCTCATTAACAGTCTGGGGCACAGCACCTTTCCTCCCCAAATGGGAGAGATTTAAAGGCACTCAGTTGTCTTCCCTGTATTCCTGCATACTGGCACGCACCTGTTGAAAAAAACAGGTAGAACATGCAGCAAGATTTCTGGAGGTTCTTCGCATGTTAGGACTCTTGTTGGAAGATTTATACCAACACTAACTTGGAAAAGTTAAACTACCATCTGGGGAAAGGAACAAAGTCCTTTGAGATCTGATATGTAAGCACAGAAAAATGCTTGCTCTTTTCTGAACATTATTTATTCTGTACATAAGGTGACTAATTCACCTTTTAAAGACATAAAAGTCCCAAGAAGGCAGTTTTTAATGACTTACATCCAATATTTATGATACATATGGCTTTTTATCCCAAATGTCAAAAGTGAAGGAAAATATAGCTATTCATGTGGCAATATAAATAGACAGAATAATAATTTAATATGCAATTAGACTCTTTCTAAACTTAAATTAAACCATTGGAGTTTTACAACTTCATGCCCAGACAATTTCACTGTTAAAGGGAAAATACACCATCTCCAAAAGACTAGTATTTTAGAGAAAGCTCTTAAACAAGCAGAAAAGTCCCTGATATTGCTTTGGTATAAAGCAGATGTGTAGCAATAATCTATACAATAATCTATACAACAAGTGTAAGCCCTATATAATATAAGCTTTGAGAGTGAAAAATCAGCAGGGATTTTTTTTTTTTGCAGCATTTTTTTGTTTTTGTTTTTCAATAGGAGAGTTTTATAAGCTTCAAATAAATGTATCAGCTCCTGTAAATATGAGTATTAAAAAAACCTACTGCAACATACATCAACACTTCTGCACTAAATGACTTTCTTTGTGTAACTCTGACATCAAGAGCAAGTGTTCATGTTAAATATACTCTATTTTCGGATATGTAGAGTAACTGCAGTGAGTTATTTATGTTTTCAGTGTGCCTATGGGTTTGGAATTCTTTTTTTATTCTCCCCTAGCATCATAAATAACTTTTGGTCCGTCTGCTTTGTTGCTGTTGTGCTTAAGGGTTTTATGGTGGTGAAATAAAAATGACAGTCACATGCACACTGTCATACATATGCAAAATATGTGTACAGAAAGGGAGAACTCCATGGGAAAACAGGGAACATTACTGCTGGAAACATTAACTGGGGAGAATGGGTGGTGAATGCAAGTCTCACACACAGTGGGAGCAGATACACATATCAAAGTCTATCCTCCTGCACATACTTCTGTTTGTCCCGGGAATCCCTGGTCTTGGTGCGGTTCGGTCGGTTTGCTGTTGATGGGATAGAGTGAACTGATGAGCTCTTCTTGCTGGAAGAATAGGAGGAATGGGAGGAATGAGAAAGGCTGGCTCGGGACTGGCCAGCGTTGTGGTCAAATTGCATCAGACAGAAGATCAAGTCCGTCGGCACAAGCTCAAATTCATACGGTGGGTTTGTGATAACATAACTAGGAAGAAAGGAAGAAAGAAAAAAGAAAGAAAAAGAAAACAGGTTTACATTTACACTAGAAATTATTTTCTAGAGTTGTTAGCTCAGGAACATGTCTGTTTGTACCTAATTTTAGCTTACATAATTCCCCTTATGGTTTAGGCCCTTTTTAAGTCAGCTGTGACTTCTTCAATGTTTTCTGTCAAACAGACATAAAGCCTGAGAATGATGTTCTTCAGGTGAATCACATAATGATTTTTCAAAGAAGGCACTATACAAATCATGCTCCTTTCTCTGGCCGCACCATAATGCAACGACTCTAGCAAATATATTCATATATTGACAAAAACCGGTAACATACCCACCCCAAACAGTGTTTTAAAGAATGGCTGGAAAGTAGAGAGAGGAGGATTTTATATGCAGTTTATTTAAATGCATATTTAAATATATACTACCTTTAAATGCATATTTACATAGTTATTAAATACTTAAATACTGTCAATAGAACAAGAGATATAATTATCAGTTTGGATTGTGAATGTGGTTAAAACAAATTAAGGAAAATACTTTGTAGTGAGGCTAATTTTGCTCATTCACTCCACATGTACATTCACAGCCTCCACGAGCATTCATAAAGAGAAATCTGCACATCTGAGAATCCAACAATGCTTAGTATAAATCCCAGGCCTGAAATAAAAACTTGCTCAATTTCAAGAATCCCCACCTTCACCTAATGGCCTTTCAGGGTATGAAGGGCTTAGAGAGCAGCTGCTAAATCTTTTCATGTATGTGAAAAAAAGACTTGAGCAAGGCAATCGGCATTTTCTGTCCAAGCAAGAAATGAGTAAAAATTGAAGACGAAGCTCATGACTTCTTTTCAAATTAATTCAATGCTCACAAGAAATCTGCTTAGCTGCTTCAGGGACAGAAGTCCCTTATTAATCCAACAAATAATCCCAAGTATAGCAACTGCAGTGTAAATCTAAACTGCAAATCATTTTTTCTACCCAATTTGTTCAAGTTCTTACAGAAGACGCCGCTTTGGTGGGCTGCAGTGTTGTTTATTGCCATGCTCACCCAATAATGATGCTTTTTTGTAGAGCACGAAACAGTAACAGATGGTAGATTTGTGATACTTCTGGTATGGGTCTGTGTGTGTATTTCTAGGAAGCAGTTAATTAAGACACATTTCAAGCAAGCTGCTAAATGGCCTTCAGTTTGCAAAGATGGAAATGTGTCTGCTCTGTTTAAAGCACCAGGGTCAGGCTCGGTGCTACTGAAGAAAAAATGTAGTCTACCAAGAGAAGGGTTTCCATTTACTGGAAGAAATTATGATTAGACACAGATGGTACTGATGGGAAGCCCGGAGGAGTATTTTTTTAGCATTCGGAGAAAAAGACTAGCTACTGTAAATAAAATTATTATCCCACAACTTAGAGTTGATTGATATAACCAAACTGGAGTCCTCTCCTTGGATCCAAACAGTGGATCATCATAAAGCAAACAAGGTAAAGACACATTCTAAAAATTTAATTAAAAATTTTGAATAAGATTAGCTGACAACTTATGCTGTGATATCCTGCTTATGATTTCAAGTCAGATAGAGAGTCATCGTGAAATCCTCAAAGAGGATTGTGAAAAAGTTATGCAAAAATGGAGCAAGCTCTTTTTTATATTTATTACAGGCTCTTCCTCGCTGAGAAGCCTGAAGACCAGTGAAGCAGAGATGTTCTAAAAGACCAGACTCACCGTTTAGTGCATTGGCTGGGAGTACTTAGATGTGCATCCCTTAATCGATAAATTCCAAAGCAAAGCATATTGTATGTTTTCAGTGCTTTACAAAATAGATCTCCATAACAACCTCCATCCTAGAGGAGAGAGAGGAGATAAAAACAACAACAAAAAAGGAGAACAGTGCGTTTTTTCCTTTCTTTGCTCTGTTAACACATCAGGAAACAGGTCATTCAGTATGAACTTTAAAAAAAGGGACAATGTATAGACAGTCTGTTGTTTGTCTCAAATGAGAGCCTTTTACCCAAGGAAATGAATAATCTAAATGTTTTATTTCAAATAAGTAACTATGTAAAGTGATGATTGCTATTTTGGAGAGCTTTGGTCCATGAAATAATAGCAAATTGGCAAGAGCGAGTGATTTGCTTTAAGCTGGAAATATAAATTTCAGTACCAGACAATGCATATTATACAAATTACATTAATTGTGGTATTAAAATTGTTAGTATCTTTGACTCTTTCCTGGCAGCACCCATACTATCATCCAGACAAGAAGAAATTCACCAGGAGCACAACAGAAATTAGAGTACTAGGGGTTTGAGAGGATAATAAAATATCTGCTGCTGTAAAACAATGACTAAATATATGATTAGCAAAAAAATAAGTCTAGATTTTGCTCATTTGTATATCTAAAATAGCGATTCTAATCTAATCACCAGAGTTAATGCATTCTGCCTTCGCAGATGTAGTGCAATTGAGGCTCGGGTGAAACAGCATTTGAGAGACTGGTGCTGCTTATTGTATTTGTGGAAATGTTAAGCCACCTGCCGAAGCGTTTTGATGAGCTGCTAGTCTCAGCTACAACTGGACTGCTACATCAACTGAAAGGCTGTAGGCTCCTATCTGTGTACTCTGCCTGCCCTAATCCCTAAACTGGGATTCCCTCTCATTTCTGTGAAGAAGGTAATCCCATTCTTTTTGGACAGAGCTGGTGAACTCAAGGTTAATTTAAGGAACATCTAAACCTACACCATTGTCAAAGCAGAGTGGGTGCTTTCAGATTCACCTCAAGAT
Organism: Prinia subflava; assembly: GCF_021018805.1. Classification (NCBI taxonomy): domain Eukaryota; kingdom Metazoa; phylum Chordata; class Aves; order Passeriformes; family Cisticolidae; genus Prinia; species Prinia subflava. Next base: position 22,265,285 of record NC_086255.1, read on the forward strand.
TTCCAACTGTGGTCCAGAAAACATTTCTGGATACTTCTTTATCTATTTTTATGTAATGCTCTCTTTTTAAAAGATCATTTATCTACTTGGTTTGGAGTTGTTAAATTTTTTGGTTTGCTTGTTGTTTGACATCACCCTTAGAACACTGCAGTCAAATTATCAGAAAATTAGGACTTCACAAAAATTTTAGTTCATCCAAAACCAGCAGAAAACAAACCTTACAACAAACCTTAAAACTTTGTTTTCAAGATAATAAGTAGATTTTAAGAACCGGAAGCTCTGTGAAAACACTAAATAAGCTTATCAAAACCCAAAAAAGGTATATCCATACATTGAATATATTTAGAATTCATTATTGCTATAATGTTGTATCATCCAAATCAGCTCATCCATCTCTTCAGCTGACAATGAAGAAGAGCCACAGAATTTTCTGTACGAAATATGTAGGCAAGGATCCTGGGCAGACATACAGCTTCTTAAAAAGGTAAAGAGCAAATTTGGCACATTGTGCCATAAATTTTTAAACAATCCAAAAGCTCTATTAAATTCAATAATAGAAATTATATGCTTATTAAGAAAGATTTTTCACTCAGTCTGAGAGAAAGCTAACAGAGCACAGGCCAGCCTTGGTCTTACATTTCCCTCGTGGTCTTACCCCTAGGTCTGCAAACGGCCCATCATACAAAGCCAACTGAGCAACTCGACACCTGTCCCTGTTTGCAAGTGTCTGGGGCGTGCTGTAACCTCCTCTCAATGCATTTTCCTCAGCAATCAGTGCTTCCAGCTCTGGTGTGGCTCCTCCTGTTACCAATGTCCGTATCAGTGTGAGGATATTGTCATTGAAGTATGTCTGCAGAGATAAAAGAAAGCTCTTTAAGCAAACACCATTAAAGTCACAACTGAAGACATCCAAATTACAACTTTTCCGGGTTTCTGCTGTTTAAAGTTCTTGGCTGTCTCTTCAAATAATTTTATATAGAAAGTGAAAAGACAGCAGCCTCCAATTACTCTATTTTCTTCTATCCCATTAGGCTCCTATACTAGATCCTTCCTTTTAAACACCGATTCGGGCTGATTTTTATTAAAGTACAAAAATTTGAATGATTTATGTTTCCTATAATTGGTGTTAGTAGTGATGCAATGACTGCTTTCCTTCTCATCGCCCTCATGTCTAATAATGGGCTTTAGGACATGTAATTGTAAAATTCAGACCACATTTAAAGCTTACACAGGCTAGATTGCCTTTTTACTCTTGTCACCAATTCGTTGGGGAGCTGCCTTTGTGCTGCAAATGTCATTACTTATTACTGTGGCTGGACTCTAGCAGTCTAACCGAGGTATTGTACTAAACATCTTATTACGAGACTTGACAGTGTTCAGACATAAGCATGTATCAATTAAACATCTTGAGCTCATTCCAGATAAATGTATGATGAGTTTGGGATCCTGGTGGTCCTTTTAAAAAACTCTAGGGTATAGGGTAAGTGTGGTTTATTAGGGAAGATTTACTGCACACTGACATTTTGCCAGCATCTGTAGCATTGCTGGTCTGTCAGGCAAACAATGGGTTTTTAAAATATTAATTTAAATCCAGATGAATGACTTTCAAGTTCACTTAAAAGTATACTGGTATAGCTCAGACATACTCAGTTAAACATCTGCAATGTATTGTACTGGGCAAAAAAAATATATTGAACAAAAAAAAGGAAAGACTGTCACTTATAATGCCACCAATGTCTGAGTTTTGAGAAGCTTTGCAAGTGCAGGGAACATAAAAGGAAAAAATGAGCTCACTGTAGAGTACACAGGATTGACATTACTGGATTTCTGGATTTTGTTGAATTTAGGACTTAGAACAAATGTCTGTAATCCAACAAAATAAAAATGCATTGTGAATTCTCAAACAGTGCTTGTTGTCTAAAGATAAGACTTTTAAAATAATACTTTTCAATGAAATTCACTGCTCTATCCATATAATGTAACTGTATTTAATACATGGGTAAACTGAGGTAGAGGTTGAAATATTTTATCCTGAGATCAAAAAACAGAACTGGCTTCCTATCCATGTTACTTTGATATTCTCTCTTTGTATAATGAAACTTCAGTTTCATTGTTTGCTGGAGATGACAGATAAAACAGAAGAAAATGAGTTCTACGCAGCAATGTTTTTCACTTTACATTCAAGTTTCCTAACTTCAAGCTTCTCTGCTTATTTACATAGGCATATATGCCATTCACCTGTTGACTAAATTAAAATGAGAGGAACATATTCTTATTGTTATACATGCCCTAAAGCAAATATTTGCATCTCATCAACTTCAGTTATTTAAGTTAACCTGGGTGAGGCACTACGTATTTTAACTACAAATACTGTAAAGGGGAGTCTAACATGAGCAGAGATTCAGGAAGGTTCAGCTAGTCTAAAACAACAGCTAATCTCAAATCAGCTCTTACACATGTGGATGCACTGGGTAACAATTCAAGTGTAATACTCAAACCTCTCTTAACATACAGAAAAATCAATGTGACCCCTTGCAGGAATGTAAGTCTGGAGCGATTACATGATGTTTAATAGGAATTGCCATCGTGAGAGAGAGAAGACATTCAGGCATGATTGTTTATTTTTCAATTACTTTTTCCTTGATGTCCCTGAGATGAAATCAGAGTCGCCCTCTTTGGCAACTCTTCCCACTGTGCTATACTCTAAAGCAAAGCTAAGACCCTTAGTAGCAAAGGAGGCAGCATTTATTGTGGAACAATGGCTTAATTTGGGTTTCACACCATGACTGATGTGGATGGCACCATTTAATCAGATGGATGAGTGCAGCCAAAAGATGTTCCTTGGGTTTTGTTGTTGTTGTTGTGTTTTTTGTTTGTGTGGTTTTTTGTTTGTTTGGGGGTTTTTTGGTTTGTTTTTGGTTTTTTTTTGTTTGTTTGTTTTTGGTTTTTTTTTTTTTGCAATCAGTGGGAGAAAAAGAGTCCAAGTACCAGGACAAACTGCTGCAGCATTGCATCTGATCAGAAAATGCCCAACCATAGGCAAGAAAAGATGGGCGAATAGGAAGCTGTAACTTGTCACCTTCTGCTAAATAGGGTTGCTTCCTCCTGTACTAACGTATTTAACACTGGTCAAGAAAAAGCTGTCTGCCCATGCTTTTGATTGTCACAAAAATCAGACCCCTCATTACATCTTGCCAGTTTGGAACTAGGGGAACACTGAAAAGCTGAACTAGCTGATATCCATTTCCTTTGGAATAATAATACACTGAAATTAATTTGAGAGTGATCTTCTACTTGCTCTGTGGGAGGGTACATGGCCTGGATATGCCAGGACTTATAAGAAACTGATCTACAGAATGTCTTTGGAAAGGTGCTGTTGTACTTAAAGTAACAAGGCACTTTCCAGTGATGGGAAACAATCCCTTTTGTTGAGTGTAAAATCAAAACTGAGGAAATATTTGTTTGCTATTGTCATTAACCAAACCCCATATTGGACATGTGGGTGGTATCACTTTAATTGGCATCCAGAATATGAAATAGGTGTATTCTAAACAGAGGAAAAAAGGAAATGCATCACAGACACTGAAAGTGGATAAATAGCAAGGAAATCACGACAAAGATATCTGAGCTAGCAGTGCCACCTAGCCCTTGCTTGGGAATCGTAGTGCAGCTCTTTCAAATGTTTCAAGGATGCTTTCCCATTTGTTCAATCATTTTTTAAAGCATAATTACCAGAGTGCTTATGTTTTGCAGTTAATGCTGTCATGTCTTTTAAACTAATTGGTCTTCTACAGAAAATTTAACTGAAAATTAGCACATCTTTTAATAATATTGCTTTAACTTTAATAGCACTTTTCCTTTCATTTATAATTACACTAAAATTGTAATTTTTCAAGTTATATCTACCTTTTTTGTGTTTGCTTGTGGGTTTTTAAATTAATTTCTTTTAAGAAGACTCCTCCTCCAGGACACACAATTTTAAACCTCACTTTCAAACAAATATTTTAATTTGCTTTTCTTTTTCAGTTAGAGGAATAATATATATCCAAACCCAAAGAGTGACTGAGCTAACATCAGTAATTCATACCAGTAACAAAAGAGACGCTGAGGCATAATCAACAGCAGGAAATAAATAACAGCATTTCACCATTTGAAAACCGATTAATTCTTAAACTATTGTCCAAACTTTAAAGAAATTTGGGCCACTTTAAGTTGCAAGGTGCTGCTTACTGATTCTCTGAACAGACTTGCATGAAAAACAGTCTTGTGTTCATATCAAAAATCAGAGCAGTTTCTTTCCTGTATAAATAAGACTGGGAGGATGCCTTAGGGAAAACTCTTGAGTATGGGACATAATGAAAAGTTATTTTTACCTGTTTTAATGATTTTCTTCCATTCTGTACTTTTGTTCATATGAAGAAAAAGTAGGATTTGGTAATACAGAAAAAAATCAAGACCTAAAGTTCTAGCATAAGCAAATGAATTCCAGGGTAGCAATTAAATGGTGTCATCTGGTGCTGCAGATCCTTGACTCCAACAGCACCTCGGGTCTGTTGCAGTGGCAGGCGTGGGAGGGATGCCAGAACTCCTGCAATTCTGGTATCTTCAGTGCCAAAAGGAGTAACAGGGAGACTTTGGCTCGCAGGACAACTGCTGAAACCTTTGAAGGTACTGTGTGTTGAAAACTGGTTTCCTTGCATGTACAGGATTTTATGGAATAACTATCTCAACAAGACCCAGAAAGAAATACTTCTACTCAAAAGTTTGCTCCTTTGACTATCCTATGTCATATAACTTTTCTATAGCTGAAGATAACATTTTTGAAAATCAGTTAGATAATCTAAAAGATGCTTCCAAACCCACACTTCTTAGTTACATTTTGCTTGGTGATGAAAGCATGCTCTGCTTTCCAGAAGTGGTGCTGTCTTCAGACTGACAGACAAAGTGTATTATTTCCCTGAGTTTGCATGTGCTATGACAAAATAAATATTAATATATCATTCCAGTACCTGATGGCAGTAGATATCTCTTCAAAGACATAATAATGATGAGCTGGAGCGTTTTAACAATAGCCACTGCCACAGTTAAGACATGAACCAAGCCCAGAGCCTTCCCACAGAGCACAGTGACACTCCTGAGCCAAACCTGGTGAGACCAGTGCTACCAACCCATCAAATACACACTGCAGGTTTTGAGCCTGTTATTGTCCTCTGAGCTACTACACAGAGTCCTGGGCTTGTGGAACACACTGCCTTTGCTGCAAAACCAAACTCTGGGTAGATGACCACTACATACCACTTTTGAAACTAAACTACATTAAGGCTTTTACCTTTGAAATAAGGAAATAACAGACAATTTCAAATTTGAAAAGTCCTGTACTGTCACCTTATAGGAAATAATGCTAAAGTAGCAGAACTTGAAGATCTCCAGCACTTAGACTTGAATTAGAAAGTTACCACACTTTCTAATCTGTGATTCATGAGTTAGGTTTAATGCACCACTTCAATATTAATAAAACTATAAAAAATAAAAGAATAATTTATCATTGATTAATATTGTAGAATTATTATTATTATTATGCAATTATTGAATACTTAAGCAAATTATTTTAAATCTATTTTGCAGCTCTTTTTTACATACATACATCTATATTGTTTCAAATGCACACAGGTCAGAAATAATACTGTAGGCATGGCTATTATTTGACTTTCTAATCATTCTTACACTTGTTTTACTACAAAACCCCACTGCTGTGGGAAGAGATTCATTCTTAAAGGAGCAGTCCATGCATATTTGCATTGTGCACTATATAAGGAATCTTCATTACAGAGACATCAACAGAGATCATAAATTGGAATTTCTCTTTCAAAAATAAGCAGTAAAACCTACTGAATCACTAAGTAGATAGAATAATGAACTATATACTTGTCGCCAAGTGAGCTGGCAGAGGACACCATATATTTCTTATGGAATTCCTGCGCAATTAATAGGATGAAAACATGACTGCAGATCTCACAATTTAGCTAGGATTTGGGGTTCAGCTTGCCCAGAATGGCAAGTATGAAGTTGGACACATTTAATAGAAGCTGTTTGCTAAAAGCAAGTGTAGTCTAGGAAAAAAAGAAAATACAGGTAAGAGATAACATGGTGCAAGTAGATTAGTTTGTGTGAGAAACTCTTTTCCTTGGAGAAGTGAAAGAAGCACATGCCTTCCCCATGAGAATATGGATAGCAAAGGGAAAACATATCACACACTTTACACTTTCCGAAGGGTCAGGAAGAATTGTACTTTTCCAATTCTTTGCTGGGCCTTTGAGGAATAAAGAGAAAATAACACTGCCACTGATCAGAAAACTAGAAAGAAAAGACAGGATAGTGAACAATTCTAACTGACTGAATCTTTGGCTTGTCTTCTTGATTAGTATTTTTTAAGTAGAGAATTTTCTACTCTTGTTATCACATTTCTCTGGCTTCAGGCTGCACTGTCCCTGACACATAATATGACCACTTAGATGTGAAAATGCTCAGGAAAAAGGACTGTTATATATAGGAACTGCAGGAACAGAGGGGCATGTTGCCCAAAACTAAGAGTTAATAAAAGCTATCAAAACCTAAAACTAATAAAATATCTGAACAGGAATGTTATATCTATTTTTCATTACATCACTATTACTTACTAGAGACATCTTTGCACAAGGAAGCAATGACGTCCACAGCATTTCATTCTATTTCTGTGGCAATGCCAGTGGCAACTAGAAGGATTAAACCTACTTTTTCTTGATTCTGAAGTTCCCTATTTAACAATACATTCAGAGACATTGACTTAGATAATAATGGGAGTAGATAAACAGCTCTAAGTAACATTTGGAACCTTCATGTTAAATTCCCATTCAAAAAAAATCCTGTTTATTGTGTGAATGTGCCAAATATTTTATAGATGGAGATTTTGATTAGAGAAGGTAGAGTTTAAGAGTCCTTGCTTAGGTTTCCTGAATTTGACACACCTACAAAATATTGTAAGCAGTTTTCAAGAAAACAATTTTCTGAGGTTATTGAAAACTCCTAGGTTGCATTAGAATAAAGTTTTATCTGTGTAGACTCATATTATTCATCTGTGTATGGAACATATGAAAAATATAGCAGGGAAAATTAGAAAATACAGATACATAAATATGAAATACAAATACAGTAATAAAGATCACCATGATTCTTCTTAAAAGAAAAGAGTTTCATTCTGAATTCAGGTGAAAATCAGACCTGGCTCCTTTAGAGAAAACCATCTGCTCATATATAGTGTTACTTGGGGTTTACAACAGATATTTCCCAGCACTGTGGAACTTCATTCCACGGCCAGCTCAGGAAGCCCATGCTCAGATTTTAGAAAGACTACAGCCTTGCTGTATCTAGCAGAGTTTAAGGTCCCTCTGAAAGAAGTGCAGCTCACACAGAGTAAGACTGGTCTGAAAACCTAGCCAATATGAGGAAGATGAAAAGGAGCATGACCGAGGGTTTGCTTCAGAACTGAGCTATGGCTGCAAAACAAAAGCCCCAATGTAGACATAACCAAATGCCACCATCTGTAATTTCTGGCATGAAGTGTTGATTCACAAGAAAATTCATATGAAAAGGAGAGGATAACCTCTCTCCATACAAAATAGAGCTCATGAGTTGTGTACAATGGCTTTCATGGAGCTCTATCAGTGTCCCCCAGCACTCATACTCAGAGCATTGCTCATAGCTACAGGAAATTAAAAGCTCAAAACACAGTTGATGCTGTCTGACAAGAATAGTGAGCACAGGGACTGATACACTGCAGTTGGGTCTGGATTTTAGGCAGAAGGGACAACTTTTATTGGAAAGCATGATCCTTAAACCTGACACAAAACTGTTTCCTTATAAAATTGTGGACTCATGGAAGTCCTAGGTATCTCAGTTATGGTCTCTGTGTCCAAATAATCTAGCTTAGGTTCCAAAATTCTCTTGACATCTGAGAAAAAAAGCATCTTCTCCTGCCTACCTCTGGAAAAGATTCTAAACTTCCACACTCTTTCACAACAGTCTGACAGAAGGGAATGAAAAGGATTTTTTTTGCTTACTGCACTCATGAGAGAGTCCAGCACGCTGACAGCAAACGCGGTTCCACATGCGAAGGGCTGCGTGAGGTACAGTTCTGTGTCGGGATCATCATCGTCGTCTTGGTCCAAGAACTGAACATTTGAATCATTTACTGAAAACAACAACAATAATATTGAGAGTAAAATCAAAAGGTGTTTCTGGGTCACCAGCATGTGACCTTACACATCACACAGTCAAAGAAAAAGAAACGGCACATGTCTGGGAACACAGACTCGTGTCTTTGACGGCACTGGAAATGAAATCAAGATGGATGTGAAAATGTGCATTTAAAAATCTGTTGCTCGTTATCTTCCTCGTAAGAGGTGACTTTTGGTCTTGACAGGTTCCTATCCCTTTCCTGTAAAGTAGCTTTGTGACCAGTTGCCTGCACTCAAAATGAGATACATTATGCTCTTGTACATTGAGACAGTCTTGGTATAGTGGTGGGGTACAGTGGCTGAGGCTGTGTGCATGTACAGTGAAATGGTATCACGAGATACAAAGCTAGAACCCCGTTGTAAAGTAAAGGCTGTCAATAAAACTCTGATATAGCCCACAGGCATCTGTTAGATGTGCTGCTGTGATTCTTACTGGAGTGGTGTTAATGCACTTACGGCTCAGAAGAGGATAAACTGTCCCTTTAACATGCATCTAGCTGAATGAATGAGCAGTTATTCTCTTGCAGCGCTGCCTTTTGTTCAAATATTTGTCTCTATAACTTCACTTTCTCAGCCACGAATTCTACATTAGCCAGTGTGAAAAAGAATCCACACCAGGCGGTTTTAGAGAAAAGCCCAAATAAAGCAGTGTTTGTCATTTTGACTTTCTCTGGCATTTCATTGTCACAGTTAAGCTCTCTGCTTCCAACTCATTCCAACTAAAAGTAGTTGTTTCCTTGAGATCAGTGTATCAAGTGGATCATATTTCATGAAATATTTCATTTCCATATTAGTCTCCCTCAGGCATGAAAGCACAGACTGCTTAGCTATGCCATTGAAATACCCTTCAACTTACTAAATGACAAATTAATTTCAGTTCCCATGCAAGAAAAGGAAATGAAAAACTTTCTGAGCATTTGAAACTGCACACACTGACTATATCCCTATTCCCCACGTGAACACATCTCCTGAGCCAACCCAGAAAACTTTGAAAATAACATGAGAGCTGCTGTTAACTTGATCAGATTTCAGCTCTGGACTTCTTAAGTCAGAAATTCTTCTGCCTGCTATTCTGATCTTCCTTCTCATACAGTTTCGTTCCTTTCCATATACTGTGCTTGCTATGTTTAGCTTACAAAACACGAATTACTGCAGATAAAGCCTCATGATAGCTGTCTAAATGAAATGAGGACAGAATTTAAAATTCTTGCCTTTGTAGTCCCTGATGTAATTGTTAAAACATAACACCTTAGAAACATAATAAGATAAATGTTCTGCCCTGGGAATCAGAAGACTTTCATCCAAGAAAACACTGCTATCTACAATACTTCTTTCTTTAGTACAATATGTATCAATTTAATCTCCAGATTCTTAAGCAATATAGTAATTTAAAGCCTGCTGTATCACTTCAAAATGTACTTTTTGATTAGCTTGTACCTCAGTTTAATTTGCTAGTTGGGAGTAGGCACTATTGACAGTAGCATTCTTTTTCCACTTCCATCTGGCAGACTAACACCTGACTTAGACACCGTGCTAGCCACACATGGGGTCAGTTCCTACAAATCTATTGGGAATTCTGCAGGTGTGTGTTTATCCTCAGCATCTTCACCTTCCTGGTGCTAGGTGGCACACTGGGGTTTGTGGGCCAGGAGAGCTGGGTGTGAACGGGTGCTGCTGTGCCACAGGGAAAAGCTCATCAAACGCTGCTCCAAAGGCTGGTGAGAGCACTCTGTGTTGAGAGGGAACCACGCAGAGGCTTGGCTGCTTCTCTACAGCTTCAAAACCTGAGCTTCTGAGAAAAAGCCTACTCTACAAAATAAACAAAAAAAATAGCTTCAGGGAAAGTATGATGTTTGGGGTTTTTTCTGGTTTCTTTTACTTCTTCTTGGACTTCCTCTGAAAAGCTGCTAAGGCATGTCCACCAAATTGACAACAGGCTGAAGTAACAAAAAAGAAAGAGAAAGGAGAGAGAGAAAAGGAGAGAAAAACTGGGGTAGGAGAGCGAGGGCCAGGGAGGTGGGGACTCAGGCCAAAAAAAATGAATTGGTGAGGAGGTGCTATGAAAACAGCCGGCAGGTCAGACGAGTGTGATCAAAGGTTTACTGATGCTGCGTGAAAAAAAATCATTAAGAAAGACCAGAACAAGACAGTCAATTTCAACCAGAACCACAAATAAAACACATTCAAAGCAGTGCCATGAGGGTAGCCCCTCTGATACAGCCAGATAAATAAAGGAAAAGCTGATGACAGTAAGAACAACAACAACAGAAAATAAGACAGTGATGTGAAGGAAAAAGGCACTTCTTACCCAGTTCAGTTATCATTAGAATGTGGGTTCCACTGTTTTTTTCCTGACTGATTGAAACCAAAGGCAGAAGTTTGCCAGGCTTAGCTAGTAAGTAAAGTATTTAGGGGGAAAAGAAAGTACAGAAAGAGAATAAAGTAAGGGAAAAAGACAGGTAAGGCTCTAAAAAATAAAACTGAAAAAGAAAACAGAAGGACAAAGGACCACAAATCAAGTTTGTATTTGCCATGAAAGAAACAGAACAGCTTCTGCACTTCACATCACACCACTTGACAACATAAATACCCACAGCTAGAGTGGAAATCAGAGTCTAGTTACCTACCATCATTGTATTCTCAGGAGTGAAATATCTCATACTATTATACAGAGTTTGGTTACACATGATTAAACAGTTTTGGACCATGAAGAAATAAACAAATGGCCTCCTACAATTGATTAAATGCACAGGAAATATCTGCTTATACTTACTCTGGCCTTTTTCCTTTTCTAACCTTAGCCCAAAGACCCCGGCTTGTTTGTTACACTATGCAAAAAGCATCTTGTCTGATAGAATATTTATTTAAGAAAATGGAGAAAGCCCAAGGGAGGGAAATATATTTCAGTTATTCAAATAAAGTGAACCAACTGTTACTAAACTTTCTTTAGAGAGATTAATTCGAAACAGTTATCAAAAGAGAAAACATAACAGTGTAAGATACAGTATGGGTAATTTTTCTATATCTCCATAAAAAGGAAAGAGGGAAAAAGACGTGGGAGTGTACATTGAAGGATAAATGTTAGCTTGTCTTACCTAGCTCTGTTATAATAGGGATGTTGGCTCCTGTTGTAATGGAGGGTTGACGTAAAAGGCCATGGACTGGACTGTTGTCTGGAGATGTCCTATCCATCCCAGGGGGTGTAAAGCCTACAAGGAAAAAAAAACCCAAAAACATAAAACCCAGAAAAGAAGAGAGAAAAATAGAGAAAGTTTACAGAGGACAAACTACACACACACAAAAAAAAAAATCCCAATGCAAACACCTTTCCTTAAACAGCAATTAAGGTTTTAAAGAGTACTGTTTGTAAATGGTAGTAGAACCATGAGGAACAAACTGCTTCCACTAGCCAGTTTTAGCTTTGATCAGGTATCAAGATTTAAAAATATCTGACTGTTTCCCAAGTGCACTACCACCCATACATGGAAGGGTTTTTGTAATTTTCATGTGTACCATTTATAATATGCATTGCTATGAGGATCACAATTGTAGAAATACTGGGATGGAAGGGTCCATTTGAACAGAGAAAAAGATTGGATGAAGGAAAAAGACACAGGTTTTCAAATGATATGTGAGAGGATTGCTTGTAAAGAACTGGAAAGAGTGACAATTAGAGGGAAACAAAGGTAGGAGAAGAAACATATTGGAAGGCACTCAAAGGAAAAACAAAATCCGGAGACCAGCAATATTCACCTTTAAAAAAGACTGTTTTCAGCCAGATTCTCTACAGTTTGAAATGGAGCTCTTGACATTAAGCATTTTTTATCTACTTTTTTTTTTTCTTTAAACAAAAAATACCCAGCAAAACCTTTTGGAGTTTGATTGTAAGTACTGAAAAATAGTAGTAGTAATACAAACGCCCATGCAATAGCAGGACTGGAAATTCACCACTGAGACTAATGCACTCCATCTCCCTTATCCACTAAAGCTACAGAAAACTTGGGAATGCTCATTTAATGTCATTGCAGAAGGGATGGTGAAGTTGGAAAATTACTTTATGGTTTCATATAGACCAGTATCAAGGCAGCATTTTTAGACAAATATTTGTCTGCTAGGAATAAAATTAAGCCAAGCTTACTTTAAACCATACTTTTTAAAGAATGACTTTTTTTTTTTCCCCATATTATTCCCAAGTTTTTTTACTTCACTCCTGGCATTTAGGGACAGACTTTTGGTCCTCTGTCACTAGTTCTGAATTCTCCATACACTTATTTGCAACTAATTACAACCAAATTAATTCCTTAAATTCCCTATCTTCTTGCAGTGTGGAAACTGTTTCACTCCATCAAATTCATTGATAAATTCACCTGTTACTGAATTCAGAGGAAGATGATATGATACTATCTACCTTATCTTTCCTCAATTTGGGGACCAATTTACAAACCAGGAAATCTCTAAACTAAATTGTAGTTGTTAGCATATCATACTGGTTTTATATTGTCTTAAGGACTTACAGTTCTCTTCCAGTGATAATTACATCACTCTTAAACTGCCCCTAAACTACACAGACCACTAGATCTGAGGCTCTTGATTTAATGGAATTTGATTTTCTGTTTACATTCATCTATCCCTATATTTTGTTTGTATCACACAGAGAAATCATATACAGGTAATAAAACTAGAATCACTGGGAAGAGACTTAGCTCTGCCCAAGGTACTGGTACGAATTTCATTCTGACTATTACAAGAAAACTAGATGCAACATGGTGATTGTGCAGACAGGACAGTTTAAAAAGGGAGTGAAAAGTCTGCAAAGAAATTCCTCAGGAGAAAAGAAATGGGTATGGTATCTTCAACAGGCTTGCAAGACAAAAACATTGTCATAGAGAGACCTAAGCCAGTAAAGCAGTTCTATATAATATTACCAGTGGATAGAAAATCTTTAGAAAGCGTATTTCTTAGAGGCTACAGGAAATGTTAACAGTCAGTCATGTAATACCACCTGTTGTGCTGAACTCAAGAAGACCAGCTTGGTGACAGTGAGCTGCAGTCCCAGCCAGTTTCAGTTTGCAGATGTTTCCTTGTAGCTGGCACTATGACTGAGAGCTGTTTGGGCACTTTGAATGTTTACCTCTTCATGGCAGAGCCTGAAATTCCTCAGGCTTACCAAGTGAGTCTGCCAGAGGTCCTTCAGTCACCACCTCATAAGTTACAGGTGACACTGACACTCTCCCAACAGCAGAAAAATTAAAGAGGGACTCCAAGAGGAGGAAATGTTATCTGAGGACAGATGGGTATCAGTGTGACACCTCCTTCTGCAGCAGGATCTAGTGTTTTAAGTCTTGTATTCTGTTATGGAATGCAGTCTTTTAGGAGATGCAAAATACGGCCTTTGGCACATTAGGAAAAGCTCAGGTAGCTGCAGATTCCTTGAGCAGGTGGCAGGCCCAGTTGGGTCCCCTGCTGAATTACAAGTCAAAATGGCAACAGTAAGACTTTTCATTCTCCCTTACCTAAAAGCTGATAAAACGAATATTATTCTCATACACTCTAGGGTTTGTATTGCTGGGAGTATCCCTAGAGGCTATGCTGCTCCCTTTTTTCCTGAAGCCTTCCTCCCCCATCTCAGGATGCACTTCCTCAACCCCCTTCTAGTGAGTGTGGCCTTCAGATGGTAGCAGCACAGCTGTATTCCCCACTTAAAAGCAAATTGAAGTAAGTTAGTGTAACTCATCTAAATGTGCAAGTTCTTCTTGCCTCCCCTTCACTGCTGCGTGCACATACACAGAGACACGCACACTCTCCATCAAGGGCCATTTGTAGCCACCTCTGTAACCCTTAGAATATTTGTCTTCCTGGGATAGTGTCAGAAGATTGAAGTAAATGTGGCATTTTTGTTAGACACAGATTGTCAGAAGCTCTGTAATTGCACACTGCACACATAGTGCATTCAGTCTGAAATGCAGGAAGCATGTTAAAGGGATTGTGTTTTCTCCTTGAATGAAAAATAGACTCATGCCTTAGTATTTTTATCCTACTGTCTTGAAAGATGTGAGAAGTATCTGATAATTTAATTTCCTTGCTTGTACTTAATTCAGACACTTCTAGAAATTTACTTTTAAGAAATGTAGAAATCTTGGAGTATTTTCAGGAAAAGGAAAAGTGGCGTATTTGGGGATTTTGTGTGCTTATGTTTTGAGTCACAAGCCATCGAACACCTTCAAGACACACTCCTGCTCCCAAGTCACAAACTAATTTCCATACAGAGGCTGTCTATTTTTTTCCTCCAGAAGAGAAAACAAAATAAAACAAAAAAAAAGGTGCAGGAAACTAACCTGCTTTATCAGAACTTTCATTTAAAGGCATGAAAAACTACAAGTGACAGCTGTGCAGATTCAGTGAATGTGACATTTTTGAATTCCTTCAACTTGACAAGTAAACACCTTAAATCGGTAATGCTATATGCATAATACATGACCTGTATTTTGACATCCATCAACAAATGCTGACTTGAGAAAATACAGGTTTGTACGTCAAGGAATAGCACCCATAAAGCAGGGAGAAATTCAGGTCACAGGGTATTAGGAAAACTCTATTTCATTACAGGAGCTGAAACAAGCTAAGGCATCAGATTTAAGATCCATTTTCAGCTGTGAAAAGATTCGATTCCTCTGCACAGAGCATTCATTTGGAAATGACATGCTTTCCTCACAGCCTCTTTTCATTTCCCTTTTCATATTCCATTTTCTCCTTCAGTCCCCAAACCTTGTTCCATTAATGCTCATAAAAATCCTAAACCAGGGCTGATAGTTGTGATCTTACAAACACAGTATATCCCTGTTCTACAAACAACTAAGGGAGCTCTGGCTGCAATTGCTTAACAGGATCAACCTCTACAGTAAACTCACATGTCTGTGTGAGTCTGAGCACAGCGCCTGCGGAAGGAAGTGCAGTGACAGTGGGGGGACCTCTGGAGAAGGGAATTCTCTCTGCCAACAAGTAGGAGGTAAGGTACAGCAAAATCTCATCAGTTCCAGCAAGTCCCAGCAGTAACATGCAGGTATTCTGAGATCCACAGTGACACTGATGAAGTTCAAAATTGAGGAGTGCTGGGATGCCTTCTCTCCACTGAAAGCGCCACCAGTTTAGCTCTGCTCATGTGTGAGCAACTGGCCTGATGGCCAAATGATCTGCCCACTGTGCTGGACATAAACCACCAATGCTGGTTTCTCTGCAGGTCACTTGACTGAGTAATGTCCCACAAAATGCAGGAAAGTTTGCTCTTAAGAGCAGTAAATATATTCTTAAAGTTTGCTGAGGGGACCAATAAAGGTTCACTAGGGTTTTCCTGTAGAGGGAAATTTGTCTTGTGGATGTGCACTGCTTCTGTTCTACTGATTCCATCAAGATCCAGATGGGCGTATTCTGAAAAATGGATTTTTATGCTATGTTTATATATCTTCTGTTCTTAAGGATCATAATTGATCCTTTATGATTCTCTTCCTGTTTTTCCATGCCCCTTTCTTTTTTGTCTCCCTTCCTTTTCAAAGACACACATTTTACTAAACTGGAACTCTGGGCAGGCAGAAGGCACTATCCCAAACTGAAAATCCACTTGACAGACCTAAGGGTTGTGGACTTGTTATTAAAGCACCTTGTAAACTGATAGTTCTCTTTAAATAATTCTATTTTAGGGAAAGATGCCATGGCATTCACTGGGTGATATATGCACCAAAGTCCTCAAATGTAATTTAAAAAGCATATATACATTCAGCCACCTGAATGTATATTCACTTAAAGAATATGAGACAACAATAACATTTTGAGCATATATGAATAACACAGTGGTGAACTGCCAAACACGCCCCCGACAAGTTATCATGCAGAAATATGGGACAAATATTTTCATTAAGCAGAGCCAGCCAAAAAGAAATAATTCTCAAAAAGGACCTCACAGTTGTATCCCTTTGCTACTGTTTGCTGACAATGTCATTAATATTCCTGTGAATTCAATTGAATGATAGACTATACCCATTATTCTCCCAAGTACAGCCCTTGGGTATACCTGGAAAGTTCAGCAGCAGTCATGCAGCTAAAGAGCTGCTGACATTCATGGGAATCTGTTACAGCCATTCAATTTAGAAACAATTCTAGCTTCAGTGTCCCATGGGGTCTGAGACAGAGTTGTAGTTTGGCCTGAGAACCTGGAAATCCTAAATTCTGGCTTCAGTTCTGACTCTCACTATGATTTGTGCTGAAGATCTAATAATGTCTTGGAGATTATCGCTAAAGGTCTGGAAAAGGAGAGGAATGTGGGAAAGCAGATGTGGCTACATAAGTTCCCAGCTCTCTCAGAGAGAGACAGCATCTTCAGAGATTCTCCACACCCAAACATAAGCCAAGGTAAATCTACAGAGAGTGGAGGCTGAAGAAGGATGTCTTTTTCAACTTTAGCAACCCTCTAATGCTTTGGGACTGGAACAACACCTGGAGCTTTGACCTCTGAGAGACAATGTCACAGAGAACCAGCTACCACCTTCCTGCCAAGAAAGTGCTCTTCTCTAATGTCCCTTCATTCACTTTCTGCTGAATTACAGAAACCTTGTGAACAGTGAAAATGTCCAAATCAAAGCTCTAATGGAAGCACAGGGCAGTGGGATCAATGCTAGTTTCTGCTCCCCAAAGTGTGGGACTCATTCCTGGATGAGTTAGTGGCCCCATGTGCTGAAAATGATTTATAGGTCTGCTGGTTCTTGGGCTGCTCTAACAAGGTAGGATTCATCTGTAAAAACAAAGATCAAGAAAAGGATTGGAGTTTCATCATCTTGAGGTCTAGCATTGAATCACACCACATTGATTCCATTTCAATTGTGAACAGCATAATATATTAGAAAAGCATAATATTTTAAGCCTAGGGCAGAATCATGTATAACTTAGAGGGGTTTGTTCACAGGTACTTATATAAATCTTTTCCCAGTTTAAGTGTCATTTTGAGTTTCACTGTCATACACACCCCAAAAAATGAAGTCCTCCTGAAACTGCCTAGTTTTTTTGTCATTGGCTTTGTAGGAATCTTAAGTGGTAATTACCCAAACCCTAACTCTGCCAAGGTTCACCACAAGCTTACACAAAACTACCAAAACAAATGGGCTTTCTTTACTAATGCTTTGCAGAGCACAGCCCTAGTGTTCACTTCTTGCTATTTTTATCACTTTAAGTAAGATAATACATAGTTACTGGCCATAGCACTTCCCTCAAGTCCACCTGAATGGAAATTATATCTCTATACAGTAAACACAATTAAATTTCCCTTTTTTACCTTTCTTTACAAACTTTATTTTTTAATTGTTCCTGGTCTCCATTTATCATTTAATAGTTTTCTACACTAGGTGCTTCTAGGGCACAAAGCTGGTAGCATCTAACTGTAGCACAGGTTTGCAGCTAAAATGATTTAGTACATAACAATGCCAAATTCCTTTCAGTTTAATCATTTATCAACCCTGCATATTTAGACCTCAGGCAAAAATAAATGTGCTGAATAAAAATTATCAAATAAATTAAGCTATATTACCTAGTTTAGAGAGACAGGTATTCAATAACTAGAAACAAAATGGAAAACTCACTACTAAAAATGATAGATCGGCATGTTAGATGAGACTCTACATTATGTCATTATAGCAAAAAAAAGTATATTTTTCCTTAGTGTAAAAGGAAGAGCAAAGTCAGATATCATAGCAAATAATCAATTAAAATACTTGAAAAATAAAAATAACAGTGTTGTCCAACATCTGATTGGCAACTACTGAAACATAAATTAAACAAATTTCCCATTGCTGCTTATGGGAAAATTATGCAGATTAGAATTTGATTAGGTTTATATCATGAGACTCAATTTGGACTTTTAATCTATTAAGCTTCAATAAATGAGGCATCTGAATAGCTCCCCTGAGCAGCAACAGTAATAACGACAGCAGTCATTTTTTGGAATATATATTCTGACAATTTCTTTAGCAGACGAGTCCACATCTTTAAGTACAATTACTTTGTAACTTCTACAAAAAATTCAGGTGTTTGCAGTGAGGAAATGGATACATACAAAATGCTTAAACAGACATTTTATGATAATCAACATCTGTCACTCTGTTCTAGCAATATTGTTTTTCCATCAACTTGGACTTACTTACGGCCGGCTTCATGGTCTGTGTGGGCTAAACAGTGCCAGCAGACTTGCAAATTACTCAAGCTGGAACTGAGCTGGAAACCTATGGTAAAATGTCATTAATTTCTCTACAGGTTGGGTCAAAACTAAAATCCCACATTCAAGGCTGTCTTGGGGATCAAAGATTGAACTGTGAAGGCTAAAGCCTCATTTTATCAAAGAAATCTGAACTAAATTCCCAAAGCTGAGCTTTGAGACAGGTTGGATTCAGATCAAGACCACCTCTTATTTATCTGGCAGGTATGCTTCATAGCCCTCCTGCATATTTCCTGCAGTCTAATCTATTTGCAAGTATACAAAAGCTCCTCTCCTATATTACTCTATATTGTAAAACTCAACTCCTCAAAGCCTGCTGACTAGAGAGCACATTGTGCACATGTCCTGTCCTGCCAGATTTCACCAAATCCTAGAGAAGCTTTTAGTGGACAGTTTGTCTTACACACATAGCCAGGAGCCAGTAGGCAGGTGATTAAAAAAAAAAAAGTATTTTAAGAATTTCAGGGATTTATTAAATGGGTATAGTGGAGGAATATGGATCCTGTGTTCATGTGTGAATATATTTTCTTTAAAAGAGGATTTAACATGGAATTTAATCCTGGCACTCAAGCTTTCAGCATTCCACTACAAAGGTTTTCTGCAAGCCAAAACTTTTTACCCGGACTTCAAATTGTACACCATAAACAGGGAAAAAAAGCCAAAAACCCTCAGTCATGCTATTTTTCATTCAAAGGCTACTGCCTTTTGTAGCACACAGCTCCAAAGCAGCATGTCTGTTAAAGACATCTTTGTACATATCATGTGTGAAAATGAGTATCAGGTTGATTTTAACTACACCAGTCTATATAATGCTAACTCAACCAACGTTCCCTTGGAAAGCACAATAAATCACACAACCTTTTCTTTCTACTCCTTTTATTTTTCACCATTTAAAAGAGCCAAATACAAACTGCACAGTTGTGGAATCAGGAGGAATCTGGAGTAGCTCTCTAATTAAGTGTTCTTGAATGATGTACCAGTAGCAATAGATAAGCTACTGATAATACCTAAGGCTGTGTCAACAAGACAGCCCAAACAAAGATCAGCAGTGGTATTACTGGTATCACTGGGTTACCCAATCTGTAAATCAGTGTGGGAACCCCTGCTTCAGTCAGAATCAAGAATTCAGAGAGCAACTTATGCCTCTGATGGCCATATCCAAAGCATACAGTCAGTAGCATAAATAAAGAGGTAATTTGCTCAAATATATCAAGAAAAAAGGAAAGGTATTCAGAAAACCAGTGGTAAAATCTGCACTTAAGACGAAAATTCCATTGCTAACTCTGCACTGTTTTGGCTCACTGTCTTTCTTCTCTTACAAATATTAATCTTAAAAAGAAAATGAATTCCTTATCATGACAGAATGACTCATTATTTTATCAGAGTTTTTTCTAAAATCTATAAGAGTTTCCCTTACCTCTGACAGCTCAAATGTCTTTTTATATTTAAAGAAGTATCAGCAGAAGTGTCTCTACACCAGCTCCTTATTTATTTCATTTATATGGGATCCAAAACCCATTACACTAGCAAACAAGCTGATAAAGACAGTGATAACAGTAAAATGTTATGTGGTATTCTTTAAATAGTGAAAATGAAATGGCAATCATAAAATGTATACTACAGTATCCAGTCACAGTACAGATATCCTGAAAACTTAGAGCAGTTTTTTGTGGGTTTTGGTTTATTTCAGTTTGTCTGGTTGTGGTTTTGGCTTTCAGTATTGACTACTATCATCCATGCATCTAAATACTTTAATCTCTACAAACAATTAACACATTGGCTTTCCTATCCTTTATTGGTTAGTGGAGAGTTAAAATGGTTGATAAAAAAAATTGTTCTCTTCCTTGGTTTAATTTCATTAGTACCAATATCCGTGGAAATGCCTTTCAATTAGGCATTTTTAATATTTCTTAGATTCTTTAGTCTATTTATTATTATTTGATATGATTCTGAGAATAAATATTCAAGTTGCAAAGTGGACTTTTGTTGCTGCCAATAAATTGTAAAGGCCAATTTACATTTGTGACATGGTGACAAGCTGCCATAAAAAAAAAAAAATCTAGACACAGTCCAAATTTTTAGAAGAATTCTGTCTAGGTAATTCAGTCTACATCTTCCACTGAAAATGGACGGTTTGTCCTGACAGATGAGTTTAGATTGCCACAAAAGAACTGAATATTTAATTAAAAGTTAGAATAGAAACAATTTGTAAATTACTGAGATTTTACAACAGATACATACAGTTTCTAAAATACACCGCTAAATATGTTAAACAAAATGGGCCAGTACCTCTTCTGAATTTGATTTTCTTTATAGCATAAACTGTTTTTGAGCAAGCTGACACTTGTAGGTAATGGCTAATGGCTTAAGAATGTAACTATAGGGTTGTTAGTCCTATTAATCTGTCCTCAAACAAATAAGAAACTAAAGTTTTCTCAGGCCCCACACTAAACTGCCTGATTTCAGTCTCTTGTTCTTTTTAGAGGAGTTGTTTTAGAAATGTCTGCCTGTCTTTGCCCTCACTTGCAGGTGCATTACTAGGTTACAGAATAAGCAGACTGGCAGAAACTTAGGGACAAGAAACCCTACATGGCCACCCAAGCATACTGTAAACCTGTAAACCATACTGTTTATGCATTTAAGAAAAAACTCTGCCAAACTTACAGAAAATTTATATGCTGTTAACGCTGCAAGGATAGTATTTAGAGTATTTGACAATTTAAGTGGAATAGAAAATTTAAGCAAGCAACCAAACTTCAAATCAACACGAAAGGTGGAATCTCCATTATACTTCCACAAGATCTACTTCAAAGTTCTACGAAAAGTTTGCACATATTGCTATGACATTACAGACATTTTATAAGATCTTAATCTTGTCTCTAGAATAAGCCACCACAAAAATTCCCATTAGCCATAAACTTATTTGGGTGTGCTGAATAGAAATAGATTACAAGAACTAGGTCAGAACTTTTCTTCAACAAAAAATCTTACCATACCATTCAGAAAATTAATAATTTACTTTTTTAGCTCTGGTTTGTTCAGATGTAGAAAAGGTGCAAAAATACATTAGGAGCACAGCAATATTGATTCTTCAACAAAGGCTGTGCCTCAAGTCAGCCTGAACATCCCATTCTGCAGATGCTGAAACAACTAGCAGGTTCTTGATAACCAGAAGCTAACAAGCTTTTAGAAAATGCCTATTATGGAAAGTCTGGGCTGTCTCATATTTAATCACGTCAAACTTAAATCAACAGGTCTGTCCTGAAAAGAGAATGCCAAGAATTTTATAAATTTTATCTAAAGCTGTCAAAGTTCTGCAAATCACTAGCAGGTGATAGATTCTGCTTTTCTTCTTTGGAGATCACAGACTAGGATTTAACTGGAAAGAACAAAAATCTTTCTCCTTTAATGCTGTTAGACTGGTAAAATCTGCTAGATACTGACACCTTGTATCTTCTTCCACAGTAAAGCAAAACCAGTGACACTGATCTCTGAAAAAAACCCCATCACCTTTATGAATATAAATAACCATTTATTAAGCAAACAATACGTAGTGAAGCAAAGAAAGACACCAGAATTATGCTCATGAGGCTGCCTGCTGTGGTACATTACTTTCAAACTATCTTGTATTCCTGCAATATATTATCTATATGTTCCATTTTCTTGAAGTTATCTTCATAATCAAGATGCTATCACAAGTATCATGGGCACTGGAACTATTCTTAATTTTCATTTAAAGAGCAATTAAAGAAAGACAATGGATACACAAGATAATAAAGTAAGTGATTAGCAGCATGCAAATGACATAGGCTTAATGATAATACCCTGTTCTATTCTCCAAAGGGCCTGTTGAGAGAAACCCTTCCTACATGTGGTTGTGCAGCTAATGTGCCTCAGCCTACAATTACAACATTGCTGACACCATTAACCACTGAAACAACATCACTTCATGAAATCCTTGTTGTCTCATTAAAATGCAAAGGGTCAGGTAATTTACCAGCATTGTGTGTCTACTTTTGTTGTGGGTAATTAGCAAGCATTACCCAGCACGGACTCCTACTGGGAAACAGTTAAACTGTGAAATATTTAGAAGAATTTTTTATATTTGATGGGAATTTGAAAGATTTAGAATTATAACCTCAACATACCTCTGTATTCAAAGCCATGAAACACAAACCTTTTACACATTTAATGTCATAAGATTTTTATGGTTGGTTATTTCTAAAAGTGACTTCAAAATTTTAAAATTTTCCTTTGGATAATTGGATCTAGATACACATCTTATGCAATTAAGAACTTTTGGAAAATACACAGAGGGAGATGCAAAACACCTTACACTTCCTAAAGACTTACATATAGTTTCTTAAAAATTGGTTTTTTTAAAGTTAAAACACAGAGGCTGGTGGAGTACATTCTAACACTCATGTTCCCTTTCGTTTTGCTAATTGCAGCCTCATATCCCTATTTAAGGGAACCTTGATAACATTCACTATCTGCTCACATCTTGTCACGGAGCAGAACGGTCTCTTATTCTTTAAATGGAAGTTTTGGAACATAAAACACATTCCAATAAAAGTGAACAGAAAATTATGAATTCATTAAACTACTTTGGTATCTTGTGCTATATATAATATTTATACTCCAACTACTGTAAAATATGCTTTAATATCTTTAGGCAACTCTAAGGACTTAAATATTTATAAAATGGCTAAAGATAAAGTATAGCTCTCTTATTCCTACATACAGATGATGTAAGGCATGCAATCAAAGACAATAACACTTTCAACCCATTTGTCATCTTAAAGGAGCCTTTCAACTTCAGATCCCTTGTGTGCAATCTACATAAGAGTTGTTGCCTACATAGGCAACTCCAGAGGAGTTTGCTCCTTAAAAACTACCAAGAGTGCTATACTTCACATAAAACAGGGTTTTCTGAAAATGGAGACAAAACTATAAATTTGCAGGGAAAACAGCTCCAAGTGGGGCTTCAAAATACTGCTGTATTTATCTCTGGGACATCTGGGAACAGGAAGCATTTTGATTTAATATTTCATAACATAGAGGCAATTGCTTCCTTGCCTGGTGTATAATTAATGCTCATAAAAAGAGTGCGTTTTTTTTATTCCTCAGCATCAGAAATGCACAAAATAGTACACCTTCATAATAGGGGGTTTGCTTTTGAGATGTTTAACGGCAAATAATAATAAAACTGAGATACCATAAATTTATAACAGTTTTGGGATGCTTAAATATAGTTTAAGTGTGAGATCACATATTTGAAGTACTGTATTATCTACCTCCTTAGTCCCATTTTATTTTTTTCTGTCTGAAGCAGAACATATCTTAAAGTAGAAGAAGAAGAAGTAATTGTGAAAACTTAAAGGTATTTGTGCTAGGACCTTACAGAATTTCTTAAATACAGAGAAATTGTGTCAAAGGAATGTGTCTCTCCAGCTATTCATCCAACACATTTTTAGTGTTTTATAAGCTAAAGAATTGAAAAATGTCTTTTCTTTAATAGTTTTTCTCTCTTTCCTGGAAAACTTAGAGAAGGGTGGGAAACCACTTTGTGTGTGCAATTCCAGTAGGCAATATTGGTGTCCAGCTTTAAGGAAAGGTATAAAAAAATATGAAGGATGCTGCATGGGATCCTTCCTGTCAAGGGTTTCATGTGAACTGGAAGCGTAGTCAGTTCCTAACAAAGCTGGTTTCTACAGCACAGGAAAAAAGTTAAGTGAAAAGCCTCTCTCCAACCCAGTCTCTTTGGTTTATTTAAGTCCAAATCTTGCAAAGACCTGCACATAATCTAACTCTACACAGGTGGACAGTTTCATTGAAGTCAGAGAGATTTATTAACCTGTATAACATTGAGCACATAAGTTTTGGAACAAGCAAGGCATTAGATTGTAAACTTGCCAGGGCAAAGGCCATATTTTATTCTTGTATATATCAGGACTATGACAACAAGCTCTTAATTCCATCTAGAGCTCCAGTGTGCTACCATAAAATAAATAACAGCTATCAGCTGATCCATCTAGTTCAGCAGGATAAGAAATGATGTGCATGTTGCAAATAGGTAATACTGAGTTATTTATCACAGCGACCTGATCTTCAAAAATTGGACTATTTTTTGTGAGTAAATAGTGGTATGGGACATGTCTGGCCCTCATCTCATATTTCAGTTATTAACTTCATTACTTAAGATGGTCAGCCTTTGTTTTGAAAAGTGCTAATGAAACCAAACTACAACAAACACTTCAAATTTCAGTTAGCTAAAAAAATAATCACTCAACCAAGTAGAAAATGTTGTTAATTGGATCATTATTATTTTTGCAACAACTGATGCTAACAAAAATACAGGAAACATTCAGAACCCAGAATAAAAACATCCTTAATCAGATTTTAACTCCTACTCTAAACTATCAGTGCTGCAAACCAATAACCCTGATGTCAATGCAAAAAACCATTTTTGAAAATGTGACTGGTAGGATTGATACTGTCTTGGAGAACACCTTTCAAAACATCAGTGTGAATTAGGTAATTATGAACGAGCTTTAAGTATAACAAGCATTCTGCAGTCTAAAAGACACTGATATACAAAGACACTCCGGAATCTAAGTGTTGAAAAGAATAAAGCTAATGTCATAGCTCATTTTGACACTTTAAAAACTACCCCAAATCTTTCACCTTCTGCCAGCACTATTCATTTATTTATTTTTAATATTACATCTACACTTAACATTCTACATTTACTTATAAGCTTTCCTAAGGAGTTCAAGTAGCTCCTTAAATTCTGCAATTATTTAGTGCCACTAAACAGAGTTTGATTTTCTGTATTTGAAAGTAAGGTTCTTTATTCTTATGTTTTCATGAAATATAACAAATTAAACATAGGACTGGAGTTGCCACAGAATACTGAATTCCATAAAAGTCTAAAAATTAACTTCATCTATGTTTATCCAAAGCTATATTCTGAAATATTCATTTTAAACCTTATGACTTTAAAATAAACTAAACTCCCCTCCTTCAGGAATAAAACTCTTGCTTTGAATTTATAAAAAGTTTTCTCTAACAGCATTGAAGTACAGTTATCTCCAAAAATGGACCAAAACCTGTGCTAACAAAGCACCTCAGACATTATTTATCCTTTCCCCTTATTTACTATTTTTCTCTAATTTTCAATCTCAATAATATGGTTGTTCTGCCTTTTGCTAACTAACATTTCAGAGATAAAGAAATCAAGATTTATTCATCAGCAGAGGTGGAAAAGAATATATTATCTGCAAGCACAATGGAAAGTAGATCTGAAATCAATTTTACTAAGAAAATTCTTGCAGCAAATTGTGAGACTAAGTTCATAAAACTTTGCAATGATATGAGATTAATTATCATATGTGAAATAAGTTTTATAAAACTCTGTGGATGTTTCTGTCCTTTCAATTAAAGTTTAGGACAGCTCCAACAAAAGGTGACAATGAAGTGATGATTTTTAAAGGAACTAAATCAAATGAAATTAAACTTGTACAGGGCTATTTTACTTTGTGCAATCTGTTACACTTGAAAGGCGGTGTGTAAAATTCTGAATATGTTTACTTGATTTTATAGGATTTTCTCCAGAAGAATCCTGCCATGATGTATGAAATGTATTACCCAGGAGTTCATCCAATCTTCATGTTTTGCTCTTTATTCTTTCTTGTTGGAGGATCTATTAGGAGAACTGTAAATGAAGACCCTAAAAAGATCTCTCATGTGTTGAAATAGTGTTCCTAGGGAAAATTCTCATAAGTTGAAGTCATTCAGAAAACAGCTGCAATTGTTACTTTGCTGAAATACGTCTCCAGTGCTGTACCGTGATCTGTCTTAGAATGTCTGTGGACAAAATGTGACTATACAGCCTCCCCTTTCTGTACTTTAGACCTGCTTGGAGCTATAAGATCACTTTTCTTTATTGTTTAGTAAGTGTTTTTTAATGAAATGTACTACTCTTATTATATAGGACTCAAAATAAGCTCTAAATCACTATCCAATAAAAGAAAATTATTGAGTTGGATATCTAAAGTTACTACCCAGAGGCTATTCTGGTACAGTATTTATAAATCTCTAAACAGTTAGGTATAATTGTCTTTCTGGGTTTTGGGAAGAAAGCCAAATAGCAGCTTTAGTTACAACTGAAGATAAATATTTTGTGTTGGGCCATGTTCATCTGGTGGATAAAATAACAACTAAATTCCAACCAAGCAGGACTCTAAGAAAAAACCCAAGAAACATGAAAAATGAAGTGGGAATAGTCAATAGATGATACTTGAGGAAGAAAGGATGGAAATGCCAACAAAATGAAGGAAAGGAAAATTACTGGAGGTTTCCCAACTTAACAGCCAAGGCAGAACCCATCCAAAACTCAGTCCTCTTGGGTGCTTTGGAAAAATGTTATGATTGAGGAGCACATATTACGGCTATGGATCTAATATTCTCTGGTCTGCTCTCCAAAATACTTCTTCGAAATAATGAAATAATCTCAATTTCTGTTTGAGAGAAGAGAATGAGAAACAGAGAAAAATAAAAACCAATCTCCAGTACCTGGGGGTGACCTTTTTCTCCAACACAAACATACACCTCTTTACAGATCTTTCTAGGAAGACAATCAGTCAAGATCTATAAGAGGAAATCAAGATAAATGCAGGGCTGTCTTGTCACAAATAAAATATTTGGTTGAGTTTTTAAATAATTTTGTGAAGAGGTGGGCCAAGCTCCCACTTTGCAGCACTTTGTACTCCAAAATGTGAGATATCTTAATGAAACAATAGTTTGCTGAAGCTTCAGCGGGAAACACTGTGGCTCTGTCCTTGGAATCTAGGTTCTAGGTCTCCCAAAGACAATGAACTGCCCTGATGATTTCCAAAAGCTGGTTTTCAGGACATTAAAGTCTGCACCAGCCCTAACCTCTAGCAAGCCTATGGAGTTGCCCAGTCAGCTTTGAAACGATCAATGCAGACAGCCCTGAGAACACTTTCAATGTGAGAACTTTGAACAGCACAGGTTTAATTTGAAAGAACTTGTTCTTGAGTAGAAGTACACTCTTTCTGTAAAGGAGACCAGAAAATCCTTTCAGAACTGTTAGTGAGCTTTTCTTCCAAAGGAAGACAGCTTGTTTGCACACACGGTCCTGTGAAGCCATGCATTTGGTCGTATGTTGCCAGACAGCTGATGATGAACATCGATTTGACAACTTAGATAGTTTACTGCCATCCCCTCTGGATATGCCAGGTCATCTGGTCCAGATGATTGTTTTTTTCCTGTGTCGTGGAACTTTGATTTGGATTTTTCTTCTGTGGAAGGTCAAGGCAGAGTACTGTGCTCGGATAAGATGCAGTTCTGGCCGGATCAATTACAATCCAAGATGGGAAAGCCAGAGGACAAAAACATTGCAGCAGTACTTATAAAGGTCCAGATAATTACTGTTAACCAGTTCAAAAACCTGGGGATATTTTAACACCATAAGGAGATACTATCAAGTTTTCATTCTGTATGAGAATGGCTGTGTGTGTTTTAAGTTCATCTTGAACTAGCAATATGAAAATCCTTTGTTGATGCAAATCAGATGAATTCAGAGCTGATTTTTCAGCAGTTAACTTAATCCATTGGGAATTGCCAGCCCTATTGTTACAGACCTTTCCCTTTCAGCAAAGTTTGCTGTCATGTGTCCACCCACCTGTTCTTCTACAAGGTCTTTCCTCTTGGATTGTACCTGGGTTCCTTTCAAAGCTATGTCCCTGCCTGGAAAGGGCATGTTTGGATGGATACAAAGGGTTGGCTAGTGATGGATCTTTATATGCCTACGACTGAGAGTGACTTTGGTGTTAAAGCAGGTGATGAGGATGCAGTACTAGGAAAAAGGGAATGAAATCCCAGAATTTGTGGATTCTTTTCCTGCTACCACTTTAAAGCAAAGAAGTTATGGATATAGGCCTTCAACACTTGCCAATTATTATGGCCTGTTTGATGGTTAAATAAATTTGCACCCATCTTGTACTGGTGTCATCTTTTGCCTAAAGCTGAAATGAAATAATCACATATACAAACTAGAAAGATCCTTGCATATACAATTAAATGACTGTATTTTTTTTTCAGAAATGTAAACATAAAATATATATCAGGTTTTCATATGAGATTCCACTGCTTGGTGACTACACAACCATATATATAATACTATTTAGTTACTCAGAATAGCAAGGGTCAGGTATACTGCTAAATCTCTCACCAAAAATCTTGCAGCTCAGCCCATATATCTCTTAGACTGCTCACATATTTTACTACTTCTCTTTTCAACACCCTGTCACAGGTCAACTGACCTTCTGCCATACCTCCAGATTTTCTGAAGTCACTGTTTCTGATGATCAGTAACAGAAGTAGCATAAAAGAAAAACACAGAGGATCTGAAGCATGATGTTGATGAGGATGTCTTAATTCAAAATCATACATTAAGATCTAGAAAAACTCAGATTGGCAATACTGGAAGTTTGTATCAGCCAATGTGTTAAGGATAAGCATGTCAAGCAATACACGAATGTAAAATGACAACTTGCTCTTTAAATAAAGGTACTTAATTGCCAGTAAGAATCTGTGAGTTTTTTCTAATATGCTGCTTGTTGACCAGCAGAAGTTGAATCACCTAGTTTATGTAATTGTCATGATAGTTGTGCCCACCGTATGTTTAAGCTGCATTTCACAGACAAAAATGTCACATTGCATATAATTTCCAGCAAAGTTTGTGCTATCTGCTGATCTAACTGCTTCTGACAGTCTAATCATTTTGTTCAAGGTCTTTCATGAAAATTTACTGTATTGAAAGGAACATAACCAATTCAGGAGTTGTGGATTTCATAAACAGAGAATTTAATGTGAAGATAATTATTTTCTGAAGCAACTGGGCTTGCAAGAACCCCTCCTTACTCAGTGCTCCCAATTAAAATAGGCTGCTGGTTACCTGCCTTACGTCATGCCCTGTTTCCCTAGAATAGCTATGGAAAAAGACACCTTTTATTTTTTAACATGCAGTCTGGTATTTACCTGAAGAATTGTCAAAAATTTCTAAGAATGTTCTCACCTATTGCTCCTCTGCTTCAGCAACATTTAAGAGGGCTTGAGGGATTTGGACTATGGCCAGTGTACACTTCCCGACCTACAGGGGCTATTGCTGTAGCAGCAACCTGGGTATTAGAGAGTCACAGAACAATTCGGTCTGGAAGGGACATCCGAGGGTCTTTGGTCTAATTTCCTGCTCCAAGCAGGGTCAACTCTGAGGTTAGATCAGCTTCTTTGACCTTTATGCAGTCAGGTCTTGAATACCTCCAATACCTCCAAGGATGGAGGTGTTCATGTGCACAAGACTGGATATTGATGAGTTTCTCTATCCTCACTGTGATCTGACCCTGTGTACCCCCAGAGGTAAAATACGACCATCGAGTGCTGGGAATGTCTCTAACTTCTGAGCAAAGATAGAAAATTCTCTCAGACTGTTCGTGCTCAAGAAGAGGTTCTTGACTATTTTAATTATGTGTGTGATAGTAGAGAGATTCATCAAAGAATAGCCATTAGCCAGGTAGTGAAAGTACAGACTTAGTTTTGAGGCAGAGAATTTCAAATCCCAGGCCTAAACCACCAGAACAAGGAACCTCTGTGCCTGTCTTCCACTTCTGCAACAAGTTTCCTAATCATGACTATAAGCTATCAGAGTGTGAGCAAGTCGGTTGCACAAATTTATGAGGAAAGAACTCTAAAATATTTGGGGTTGAATTATTTCCAGACCACAGATTTGAAGCTTTCAACACTCATGGGATTGAAAATAATCAGTTTCTTCCTTTTCTTCTCTAAATCTCTATCCGTAAAATTGTCCAATTTGACTTTGAAAACATCAAGCTTTTAGCTTCCTGGTACAATTTAATTCCAGTATTAAATTCCACTATTTTATAGCTGATTCTAAGAAAGAATTTTCTATGTTCAAGTTTCTATATTCGAGAAGTTACATTGCAGCCTCTGAGTTTTGGCACACAATTACTATTTCCTGATTAGAGTGTAAGTAGGAAAACCTGAACTTAATCTTAGTTCTCATAGTCCTTGAGGGAAAACTATCTCTAGATCAGGCTCACAGGGAAACCTGCAGACCAAAGCACAATCCTTTCCACCCACATTTACAGCAGAACTAGATCCAGAGGGAATATTTACTGCTGCAGTTAATAGGTTTATCAAAGGTAGAACTTCAGCTGCATAAGCTGCAAGACCCTTCAGGGATGGGAAGATGATTTTTTTTACACTGATGGTCTTTGCCAGGGTGCTTATGACTGCTTTGCAGCTGCTTTGCACAGGCACATATGGTGTAAAATAGCCTTTGGCTACCTATGAATCAGTCCCCTACTCTCAGGAAAGATAGAAAGATTTTGTTCAAGGTCCTTGAGTGGGATGAGTACATGTCAAATCATGGGAAGGAATCAGCTTTGAGTTAATTCTCAGTGGCTTCTTGAGCAAGAAGGCGCCAAAGCTGTAAAGAAAATTTAAAGTTCTTATATTTTATTTTAGTTTTTGGCTTGTCTTACTCAAGCTTGTATTTTCTCTGTAGTCTAAACGTTTTTTACATAAAAAGAAATTTTGTTAGACAGAAACTTTAGGTATTCCAAAGAATAACTGCAATTTATCATCGGTTATATAATAGCAACTCACCCTGTAAAGGAAGCCACAGTGAGAAAACGACATTTTTATATATTATCTATGAAAATTGTGAAATGAGAAAAAATGCCAGTTTCATGTTCATTCATTTTCCCTCTACAAGATGTGCTTTGTGATGTAGCAGAGAAACTACGTGACTGTCCCTTTAAAAGCCATCATCCCAATCAGCAGGTTTAACTGTCAAGCAAGCTGATGTAGGGCTCTTTGAATTACTGAGTGAGGGATATTCCTCCTGCCAGGTCCTGTCCCCTGTAGGCACTGCAGAGAAGTATTATAGGGCAGTCCTTACCTTGGGAATTAGCCTGCAAGACCCCAATGCTGTCATCAAACTGCATAGATTTGATGTTGAGTGACGCCAAGATGCATTCCTTGTCCTGCAGCGAAGCATCATCAATATTATTCTGATTGGCTGACAGGATAACGCACATGTCGCAGAGGTTGATGTTGACAGCCCTTAAATCAGCCCGACTTAATGGCGTACCCTTCGGCACAGGGAAAAAAAAGGGGAGTGCAGAAGAGGAAAAAAGAAAAACAAATTAAAGATTGAGAAGGAGCTTTGGGAAATTATTTAACAAGTATCTTTTTTATGCTCTGACATTAAGCTGGTCTAACTATGTGCCAGGGAATAGGAGATGTGTGCTAATCTAAAGGGTAGTTGGTGCTGATGGCAGCATTTTAGGTTCAGTCTCAATACTCAGTCAAGCTATTACTAACAAACAAGAAACAGGAATAATGCCAGCATTCTACATCTCATCGGTGACTTGAAATTGTCTTGATTTAAGTTGCTATCATGTGGCAACCTCTGGCTCTCTGAATGTAACAAGGGGGGTGTTTTAAATGTCTATTTATCTACTACCAAGTCACAATGGTCTTGGGCAAAAGAACAGCAATTTAAACAGGAAAGCATTATGTGTCCTGCACATTTGAAATGCAATCAGGACAAAGCTACTTCTTCTACCTAAAGCAATACACAGAAAAGGTTAATCCTTTTCAAAGCATGCTTTCGGTGCTTCTGGAAGGAAAACACACTGAGCTTCAAAGCTGCGTGATTAAACTCTCTGAAACAGAAACAGGACTTTATCCTAAAGTGCACAACTTGGGCAATGTTCCCTGTTCCACAATCCTCAATCAGAGAATGGAATCATTAAAACAAAATGATGTGGGTAGCCTGTGGATTTTTTTCATAGTTAACAAAGCTGAGATATGACACTTAACATGATATTTTTTGTTTAAAATTACACTTGCCTTTCACATTCAACAGTCCACAGCTGCACTTGCAGAATATTAAGTCTATGTCACAGAGGCTGTGAGGTCCAGGAAATACACTTTTTTTATGGGAAACTAGATTCTACTTTGCTGCTTCGCATGGTTTGGTACCCAAAGACCCCAATGATGAGGAGACATAGCTGTTCCAGGGTCATGCAGTGACTTGTATAAAATCAAGTCAAGACCCTAGTCTTCCATCTCCTGATCATTCATAGTGAATATCTCCTGAACTCCACCGAGAGTACTCAATGCAAAAGTGAATTTAAGATGCACACAGTGAAGGAAGAGCTCAATTCATATTCAGTGACTGCCAGCCTAATTATTCCATGAAACTTTCAATAATTTGAGGCTTGAAACCTTGTGAAAAACAGTATGTATCAAACAGATTTGATTTCATTATAAACTGCTCCAAAGTTAGAGTATGATTATTCCAGGCACCTTAATCCTGCCCTTTGTGCCTGTACTGTGCACCAAGTGAAGCAGGATTCCTGTGGGGAAAAATAATATGCAATCATGTAATTAATTAAAGGCTCACTCCTAATGATTTTATGCAAAGGGACAGAATTAAGGCTGCCTAAGGATATTTAAAATTGGCATCTGCCTACTTTTTAAGAGTTTACTCAGCAGCTGAAAGGCCTCTTTTAATACAGACTTTAAATTCCACTTTTTTTTTTTTTTTAAACCAGAACAAATATTTTTATATTCAGCTGTAACCACATCTCCATCAGATACCAGCAGCAAGTTTTACCTAGTGAACCCAAGCAGAGAATTATGAAAGTGGCCTCCCTTTAACAGGTTCCTACAAGTTTCTCAGAAACTTAAGCACATTTTTAAATTAGTATAATTAGATCAAAAAATTGCTGCTATTTTTAACTTTAATATCACTATTTTGAAGCAGATGGGCTGGGAAAAAATTGAAGAAACAGTAATGAAGTCTGTGTGGTCTTCAGAACCCTTGATTACTATGTAAGATACAATTCCTTTATAAAATTCTGTATTTTTAAAAATGTATCAACAAACTATTTCAGCTGTTCAAGTCAAAATTAATCTAAAGCAATTCTGAATTTTGGTGTAAACTGGAGAAAGTAAAGCTGGGGAAAGTAAGTAAAGCATTTCCTTAATGCCTCTTCAGAATTACAACTTTGCAAAAATGCATTATAATAATAGATACACATTATATAGTGGAAGCAGTAGCAGGATTCTATTCTGCTCAATAGTTCAACAGTATTATGATTTAATTCTGATTCCCTAGTCTCCAGCCTTCACAGAGACTGGAATTAAAAGGAATTGGCAGAAAGAGGAGGATATTAACTGACCAAATCTGATATTGACACCATTTTTGTGACAGCAGAGAATCTTGTGACACCATCTGTTGGATCAGGTTACAGAAAAATGCCAAGGGCTAACACTAAAACTGCATTTACAGTAACAAAGACCTACAGTCTGAATTAATCAAAAAGCCAAGACAGTCCTTTCATTATATCTCTATTTTCCCAGTTATTCAGTTAAGGTTACACCCATCATCAATTTATTTATTTTTAACTGCTGAAATGAAATTATTAAGAACTAATACACTCATAATTTTTCATTCTTAAAAAAAAATCTAAACTAATTTTACTACGTAACAGGCTGGGCATTTTCTTTCATACTTATACCATGGGCTCTCATGTGTCATTTACAGCTATGGTCACCTAAGATCACCTGCTTGGGGGGCTTCATTTGTTAGTCCTTGAGCTCTTGGTTCTACATTTTGGTCATATGAGTGAATCATAATGATATCCAGTTTTAGTGGCTGTGCCTACTCAGATCAATAGGAGCTTTTCACTGATTTAAAAAGGGTCAGGGTTTGGCTGTACTTCCATACAGGACTCTGAACTGAAATGCCAGGGCAGTGTTCCTTATAAAGCAGGCCAGTCCACAGGAAGTCTTTATGAATACATATAAATATTACGTAGACAGAGTAACAATAATTTTTTCAAAGGTTTTGTGGGTATAAAAACATAAATAATATCATAAATAACTACTGTCATTCTGTCAGGGAAATCACAACATCAGAACTGGCTCCATGCAGGGCACTACAGTGAATGTTCAATACATAACACAGCTAATACATCTGATAGAAGCTGAAATTCATCCGATAAGGATGATGAGGAACCAAACACTGCAGCAAATATCTTCTAATAAGGTCTCACAGGGCTCTGTTTTCATAGACACAGTAAAGGGAAAATCTAAGTCCTCAGGCCTATAAGCCGACAAAAGTAAAAAAGCCTAAGATCAAAGTCAATACGAATCTGTCCAGTTGGTGTCCTAAATAACAAAGTATCAATAATATGGCTTTTGAACTTACAGGCAAGATTGAAACCTTGGGGAAGTTATGCAGTGTCTCCCATTCCCTTCTCAGGTATTCAAGTGAACCCACAAACACAATGTGCTTGAGTTCATGGTAGTGAAAGTTGCTGGCTCGTAATGGCATCACTAAATTTCTTAATCCAATCAAAGCAGATTTAACATCCCCAAATATGCAAACGACTACATGCCCACTTAAAACTGTCATCGCTGCTTCGCTTCGAGTCTAAAAAAAACAAACAAAACAGAACAAAAAGAAAAGGGAAAAATGAAACAAAGGGAATCTTAAATCATATATTGAGCTTAAAACCAGGAAAATTACAACTGTCAATACTGTTCATGCACAAAGAAGCAGTTTGATAACAGCTATTCATTTTATCCTTAGTTTTATTTCATTAAATGTGCCCAGCAGAAAAAAAATTGTTCTTGTTTTCAAATCCTTCAGCATTTAGGAAGACATTGTATTGGACCAAATTCTTGTCCTGTGCAAGTTTCTGTACATGTGTACTGTGACTCTGGTTACAAAGTACTGTAGGTTTAGCTAAGGATTATAGAGGAGAGATGCAAAATCATGCCCTAGTTGACAAATCACTAGCTGGCTTTTTTCCAGGACCAATTTGAAAAGGAAGATGTTGCGTGTCCAGTGCTCCTAGTAGGGTTTTCTGATATTACTCAGATCTTGTGAGTTGAGGACCATAGTTTCTTAAAGTCAAAGCTCTTATTTAATAACAATGTTGTTTCCCTGAGAAGGAATCCTCAAATGCTCTATACTGCTCTTCTTTACCATAGACGCCCACTCTGTGCAACAGAGCTTCTCTCATTGACAAAATAAAAGTGCTAGTTTGTGACTAATACTAAATTTTCAGGCCAACTGGACTTATTGGTGAAAAAGGTCTCATGGAGAATAATTAAACAGTGTCCAGAATTATCTTCTTTCTCAGCGTTGTGCTAATTTCAGCATTGTTTAGTTCAGTTGAGCAGCCAACTCGAACACCAAGATGATGAAATAGAGCCACATGGAAAAAATTACCTTAATTTCTGGAGCCAGTCTTGGCACTGCTGTGCTCCATCAAGTAGCCAGAGAACCACTGATACCATATTGCCAAGAAAATGAACATTCTGCACCATTACACACAAGTTTTGCCAATGAACAAAACTAAAACAGTGGTGAGCTGCAAAATTCTCCTCTACTTATCCACAGTACATATCATTTCTCTAAATTACAGAAGCGTGGTGGTGTGCAATTAAGATTGGAATATGCAGCAGATATGCTCATTATGTCAGAAGAATGGGAACTCTGATTAGAAGTTTTCTCATCAGTTAAAAAATGCATGAGCTGTCAATTTCTCCAGGGCAATTACACTGAGTTTCATCCAGCTTGACCAAGAGTCATCTTGGCCCTTCAAAAAGCAGAAGACATGAGCAATTCCTCAAGTGAAGCATGTAAGTTGTGCCACGCCTCTGCCCATGTGTCTGGAATATTCAGACTTTACAAGACAGAGACCAAGTCTTGCAAGCAGGTATGTAAAAAATGTCACTCCATAGATCAGGCATAAATCTGTATGTAGTCACATATAGGAGAAATCCCTTCTTACTACCTGATACTGCTGGAATGTTGCAGAGCCAAAACAGACCTTGGGCAGAAAAAGTAACTCTTTTCTGACTGGGACATCATCAAGTACCAATTAGAAGACAACCTGGGAAATCCCACCATCTTCAAATTATGCACTATTATGCACAATTTATATTTGTATGGTCTCTAAGGACAACATTAAATTTGCATAGATATGAATGTAGACATAAATTCTGGACTGCTGGTTTGAAAAGGTGTAGGGAAGCATTTTGCTGGCAGTGTTTTTACCGGTGATGATGCATGAAGCAGAAAGAACCTGGACAGAGTTGCAGATTCACATGCTGATAGTGGAAAAAATCAACATGGCATAACCAAGAGATGATGACTGAGTCACTCCCCTGCACCATTTATGGAGGAACACTTTTCAAAGTAGGGCAGCATGTAGTGTGTCAGCTAAAATGTGTTTGTACCACGAAGGAGGATTTCTATCTCTATTACAAAGTGTTTTACAGCAGGGCTGCCCCCCTTCTTGCTTGCTGATTACAAATAAATGATACTATTTAAAGGTGTTCAGGCAAACTCCATCTCAAAGCTCCATCTCTAAAATTTGGAATTTACTGGCTTGACTATTTAAACACTGATGTTGCAATTCCAGGCAATGTCAGTTATTACAGAAACCCCCAAGGAGAACTGGAGACAAGCTTTTAACCCCTGATTGCTAGAATAACTGGGGCTGTCACCATCACTGGCTACTCCATGCCACAGTGCAGGAAAATCTAAGAGAGCAGGCCCGGGAAAAGCTTTATGAAGTGCGACAAAGTGAAGATCCACAGGAGAGTTCATTTCAAATATAATCAGTTTTGCATACGAGATCCGGGGTTAGTTACTTGCTACTCTTAGGTATGAGTACATGAACACAAGTGGCATAAACTTTCAAAATAGACTGTGATAGGCCTCCTAATTATTTTTAATGACTTTAGTCAGTTTGATGGTTTCCCTAGCTAAAGAAATGAAACAAATATAGACAGGGCTCACTGCAACATGCTAGAGTCAGAGCAGGAGCACTACTTGCTCTGGCCTATTTGGGCATCTTGAAATATGGGGAATTGAGAGAGAAGTTCTAAGAGAGCAAAATGAATAAAAATCAATTAACAATAATTAATAAATCATCAATTAATAAGAGGTATGTCAAAACAACACTTGTCTACATTAGACTAATTTCTTCTTTATGTAAATAGAAAAGTAGGTTATTTAAGCATTTAAGTATTTCTAATCTTAATTCTCTAAATATTTAAATCAAATACACAAATTTCAGTTTATGAAAAAGGAATTCCCTATACTGGATGAATTTTTATTGTTGCACTGGGCATAAAGATTTCTGTAATCAAAATTCTTTAATCAAAATCCTTGCTGCAGGTTCATCACTCTGCACTCCTGATTTCAATACACTGAATTTTGTGAGAGTACAGACTAACTCATTCATCCATTAGCCATCAATTCTATGATTTAAATAACCTTTTTTCAAACACAACTTATCATCAATACCTACCAAAATGACCTTTTCGATGTCTTTGGCTGGACACCAATGAAACATCCCTGTGGAGTCGTATTTTTTCACGTTGGCATCCATATTGTCAATCTGCTCGTTGCCAGGAATTAACAAGGGGTCATGCCTGGGGAGAAACAAGTTGAGGACAACATAAATGGAAAATACTATGAATTATGGATGGAAAGATATCCCAAGAGCTGTGTACAAAGAGGGATAAAAGTAAAAAAAAATGAAATGTATTTACACTTTAACATGCTTTCAATAAAGACATTATTAAACAAAAGCTGGATATAAACAAAAAATTTAATTCTTAAATTTTGGGTGCCGTTTCAATGACTTTCTATCCTCTTCTATACCAATAAGCATTTAATTTTAAATAGGGTTTTCTGACACCACCACAACCACATAAGTAGTTTTTTCTTTCCAGTCCCGCCCCTCTGAAATACATATCCAAGTTCCTATAGGCATCTGCAATGAAGTAGAAGGGATAGGAACAGAGCCCCATGCTGACTGAACGGCATAAGTATGGAAAGCCAATTACTTGCTTTTACCACATACAACTTCTGACGTGATGCTCTTCACAGTAAAAGCTTTAACAGGCTGCACTTTAAATATTTTAGCAATTTGCCCAATCATATTTTGCTTTCCCAAACTGAAGCCCTTTAAAGATTCAACAGTATGTCATTTTAGAGCAGACTGACTAACAAATGCCCACATCTGGAATACATGATTTTAATACCAAACAACAATGTCCATTTCCTCTGACAACTCTACCTGTGATAACCTTCTAAGTGTTTCTGCGGCAACATTTTAAAGCACAAGGCTTCTCAAAGGAGAAGCAAATGAAAGACATCTTTATGAACTTGCTCTCCAGCTACATAGACATCTAAGCACAGACACAAAGAGCTCTTTAATTTATATGCTAAAATCAAACATTAAGCTAAGTACTAAGTGACTCCAACACTCTCACATGCTGGTGAAGACCCTTAAGTGACTGCATTATACAATAGTATTAGGAGAATTGTATTCACAAGGTACAGGGTAAACTGACCCTAAAATCATAACACTGATTTAATAGTGCTTTGTCTGGGAAGCTACAGTCTTTACCTCACGTTTTTGTCATGAATTGAAATATCTCAATATAGAATTGTAACATTTCAAAGAAGGAAGTATTTGCAATGTAAGAATATACTAAGCACTCTGAGACAGGTATGCAAATTTTAAAGCAGTTTGCCATTTGAAGCCTGTTAAAAAAAAGCCCATATTGTCTGAGCTCTTAAAACAGGAAAGTTTCCTGCTTTTAAAGCATTTCAATGAGTATGCTGTGGTGAGACTCTCTCTACTGCATGGACTGCTAAAGCAGACTTTGAACACAGTGTGTGCAATAGGTTAATTTACCTTGAACATGGTATGTTAAGTTACCATGCAACCAACACTTGCATTCCTATGAAAAGTATAAACTAAAATTCAGTCAGGGTGATCAATTAGTGTAATTTCATAGCCACTGATTGCAGACCAATCGGAATCAGTGGCAAATTCCCATTCATTTCACTAAAACAGGGTCAACTCCAAAGAAAGTGGCTCAAAAAAATGTTGAGAAACTATTAATACAATGTTACATTTAAAGGAGAATCTTTTGATGCTTTAAGACCATCAATGGCAAAGACATAAGTCAGACTCATCTAGAAAAAACAAATACTATGTTTTCAAAGTTTTAAAATTCTCTCAATAGAGACACATTTCAGTGATTTCACTGTAACCCACTGGCAGCAGAGAAGCCCTAGTGGACTACCTGGAGTCTCTGATCCTACTCCAAGCTGAATAATGACAGGCCTTGCAAAAGCGTGTTCCCTCTTTTGTAGGAAACAGAGATGAACAAGCTGTATCAAAGGGGTTTGTAGTTGTTTTGTTGGCTTTTTTAATTTCTACAAAAATATCTAGACTCTGCGTTCTCCTCCTCCATCCACCAGCAAGATGCAGCCATGGTAGTGTTGTGTGAGAGCTGACTGAGATGCTGCTCATTGGGCATACCCATCTGCTCAGAGCTGCAGCTGGTACAGTAAGAGCTGCAGCCATGAACACACTTCCATCTGAAGGCTGTGCTCATGTTCAGACAGCATTTAGTGGTGCTCTGTCCCAGCTATTTTTTCTAATGGAATGTGTGAGCCATATGTTTGCAAATAAGAGTTTGCCAAAAGATTAGGACTCTTCAGGAGTTTCCACTGAGAAAAGCTTTTCTTTCTGTTGTTTCAGAGTTAGGGGTTTTTTCCCCCAATACTTCAACTAAACATTTCTTCATGAGTTTTTCTAAAGGAGCACTGAAAAGTTCATTTTCCAAAAGCAAAGTTCACCAGTCAAATTACATTCTTATCCTTTATGAAATCAAGCACTTATAGGAAGGATTTTTCCCCTTATCCTTCATGAGAGGAACTATAATAAACCAGTTTTTAAAAAATGCCACATTTTAGTTTTGTAATCAGTGTTTCCTTTATGCTCTGAGATTTAAAATTAAACAGATGATCTGAAGTTTTAACATGAGTATTTAGCAATACGCTAATCCTAGACACAAAAATGATTCACAAAAATGATACGAATTGAAAGGAATGTTATAACAGAGCAGGTGGTATCAGATGTCTGACATCCAATTATGGTCAACTGCCTTGAGGTCTGAGGCAATTTTTAGAGTGTGAGTGCTTAAAGCCTAGCGTAATTCTTTAGGGCTTTGCATCCTAACAGGGAACATTCAAAGTAGCTTCTGCCAAGGGTTCATTAGAATATTTTAGACTTAAATATAAGTGCGCTGAAAGAAGAACAAAGCATATGAATCATCAGATATAACTCCCTGTTGAAGTTTTAGGTAACAAGTTGGGATTTTTTTCTTAAAAAACCTTTAGATTTTTGTCAGGTTTTGGTTTTGTTTTGGGCTTTTTTTTTTTTTTTTTAATCAATATATGCATTTATTTGCAGTATCATAGTGTCATAAACTGCTTAGACTCTGCTTTACTGCTTGGAGTATTGAAAGTGAGAACCTTAAAGGAAGCAAACTGGATGGGACAAACAACATGAAAGCATACTAAGAGATGTTATTGTACTATTAGTCCAGGATAGTGGATTATTACCTGAAGGACTCTGTGATACGACTAGCCACATTGTGTTTCACAATATGTGGGATTATTCATGTAAGTGTTTATTAGATTTAAATCTTTCTTTAATCAATGCTCTTTCATTCTCAGTAAAGTGATCCCTGAAGATGTCTCTGGACATTGGAAACTCTTCACTACTTAGGTCCAACTTTGTCCTCAGATGTTACTGAGTGTATCAGAAGATACACTGACTCAGGTATTTAAAAACTGAATTGATCACAAGAGTGATAAAATAGTATAACTACATATACACCCTCATTAATCTGAAGATCCAAACCTGTTTTGCAAATACTAAAAATTAATTAAGATAGACACACAAAGAGGCCAAAGCTGTCAAATCTGCCTAAGGCATTTGGACACCCACTTCCAATTAAAATTTATATTACACAAAGCATTACAGTTGTTGCCCTTACAGCCAAATCATGGACTGCATGTTTCTAGAGCCTCTCTGCCTTCTCATCCTTGAAGATGGCCTTGTCAAGTTGTGCTTCAGTCACATTGGCAGGTTACTGCAGAAATTCTTACAATCATGCTGCAGTCATTATGTTCTCCAGGGCTGCAAGGTCCTCTGATTCAGGAATTCAAGTCATAGGAAGAAATGCACTTTCTGTCAATTAAACCTCTAGTATTTGTTTTAATTGAGATGTTGGTTTTTATGACTTGCAATGGCCAAAGCATTTGGTCCTTCTGGCTAGGAAAAGACATGTATAGCCTTTATGGAAGGAAAGGAACAAAAGTTAAATTTCCCTCATCCATAACCCCAGTTTAAAAATAGCTTCTCTGGTTCTTATGGCAGATATTACATACGCATGACTTAAAATGAAGAGCAAAATACCATCTTTTCAAGGTTTTGAAGAGCATATAATGTCACTTATGTGCAATTAAACTTGAAAACGACGCTAAATGCCATGCTACAGCTGCAAACCCAAAGAGTCTGCCTGGAAGACAACAGCCTAAAGCAAAACCATGAATCCCACTTACAGCAAACCCACTGCAAGGAAGTCAACATTACATTTTAAAGAGTACTGCTTCCCTAGTACACATTTACAACCACTGCAAAATCCAGGTTTTTGAGTCTGAAACTTTTGTGTATAGACTGGGGATGGATAGAACTGCAAAGACCATTCAGGACTAAATGGCTGCCTCATTAAATGACTACTGTTAAACATACTGTTGTATTATATCACCCTTGCCTTAGCCCTCTTGCTATTATTCATATGCAATTGAGAACTAGAGCAACATACTGTCCCTGATCTGCAGTGGATCTGTGTGACCAGAAGAGGACCCTGGAGTTGTATGAAAATAAACTGTAATCTCTTAGTCTTTAAACATTTGGAAGACAATGTCTTGGTTAGTTTTTATTCTGCCCTCCAATATATATATTATATATAATATATATAATATTTATTTATATATATATAGTATATATATAAATATGTAATATATATTATCTATATTATCTATTACATATATTATATATATGTAATATATTGTATATATTATATATCTCCTTATATAAAGTCCATGCAAAACACACCTGAGAAAAACATTATTCATCTTTAACCTGTGTTTGTTACAGTCTGCAAGTGTGCCTTTCTCAGGTAGACATATCTGGATTTTGTGCACAAAAAGATGTTTAGCAGTCTCCTGCACAAGATTCAGGGTCTTTAGAGACACCCTGCCTGTGGTTCAGGAATTCTGAGTTTTCCTACCTGACTTAAGGGTTTGTGGGTATGTCTTTGCAAGTGTATGCACACAGATGCTTCATTTTAGGAGGAAGAAGTGGGTTTGCTGAAGGTAAGAGAGGAATTGAAGACATGCTAAGGAATGTCTCATGCCTTCAAAATTTCTCCTACAACTACCCTAACAAATTGTGGCAATTAACATGCTGTTAGTGTTAGATGTATGCAGCCAGTGCAGGTGCTAATAATTGAAAAAGCATTTAGAGCTTTTACACCCTGGCTGAATATTTCATGATGTGCTGCATGTTTCACTATTTACTCAGTGGGCCTCTGTCACTTCAATCTTCTCTGACTGCTTTGACTGGTGCTATAAAGCTCAACCAAGACAGAGTGACGGCTTGTCACAGGAAAACTCCACTGACTCCCGCAGCTCGCTGGGACTGGCTATGAAGGTTGTCACGACATTCTGATGGAATTCAGCAAATGTTTTGTGACTAATACACCCAACATTTGTCGGCTACCATTAGCCATTCCCTGTGACCCCGCAGTCTGTGTGGATGGCACTAAGTTGTAATGAGAATTTGTTGCCTCTGTGTGTTACACTAATGACACTCTCTCACTGATCTTTCCTTTCACAGGTTAATCAGAAACGAAATTTGTAAGGATTCAGTGCCCAGATGCACCAGGCTTTAGAGAATAAAATCCAGTGAGAGAAAGAAAACCTGTATTTTACTGCTAAATGCTTTCATTGACATATTCAGAAGCTATCCTAATATTACTACAACTGTCTTTTCCCCTAAATCTAGGAAGAAGACTATATCTAATACAGTGGTTGGTACCTAGCACCTTGTCCAATTTATGGGCTGAACTACAGTGTTAATTCTTCTTTCTTCCCTCTTGCTCTGCCCAGATGTTGCTGGTTGTATTATTCTCAGAAGCCTAACTGAAGATTTCCCATTAATTTATCAAGATTATTAAGAATGCTGATATAAAGCTGTTTACTGTAAGAATCTGGCTTTTTAAAGTATCTTGATACCTAAGGACATGATCAGAATATGCTTCTGAAGTATGAAGCCTCTCACATAACAAAGTAACAAAATATTTAGCTTTGAGACTTTTGCATACTCAATTTAATGAGGTGGAGAGAAGGTAGTCAATGTGTCTTTTAATATTTCCCATTTAGATCTTCTGAAGCTGCAGAACTAGCAATCTTTGAGAGGCAGGAGAATGTATGTGAAAAAATAATTTCTCATTTGTAAAAAATGAACCCACAGTAAAGTGGCATCATAAAATATAGGAGTGTTTTTGTCACTTAAAGGAAGTGTGTGACCTTATGATAAAAGCTACCACTATTTCCAAGTCAAGTTTATAAAAATACATTTTTTTCTTTAAACCCAGTTTTTAGCTAAAGAGCTTTTTCTTTCTATTGCCTTGATCTGAGTGAACCTTCTCTTACTCTGAACTTCATAAAAATAATATTTTTGTTCTGCTGGAAAATTCTCCTTTCCTTTCCTGACACTGCCCTCTCATCCCAAAAAGACTTGTGCAAGATTTCAAGTAATCAAAAAAAAAAAAAAAAAAAATTTATATCTATATACATATATATATAATCTGATGCTGTTCTTATTCCCGTGGCTTATAACACAACTACTGTATTGCATGGCCAGGGTTTGGTAGCCAGGGGGCTGCAGGGGTGGCTTCTGTGAGAGGCTGCCAGAAGCTTCCACCATGTTCAGCAGAGCTCCAAGATGGGCATGCTGCTGACCAAGGCTGGCCCAACTGGAAATGATTGTTACACCTTGGTGATAACAGAATTAAGAAGGGGGAAAAAAGTTATTGGGCAGATGTAATGAGGCCAGAGAAGAGCAGGGTGAGGACATTTGAGAGGAACAGCTCTGCAGACACCATGGTCAGTGCAGAAGGAGGGGCAGGAGGTGCTGCAGGCACCTGAGCTGAGGTTCCCCTGCAGCCCGTGGTGAAGCAGGATGAGATCCCCCTGCAGCCCATGGAAGAGACCCACACTGGAAAAGGTGGATGCCTGGGAGAAGGCTGGGACCCCACAGGAGGCCCGTGCTGGAAC
Source organism: Prinia subflava (assembly GCF_021018805.1). NCBI lineage: Eukaryota > Metazoa > Chordata > Aves > Passeriformes > Cisticolidae > Prinia > Prinia subflava. Next base: position 22,310,172 of record NC_086255.1, read on the forward strand.
CCCCTGGCAGGGACCTGCAGACCCATGGAGAGAAGAGCCCGTGCTGGAGCAGGTTCCCAGGTAGGACTTGTGACCCTGTGAAGGGCCCATGCAGGACAGGAGCAGCCTGCCCTTGAAGGACTGCACTCAGTGGAACAGTGACCCAGATTGGAGCAGTTTGCAGAGAACTGCTGCCCGTGGAATGGACTCACATTGGAGAAGTGCATGGAGAACTCTCCCTTGGGATGAATCCCACACTGAAGACAGGGTAGAACTCCTCTCCCTGAGCAGCAGGAGAAATGACATGTGATCACTGACCATAAACCCCACTCCTCATCTCCCTGCACCCCTGAGGGGAGGAGGTAGGGCTGGGAAGGAGGAAGATGTTTTAAGGTCTGTTTATACTTGTCATTATCCTGCTCTAATTTTGTTAGCAATAAATTCAATTAATACCTCTAATGCAAGTCTGTTTTGTGAGTGATCTTTGTCATTATGTCAACCCATGAACCCTTTGTTGTATTTTTTCTCCCCTGTCCAGCTCTGAAGGAAGCGAAAGAGGAACTTTTAAGGGTATCTGGCATCAACCAGGATCAACTCACTGCAGTCTTTTTGAAACCTGGGTACCATTCTTCAGATCAAGAAGCCAGTCTTTCAACTCAACAAAGAAATGGAAAGTGGACAAATTAAACAGGAAACCAAAGTTACCAGTCCCTGGTCTACCAATGGTGGCAGGAGTCAGGAGGAGCAGTAACAGATACTACCACCTATCATTTAAATAATTTAATTCTATAATACTGTTTAAAACTGGTGTAAGGCAACATGGTAAACACTGAATTACTCCTGTTGTTCATGTTGGTCATAGTGAACTCGTAAAACAGAACCAGGAAGTGAATTGTGCTATATAACCAGGTATATAACCTGCTGGGTTGCAGCTTGGTTATCATTGCATTGCATATTAGCACTGTATAAAATCTGAATATAAATTTGAGTACAAGATGGAAACTTCCAAGGCTGAAGGACATAAATATATACCATTGTTATGGTTAATCAGTGGGCTTTCACTTTTTCAAGCCTTATCTTCATGTCCGGTTTAAGGGAGTCATGGAAAATGATCAGTCAATTTATTTTATTGGTTTTAGCTTGAGAAATGCTTCCCTAGATCTGTCATCACTTTTTTTTTGTTTGTTTCTATGAGAAAGCTCACAGTTTCAGTTCATGGAAGGGCAGCACTACAATGGCAGAGGCAATGCAAATTCATGCTGAGTGGCACTAGCAAAAATGTGTATGTACATTTATGTATGTGGCTTAGTGGGTGGATGAGGAGATAAATGTGCACAGCCGTTGTTCATATACTTAAAATATTATATACAACTTCAGGAAAAAAGACAGGAGGTTTCCTCCTCAGCTTCAGATAAATAATCTCATTAGGCTTCTGGAAACGTATGCCAAAGAGCTCACTTTTTTTCTGTGTCATTTAGCTGGGTCTTGACAGTTTCTGTGCAAATTTTATTGTCTGGTTGGGAATTATTTTAGATCCTCGATCAAAAAAAATCCTCAGGCTTACGAAATTCTCCTTGGCAACACACTGAAAACCCAGTGTCCTCTGATGCCTCTGATTCTTATGTGATCAGGGACACTAATGATAATGACCCTTTGCTGAGTATGCTACTTGTCTAGAGGCCTATGTCAACTACACCACTACATCCAGAGTGGACAGGGACAAACTATTTGTTTGCTCTTCAGGCCCCTTGGGCCCTGTCATATGCTATTTGTTCTTGCATTAAGAGGTAGTTTGACTCAGCTGGGCTGACATTTCCTTCAAGTCAGTGTATTCCACTCATGCAGTAGCAGCTACCAAAGCATTAAGTATAGACTTGAGGCTCAGCAACAATCATTTAAGTGCCTTTTTTGATTCATATCCAGGGCTTTTCACATTTTTACTGGTCATTCGGAATCCAAAATGACACATTTTTTTTAAAACTAGCTTTGCTATTTGGTATTTAGGCGACATAGCCTCCTCACAGTTAACATGGCTGCTCATCAATAACACGCATCAGAACCTGCAAGTGAGATGATGAACAGGGACTGATATTGCTGCATGATACCAGAGGCATTGATTGGTTCCACTTCTCCACCTCATGAAGGACACCTGATACGTGATTACTTTCCCACTCACAGCCTTCCTTCCTTTTCCTTCCGTTTCCTATTTAAGTTTTACTTTTTTACTGTAATAGGATGCATTCACATCTTAACAGGAGGAGTATCTATTTTTTCCTGTGGGAGTTTCAGTTATTTTAAAAAAGCATCCATGCACTTGTGGGTTTAATGGGGCCGACTTTTGCTGATGCAAAACAGGTAAAAACAGTAATGACAATGCTGAGTATTTTTCTGGTTAATTTGCATTTGTAGGTATTGTTGGAATTTGAAAGATTTGTTTCTGATTCATTAGACTCTTCTAGTATTGCATCAGTGATTCTGCTCATGCCATTTGATGGGATGCAGCATTCAGTTAGACCAGTGACTTCCCAAATGTGAGTCTAGACCATCTGTGATGTACACAAAGAGCATTTGTATGTCAGTCGTCTCTTTAGATCAGTCAGTAATTTCTTGTAATGCAGAGTAATCAAAAAGATGTCATTAAAAAGATGTCTCCAATGTATCTATTCAGATCATATTTGGTAATTCAGATTTCTACTTTTCTGTTACTAAATCTCAAAAATTCCCACTCTTTGCCCAGCTCAGACCACTTGTCATGAGGTCCCAGGGAGTCCCTGTGATACCATTTCCATCTTCTGTTCTAATCCAGCAGTACAAGAAGTCAGAAAGTTTTGTCTTATACCATAATACCCTCTTCCCTGATGCCTCTGCCACTGTGGGAATCTAAAACCTACACAGCATTTCCAACATTATCTTAACTGTAGGGCTGCTCAGAACAATTTAGAAGCCACACTTTGGATTTAAGTTTATAAATGAATTTTTCACATATTTGTTGTTCCCATACTCCAGACTTCTTGTCTTCCAGGCTCCTTCTAGATCCTGTGGATCTAAAACCACAGCTGAGATAAAGTTTTCAAGTAGCCAGCTATTTCTGGGCAGGTGGGACTGGGCAAAGCTGACTTGAAAAAGGAGCTTTTAAAGTAAATTTAGGAAAAAACTTCCAAAGATAAATATCAGCTACAGGCATGACAGTGCTTTAGCTGATTTACCTCTTGGGTTCTTCTAGCTGACATCCACTAAAGATTTCTGGGCAGGAAAGCAAGTACCTGTCACTTTCTGTAATTTACAAGGATACAAAATAGCAGATAATACAGTCCACCTTTGTTTGAGAGAGGAGAAAAGAGTTTGACCATTACGAACAAAGCTTAACGGAGCTCTCTTCTGATTCAATCCGCTTTGTCTTTTTAGCACCTTGGACCAAAGTTAAGTCAGTGTAGATAAAGAGTAAAAGGAAGAGATGGTTGGGTCTGGGGAGAAGCTGAGGGTGCGAACACTGGGCTGGAGAATAAATTTAGCAGCAACAGAGAGGAGGAAGAAAACAATGTTTGGATTTGGAAGCCTGGCAAGTTCTCCACTCACCGCTCAACCTGTGTTTAGCAATTCTGATGTGCTACTGAGCAGACAGCTCAGGCTCAGGACGACTACTCTCCCTCAGTCCCTCTTCAGCAGGCAATGAAAGCAGGCTGTACTTTGAAAATCTTCCCCCATCATGCAAACTGACACAGGCATGCTTTTCAAAAACCCACAGCCAATCTGTTGATCATTACTTATTTACAAAGGCCTTCGGGCAGAAAGTCCTGTAAAAACCATACTTGATACGGTATACACTAGCTTTTTCTGCTTGTGGAAAAAAGTACCCCTAAGGCTACCTCAAACCATCACTTTCTATTGCACATAAAATGTACCATGTAACACTAAAGTATTTAATATATATGGTATAATATATCTACAGGAAAGGCATTTGTGTAGAAGTATGTTACCCTGTATTTGGTAATTTGATGTTTTGCTGAAGGCTATGACTTGAAAAAGCCTGCACCTAGTACAGAGGACCTGTCATCTCAGTACCCAAGAGCCAATAGAATAAAGAAGTACCCTTAAGCAGCAAAACTTTGACACAGCTTTGAAGCATATGAAAACAGTATAACTCCCCAGAATTATTATTACTCAAGATCAAAGAAATGAGGCATACTTTACATAGCAAACAGGGACAGTGTGTTCAGCTCCAAATGTTTCAGCTCTTTCTCTCTCTCTCTCCTTCTCTTTCTTTTTACTTTTCTTCCCTAAAATTAGAATCTGGGAGAAGGTGAGTGGGGGGAATCTCCACATTTCAATTTTGAGCAGTTAAAACAATTAGCACCAGATAGGAGGACTGTCCAAAGGTAAGTAAATTGACAACGATGCTAGCATGACAACTGGCACTATAAAAATGAGGAGTTTGCCAGTATGCTCATTTTATTTTTCCTCATAAACTGTAAACAAGCATGTAAATCAGTGTCATATGGGCAAGGCTGAGCTAACAGGAAGGCAGGGAACTTTTAATGATACATTTAACAGAAATAGATGGTCAATAGCAAAAAAAAAAGGCCCCAGCTGGGTGCATTTTCCCTCTGTGAATCAATCTCACTTTTGGTTCTGTAGTCTAAACAGAGATGAAGACGATTTGTGGAAGTTATGTCCTTGAATATGCCCTATATTGCAGAAACAATAAACAAATATGGATGCTTCTGTAACTGCCCAAAGAAAATTCCAGTCTAGTGACTTAAATACAAAGAGAAATATCACCTACTTGTATCCAGAATTGTTACAGGAACAAAATCATTGTCAATAATAAAAATCACAAGCGATTTTATTTATGGAAAGAACTATGTATTTGTATCAATTTTTTTTCACTTAACCTCTGTGAGCAGGCACAGTTATACACACATAAATCTCAAATTTCATGACTGTGTCTGTTTATACATGTAAATAAGTTTACATTTTTCTGTGTGTGTATATATACATGCACCCGGAGTGGAAAATCTCTGTTATGGTATTTATGGATACAATTGTGGACTGAGGGTCTAGCCTGGCAACACAGGATATGCAAAATCAGAACAGGAACAGCCTCCTTGAAAACTCTGTCTACTACAGGATCCCATTTTGACTGACTTGAGCAGATAAAAGGCCAAGCACAGTGAGATAGAATGCAAGTGACATAATATTTTAAGAGATTAGAATTTCTTTTTCAGTTCTAGTTTTAACAAATCTCTTAGAGGTAATTTGCCCTATGAAAGGAAACTACCTAATTATACAAAGGAGTACTACTGTAAAATAACATACACATAGCAACAGGGGAAAATATCACTAGCAAGATGCTGTTTTCATCACCCACTTTTAGAGTATACACTACCCTCTTAAAAATCCCTGTATTTCATAATTAATGTGCTTTTAGCTTGACTAAAACTGCGTTAGTTTTGAACTTTGCTTTGGCAAGTACATATATTATTAGACTTTTTCATCAGTCTAAATCAATTAACAGAAATTTGATTTCAATCGACAGGATAAAAGGAAGGTAATATTCAGGTTCATTTTTGATTGTGATGATACATCTCACATATGGCCTTAAGTACAGAAAACAGTACTCAGAGGGAATCCAACAAAAAGAGAATTGCCTGAGGCAAACTAACCACATGAGTTCCCCTGATTGGTTAGTGCTATCATTAGTGCCACTGCTGTTTAAGAACTACACATGGACAGGACAGGGTGACAGCTAAGACTTTAAAGCCTATGTATTTTTCAAACAGCTTTTCAAACTGTTTTTCATGACAGAATTTTTTTTCAGCTCTATCATTAACTGCTGACAAGCTGACAGAATAAATACTTCAGCCTTTCAGAAACCATCTAACAATCTTTTTTTTTCACCCCCTCCCCTTATTTTTGATGTGGGGGGAGGAGAGGAAGAAGGAAGAAAGAAAGGAGATGAAGATATGAGTTTCTTACAGTCTTACCTCATCAGTTTGGGTGAGGAGTTGGGTGAATTTCGCATGCCTCCATTTCGCTGCTTTTTTTTGGGTGATAGTGTCGACGGCTGCTCATCTTCAACTGGAAATATAAGGAACTCATGAGATTAAGTACTGCTCTGAGTGCAATATGAAATACAAGTGAAATAGCAAAGAACACACACTCTATGTCCATTCACGCACTGATACTTCATCCCAACAGTAATAAAAATCAAATACATGTTAGTCGAAGAGATTGGTTTGAAGGAGAAGCAGAGAAGAATACCAGGGTTTTGAACATAGGTGTTCAAATTGGTTTCATACTTCAAAAACAAAGGCGGGGGGACCACATTCGGGTTATTCTTAGAGTTATTATCAGTTAATCTGCGCTACAGAAAAATAGAATTAGTGCTCTGCTGTATTCCCAGACAGATAAAGTACTATTTGCAATATCAACATAACAGCTGCCAGCCTGCTCTTGCTAATGAACTAGACACCAGTTGGTTCTCGCTCCTCACATGCCAAACAACAGAGTCTTCATGAAGAGATGTAAAATATTCAATGCCTTGATGTTCAATGATTCAGTTAGTCGGGAATGTGAACGCAGCCTGCCATTGTGCAGATCTCCAGCACAAGTCAGACCTCATCTCCCTGCTCTCCTCACAAAACGGAGTTTTAACAGGAGTGAACAGAATGAGGTTGAATGGAAGTGGGGAGACAATACCTGTATAACAGAAGATGCATGTGTTATGCAATCTTTTAATGAGGATGAGGTGCATTTTCAAGGACAGATCAATTTCCAGATATAAAATCACTTACAGTTATGCCAGTCATAAACTACTCTTGGATAACATGTCACAATATGTACTGCTTAAAAGGGTGCAACTTCCTAAGAACTCACCTATAAGAATTAACCACAATCTTTACTGTTTTGAGTTTGTAACTGCACTTGAAAATCTGTATGTAACCTTAACATGTGCTATCAAAGGGAATAAACTCATGCCTGCTTTCTCAGATTCATGCTAATGCTAATTTATTCTGATTATAAAGAAGAAAAAATAAACTCTTTTCCCATCCTACTGTTAACCAAAAAATTAATCAGAAGATAATATAGCTGATGCCTAGGAAGCTTTTACCTTAAAGCTAAAAGGAAAAACAGTAGTAGCAGTAGTAGTAGCTGCTCTGTTTAAAGAGCTTAGTACACGTTAGCAGTTCACAAGCAGAGCTTGAGAAAAAAATACTACTTGCAGCAAGATACATAGGAGAAACAACACAACTGGAATATATGTCACCTGCCCAGACTTATCCGTGCAGAAATGGAGCAATAGCCTTTTGCTATCACCCTCTTCTGACATTATTTTATTACAGACTGCATGCCAGCCTGCCATGTCTGTCTGTCTGCCCAAGCCTGCTATGGAACTTCCTTTTGCCTTGGTCAAGACCAAAGGGGCTGGGCCCTGAAAAGACAGATTTTTCTCCCTTTTAAAGATGATCTGGCATCACCTAGTACAAGGGAGTCACAACCAAAGAAAGCACTGCAAAGAAAAAATGAACAAAAGAACCAAACAAACCTAATCCCAAAATAAATGTGCCAAAGAGTGGTGTAAAAGATCAGACTTAGATCAAAACAATGACTGTCTAATAATGATTTATTCACTATGTTTCTCCTCTTCCTGGGCAGTGTCCCTAAAGACAAAGGAATTTTCTTCTCATCTGACCTTTCTTTTTCCAAATCAAAGTCCTATAGGGTAAATGCTTATTGATGGTTAGTCAAATGCCGTTCTTTGGCTGAGAGAAAAATAAGCCCACAGAAAATTCTCAAAAATACACAAATTGGAATTTTCTTTCTGGGACAGTTTGCACATATTAAACTAGATCACTTCACTATTTAGCTACATGTACCATGAAGTGAACATGCACAGAAATATTTTGTTGGTAATATTTTTGCAGTTCTGATTGCAAAGAAGTGCAAGTCTTTGTGTTTTTCAGAAAACCCTCTTCAAATTATTCTCTTGAAAGTGACCTAATTTTGTTTTAAACTTCTCTATCAAAAAGTTATTTGCGTATTATTCCACACAGCCAATAGGTTTCAAGATATCCACTGTGCTCTCTTCTCCTTTATTAGATATAAATATTCAGTTCCACTGCTTAAAAGATCAAATGAACAAGAACCATGCAAAATCTTTCTTCCAGAAAACAACAAATTATCTATTTTGCTCAAGTAAAAATTCTAAATTTCACTCAAATTAATCTGTTGCCATAGGGTTACAGAATTTTTGCCCAGAGATGCAGTATGGCACCACAAGTGTATTGATACACAATTTTAGCAGCTCAAGGAAGATACACAGTCATCAGGACCATGGGCAAAAATCTTACAGTAACAAAAGTTAACTGTAGATAATATTATAACCAGAAATATTTCTCTGAACAAGAGAAAACAATATTAAAAATTAGTATTTTCCAGGTTTTCAACTATCTAATGAGACTCCTGTCTGATCCTTTCAAATTCTGAAAGTTAATACAATAAGGATGTTTGTGTACTCTATGGTCCAACACTTTTGTTCTCCAGTGCTGCCAGGTGACGCTAACCTGCCACCCAATTAAAATCAAAGTCCACTAGTAATCATCCAAAAAACCAACTTCTACAAGTACATTTCTAGTCTGCACTTATTATTGGAACTGAATCTGCAATAAATAAGCTTCCTTTTGGGATATGTGCTCATCATATTCATACTATGTTACTATCACCAGTTGCCTGGGAAGCCCAAGGTGGACATGGCTCACTAGTTAATACCCGTTAGCAAAGCCTTCTGAGGGATCTCAATGTGTTGCTTAACCAAGAAAGACATTTATTCTCATTGTAGCAATGAAAGAAGGCAGGGCATCTGCAGTTTAGCAACACAGCTCCATAAGAATAGGGGAAGGGAACACCTGAAGTTGAAATATGTGAATAGTATCTAATGGACACTCTTAACTATGGTTTGGTTCCCAAAAATGTCACAATGGTAACTCACAACTAGTTTCTTAGTAGTAAGTAGGATATAAAATATATTAAATTATTATCCTTCAGGTACTTCTGTCAATTTCCTGCCTGTTTAAAGAAGCAGATCTAGAAAACATTTTAGTAAAGTTATTAAATATTTTAGTTTCATGGGTTCTGTGTCTGCATTAATTTAAAAGGGAGTCTTAAATTTGCTTGTTCTTATGAAAGACAAACATATTTGAATAATGGGACTGTGACATATGACAACTCAATTCTGATATTGTATGTTTGCTTTTATTATTGAGTCCCCATTTTTCACGTCTTTACAAGATCTGCATTAACTACAGCCATATTATGTTATGCAGACTTTTTTTACTGCTTGCATGAAAATTGGAAATACGTTCAATAATTGAACACAGGGTTTTACAGCTTTAGAACTCAATTCAGCCTCTGAGTTCTAATAACATTCAAGAGCTTCTTTGCACATCCCTAAGTATAACACTTATTGTACTGCTGTAGCAACCCAGAGCTCACTTGTCTAATAACAGTTTTGCAGTTCAGGAAGACTCAGTGGTAAAAAAATGTCAGGCAAGTCTAATGAGGCTTCAGATACTCAGTTTTATGCTGGAGTTTAATTTAAAGTTACACTGATTCTTTAACATGTTTGCTTATTCTTGAGTAAAGAGTGTTCATTATTTCAATGACATAACCTCCAGACAATGTTCCATGAATTGGTTTAAGATGTGCTGGTAATTTTAACAGCCTTAATGTGGAGTTGAACATCTGTAAAAACATATTACTTGACTTTTATCCTCATTTCATTTTTAAAGAAAAACAAAGGGAAAGTCTTTCAAAACAACAGACAAGTTCATAACTTTTTTCTTTGTTATTTTCTAACTATTTTTAAAACAACACTTTCCTTGACTGCCTCTCCCAGGTCACTAGCTGAACTAGTTTACAGATACTTTTTTAGACACCAAAAAGAGCTGAAATCTGAAATAACATCTATTTACTGAACTGGGATATCTGACAAGTTCATTCTGCCTAGCATGTAAATGCTTCAAAGCAATTAAATCCTTTGAAAGGTAAAGCACAAACCACCCAGAAACATTAGTTAACTAGCTTTCTTGATTAACTTATTAATCACCACATCTGGAGAAACCCGCATCTGTAAGCACTTTAGAGAGCATTAGTAATGTCATAGTCATTGAAAACAGACTGCAAAACCATGCACAAACCATTCTGTGTTGCCTTATGCATCCAGCTACTGGGCTACCTACGGAGATCTTGGTTCACCCCCGGCTTTTGGGAATGGTAGCGGTATTTTACAGGCAAGCTGAGTGCCCTTTGCAATCTACAGTAGGTAGATTTTCCTTGTTCAACAGAGCTCAGTAAGTTAAGGTGCAGCAGCGAGGGGTTGTTGGGTAGGAAGAGGCTCCCTTTACGGTTATTAACAAGTGGAACAGGTTCCGGGATTCCTTCAGTGGACTTGGCATCAATCAATGCATTAGTAGTTGCATTCTTGAATTGATATGAACATTTTGGGTAACTTGATCTAGCTGCATTCTTTACTTCTAAATAATAAGAAAAAATTTAAATTAATTTCTTTGTATTACAAATTATTTCAAACCACAGGCATGAATCAATTTTGATATTATGTGGAAATACAGACATTAAAGCTTAAAGTATCAGTTCCAACAGCAGAAATAAAGGTTTATACCTGCAGCTTTCTTACGTTGTTTTTTTAGTTTTTTCCCCCTCTAAAAATGACTCTTTATAAAAGAATACTTATAAAAGGATTATTCAACAATATTATCAGCTTTAAGCAATAATCCCATCCTAGGGTAAGTATGCCTGAGGTAATACTTATTCCCCCATGTTGATAAGGGCTTTGAGATTTACTATCTGTGGAGGATGTTTATTTCTTTGAAACTACTGAAAATGACAGGGGAGGTAAAGCACTCTGCTGCTATTAAAATAAATAAGGAATCATAGAAAACATAAGGTCACCACTTCAAAATTGTGCAAGCATACTTATGGAACTAAACTGATTTTAAAGAACCCACATAAAAGTTGTTGAGTATTCAACAGTGCTTCATACTGTAAATTTCAGGAGGTCATATATAGTACCTCTGAAAAGAAAGTTAAGAAATTCAATTTTCTAAATATGGATTTAGTATAAAACTGTGATTCTTTGTCTTCCACTGATAATGTATCAAGGCTATTTAAATACCAACCCCTCCCTAATAATACCTCTAACAAATGGCACCCTCAGTAAAAACCAACAACAAACGTTTTTCTGGTAAAAATACACAATAAAGGTCTTGTCCTAATGCTTGTTTCATTCTGAATGAGTATAGCATAGAGGAGAAGGTACATAACTGAGCCACTAAGACATTATATTTGGTTATGTATAATGAAGTAAGAAGTTTAGGCAGGAGTAGTTGGTGGACCGATAAAATTGCAGCATTATTTCCATGTTTCAATTGCCTTAAAGATTCAATGGAGAACACTGAGCAGAGTGTAGAGGCAAAATATTTGAGGAGGTCAGCACGTTTTTTTGGGATCTTTGTTTAGTTTACCACCAGCTAGAAACACCATCTGGTAACAGGAAAGAGAAGAAAATAGCCTTCCCATGCTTGCCATTTTTCTTCAAGCACAAAATCTGTCTCTCTCCAGGAAAAGCTAAATGTATAGGAATTACAAGAGTCATTTGAAGGTACTTTTTAACAAGGTTGAACTGGTTGGTGACAAAGCACCCATTCCAATTCAGTGACCTTTTGATGGCTTGCTACTATTCTGACTGAGGTAGATAGAAAAATTAGTGAGAAAAGAACTAGAGTCTAATTTACAATGTTATTCTGGCTTTTACTAATAGAAGTAACATTTGAAAAATAATAATAATAATAATGCCTACTCACCAGAGTTCACATATATTTTAAATGATCAGAGGAGAGCATATATCTTTGATTAGTAATACTGCCACAAAAATAAAATATACTGTATAAAATATTGAATACACTACTTGAAAATTATCAATTTTACCTCAGAATTACTGAGTTTCTTATCAAATTTTGTACTTCTACTTTTGATTTTCCTCCAAGTAAAATAATTTTCAGATGATAAAATATATCTGCAGATATCTATCTCCCTACACATGTCACTGGTCAGGCATGTATTTGAAGGCCTTGATATGCATCAACTCAGTTCTATTTTTAAAGTAGTGCAGATAGTAATATTGGAAATAATCTTTAAAAATCCACATCCTGTATCAAAGTAGCTTCACATGCAATGGAAAAAGACCAGAATCTATTAAGTTTATCGACCCTCCAATCAAGTTGTTTAAGAAATACCATAATCTTTTTACAGTCTCTTCTAGAGCTCAAAAGTGATGGTTTCAGATACCAGACCTGAGTATTAAGCACTAACCTTCCACAGCAGTACATGTCTTATGGCATATTGCACGCAGCCAAATTCAAGCTTTCCCAAGATTTTGTGCTTGCAGTGGCACAGCATGTGTCAGAACTTGTCTTTTGGTATGGCTTCATATCTGGAGCTTGGCACCACATTTAATAGCACCACACAACCTTGCTCAGCAGGAAGGCAGACCGAGCTGCTTGAAACCTAAGCTACTTCCAACAGTGTGGACAGGTACTGTTAGTGAGCATGGGCATAAGTTGCCAATTTTTGGGGATCAAATTATTCTAGATTTAAAAGTTCTAACTACTGGTTTCATCTCATGACTTCTAGCTTCCTGCCTCAGACAAGAGCTCAGATCAAAGTGGAAAAAGTCCCACAGCAGATTGGTGATGAAATTCTTTGTACATATGACAACTTACTTTCTTATGCCAATAGTTTATGGTTCACGTCTTTTTACTCAATCTTCAAAAGTAAGGATTACAGAATAATATCTAAATGACCTCTCTTTGGTAGAGATAATCATCCTTTTCTCCATTCCTTCTAAAATTACATATATTTTTTACCACAGAAGAGTAAAGCCAGTTACTCAGTGTAAATAGCCAGTCAAGCTGTAGGTGCACTTTGTGCCACACACATGGGGGCTGTGAGGATACACCCCGAACAAGCACAGAGCTTCTGGATTAAGTAGTACTGTACAACTGGGTGAGAAACACAGCCCAACTTCAGCAGATACAGACCACAGTGTGCAGAACATAAACCACTTACGGAGCATCCCCCTGTTCAGCAAAGACAGTTGATTTTCATTAATAATTTCTTTAAAATCCTATTGGGTTCTTGCACTATTATGTAGGCTGATTTCCACAGAAAACATATTTGGGAAACAAAGATTGCTCTTAATTATACAGCACTAAATACATCCTTACATATTGTCACTGCTTCACTAGGTCTGGCAATCAAGCTGTCTGGTTTGGGGTAATTTGTCGTGCCACTGTGCAACATCAAATCACAACCTCCAAATCTAGGGTTCCCTTCTAAGTCTGGGATGAGTTTAGCACCACCAAGTCTACTAAAACAGGACTATTCTTCTAGTCATAGTTAGATTAATTTCTTCTTATGTAGTATGACATATGACCTTATTTCCAAAGCAAACGGTCACAGGCCTGCATTGTTTATGCTGCCAAAGTTCCTTAGAACTGTTCAGTACAATGTCATGTATCCATAAGGCATTATTATTACCTAAGACTATTTTGAGAGCCATTTTGAGAGCAAATTATAAACTACTTTTTGGAATGGCAACAGGATAAGGAACCGGATAAAAGTAGAGTAAGGATAAGAAATTCCATTTTAAGTAGTATTTTCTAATTGCACCCTGGGTGAACACTTCCTACTTTTAATAAGTGCTGTACAGAATTTGCCCAAGAAGCCTGTCACCATTAGAGAGATAAAAAATAATATGTATAAAATGTGATCTATTAATGTGATTGTAAAGGTATTTTGAAGTTGCATATATTCCTATTCCTTACCCCCACCCTCAGGACCTCCCTTTCAAGCTCAATGAATATACACTTGCCTACAGACTGCGTTAGGGAATCATGCCTGTTTCTATTTCTATACATTTTATTTATTATAATGAAGATAATTTGAATTGCAATCTGCAACTCCCTGAACATTTTTAAAACAACAAATGTAGTTAAAGTAATGCCTGTGGCAATCTCTATTTATTCCTTGTGAGCATACACTTGCCATAACTTAAAACTGGGCTGAGCTTTAATTTAAATGTAACAAGGCAGAATACCAGTACAGTGCTTTCAACAAAATGGCTGAAACTGGCTTCAGCATGATTTGCCTGGAAGGGAAGATGAAAATGTGTTTTAACGGAGAAAAAATATCCTGACCAAAACCAGACATTCTAAACAACCACCACTGATACCCAGTGCTCCTTTCCTCCCCCATCTCTATCAGCTGCTAGGCTTTCAGCACTGTTTTTCGCCAGACACTAGCACAGTGTTTTCCTTCATAGTCAGCCATCAGCCAGAGCTGTCACTTGCAGATACTTCATTTTTGTTTCAGTCTAATTCATACTGCACCCCCTTAATCTCTGTAGCGAGTAATGCCATGTCACTCTGAAGATATGTCAGATCCAGCACTAGAAATACAGAGGGTGTTTCTAACAGTTAAACTATCTTGGTTTGAAGAAATATTTTATTTGTTCCCCCAACTTAACTGATGTCTTTCTCCTGAACAGCTTCCAAGCTGACCTCCAAAGGAGCAGTCACCACTCTGCAACCTGGCTCAGCTTTCATGGGGTGGGGGGATGAAGAGAATCTGCAGCCCTCTATTACTAATCAATATGTTTATTGAGCTTTTGGCTACCAGAGATCTTTTGATGGGAGTGACAGTGAGCATGACTTGCCTCATTCAATGACAAGCTTGTTTAGACTTTTTGCTACCTACCACTTTGTGAATCAGGCAACTGAAAATACCCACAGCAATTCCTCCAAACTGTCAGCTATTGCTGTGATTCCACCCAGCACCCCCTGTACAAGACAACAGATTAACCATTAGGCTAGATATGTTGAAAATATACAGCTTCAACCTTTCCCCAGCTAGCTCAGAGCGATGTATAGATGATTATTTCAACCGTCAGCTGCCGCATAGACTTAAACCCCTGCACAATAACTCCTGGATTCATCTGCCCCTTGTCAAACTTGCACAGCTTTAGTTTGAGCATACATAGTGTGGCAGTTTCACTGCGGATCTAGAATAATCCAGACGGCTGCTGTCTCTTTGTTAACAGGAAGCTAAACTGATGAGTTTGTAATGCATTTCTTATCAAAGGTAGCTTCAAAAAAGAAAATGTGCCAAATCAGTTGGGGTTGGAAGTTAGCATAGTATTGAAATATGATTTAATCAAAATATTTCTTATTTGTTGGGGGGAAAAAACACCCCACATTATTCATCCTCTAAAAATCATTTTATGCCAATGAACCATTTATTTTGCAAATTTACTTGATTTTTTTTGTGGCAACAGATGCAATGAAATCATTGACTAGAAACTACAATATAATGGTGCTTGATGAGATACAAGAATGTTAATTTTAGAATCTGCGGAGCAGCGTTTGCTTGGTGTCTGAAATGGTAATTCCAATGAAATAGGATTGCTGCTTTTGTTTCCACGTGCATTGCAAACTCAGGGAAATGCATTTCATCCTGTTTTCTTCATACAAAAATATACCCTGCTTATCTCTACACACTAGCACCATTAGAAAAGCAGGTGAGGCTGACTTCTAGTTGCAGTTTGTGCCACTTGAAGTAGATAAAACATCAAGATCCAAAAATGTCAAGAACGCATCATCAGAACATTTTGCAAATACTGAATGGTCCTTACATGAGACACTCTCTTTGAAATTGCAGATCAAGAAATATTTCTTTTCTTTTCTACCCTCTTTTTGTCCCATGCTTGCACCTTTTAGCTAAAGGCACATAAAATTTCAAAACAAATGCATTGTGTCTACTACTTTTTTCTTTTTTCCTTTTTTTTTTCTATTAACATCCAATACTTAAATTTTGTTTAATAATACATGGTCTTTCAGTCTTAATTCTTCTCCCACATAAAGAACTGAAACTCAGCCATGGATATATTCCTCATCTTTGCTTTTCCTTGAATGCTGTAAAAAAGACAGTTAATAGCAATCGTGGAATCTTGCCATGTCGGATCCTGTTATTAATTTAAGATGGCTGCTCTGATAGTCAGTGAAATCAATAAAAACTTTAAGTTCCTCATCTTTTAGAGTAACTTGTATATAGAATGAAAAATAGACTACAAAAGAGTTTGGAAACCCAGAAAGCATACAACTTGAAAATTTGGTCTGGCGTACAGGTTTACACTATTTGTACTTATTTTTAAGGGTCGAGCAACTCCCTAAGGTTACCAGAGAAATGTGATTTTTTTTCTTTGCTCCTCCAGTTTAATTCAAGAACATAACTTTTATGAATACTGTGTCAATTATCATCACTTCTCTGTTACTATGACTTCAGCAAGCAAAAAAGTGGTTTAAGACTGTCCAAACTGTGATTGATCCAAAGTCCGCTAACATCAGAGAAAACATTCACGCTGACTTCAGTGGACTTTAGATCAGGAGCTGTTCATACCTCATGTATACATGCTGTTAGAATTGAGAAGCAAGCCTTTCCCATATACACAGCATTTTATACACACTGGAGTGTGCGATTTTGAGGAGAGAGGCTTCTGATTTCATGGATCTGGTTTCTTGTTCCAATAGAGAGGTATATAGACAATAGGACACGATTTGTACATAACAAACATCTTCTCTTTCCCCTGCCAAGTTTGCAGAGTAGAAAAAAAGCTATTTCAATTCCTAATCAAATCCTAATTTATATTTAGACTAAGTCATAGGTCCACTGAACCTTGAACATCTTTTCTAAGTCAAATTTTAGTATTCCCTCATATATTTTTCTTGATTTTTAGTCTTCATTCTCCATTGCCTTTTCAAATTATGATTCACTCTGTAATTGTTTATTCAAGTCATTATACTATTATAGGAAAGCTGTCAAAAGAAAAGTTAAAAAAAAAGCAAAGCAGCAGTGGACTTTTTTTCCCTCCTGTTCACTCCCTCCTGTTTGTCCAAGTGACTTCTCCACACACCATATCCATACAGAATACTATTTGGACAACATTTGTTTGGGGAAAGGGCGAAGAAATTGAGAGATGTGCCTAAACTGTAGAACTTAGAACCTGGTCTGTTTTCAAAGGGGTCAGTTTTCCAGAAAAATATCAGAGTGAAGGCAATTGACTTTGTCTTTTGAGAGTGCACTTCAGAGAATAAGGAAAGTCAAAGATTCTCATCAGCATGGCAGGTGTAAATATGCTGAGTTAAAATTTCAATTATGTTACTTCATTATAACAAGGTGTTCTGCTCTGAACACAGAGGAGGAGCTACAGAAAACGTTACCCCATGTATCAAAAAAAAACCTATTCAGACCCTGTGTTTCCTACCAAGTCACAAGCAGCTATGAACTACAGTTTTGGAGCTCCAGCTGTTGTCTCTAGCAAAGCAAAGTACAAAAGGATTGCTCAAAGCCACATGTTAACATTTTAACAGACTGATGATCCCATGGCTACAACCAGAGCACTGGGAATCTCCTGGCTGGGATTTAGTTTTACCACTGATCTTGGGTTACACAGCCTTGGGTGGCTCACTTGCAGTCAATTCTATTTTAAAGGATTTTCTTACTCATATATCTTGCTAGATCTCAAGTGACCAAATAATCTGAAATCGTGGCTGTTAATCTCTAATTTTCTCAGATCCAGCAGGTGTAAGACTGTGATGTAGCTATTTCTGTTTGAAAAGTACATTTGGAATACATTCCATAAAAATATACTATATTCATATGTGATAAGAGTGTATTGTTATTAGTGTTTGGTGGTTTGTTTGGTTTTTAATTAGACACAAAAGTGTGCCTCTAACACTGAATAACTGTAACATCAGTTTTATTTCTGTTTTTATTTTCCTTCCTTACAAAAATAGTGTCAATTAAAGGACACTAATTTCCTTATGAGCAGCCCTTTGACAGTTCCCCAAGGCATGACACGTAAAGCCAAAAGGCACATCTTTGGGACATTCTTTAGGAGTAGCAACACAGAGCAAATTGTTATGTTCTGTGCATTGTCATAGACCATCCTTGTTTCGATGCACAGCAACCCAAAGTGTGCTGTCCTTTGTCCTATTGCCTCAAAGAGGATTTTGACACCAGCTACGAGGGACACAGAGCAACAACTTGCAACACTAGCAAGGGCACACTGTAGTTATGCAGTTCTGCTAAACTTAGGAGGAATCTGTCTTGTTTTTACAAAGGTAAGGAAGTTTCCCCTTTGTGACCAAACACACTCACAATCTGATCAGTCACTGCAGAAAAGTGAAGTTCTATTCGTGGACAAAAAATAAGCTACTATTAAAAAAAAATCTAAATTTGAAAGGCCACTCATCATTGTGCCTATGATCACTTTACTGTTTACACTCCCTCAGCTCCATTAAATTCAGAGAAAAATATACAATGCCTTGAAGAAACTAAGAGGAAAAGCAAGCACAGGAGTCCTTGGTGATTGCTCTGCTCCTTGGGATTAGAAATCTTGTATTTACAGCATAGACTGTGTTTGTCAGGAAGAGTATTTCAGTGCACAGAAAAGCAGTATTTCCATGCCTTTGGAGCAGGACTCCACAAATTTCAGCTCAGTCTCGCTGCAACTGTTTCCTTCCTGTGAACACTGGGAAATGTAGATTTCATCCTGCAGAAACCTATTTAGGATTATTACTTATGTTTTCCATTTAGAAGTGCCAATTTATCTTAACATCTTAAAAATATATTTTTTCAGGGTAATTCCAAGCTGCGTATCTTAAAGTTTCAAACTGAAATTAAATTTCATCTACCTTGCTCATTACAAGAAGACAGACTAGGTCCCTGCCAATACCACAATGAAATAAAGATTTTCCTACACTTCTTATAAATCCAGGTGATTGTATTCCTAGATTCTAAGATTTTCTGTATTTTTTTTTCAATTCTTCCTCTGCTTCCCCATGACTTGCCTTACTTTTGAAAACACACTTGAGAGGATTTGGCTGAGGCTGTTTCTTTTTTTAACTTGGTGGTTAATGTCTGACCAATAAATTGGGGTTTCATTCATATCTTTTTACTCTGTAAAATTTGATACCATTGAATTTCTTTTGGCTTGTGTTTATCTTTGAAAAAAAAAAGGGTGCAGAAATGTCTGTGTCTCTGAACAAGAGGAACTGAAATATTAACATTTAACTCTGGCTTTCTTATCTTTAGTCATACTCAGTTTTCACCCACATCAGTGGAAAAACTTCTATTTACTACATTTTCATAGGATCAGGCTCAGTGATCCCCAGTATTCTTTCAGAGTTAGCTGTAATATTCCTCTGGGATGGAGATGTTCACACTACTGTTACTTGTGTGGCCATCATATCATTTCATATGTAAAGTACAAATGCTATGCCTATTTACACAGACACAGGTTCTAGAGACAAGTGCTTACACTGTAAACACCTTCATGGAAAAAATGTAAACTATTTAAAAGAGCCATCTGAAATATTTTTTTTTTAAATTGTTTCCTTAGCAAAGCAATACATAATGAAGTTCTTGCAGGCTTCTCAGCCACTACTGATTTGTAAGCCAGCACCACCACCTGCTGGTTACAGGGAGTTTCGAGACCCAGTGCTGTTCTGTCTTCAAATCCACTGCTCCAATACAGAGCAGTATTTCAGCTGTTCTTATACACAGAAATGTTGTTACCAGAAGAGATTTTTAGCAGATTGTTTGCAATTTAACAGTACTCTATTAGCTGAATCATGACTTTCATAAAAAGAAGAAATGTTAAAAAAGAAATTATTTTGCCTATAGTACTGTAAGTCACAGGGTAAACATTAAAATTAATCAAATAGATTGAACCTGTTTTATTAAAAGGCTATTGTCACACATGCAGGTTTTATTACTTACAGATACACAGTTAAATACTCTTTATAACACTAAGAAATGAGTATTTTTTTCTAAGTGATCCCTACTTCAGTGTATTCCACAACGTACTCCATTCTTGTGAAGCTTTTTGTCTTGCTCTGAACAAATGCATCTATAAAACCAATACCACTTGTTAAATCTACTGATATAAACACAACCAAGATATAAAGAACTAGGATTAAATCTATAAAACAATAGCAGAAGTAGTGATATCAAAAATGGATATGGAATATAATCAATTGCTATGGAAATTTAGGGAAGTATAGTACATAATTTCCAGGTCAATACTGGCAAAAAAAAAAAAAAAAAGGAAGTAAAAGAGCACAATAATAACAAAAAACCCCAAAACTATCTCTGCAAAAGGCTCACAGCAGACTGGCTGAAACCGATTGCTGTGGGAAGCAAGGGCTGGCAATCCACCCCATAAGGGTGGAAAATAAAGCATAAGCTAAGAAACCCAGTGATGACAACTAATAACAATGTTACTTACATGATCATTTTGATTTCTAATAGAAGCAATACTCAAAAAGGTGGATGTATATAGCAAGGATCACATTTTTCAAACACAACTTGAATCAGCTTAAAATACCTCCACGTAAAATAAAAGAAAATACTGTAATGAAATCTCTCTGATAATTTCCCTATTACTAAAAAATCCTACTTCACTGATAAGATTGAAATGTCTGCAGCAGCTAGGGTTCAAGTCTTCTGAAGTACTGTGGGAGGGGAAAGCATGCCATATCCATTCACTTCATGTAAGACCAACTATAATGGCACAAAATTAAGCAGACTAGTAACAGGGAAAGAAAGCAAATAATACCGAATCTACCTAACTAATCTAATACCCACGTTTAAAAAGCCCCCCAAATTACATGTGTTTTGTCCTTTTAGTTTTTACTTTGATACTTAAGGTACAGGGAGATGCCAGCCTTGCTTCTTTCATGACAAGGATCGGAACGATCACAATCCATGATGAGGAACAGCTTGAGAAAGAAAGTTCATCAAAGCCAACTGCATTGTGCTTGGTACTTCTGGATTCATTAAGCAAACCTGGATGAGAATATAGGCATCACCAAAGAATGAGAAGGGAGCCCAACAGAGCACCCTCAGTGCTCACACACTGCAGTGAATCAAGAGGAGAGGAAAAAAGGCAATGGAGAATTTTGGAGAGAGGATTGTCAAGGTATTGAATCAGCAGGTTTCTTAGTTGTGTGATTTTGGAACACTTGATGTGCTCAGCACAAAAATCATTCCCACACTATGAGTATAAAATTAAATAGAGGTGATGTCCATTTTCAAAGTAGGTAGCATGACAAGGAAGAGAGAAGACTGATAAAATTAAAAAATAAAAAAATAAAAAAAATTAAAAAATAAAATAAAAAAAAAATTAAAAAAAGGAAATAAGATTCTGCAGGCAACCACTGAACTGCCAGGATTTCTGCTGTATTATCACAACAAATTCACAATAAACTGTACAATCACCTGGAGCTGAGGAACTCTCTCCAACAAAGAAAGAATTGATACATAAAATTTCATAAGATTTACAGGTCAGTTACTACCCTAAAAGAAACTACATCAAACACAAATGCCACAGGATGCCAATATATTTGGAAATACTGTTGCTGCCAGATGTTTTGAGAGTCAGATACTGAAAGCATCCAGAAATCCTACGCTCAGGGGACACTGACAGCTGTCAAGAAAGTCATCTTCCAAAATCAAATTGCTTGGAGCTTTACCTCTGAGGGTTTTATTTTGTCCCGTTTGAGAAGAAAGAAGAGGGCACATAAAAGACTCATATGCTAAAGGCAGATTAAAACCAAATGCCTATTTTGACATATTTTATATTCCTCATGGGCAGAACTCAAGGATACTGTTGAGGAAATCTGTGAGACACAAGGGACAATTTCAGGATGTTTCCTGAGCAGTATGTGGGGCTTGAGTATTGAGGCCAAATGTACAAACTTAAAGATATGATTCTGGCATGCCCTCATGCTACCATTTAAAATGCTATACAAGAATATTGCTATTTAGCTATGGAAGTACCAGTAAAACTGTGGATGAATGAACTGCAGCATTCACAGACTCAATCAGCCAATCAAAAAACCGTTTAAAGTTTGATCAGCTGCTAGACAAGCTAACACTAGAAATCCTGAATCCAAAAACAGAGTAGGCCCTTTCATTGAAGTAGGAGATAGTATTTTCAAGCATTATTCACAGAAACCAGAAAGGCAGAAAGTTCTCCACAGATCATGCTTTAATAAAAAACTACCTACGGTAGTGGTAATAGGGGAGATCTGAAACAAAAATTTAAATAATCCTATGCTTGAAAGAGGCAAATTCAGGCATAGGGAGTTCTAAGAACGCCATAACCATAGGATAATATCATACTGAAGTGCAGACAGGGCACAGAATTCATACTTCATAAATTAACATGCAGAAGGATCTGGTGTCAGTGAGTTAGAAGAATGTCAATCCCCGCTCTTACAGAATTTCACACTGATGTAAGATGAGTCTAGTCCAGACTATGTGATTGGATTCTTGGCTTGAGTCTTCCCTGGCACTGCAAATTGTTTGTTTACTTACTGCTCTTCCAAACATAACCAAGGGCTTCTGCTGAGTCACAGAACTCTCCAAAGTGTGAGATGCCTGAACGCTGGACTCCTTGTATGGAAGGATCCTGACAAATAGTGAGGATCACATTACTGACTCCAGGCTCTGCAATTTTTACACCATGATTATCACTACAGAATTTTTGCTGAGACTGACATCTGTCCCAGCCCTACTGTCTTCTCATCTTTTATCCTTTGTCTGAAGGAAAAAATCAGTAAGGTATATCGTGTTACTCAGCGCAGGGAGACCCTTGAATATAAATAATCAAAATATATTTAATTATTCATATATGTATTTATCTATTTATTTATTTTTCCCTGAATAACTTCTATACAACACAAGTTTTGGTGGAAAAAAAAATCCATCTCTTAAGAACTATTGAAAAATTTAGATCTTTTGTAAATGAAAACTGATTTAATTCTTTGCAGAATTTTGTTCATAAAATTAAACAAAAACTATACTTTCATGTCTCAATTTATACAAAACATCATTTCCCAAAAATTAAAATTTAACATCAGTAGAACTCTTAAAATGTGCAACCTCACACAACAGGGAAAAATACTTTTTTTCTGTGGAACACCAAAAGCTCAAACACTCTTAGTATCAAGAGTTTGCCAACTATGTTTTACACATTGGAAAGCTTATTGGCTTTGTTCAGAACCAAGAAAAAAACAGTGTTTCTTGTCAAAAACAAGACAAGATACAAGAATGGTTAGGAGTCCATTATTGATGAGAAATATCAGCAGGTCAACGAAATATTTGGGAAACATGTCCCATATGTTGGAAAAGACAGTATGTAGTGGAAGCCAGAAAAGTGCATCCTGCCTATTCAGCAGTGCATCTCACTTCTTCTCATCCTTCTGCTGTCTCATTGTGTGAATTATAGTCATTTTCATACCCTGCAATTCTAATTAAATACTGTATCACTTCCTTGCCGCCACCCATCCTGTGATTGACTGATCACAGAGAATCTGGCAAGTCCTTGCATGATCTGGTAGATCAGGAATAATTCTAATAGAGGTAAAGCATGAATAAAAGAAAAAAAGTATCTTTGGACAAATGTCTGCTAAGGAAATATGCTGTCAGTTTGCACCTATGGATTTACCACATATTGCTCATGGAACAGGAATAAGCATCATTCATTAGGCTCAAAACTTGCAATTGTTTTTATTCTCTTCAAGAAGAATCTTTGTCCTATCTGCCAACAAAACTTTACCAGCTAGGCAAACATTTATCTTGACCTATAAATTACTGTGCATGTGTCAAGCTGCTATTTTTCCTTAATGACCAACCCCATAAGGGATCACCTGAGAGAAGTGGGGTTAGTTTTAGACTAAACTATGTCCATTTTTAGACAGCACACCTGCCGGTTCCTCCGGGCAAGAGTTTGCTCAAAAACAGAGCCTCCATTTCCTGTTGCCAGTGTTCCTCTATAGCACAGGGTGATGTAAAATCTCTCTCCACACTGTGAGACATGATGTGTCAGGGAACATAGGGCACCATGGAGTGAGAGAGTGGAGACAATGTCAGGAACATGGGAACGGAGAAAGGAACATGCGTAGTGCAAGAAAAATCCTTGATGCAAGAACAAACAAAGGAAATTGCATGACAAAGATCAAAGATGCAATGAATTTTTGGATTTCCTTCAGCAGTTCCTCATAGTAAACAAGGTCTGCATTCTAATTGAAGTTCAGAAGCACCTAAAAGCTTCAGATTATGCAAAAAAAATGGCAGGAGAGATACTTCTCTACTGATGCAGATAAACTCAAGTTACTCCTGCCCTCTCATATAGTATACCCTTTCTAAAACTCTCTAAATTAGACAGCAGCAAGACAGTTATGGTAATTTCCCCACACCTTCTTTCTGTCTTGTACCCCATTTCATTCTCCTCTTGCTCTTGCTGTGGATCTACACACTTAAGCAAAGATCAGAAAATCTGAATATTGGCCTCCAAAGGCGAATACCTATGTCATAAGGACATTCAGGCTTATATTTAGGACTTCAAAATGTAAAGATCTCAAAGCACTTCTCAGCACAAAATGTAATCCAGTATAATAGATTGACAAGGCAGTATTTTCATTCTTTGAGAGGAAGAACAACAATAGTCATGTAGAAAGTCAGTGGCACAGTCAAGATTAGGATCTTTGCCTTGTGGCACTTTTGTTTCCCATTTGCCTAGGTAAAATTTCCAGTCAAACTGAAATGCACACAGGAGTGTTTGACCAGATAACACTGGACACATCTTACACAGTAATAATGCCTTCTCCACCCTTCCTTTCGAGAACATTTGTGCTGTGCTAACAAGATCTGATCAGTATCAGTGAAGCATGTCTGTGAGGTAGCACACATTATGCTTCCTAAAATCTTTGATAACAAGTGAATCACAGAATTACAGCATTCAATATAAGGAAAGATATATCACTGTATAATTTAAGAAGATGCTAAAAGAAGCTGATGAATAGTCTCAAACAGTGAAAGGATGACTAAACTTTAACCTATTTTAACTCACATACTGAAATAAATGTATTTATGATTTCTTAAAAATAAATTAAAATTTTTCCTCATGTGTTGTGTCCAACCCTCTCCTGTCTACTATAACCTCAACCAAAGACACAACACAGCATGAGCGCTTCTCTTGTGGCACTTCAAGAAACACATATGGAGTTATATGACAACAATCTCCTCTTTTCATGCAGAACATAAATAATTCACGAGGCTGTCTTTTCTGGCATACACAAATACTTCAGAAGGTTCTAGGTACTCAGTAGAACATACAAAGACCAAGAAAAATTGTCATGAAAGTTGCTTCTGACTTCCAGCCTTCGGGCTGATCCACTCTCCTGGACCTACACTGATCCTAGTAAAATCTGAAGAACTCTTGCTCTAATTCAACAGATTTTCCTAGCCTAGACAAGAAATAAGTTGGCTGCCTCTGCTTCCAGTTCTGAGCCACATAGTATTTATATTAGTGACTGCTAATGTCTCTACAAAACTGATTAAAGGTATGCACATATTAAATATGCTAGGGATCTCATGGAATAACCAGATGATGGATCTACTGATTTTTTTTCCATATTTCTCCTGTTTTTTAGAATGCATCAAAAGCAAAAACACTGCTATACATAAAGCAAAGGCTTTCATTCTAGGGAGGTTTACACTAAATTAAATTCCACTTTTTATGGTGAAACTATATTGTAGTATGTTGTATACTTCATTGAGAACCTCCTTCTATATATTACAATAGCTCCAGATTACATGAAATGTGTAAGATATAAGACAGAAGATTTCTTTTTCTCCCAATCTGAGGGGAAATATTCCAAGTTGGTGAACATGTATTTTCCTTGGATTATAAAAGGAGCCAAAGAATAATGACATAAAAGAAAATATGTTATAACAAGAGTATGATATGTACAGGATTTACATATCAAAATTTTTGGTTTTGAAATAATTGGAAAAGAACATGAATTACAACATATCATAGTGTCTCTGTGATTAGCATGAGCTGACAGTTTTCTGTTGTTGTTGTTTCAGTATTAATTTGAGACCTTGCCTAATAACATCTACACAAACTAGCTAAGAGTTGGAACGGCAATCAATTTGGGGGACCTACCCTGAAAAATGGCACTAACAACTTCCCAGCATCAACGAGCTTCTCAATCCTGCAGCTGTTTTAAAAAGCTTCCTCCCAAAGGCACATTTAGAACTAAATTAAATGCAACTTTGACTTAATTAACGTTTTAAATGATAATGAATACAATATAGATTCATAGAAGGCATTTACATTGCGTTATAAAACTGATAAAAATTTAATAACTCTTTGTTAATAAGTTATGTCGCTCCCGACACATAAAGCCTAAGGCAGTCAATGCTGTAGTCTAGGGTCTAATCCAGGTTCCTAATGCAGGTGGTATAAGGAGGCAGGAGACTGACTTGACACTTGACATTTGCTCTAAGCCTGCTCTGGATCAAGCCACTGCTTGCTCATAAATACTTTACTTCATATAGTAAAGGTCAGAATTTGGGCTCAAGGCAGGGCTATGACAGAAATGCTCAAGCTGAAACCGAGCCAGCTCTGGCATCTGTCGCTTGAAATAGCTCGAAAGCAGTAGAGAAGGAGACCTAACCGGCCAGCATCTGTCCCACACCAAGGAGGTAACAGGAAGAATCTGCTGCCTGGTGGTAAGAAACTGTCATGGTGAGTTTCATGACAACCAGCCACACTCAGGAACTAAAAATGCAAACATAATTTCCATGTCACCTTGCATAAGACCCTCTGCTAAATTCACTCCACAGGATGCAGACAGCATCCTCTCCTAGCTTGTACCCATAAAAGCAAGCCACTCACCAGTCCTTTCCTGTGACCCTGGCAAGAATCACCACTCAACATAAAGGCCTAAAGGAATTAAATACAGACTTCTTGATCTTTCCTTCCCCCACTATCCCAATTCTTCAAAGGTTTCACTGCTAAACTTAGCAGTGCCTCCTCCCCATGGTGATGTGAGAGTTCATCTCCTTGTTACAGACATCACAAGTTGGGCAGAGCTCACTCTCATCAACACAGGCGTATATGCTGCATCATAAAACCCGAAAAAGTGCATGCCTCATTATTTACATTATCTAGCAATGAGCCAGACTGTCTCATTTTTACCATTATACCTTCTGAGAATAGGTTAGTTTGGAGCAATCGTTCTGGTTTTTTTCTAATACTGCATTTCTGCATCTTGGTATTCACCTATATGCTCATACCATGCCCAAAAGAAGCTTAAATAATTTAGCAGCACTTAGGTTCTATTAAAGTACAGAACAATAACAATAATTTTTTTGTCTTAGAGCCTAACTGCACAGTTGAAGTCACCTATTGCAAAATACCTATTGTTTCATGTCACTTGTCCTCCCTTTGTAATTAATGTTGTCTCTTCAGTTTTTGAAGAGGAAACACAAAAGTCACAGTGCATTCATATATGTGAAGAAAGTGATGCAACAGATAACTGGAGTCTCATGTGGGCATACACCAGCCCATTCTGATCACTGCTTCTATCTGACTTTCATCACTACAGACAGAAGTCCAGTTAGATCAGGGAGGGGATCACCTGGAGGGCTAGATGTCAGGAGGGCAAGAAAGGCAGACAAAGGGTTGGCTCAGCAAAACCACTGTTCCAGCAACCCATTCTTGAATGCTAGTTAAGACTGTGATTGCAATCATTGAGTCAATTCATCCCATCTTCTTTAGTGGAAACACCTGCATGCATCTTTGGGTGATTGCCACAAGGAGAAGAAGATGCAAAGAAAGTACATTATGCAGAATTGCAGATTGCCTGAAAGTAGAAGAGTAATTTCCAGTCCCAGTAAAGCAGATCTCATAGTGTCTGGCTTCTGATTTGCCAGTACCAGGCTATGGAGCTGGCTGCAGACATGGAGATGTCCAGCACGTACAAACTTTGACTTCATGACAGGGGCTACATCATAGGATCCTCTATAAAATAGCACTGTGGGATTTTTTTTTTCAATTGTTCCATTATCTGGTTTTATAGGCTTTAAAAACCCACTGTCCAGTTTCAGCAATACCAGGTTTCTCAACAGTGGTTCATTCTCAGAAGATGGCTAAGGAAGGTGATTCCCTTCATTCCCCATCAGCCACTGTTAAGATGTATATGCCTGATTTCTTTTCCAGTTGTTCTGGACTTGTATCTTAACTGAGTTATCTAAAATGATATCCTTTCCTAAAAACTGGCAACTAAAATAAACACAGATAGCCATTTTTACATTATTTTCAGTATTTGGAAAGGGGAAACAGTCTTGTAGAGGTATTTAGAAGAAACATCATAGTCATGTCAGTTCTCAGGAATACATCAGTGAAGGCATGGAAACCAACGTAACTGGAGCAAAAATCTGTCACCCTAAAAGGACAATATCTAGAACTAGTTTTACATAAATCAGTATTTCAGCAACAGTTCCTTTCACGGGCTTATTATTTATATTCTCCGTGCCTTTGAATTATCAAGAATTTATCTGGCACTGTCTCATTCTAATGTTCCATTTTCATTAATCTCATTTAAAAAAAAAAAAACCACCAACTTAGACTATACAACATGGTGCTCTCTCATGGTCCAGTATACTGAGGTGGGGTCATTCAACAGAAGTGAAAAACAAACAATCTGATTATAATCACTTGTTTAGGACCTTATGTCATTTAGAAAGGAGAGCATTAGTCCTTCTTCTCCCAATTGTTTTCATTTCCAGGACCCAATAGCTTGTTTATTCCTTCAATCTCTTCTTCGTCAAAACATCAAAAGCATACTACTGGCTCTGTGCAGGACAAAGATGAGACAGTGTAACCACACAGAGGTCAGTGGGTTATATAAAAGAGAAAGGATTTATGCAGCACATGCAAAAGTAAGATTTTCAAAGCAAACAGATCTACTTCCCTCCTGTGGCCACTGCAGAAGTCTCACAGCTCAGAAAAAGTGCGTAGAGGGAGAGAGCAGTGGTACTATCCCACCTTGTCATAATCAGAGCATTACAAATATAATGTAAATGTGATGATATTCATAGGTGGATTGAGCATCTCATAGTCTCTAGCTACCACCAGGTGGTATACACATCCTGTGAAAGGAAACCCATTGTTGCTAAAGGGTGAACAGGAAATTCTAGCACTGAAATTGTCTCCTGACAGGTCCCATACCTGCCCTTCCTGCACCTCAGCTCATGCATGACAGCAACTAGCTCTTCTGGTCTTGGCTACTACAGCACAGCTAGAGAAGTAGCAGGTTAGAACAGCAGAGGATACATCCTCTTTAGAAAGCAGAGGATGCTCTCTTGCATTCTAGGAGAAATAGAGTATGCTGGCTTTTCAGCCAGTATTTCAGGAACCTGGGACTTAATAATTGTCAACTCATTTAGAAAAGTCCAAGCATAGTTATACAACTGCTGAGTTTTAGATACACTGACCAATGTCTGTGTTCATTATGCATCCATCTCCTTGGATAAATCAGTAAATTATATATCATGTCAACTCTCAGCATAGAATTGGGCTTTTTCAGTTGTAAACTCACACAGGCAGAGTCTGAAGTCACAGGTCAGTGAAGAAGCTGGAGCTTTTTTTGGCCTAACTTTCTAAGGTCACATCACCAGTTACAGCTTCAGCACAGTTTACCAACCTTGGTACCCAAAATGTTCACCTAACTTTGCAGAATGTTCCTTAAAGAAGATTCAGCAGCTAACTTTTCTGTTAGCACATGTTTTCTCACATACAAAACATGTGCTGACACTAGAATACTATATGGAATATCTGGCTTTAAACTGGGTCTGGCACCCAGGTAGATACATGCTTTGCTTCTTCCAAAAGTTAAGCTTTTTCCAACTTGTCTTAGCATGGTCTTTCCATGTAAGATGTCTAAGAGTCTGGGCTGAACCCTGAATTCAAAATAGAGTAATAATTATTCTTGTCTTTTGTCTCCAGAGATCCCTGATATCCACCAAAGCAAAAGTCTTCCCATAAAGCTCCTCAGAACTACCAGAGCATGCCAAAGCATGTTCTCTTACAAGCTGAATTAGGTATGTCTGGGCCTAATATCAAGAATATCCTTGAAAACTTATATTCCCATGGCAGTGGGTGCAGCAACAACTTTAGGAAAGGTTTCCTTAAGGAACATGAACTTTTCATGTTCCTGAGAAGCACAGCCATATGGTGACGGAGAAACACAGAAATTAAATGGTTCAGGTTAAGATTCTGTCTGTGTCAATTAATCATTTGAATGGCACCCCCCAAGACTTGGCACAGACCTAAGCAGAAACAGCACACTTGTTAATAACATAATTTCATTGTATAAACCACCCCAGGTTTTTCAGTAGCTAAGTGCCTCTCTTCCCTCTAATTGACTTGAGACTCCAATGCAAAAAATACTTGGACCATTTGCTATTCACGTAGCAATCTACCAAATACAGCTAAACCTGAAAAATGTAGACAAAAAAAAAGACTTAAAATTCTCTTTCCTTATATTTAGAAGAATTATATGTATTTTTTCCAGAAAACAGCCTCTAAACTCAAAAGCTCTTTTAATGTAATTATACTTAATCAAAATATGATTTTCATTTGCTGAAAGTAGAAACAATATAATAACAGAGAGATTCATTCACAGTGGAAAATACACTGCAAGTGTTACTTTCTCTGCAGATTATACAATTAGAAGATTAAATCCTGTGTACACCACTGAATATGTAAATTGATATCTTTTACTCAACATCCAATTTTTAGAAACAGCACTAATTCTTATGAAAACTACTCATTGTTTCCAGAAGCTTCATACAATGGTCTTTGATTATATTTACCTTGGAAAAAAAGCCCACTTTTATAATCAAAAGTTTTAAAAAAAGGAAATAAATAAAGAATGAAGTACATTAAGCAACTGTAGAAGCAAACCAACTCAACTGGGGCACCACGACCAAAGCAAGCCCTGTAATAGTATAATGACCTTTAATGAGTGTCTGGGGAAACAATACAGTCGTAGCATAAAAGACAAAGGGCAAAACCCATCATGGCTCCACTGACACTAATTTAAAATGATTTTCAGAACAACTAAAGAATGTAAGAGAGGTAATCTGATCCACCAATCTGACCTCACTTTGATTCTGGGGCCCTGCTGCTGCCATTTCTAATTGTCAAACACTCTACATTTCACATCTGCTCATATTTAATGAAAAGCTGACTCTGCCCACCATTCTTTGAGCTAACTAGCTCTGTCAAGATGGGCATTGTCCAACCCCTGTGCACTGCAAAGAAAACACACTGATTTCTACTGCAGCCCTGCCAGTGCAACCTTGCGTGCATATATATATATTAATTGGAAAAGAAAGGCTTATGCTGCTTTGCAAAGGGTGTGAATTGGTATTGATTTTTGTACTTATTATTAACAGTCAAAGGTGACTAGTCTCACTCACAAGGGGAAGACAGAGATCTCTTTTGATTCGATGGAGTGATGAAAGGGGGGAAAGGCCCTTGAAGTACAGGATGCTAAAAATCCTCAAAGCTGTCAATATCACTTATCCTTCAAAATAAAACATAGCTCTAACATGTTTCCCAAAAAGCTTTTGTTGGAAATAATACCATTATTGTGGAGGGTTTTGGCTCAGCAGGCAACACAATCAAAAATGTTTACTTTATCTGCCTCTGTAGAGTCTTAAGTGGACTTGAAAGCTATGGTAAACCTACAAATTAGTTTTTCTTTCCTTGCCAAACAGTGCTAATGGCAGAAATTTTACCCACTTGCAGGGGACATATTCATTTATCCTAATCTGGTTGCTGTTAACACCAGTGCCAGGACCCAGCCACAGACTCTCTGTACTAGTCTGTACTTGTACAAACTCCACCAGGCATGGTGTTACTGAGGCTGTTACACTGCACAAAGAACCTGCCTGCTGCAATTCTCAGCACAGGAAGGTTTCTTGTTCACTTTTCTTAACAAAATATGTTTTGCCACATTTTACCCTGATAAAAGTCTTGTTAAAGGATAAAACCTCCCGTGATTCACAACAGGACTTAAAACTAGGAACCACTCATGGTGACACATGAGTTGCAAGCAAGCAGATAGCTAGGAAGTTCAGAGTGCTTATACACAGATAGAGAGAGATTGTTTTTTGATAAAATCTCTAAGTCCTATTAGAATACTTCTCATTACTATGGTCTTCAGAAAAAAAGAAATGTAACAATTATAGGATTGTTATATTTGTGACTGGAAAAAAAGTTCATAAATCAACAGAGTTAAAGCAAAATCATTCACCACTTGTACTACATACTGCAATATATATGGCACCAAAAGACAACCAGGTGCATAATTTAAAAACTACATTATAGTCTTCAAAGCAGAAGGCACTTTTGTCCACAATGACTTGCATTAGAAAATCGACATGCTTCCTGATCAAAACTCCAATCTATTCTCATAGCTGTATCTGAATAATTTTATAGCTTTTCTTTGACATTTGGGTAGGGAAAGGAAAACAGCTTCTGTCCCAAGACATAGTTTTACCTGTTAAGAATGACTACAGAGGACAAGAAAATGAAACAAACAAACAAAAAGCCATTTAAAATTTTTCCTCAGTTGTTGACATCACACTGACAATCCAAGCTTTGGAATCCCTACAGCTTGTCCGAAGAATTAATGGCCATCCAGAATTGTTCTAGGTTCTCTGTCTTCTCCCTCTCAACTCTGATCTTTCAAAAGAGCTTTCAGGGCACATTCCAGAATGTTACTGTCCTATGGAACAAATCCTACATTCAATTTCAAAAGGTTTGTACCATTTATTTGCATCAGCCTAGTTTTCCCATAAAGGCACTACAAAAAGTTCAAACAGTTCAGTATCAGATGGAAGATCCTGCCTTACTGAGAATGAAGAGTTACAAACAAAACTAAAGATAAAAGCAGCAGCACAGAATAGAATTTCAGCTACTGCAATTCAGCTCCTACATTTTATCCTGTATGTTTTTTCACTCCCATTGTATGGTGCTCTAGTGCCAGCATTATTAAAGCTACCCACTTGGCACCAATCACAGATTTAGACACAGGTCTGGTCCTCCACTGAAGCACTTATTGCTTAATTAATGACAATTTGTATTATCTGAATTAAACAGAAAAAGATGTCACCACACTGCCCTACTAAGGTCCTACAGGCTATTGCAAGAGGATGCTTCATAAAGAGCACACAAAGCAAATAAAGATTTACATTTTTTTTGCATTAAAAATGAAAACAGAAATATAAATACAGAGCTGTAATCAAATCTGGGGTTGATTTTTAAAAAAAAGCATCAGCCCAGTAAAACTCACAGAACTACAATGCACGACACAAGACAGGGATGATACCACAGACACCACAGACATGGAACAGCATGTGTTGGTGTTAAAACTTACAGGCACGTAAACTGGTGGAGCAATCATTAACAGAGACAGAAGAAAGTGGGAAGGCTCTCTCAAGGGTGTCCATGTTACTATGTACACTGCCTGACATGCAAGAGCAGTCACGCTCAGAGCGTCCGCAATCAAAACAACATGCCAGTCTCATTCTCTTGTAGATGGACATCTTGGCTATAACCATGTGTTGGATGGGAGGAGAGGAAGAGCAGCAGGTTAATGGCAAGGTTATATATATAACAAGGCAGCTGGAAGGTAATTTAAGGGATTTAATACAGGCCTTAGTTAATGTTAACAGTCTTGACCCAGGAAAAAAAAATGCAATGAGATTATTGATAACACTTTGGCTGTACATTAAAAGTAGGGCAAAAGATTAATAGCTCTTTAGTTCTGTTCAGTCTTAGAGGGTGACCGCAGTCATGGGGAAAAATTACTGTTCACAGTCAAGTGTTTGGATCAAAATAGAACACAGTAAAAGCACAGAATACTGAGAATATGCTTTTCCCTTGGCACAATTAATACCATTGGGTTAAAATGAAAACAAAAATTGCTAGTCCAGGAGATATTTTTGGCCTATCTTGTTAACTGTAGAAATCAGAGATTTCTTTATATATAAATATATATATGTATGTATACACACACAGAAACACACACACATATATTCTTACATACACACGCTCATACACACATTATACATACGCACACATATATATACATATATATAAATACATTTAGTCTTATAATATCTTATATTATATTATAATAATTTCTCTGTATTAAACTGTGCCAAGGAACTCCTTTACTGCAATTAATCACACATTATTAAAGAGTTACAGAATATTAATAAGATTTTCCAAAAGATTAATTTTGCTTACATTGTATCTTCAGGAATTCAAATTAACTCTTGACAGAATACCAAAATTTGCCCATATAAGAGACAAAACTAAAAATGGTAAATATGCTCGACATTAAGATCAGTTCACAAATAAGGCATCACCAAAAGCACACAGAGCATTGATCCACTGAAACATGCTGAACCAATCATTAGCATGGTTTCTGCTCTGGATTCAGAAGTCAATCAAGAACAAAATAACTGAATGTAGAATAAGGTGTTAGCTCCAAAACAAGTGCCAGGTTAGATAGAACATCTTTATCTTTTAGTCAACTGAATGTCCTTGTTATGTTATTTCTAGAAATACAGAGTATCCTATTTTATAAAAGCATGTATAATTACCATTCTGGATTTTTTTATGTCATCCGAATCAGATATGTTTGCATCTCAAGAAATCCAAAGGCCATTTAGATTGTTTCACATGTTTCACTGAACCAACTTTTGGTAATGGTTTAGATTGAACTGACTCAATTATACTAAAAACAAAACAACATTGACAGGCAAAAACAAAACCTTAAAAGCAAATGCAGAAAAAAGGTAATGTTTCTCTGGCCTGTACCTTCAGTTTAGGATGTCTTTTTTGCATTATGGTAATGACATTAAATTTAAAAGAATTTTTTTTTCCAGTTTCTTAATCCCACAGTCACCAGGAAAGAGGGATTGAAATCACTCAAATGGGTCAAGTCCTGTTCTAAGGCCTTGATGGCTTGCCATACAGTATACTTGTCAAGCAAGGGTAACATTATGATTGTGGAAAACAGGCATTGAGGGAGATGAATGAGTGATCTCTTCAGCAGCGACTCCATTCCTCTAAAACTTTGCTCACATGACTAATGCCATGTTCTCTTAGCGTCCTAGTAGAGTTATCTTACAGCTGTTCAGAAATTCATCATGCAGCATCAGGCTTGTTCATTGCATAGTACATCATTCCTCAGAGCTTGGCTTTTAGTGAGAAGGTTTCCACTGCAGCTTTTGATGCATACACATTCAAACTACACAGAAAATTCAAAACAGCATTTTCCCATGTTTTCCCTCTGTCTAACTCTTCCCAACACATTCTTCAAAGTTGAAAAGTTGGACAGCAAAAGAAAAGTGATATAAGATACCAAAAGTGTGACAGTCTTTCCAGTATGCCTACTTTCTTATTTTTTAAGGAAATGAAAGAAAAATAAAGGGCATTTGTGAGACACACTAACAGTAGGTGAGGAAAAAAACCAGGCCCATTTTGCTGTAATTATAGCTGTTTTGAAGGACTTTTTCTAATCAAACACTGTAGCAAAACACACTGCTCAGAAATTCTCAACTGCTATGTTGTTGGTTAGTAACAGTCCCTGGTTTTCATTTACTTCTGGCCATATCTTGTCAGCAGTCAATAATACGATAGGACACATTTATGAAAATTAAAATGAAATAATCCTTAGGGGCAAAGAAGCCTGGGAAGGAAAACTTTTTGTATCATTTTCATCAGACTTAAACCAATAAAGTTGGAAATTTAAGGCCTTCTCTTCAATAGGGGAAGGACACGATGGCGTTTCTCAAAAGCAATGCCCTTCAGGGACTGTTTTTAACTATTACTGTCAGTTCTTCTGGAGATCATGCATCATTTGAATATTTCACATCATTAACATGCAGGAAACAGGCTTGGACCTGGAAATATAAGTAGCAGAAAGGACTTGCCATAAGGGTTTTAACCAGTATATAAGCAACTGCATATCAGAGCAATAACTTTTGGAAAGAAAACATGCTGTTACTCTTCATTCCTTTTATACAGTCAGTTACACTCACACCAAATACAATACTTATTTTAAATAAAACAAAACACACATTTTTAGTAGGGATGACTAATGACAAGGTCAAAGACAAGACAGAAATGATTTTAAATGGTTCAGCCACACATATACATTTCTATAAAACTTCCATAAACATTAACAGAAAATGGGAATCATCAAAGAGACAGGGGGACCTTAAGAACAGCCTCTGGGTGTGTGTTAAATTTATTTGACACCTGTAGTACCTGCCTAAGAATCAACTGATTTCTATTCCTAGATGTGTTATAAATGTTGAATAGAATTGTAATTCGATACTGGTGAAAACAAAAGTTGGGGCATAAAGGAAACTACTTCCCTATTTTCAGTTGTATAATAAATAGCAAAAAAAACCAAAAAACAAAAAAACCCGAACAGATCCTTCTACTTAATATGATGACAATCACACAACATTTGTAAAACTAATCAGTACAAGTATCAGGGGAAGTTTTTATGGACATTAAGTTAAGACTGCTTAAATAATTTAAAAAGCAAGGCACATATGAACTACTCATTAAGAGCAAAAGGAGAGCAAAGTTTCTTTCAATTATTTATAAAGTAAATATATAATTCTAGAAAATTTTGG
This sequence comes from Prinia subflava, assembly GCF_021018805.1. Classification (NCBI taxonomy): domain Eukaryota; kingdom Metazoa; phylum Chordata; class Aves; order Passeriformes; family Cisticolidae; genus Prinia; species Prinia subflava. The sequence goes on from NC_086255.1 coordinate 22,346,877, forward strand.
ATGCAATTTTTCACAGAAGGCAGTAGCCTTCCATTCTATAAAAGAAGGAATATTTCCCCAGATGTCTAACCTTCTCACCATACCTTACTTTCTGAACTCAAAAAGTACAGTTAAAATGTGTAGATTGTCTGGATCTGAAGTGTTACTTAGAGTTCACTAACAGTAATGGGAAATATTTCCAGCTGCAAAAATAAGCAAAGGAAACTGCAGATTATTCTCTACCTAAAATGTCAAGGAACAGCTCCTTTTTTTTTTTTTTTTTCCTTTTTCTTTTCTTTTTTTTTTTTTCCTTTAAAGAAAGCAGAACAAAGTATTCCTTCTTTTTTGCTGATTTTTTGTAACCATAGGCTGTACCCATCCTGGTGCTGCTCCCGTCACTGCGGCGCTTTCCCTGCGCTCAGCGCAGCCAGAGTGGAGCTCCGAGGACATCTAGTGGATCTCCCTCAGCTAGCAGCTGCTTAGGAGCAGGAGCGGGAGGCTTCCTGACCACAGAATGGTGTAAAAAGGTCCCAAAACACTTCAGAATTGAAATGCACAGTGTTATTTCAATTCATCGAGTTCCCATGATCCAAACTATGAGTGGAAAATCCTCAGCATTGAAGGGCGAGCAGAGCGGTGCGATCGCCTGCCAGCAATGCTGGTTAGCACCATGGGACTGAAACACAGACAGGACTGCCCCCAGCACAGTTTCAGTTTCCTGAAAAATACAGCAGCATACCTTTAACTGGTGGTGAGAATTTATTAACCTTAACTCAACAGGCAAATCTATCCCTCCGTTATTAAATTTTTACAAGAAGACTTTAAGACTAGCGACTGAGATTGTTCACTCTTGCAATTTTTGCCATCAAAGACAACTTGTTAGCTCCAATTCACATGGTGCTGCTCTATGACAGAACTTTAAAAACAGCAGGGGATTTGAGTGGACATCTTGCCCTATTTTAATAGATATAAGAGTGACTCACAGGTTTTGATGTAATGGCACATTTATAGACCAATTCATTTTAATTTTCAAATCTGATCATGACTTTTCCTTCATTACCTTACAGAAGACTCTCAGCCAGTGTACTCTCAAAGCAAACTGCATTTCTAAACAAGCTATTGGGAAAATGGAAAAAAAAAGCAAAACTACATGAGCTTTTCTTTTGTAGTTCTTTCATAGCATGAAGAACTCCTTTACTTATTTATTACCATTTAAACAAATTTCTTTAGTTCAGAAAGGTTTCAACATAAGAACATATTTTAAATAAACACATTGCTTCAGATAAATACAGATTACTTCCAGTATTTTGCCTCAAAGTCAAGAGGACTTGCCATTTCATCCACAGAAATTTATTTATTTATTGTTTTACTGTTTGTTTTACTGTTGATTCTTATCATTCTGATCTGTTTCACAATATGCTTTTTCCTGCTGCTTCATCTTTCTGCCATGTCATTCTATTAGTTAAAAATACATGTTTGGAGAAATTTCTGATTTCTCCTTGAATATTTTCTTCCACAACAAGATATCAATCCCTTAGCGTAGTTTGCAGGCACCACAATAAAATAAATAGTAAATAATGATAATCATAATGCTGGCCACTATAATTTCAAGAAGGCCACAATTTCATCAAGAGCACAAATTATTCTTTGATTCTTTGCATGATCCTACAGAGTGTAGAGCTGAGAGGGGAAAAATATCTCCATTCTGATTAAGACCTGAAGCGTTTTCACACAATAAATTTAGAATATCTGGTAAAAGGTTCAAGTTCCATGGCCTCCTTTACTTAGAATAGCTGCAGTGAAGTTACAGCCTCAGTCTGGCACTGCAGCCATGAGATACTCGATCCCCCTTGCTCTTTGAAAGAACAAGCCCATATAATCCCAACACTGCCCTATGACCAGTACATTCCTCTGCAGCACTTGTATTTCTAAGCAGCAAATTCTTTCCATGTCCCAAATGCTGTATTTACCATAAGTGTACACACAAAGTGGCTGATGAGAGCCTTCATACATTCTGTAGGCTTTTAAGTGGTTTGACTTGGATTGACATGAAGTGGTCCATAAAGTTCATATTCTATATATAATACTGTAAGATTTTACAGCTATGGTCCTGAAAAGTCAGTATGTGTCTACTTATGTAAGTAATGTCAAAGCCAGCAAGCTCAGAAAAATAATCACTGCAGCTTGTTTCTTGTTGAAGATATCTCTGGGTTTATACATTAAAAACCACACTTCTAATTCATTGTCTGGCTTTCCCCTGTAAGTTTTTTTTTCTGTCACTGGGACGAAAAAAGTTAGATAAGGACAGTAAAAGACTGCTGTGCTACTCTTTGTGTCAGCTGTGCAATGGAATGGACAAAGCACCGAAAAACTAAACAGGGACCTGACAATTCAATAGTATTTAACCAGGCAAAGAGGACTATAGAGCAATAACCCCAGCCTAACCAATATCCCTAAAAATTCATGAGCGATCTCTAGAATAATTTAAAGGAAATACTATTGCCAAGATCTCATTTTCATTTAGGGTCAAAAAATACGCTTGTGGAGAAAAGGGGCAAATAGGTGGAAGAAGGGGAAACTGCTGTATTTTCTTCAATGTCACCCTAACCTCCATTGGTGTAAACGATGAGAAACTTGTGGGTATGACGGCACTGCTACATGCAACATAAATAAAGAAAAGAACCAAAATACTGAACAAAAATACTCTCTGCTAGAGAAAGACAGGTTGGACCGTACTATGGGCTACAGGGAACCCATTTTTACTCACAATAGATCACTATCAGTGTGCAGTTAAAATATAGTAGGGGCCGTGTTCCAAGGCAGCAAGAGGAAAAATAAATCAAAAGTTTGTCAATTGTCATCGATTACAAGAAATTCCTTCAAACACATCCATGTACACATGATTTGTTCCCTCTGGGGTTCAACCCCCACCGTTCACAGCAAGCACTGTCACTGGAAAAAATATATAGAGAATTAGACCATAGTTGTTGCACAAAATTAAAGAAACAGGAGGAATAGGTCATCCAGTTTAGAGATTTCATCCCAACGTGGTTGCTTTTTATATAAATATATACATATATTTGGCCTCTTGCTGCAAAAACTACAGTTAAATGAAACAGGAAAGAGATTGAAAACATAAAAAAAATTAGCAGTCTGCAAATAAAATTTCCACACAAGTATTTCTTCGGACAATATGCCATCACCATTTGTGTGTTATTTAGGGAGTGGGATGGGTAAGGAGAAAGGGATGGCAAAGAAACTGCAAAAGAAAATCAGGATTACATGAATTATCCCCTTTGCCTTGTAGAAATGTACTGATCTGCCCTGAATTATTGATATTAGGCCTAACAAATTTGGAGAAATAGGTCAGACTCACATTTAGACCCCAACAATATCCCAAGCTAATGTTCAGAAAGTATCTCAATTGAAGTGCAACCTCAGATGCATTATTACAGAATGTGGGTTTTAAGCATCATAGGAAGCTGTATTAATTAGAGCCACCATAATTAAATTTTCCATGTAAAGATATTCTTTCACACTTAATTCACCTGAACGTGTCAGTATTTTTACATACAACCTTTCCTTTTATCTCACATATTTTCCACATTCAGCTGCCTCTAATTACTATGTCACTTGCTCATTAAAGCATGTATTTGTCACATAGATGTGTGTTTATGCAGCATCAAAAATCAAATTGGCATAGTGACGTATTACATGCTGACAGAGCAGTTGAGTTTCCTAACGTAACAGGGAAAATCCTTCTCAATTTGTGTTTTGTTTTGGTTAGAATTGCATTTTTAAGACCAAATATTTGCATCATTTACAGATGGATAACATATCTAAGCTTTTTCAAAAGCGATTAGTGATTTGGAAGCTAAAACATTTTACATGACTAACAGACTGCACTAAAGACTTACCTTACAAACAAACCCAACCCCAAAACCCAGGTCCCGTAATAGGAATTTCAAAATTGTCAACAAAATTTGAGAAACAAAAATCACTAATTACTAAGGAAATTTGTCATTTCATTTTTTTCTGCTGACTGGTAGCTCTTTAAAAGCAAAGTAGTCGTGTTATTTCTAAGACTTGTGAGCATGCTCCTCACTGAAAGCTGTTCTCAGCTCTACTACAGGCTGCCTGCTATCATGGTATCTGTGACCCCTGGTGTGTCTAAGAAACAAGAGGAGAGAGGGCAGATTGAGGAGAAGGGAGATGATGAAAGCGAGAGTTAAGGTTTTATTCTCACTGACCATTGTTTTTCACCTGTCTCAGAGGATTCCCTCCTTAGTGTTCAGTGCTTACTGCACCAGCTCTAACAGCCATCTCCTTCTTCTGTCTCACTAACTCCATCATTTTGTTTGCTCATCTGCCCGACACCCTTTCATTTATTGGAGTGATATGTGTGACCATGCCATTTGTAACCCTTCCGACTGCTACTTACAGAAGCTGCTACTCTTGCCTCTCCATGGCCTTTCTGCTGGTCATATCCATTGTGTTGGCTGGGTCATAATACTGAGAGTTACCTTAATTCTCATTGATGTATAATAAAGGGCTCCTTAACCTTTATAATGTGAGTTTCTGATTCCTATCTTGTAAAAGATGATGATGAAAAGTGTAGTTCTCACATTAAAATTAGACATCTTTTGGATTTATTCTTTTTTTAAGCAGGACATGTTTAAAAAGCATACACCGTGTGAAGAAGGAGTAGAGAAGAAAATAAAAATAGTTTTTGTTGTGGGTTTGTTTTTTTTTCTGACAGAACCAGATAAAATTAAGCAGGTAACATATTTCTCTTCAAGTGTTGAGTAATTTAGAAAAAAGATTTCGTTTGAGAGTTACAGGCACCCTGAGGCATCTGCAACTGGCTTCACCAGAACTTACTCAGCAGACTCATTGGCTTTGGCAGCAGTTCAAAGGTCACATTCTCACATGGATAAACTGTTCTTGAACAATTTTTTTCCAATATGTTAGGCAAGGCATACATTCCTTCCACATCAGGCATGCTTTCCATGTGCTTTGCTCTCCTTGTGGCTACTGGGAAGATAAATACCATTTCCTGTCAGTTCCAGCTGCTTTTTCCCTATCACACTATTGTTCCACACTCTTGGTGTTTTGGAGTTTTTAAAAAAAATCTCCAGTGATAATTTTTTTTCTTTTCAAAATGATCTTCAAGAGTTCATCCATTTCAGGTACTCCAAAAGGCAGAGAATGTTCAGCTTAGGCTTTCTGTCATCCTCTATAATAGTGCACTGATAATGCAGACTCAAGCTATAAATAAGAGAGCTTTTTCCCTTTTAAAAGTTAAATAGGCATGATCATATTCTTCTGAGGTCTTTCAATTACCTAATCAGTACTTTTGAACTGAATGATCTTTTTCATGGCAGAATACCATGGAATGCACATAAATATATATAAATTCAATGAGAATTTGATTCCTAAATAATTTTGTGATCGGTATTACAAATGTGCATGGGTCAAACACATCTTTGGTTGAGGTGTGGTTGTGATGGCTCCTGAAAAAGGTCCTTTCAATGTATATGGGTAAAATGCTGATTGCTACATAGTTATAGAAATTCAGATGCAAAGTCTAATCTCCATTCAGAAACTTAATTATTTCTTCATGACAAACTGTCCAAACAGTTTAAGAACTTAACTAAACCTAATATTAGAATTACAGCTAAAAGGATATATATAAGAGGCACTAATTTTTGATTTCTTCCAGACAAACCTTTCCTCCACTAAAACTGTTAATTTATTTCAACAAAAATTTATTTCAATACCTGTATGATAAAATATAATTCCCTAGTTTCTTCTTTTGCAGAATCAGGTTCACCAAGACAGACAGAAGTTCTTTACTTTACAGAAAACTGTTGAAATTACTGAATTTCTGCATGTTCTGAATGAGAAAAAAACTTCACTGTTGGCTAATTCTTAACTCAGAAACCTCCACTGCTATATATAGCTTTACTTAATTCTTCAGTTTTTGTTAGCTTTGACTTTAACTTACTTTTTAATGAAGACATAGGTGTGAGTTGTGTGGAATGTAATAAAAGCATATGGCCTTCAGAAACCCAAATAGCACTTACTGTGTTGCCGTGCATTTATTTCTTAGCTTTTCTGCACCACTGTGTAAAACGTGTAAATGCATGTACAGGTATTCTTCAGGGCTGAACAGTTCATGAAAAGGAGAAGAAGGGAGGGATAAAAATATTACTTACGCCGTTTGCAGCCACATTTTTTTATCCTTTTGGGATCCGTGATATCATCATGACAGGCCTTGCAGTAAAAATATGCCCTGGAGAGACAGAATGGAAAAACTGACACATTTCTTAATCCATACCAATGAAATTAGTCCCATATTTCCTCTTGTTGCAGTGACCAATTAACGAAACGCATCAGTGCTAAATTCCTTTAATCTCTGAAAATGTTTGGACATCTACAGTAGGAAATACTTGCTGCAAGACCATTAATTTCAAACGTAAGGCTCCAAATTAGTATTTCTTTTAATATACTTTTATTTGAAGATAGGAAGAATGTATGATAATTATGCCACAATGTATTAGTTCATTTGATTTTCATCTTAGAAAAAAGAGCACCCAATGAACTTTCTCACAAAAAAAGAATTTTTTTGTTCTTATCAGCTCTACCAAGGAGATTTTTTTAAAGACTGTCTAGCACCCTGTGCCAATTTTTCAGGTTGTACTTTTGATCATTACTGTGTGACCGACATTGTATGTTGATCTTTAATAAGGGTAGAAATGATGAGCCTGGGAACACCTCTGTGCCTGGAAAGACCATGGATCACATCCTCCCAGAAGCTGTGCTGGGGCACATGAGGATGGGGAGGTCATTCAAGACAGCCAGCAGGGCTTCTCCAAGGGAAAATCCTGCCTGAGCAACCAGTGGCTTTCTATGACGGAGTGACTAAAGCAGTACAAAGGGAAGCACTACAGATGTCATTTATCCAGACTTCTGTAAAGCCTTTGACATGGTCTCCCACAACATCCTTCTCTCCAAATTGGAGTGATGGATTCCATAGGTGGATTAGGAACTGGCTGGATGGTCACATCCAGAGGGTAGTGGTCAATGGCTCAGAGTCCCACCAGGCACTAATAACTAGTGGTGTCCTTCAGGGTTCTGTATTGTTACCAGTGTTATTTAATACCTTCATTAATGACACAAACAGAGATATCAAGTGCACCCTCAGCAAATTTTCAAATGACACCAAGCTGAGTGGTGGTGCTGCCACACCTGAAAGACAGGAGGTGCAGAGCAGGTGCTGGTGGATGAGAGGCTGAACATGAACCAGCAAAGTGCACTCACAGCCCAGAAAGCCAAACCTGTCCTGGGCTGAATCCAAAGCCCCGTGGGCAGCAGGACAAGGGAGGGGACTCTGTCCCCCTGCTCCACTCTGGTGAGACCCACATGGAACACAGCATCCAGCTCTGGGGTACAGCACAGGAAGGACAGGGACAGGGACCTGCTGGGGTGAGTCCAGAGGAGGCCCCCAGGATGGTTAGTGAGATGGAGCGCCTCTCCTGCAAGGAAGGGCTCAGAGAACTGGGATTGTTCAGCCTGGACGAGAGTAGGCTTCTGGGTCACCCAAGTGTGGCCTTTTCATACTTGAAGAGAACTTACAGGTAAGAGGGATGAGTATTTACAAGGGCACGTAGAAACAGGACAAGGGGGAATGAGTTTACACTGAAAGAGGGTATATTTAGATTAGATATTAGGAAAAAGATCTCGTCTATGAGGGTGGTGAGACACCGGAACAGGGTGCACAGGGAAGCTGTGGATACCCCATGCCAGGACAAGGAGAAATAAGGAAATGAAAAAGGATGAACTTTTCACTTGATATAGGATTTTCTAAAATTTCTGATTTAATAAATATGCATCAGACTGCCCACAGGAGAGCTCAATCATGACTGCCAAGTCTACTGCCATGTAAGGCTGCCATGACACATTTCATGAAGCTCACCCCGCTGGACTCTAGCAGGACAATTACAGTGTACCAGGATTCTTGCTGGCACAGCAAATGAAACATACTTTTTAACCTGATGAATTTTCCCTGCACTTGCCTATACTCAGGATAGGTCAGCTCCCTGCCTATCTTTATTACCCCCCCTTATTGAATATTTCTCAATACAATTTGGCAGTAAGAGACAAAGCCCCATGTTGCAACCAGCCATATATTTTGCTGACACTGAGATCATTAGATTGCTACAACAGCTGGGAGGCCACTGAAACAAAACAATCTACAATCCAAAATATGAAAAAAACCAAACCCAAACCAAAATTAATGCACAGTCTCTGATTAAACACAGCCTTTGGCCCTGCAGCCAGGATGATCACCACTATTTCTTCTAGATTAACTACAGCATGGCCACTGCAGGTGGAATTGTACTGGTAGTTAAGTGACCCATCAGGAGAAAAGATAGCAGGTCTAGCATACAAGAGATGAACCACATCAATGCTTCATATTTACTCAAATACAAATAGAAATTGTAGGGAGACCTCACTGAAGGCTGTTAACATTTCTAAAAGCAATATAGCATGAAGCTACCAATGGAATATGTGAGTCCCACACATAGCATGCTATATTTCGCTAAGAAACCTCCAGGAAGATTATTCTTTCAGGCTGTGAAACTGCCTCAGTATTTCCAAGATGCAAAATGTGAAAGGAAAATGTCTTCTCTGAGCATGTATACTTTGCTGCAGAAAGTTTCTGGTCTTCAAGATATTCACATTCCACCAAAAGGAAAATAAACTACTTCCAAGGAAATGAGAAGAAAATGTTTTTCAAACCATGAGTCAATGTCAAAATGTAAGCCAGGAGGAGAAAACTGCCTCAAATTTTTACAATTTCTCTCCAGTCCAGCTGTAAAGTCCCTTTATTAAACAAGAATCAACTATCACAAATACTCCCTCACAAAATCTTCATAGCAGGAACTGGATATTGGTCATTCCTAGAGATCATGTTCATAAAGTTTACTGCAGGACAATTGTCCTAAAGGGTACCTTCAACCTTATGTCCAAAGAATAATCACCTGAAGTGATTGCTGTAATAAAATTATTCTACATCATTGGGGTAAATTAAGTGGATTTGAAGAATGTGGATTTCTGATGCTAGTGCTAACATATAAATGAATGAAGAATAATGAAGATGCAATTCATGTAGCTTGTATTATATTTAAACAGTCAACATTTTATGTGAAGCTATTTACCTAGGCATAATTGTTTGTAGGTATAATTGCTTCTTATGGGAAACTATTCTAAAAATGGAAAAGTGATTCCAACAGAAAGAGTAATTGAACACTGTATTTTATATTTCATTGTGAGATATATAAATGAATAACTTTAGCTTAAGAGAGCTGAAATGTCTTCACTAACAAAGCCAGAATAACTTAATTTGCATTTCAGGTATAAAACATGTTTAATTATGCTTTATTAAAAAATCATTTTTTCCCCTCCAAAAGACCTCAATTTTAGAACATATTTCTGACTCTGATTCACAGCTCAAAGGGTGAAATTAACACTTTTCATAATTGGTTTTGTTAGCTGAAACACATCTGACAACCATTTGCTTTGCACAGAGCAGCTAAGAAATGTGGCAAGGGAGGCAGGATATTTCTAAACAAAACCTTCTGCCAAAACCAAGGCAGAATTGGAAATCTTGTTTCATGCTCACTATCAAACAAAACGTGGTAGATGAATGATGTGAAAAATTTGTCTAAACTCCTTAATAAGAGTTAACTTCTCCACAACCTTAGCAGTTAAAATACTATGCCATTTGACTTACAATCTGAGAAAAAGTTCATTGGAGAGTGTAAAATGCCTTATAAATGAAAGAAAACTAGCAGCTCAGTAAAGCAGTGTGAAGACAGCTCCCTAAATTCCACTGGAGAAACGCAGCAGAGAGGAAGAGATCTGCATGCTGCAAGGCAGAGCCCCTGGGGCAGTGCAGGATGCACACGCTCCAGAGATGGTGCTGGAGATGTGACAGGACAGCAGCACTGCTGCCCTGCTCTGGGGGTTCCACCTAGATAAAACTATCTCAGCTCTTTCAGGAAAAATAGAATTTAAGTTTTCTAATTTCATTGTTTTGGTGATTTGACTTTCTTTAAATATTCATAGCAAGTGTGCATGGTTAGGTATTGTTTTACTATATTTAATCCTAAACGGTTGGAACTTTATAAAGGGTATCATTTGAACACTATCATTTTAAGTATAGGATTTAGTTAAAAAATGCAACTCATGGAGAAGATCAGTAAAAATCTGACTGCATGACTCATAACAAAGGTACAAATTATGAGGAAGAACTCAGCTCCAACTATTCTTTTTCTTCTTAATTTTTTTAAATCATAGGGGCATTGAATATTTTTCTTTGAAAAATTCTTTTATCACATTGCTCTTTTGTTCCTTCCAAGCATACTATAATCCTAACAAACAAGAGTACATGCATTTGGTCCTCAACACAAATTGAGGACCTTTTCATTCATCCCAAATCTAGTACAGCCAGGTACATTGAGCCTCTGAAGTTGTCTGCAACGGATACAATGCACTTTTGTAGTTTGATTTATTATTATAAGGCCATAGAATCGTAGTTGCATTAAAGAAAAATGACAGGAACACAAATATTATTTTGCTAATGCAATTACAGAATGAACACAGCAGCTAACTCGCAGCAAGACTTTGCTAAAGTCTGTGTAGATAAGAACTCTAAATCCAAAACTAGCAGAGCTGTAATCCCTGTCCCCCTCTTTCACAGTAATTCCTCTGAGACACAATAAGTATAGAAAGAACAAATTAAAATATTGCACATTTTCTAGGAGGACTCAAAAACCCAGACTCTTTCTTTTCCTATCTGCTGCAAATTTAATTTCTTTGATATTTAGGACAACACTTAGGAAAACTAAATGCACATAGGTGGTTCAAGAGTAACAACTCAACCATCCCTCAGAATTTTAAAACACATAATAATGAAAATTAGGTGAAGCATTTACATGTAAAGAAAAAAACCTGTAATTAAATATATTTGTCCCTATTCAAAGATAAAAATATACTAGTTACCTTTTTACTTCTTTGGCATCACTTGCAATGAAGAATCCTAAGGTACCTTCTTGAATCTTGACGTGGTTTCCAGGATTGATTAATATACTGCTCAGCAAAACAAGAACAAAACCAACAAAAGAATAAGTTTATATTAATTTTAACTGATTCTTCCAAATTAGCTTTATTTGATTTAGTTATAGGGGACCCACTAGTTATGAAAGGAAATTTTAAGCCATTCTTCCTTGATATTTCCAATCAAATAACAGTTTCACATGCTTTTTACAAAACTTTAGTTTGAGACAGTCAATGCCTCTGTTATAATCACATTATCTAAGTGCTTACATCTGCTGTCTTAGCTTTTTGCTTTAGACTACACAAAATCCTCTCAGAAACGTGAAGTGTGAAGCTGAGCATTTCTGTTTGCTTGCTCTGTCATGCAAAGTGGTGAGAAATTCACAATACGGTGAAAAGGAAAGAACCATCAACCACCACTCAATAACAACAAAAAAATCACTTATGAAACTAAAGCCTTTGATGCAAATTTTTGCCCATTTCTAGTGAAATAGAAAGTTAATGGGACCCCTATCTGGACATACAATGTTATTGTTTAAAATAATAAATGCACACATACACTCAAGGGGAATGGTACAAGACAACCAGTCACGACAGCTGAAAAAACATAAAATGAATAGAAAATTTTTAAAACACTGCTGTGCAGCCATGAAAGAACAAAAATAACCCAACCACCATGACAGAAGAGCCTCAGCCAGCTTTGACAAAGAAACTGGTATCAACAAGTGAGGTACTCCACGTCTGTGAAATATCTTATTTTCATAATAATTTAACTCTAGACTTTAGGTAAGGCGTTTTCCAAAGTACCCAGCTAAATATGAATATACAGATAAATATAAATATATTCTCCAGTTAGTCTTATTCATGTGTAATACATCTTATCTTTTGACTCTCTAAAACTTAATATAGCTTTTCAAAAGTTTTCTCTTTTTTGTTTTTCGTTAAAGTTTAGCTTTTCTAACTCAAAATACAGTAATGGTGTGCATATGCAATTTAGAGTAAATCAAGACTAGCAGGAATTTAAACACTCGTCCATCTAGCAAAAATTGATTTTAGGGAAGTACATACACACAAAAATAAATAAAGCACAATGCTGAACAGACATACATTATTAAAATTTGAAGGTCCAAAGTCTCTCATGCTATTGTTAGGAGGGAAAATGGATCTCAGTACATCTCTTATTCAATATGTTTTTTATTCTCTACACATTAGGAATAAATTAGTATGACAACATAATATATCTGAAAGATTAATAATGTGCACATTGTTTTGTGTAATTCCACATGCCTGCAAGGCCCTATGACAAGAATATGCAGGCCACAAAATAAAGTGCTTGAGTTCAGAAGTAAAAGGTTGATCATGAAGTCACATTTCAGCCCCTATTATGTAAATCTTATGATACAGTTCAATTTAATACCCACAAACTCCTTCCTTCTTACAATCTGAAACTTCATTCAGTGGCGTTTTACTGCCATTACTTCAGGCATGGCTTCATGTAATTTATCTCTCTTTAAAATCAGGATCATATTTTTCTTGTGTGTTTTTCTGCAATGTTCATCACTACAGCATGCAGAAGATTCACAAACACGTAATTTCTTTTACAGGAAGAATGAAGATAGAGCATTACCCTATTTTACAGAGAAGAGATTAGGTCACTATGAGATATAGCTCTTATTAATTTGGGATGCCTACAGGCCAGCTCTTTCTAAGGGTTTAGCATTGCACAGCTCCATGTACACTTCCTAGGAACCTTTGCTGTGGGAATACTCAGCATTTCCAAAAGCCCAGCCTCTTGATTCCCAAAATATTAAATATACTTAATCAGAGATGAGCTGCAAAAAGTTTGGTTTAAATTATCATCTCATTCTGACACAGACAGCCTGTGTCAGAGGCTAGAACAGAAATTAAATCTCAAAGAAAGCATCTACCCAGATATCCTTCCCTTTCCTTCATTCAGTTTCAAGCTTTGCAACAAATAAAAAGTCGGGGAGAACTATGGGCACTGGAAGGTATCACCACAGAAAGCAGGTTCATCTCCACAGCACACTTTCCTAATATTTGCAAAAAATGAAACGTGATGGTACAAATAACACCTGTATTATGCACACAGATGAATGGGACAAAAAAAAGTTACACAGCTAAACTAGTATCACCCATCATCAACTAGTACCATCTAGTGTCATATCTAGTATTTCCTTTTTAGTGAATTGGGCCTAATGACTGCAGGTGCAACGAAAACTACCTTATGAAGTTTTAAAATGTATTTTCACAGGTTTAAGATGGAATAAAATAGGAAGGGAAAAAAAAAAAAAAAGAATCACATAAGAACTTCTTCACATTAAACCTGTCACTCAGGTCAAAAACAGCTTGGAAAATTTAGCTTTCCTGCACAAGCTCTTGTCACCTGAGCCCACAAAGTACTTAGTAGCACCTGCAGAGTGCTGTACTGGCCATCTTAGTCTCCACCTTTCCTCCTCCATCCTCGCCTGCTAGTATGTAGTAACCTGCTATTACACTGAGAATTTAGCTGCTACACTTAAAAAATCTTCTATAGAGGCTAATCTCATCTCATCTTTATTATACCCTTCCTTATAAAATATGAAAGGTCTTGTAGTATAGTTGGGGTTGATTGTTTTTCTTAGGCACGAATGGGTACTGCTCTATCCGAAAAATACTTTTTATTTCCTTACTTGATTCTTAAGTCCCATAAGTGTTACAGCTTTTCAGTGAAAACATGAACACACTTCTTTACATAGATCCAGTTTGGTTTTTTCCCTCAATACAATTCTTGGATATAGACAAACCATACCAAAGAGGAAAAAAATCCTACCCAAACCTCAAGAACCCAAACTCCACAAACTGAGGTAATCACTAGATCTATAAATGTTCACTTCTCATAACAAAACTTAAATTTTGATGAAGCAATAAGCAAATGAAGCAGTTTTTTGAGATGCATGGAACATAGCCTTAAATTGGACGTAACTGGCTTCATTTATGATGCAAGGTATTGTGAGCATGATTTTGTATCTCAAGGTTTTCTGAGACACATCAAATCAATTCACATGGGTCAGTGTACAGACTTTATTTTTGTCAGATCTTATACTTCATTCACATATGCCTCTTTTCACAAATACAATGTATTTATAACCACGAAATATAGATGTGATCGCAGTTAATGCAGTATGACCCCAGCAGCAAAATCTTCTGTTGGAAATGAAAATTAATTTGCCCCATCACTGCTATTTGCTAAGAGTTACAGCAAAAGCTCATAAAGCTTTGGGCTTATATACACACTGATATATAACCAGAGTAAAATCATGAACAATTTCTACTGAGATGTATGGATATATGAAATATATTGCTTATTAAAGCTGCAACTGAATTATTTCTTAGGACACCTATAGTGTCACTAGCTGAAGTGATGCTTTGATAAGCACTCACTCTAATGTATACAGCAAGGGAAATGTTTTGAATTAAAATAAATATAGGGAACAAACAGCACAAAGAAAAACAAAACAATCTTCTGAGTATTCCAAGAAAAATGCATCATCATCTGTTACTTAGAGATGCGTGTGTTTTTTTAATATGAAAATATGCATATATATCCCCACAGCTGAGAATGTAAGTACATGGCAAACTAAATAAGAGCTTTAAGAGACAGCTTCAGATAATGTCTCATTTTTATCTATCTCCAAGGCTGCAAAGGAAAAGGGAAAAAAGGACAGAAACTCAAGAGGTTTAATAGCAATATATATAGCTACTCCATAAGCATTCTGTGCCACACATCAGAAAAATATTACTGAAAATGACACTGATTTTTCAAAATACATTTTTTCATCATAAAGCACAATTTGATTTTTTTATCTCCTAAATCAACTCATGAAACCAAGCAAGAAGGACAAGTACTTTAGAAGCTTGTAAGATCTTGATCAAACTTTGTAATTTTATAACATTTCTAGTTTAGGTTACCTCAGAAAGTAATCAAGTAATAGCAAGCTCAAAACCATTTAGTCATAATTTCTTTAATGAATCCAGTTCCAGAAATACAGTCCTAGGGTCATAACCTTTAATGTCAGGGCTCACGAGATCGCTTGCTCCTTCACACAAGAATATTTAGGACACATGGCAATTAAAGCCATGTAAATTAAATGTAATTTAATGCGTTCAGCGGGAATTTAATGTACTTCACCATCATAAACTTAGGAGAAGTCAGTTCCATATTTTTGATAATATTACAATTGGGAAGCCACTTGTGGAATAGAATATGCACCCTGGAAACCTGTGTTTAACACTTATCTGCAGAAGTTACCCCGTTTGCTAAAGAAGATTCACTTGGTGACTACATGCAGGATCATGCATCTAAGAGCAATGTCCCACACTGAAAATGTGGAAATCACCCTTGAATTCAGTCGGAATCTTAGGAATTACAGACTGAATCACAGAATGATTAATGTTTGAAGAGACCTTTTAAATTCATCCATTTACAACTCTCATGTCATGGTCAGGGGTACTTTTCACTAGAACAGATTGTTCAAAGCTCCATCCAATCTGACAGTGAACACTTAAAGCACAGGAAAGAATCATGAATATTATCTACACAGCTAAAAATGAGCTCCCAGACTGACAGAAATATAAGCAGGTGAAACACAAATGGAAAACAGTGCACATTTGAGATGCACAGTTTCAAAAATAAAAATTCAAACGAGGTCACAAATTCTAGACAAATGTTTATGGTTTTCTTTACATAGATTGTTCAATGAAAATTTCAGATAGGACATGATGACTTTCATATGACAGTGGAGAACAGTTATCTGTCCACGTTTTTCATTGTGTGTTAATTGTGATCAACTTATAGCTTCGGATCTTTCTGATGTTTTAAGTATAGATGCTACCTTCAATACCTTCAATAAAATACAGATACATGAAAATATCTGTTCATCCATTCTTATCCACCTGAAACTACTCTAGAACATGAGTGGTGCTCAATACCCTTTTTGATAGTGCATAGATGACTGACTGCACAAGGCACCAATATTCTCACCTAGCTAAAGCATACCATATTATATCTTCCTTTAAAGCACTAAAAGTAAGCTAAGGTTTTCATTACTAATTGTGTATCTTCTATGTTTTTTTGAACTTAAAGACATTTGATGGAGGGCCTAATAAGTGGAGACTTGAACAGTAAGACAATTTGTGAACTGACACTTTGGGGTAGGACTATTTATTTTTTACTCATTTCTGCTGCTACGTGATTTCTGTCTCCTGCTTTCAAAAATCAAACATATTTCCCTCAAATTACGTTTCTTGGTCTAAAACACTATTACAAAGCTTAGAAAGCTGATATCTTTTCATATTACAAGAATACTCAAAACATTACATCTAATAATTGATCAGCATACAACAGATTTGAGCAGGAGATGAAAAACATTTCCTGTAGTTTTCTAGAATATTCAGCTACCTGCAAAGTAAACTACATGGGAAAAACAACCAGTCAGTGTCAGAGTCTGACCCACCATTAGGCAGTTTGTATTTACTGGTAGGCCACTTGCTAAGTGGCACAGCTCCACAATTTGCTTTGCATAGCTTGAAACTGAGCAGGCTTCCACTCCTGCTGAGGTTGTGAATGGATGGAACCCCGAGCTCTTAGTCTAGACATAGTTCAGTGGCTGACCCTCAGGTGTGCATGACTGTCAGCCTTCTCTGAGAAAAACAGGAGAGGGATCTTACTAACATGAAACCGTGTGGGGAAGGTCCTTGAGCTGAGCTGACAAAGGCATGTGGACATGCCCAGCAACTACAGCACAGCAAATATGCAAGGGAAATTACATTTTAGCAGCACTACATGAAGACTAAAAGCTGAAAGCACAGATAAGGTAAACTAATAGAGACAGGGACCAGGAGAGGTCTTTTAAGGATTTTCCCTATCCATGCCTCCGTTATAGACTATTCCTGTTTGGTCTTACTTTCAACTTTACATTTTAGACAGCACTAAAGGTGGGAATTCATCTCATCTACTTTAGGATTGAGTTCTAATGCATTCAAGAATTGACTCTCTCTTCCCTTGCAATTATGGACTGAGTCTGGATAATTAACAGGAGATTACACATTTAACATTTTGATTGATAAAGTCATGTGTGATTATCAGAGAACAATTGAACAGTTCATCCCTGCATCAAGGAAACTTTTCTGATTAAGTAACCCTACTTCTTTTTTTTGCTTGTTTGTTTTCAGCTATATGGCTACTCATGCAACTGCCATCACCCTATTCTAAAGAAAAAGAAAAGACCAATTGTTGAATTAAATGAAACACAAACACCAAAATTTTGGCTAAACAAATGACAAAAGCTGTAACAATTCTGTTTTAAACCTTGTGGTAGATGTACTGTACCATTCCCCATGCAACTCAAACAGTAGCAATATCATCTAGTTATCAGGAAGATATAATATTGTTTAA
Source organism: Prinia subflava (assembly GCF_021018805.1). Lineage (NCBI taxonomy): Eukaryota > Metazoa > Chordata > Aves > Passeriformes > Cisticolidae > Prinia > Prinia subflava. The sequence continues at coordinate 22,364,434 of NC_086255.1, forward strand.
GTACTATGAATACATTATCTTAAACAAAATTATGTGGTACTACTTAATATAGCTACCACACTTTTAAACGAAACCACCTATTATTATTGAATGTTTCATGCTATGCCCAGATAAAAAGTACCACTATTAGCATAATGGCCTTTTAAAACATACCAGGTCATTCCCAACTACAGAAGTAGTTGCACATAATATTTTTTGCTTCAGGGTATGTTTTGAAGTGGAGTGTGAGCGTAGGTGCACAAATCTCATAGTGGGAGTTGTGCACATACCAGTTTTCACACTAATTGTAACTCATAAGTATTACTTCTTTCTTCTGGGCTGTATCACTGACATTAATTCATAAAGATCCATACTGCTCTATACAGCAAAATCTAGTAAGACACTAAAAAGAATACAAGGCAAAAGACACAGTGCACATTACATGCTACAGTATATTAAAGCTTAATTACTACAAGCATGTAAAAGGTTGCTCCCAGGAGTTAAGTTTTTTACAACAGTACCTACTAAGTCATGGTCTACAGGATGTGCATGAGGTATATTATTTGGGCATAGTCCAAACTAGTTCAACAGTGAGTGTGAACTCAATACACTTGGAAGCAATTGAATTATTTCTTCTGGTTCCAGAAGGGATTAATTATAAGTACAGTGATGCAGAACAATATACTTTATTCTGGGAGCAAGCAACTTCACTTGTTACAACACTTGTTCTTATTGCTCATCATGCCAGCATTAACATGCCTTCACCACAAGATAAGATATACTTAAAAGCAAGAAGCAAAGTAGAGGTGCAACAGCTGCAGATCCTTGGAGATGCTAAGTGTTGCAGTAACTTCTCTGCAGTTGCATCATATCAATAATGCCAAACTGACAGGAAGCCACCTCTCTTATTACATATCTACTCAGAAACTGTAGGAAGATAAGACTAGAACTTAAATACATATAACACAGACAACATACACAACAGAACAGACATGGAAAATAGAATTTGAAGAGTACAATGAAGAAGGAAATTGAAATGTCTGGACAATGAAAGCAGGTCTCCAAAGACCATCACTGACAGACTGACAGTCAGACAGACTACTACAAGCAATTATGAAAAAAAAAAAAGCTCTTGGGGTAAGAGAGAAGAGGAGAGACAAGGATATGGAAGAGCATGCCTTATTTACTTCATCCAAACCAACAGCAGCATGATAGAATGCAGACTAGAGAGGGACTCACAGCATGGTACAGCAAAAAAAATGCAAAACATGCCATCTCAAAAAAAACCTCCAAAGCTGGGAAAAAATACATTCAGTAATATCTTCATGAATGAGTTAATAAAAGTCATTAAAATGAAGGTGACATATAATACAAACTATCCATGGCAATTTCTTTGAAACAGTGCAATAGCTTTAATGAGTACTGTATTATGGTAACTGGACTCAAAACAGGACCAAAAATGCAAAGAATCAGGTATTTGGTTGTTGTTAATGGAAGATGAGACTGCAAGAGAACATGAACTACTTTATTGTAAGACGTTTTTTGAAGGAAGACTCAGGGGAAAGAAGGACATCAATGAAGGTGTGAATATGAAAACAATGTGGCAGCACAAGGGCTGGTAAGGACGAAATATACATCGTCATGATACAGTTAAAATGAGGACAGGAGATATTAACAGTAAAATCTGCTTTTCAAATGCAACAATCTGATACACCAATGACTCCACAAAGGGGAAAAAAAAAGCCTAAAAAACTAATTCTGCTTTATTTTGTACTTCCTGCAAAGAAGTTAGTGCGTGAGTCACAAGAAACACTGGAGAGACAAAATGCTGTTCTCTCTCTCCTCTTTGAGATTGGGGGCTCATATATAAATATACACACAGATATATATATACACACACACATAGATAGATGAATATATATAGGTATATATGTGTGTGTATATACAGAGAAAGATAGACAAAGATGTTATCTTCCTGTGTTCTTGGCAAGGAATTAGTCCTGAAGTTAGAAGGAGTGAAGGTAGGATTGAGGTTGGAAGGAAAGGTAACGAAGAGGGCATACCGCTTTCGGCTTCTGCAAACGACAAGAAAAAAATTGCAAATCAAACACTTGGATAAGAAATCAACTGACACCAAAGCAAAAGCAAAAAAACCCTTCATTTAAAAGCCTTCAAGGTTTAAAGGTTTTTCTGCTGAGAATGAGAACAAATATATGGATAGACAAAGAGAAAATTTTACAAGAGGAGCATAAATGGGGAGCAGGATGGAAGAATCCTGGTTAGGCTTTCCTTCTTGCTTAGTTATGTAGACTAAAAATACAGGGGGAAAAGGAAGGCAGAAATCTCTCTAAAAGGGATTTCAAATGAGGAGTCTGAATGTCTAAATTTTGAACAGTAACTTTTTGCTATATATTTAACATTGAGATATTTTCAGGTTCATGTTCTCCATGTTTCCTTTGCATTTTTCTACAAAAAAGCAAAACCTCTCCAAATGAGCAAAGAGCATTTTTAAGTGATAGTATTTGGCTTGCATCAGGGAGACAAAAAAATCGATTAAGTGCTTCCTGTTCTTAACCACAGGTTATTAACATTCCCAGAAATCAATTAGAGATGAAGGAATGGTTAACTCATATTGTGAGATGGAGTTATTAGAGTGTAGACTTTAGTAGCTGGTCAGAAACACTTGAAATTGAGTTTTGTAAACTCAGAGATTTCTTTGACAGCTGAGAAATAACTTAAACATTATCAAATATATAAATGCAAAGGTTAAAAAATCTAATCATGGGTTTTCTTAAATTAATCTTTAAGATACCTTGATGTGAAGCAGTTGCCTAAAAAGATAAACATCCTCTAGATACTCTACTCATTATATGAAAACTAATATGCATTTATCAGATTTACAACTGTATAACTTATGTTTAGGCTTGAATATCTGCTCTTAAGCAATCCTGTAAAATCACAATTGTTATTAATTATCTACCTAAACTTACAAAACTTGTTATCAAGGAATGCTTTCTGTTATGTGGAGGTTTATTAGTAGTTGGGAAAAAAGAAGAAAAAACCATCTGCAGGCAGGAAGCTCAGCTACCACTAATCTGTAGAGCACTATTAGCTTGGATAGAGTTCTGATAATTTTTAGTTACTATTGATTTCAAATTCTCTTCAGTAGAGTTAACAGAATTTTAATTCCCCACCTTTTCATTTAGTAAGATGCATGGAAATGCAAGTGTACTTAGGAGGTGAGAAACTGAAGTTTTGTTGCATTACCTTTGTGGTTTTACTAAAGAATAAGAAAACCACAAATATCTAGTTAACATATTTGAGTAGAAGAGCACAGGAACAAGTAGAACAGCAAAGATATGCTGCAGGGAGCTCTGTGACTGATCAAATAGTGACTTCAAAATTGTCACTGGTTAATAAAATCAGCAGATATTACTGTGGATCAGGGTTTTATAAGAAAATGGGACTATCTACCTTATATGCTCTCCTCTAGTTACATACCTATTCAGCAAATCCAGCTGTTAATATCCCTTTGTTAGTATTGCTTCCAGCAATTTTAGGCTCTTTCTTCCCTACTATAATTATTGCAAACTGTTACCTGTGTGGCTTTAAGTAAGGAATACATGATTGTATCACACTGTTTTACTTTCTGTGGGGTCCTCTGCATCACCTTTTGATTAAGAACTCAATCCAACTCCCACTGAAGTTAATGCAAAGAATGATATGGAAGCCAAGAACAATCTGTTATGACTGCAAAAGACTCCAATATTAGCACTTATGCAAGTAAACGACAACTGAAGTAATGGCAATATAAAATTGGCCAATAATTTTTAGGAGAAAAACAGAAACTGAGTCTTTCTTAATACTGAAGACACAAAATCTGGTGAATTGTTCCACTCCTGTTACTATAATATTTTTCCTTTTTCTAGCAAGAGATTAAATTGTTCATAGACAGAAGAATAGAATGCTTTACATTTAGCTAATGCAGAATGAGGACTTTCAATGGAAAATTATTTTAAGAGTCCAAAGGAGCTAAATACAACACAAAAAAATCTGATAGTAAAAAAAAGGATTTCTTAATCAGCATAGTCTGAACAAAAATGATATCCAATAGAATATACACCACTTCACATTTCATTTTACAGCATATGGTAGAATCCAGCAAAATCAACTATTGGGCATGGAAACACTCATAAATATTTGTAACGCTGCTTTTCCCATGTCAAATGTCTAACAGAGGTTTTATAGATTCTTTTAATAAATAAAAATTACGAAAGTTAATACTAAGTATTAAACTTTCAAAACCCCAGAAACTGTAGAATGAGTTCAATTGATAGAATTGGTTCTCCTGTGAGAAGAAGCAATTGTCCTCTAAAGTGCCCTTTGGCCACTAAAAGTGGCCAAGAAGATGAACTAGTATGTATCAATGCAGGTTTACTACATCAGTACCAACAATTTTGAAAGAGGAAAATCAAATTCCTCTCAGACACATTATTGTCATATTTTTATTATATGACCCTCCTCATGTTGCAGAGCACATTTATAATATTTTTGTTACATAAAAATGAATATAGTTTAAAACACTGATGAACAAGTTGATGGAAGATGGGAATGTTCAATCAGGTTTCTTAGAACCCCTTTGCACAAAAAAAAAAAAAAGGCATGAAGCACTTCCCATCTGTGAATTTGTATTAAAAACAATGATTTTTTTTTTTCTTTTTGGTTGACAAAAGCGTATGGTCAATTGGTAATTTCAAGGCCAAATTAATCTTTTCCAGTTTCACAATGTTATTCATGTAAGTTTTGTCAGAGCAGATGTCATTTAAATATTTATCCCATATTTGTTTATCCTGTATCATATTTAAATTGGTTTTCCCAAAGTAATTTAGATGAAATTTGTATTCTGAGAATACACAAAGACATAATGAATTTCGATATTACATTTGTTCTTCGCTTTTCTCTTTTCATTAGTGTAACCTGGACCTCTGATTAAAAGTGATATGCTATAAACACAAAAATTGTAAGATTTTCCATAAGTAAAATCACTCCTGGAGATGAGACATATGTACTACTGCACTTTTTACTAGAAATTATTTTACTAAACATTAACATAGGGTTAATTTTAGGGAGGAAGAGGGCAGAATTAAGTCCCTTTCAGTCCTATGCGAAATGCTGCAAGGCGATGGCATGCTAGTCACATTCTGAAATGTTTCAAAGAATAGCTATGTTCATTCTGAAAAGAAAAGCAGGCAGAACTCTTGTCAGTGCATTCGAGAATTTCAAAGGCCGGTGGCGCTGGACGTACCTGCTTTCGCGTTTTTCCGACTTGTATTCTATGGCTATCATTAAGAGCTTGAGTTTCGCAAACACCAGTCTGCAGGGAGAGAAGAGGCCAGGAGTCAGTCCCTTTTCACAACCAACAGCACACAGGGACCTGGCTGCTCCCACTGCTAGGATGAGTGTCAATCCAGAGATGTGCTGGCTTCACTAGGAAAATTTGGGGGTAGAGAACGGTAGGCCTAGAACCTGGGTGAAGGTTAGCCTTGCATTACTAAATATTAGAAGGCTCTGTGCTAGTGGGAGACAGATTGGTTAGTTTATCTCCAGCCAACGTCATCCACACCTGGTCCAGCAATATCCAAGGGCACAGAATGTTAGGAACTATATTTGCATATTGAAAATATATCGGTTGGAACATGTTCACACAGTACATACAGGTGGAGTTACAAATCGAACTTGCAGACCAATATTAACTTCTGGTTTCATCTAATTCTTTACCCTAGTGTTGACATCAAAAGCTTGAAATTCTTCAGAAATATTGACTGTCCCATCCTCACTCTCTCTGCCATGCTCTTTGTCATCCAGACTGTATGGAAGTCTATTTACAAAAGAATCACATTCCTAGACTTGCATTTATGACAAATAACCTGAGGAAACAGAACATTTCATTTAATTTCAGACTTTTAAAATGTTATTGACTGCATGAATTTTAAAAACTACACTACAAAACCTGTTCTCAAAGTCTGTATATTTCACGGGTAGATGAATACACCAAGCCTATCCATTCATTCAATCTCCCCTTCACAAACCAATGCTATGAACATTGTGTTCTCCCTGTCCTTTGGTTCATCTGGAAATTGAGCAGTCAATTCTTACAGTAATGAAAATTCCTATGCACAGAACTCATTAATAAGTAACACTATGTTTTAATTTTCAATATGCTTTTAGCGATTAGTGTGTTGGACAATTTGCGATAAATCTTTTTGTTTCACTTTAAGTAACTAACACAGTTAGCTAATGTTTCAGATAACCAAATGCTTGAGGAGAGCTCCAAAGTTCAGCCATGTTTCTAAATCTCAATAAGCACCCTTTCTTTATTGATTATTTTATCTCCATTCTAGCAGCACAGACAAATGAATGTCAGCTTTATGTCAAATACAGTCTCAGTCACATCTTCCTACAAACTCATGTAGAAACTTGATACATTTAAAATGGTCCGGTGTGGAGATTTAATTTTCATCACTGTAGCTAGTGTTAACAGCACAAGCTACCATTTATTCTGCATATAATATACATTTCTGAATTATGTTACAGGATTTCCTGTTTCAAGAAATTGACATAAGTTTTTGTACCTATAGTAAAAAACTTTTCCCCTCAGTAAACTCAGCACAGTTTGGCTGACACAGTAGAAGGATAGATTGAGAACCCCTTATCTCTACCAGCAAATTGAAGACTGGGCTCTGTCATAGCTACATCCCAGACAATTTCTAAATGGATAATGTTTGTCTAACAGTTGTTTCCCCTGTTTTCACTCCTGTAAAAATTGGAAAAGGTAGGGGAGTTAGAGGAGTATAAACACACTCATCCTCCTTTACATAAGAGATGGTATTTTACTTCTTCATCTATTTCCTCCTCTAAGAATGGAGTCTTCAGAAGTTTTTCTATGTTAACTAGTTTAACACCAAGCTCATCCCAGTAGGGTCTGTTTGTTTTTAAGCATTTGGACAGTCCCTAGCAAAAGCTGTCCACAGCCCTTGTGTGACCTTTCAGTACGGCTGGAATGAAGAGCAGTGCCAGCCAAAGATAGATGAATGTGCTAAACTAACCTGATTATGTGGACAGAATATTTATTATACAAACCTTATACATACAAGTCTCTCATTCACAGACTTATTCTATGATAAACATAAGTATTTTTCAGTCTCCAGAAATGAAATTGCATGGCTCACACTGTGGTTATGTACTATGGGCTTCCTTCTCATAACTGAACGGACATATCTTCTCTGATATTTCACTTGTTCCAAGTGGTTTACAACCACTTCCACAGAGCTCCAGGTGTCACACTGCTTATGTGATTTCATGATATATGTTTAAATTAATGCATTGTTTCCTTGGAATGGAATACAAGCTGAGATGGTCATGCTGACCACCACTACTCAAAGAAGGGGAATCATTACAAAAATAACAGGATAGTGCTTGTGAGTAAATAACTCAATTTAAAAAGATTGCTAATGAGTTTGTTCAATACCAAAAACATTTATGCTTTCATTTACAATCAATTAATTACAAATCTCTCCTGAAACCAGGCATTACAATGTTTCAGATACTTCCATGCAGTGATTGCTTTAACGTTATTAGACACCATCTGATGTAGCAACATTATGACTTTAGCAGAGTGAAAAGGTCTCATGCAAAAATATCGGATTTCTCTTGCAAGAAGGGAAATACTTCAGTATATTAAATGTATTTCTACTTACTCACAAACTGCAGGGAAGGACAAACCCACAAAGGCACTAGACAGATATTCGGTATACATTTCATTTGCAACTCCTTCAAGGTAGTATTTCTGCCATGTATCCTCCTCAATCTAAAAGCAAAGAAACAGATGCAGAATTTGAGTAAAAATCACAGCTTTCTTTGAAATTTACAAACAACTGCTTAAACATGAATCAGACTTTAACATGTAAGTCAGTATGCTGTTATGGCAATTAACATCACTTATTTTTAAGGGATTTTCTAGAATGCTGAACCCCCCCAAAACTGAGTCCTTGTAGTCAGTAAATCAAGTATCATACTCAAAAAAAAATACACTGAATTCTTGTCAAGCACACAGAGCATGGGGTGAAATAAAGCTGTAGAGAACACAAGGAATAAAGTTTCCCAATTTTCTCTTTTTGAAAACAGTAGAATCACAGAATGTTAAGGGTTGGAAAGGACTTTACAGATCACCTATTCCCAACCCTTCCTGCCATGGGAAGGACAGCTCTCTAAGGTTGCTTAAGGCCTTATCCAACCTGGCCTGGAACACTTTCTGAACTGGGGCATCCACAGCCTCCCTGGGCAACCTGTGCCAGTGTTTAACTAGACTCACAGTAAAGAATTCCTTCCAGATACCTAGCCTAAATTTCTCTGTTCTGTTTTCACCTACTACTCCTTGTCCAATCACTACAGTTTGTAACAAAGAATCCCCCCCGGCTTCCCTGCAGCTCCCTTCAGGTACTGGAAGATTGCTATGAGGTCTCCACACAACCTTCTCTTCTGCAGGCTGAACAGCCCCGAGTGCCTCAGCCTGCCTTGGCCAGGGAGGCATGGCCGGCGGGGCAAGGGAGGGCACTGTCCTGCTCTGCTCTGCACCAGGGCAGCCTCACTCCGGTCCTGGGGCAGTCTGGAGCACCACAGAAAGACATCAAGCTGCTAGAGAGTGTCCACAGGAGGACAGTGAAGGTGGTGAAGGGCCTTGAGGTGAAGCTGTATGAGGAGCAGCTGAGGTCCCTTGGTCTGGTCAGCCTGGAGAAGGCCTCACTTCAGTTACACCTCCCTCACGAGGGGCAGACACCGATGTGTTCTCTGTGGTGACAGTGGCAGGACCTGGGGGGATGGCCTGAAGCTCTGCCAGGGCAGGTTTAGGTTGGATGTCAGGACAAGGCTCCTCACCAGAGGGTGGCTGGGCTCCCCAGCCTGGAACAGCTCCTAGCTGGAGCTGGAACAGCTCCCCAGGGCAGTGATCACAGCACCCCATCTGACAGAGTTCCAGAAGCATTTGGACACTGCTCTCAGGCATGGGGTGTGACTCTTGGCATGTCCTGCACAGGGCCAGGACTCAGACTCAATGACCCCTGTCACTCCCCTCAAACCAAAGTATTCTGTGATTCTATGATTCTCTTGGACCAAAAAAATTTCAAGTTTTCAAATTTCAGTACTTCAGAGCTATTTTGACAGGACTTAATATAGTATTTTAGATAAGTTTGCATTTTTATCCCAAAGTTGGGTACTAATTTGGGATTAATCAATCTTTTTTCTCATGTTAAACTAGTGAAAAGGCACTCTTTCAAAAAATGCTCTAAAGAACAAGTGGATGTAAACTTGTTAAAAAACCTGGTGAAATGCAAGTTGAAATGATTTTTTCCTCTTTTTTTTTTCCTCTTTTTTTTTTTAATTTTTATTTTTGGTAGGGTTCATGTTTTTTGATTTGTTTGGGTTTTGCTTTTTTGGTTGGTTGGTTGGGTTTTTTCACTGTCATTTTATTCCCTCCTCCTGCTGACAGGCTGCCAATAATCAGTTACTTTAGTTCTGGAGATGTAAACGACTGCAAGAATAAATTGCAATATGGAGATGTTCCAAATCATATACAGCCTGACAAGTGGGCTGCAAACAATCAGGAGAAATTTCTTCCACAGAAATTGTTTCACCATTCAGAGGCCAGGCCATATGGGATGGTAAAAGGCATTTGCATTGTGTTACTCCTCACCACACACAGAGAAGTCATATCATATTTTTTATAACTCTTTTATTTATAGGAAGCTTGCAAATGTTGCCGATCAGCAACTCTATATACAGAAGAGAGATAAAGTCCAGGCTTGGTAAAAAACTAAGAGTAATGATAGCAAGGGCATGTCTGTAACTTGCATTCTATTTTGTGGATTTTTCTTAGATTGACACCACCTGGGGTTGGAAAAAACATACAAATACATTACATATCTCCCTTTCTACTTTCTTTCCTTGCTTTCTTTTCTTTGGACAGATGGTTTTGATTTGGAGGAAGGAACTCCAGATCAGACCTACAGTTAAATACTCAGCCTCAGTCAAGACCAAGAAAGGACTGGAAAAACCCAAACATTCACAAAGCAATGATCAAGCTCCACAGATACCAGTTAGGGTTAAATTAAACTTCATTTAGTGATTGGAGTGTTTAAGATATGATTTTTTAGGAGACCACAAAATTTAAAGAATTGCTGATATTTGGGATGCCATAAAATATTGTTATAAGATGATTATAACAGTCGACTAAAGATGGTGTCTCTGTTTTATCTCCACCTGAACCATGACATTTTCCTAGTCATTTCAAAGAGACAGATGGTCACCTGCCTGGTATCTTTTGTGAGGAAAAATACTTTAGGAGTAAAAATACTTTATGTTCTTGACTACTTTAAGCCTTTCTGATGATATTTTAAAGTTTAGGTATCTGATGGAACTGATCCAGAATGGGTCATACTACCACAAAAACTTCAATCTTCCTGATTCCTCTCTAGTACTGCAAACACATGATTATCTCTCCCCGACTAAGTCATACTGCAATTTTGTCTCCTGATAGTCATAGAACAAATTATCTACTGCTTCAATAGCCTATATGAAGAATAGCTGGAAAAATACAGAGTGCAGTCCAAGAGAAGAAATGTAATTTTCATCTGAATCTTTTTAAAGTCATGATAGTCCTCTGCTCTCCTCTATCTTATATATAGACACAATATTGTTATCAGCAAATATATTTACATAATACAAGCAATTCCTCGTGAGACATGGTGACAGAGATATGAAAAAATGATGTAGCTCTGGCAAGCACAACCATTAGTATTGTCAGAAGAAAATGAAAACCTTTAATACACCCAGCCCTACGCCCAGCAGTGTAATTATCAGGAGCTCTGTAGCTCCAAAAGATCTATCTTGCTCATAGCATTTGCTTTTCAGTGTAATGACATAAATAGTTACAGGAAAGAGACTGAGTGTATCAGAACCTGAGCATGCCATATAATCTCTTCTGCCAAGATCTAAGTATCACTATCAAGACAGAGAACAAATGCTAGAGTTGCAGTGTGACCTAGGATTTTTCATTTCATTCTGCAAAGGAAATGATGGTGGATATACAATTCCTTTACAGCACAGTGAAAGGAGATGTTAAGTCTTCCCCCCTTAGCATTGAATAAGATCAGCTCATCAGCTCACCACCACAGAAAGAACACAAAACAGGACAAAGCCTTTGAGAATGTTTAATCTTACAATTCTCTATCTCAAACAATGATGAGAATGAAAAGAAAGCACGCAGAGAATCATAGAATGGTTTGTGTTGGAAGGGACCTTAAAGATCACCCCATTCCAACCCCTGTGGTGTCCCTGGCTGAGACCCCTTCCAGTGGACCAGGCTGCTCAGAGCCCCATGCAACTGGCCTTGGACACTCCCAGGTATGAGGCAATCACTACTTCTCTGGGCAGCATGTTCCAGTGCCTCACCACCCTCACAGTAAACAGCTTCATCCTAATACCTAATCCAATCCTGCCTTCTGCCAGTCTAAAGCCATAACCCCTTCTCTTAACTCAGTATGACCTTGAATATTCTTCATTGGTCATGGAAAAGGAAGTGTACTTTGAAATCAATGCAGTTAAAATATTTCCTCCCATTCACCTATAATACCCTTTCAGTCCACCCAAACAGCTTGAGGCAATGTCTAATTTTGTTATGCCTTCGCATATGGATATCTAGATCTGATAGAAAAGTAAATGGCTGAAAGCAGTTCTTATGATCATATCACAGAGTGAAGCTTCTTAGATTTACAGCCTTATAATTGCATTTCCTTAACTATTATAAATTATCAACTACGTCTTTACTCAATTCCATTGGCTGCAGAAATCAAAGCTAACAAATGGTCTTAGTCCTATGAAGACTTTACAATCTCAGCCAACTATTTCCACAGCTTTCTGTATGCAAGGATGATTTTTAAAATTTGTATAAAAAGAGCATATTTTATAAAACATCAAATATGCTAATTAAGATTTGTTCTAATTACAAATGAGATTTATTCACTTTTTCCTCATTAGTACTAATGTAGAATTTTGTAGTGGGTCAAGGCAGAAAGAATATCCTTAAAAAATAATGACATCTAATTCTTTATTAGATTCTGGCCTTGATGGATTTAAACTGAACGGCATACAGGCTCTACTTCTAATAGTTTCAAATATACTAAACAGGGCAAGATTTCTATCCAGTCATGAGGTGAAGCATGGACTGGTGTTGATCTTTTCAAACGATTGACTGGAAATGCAGTCCCATTGGAAATGGCAGACTTTAGCCCAAGACAAATACGCTCTTATCACAAGGACTGATACTATGTGTACACAGCAAACAGTTTTAAACCACAACAGATTTTAATTCCTAGAATCAATGATTTTAAAGCACTACAGTGAGGAAAATCTTTACATGATCTTTGAAGATCATGTATTTGGTAACAGGCTACATTTATTATTTGGTTTAAGTCCTGAGAGTAGGATCATGTAATCAGTTTATTATGCAGTTTCCTGAAGAACCTCACAATAAATCAAAACACTGCATTTCTTTCTCACTCCCCTTTAAAGCCCTCCTACATGTCAAGGAATTCACTGTTCATACTCCAGTTCCACACCTTAGATCAGTCCAAGGCTGGTAGGTGGTCAAAAATAAACAGCAAACAGGTTGATGTGTTCTGTTGGTGTAGGTAAGCACCCCAGTGATAGAGATCTGTGTGGTTTTATTATGTGTCTCTTTTAGTCCGGACTACAAAGGAACGTAAAGTGGGCATTGCATACATGTAGGTGTGAGTAAAAGCTGCCAAAAGAGCCCACAAAACATTCTGGCTCTCAAAATAGCTTAGAGGATAATACAGACAGCTCTAGATAATTTTCAGGTCTGGAATGAGGTGTACTGGCTGTCTTACCTATGGAGCAAAGACAAAACTAATTTGGCTGTGGACTTGTGTTACACTTGAGTACCACATTCCACATTTTATTAATTTACACAGCAATTCCAACCTTACTTGTAGGTCGTAGATTGGCTTGTAGGATTGTACGCAGGGACAAAATTTGATCACCTCTGCCTATTATTCCACGTGTCTGCTTTTAGCAATGTTTTTCATATAGACAGACTTCTGGTATGCACTTGCTAATTCAAACAATACAGAAATTGCAGTACAGTCAGTATTTCCACCTTTTTCTGAGACTGTGCAAGTTAATAGAGAGTCCAAATTCCTTTTTTACTACAATAGTAACCGTCTATGTTATAAGAAGTCTGGATTATTAAAATACAGGTGTAAGGTTTTGTGAGGGGTTTTTCCCTCAGCATATAGTTTGGTGCAATCTATCTGTCTTTAAGTGTTTACAGAACATTAATATTTTGAGCTGATTTCCTTTTTGCTCAGTTTGGTGCTAAAAAGAACATAAAGGATTCCATATGATATTACATGGTTAAAACCAAAAGGAAAATATTAGGAACAAATGTAAAATTTTGAGGTTTCTGAAGTTTGTTTTATTTCTAACACTAAGCAGACTGTTTACACAAATAATTTTGCTGTAAAGTAACACATAATGAGTTAAATGTGTGGAATGTCACCATCAGTCATGTTCATTTGTGTTTGATTGACCAAACATATATGGCACATTAAATCACTGTCTAATCACACTGTGGAGGTGGAACAAACACATATTTCAAGCTTTCATTAAAAAATTGAGAAGTTTTTGTACATTTTCCTGGCAATCTCCTGACTGGTGGGAGACTCCACTAATAATGTTTACCCAAGGAATTTATGAAGGTCTGACAGTACTTAAATTGAATGCTCTTAATGAAAAGGGGTGAAGGTTCTTTTAGAGAATGGAAATATTTCTCTTCAATAGAGTCCTCTTCAGCATTTCTAATCAATGTAGCTGCTCTCCTACAATGCACTGCTGATTCACAGCCACTATTCAGCAAGTTTTCAAGTTTTTAGAGTGCAACATATGAGAAAGAACATTCTTTCAGCTAAATAAACAAACCTTTTGTTATCAGCAACAGGGTTAGAGTCACATAAATGTGTCTCAATTCCTGTTCATTTATTTGGCTTCAGATTTTGAATTAGTCAGAGATCTTAGGAAGTGAAGATGTGCATTTTACTTGCCTAGAAAATTCACTCTTAATGATGTGGCAAACATATTTTTAGTCAGTATTAAAAAACTATTGCAATCTTAATGCACTCTCTTATGGTATTTTTTCCTCCCACTGCCATGTGAAGATGACATTTGAAGTCACATAAGATAAGTCTGCACATTACTCTGTTTATAACTATATAATCAGACACAAGAGCAAAACTGACAATGACAGCTTCCTCCAAATTCATTGCTATTTTTATGCTTATTCTGTGTACAGAGAGATACTCAGATGTAATTTGAGGAATGCCTTGCAAAGCTGAGCCTTCAGCTTAAAACTGTTAATCAATGAGATCCCATCTGTAACTGTACTGGAACTATTATAAAAATGTATTATAAAATAAGAAAACATAGGTGGCTAAGATAATGGCAGAAGTGGTTACATGCATCTTCTGGAAACATGGTACCTGTATGTATTCAGGTTTTGACTTCTTTAAATGTTTTTAGACCAAAATTCAGACCATAAATGTGTGTGATTCTAGTACAGTTCCCCCACAGTTAAAAATTTGTATACTTTATCATTTAGTGAATCTCTCCATTTTGTCACTGTTTAAAATCAGTATTAAAATAGCTTGAATTAAGATTGAGGCTTCTGAGGATATCCATATATTTGGATCTCCTTGGGAGAAAACTGACCCCTTATTATTCTGGAAAGACAGAAAGTGAGCAAAATTTTCACACGTACTCTGGTGCCAAGACAGAGTTCGCCCAACAGGCTGCCTCAGTAATTTGAGTTACATTACTGGGACTGATACAAATGTTTGAGACTCCTGAGAGTCTTGGGTTACCCCAGCAGGCAAGAGTGAGAGAGACCAAACTGACTGGCAAAGAGAATGATGTTCACAGGAGATACAGTTTTCTTCTGGGCTATAGGTAGAAAGGATTAATATCCAAATGGCCACATGCTGAGGAGTCACAGACAGATTCCCAGTTTGCTGAACTAAAACAACATTCTTTCTTTTTGTTTCTTTCAGTTTTTGTGGGCTTTAGTTTAGTTTTGTTTTGTTTTGTTTTCATAACATGAATAAAGATGAATAAAGATGAATAAAGATGAAGATACTGTAACTGCAGGCAGTAAAGTGCAGAGTTCAGACCTGTTTCACCATTGAAAACTGGCCTTTTTTGTTAAATGCAATAGTATGAAATATTTTTGGCACATGGGAGCCTGCTGTCTTCTAAGCATACCTTCATAATAATGGCAAGACTTTATAAGAAGCAAATAAAGACTCACTGTCCTGCACCAACATATGCACCTCTAAGAGAACAGGCACGGCTTTATCATCTGAGGATACCAGGGTATTTTTATTTTTACCTTACTTGCACAAATGACTTGAAGTGGACCACGGCCTACCTTTTACTCCAGTGTTTCTCATGCTATCAATAATACCCATGAGACTGGAAACTGCCCATCCTTTATCTTTGGAATCAGTGTCCCTGAAATGCACCAGGAAGGATGCAATGACTGCTGCAATCGAGGCCTTGGTCCAGTGAACCAGTGCAGCTGCTACAGAAGTCTAACTGGGCTAAAACTTTGCAATCTAAGTCCAAAATATCTCTTCGACTGAGGAGAAACAATTACATGAATGATGTTCTGGGAAGTTTGAGCCTCAGTTCTAACACATGTTCCTTATTTACTCACAGTCAGAGGTCCATTAGTCTCTTGATGGAACAGACCAAAAGGACCAGTCCCTTTTTCTTGGCACTTTGTTGCTACATGGGACTTAGATAAATCATATTTTTGTTTTAGCTGCAGCAACATTTCTCATAGCACAACATGTGGTTTGTCTAAAATCAAGCAAAACCACAAAATGCCAGAAATATTTCTCTGTAAATGGATGATGATTTGGAAAATATTTTAAAGGCCAGACACTTGCTGAATAAAAAAAAAAAACAAACAAAACAAAACAAACAACACAAGTTGATAGAATCTGGCTTATTGCCTACTTTTCAGCAAAAAACCTTAGCATGGAGGTGTGTGCTGGTTTTTTTAGTCTTACAAAATCTGTCAATGTCTTTCTATCTGTTTCACGTTTGAGTCATGTTCTCTTCTCCAGTCTCTGACAACCAGAACTGCAGACTAATATGTTCTAATGAGACAGGGCATTACCTTTATGAACGACCTCATGGAGAAGAGGTTGGCTAACATTGTTGAAAGGCCCGGGGCCAGGCAGCTCTGGGCTATGAAACCCAGCTTCAGCTCAGCAAGACAGATTGCATCATCCCCTTCTTTCCAGTTCCAGCTTGGGATATTTAGTAGATGGGCCTGGAAAACAAACAAACAAAATGTCCCACAAGTGAAGAACCAGACACAGATAGCAGTGAATGATTTTCTGTTAATGCCTTGACTTTTTCTGAGTAGGCAGAAGCACTTCAAGTGTTTCAGAGCTTAACTCTCTGCTAAGAAATGTTCCATTCTTACCTACTAGAGATAAAATCCTACATTTCTCAAGACGTGCTGGCTGTGGACTCTGTCAGGTCCATCCTCACACCTGAACAAGCAGAATATTGTAAAGCTTTCCTTCCCTTCTGCATGTTCCTTTTACAGCACTTTGAGCTACTGTCTGACTGATAAGGGACACACATAATACACAGGAAGCTAATACAACTTAGATTACAACTTATGCGAAGCTGCAACCTTTAAAGGATACTATAATTTAAAAACTTTTTAACAATTTTTGATAAAATGCTATTCTGGAAAACCTAACCATTGGAATAGCAAATAAACTGCAGTATTTAAAAACCTTCCCCTCTATGGCTGCTTAAAGCAGAGAAAACCCTTGCTTTCATTCTATAAAAAGACAAGTTTCTTCCATAACATACAGGAAGAGGCCATAACAAGCAACAGTAGTTGTTCTTGTTCTAGCAAGAGGTTACAGGTATAAGGGGTTGTTATCAAACCTTCCTAGTACCAGTTTTATTCTGTATTTCACAGAATGAAGGTTTACCCAGTCAAGCTTTTTCTCGAACACTGGGCAGTGGTTGATTCTTTCAGAGCTAATAGAAGAAGCAGGCCACACATGAGTAGTGTGTTATCTGATATATCCTTCCTTACCCTGTTAGTCAGCAGTTCAGGGACTTCCTCATCTCAGGACTGAATAAATTGACTTCGTTGTGTTTAAGGATCACAAAATGACTGTCAAAATTTTTTTCAAATTCCTTTCCAAAGTGGATTTGTACTTTTGAACTTCACAATATTCTTAGTACTGAATTCTACAACTGAGCTATGTTTTATATTAAAACCACATACATTTTTTTGTACCTACTGCGCGGCAATTTCAGCTCTACATGGTCGCACCAGAATCAAAAAAATCACAACAACCTCCAAGAAGACAATAAGAGCAGAACTCACAGAACTGAAGTGCTGAACGGTCATCTGGAATCAATAACAACTATGGACACTGTAGCTTTGAGAACTAGATCCTAGCCAACTAA
Organism: Prinia subflava; assembly: GCF_021018805.1. Taxonomy (NCBI): domain Eukaryota; kingdom Metazoa; phylum Chordata; class Aves; order Passeriformes; family Cisticolidae; genus Prinia; species Prinia subflava. The sequence goes on from NC_086255.1 coordinate 22,382,047, forward strand.
TAAATGTCAAGATTTTGATAAAGTCCCTTGTACATATAAATAAAACTAAATTACTTTGTAACTGGATTACTTGACAAGGTTTATTAAGATGTTTTAGTTTGGGAAAAAAAATGCTTGCTGTTACTGGAACTAGAAAAATTATGTATGAATGAATGCCATGTAGCAAAAAACTCTGAGAAGAAACACTGGCCATCACATTACCTTATTGTGGTACTGCAACATCTGAGTGATAATTCTTATCTTCGGATGGTAATTCTTTATGGAAATAACTCTAAAAAGAAAAGGAAAAACTATTAATATAACTTTTAACTGATATGGTATTTGGATAATGTATACAAATACCTCTATTTTACTGTGTTGTGAAGTCCCACAATTAAAACTACATCCCCTTATTCATCTGCCTGTAAAGCAAATTGATTGATGTCAGACCTTTGAAACACTTAACACATAGTCAAACTGAGGTAAGAATTAGTGGCTAGCCCTAGAGAACAATAAGCCTCAGGAAATATTCAGCTGAATGGTTTGCTCTCATGGAGTTTGCAGAAAAAGAGATTTGTTTTAGCATTTCTGTTCAGATACTGATTCTGTTAAGAAAATAATGCAGTTGGAATTGTTGCATCATCCTCAGTGATTATCTTTGTGTATTTGAATAAATATACTTGATCAAGTTTCCCCGTGATAAATGCCTGAAAAAAATTAATTTCTTTCTGCACCATCACATATTATTTATTTACACTGCTACGCATTTATAATATCTAAATACCTTGAATAATGACTTTTTGTTACACATGCAAATTCATCTTAATTTTGGATGGGTTAATCCAAAGACCAATATAAAAACTGATAGCTGAATGCTGCATTTATAAAACATGGGGCTACTTTCATAATATGCACATTTTCGGCATTCTAAATTACTTAATGAATCTAAGATATACTGAATTGTTCACAGATTTTTAGTGGCTGGAAAGAAAAATGTCTGAGAAATGCATGAATTGATAATGTCCTAAAAAAATTATTGACCAAAATTAAAGAGATGAATGGCCAAAAAAAAAGTCTTGTATTTAAATCTAAAGGTAGAAAAAGAAGATAAAACAATGAAAAAAATCAGACTTATTATGGAATCATCAGTCTCATAAGACTGAATGCCATAAGCGTTCACAGAGGTGTTTTGTAGAACATATCTTGTAAACTACTGGTTTGGCTTGTGCTTTTATGCATGCCAAGGCTAAAAAAGGAAACATAAAAAACCCCTGCATTATTTTAACAAGTCTTTCTTCTCATTTTCCATTTCTTGAATTGTTTAATTAAACATTCATTTTTTAAAAAATTCAATTGTGAGAAAAAAAAAGAGAATTACACTCTCACATCAAAATTTTTGTTTTTATTACATTAAATGTATTAAATCTACTAAGAATGCATTGATCTGTGACTGGTATATTTTTAATGCATTTACGCAATCAATGTCAAAATGAAGTTTCTTGCATTGTAACTCAAACCATGTTTGTAAAATGAAACTAGGTATATTTTAGCCTTGTGTCGTTCTCAGATAGCTACATCTCTTGCACACAGTGGTACTTTTCTAGAAGAGCAATTTTAGTAGCATTTTTTTTATTTCTCCCTTTCCTTCAATACACAGCATGAAAACTCCTGAAAAGCTAGTAAAATTGGCTACTGGCTAATCCAATAGTAGAGAAGTTTTAATCAATCAGTGACTGAGATTTTAATTTTAAAACAGAGACAGATCTCAATAAAACTAGGATTGTATGACCAAAAAAATTGGAACGGCTTAGGTTTGTTGTAACTCTGGCTGCCATCTACTGATCGACTTTTTCATCTCCTCCCTTCAGGGACCACAAAGAGGAGAGCAGGAGGAGATCTGGTGGTCCCTAATGTCGTAAATGCCTCCTGAATCAAAGCAAGCAATGATTGGCCTTCAGTGTGAAAAAAGCAGGGTGGAGGCAGCAGACTGTGCTATCCCCTGAGCAGTGCATTACCTGCAGGAGCAGCTGCACCCAGGAGCAGCAGGGAATGAAGGGCTGAAGGCGCTGACAGCAGCCCTGCAGTGCCTGCACTCACGCCATGTATTGTTGCAACAACCTCACTGCATTCCCTTTCCTCTCTGCCTTCAGCTAGGAACACTCAAACTCTAACTCCTGCACAACCACTGACAGTGCCAAAGCCTGTGCTCCAAGTGTCTCTTGTGACACACTACTGACAGATGAAACAGCTGAGGTACTCTCACCTCTGAACTTCTGTGAGGATCTTTTGTCCTCTAAAACAAAAAATCCTACAATGTTCTTTAAGTGCAACAGATCAGATATAAAATTAGCTAATCAGAGTTACGAACCAAAAAGCTTTTAAAAACTACAGAGTTTACCTCATAATATTGGAGGCATCTTCAGCATCTGGGTCAGCGCAGTATTTATTGGCAAGGATTAGGCACGCATCTGCTGACTCTATCTGAGACACCAAAGAAAAAGGAAACATATAAAGCAATGTCTCTTTCCAGCTCTTCTTTCCTCATAAACTGTCAGGGAACCCAGCACTGGCAGCATGAGTGTGAGTGTCACTTCTCAATCCTGCTGATCAAAAGCATTTCTAGGCTAACATGAGTTCATTCATGCCAGTTCATGAGTTACAACCACTCTCAAATACGCAGAGAATTTCTTGAAACTTGTTTATGAGGATCAGAGCAGATCAGCAGTTCAATTGATGACTCCCACTTTGTATCAGCTGAGCCACAAAGGTGGTAACGTTCATCTTTTGTAACCAGATACTGGAATTCGGACTTCTAAATCCATGGGAAGTTCCTGTTACATCAGTAACAGTGCTCCCGGAGTCCTGCAGCTTTGTTTGGGAATTTAAGTACCTTCCCATTCTAAACAGGAAGAGGTGGCTGAACTGATTTAGTTCAGATACAGAACTCTGATTCTGTTCAGATACAGAAAGCAAGAGAAGGACAAGTGATCTATCCACAGGACCTCTAGATTCACACAAACCTGAGCTCTACAGAACTCAAAGCAGATGACAAAAGTATTTTCCAGTGTATACAACCAAACATCAACACAAAGAAGGGTTGAATACAGAACACAAAAGAACACACGATTTTATGGTCATAATTAGAACATGCTCTAATGAACTAAAACTGTGCACTGGGCTACAAAAAGCTTAAGCAATTTCTGCAGTCAAAAATGGACAAAAGACATGATTAGCACTCCAGTAAGTGTTAATAACACGGTACTAAAATATTCTTGGCTTAAGTAGTCAGTTTACATTCCATTAGGGAGAAAAAAAACCAAAAAAAGTTAATGATGTATCTCACAACTTGATTTTTCTTTAGTTTTCTTTTTTTTAAGCTTCATGCTTTAAGAGAACAAAATAATTTACCATTTAGAAATTCTAGAAAATACATATCTAAATAAGTAAAACTATCTAATTTTATCTATCGAAAATCTTAACTTGCATTTTTCTTTCAGGATTGCAGACAACAGAAAAAGGGTTTGGAGGGTGAAAAAATATTTTTGAATTATTCTGATAAGTTAAGACAACAGCTTCTTAAGCAACTACTGTAAGACGATACCTTGCTATGTCAAACATATGTCAAATACACTTTTGAATGAAATGTCCACAAAAACTTCATAAAGAGTTCAATGGAATGGCAGACAATGTATCCTAAGGCATTGTTTTTTAGCATTAAAGATCTAAAGACATCAGAAAAAAAAAGATTTACTAGGATAGATATAATTTATTACTTAAGATAATAGAGATGGAAAAACATTCTTCTGAGATTACATGAAGAAGGGCTTCAGTGGCCTTTTTTCCAAATAATACCAGGAATACTTAGAAAAAGGTCAGCTAGCAGGAGAACAGAACAACAGAGCTGTTACCTTCACTCTCGCCAGGTCATGGGGATTAAGGACTGAACCCTGATAAAATTCCACCTGAGTGAAGTGTCGTTTAAAAAGAGCTTCCAGCTCAAGGTTAGGGGAGATACTGCATTGGAAAGAGGAAGAAAACACAAGAGCAAATGAGAAGTCAGATTCCGTAACTGCTCCATTTCCTGCATTTAAAACCCCACCCATTTATCTATTTTAGATATTCAGACTTCTGCTGATGCTTTTTTTGTGGCGTGGAACCAGCTTGCCTCTCTTAAAAAATAAACACTACATTGCTTTCTTTTGTCTGCAGTGCTTCTGGCCCACCCTGTGCTAATGTCCATTTCCAAGGGATGTGAATCCAGAAGTATTGGTGCAAATATCTGAAAACATCATCTCCCAGCCTTCTACCCAGAAATTATACAGTACCAAAACCATCCTCTGCATGCCTGTACCATTCCCTCAATACCTGACTGTGTTGAATAAAACAGCTCAGTGCAAGATCACTAAAAACCATAAAAAGAAACCAGACAGGGACCCTGTGGCCTGTATGAGCTACAATTAAAACAAACAATGTTGCTGTGACTTTCTGTCTCATTTCATTTTGCCAGAAACAAAAGAAAAATTAAATGGGTTACAGTCAATTATATAACATGGCACCAACATTGTAAATATCTTTTCTGGTGCCACTCATTAAAATAGAAGGGATTTAACAGCTACAGGCACAAACAAGTAGCAAGGTGCTAAACTCCTTTCATGTGAATGTGCAGTTTCCTGATTCCTATCACCACACTTTTCCACTGTGGAAATCCTGATCTCCAATTTCCTCTCACAGCCACTAGTTACTACATAGAGAGGGAATAAAAAAAAAAAAAAAAGTATTTAGTTGAGGATATCATTGTTCGTTAAAACTGAAAGGACTTGATTAAAAAGTTACGGAAGTGCTGCTGGTTCTTAATTTTCAGCTTCCACTGTTAAGTCATCACAAATGATTCCTTAACTTTTTAATCATTTTCTCTGACAAAACTGCAGAATGCATTGTAGAATACAAATATATTACTTATTTATAACTCGCAACTCTTTTAAACAGATGCAGTTACAGAACAGAAAAGACACTGTCTCCTATCACATGGCTTTTTCTAGTAGTTCCTCCCATAGGCATGGCTATTTTGCATTGTATTATCTATTAAATTAATATTAACTTACACATTGTGTAGAGCCTGCAAGAAACACCAGCCTCATTAAGACATCTTTCCAAATTCCCCATCAGAAAAAAGCAAGATACCACGTGTGTGTAGGTATGTGTATATAACATAGTAAAGACCAGTAATGATTATCTTCATGACAAGAATTTAATTTCTATCGTCCTTGTATTTGTAAAGTATCTGTTATATTAAAACTGAATCTGCACCAACATATTTCATTTTATAAATACTCTGCAATTTGAAATAAGCATTTTTGCTAGAGAAATAGAGGGTGAAAAGGTACTTCCAGATACTGTAAGTTTGTAAAACATACAGTGTTTTTCATTGGTTTTACTGATGTTATTAATTTTTGTAGTTTTTCTAGGACTATTTTCCGCTAAAAAAATCTCTGATGTCTTTATTTGCATTTCAATATTTTTTAATTCATAACCCAATCCCCACTTCAACTATGCATTTAGCTATGTCCCTCACAAACACCACAACCGGGTCTGAAGTCTGTCTGCTTGAAACAAATACACTTAAGTAGGGGACAATGGAAAATGCAGGGGAAAAAAACTGTTCTCAAGACATATTGTTAATAAACATAAATGCAAATATTAATTTTACGGTTATTCGGAGCTTTACATATTCTGTCTTCTCAGAAGATACAGCTTAACTTAATGAGCCTTAGTAACAGATGATATGACCAATGTTGACAGGTTACTCACTTATGCAGAAAGACGATTTCTACATTGACATCATCCCTATCCTTGTGCAGGAAGTCCTTCAGGAAGTTCGACACACTTTCAAGTGTTATGTGACCACAGACAACTATGTGCCTGTCACAGAAAAATCAGAGTTACTCTTGCAAAGAAGGTAAAACAAGCAAACAAGCAAGCAGAGATGGAAATGATAACTTATTGAGAAAAAAAGAGCATTAGTCTCCTCTTGATGTTTCTCTAGATCCTATTCCACAAAGTCAGAAAAGAAAGATATCAATTCCAAAAGGTTTTTGCAACTGCAAATATTTATATATACACGCTCTCACCTGTAATGCCATTTGCCCATGCTGTATTTCACATTTAACAGTAAGTAGGATCAGTTATATATGTGTTTATGCACTGTATTAACCAGTCTCTTTCAAAGTCATATTTCTTCATTTTACCCATCTTTCTTGATATCTTTAACTCCTCTAATGAGATTTACTGTTTAAATATTTGGGTTACGACAGCAAATCTCCCTAAAATAATTCAATATTTTTCTATAGTTGAAGCAAACTTTTATACCAAGGAAAGTAGTGCAAGGCTTGCCAATTACAGGCCATAAGCAGCAAGAAAATAAATCTTTTTCCTACCATAAATCCTAGAAGGAGAGTACTTTACAACAAAAAGTTCTTGTTTACTATTACCACTTTTCTGGCAGAGCAGAGTGCATTAAACATTTATTTTGAAATATGGAAACTCCTTTTATATGAGTATTTAATGACATCACCAAGACCCAAATGCAATTTTAGAAACTGCAACAATCTAAAATTTCAATTGTTTCATTTTGTTTAACAGGCAAGAAATAGAAGTTTTTAAGAGACTCTGGCCATGATGGTTTGTATTTAACACAGGACTTGATATATGAATGTTTATTGCTAAATTTGCTATTCATAGTTTCTGCTTTGCCCTTTTTTTTGGTTTTTTAAACGTAAGTTTTGGGTGCAATAAATGTTCTTGAGCCAGAAACACTTAAAACCACAAAAACACGAGTTAAAGCTTTCCTGTTTTATGAGATGGTAAGCACAGCATCAGAAAACAAGATGTAAAATCTATCAGGTCAGCCTTTTTCCTTGGGCAAGGGGTCCTCCAGGGGTGTCCTCTGGGAGGTTTGCAACCTGGCAGAGTTTGCAGCATGCTGCAGGAACCACACCTACAGTGCCCCCACCAGAAGGACTCTTCCCCATTTCCCTGAGTTGCCAGAGGTGTACAAGTATGACTGAGTGCATTATTGTACATCCAACAGTAATGGAAAACCTCAGAAAGCTTCAGATTTTGAAGAGATATTTAAAACCTGAGTAGTTTACATGATGTAAATTCTGAACAGACTGTTTGGTACACTACATTACACAAACACAGAGGAAAGTTCTTTCTGTCTCGTGGTATTCAACACTTTTCCTGACTATAAACCCATCTAGCACCAAAAACCCACCAAATTCCAGGAAAATTATAAATAGCAGCTAAAAATAATAATTTGTATTCCTTATGCTGTCTGTACACATTTCCAAAGATGACTGATTTTAAACTACAGGTATTACTTTCTTCAAATGTCTCCACCTACTACTATTAAGAAATTGAACTTTCCATCTGGACAGCTTATACATTGCTTTTCACAGCAGAAATAACTCCTGATTGTAGGGGAAGTCCTTTGTACAGATCCAGTGCTGTTAGCTTTAGCTGGGTCTCTTCCTGAATGCTCTTCTGATACACTGCGTTCCTATGGAAAAGATTTATTACCTCCCTGGCTGATTTCACTTAATATGGGTTCTTTTCTGTCACTAACTAGAGTCCACATTTTAAAAGTATGGCTGTGCAACACAAAATATTGTATTGCAGAAGAAATTATGAAAGCATCAGAAGATTACAGAGTAATTCATGCTCTCAGACACCTCCAGAGGTTATTTGCTACGAAAAGCTCCTCCTGAAAGCAGAGGCATTTGGTACAATCCTGTTATGACTCTCACTGAGGAGGGACTCACAGCAATCTGCTCCAGCGAAAATAAAACATTTGGCTGCCAAAAACTCTTGCATTTGGGTATCACAACTAATTGTTTTTGGAGTGTTAAAAGGCATCTGCACTGTGGTTTCATTTTATACGCTGATTTGGAGTTGAACACAATCTATTCTTCTCTTCTTTGCTATTATACAGTGAAAGGCAGTGTCCTGAACAGTGACTGCAACAAAACCTCCTGGCTTTCAAAGAGTATTTTCTGATAGGATACTTCCATTCATTTTTGGTTGAAAACTCCCACCAAAAAAAAATCTTCCTGTAACATAAATTATATTTTTGCTTATAAGTAAAAGAAATTGAAAACAGATTTCCTACTTGCCCATAGGGAGTTATTAGGTATATTATTTAAGAAAACTTGAAGAGCTTATAATGTTCCAATCTGTCCTGTATATGATTTGAAGATTTATAACTTCCTCTGTTTGTTTCAGTAACCATTGTATTCACTTTTAATTTTTTTTAAAACACCCTTTTTTTCCATGCATTGAGAAAGTAAAGCCAACATAGTGATATCTTTTGTTTCCTGCAAAAGAGTTGGTTATTAGAAGGACACTGAATTAAAGTCATTTGGTCAACAGAAATGTCTAACTTCTGCATTATGCTTTTCTTTATGAAAAACCTCAGAACTAGTACATTATTATTATTTAAAAAAAGAAGTCCCTTGCAATACTGAAAAACATGATTTAAGAACTTAGACATTTTTATTACGGGTAGATATTTAGGAAGACTAAGGTTTTTGTTAAGTAATAGTTGTCATTGGTACACATATGAAATGTGAAACTAGTTTAATATACCAGTGGGAATGAATATTACATGATTGGGATGCTGCAAAAAAAATCTTTTTATAAAGAATCAAAATCGTAACAGGAGTCATAATCTATCAACAAAGATGGGCTAACACATCCTCTCCCATACATATTTAGCATTCTCAAAATCAAATTGAGAAATACAAAAAAGTATGAAAATATTTCAAATACGAAGAATTGGCACAGATGTAACAGTTTATTTCAACTGTGATTCTACATAATTGAAATCCTCTACAGTACCTACTTTTTTCCACCCTAGTATTGGCATAATAATGCCAATAAAAAATACTCCAGCTTCTTATAAGGCAAACAAAAACTGTGATAAAAAGAATCCAAAGCTACTACAGAGACAAACTGTTTCAGTAAGGAAAACAATGAAATGAGCAAAAGTTAAAACATCTAGATTTCTGGCATGAGATCATTGAGAACATACATTTAAACCATGTAAATCGCACTGTAAATGAAAGCAGATCCACTGTGAATGGGATTGTTTAAAATGATCTTTGCATGGTTCTTCCTTCAGAGGACACAATACAAAAGGCAAATCTATTGTCTGTTTATTTTGCAAGAAAAATCCATTTTATTGGAACAAGTATAAAGAACCTGAAAAATCCCACTCCAACTCTGTCCTAATAAATCAAAAATAATAAATACAAAATTCTGTCCAGTATTCAGTTGAATACTTAGTGTTCACTTGTCAAGTAACTAAAGGAAGTGTGGTGCATATTGATCTAGATGGCCCCATAAAATTATGACATTTATATCAAATACATATGCTCAGATCTTTTTGTGGTACTTCTGCTTAGCATTCTGATCATTCCTTCATCTACTGACCATTTAAACTCTTTACATACCAGCAGCAGGCTGCTGTGGTTGAGGCAGACAGAAGCTTGTAAAGTTTAACAGGCGTTGCTCAAAGAAATTATGGATGTCAGTCATGTTTTCTTATAAAAAAAAGTCAAGAAATGTCAACAGAGACTGTATATGTGATTTGCTGGTTTATCTATCAGTGATATGCATTCTTAAACACGAAAACCAGTTTACAGTACGTTTCTAGACGGTTGTGCTTGTCATGATTTACCAAACATTATTCAGGATTCTGATCAAAACTTTGTGTGTATGCTTCTGTGTCTTTCTCTTATTTCCCTCTCAGATTAACTCTGTTAGAGTAGTAAGCACTGTGCAGCCCTAATTTGAAGTGTTTCCCTTTCTTTTTCACAGAAGACTTGAGCCCAAGGATGATGGTCCTCCAAGGATCTCTTATGTAGCCAATGTGTACAGTAAAAAAAATAATTTAACTGTAAGCTTATTTCTCAATCTGATTCTCCCACCAGGCTCTACAAATATTCTAGTAAAAAGGAAGACAAGCAGAAAATATTTAAGGATATAGCAAACTGACTGTCAAGCAAGTTTAATATTTTTTCTTCTATAACTGTTCAAAAGTAGATTTTCATTATTCTCTTTATTCCTGAAGGATTAAAACTCTCAAAACTGTTGCAGTTTCTAAGAAGCATTTCTGACACTAAAATATGTATCAGCATTAAAAGTATACAAGCATGTGGCCATACTGTCAGAAGAGATGTAATTGCAGTATGTGAAAACATCTCAGATATCTTTAATTTCTGTAAATTGGACCTGGTAGTTTCAACTGTCAGCTATTCAGGAACCAGACTGTACTTGTGCGGCTGCTGTGCTTAATTCTGACAAGAGAGTATCTGTTCCTTCCACCAGGTTCCATGCCTTTGGATTCTCTCTTAAATCATGGATAAAGAGAGAGGGATTAGGTAATAGCAGGAAGCTCTCGAAAAGCTCCATTCAGGATAAGGTGCACAGTGGAACCCTACTGGATCCTACATCAGATTAACACAAATAGGAAATTGCTGATGTCAGGCTTTTGAAATTTTCTCTGATGCAAATATTAAATCACTTTGCGACCAATACAAGAGTGCATTTCAGCTCCTTTAATCCAGGATAAATAGCACAATTCTTTGTTTAAACTGCAGATTAGACCTTTCATCCAAGTCTGTTTGCAATGGCATGCTATCCTACATGACTCACTCTGGGCTGCTTTGTTCATTTAAATTTTGCTCAGCTACAGCTAAATGAAATTATCTTACACTCTCATGATGATAATCTAAGGAATTTTGCAATGTTTCTTTATAAACCAAGTTAAAAATCTTTCTTTGCTGCACATCTCCAAACCAGCCATAATAAAATGAAAGCACAGTCATTTGCTTCTTCCAGGGTCTGGATTAGTTAAGAGGCTTCCACTGTAGCTAAAAGGATCAATATTCATCCTTTCATTCAGTCTGAATAGCAATATTATTTTGAGTATTTCTGGTTTATGAAAAATACTACCATTTAGACACAACATGCATCCATCCCCAGAAGACAAAAGTGAATAGTTAACTATAAACAGAAGTAAAAACTGCTGAACAGCATGCACAAGGAGCCCATCCCTAGAAAGCCCACAGTAAAATGCAGGGCTAATCTACACCTCCAGCATTAGCATGCCACTTGCAAACAGACCTTAATCTACTGTTCTAATCTCTCCAAACCCTAGACTTCATTTTTGTAACATTTTGTGTGGCAGACATTATACACACGAGCCATCCTGTTTTTACTTTTGGAATCAACTGAAAGTGTTTTCTATTAAATACATTGCTTTCTGCCATTATTACTCATTTTCAAATCACCTTACATATTTTTTAAGTGCTCAATGAGTTAAAAATAATTAAATCCTTTGCAAGCGATGCAGGAGTTAGGAAAGGATCTTTAGATTTTTGAGCATTTCATCCATGAGCAGAGCCAATGCATTTCTTTCCACAGAAATCATCCCCAAATGTCATGACTAGTTTTCTGCAACAGAACCTGAGTGAAAGCGAGAAGTCTCTAAAGCTTGCTGATCAATGAATCACTTCTGCCATCTCACATTACACAGCCTGGAATGCCATGGACTGCATAGTCTGTACAGTATGGTAGATCAGCAGATTAATAAACCAGATTCAGTCTTTCTTGGGTCAAAATTTGAACAGCAACTACTGCTATCTGATGCCAAATCCAAAAGGGTTTTTTTGAAGTTTAAGCAGAGAAAAGGAACTTTTACGACTTTGACTAGAAATATAAAATAAGTGTTATTATTGTAGGAATGGAACATGATATGAGACCTCAAATACACATTTTGAAGTCATAATGTTCTTATATGTCACTTCCCACATTTCCTTTCTTACTTTCAAAAGAATGGATATAGTTTAATATGCACACAAAATTGGAAAAAAAAGCTTTTCCTATTTCTCCTGTCAGTCTATTTAACACTCATCAGATTTTCTTTATCACTAAGTAAAGTTTCATTTGAAAAAGTGAGATTAGAAGAATGGCTAGCAGATGGGAAATAGAGACACCCCTGGGATCATAAAGTAATCCATGTCACATTCTCTTATTACATTCTCATCCCACTGAAAAAAATAATATCTTACATATTGCATCAAATTATTTAATATAAGAATTTAATGTCACTTTCTTTGGAGCTGTGCCTTTCATTACTGCAGCAAATGGACCTATTCTTTGGTTAAGCCTTAACTTTCTTTTTCTTTTTTTTTCCTAATTTGTAATGAAATTCAAGTGTCTAATGAGTCCAATATGGCCTGTCAACTTAAATTATCTGTTTGTCTTTCTGTTTACCATATCTATCTGTCTACAGTTTTTATTTTCCTCTGTGAAGTTTAGTTATTGAATACCATGTTTCCTTCTGGAAGGAATTTCTAACAGATGATTATTCCTGTTGATATGTTGATGATTTGATAATTTATGGCTTGTAAATTTAAGAAATCTGAAGAAATCTCTGGGAAGCAGAGCAGTTCATGAGAGAAGAGAAGCGGGAGGTTCCAATACCTTATACAGTAAAGGACTGAGATTTCATTAAAATGCAATTTTTGATCTTACATATTAACTACAATAATGCCTCTGGATAATTTATTTTTACTTCTGAATCTGCAAGGAAGTCTAGCAGAAACCTGCACGATGTTGACAAAGAAAGCAGTTTATATAGACATGGCCAGAATGGGTCAGGCTGGAAGGGACCACTGTGGCTCTTCTGGGCCAACCTCCCTCTCAGGCAGGCCACTGCTCTCTCTGCCTACCTATCCATGGAAAGCTGTGCTCTGCTTTCTGCCCTCATGAAGACCTTGCATCCGATTTGAAAGCAATTTTGCATAAAAAAGACAAAATAATTTAGTCTCTAATTTAGGAATTAGAGGTCATTAATTCAATGTAAGGACTGAAAAAATCAGTAAGTTATCCAGGCTGAGTACATCAGTTTACAAATGTTCTTTCCATACGCTTTCTGGAGTTTGTGCACGCTGATTTACAAAAAGTTAACACCTTGAACTGGAAAATATTTCACAGAATTAAAATCCAGTCTGATTCTACGCACACACGAATAGAGAAATAGAACCAGAACAATCTTGATTCAAAAGTAAATTAGTAAATGAAAGTAAATAATAAAATATTTTATTAGAATAAAATTTTAATTATGAATTAGTAGAGGTAAAATATATCTGGATCTTTATCAACATCACATACCCCACCTCAGTAATATGAATATTATAAACAAATAAGCAAAATAAATGTGGAGGGTTTTTTTCCTTAAAATAACATAGATGATTTTGTAAGTCCTATTTTGGCTGGAACCAAATGTCTAAGTCCCAAAACATCACAAAAATAGTGCTGCAACTTAAATCTACTTATCCCAACCCAAGGCTTTCTTGAAAAAAAAGGCTTTATTTCAAAAGAATCAAAGCCTGAACATTACAGAAAAGCAGGGAATTACAGCACTTGAGAAATTCATCCAAAGTGATCAATGCCCCTTCCGGCCTTCCAGAGGTATGAATACATGAACAAACCTGCAGACTTAATGCTCTATTCAAAAATCAGCTATGGTGACTGAGTAGCAAGATACCTTTTCATCTTTTTATGTACTTCACTTTAGAAACATCACTTTAAAATGATCCCTTGAATATGAACTCATGAATTCTACAAATAATTCAGAGAAAAATCCTAAACAAAGTCAAATTAAAGATTTAAAAAAAAAAAGAACTAAATGTAGACAGGGTGTAAGGAACCATGTCTATTGTTGGGGTTTTTTGGTTGCTTGTGGTTTTTTTGTTGTTCCAGATTGTAATTTTGACAAATTCATTACTCATCATTAAATGTGTACATTTGGTCTCAGCTACATTTTATGAAGAAGTATTGGTGTAGATATTTTGGTATAAATGCAAAAGTAAGCACTGCTGTTCATTTAATAGAAGAAGATGAAACTTCAATCAAAGATTATAATGAAATTCCTGTTCCTTAGAAGCCTCCTTAGAATAATATTACAAAGTAGGAATTATAATTCAATTTAAAATCTAAAAAATTGCCTGTGGACTTTCACAACCAAATGAACCTATTATCTAGTAAGTCTAATCATGGATAACTGCACACTGTCTACAAACTACTTTTTTTTCCCTGAAGTTTGTATGTATAGGTTTCGTCTAAGACAAAAAAAATGGTTCTTTATTACGCAAAATGAATCCTACATAGTTTATGATCCTTTGGGGACTTTATTGGCTGAAATGCAAAATGAAATGTGAGACCAAACTTGGTGTGTCGGTTATTTCTCTTCTTTGGTTAGTGAAGTTTGCATCAGTAATTCTTATGCATACATTCCTTTACAGTTAGAATTCCACAGCAAGGCTCTCCATAGAATTAAAATCACTTAATGCAAAACTCAAAACATACAAAATCATACACTGGTTTTAATTTCTCACCTAGATGTTTGCTAATCATGTTATTACACATAGAGTTTAGGAGGCAACATGTGCTGTTTCCTGGTTTGGTTGCTAGCTGGGGTTAAACCATGACAATGTATAAGCATACATATAGACACTCCACAGCAAATTCCATGTATTTATCTATTTTGTACAGAGTTAGAGAGTACCCACATTTGCTGTTTTAAGGATTGAAACTATATCTTTCACCAAAATTCAGCTGTTTTCATATTGGAAATGTATTTCATTTTATCTGGAAACTTTCTGATGTTAGAAATAGAACAACTGTAGTTTCTCATTATTTTTGCTGCCAGAATCTATGCTTGGTTGCTCAACTAAAGACCTTATACTGCTAATTACTACCACATGCCCATATTCTGAGCAAAGGAAAACTTATTGGTTCTGACAATCCATTCTCTCAACACTGAATTCCAAATGAAAACTTCAATTTTGGCCAAACATAACATTTCATCAATCTTGTTCTACTGACTGCAAAAGCAACATCAAACAAGGGGTGCTAATGGCTTTTTACTGTGCAGTTCCCAAGCTTAGATTCTTTGATGAAAGACCCACATGAGCAAAGGACATCTTTAAATGACTTAGTAATTAATAATTGAACCAGAAAATAATGCATAAATAAATTGAACAGTTTTTATGCTGATGACAGAGCTGAGTTTCAAGCAACAAATTATATGAGCGGTAGAGATCAGCAGAGAAAGCACTGACAACAGACTGAGATAAAAACAAACAGATAGTGCATATAAAGAAAGACAAAAATGAACAGTGAAAAAATAAAATTAAGCATGCCTCAAAGCTAGCAGAAGCCTGTAATCTGGAGATGAGCTTTTCAGGATGTGGGGTTCTGACTGAAGATCAGGTCCAAATTTAGAGACATCTGAGCAATGCTGGGTACTAGTGACAATGTAGAAGGGGAGAGACATACTGTGTAAAACAAGTTTTAAACACATTCACCTCTGCTGTAACTCCTTTGGAGCTTCCAAAACAGAAGCATATGTTCTGAGTTTGAAAAACTTCTCTTTGAGAAAACAAGTAAGAATATAAATACGAAACTGAGTCCTGGCCTCTGTCACAAAAAAATATTTTGGAAAATTAACAATGCTACTCATACCTAGAAATAAATCAAGGCATTTAGTTTGTCTAGGTGAGTGATGCAAGTTTCCAAATCAGTGTTTACAATTTACCTTAGACATTTGAGGGTATCTCAATCAATTCATGTATTGAAGTTTACTTCAATATTATTACTGAAGTCCAATTGCTTGAGTATTATTGAACAGAATATAGTATATCTAATTTTAAAACTTTATCTGCACAGTGATAAAAACCAATACTCTAGAATTAGCTCTGTGGGACGTTTACAGCCTTTCTGCTACACAGAGAGGAGAAACAACTTGATAAAACCGTAATCCACTTCAACAAAATGTTGCATGGGTGATGATTTGAATGGAGCAAAGTAAAAAAATTATCTTCTTAAAGTAAGAAGAGGGACAATTCATTAGATAAATTTCTTGTAAAACCTTATTTATATCACATGGAAAGGACTCTCTATATGACTAGGCTTTCAGGGTAAATATACTCTACCAGTGGATGTCACAATGGTATGTAATGAAATGAAGAATGGCAACACTAAAGGTGATGTTGTGCTGTACTGCACTATATCGCCAAGGACAGCTAGTTCAGTAACAGCTATACCCCAGCACACCCAGGAGCTGGGAACACCAGAAAGAGCTAGTTTCAACTTGGCCAAGAAAACAAGCAGGCTTTCAAAAAAAATGCAATGAGGTAATGTGGTCCAATAAAGTTTAACCTTTGCCACCAGGTAACAATAGTAGGTTTGTTTTTTTACCGTACTATTTTGATATTAAGGCTGCTGCTTGCTCTTTAGATATGCTTAATATGCTACAGGGAAGAGAACTGCTTTAAAATCCCTGGTCACAGATTCTAAAGTCATGAGAGTTTGCAATATCCATGGAAAGTCCAAAAAAGCTGCATGAGATGT
Source organism: Prinia subflava (assembly GCF_021018805.1). NCBI lineage: Eukaryota > Metazoa > Chordata > Aves > Passeriformes > Cisticolidae > Prinia > Prinia subflava. The sequence continues at coordinate 22,398,505 of NC_086255.1, forward strand.
GAATCTGCAGGTTGAACATTGACAAACAGGGCTATTAGACTCCTTACACAGTCAGTCCAACAGAACAAACTGGACAATATCTATCTCTTATTTTGCATCCAGTAAAACAAAGTTTTCAGAAAATCATGTGAATTATCATTGTCACTTAGTTAAGAGATAAACCACACGATATTCTGATGCCCAAAATGATGAAGGGAACTCACCCTTGCTGCAGAATGTAACAGCAGCATATGTCTATGCTGCATATGTAACAGCAGCACTTTTTCCAAGATATGTCAGTGTAGTCTGAGTGGTATCCAGGTTCTCTTGCAGTAGGGACAAAATGTTGTGACTCGTACCATAGCACAGCCCAGGTCTCTAATTATAGTGTGACAACTCTCCAGTGGTAACATCTGATGTCAAAGAACACAGCCTTGTAAGCTGTGGCTCAGCTGTTACCACCTTCAGGGGCTCTTTAGAGTCCCACAACCACACCTGGTCGTTTTGGACTTACTTTCTGCCTCGGGTTGAGTTAAAAGTTCCGCCGTATTTCTTCCGATTAAGGATGAGAGCAGCAATTTCTGGCACGTAGCGAGCAAACATTGCCTACATGCATGAAACAAAAACACAAAAAAAAAAAAAAGAAAATGGCATGCAGAGAGTGTTCTACTGCAGCAGAGGCAGCAGAGCCTCTTGGGATACTTACTTTCTTCCACTAACCGCACTATAGGAACCACCATATTTCTTGCGGTTTCCTATTAACTCTATGATTTCAGGGACGTAGCTGGCAAACATGGCCTAAGAAGAAGATAGGAGACAGAAGAAAAGACTAAAAAGAGAGGCCAAAGAAAGGGGGATGATGAATATTTTCAGAAGATAAATATTTTTAAGATCTGAAAATGCAAAAGGATTAGATCTATGCAATTGTTTAAAAAGAAAATTCAAAAAGAAAAAAAAAATGAAAAAGTTCTTATCAAACAAAACAAGAACAAGAGGGCTCAATGTAAAAGTTGTTTCTGGAGAAGGTAAACACCTTGTAAATAAAGAAAATGGTCAAAAGAAGAAAAAATGGACACATAAAACAAAACAAGAACAAAATTACTTCAAACTGGTATCTAATCACAAAAAACAGTTATGTCTATTTCTTCCTTAAGAGGCAAGAGGGAAAAAAAACCTATCCAAGCCCCACTGCAAAAAAACCAAAGCCATTACTGTTACATTTCTGTTTTAAAATACAGACTCTTCCCCCCCATTGTAAGAATTTTAAAGAAGACAAAAACAAGATGATCATGGGGCTTATTTCCCCATCAAGAAACAAAAAAAAAATCACACCCCCCACCCCCCAAAAAAAACTTTTTCAAAAGTTCTTGGGTTTAGAAGGATTGGAACATGTGACAGAAAAAAGGTTTTGAGGAGAAAATAAAAATTATTGTGCCATGTTTTGTCCAACAAACAGCTTTCTTGTGGCTGGATACTTCGAAGAGCTACTGCCATTTGACATGTCAATAAACAGAGATGGGAATGCATATATGTAATGCTCATGTATCCACGTGTGCCTCATATATGGCATTCAAACAGCAGTTATATACATATCACCTCTTTGAGGTGTATGCATATGTGAAATCAATGGATGAGGGTAAAGTAACAATATTCATATGTGTGTATGGGCACAACGTACGTTACGTGTATTCTGCAAAGCATTTACCTCGCACAGTGTAAATACTAAGAAAAACTTTGCTCGTTTAGAGAACATTGCAACAGGTGCAAAAAATATTTGTTGACAAGACAAATAGTAACTTGGGTGCTATTTACATACAGGACAAAGAACATGAGAATTGCTGATATAAAAAGATACTGGTTATGGTCACGTGATAAACTGTGAGCTAAAATTGTACTACATGACATGAAAGAGAATGTGGTTTGCCATCATCTGGATCAGGCAAGCTGCTCTTTAAGGCAGTCCAAAGCCACAGTGTTTGTTGGAATTCTGGGAAGGAACACAGAAGGGTGGGTAGGACTTCTGAAACCGCAAAGTGCCTTTAAATATCAATAGCAACCTCCAAAAATGCTCTACCATCAGTCACTAAGAAGTAGAAGACTACATATAACATTATATGTTGAAACGTTAAGGCACTTCATGTATTCACATGCATTACTCATTTAAATGGATTAGAAAAACTCTAATTCTGGACTAATTTGACAAGCTCTGCCATAATATTTATCTACAGGAAAAATGCATATTAAACATATTTTAACGTTTTATGATTAATTTTAATTTAATAATCCAGATATTACTGTTTCCTTAATGACAACATTGAGATATACAGGATCAAGTTTTAAAGTAACTGGAGTATTAAGAAGAATATAAAGAAGAATTTTTACCAATCCCCCAAGGATGAAGAAGACCATGAAAAGGCGACCAAGGGTTGTTTTTGCATAAACATCTCCATAGCCAACAGTGGACATTGTAACCATCAGCAAATAAACACATTCCCAATATGTCAGCGGTTGATTATTTTGGAAATTTTCCCATGGATCCCCTGAGTTCTCCACCTACAATGTACAAGAAAACATATAATGAATTATATTAATTATAATTAACTCTAATTAACCCCAAATTAACTCTACCCATATATGCATGCATGTGTGTGTACAGATATAAAATCTGGCATATAAAATGAACTCTGAATCGTTTCCCATGATGTATTTTGATCACAGAACCTGACCCTGTGCCAAATAGAGCACTGCAGTTCTTTTGCCAATATATACAGCCTTGCTACTCAGATCATTAATGGGAAGTATCTTTTCCAGGAACCACTAAATAATGTAACTTACTCATGTAGTTAGGTAAGTTCATTTAAAAAAAAATTGTTCCAACTATTTTCAGAGAAAATCTTACTTTTAATGTAATTATACTCCTCAGTGTTTTTGCTTTAAAAGATTAGGTAGCTACTGAAGACACTATTGGCTTCTTTAGTGGTATGCTACCACTTTTTTAAAAAGCCAGCCACTGTTGAGACAAAATTATAAGTCTTTCAGTGGGAAAGCAGAGTGCCATCTAAAACTTGTTCCACAGTAAAAAGCTGGAGTATTCCTACAGTAGAAGAGAAAAGCTTTCGTTGAAAAACAAAGAAAAAAAATCCAAATTCTAGAAAACAGCATTCCCTTGGTCTTGATGTAATATTTAAAGGGATGTCGTGCTCCGTTTGTTCAAAAATAGAAAAAGGTATTGTTTCTAGACAGAAATGCTGCGTTTGCCCAGAGGAGTGTAAAAACACACAAATTCAACGCGAATGCGAAATATACCATAAATTAAAACATCCAAACTCTCCGTGCACCTTTACACGGGCGAACACTGACTGATATAGCAATAAAAGAAGGAATTTGAGGGTGATCGATCCTGCGCGGCCGAGCCGCTCCAGCCGGGCCGGGCGCTCCCGGGCGCACAGCGCCGCCTGCCGCTCGCTGCCCGCGCCGCACGGACAAAGCCCGCTCGCACCCCCGGGAGGGGAGAACCAGCGCCAGCCGGGGGCCTGGGGTACCTCTTCTCTTACTGCACTTCATGGATGGGTACGGCACACCCAGAGCAGCGGTGCCTCTCACTGCACTGCATGGATGGGTACGGCACACCCAGAGCAGCGGTGCCTCTCACTGCACTGCATGGATGGGTACGGCACACCCAGAGCAGCGGTGCCTCTCACTGCACTGCATGGGTACGGCACACCCAGAGCAGCGGTGCCTCTCACTGCACTGCATGGGTACGGCACACCCAGAGCAGCGGTGCCTCTCACTGCATGGCCGGGGTACGGCACACCCAGAGCAGCGGTGCCTCTCACTGCACTGCATGGGTACGGCACACCCAGAGCAGCGGTGCCTCTCACTGCACTGCATGGCCGGGGTACGGCACACCCAGAGCAGCGGTGCCTCTCACTGCACTGCATGGATGGGGTGCGGCACACCGAGAGCAGCGGTGCCTCTCACTGCACTGCATGGCCGGGGTACGGCACACCGAGAGCAGCGGTGCCTCTCACTGCATGGCCGGGGTGCGGCACACCGAGAGCAGCGGTGCCTCTCACTGCACTGCATGGACGGGGTACGGCACACCCAGAGCAGCGGTGCCTCTCACTGCACTGCATGGACGGGGTACGGCACACCGAGAGCAGCGGTGCCTCTCACTGCACTGCATGGACGGGGTACGGCACACCCAGAGCAGCGGTGCCTCTCACTGCACTGCATGGACGGGGTACGGCACACCCAGAGCAGCGGTGCCTCTCACTGCACTGCATGGATGGGTACGGCACACCCAGAGCAGCGGTGCCTCTTACTGCACTGCATGGATGGGTACGGCACACCGAGAGCAGCGGTGCCTCTCACTGCATGGCCGGGGTACGGCACACCGAGAGCAGCGGTGCCTCTCACTGCACTGCATGGACGGGGTACGGCACACCGAGAGTAGCGGTGCCTCTCACTGCACTGCATGGACGGGGTACGGCACACCCAGAGCAGCGGTGCCTCTCACTGCACTGCATGGATGGGGTGCGGCACACCGAGAGCAGCGGTGCCTCTCACTGCACTGCATGGCCGGGGTACGGCACACCCAGAGCAGCGGTGCCTCTCACTGCACTGCATGGCCGGGGTACGGCACACCGAGAGCAGCGGTGCCTCTCACTGCACTGCATGGCCGGGGTACGGCACACCGAGAGCAGCGGTGCATCTTACTGCACTGCATGGACGGGGTACGGCACCACAGAGAGCAGCAGTGCCAGCAGCGAGGCAGCTCTCGGAGAGCCCGCGGTGCATCAGGAACAGTCAATGAGTTGTTCTCACACGCACTCACCAAATGTATGAACCCAGCTGCCGTCAGCCACGTGCTGATAAATATAGAGCACAGATTCACCAGCTTGATGGAATTACTGGAAATAAACACAGCGAAAAGGAACTTAGGCTAGAATTTTTGACACATTTCTTTATAGGTACCCGTATGTAACTGCATACCTTAGACTCAAGAACCTGCTGATTATCTCCCAAAAGTGACTCCCTAAGAAACTTATTCAAAAGTTTATGTATAATACGTATTATCTTTCATTTGGAGAGTTCCCATTTTCATAATTTAGACAGCTTGAAGAGAAAGTCCCAATGTAAGAGAGCAGAAAGACAAACAGCAACCTTAGCTACATCAGTAGTCAGAAACAAAATGAATATAGAGAAAATATACAGAAATAAATAACGCTTTTTCACAGATAATTTGGTTGCCTCTCAGTACACTCACCTCTTCACGTTGCACTGCTGTACACTCAGAATTATTCCCATGTAAACATATAAAAAATACATGAAAAAAATATGATTCCCAAATTAAAGAACTAAGGGATTTTACAGTTCCTGTGCAAAATCCTAAGTATTTTTCATATTATTCCGCTTACACGAATTCCTATGGACCTCTTTATGGAAAATTCACATGAAATTCGAATATTTCATACTTCACATTTTTCTCTAAAAAAAAAAATATTATAATTTAAACCTACCAAGAACTCTGCAAACACTTTTCAGTCACACTGAATAGTATTTTCCCTATTTATAGCCCAAGTGATTTTGAAGCAAGGACCTCACGCAGTTCAACAGAAAAATGCCACACTTAAAATCTTCTGGAAGAAATATAAATAAAAACTGTTCCCTCTCTTCTCACAGAAGTCACTGTCCTAAGAAGGATATTCAACAGAAACATGAGGAACTGCAATCCATGTATGACTGTGTTTAAACAATCTTACCCATTCATGGGTTTGAAAATAGTCATAAGAAGGTATAAGACCTCAGGAAAAAAAAACCCAAATTATCCTTAAAGCAATACATTCATAAATATAAAAATTGGGAAAAAATCACTATCAGTGTCAGCAACACTAGTTTTGTAGTAGAATTATTCAATGTTTCTGTTTATAACTACTTTAAGGACAATAAAAATGCATTCTTTTCTGAACAAAATTGGGAAAAGAACCTGTAAAATTTACCAGGACAGCTCTTTTAAAAATATTTTTAGAAGTTACAAGTAGTGGACATATGGGGGTACAAGGAATAGAATATGACTGGATAATATGACAGATGATGAAATTAATATGGTACTCAAAAATAAAATAGTATGTCAGCAGTCTTGTCATTAGTGTTCAACATCAACATTTACTCCCTATTTCCCTCTTTCTTAAACAATGGTTGATTAAAGTCCCTATTTTCTTAGTGGATACATTCATTTACAGCACAGGACCCTAAGCAATGGGTTCCTAGATTAAACAAAATCACAGCAGTGACGCTGATGCAAACCTCCATTATGAAAGGTTGAATATCATCCTTCAGCTGAACTTAGAACACGAGATGTTCCTGATAAAAAATTGTGTGTCTGATGGCCTCTTCATATTACTGTAATACCCATTAATAGTAATTATTTACATTACTTGTTTGGTACATTTTATTTTTGAAGATTTATTAAACACTGTACCTTGTCTGTCCTCTATGAAATACTCCCTGTGTTTCTGCCAGGGTCTAAATATAGACAAAGGATTAGTCATAAACATTTCCCCCCTCTAAGCTCTTTCCAACATCTGTGCAAAATCCCTTACTGTGAGCCCTGCCTAAGCCCCTGCAGTTATTTTTTTTGTTTTTCGTTTTGAAATATATTAGAAAACAATGGAGAGAAATTTTTCAAGTAAAAACTGTAGAATTCAATTTCATAAAACATGGGAACAAAAAATCTTGAGTAAAATACATTTGATTTCAAATTAGGGAAAAAAATGGGTCCTTGGCAGAGTACAGGCTTTTAAAGTGCCACTATAAAATTTTGCTTTGTCTTACAGGATCTTTTCAAATATATTTAGCGCTTTTTTTCCCCAGATATTCTAATAATCACCTAACACTTTGCTAGTCTCTTTACTGCCTCTACTTTTGCATTGTGAAGCTTCTTTCAATGCACTCCACTTTTTGGAATTGCCCTTCTGCTCACTGAGTAAATAATCTATGTTCCTTTAATCCTCATATCTCAGTCAATAATTCCAGGTGTAATTTTCATTTACAGGTTACAGTAAATGTTTTTCTTTACTGGAGAAAAGAGAAAAGGAGAAGTTGTCTGCAGTTGCACTAAGTATTGAAAACACAGCAGTGCTCAGTTTACCCTATCACTGTCTCATCTTCTCAGTTGTTGTATGTCATTAATGCCAAATGCACTGGAATACCAAGGTCAAATCAGTTCCATACCTTTTTCATACAAATGCATGTCACCTGAAATGGAGAACTCTTATTTTGCTGAATTTTTAAATAATAAAGTACTTTTTTGCCCCTACTATAATTTCAGAACTAGTAATGAAATACTGAATTTTATTACTCCAATTCAACAATTCAAGTTCTGTCACTGATTCTTCATCTTTATGTTCACAAAAATCCTAAAATGTTGACAATTTCAATAAAATTTTAAAAGTGGACTACAAAAAATGCTAAAAATCTCTTAATTCTAGAAGATTTTTAACTATCCCTGAGCAAAATAATGTTGCAGTAGTGGGCCAAAAGCACACAATACAGTATGAGACTTAAAAGTAAAAATAAAGGTTTAAGGCCTTTATTGAATGTAATTGAAATCACCAATCGAGTTTAGGGAATTAAATTTTATTTAAATAATACTAGATTGGTTGAAACTACTAGTTTAACTGCTCTAACTTGTACAAAATTATTTTAAAGATTCTCCATGAGCCACAAGGGTTCAGTATGCTTTATTTTTTTAGGAAGCGAAATAATTCAGAACCAGAAGCTCTCAATTTAAGAGTATTCTGGTACTGTAGTAAAAATGTGTGTGCAGCACATGAACTGCAGTTCTGATGGTACTTCAGAACACACTGAAAATAAGAAAATTTCTCATTGAAGGTAGCAGTAGCAGTAATAAACGAATTTTCTAGCTTGTTGCTTTCTAATTAGCTAAACTCATGCAAGACATTAAAGAAACCCCAAGCACTCACACAATCAAATTTATGTCAGGTGTAACTACAAACTCTTCTAAAACAAATTGCATTCTGTTAATTTGCTTTAACTCGACACATCCATTAAAGAAGAAAAATTGTGAACATTGATGACATTCCAAATTATTTAGTTAATTTCAGGTTATTAGGTAAGACAAAAAAGAAAGCAGACATGACTTTCTGTTGCATTACCGGGAACAGGGAGAGACATAAAGAAATGTTTTGAGGCAGTGACAATTTTTCAGTTAAATAAATGATGTTAGTGATGAACTGCTAAGAATGAATTAATTGACTACACTGAAACACTCATATAAGAAAGTTTTGCTTTAGAGGCTTTCACTAATGAACATAGGAGGTTTAGAGATATTTTGGCAGTCGTATAAATAATCACAAGAGATGATGACATCTAATATAAGTGAATTCTGTACCAGACAAAGGCTATTTCAGTGAACAGGTCAATCTTCAATAAACCAGCTTGAGTACCTTGAATGTGATTAATACACATTTATGGATCTGGAATTTCACAGACCCCCACTACTGAAGGGGCTATTAGCTTTTATCCAGAATCCTTTGAGTTTATGGGGCTTCTCCACTGACTGCCATTTCCTGTGCTAGGGTTGTTCTGCATGAGAAATCTTATTCTCCTTTCCCATACTGAGCATTCTGAGCTGTGGGACTTCACCTTACATTCTTTGATGTCTTTGTTTGACCAGAACTGGCTTCCTTCCAGTAACACAACTAAGGACAGGTAGTGTGAGAGTTTTACAATACAGAGAACAGTTTCAAGGTTAAGGGTTGAAGAAACAGCTGTTCACTGTGAGTTCGTACAAATTTCAGTACCTATTTTCCCACTGCTACAAATTATGACAGCAAGAAATGGATTTACCTGCATATAAAGCTCTCACACACTTATAGCAACTGGTGCAGAGAGGAGAGGTTTTCAAAATGGAACTGATTATACAGCAATTATTGGAAGCTGGGTTCAATACTTCCCCTGGAGCATTTTAGAGAACGAAGAAAAACAGTGTGTCTTGAACTGCAAGGGATGGGATGGTTTCTCTTTATTTCCCTCAAAATGATCTTTTGTCCAAATTGTGCTTTTCCTGCACAACTTTCATGTATTAATAGGCCAAAGAACCCATAAGCCAAAAGGTTAATTGGAGTATTTTAATTATTATATGGAAGAAATATTAAGGATAATGAACACAATATAAAGATAGCTTAGTGTAATTTTTAATGTTTTTGATGTGAAAATCATGCTCAGTTCAAAAAAACTGGAAGACCCACAATGAGAATTTCTCAAAACACTTTTTAACTGTATTCTTTTGAATGAATTTTGATTTCAGTTTTTTCAAGGCAGCAGATCATGATTATATGGAAAGAAGCAATGTTTAATCAGTTCAAAGCTATGTAATTCATTCTGCTGTTAATTTATCAGCCCATAACCTTGCTCGGTATTTCAAATGTAATGACACATCAATTAAAATGATCACATAGCAAGAGATGCTGTCACTGAAAATCACTCATCAGCAGAAAAGGGTTTACAGAACAGATAACAAGGAGGGGGGGTGTTTCCAGAAAAGAAAATCATATGTTAGTAGGGCCCCAAATCTAAGCCATTTACATTATGTCAGCAATGCAACTAAATTGACACATAAGAAAAAATCTTACCTTGTTTTAAGTATATTCAGAAACTGCAAGATTTCTGAAAACTGTATCAGTCTAAGGGCTCTTAAAAATCTTAAACCTGCAGTAAAAGAAAACAAAGTTATAGTAAAGAATAATTCAATTGGTAACAGCATATCACAATGACAGTGATCAATTAAATCAACATAGGTAACATAAAAAATGTCAAATACCTTTGAAATGCTCTTCCATATTTAATTGCTCAAGGATCCTTAACAGGTATTTTTCAAATTGTTTTAAATTTATTTCCCTACTAAGAGATTTATCCTACCAGAAAGCCTTAGTTTTTGTAGGAATTAATGGGAGGAGACAGGCTGAAAGCTGAGGGGGAAAAGCCTCCCTGGGGTTGCTGCTGGTAGCTGCAGTGCACATGTCCTTCTCTTTCAGGCTGTCAAAGACACAGGCAGGTCTGAAACACCTCAGTCCTCCAAGCTCCTGCCTTGCTTAGTGAAAAATAACAGATCATGGGCAGGAGATCTGATAACCTGGATAAAGTAGACTGTATATGCCTGATTAAATTTGGTAAATCTTAATGACGTAAAATCTTTTATACTAATAATGCTCCCTATCTCCACTCTAATTTCAAAAAACTCAAGCAGGAAAGCAGAGAAATTACACTTTCTCCTCTTAAAAATGGTGAATTTACTATGATTCTTTCCATCAGTCAGTAACTATAGGAATACAGTACATATCAACTACTTTTAAAGAGTATTTTTACAAAGAAACAGCATTTTTATGTTGAAATCAGATTGCGTGCATAGCAATTCCCAGACAACTACAAAGTCAGTCAGACAAAAAGAGTGTGTGCAAGAGAAACTAATATAAAAGATTAAGGGCTTAAATTATTAAAATAATCTTATGCTGATAGCAAATGATTTGGCTGCAGATCTTTGGCATATGAATAAAAGTACACTCTGTACAATTGCACAGCTTATAAAATTAAAGTAAAGCTTGAAGGATAGTTTTTATTAGAGGGTACAGCCAGGAGTTACATAAAAGTTGTGTAACTTGGTATTGCAACTGTTACAGAAAGGTCCAGAGCATCTTCTGTACATACATTCTCTTTATTGACATCTATTTTACCCAACTACAGTGCAAGAAACCACTTTTTATTTCTAGAAATTTAGGGAAATACTGATCCTGGCAAATATATAAATATGGTCACAACTTTCATCCTCCCACTGGAATAAGAGGTTCCCCTCAAGCACAAAGGTGCATGTGGCAAGATGCGTTTAAATCAAGAAGTTTTTCCTGCAATATTCTTGGAAAGTTGTTAAATAAAATATTTGCTCTTGTATTTTGCCTTGTTAAGACTCCTAAGTAGTATTAAAGTATGATCCTGTCTATTACATAGATATAAAGTTTCTTTTTAATTACTGACTGTGGGGAAATCTGAAAATTAATCACAATTTGCTAAATGGATTCAGGTAAATGAAAAGCAATTAAATGAAGCTTAATCATGCTAAATGTCAGATCCTTTTGCAATTAGAGAATGATAACTTTGGATGATATTGCTGAAACTGTGAGAGACACATCCCTCTGTTCCATTTCCAGTTGTTCCCACAGTAGCTCCTCCTATCCAAAGAGATATGGTTAGACAGGGAAGGAGAGGATCCTTACTAGCAATCATAAAATTTCCAGATCTTTTCCACCCCGCTGCTTTCCTCACTCCACTCCCTATGAACTTCTATGAAAAATGGCTGGGGTGAGAAAAACCCTGCCTCTCAAATGTTCTGCACTGCATCTGAAGCTAGTGATAAGACCAAGTTAACCATTGCTATGCTACAAAAAGAAACCTGAGAAATGTCTAAGTTAGCAATGAAACGTCTATCTCCATTATAAAGGTTAAGATACATTTTAATTGCTGAGATATCAAACGAGAGAAGAAAAATACTAGGGGTTCAATGTATTTTTTGTGGAAAAAGAAAATCATTATAGATTAAGTCCTGCATTTGATGTAGCCCACATAATTTTAAAAAATTTCCTTCAGAGAACAGAATTAGGAAAAAAAAAAAAGATAAACAAAAACCAGAAAAGCTAGAGAGTTAGCTTGGACAGTTTAACTACAAAATAGAAATGGCTCTCAATGATAAAAGCCAAAGGAATTATTAAGTGGCAAATTAATTCTTTCCAGTATCCTGAAGTTTCCTAGGCACAAACATATCTGCTATTATATTCCTATATGTATTTCATTTTATGTGATTTTCACAGAATCATACAATAGGCTTGGGTAGAGAGGAATTTTTAAGCTCATCTTGTCCAACCCTCCCCACAATGAGCAGCTACATCAGGTTGCTCAGAGCCCTGACTGGTCTGACCTTAAATGTTTCCAAGGTTGGGGCATCCACCATCTCTCTGGGCAACCTGTTCCCGTGTTTCACAGTGTTGATGGCAAAACAACTCCTTATCTGTATTCTAAACAACCCTCAATTATATTGAAACCATCACCCTTTCTTCTATTGCAGCAGCTTCTGTTAAAAAGTCCCTTCAGGTACTAAAAGGCCACGGTAAGGTCTCCCCAAATCCCTCTTTCCTCCAGGCTGAACAACTCCAACTCTCTCAGCCTTTCCTCACAGAGAGGTCTTGCATCTCCTTTTTTGTGCTGAGGGCCCCAGAGCTGGACACAGTGCTGCAGGTGGGGATCACAAGAATGGGGAAAAGGGCAGAATTTCCTCCTTGCCCTGCTGCCCACGCCGCTTTGGATGCAGCCCAGCACACAATTGGCTTTCAGGGCTGCAAATTCCCATTGCTGGCTCACATCCAGCTTTGCATCTGTAAGCACCCCCAAACCCTCTGCAGGGGCTGCTCTCAACCCCTTCCTCACCCAGTCTGTTCTGACACTGGGGATGGCCCCAGCCCAGGTGCAGGACCCTGTCCCTGGCCGTGCTGAGCCCGAGGAATTTCCCTCAGACTCACTTCTCAAACCTGTCCAGGTCCTTCTGGACGGCAGCCCGTCCCCCCAGGCACACCGACTGCACCACTCAGCTTGGTGTTCTCCACACACCTGCTGAGGGCGCACTCACACCCACCATCTCACAACTGAGATGACGTGACCTCTTCCAGGTCTACCACCTTACCAAGAATAAAAATGGTCGATGTTCGTTTATGCATCAAAAAAAAGAAAGCACTGACAAAAATTCCCCCTTTCCCAAAGCTGCTTCAGCTGTATATACAAACGTGTACAGCTCTCTTTCCTTAGCAATATTTAGGAATGTGTTTTATACAAGTGAAAAAGAAGAATTTCTTTTCTTATTAAATACCTCCAAAACTGTTTTACATTTAAACGATATAATCCAGAGTTGAGATAGGTTAAGTTTCTTGTGCATTACAGTGAAGTCCATTCTAATTTTGCACTTTTCATGGACTCTGTCTGCTAAAGTTAACTGTAAACTGCTAAACAATGCTCAGGAACTTCTTGCTACTTTGTTTCCATCATGTAACTCACCTTTTTCTTGGCAAAGAGTTTTACATTGGAATTTTCTTACAGGATCTGACTAGAATAGGATATAATCTGCTACACTACAAATTATACAAAAAAATAGGTACCAAAATATTTAATTTACCCACAAAATCTCTCTAATAAGAGAAAACATACACGGATAAAATAAAAGAAGGACCTCTTAAGTTTCTCAGTATTCCACTTCTAAATGGATGACTAAAATATGCTTAGGAATTGGAGTTTATTTCAGCCGCAATATTCAGGACAAAGCTAAAATATTCACAGATATCAAGACCAGAAAAAACTTTTATGATTATAAACCAGATTCCTTAAACAATATGAGACAAAGTGTTTTAGTCAACAGTTTCTGCCTCTAGTACAATAATCTGAGTTGTAGGTACGATGATTCAAATAAATCTTCAACTCTACCAGAGCATTATTTTCTTACTGCAAAAATATTTCTTTAGCTGTGTTGCCTGTGCAGCAGATGATTTTCAAAATACACAGAAAATGTAAAATATGTGTGTAATATTATTTCATATCATGGTGTTCCACCTAAAATCTGCAAAAATCTAAAAAAGGTCACTAGGAGAGGCCGCACATTGCCAAAAGCCCCTGAAATCAGTTTTAGAGAAATCAATTATCTGTTCAATACGAAGCAATATACCATACTGAACTACCAGGCTACATCTAGAATATAGGAGGAGTATTTTTTTCTGACTCTTTACTAAGAACCCAGCAAAATGGATGGATTCTTTAGTAGAGAATAGTGATCCTGACATTGCAAATAAACTACACGCCAGTAGCAACACAATAACAGTAGAAAATTATTTCATCTATAAAGTTTACAGCAAAGTAAACAGTATTATCCAGAGGTTTATTTGACTTTACAGGCAGTATTTTCCTGTCTGTCAGACAGTTTTGCACCCTCTCTGCTGAAGTGATCCTCTCCACTGGATTAATATACAGAAGCAACCAGGATTAGCTATAGGTTGCAAACCCCAAACCCCTCATCTCCCTACCCTCCAAAAAAAGAGAAATGTACCATTTTAAATCTTTCAAGGGAAAGGCAAGGAACTCATGACAAGTATTCTCATAGGATTTTAATTAGATTCTAATAAATAGAAACAGGAACTGGGATATTTCTTCTTTCAACATGAGAGGTGAATGGACAAGAACAGCAGCAAGCATTACATTGTTTCTCACCAATGTGATATATAATCCCTTTCTTACTGCCTTAGGCAGTTTATTTATTTATTTTTTTTTCAAATAGACAATAGTATATCCAAAATACTGATGTAAGGGTTCAATCCACAGAGATTCTGTTTACAAATTCTATTGTGACAAACCATTCACCCATTTATAAGAATAGCATCTTCATTAAACCAATCAATGGCTACTTCTACCCTGGATTTCATTTAAGACTACACTGTTCAGAGAAGTCTGAAAAAAACCCCAGAATCCATATCTAGGAGCCTTTTTTGAGACATAGGATGGAGTGATAATTTTTGGGATGAAAAACAATCCCATTTTGAACATCTTCACAGAGTTCAGCAGAGCTATTTGAGATCTTACTCCTGTAGATAGGCTTGAAAATGAAAGCTCAAAGAAAAAACGACAAGAAATAGAATGGGAGGAAAAGGATACGTCATTCCTCAGAAGCAACCCAGACAAAATCTTTTTATATATTTCCCCACTTCTGTTATGCAATAGTACAAGTGGGGAGAACAGTTTGCAGCATCAAAAAAATCAATGCTCTATGAGTAGGACAGTGAAACTACAATCAAGTTCGGAATCTACATAGATTGCTTTCAAACAATGCTGTATCAAAGATTCTTTAATAAATCTCTGCTGCATATTCCTTCAACTTGTTATTACACCTTTTAAATAATGACAGCAGTTTCAAACAAAATTTCTTGATAACACCAACACTGCAGAACATTACATTCCATCCTTCAATAAAGACAGGATTATTTGATTGTAGGTGGACAATGAATCCCTTTACTGGGGAGACTGGAGTACATTGCAATGCGTAAGTTTGGGAAAGAATTCCTCCTACAAAGCAAGTGAAATACTGCAGCTTTTTTTTTAAGTTGAAAAATAGAACAGAACATGTTTTTCAGAAGACACAGTAATACTAGCACCAGAGACAGTAAAACAAACTACAGTTCTGAAGGAAAAGTTGAGCTGGACCTTACCCCAGTATGAGACGACCCTATAACAAGACACCAAGGAGTTCCGCAAGGTACGCTGCTCTTCCTTCTCAGGGGCGTTATGCCCAGGTTTGACACGATATCCATTTTTGAATAACTCTCCATGGGATTTTTTACGCCTTCTAGTACTTTTGTACGTTTCTGTACGCGTGCCCCCCGAAGGGTTGTGGTAGACTAAAATCTTGCTGGGGATCATGACTGTGTCTCTTCAGCTCCAGGAGCACTGCAGGTAAGGACTGCGGTCCAGTCTTCAGTCACAGCATTCACTAGCAGTGAAGATGGTCTTACATTTACCCCTCCTTTTGCTAATTCAGTATCAACACGGAGGGACAGCTCCGAGTTCCCTCTTTAACAGAACATCTCTCTGGGAGCAGATTTATTTAACTGGACACAGGACAAAGCTCCCCTTTACCAGTTGTTATCAAAAGATAATTCAGTATAATCTAGTCCACTTCCGTTAGCTTGAAACAAACAGAATGAATTCAAATACAAAACTCAGCTTTACAGAACAGACTAAGAGTATCACAAACTGGATGGACAAAACAAATCACAGAAGCGAGCAGGCAGTGCAGATGCTCCTCTGATCCGTGATGTATTAGAGCTTAAAAGCCATCTTCTATCCGGATATTACCACATAAGCTTCTTTCAGATACATCAAAGAACCACACCCATTGATTCAAAACCCACAAACATGATGCTGTTCACTTGGAATGAACAGGTACACTCACAAAGAGTATAGTTCCTATAATTCATGTACATAAAGGGGATTGCTTACTGTGTATTAGTTTCTTTGGCAAGTTCACATGCCTGTTTTCCAGTTAAAGATAGTATGCAGAAGGCAGAGGTCACATAAGCAGCCAACTCTTACAGGATTTATCCCAGATGAAATTAAAAAACCTCCAGCAAATAAACAGAGCAACCCTTCCTCCAACCCCAGTTAATGACAGCTATCTTACTGAGGAAAAAGAATTCACAACAAAACAATTTAGCCATCAAGGAAGAGCACGAAGAAGAGTCCATAGCTCTCTCAAACAGACTTCTCTATGAATATTCACAAAATTGGAGTTCTGTTCAGTCAACTGCCACCTCATTCAATTAAAGCTCTTCGAATTGAAAGTAATCGTGATCTTCCATTACATATGATAGATTTTCTTCATGAATTTCCCTGCTTTGAGCATAATACAAACTTTGTTGTGAAAAGTATCTTCATTTTGAGGAATATGCTTATTGCTTCTTCATTTCTTTTTTCTGTTTCCTTTTTTTCCCCCCCTTGTTTTTTGGCCTCAGAAGACCCACAAATATACCAATGCCATCTGGAGTACAATACAAAGCAGACACAAAAATAGGCTGCACCATGTGCTTATATGAAATACACAGGATTTCAAAGCATTTTGGTACTGTTATTAAGGACTGGACTGCCAAATATAAAGGGGATTGTAGTACACGCAAATTTCAAATTATAAGTAACATGCAGACAGTGAAGCAAACTACTTCCCTGAGTTCTTTGCATTGTAACCTTTCACAAACAACCTGGTTACATTCCCACTGGTCACATTAGGCAAGTTCCTCCCAGTCTATAGGGATGGGTTTTACGTCCACATGCTGCAAACATGCATGATATATCTGTGAGCACTTGAATCATTCCTCTCAAACTGAAAAGATTGGAACAGGGTAGTACTTAACCGTGGTACTAATCACATCTTGTACAGCTCAAACTGAATGCACGTCCTACTTACTTTTTGCCATATAAGGCATACTATTTTCCTTTCTGTATTTCCTCTTGACTAGTATTATAATCTTGTTATTATCCAATTTTAAACCTATCATTAGTGTACTTCATACTTAGTACAGCAAATGTTTGGGTGTAGAATCCATTTACCTTGAAAGCCTAGAACGTCTCTAAAGGAAAATAGGACCGAAGCAATAAATAGCAAGAGCCAAGCTGTTTAGCTTACATAACCTATTATTTTGGTTTTAACAATTTGACAGTATTCTTTTAACTCCTCAGCTTCCTAACATTGCCAGATTTTTATCAATTTTCTTTCTTCTCAGTCAGTGCACTGCTTAATTTGTTGCACACATCAAAATTTGAAAACATAAATTAAATGGCACAAACTACGATTAAATCTAAAATAAACCTGCTCCACAAGTTAAAAAAAAAAAGAATGTATATAAATTTGAGCAGCAGCAGGATCATGGTGTATTGTGCTGAGAAGCATTCTTCAACATCACAGCGAGCCACACAAAGCTGCTGGTATTATTTCCTGTGCAGATGCTTCTGGTTTCCAAATGAGTATTTCTTTAGTATTTTGCTCTACAACCCAATTACCCAAGACAGCTTCTTGTTTTCAGTGATATTACAGTTTGCTACCATCTGTAATATCAATATATTACTTGGCCAATTTTTTATATGTTAGATGTAAAATTAGATTGCAGAAAATGGTTCTCTGAAGACTATTTTTTTTGTTGTTGTTATCCAGAAAAATACCTTTTAGGTATTCTAGCTCAGATGAGCATCTGAGTGAAAGTCTGGAGACCAGTTAATCACAAGACGGTGGTGCCATCAGTAGAATATCACCATTTCCTACCTCTGTGAAGGACATGGTCCCTGGCCTCCTGGTCTGAGGCAGACTTACAACTCCTAAAACTTGTGTTATCAGCAGTACCTGAAATGTCTGCAGTCTGCTTTGAAGTATTTAATCAACACTAATCAACAAACATTCTGTTATAAAGAGCTCTAGAATGACTTTTAACAACCTATTTTGCCTTCAATGAATCCAAGCTACTTACAAGTGAAGTTTTTTATATTTTCTACAGAAGCATACCCTTGAAGGACATCACTCCATGATCCTCCTTGAACTTGTCATAAAAATAGATTTACATACTTATGGGAGTACTGCTATAATTAAATGACAACTTGCTTTCAAAGTCCATCCAAATGTGAAGCTATTAAACTTAAATATGCAGGAAAAGAAAGCAAGATTTGACAGCAGCTCAGCTCCACTTTACCATTGGCTATGCAGGAACTAGACACTTGCTGTATCATTGGGAAGGAGAGCAAGGGAACATTAGATCCTGCCCTGGAAAACCAATGTAGCGGGTAGAAGTGGGTATCAAATTACTATCCCTTAAAACACAGGTTAGACATGGGTGACAGATTTGCTGTGCTTTTGTAGGACACTATTTGCTTACAGTTGTGCTCAAAAGCACAACCTGTAAAAAAACACAACACAAGGAAACCTGCCAAGGAGAAACATGCTGTAGAGAAAAATAACTGTGTTATATCCTATGACTATTCTCTCCTTGAAAATTCATTCTTAATTTAATTTACAATAAGTGAACAAAGAATTTCCCAATTGTTATCTTTCCTCTCTTTTAAATCGCTACTTCTAAAATGACAATTTGCTGTACACAAAATGGCCCTGTTGCTACTTCAAAAATGGTGTAAGTATTATTCATAGAAGAGAAAAAATAACCTGCTATGTCTGAATACAAAAACTCCACAGGTTGGTCAACAATTACTTTTTAGTACAGCTTTGTAGCACCATCTATGAATTATGACAAAACCAGAATAATGCTCATTCTGCCAAGAATTTACCACTCATTAATCTCACTAAATTGTTTAGAAGGTAAATTTACAATCCAATCTTGAGTTCCTGAGAAAACACACGTAGTTGCATTATTTATTTTTTTATCTCCTAGCCTCAAAGGCTTAAGCTATTAAACCATCTTTGGAAAGCTTGGCATTAGCAAGAACAAAACCAGTAACTTCATATGTAAACATGAACTTTCCTGCATTACACCATTCCAGGCAACAACTATGTCATATTCCATAAGCCAAGTACAGCTACAGCCAGTAGGAAATGAAGAGCAGATCTTTACACAAAATCAGAGAGTATTAACTTGTCAACATCTTATATTACAAAAGGAGTATTATCCTACCAAAGTGATGTTGGTACTATTTTTAACAAAAGGCTGAAACCATGTAGGGAAGAACAACCAGTACTCATATTTACCTAGTGGGTAAAACAGAGTTAAGAAGGCAAAAAAATTTATTCAGCTTTTATTTTTCTATTTTTTATGATTATATTCATGTAATCCTTTCCAGATACTGCAAGTCTATATTAAAAATAGATGGAAATTATGCCTTTTTAAATTCTTTGATTTGGGGAGAAAAATATTAATTGTACACTTTACTGATGGGGCTACTAAAACCAAAATGGCCCCTGAAGTAAGAGGCTACACCTCAGCAAGCTAACCTTGCAAAGAGGGTTGCACAGAAGGTTGGAAATTTGGGGATTGCTTTCTAAAGTGACCATTTACAACTCAATATAAAAAGGCTTCCCTTCCTGAAAAATGACAAGTTAGCATCTTATATAATTTTCCCCGGCATTCATCAGGAACAAATTGGACTAAAATCAGGAATATGCTATTCTGAGAGGCTGTAACCATAGGGCAGAACAAATGATAATAACAAAGGCAAAGGAAGGGCAAAGGCCAGATCTAAGGCCTGACTCATGCTGCAGGAGGGTGATTTAAAAAAGACTTTCAATTCTGCCTGTCTTTGCTCCTGTGAGTCACAAGGCACAGACCATAACTGCCAAAGAAACAATGAGCATGCTATGAAAAAGGCTTGAAAAGGAGTCAAGTATTCCACTTTTAATCAGCTGGTATGATACGATACATCCTATTCACTGAGCCTCTTCAGCCTTTGAGTTGCACAAAGGAAATAGTTAAACGATATAAGATACATACAGATAAATTAGTTATGAAAATGATACACCACAAAATTCTGTATGTGATTATGATCCAGGTGCAAAAAGCATTAATTCCATTTTCTGACCAGATGGATGACAAATATTCGAAAAATATTTATGCTTGTTCCTGTTAAACAATAGCCTTTTATTCAGTGCACAGAATAATTCCTTGCACATTGTGTAAATTTATATTGTACCAACAATAAACAGTGTTTCAGACCAGCTGTAGGATTAAGAATTTAGTCATAAAATTCCACAGAAATCAAAGATTATGGTGTTTTAATTGCTTTATGCAAACACAGCTGTTGTACAGATCCATTCACCATGTTTCAGCATCCCTTATTTCACCCCAATGCAGTACTAAAAAATAGTCTTCACCTCCTCAGTAGTGCATCATGTTTAAACACGAGGTCTGAGAACTGCAAGTTCTCATCACTAAGACTGAGTCAAGAATACAGCCAGTAAAAGAAGCAGCATTTAAAACTCCTCTCTTCAAATTCATGTCAGACAGAAAATCTGTGATCTGCCTACCGAGAAGAAAATTCTTGCATTTTCAGGTGCATGGAAATGCTTTCCCTAAAGGCTGATTTCCCTGTATAAATCACCTATAACTGCAAGAAAATGGCTTTAAAAAGGAAGCTTTATAGCAGTTTTACTTAAGTAGAAGCCCTCATTTTTCTAAGTTTTAACACTATTTTTAAATTAAAAGATGCACCATTTTGGTTTTTTTTATCTGCCACCTGTTATATATTTACTAGCAACAAACAAGTGAAATTACAAAGTTAAGTAGGCTGCTTTTCCAATATTCAGCTTTTGAATCAAAGTTGCATCTGGGGAGATATCACAGGAAAACCTGCTTCTGGTAAATAACTGCAGTTTTGAAGACAAATTAAGCTTAGACAGCTGAAACCTAAAATACCTAGAAAATGTATTTTTTTCACTTCATATCCCTTTATACATATCAAAGCAGAGAAGATCACTAGCTAGATTTAGAGGAAAATCTTTAATAACTATATACAATTTATAAACACAATGCACCGACTTTTTCAAAAACAATTTAATATTAAATGCCTGAATGAAACAAAAATGCACTCCCAAGTTTAATAGCAGCTTCTTTAACACTGTTTCAAATAAAAAAGTTCCCTGAACAGAAGAAAACAAGAAAAGCAACAAAAGAATTCCCAAAGCCTGCAGATCTAAAGAACACGTAAATCCTGGCCTCTGAACATCATTAGCTTTATTGGCAAACTTTCTGGCAATCCATTAGGTGAACCATGGCAGTGCAAGTAGCTGTGGAGAAGTCAATAACTTCAGAGACATTCTTGTGGTGCAGAAAAAGGTCCTTCATTTTAAGGAATTGCTCTGTTGTGTTTCTATTTTCATTTAGAATTTGAGACAGTATGATACTAAACACTGCTGAAGGTGGTAACAAGGTTAATGAAGGCGAAATGCCTGCAGGTCAGTGGTGAATCAAGTGCAAGCCCTGTATAATGTAAGAATATAAATACAGAAGTACTAGAGAATGTTAAGCATTCAAAAATTGATGTGAAACAAGTGGCAAAAAGTGTCAAACTATGAAGGATACTGTTCCCTTGCCTTAAGTCAATATTGTATGAAACTGTCAGATGGTATAAATATCCTGCAATTCAAAATTTCAGAAAAAGCCTTAAACATTTCAGCTGTAAGAACACTTCCCAACACTTCCTTCTCTATATGCTGCCTGACTTTGTATAGCAAAATACTACAACTGTAAAGACAGAATAGTGGATAAAGGAACAGATTTTCAGCCATCCAGCCATTAATTCTGAAATGCCACTTGAGCAGGAAGGTCAAAACTTAAGAGACTGACAGAAAATTCTGAGATGGAAGGGACCCACAAGGCTCAAGTGCAACTCTTGGGTATGTGGCCCATCCAGGGATTCAACCCACAGCCTTGGGGCTACCAGCAGCAGGCTCTGACCTTGCTCTTCCTATCCTGATACCTGGAGCACTGAAGCACAAGAAGTCATTTTACCTAATCCCAGCGGGGTTTGGACCTCTCAGGTGATGGTCAAGCAATGCATGTAAATACTCATATTAACAAAGTTTCCTCTTTTGAACGTGGAATTATAACAAGAATGAAAAATCTTAATCAAATTCTCTCTTGGCTTTTCTTAGTTTCATATATATAAAGTGGAGTGACAGAATTGCCAAAAGATTACTGGAAGGATATGAATGATCCAGTTTAAATAAACTTCCAGTCTCAGGTGAGTACATAAGTTCCATCAGAGTCCTTTGATATTCAGAAAAAACAGACACAACAGAACTTTCTCAGGTCTCATATGGAATTCTTAACTTCTAATTTTTCTAGTGAAAGTCCAACTATCTTTGCATAAGTTTATATCAATTCCAGTCTCAAGAGGATTTGCTTTTGCTTAATTTAGTCTTGCAAAAAAAGTCAAAAGGAGCACAGATATGCAGTTTGGGGTTTTTAATTACTTAAACTGAATAATGCATCTTTTCTTAATTCCACATACACCCAGACTCACGCACCACAGACCACACTAGACAACTGGTGCTGAATTAATGAGAACTACATATGGACATTGCTGTACATCTGGTCCAGGGCTTAGAAGATAAAATAGTTCCTTTGAACAGTGTTACACAAATTAGAAATATAAAGTGAGCTAAAGATCAAAACCAGTATCCAGAAATCACAGAACTCATGTTAAAAATGCCAAATATAAACTGTCATGTTCGAGGTATAAGGACTTCTAGTTTTGGATTTATGCAGATATCAATTATATTACTTATAAAGTTGCTTGTAAACAACAACCATTCAAAATTCAAAGCTGAGAAGATCCCACTCAGTAACAAACCTACTCATATTCAAAATATTTAAAAACACAATCAAAAAATCAATGACAGAAGCTATCAGGGAAATAACTACTGGATAATGTATGAAGACAACTGAATGCCTACAAGGAACTATACATATTAACATATCATCTGGGAGACAAGGAATGAAATTTTATTTTCAACTGGTTTTTCAGCTGACATAAGATAAGAAACAGTCAAATTTAAAAAAAAAAATCAAATCTCTCATATTAACATTAAAATGTCTCATATTTCCATTAAGGAAAGTGTGCAAGTCAGTTATATGCTGTAGATAGCTCAAGAAAACTTGGGAATCATCTGACTGATGATAATGTGACACTAAAAGAAGCATTTTTAACTGCCCCTCATTCAAGTAAACACAAATGCCAGAAGACAGAATAAATAATTGTGGGTTCCCTGAGCAGTTTGAGGGAATGGGTTCTCTCCTTTGCAGTATTATTCCACATTCTATTGAAGACAAAACTCAACAGTCCGGGTAGCCTTCACTGAAGCAGAACTTAATTACAGAGTCAGAAAGACCACTGAAACCATTAGAGAATCCAAGGGCAGTTGTAAAGTAATTAAACTGATAATACAAAGAAGGATAAAAGGAAAATAGTCTGTTTTTTCACATAACATCCACTTCTAGGTAACATATTTTAACTGGACAGAAAAGGATATGGAGAGAAGAAAATTATCTAATATCTTAAAAAACACAAAATGTTTGGCTATTAAAGGAAATTGCAGTGATTTATTTTTCAGCATAAATCCTTTATACTTGCTATTACTATCCTGTTATTATCCTAGAGGGGAGTCTTACTGAATTAAATATGAGCAAAATTAAAATTGGTTATTATAAACTATGTAGAATTTAGCAGTCAATCTCTATCAAAATAGCATTCTGTGCTTCTCCAGTCACTAAATTTGGCAGCCTTTCATCTTCAACATTTATGGACTGATGTCCAGAAAAAACATGACACAGAACACCAACCAATGGTAACAACAGATAATTTGGCTACATCAGCTAATATAAAGTCTAGCTGCTTATCTTCCTTTGTATGAAATATACATAAAAACAGTTTGGCATACAGCATGGTATCTGAAAAAAATGAGACAAGGAAATCTTACTAGGAATCCAAATTTAGGTCACTTCAACGAAAATACTAATGATGCTTACTGCTCACAAAAAAAACCCCAAACAAAAAAAAACAAAAACAAAAAACAAAAACAAAACAACACAAAAAAAACCCCCCAAAAAACCCCCAAAAAACCCCAACAACAACAAAAAAAACAAAAACAAACAAAAAAAAAACCCACAAAACAAACAAAAACAAACAAACAAATCCAAACACACCCACAAAACAGTCCAAAATAGTTTTTTTTTTTTTTTTTTTTTTTTTTTTTTTTTTTTTTTTTTTAAAACACCAGAAGTCAAAAAGAATAAAACGTTTATGGAATATGTTAACCAACCACAGACCTACTGCTAATTGTAGTCTTGCATGACTAGAAACATGGTGGACATTTCAGTAACGATGGAGAAAAAGCAGAAGTTTCCCATACATATTTTATTTCATAACTTAGAAAAAGCCAATCATGTGATGATTCCATACCTGCCTTCCTAATGTGACTAAGGAGAATGCAAATAAACACTTATGTTAAGCCAGACATTTCTAACTTATCATGTCTGGGTAACTTGCATCCAATAGTTTTTAAAACTCTGTGGGCTACATAGTGTTGGTTTTAGGTTAGTCTGGCACATATAGTTTATTATAGAAGTTCCAGAAGAAATTTTATGCCATTTCCATAAACTTAAAAGAAATAACCGTGACTCTATTATTCTGAGAATTGTCTGAATTCACAAAGAATTCTACTATAAAGTAATTAAGTAGTCAAGATAAGTAGTTATATTTAAGTATACATTTAGAAAAGCATCACATGCCATTTGTTTTTCCATTAAATGACATGTTTGAGTGACAGAGCTCTAAACACTGGTGTCATTTACTCAGCATCGCCATGGCACGCATTAAATGGACTCAACCCCAGGGAGTCTTAAAACGTATCTGGCATGTCCTCCCTGGGAGTCTCGTCAGGAATGTGTTCTTGACCTTAAGTTATTTAATGTTTCTATTCATATTCTGCCTAATAATGTTAAGCAATGACACCAGAAATGCTTGATAATGATGAGAGTAAGGGAGTGACAAGCAGGGCTTTGTGTAAAGCAGGATGGCAACAAACTATTTGTATTTGTTTACAGGTAACATTTCCTTGTATTTAACTATAAATTTAGGACTGGATTGTTTATTTTCTTCCTCTAAAGATACATTCTTGCTCAGTCAGGTTATAGATGAAAGAGGTCAAACTAGTCCATCCAGCCTGGCAAATACAGTAGGAAGCACTTTTTGAAGCAGCTATGATATTAACTTTCAACAGCTTCTCCAAATTCAGAAACTACTTTTGGGCTAAACCTGCCACTCATTCACACATGAAAAAATCAAGATCTGCCCCTGCCTACTGCACCTTCCCATCAGAGCAGAACAGCAATCAGAATGTTTTTAGAGTCATTTTTGTGTGCAATGTTAAGTACCACTCACAGAGACAGACTGGGGACAGCTGATTTAAATTATCCCATTTGCTTTGAGTTCCCAGGGATAGGGACGCAAGACACAGTTTCTATGCATGTCAGATGACAGACACTAATGACACTTGAAACTAGTGCTGTCCCTGTGCTCCTGCTCTGCCCCCGTGTCTTTTGGCTACTCGTTTGACTTCTCATCAGTAGAGGAGAGAGGAGGAGCATATAGTCACAAATAAATGCAACAATATCCATAAAAAAAATCTGTCATGGATTTTGGCAAATATCCATGGCAAAGATTTTGGGAGGTAAATATTACTTTAACTGGGGCCCTATCAAAATATGCATGCTTTGTGAAATCTGAACTGATTAAGGTGCCTAGAAAAAAAGCAAAAATATTGTCTCCAATACAATGCAAATGTGATACAGTCCATTCAATGACAGATTAATGACAAATCATTAAGCACACTGAGCATTCAAAAGTCTTTTCATGAAATTCACTGATACCTGCTTGAAGGCACATTTGAAGTGTAGAAAGAAATGTTACCATACATAAAAGCAGTACACATGCACATATAGAAAAATAAAATTCCTCTAAGAAGTTTTAGAGAATTTGGCTTCCATTATAAATAAAATAATGCATAAGGTAAGTAAAATGACCAAAAAGATACATCAAAGCTGTATAAAAGACACTAGTTTTGTAAGAAATATTGTAGAATTTGGATGTGCATTCAAGGATGCCACCAGTAGATGGCAGAAATGCACAGCATTTACCAGTAAATTGCAGATGACTGCAAATTTAAGGTGCTAAGCAAGGGAGCTTTGTGACCTGTTAGATGCACGGAAATCCAGTAAGTGATTGCAAAGTTAAAATGGAATCTCTACAAGCAACATATCAGAGGACTCCTCTGCATCAGTGTACTAAATTCCATTAAACTATCTAAGTTTTCCAAAAGGAATAAAGTGTTCTACAGATTCAAACATGGTTTCAGGTTGAGCTGTTCTGTAGAGATTATGGCAAGAAAGTCAACATGGTATTAAAACAAATGTTGTTTTCATGTACAGATTTTTGACTAAAGCTTCATCTTGAAGAACACTTGGTGGATGGGCAGAAGGGTTCACACCATCACCTTAACTATCTCAGTAAAACACGTCTGCTTATTCACCAAGAAAGCTGAACTCCAGAGTTGTTGGAAACACTTCTCAGACCAGACATTGATACTGAAACCACAAGTCTCATCCAAAATTAATTAAAATGTCTGTAACAGGACCTGGACAGAATTTGAGCAACCACTGGAAAAAAGGATCCCCCCTTTCCTAACTGCACTAATCACCACCTGAAGAGATTTGTTCTCTGTGCTTTGCCGGTGTCTATATTGGTATCTGTTGTCTGCAGTCTCTTTCCCCCACTATATATCTCAAATTATTTCCCGAAAAAAATCAGCATCAGCAGCAACTTAGACTAAAAGAGATGTCAGGGAATAAGGATGAAGAAAAAAATCTTCCTGATACTAGAATTTACTAGGAATCACACAGCTTCTACCACTTGATATTCTGTACAGTAGAACAGATGAAGCATACAGATGAAGTCAGGAAAAGGAAGTAAGATTGTTTAAAAGATCATTTTTATCTTTAATTTCTGTGATTCAATAATGAGATACTATTGAATTCATGTATTACGTTGTATTAATATCTTTATATTAATATCACAGTCCAAGGCTGATTATTCCTCATTCACATATTCTTGCAAATATGAAGCCAATATCATATTTCTTATGTTAAATCCCCCTATAACAATAAAATCCTGTCAAGGCCATTTAGCCCAATAAAGTCAGCTCATAAAATCACTGTTTTCTTTTTCATAAGCAGACAAGTACATGATAAAAGGTATTTCAGTTATTTGAATTGGCTTTGCTATCACAGAAGATAGAATAACAGCTTTAAGTGGTGTGTAAAGTGTTGTTAAGTCTTTACTAAATAAAACTGGAAGGACTTGTTGCAGGACTCTCCAATATTTCAGACTCCAAACTATCCAAAGGAAAAAAGTTCTGAATATGAAAATTAACTAGGATATTCAGATTATGACAACTTTGTAGTAAAAAAAATATAAATATTTACCATGCCATTATTTCTCCCATTGCAAATTCTTTTCTCTCCAACAACCCTTTCAGCCTACCTTCATTTTGATTATAAACAAAATATAGTCAATATATAAACAATATATAAACAAAATATACAAAGTCAGCAAGGCACTGAAATAATCTGGTTGAAACTCACTGTCAAAATCACCTATAAAACAATATTCCCTTGGGAAGATTCTCTCCACTCTCTAGAATCCTGCACCTGGAGAACTGTCCTACCATTATCAGAAACTTTCTTGTACAGAGTTGTGCAAGCAATACCTAAGATTTTATAAAGTAGAGCTGTAGTTTATGAGCAAGTATCTACACAAATGCTACTGTTTGCAAAACAGTGTTGGAAAAATGTCATGGGAATATAGATGAAAATGAGCATCCAAAACCACACTGACATTCATATCTGTATAAGTTTTCAACTCAGAACATGAACAATTTTTACACAGTATGATAAAAGCACTTTATACCATTGAATTATTGCAGATTTATTGAAATTTTTGCCTATATGTACTTCCCCCAATCTTTCAATAATATGTAGCTCTTCCCATATGCCAAATGCATTCTTTTGATGTGCTTCCTTTTCTTATGCTGTTCTGTGAAAGCAAAAATGGTCCTACAGAAACCCTGAAGGATTTACCAAATCTAAAAATCTGGTATTTCAAAGGTTTGAAGTGCTGTTTTGCCTTCAGCCTTGCTTCAGACATAGATCATACTGACATTGCTAGAAACCTTTTGAAAAAGCATAATCTGATCTTTCAATACCAAATGTTGTCTGCAAACTGGAATCTAGGTGGAAGACTAGATTTGAACCAACATCCTTTATTAATGCTGATTGCAAATTTAATTCATATACATTTCCAGGTGCAAGAGTGTATGCTATGAACAGTTGAATACAAAAGAGTGGCAGGGAAAGGAGAAGGCTTCACATACTAAGAGCTACATAATAGGTGAATGATGGCATTTCTGAACTAGCATAAGAACACAAAAATCCACTGGCTTTCCACTAGAGTACGTGAGCAGATGATACAGTCAGAGGACATCCTCTGCTATGCTTCACACCTTTCTGCAAGCACTTACAAAGGCAAAGTTTATTATTTATTTAGAATAGTTTGGTTTCTTTAAAATACTGCTCAAACTGTGGGTCTGTAGTGATATTAGTCAGTTAGCTAAACCAGGACAGCTCTTGCAGAATTGTGCATTCAGAGAGCCACACTGGGGACTTTGATTCTGCCAACTACTTCAATGAACTCATTACAGCTGACTGACATGAATCAATAACGAAATAAACTGGAAAGACCCTGATGCACAATACACTCCAGATGGTGCATTTTATTTTGGCTTCTAAATGATCTTGAGATCTAAAGTGTACAAAGGAAACCTGCTAAATCATTAAGAAATTCTTAAAGGGTGCCAATGTTGAGTCATTATCAAATTGCCTAACCTTAAGCACTCCCTACTTGCCGCACTAAAAGGCAAACCTCCCTGCTAATCCTACATACACCCAGGGACAACTTGTGCAAAAACCACAACTTCTGTATTCTGAATCCCCCTCAGCAGAAGGGCATCTCTCTCAATTACAATATTTATATAAAAGAAAAAGAAAAAGTTGGCATCTAACCTGAAACTAAATAATATGGTCTAAACACTCACACTCCCCTACTCATACACAGTCCTACCACCGTATTACCTGCCAGTATGATCAAAGTATTTGAGCTCTACAGACAGTAAATTTGGCCATCTCTTTCAAAGATGTAAAGGAATACAGTCTTCATGAATACACTTCAATATATTCACTTAAAAATACTTTCATAACAGCTTCTCAAAATACCTTGCTGGTCTAAATTAAAGCTATGTCAGGAATCCAAACAATTCACATTTTTGAATTAGCAAATTATTTCACTAAGGATGATTTAGCTAAACTAAAAACCCCTCTGGAAGCAGGTGCAAAGCTAAAACACTGTAAATATGTTACTCCTAAGATGACTACATTAAAAAACACATCAGTTTTTTGCCTCAGCAGGTGATAAATATCTCAGGAGGATTCCATGACAAAAAGGCAAAGAGGGGCTATAAACAAGAAATCAAGATAAAGTGATATTGGTGTAATTAAGAGATATGGAAATCTTTTCAACCCTATGAGTGCTTAACTCTTCCTGAAAACTGAGATAAAACTTATAAAATCTATGCAGCAGAAACTGCTAAATGTGCAAACGCTCTCATTATCCCTGTCAGTGCTGTTAGTTGGATTGCTGTGTCACCATGAGTCAGTCAATTACGCAGTCACTTTCATGAAGGGTATTCATTCCAAATAATTATCTCTGCCTCATTTCCCAGAGTTTGTGATCTTGCTACTTTCTCATTTCATATTCCTTTTCAATGGATACTGTGATTCTATTTATTTTCTCACATAGCCTTCATCTCCAAGCATTTCAGTCTCAAAGTTTTCGGGCAATTTGGATACATCACATGAAATTTGAAAATGCATCCCTTTAATTCACATAATGCAAGGAATCTGAGATTAAGTTATAGCTAGTGAAATCAGCAATTTTCTTTCAAGGATGAGCACGTTTTTTACTTATATACCTTCTTTCTAAACTTTATTTCCTGTCATAATATGGAGCTGTATGACATTTTCAAATAGCCTTACTTAGTTTTCCAAATATGACAGAAGGGATATGGGATAAAGTGAGTAATCATATGAGGATGTCTAGTGATCTTTTCTGGCTGTTTTACTGCTTTCTACCCTGGCATGCTAATAACCACTGATATAGTTATATGACCTTTACTGTGGTTATAAATTTACTGACCTCTTTCTATAAAACAACAACAACAACGAAGAATAATTTTTGTATCTTTGCACTTCTGTATTAAAATGAAAATATTATAAGACTATTAAAGACCCTCTGATTTATTTTCTTTTCCATATGAAACATTTAAGGCAACTATTCTCTTCAGTTTTCAGGGACAATGAGTGCCATATTTCTGGAGGAATGAACTGCCAAACTGCGAGGTTTCAGATGTTGTCTAAAGACACACCAATCCCAAAGTGTGCCATTTTTCGGATGTTTGCTCTGAATAAAAAATCACAAGATTCTACCTTCACTTTTCTTAATCAGAGTGCATATAACACTTGTACAAGAAAGTCCATTTGTCACATTATGGATGTTTTTTGAGCGTCCTTTCTATTTCATTTTGTATTCCCCTTAACATGTGGCATACCTTTTCTAATGCATTCCTAGCAGTCCAGCAAAAATATTAAGTGTCTAAATGTATGCCCCGAATCAGTCGCTTCCGTGGATTTAAAATTTAGCCACACTAGCTCCAAAAAATACAATGAGAACTTATTGATTTCATTCTTGACAATCCAGTGCAGCGAATGAATGATCTAGATCACCTGTTCGGGTTGCAAGCTGAGACAAATCAAATTCATTGTTTGATAAAGGCAGCCTCATGTCACACAGTACTTCCAAAACAGTGTTCTCCACCACTTAGAGTAGGAGATAATGAGTTGAAAACAAAACAGATATAGTATGTGCTTTTTCTGACAAAATCCACCTTTCAGCTTAAAGTTCACTTTGAAAACAACTTTGGTAACATCCTTCTATTTACACAATGACAAGTTAAAGGAATTCTCCACCAAAATATGCAGAGTTGAAGTAATTTTATAACTTTACTGAAGTAAATTTTTAATGAGCATTTTAAAGGTAAAACAATCTACTTACCAAGCCAACTTCTGTTTAAATATACTGACACAAATACTGGAGGGACTGTGAAGAAATCTACCACTGAGTTAACTTCTAGCCAAAACCATAGCTTGTCATTGGCTGCTATAAACTGGAAAGAAAAAAAAAAGAGGAGAAGAGATGAAAGAATCAGATTATTTTCATGCTGATTGCAGATATCTGTGCTAAAATATTAAACTCAAAAGTTAGCATACTAACTGATGTTTTAGATCAGTCCAGACTAAAAACCTCTCACTGGAAGGAAGTCTGTATTGTGCATTTCTTGGTAATCACACTGAGATTAAAATGAAAGGTCTAACTAAAGAGACAGATCATCTATGTGATCAGCTGTAATATCTGTGCTAAAAATATTTTTCCACATTTATTGACAACGTATCAGTAATATTAGAAAAGCGTAGGCAATTATAATTTGTTCTAGCACACCAAATATGCTGGCAGTAGTCTCATCATATCTTTGCTGCTCACAAATTTCTAAATACAGAGTGGTTTACAAGGAGTCCCATTGTTATCTGTGCAGAGGAGATCAGCAGAAGGACTCCTACAAGGCATAGTTTGGGACTGCAGCAGCACTTTAGTCTTTTGAATTGAACCATGGATATGGTTATTTCTCTATCCTGAATATAAAATCAGCCCAGGAAAACTGGCAAACTCAGATGCCAAGGACATGGTAGTTAGAACTTGCCTATATGCTTAAATAAGGTCAAACTACTATTCACATTTGATTAATAATTAAATACTAATGAAAATATTTTCTTTATATGAATATTAAACATAAATATACAAATAAAGGGAAAAACCCCAGTGTATCATGAAGATATTTAACACAGCAGTTTTACCTAAGTCTTAAAACTTTGACTTACACATTTCAAAACAACACTCATCTTTTTTGCGTTAAAGAAGATATTAATTGTGTTTCTTTCAAAGAAAATACAATCTCTATTTCAACCATGTACAACAGCTGTATTCCCTCCCTGCCTCTTGCTACCAAAGACACACTACTTACACGCAAGCCGAAGTAGAGTAGGAAGAACACATTGAAAGCCATGTCGATCTGTAATGTGAAATCTTTGTAGAAATTCTGGCAGGATTCTATTGGGCTATTTGAAAGACAAAGAAATCGAAATAAATTGTCAGTACATGAGTTTCTACTCTGCTGAGAATCGTATGCATTTCATTAGAGACCTTGATTCAGAAATCACGTTTCTGTTTTCCAGTCGTTTACAAGATACAGGCAAGCATTTCAAAGGAATTATTTCATTCATTCAGTTAGTCATTCATACATTGTTTATATTCACCTGTTCAGGTAATATTGGAGAATTAACATGCAGATACCTTTAGGAGAGGACAAGCAGGAGAATACCTCAGGATTGCTTAACCCCACATTAACCCTTAAAGAACTGACTTCTTTCTAAAGGAGACACACCTATGATACTTTAGGAAGAAACCTAACAAGCACACAGGTACAGTGAAACATTACATGCTTTTAATTCATGTCATAATATGAAACCTTTAACAAAAAATAGTTGCTTAGGAATACATTACCCATTAGCAACCTGGAGTACTTAGTCTTGGAGAATCCCTTGTTTATAAGAAGTTGATTGGATTTTTTTTTCTTTTTCTCACTTCTTTTTTTTTTTGTATGGCTATTTAATGTACTTTATGTACAGTACTATGAACTGAGTAGAAAAGCAGCATAGCCCACTGGTAAAATTAAATAACAAAATAAATTGAAGAATTTGAAGCAGTACTCTAAGGGTTAATTTCTGCATGCAGGTTAATTAAAATACCCTTGTGTGTATCAAGCAGCCATTGCAAATTTTTAGCTTATTATTTTATGCTCTGTTTGACAGTGGGACAGATCCAAAGCTTACTCTATACAAACTGGTACTTTATAAATATACTTTTATCTAAGGAAGGTGGTAACTTCCATAAGGATCATCAGTGATTTATTTGTGAGGTTTCTAAAACACGTTGTTCAAGCCACAGTCCAATGTTGTAGTCATACCCCAAAGTGAAAATCATGTCCCAATATATGTTGATGTATATACTATATATACATAATGTCCCACCATATATACATATATATACACACATATATTGCAAATGATCGTGTGTTCATCACAACTGTAATAGAGAGAAACTGGAACATAGATCATTTGATCATTTGGAGCCCTAGAACACATCCTTTTAGAAAAGCAGAAATTTATTGGCTTTCTAGATCAAATAAATCACTGAACATGGATGTAATACCAGTTAGTATAGCAGTAGTTCTGCAAATATAATGCTAGACTGCTCAACAAGCAAGATTCTATGCGTTATGAATGTCAGTTACCTAACTTAAGGCATAAAGGAAATTACCTGGACTACCAGGTCATTACACATGCAGCCAAATTTTCCATTCCTTGTATACATTTCAGGTCAAACAAGTTAATTACAGCATGCTCTCTCCTGTCTCTAGATACATGAATGTATACAGCAAAATTCTTCTTGATGTACAATAGCTTTATATTTTAAGAAGCTTCAGTGCTATAGGAATTTTTTTTTAATTGTTTTTCAAAAGCTATTTGAAAAGACATTGAAGTTATGAGACACTTCTGTTGTAGTTAAAATAAAATTGATTTACAAGAGCAGAAGGGAAGAGAAGTTAAATGTTATCATTAACATATAGGACAGCAGACAATACCTCACACTTTACAAACAGAGTTTTAGTTACAAAAGCAGTGGATGTAATCTGAGAACCCAACTGGATCATTTTCTGTACAGCACTAATGAGAACAAAGGATTTTGTCAAAATAAGGTAGACCACACACTGAGTCATAATGCACCCTACCGACAGGAAGTACAGAGGAACAGAATCAACAGCCCTGCACCAATCCTTAATTCCAGGTTAGGTTCCTGCAAAAGCTGGAGAAATCCACTGAAGCTAACGGAATTGCAGAGGCTTACAACCAGGATAGAGAGCAGTTTTTAGTTAAGGTCAGCTAAGGTTGCAGCTAACAGCTGTACTTTTGTGTCACTGTCCTTTACAAAAACCTACAAGATCTGACAAATTACCTAATGCATAATACATCTTCATTTTTTTTTTGCAAAACACTTAACACAATGGATGACAATTCTGAATTACGACTTTTGTTCACCTAATACCAAAACTCCTGTTTCTGGTAGTCATATCCTTTAAACCTCCTTCATTTCAAAGATGATCCCTCTCTTTCAATGCTTAAGCTACCCATTTCAAAAATAAACACAGCATCCTTTCATTTTTATTTCAAATGATGATTTTGTCAGAAGGGCATGACACTGAAGAAATTACTAATTTTTTCACAGATGGATTATAAAAGATTTTAAACATCCTACTCTAAATTTTCAGTTTGGATATTTTTTTTTTGTTTTCTTCAGTAGCTCACATTTGATCTGACAGAAAAACAGGGCCACTAATGTTTATCATGGCACAATTCAGCCTGCTGCAGAAAGGAAGTTAATTTGAAACTCATCTTTACATCAAGTTTCCCAAAACCAGAACTGCTATACTTACCAGTGTACTGGGATCTCCAGAACCAGTAATACCACTAATAAAACTCCCTGGTTTACATTAAAATTCAGGGGTTCTCTCACAAATTTTCCCTAAACCAGGACAAGATGAAGCAGACCATCCCCACATATCAGAAGACAAGCTGCCAGGGAAGACCATCAGCCATGCAGAACAGAGAACTTTGGCTGGAACTCAGGAATAAGAGTGTATCATCTTTGGAAGAAGGGCCAGGCAACTCAGGAGGGCTTCAAGGACATTTTGAGGTTGTGCAGGGAGAAAACTAGAAAGGCCAAAGCCCAACTAGAACCAAATCTGGTTACTGGCATAAAAATGTTTCTATAAATATATCAGCAACAGAAGGAGAGCTAAGTAGGATCTCCATCTTTTATTGGATGGGGGGAAACCGTGACAAAGAATGAGAAGAAGTCTGGGATACTTAATACCTGCTTTGCATCAGTCTTTAGTAGCAAGACCAGTGGGTCTGGGTACACAGTGCCCTGAGCTGGGAGACAGATGGGGAGCAGAATGAAGCCCCCGTAACCTAAGGGGAGATGGTTAGTGAAATACTACACCATTCAGACACAAATTGAGAGGCCTGCATGGAATCCACCCACAGATACTGAGGGAACTGGAGGAAGTGCTCACCAAGCCTCTTTCCATCATTTATCAGCAGAACTGGTTAACTGGAGAGGTCCCACCTCACTGGAAGTTAGGAAATGGGACACTCATCTACAAGAAGGATCAGAAAGAGGATTCATGCAACTGCAAGCCTGTCAGCCTGACCTTGGTACTGGGGAATGTCATGGGGCAGAACATCTTGAGCACTAGCACTGAGCACATGTAGGACACCAGGGGATCAGATCCAGCCTGTCTGGATTTATGAAAGGCCATGATGCTCAACCAACCCAATCTCCTTCTGTGACAAGGTGACTTGCTTGATGGATGAGGGGAAGGCTCTGGAGGCTGTCTATCTAGACTTTAGTCAAGCTTTTTACACCACTTCCCACACCATTCTACTGGAGAAACTGGCTGCTCATAGCTTGGAGTAGCTGGGTAAAGGTCAGGCTGGATGGCTGAGCCCCAGGAGTGCAGTGAAAAGAGTCAAATCCACCTGGTGTCTGATCCCCAACAGTGTTCTCCAGGTCTCAGCTTTGGAGCCAGTGCTGTTTAATATCTTGATCTAAGATGTGGTCAAGGGAATTGAATGAGTCCCCAGTAAGCTCACAGATGACACCAAACTGAGTGGGAGTGTTGATCTACTAGAGGGTAGGAAGGCTCCGCAGAGGGATCTGAACAGGCTGGACCCATGGGCTGAGGCCCACATTTTGAGGCTCAACAAGGCCAAATGTTTTCTCCTGCACTTAGGTCACTACAACTCCACGCAGTGCTACAGGCTTGGAGAAGAGCAGCTGTAATTGCTCATTGGAAAAGGATGTGAGGTTGCTGATCATGGTGCTGATTACCATGAGCTAGCATGGCCAAGGAGGCCAAAAGCATCTGGGCTTGTAACAGCAATGGTGTGGCCAGCAGGACCAGGGAAGGGACCCTCCCCATATACTTGGCACTGGTGAGGTCGCACCTCGAGCGCTGTGTCCAGCTCTGGGCCCTGCACTGCAGGACAGCGAGGGGCTGAGGCAAGCCCACAGAAGGGCAGCAGCTGGGGAAGGGTGTGGAGCACAAGGGGCTGAGCGGGCTGGGGTTGTTCAGCCTGGAGAAAGGTAGCCTCAGGAAGGACCTTATCACTCTCTAGGGGTTGTAGCAAGGTGGCGGTCGACCTCTTCTCACAAATATAAAGGACAGAGCAAGAGGAAATGGCCTCAAGTTGTGCCAGGGGAGAGTTAGATTGGATATTAGGAAACAATTTTTCACTGAAACATGGTTGTGCATTTAAAGAGGCTGGCCAGGGAAGTGATTGAGTCACCATCCCCGGAGGTGTTGAAAAGATGTATAGTTGTGGCACTTAGAGACATGGTTTAGTGGAGAACTTAAAGGTCATTTCTAAAATAAATGATTCTATTATTCTCTAACATTTATAAGTACTTTGAAAGAGCATCTTTGATTATCTATACAATTTTTATGACAAAACTAGTAGTTATAAAGCCCAGTTGTACAGTTACAATAGGCATAAACTACTTCAATGAGCAAGAGTAACTACAAGAGCAGTAACAAAATAATTCCATTTAATTTTACATATATGGGGCAAAATTTTAACAAGGCATTCCCAGCATCCTTAAAGCTTTGTTGCAATCACCAGTGAAGCCAGCTCTGTGCACAACATTTTTACCACAAAATGTACCACTTGTCACTTTAATTCAAAAGAATTTACTGCTGTTTAAAGAACAGTTTTGTCAACAGTTTACACAATGTATTTATTATTCTTACTTATTTCTGATTGTCTTAAAATGTTTCTAATGCATCTAAATGTTTCTACTGGAACTATTCCTTGAATAATCATAAATGAGTGGGAGAGAGCAAAAAATGCTTTTTAATGTTTTCTGAAATTAATTGTTTCTGTGATTATATTAATATGAAAGTTCCCACAGAAGCCTTCATATATTTCCAGGATTTTTGAAATTGCAACAGAGTTGAAAATAACTTGAGTGGTTTTTACTGTATCATTTCACCACTTGATAGGAGCTGTCAAGGACCACAGCAAACTTCAGATCAAAGCCTTAGTATGAACCAACAATCTCTGTCACAGTGCAGTCACTGCCATTATGGCCACACAGAAGTAAGGAGAAGGAGCTCTACGTTCACTCAGGCTTTAGACCAGCCTTGCAATCACAGTGACAGCTATCTGGATGATATCCCACAATAATGGCAAAGCTCTTGTACACCCAATTCAGCACCTGAAATAACTCTACAATATACGATTTACAGTTCTCATTCTTCCTAGGTAAGGAAGAGGACTCTTGTATTTTTAGCACATCATGTCAGTCTGCTCCTGATGTTTTTTTGCCTTTTTTTTTCTTTCATTTAAATGACAAGGCATGCAAAGACTAAGATGGATGCCAATTCTTACCTATATATAATTTTTTAAAAAAAGGAAATATTAATCTAGTTGCATTTTGTCAAGTGTTTTTAAGACACGTATGTAAAACTTCCATAAACCACCACAGAAGAAACTTACTTCTACTGCGACTTCAAGAAAGTACTGATGTTAATATATTACTACAGCTGCTACAACTTCAGAATTTTAAGAAGCTACTGAAAATTTTAGAAATTCAGAGTTTTCTTTATTTACTATTTTAATTTTTGCAAATCTGCTTTCTGAATGGTGGAGGAAAAGCCAAATCCATTACAGAAATAAGATAAAAATATATTTTAATTCATAGTATCAATAAAATATAAAACTTAAAGAACTGATGATACGAAAAATCAGGAAGATTTTATTTCCTGTATTCATGACAATTTTTAGACTGCATGACAGTACATTATGAGAAAAACAGTAAAATGTGCACTTTCCATTAGAAGGAATGTCCATTGATCAGAGTAGATTTTAAAATGAAATTATAGCTATGTACAGAAATACCAGTTGATGCTGCTAAAACATAAATAATACAAATCAAATAAATAAGAGAAAGCAATCTATTTAGAATTTCATTAGCTTTGCATCATTTGAAGACATTCCACTCACTGCACTTTCAAACTGTATTTCAATGCAAATTATTATGTATCAGTTTGGACATGTAAATTTTCTTTGTTCACAAAACTGCTCAGGGTGGTCTCTTTTTTTAATATTATTATGTTTTATTGGAAGCTTCTATTTAATATTGAATTCTCTCAAATTTACTTCTAGAGGAAACCAAATTTTTTCAAGTCTGGAGTGAAAAAAATAAATTTGGCACAAATTTGATATAGCAGTCTCTGTTTATGCTCCTTTAATACATATTTTGAACAGTACAGCAAAGGAGAAAATTAAGTTGGGTATGGTTAGGCTTTTTAACTCTGTTTCAGTGATGTAATACTAAAGTAAAACAATAGAAAAGCCACATATACTATTTAGTAAAAGCAATTTTCACTCAATGTGAGAGAGTTTGCTCCTTTAGGGTTTGGTCACACAGCCCAGAGGAGAATAAGCAGTTAAAATCTTCTTTACTGAAACAGGCATGACCATATAGCAAAATAACACAGATGCCTATCAAATATATACCTTGGGGACAAATACCAATACTAAAACAAATCACCAAGACTAAATTAGAATCAAAGATGTCAAACATCTTAAAAGGGACAGAGAGCATAACATACTTTTTCTTAGTTCAAGTGGCTTCCATTTATTAACCCAGTGAGTCCCACAGTAAGAAAAAAATTATTTTCTTACAGTATCTGTATTCATCTTCTAAATACAAGATGCTTGTTAAATGCATCTCAGTTTAGAAAGCTTTTCTTTGAGTCATAGCACCAATAAAGTTTTTGACCACAATATCTTTTAAATTACTTCATGCTCTCTCTTGAGAGAGACATGGGGAACTTTTGCAGCCAGTGCTTTCAGTTCGTGGTGCAGGAAATGCAGGCAGAGCTAAGCTGGTCTCCTTCCCAAGGAGGAAGGACAGCCAGCCGGAGCACTGGAACAAGGCACTGGCGAAGGCAAGGTGAAGACCCACTTTGCCCATAGAGGTGCCACGTACTCTGCCATCACAGCCCTAAGGTCTGGGTCCACAGAACTGTGTGGGATCATTACATCACTACTTAGAGATACTTGGCTGAGGTTTTGTGCACCTGGAGCTAGTGAGTGAAGGAGGAACAATCCCTTTCTCACCAAATTTCATAGACAGTAGTGGCCTGTTAGCTGAGCATGACGGTGTGATCATTTCTTGTATCTTTTTATATTATCTACGTTTAAATCCTATTTCACCACTCAACCTCCTACATTTAAATTCTTAGCTCTACTACACACAAAGAGAGAGGGTGAAGTTTCTGCTCCCAAAATGTTTCATTGTCAAATCCGGGAGCTTCTTGGAGCTTTGGCCAAGCACTCTTCTTTTAATTCTCAATTCTGACTCTCTTTAGCTTAATGGATTAAACTGTATTTGTCTTTCCATTCACAAAAACTCCACGACTTCTGCATGTAATGAATTAATTCTGTATTACTCTGTTTTACTGTCTTTGTTTCCATTTCTATTTCTGCAGCCTACATGTGAAGTGGCCTCCACTCTTCACTTTGATATGCACCTCTCACATTCCTTCTGAAAATACTTTGATGACCTTAGGCTCTTACCCACTAAACTGTCTTTGAATTACTTAAATAATCATAATCCTCTTTGTTAAATTTTAAAATAAGCAAAATATAAATCTGATCAAAATAAAACTGTCAAATAATGGGAAACAAAGCTATCTTCCAAGATTACTTACACTGTGTTTAACCTACACCTTATAATTTGCAAGTACCGTGCTTTTCAGAAAAAAAATGAAGAACACTTTAAATATCTGTCCTTACTTCCCATTCCTAATTTGTATTACAACATCTTCTATTATTCTTCAAAGTCTGACAGATCACAAGTTTGCATTGGAATATTACCCTTCTATTTCTAACCTAATTAAACAAATGTCTCATGACTCATCTCTTCTGCAAATGCTTTTTACAACTAAATCCTTCTGTGCAATCTCCCTACCACACTGAGGAACCTTCACAAGCTCTCAGACTAATTTGGGGTTAAATGAACAGGTTTCCTTATCGTCCTTCAAAAAAAATTTCCAGTATCAGAAGTAAAAAAACCAGCAGAACCAATCAATCAGTATTACACTGGTACAACTGTGTCTTTTAGTAAATATTTTTCTCAGAATCAGATTTTTTTTCTTTTGAGTCTTTCACTTCTCTGCATCATGTCATAAAGAATGAGGCTTAAAAGTCTATGTTGTTCTTATTTTCCCCTTTGACTGAAATTTACGTAAAATTTAAAGACATATTTAAATGCTGTGACTTGACAATTTTTAATGCTAAATTAATTGAGTTTAGAAATTAAGACAGAGATGGGTTTCCAGTGTGAGAGAAAGAGAAGCTCCTAATTTTAACTTCTGCCACATTCACATACAAAATAGGAGGCAATTTTAGTTGGTAAACTGCAGAACAAGGTCTGCTTTCCTGATCCCTGTCTAACACTACCAAATTTACAGAGCTATTTGCAATTGGCAACACACCAAGCGACAGTCAAGTAACATCGCCAGTGATTATTTTACCTAAATGAACTAATAAAACTTGGTAAAGTTCAGCATAATGCTGTCAGATTTCATCTCTCTTTCTCAAGTTTTCCATTAATTTGCAGCATATCATGCTTCTTCACAGACTCCCTCGTAAAATATAAGACAATGTTCAGCACTCAAGAAAAATCAGATTGGGCAGAGCCAATTTCCTCAGCCCAAACACAAAATTAGGTATGATAACAAAAAACTTTTGCTTATAATTTTAGATTGAACTATTGGGATATACAAAACAAATACGCATTAAAATTGCTCACTCTGAAAACAAATTAATGATTTCCTCGGGATGTATGTATATTCACTACTGTCTGCAGCACATGTCTTCTCTAATTTTTCAAACAGAAGTCAAAGGAAGGTCCCTGAAGAAGAGCTAAACAGCCAGGAACTCAATGTTAAACAGGCATAAGGGAATGGCCTAGAATCCTTCCCCATAACTTCCAAGATCTTTCAGTAGTGTACAGAAGACAGCAGGTGCTTTCCTGCAAAATACACCAGTAAGATTTTAATGCCAAGATAAGTTAAATTGAAAATATCTGCTTAGAAGCACATAGATAAGTAGAAAGAGCTTATTATTTTATTTTGTGTTACATTCCTTACTTGCTTATCATGAGCTAAGAACACTGGCAGCTAAAAATAGCATGGCATTAGCTTGACAAAACAATCTCCCTGATGACAAACCAGTTCTAGAAAAATGACAGCACAACAATGCCTGGGACCACATTTTAATTAAATAAAAACGATTTAATTTTTATAAAAAGGATTTTGTGTGAGGCTAATAACATTCTAAAGAGAAAAATATGACTCTACTGTTTGAGCTAACCTTACTTTTTTGGGCAAATTTCAATAATCCACTTCAGTTTTATCTCTTATACTGATTGCATTATGAAAGGATTTGGTTGAATTGCATACCTTATTTATTGAAGTTGATAATCTTGATAATATCTCTTCTTGACAATGATATCTTCCTATTACTTCTTGTCTAATTGTTACCTAGTAGTTTTTGATCAAAGTCTATCTAGGAGTAATAAGTTGTTGTAACTGTTTACCCCAGAAAAGAGAAAATAATTGGAGACTAAAATGCTAGCAATTCATATGAATATTCCTCCCTTTTCCATGGTGACAGTGAATTAACAAATGGAAATGAATAAATCTAGTGAGACATATATCAGCAACATAAAACTTTCAATTATAACATACAGATAAACACTGGAGTAGATACTTTGGGGAGATGGTGAATCTCAGATTTTTAAAACAGCCTGGCTTTTCAGCCTAGCTTACATGGCCCACTTAAAGCACTTGCATTTTCATGACTCAATAGGATGATCTCTGTATGAGATATTTCTAGAATTTCCTTCTCCTGTAGGAGAGGGCCTACAAACCATTGAACTCCTAGATAAGTGTCTGTTTGAATAAAGTTATCTACAGCTACTCTTACTGTGTAGAAGAGTGAATTCCTGAGATTCCTTGCTCCATTTGTTTGCAGCTGCCATCTCTCAAAATTACCCAACAGTGGTTTTCACATTTGCTATCCCCTTTGCTCAGATTTAGTTTCCAACAGCTCACCATCACACACTTCCAGCTCCAACTACCCCTCCATCTCAGTGCCTTTTATTCTCTTCTGCTGACACTGTTATCTAACTTTCAAAATTCTCCCTCATGGGAGTTATTTGAAAAAACACATATAGGGAACAAAAATTAGAATGTTCTCCATCTATCCTCTTTGATTATAAATTAGTATCTTTCTTTTGTATATCAGTAAAGAGCTGAGCTCTAATTTTCTGTTTGATATGCATAATTGATTGCTACAGATGATTTTGAATGTACTTTCCATACACTTCTTGCTAGCTTACATACTGTAACTCTAAAAAAAATACTGTTGTCCTATGAAATTTAGTCTAATTTCAACCATTCTAACTGAAAATGACAAGAGTACCAGATAAACTGGAGTGCAAGAATACTTACAGTTCATTCATCTATCTATCTTTTCTAGAATTCCCTCCTGTGATACTCTGATGAAAAATATATGGCTATTGTCTGGTTTTACTATGTAGAAATTAACTTCAGCCCAAGGTATATTATATGACTTTAACAAAAGTGAATAATGTAAATGAGCAATGGAAATCAGAAGTATTGCAAAGTAGTAGAAAATTGACATTACATTACTGGATCAGCTTTGTTGGTCAGGCTATCTAACAGCATGATCCAAATCTATTACTAATCCTAAAAGCCTAGTTACATTGTGTTAATAGTAATTCTAAAGCAGTCCTAATAGACAGTTACACCAGGCAGGATATATTTTTTCCTACTTCAAAGGAAGGCATAACATGAACCATTTAAATTCCTTCCAAAAATCTACAAAACTTGTTACACTTTACTAGCAATACTGAACAGGTGACTTGAAGTTAAAAACCTTCCAACTACCAAGAGTAACCATTTAATATCCTTGATTATACCCTGAGCATCACTGTATAGCTGTTTAAATTCCTCTGCCCTGAAACAACTCTGGGCATAATCAAGGCCACATTCACTCCTAGCATACATTAACACTTATGACAATCCCTTCTGCCAGTTTCCCTTGTTTGTTTTTTTTTTAACCTAGACCCCTGAAGAGTCTTTGTTGCATGTACCTCTTTCGAGTGAAACACACCACACAGTTCCTCTACCCATAAACTCCTCTGCTGAGGCTTAATTTCCACATCTATATTACTGCAATAGTAAATTTTCCTTCTTAGAAAAGCTTGTCACAGCTGTTGCAGCTGTGGGACCTGATGATTTACCACCACCGCCTTCAGTGCAATTACCATGTTCTTAAGGCAAAATGATGACTCTATGAAAGACTAACTGAATAGCCACATTTACTTCCCCAAAAAATAGAAGTTTAAACAAAGAAGAAATTAAGAAAATACTTAAACTTTTCAGAAAAAAAAATTAGCCTGAAGCCTGACTGACATTCTCACCCAGTGTTTTTTCTGAATGGGAAAGGCAAGGCCCTTTTTGGGCAGATTAATGACACTATGCCTTTCTTTTTCAGCAGTAACTTTATCTCCGTTAACAAATGGAATAAGAAATT
This sequence comes from Prinia subflava, assembly GCF_021018805.1. Lineage (NCBI taxonomy): Eukaryota > Metazoa > Chordata > Aves > Passeriformes > Cisticolidae > Prinia > Prinia subflava. The sequence continues at coordinate 22,442,670 of NC_086255.1, forward strand.
GCCTACAGCTGTAGCAGTTGCTCAAATCAATTATCAGAATCCTGTTATAAAAGTACTTTACATCAGTATAATAAAAGGGTTATAGGGGTGTTAAAAATTAATATATAGTGGCCTTTTTTCCCTAACACCTCTTAAAATGGTTTGCACTGCAACATCCATCACATCCATCACCTTTTTGTCCTGGCTGCTATGCATGAGAGAATGAGAGTGTAGCTAAGCTTACACACTGAGCTACTGGAAAGTCAAAGGGACTGGTGTAATAATCCCATTTGTACTGAGAGCAGGAAGAACTTCATGTTACTGCATAGCTGTATACATCTAAGCTGGCTTAGAGTACTAAAAGAATTTGCCTTCATTGTAAGGGGAGGGGGTGGGCGGGGAGGGAAGTAACGGCCATTATATGGACTCCAATATAAAAAAATAAAATCCTAAGTAATCCTAAATAACACACATACCTAGGGAAGCACAGTATCAGCATGTGGGTGGCATGACAATAGTTGTAGAAATTACCTCCCTTTTGTACTACTTTGAATGTATATTGTATGTTTTCATCAAGTTACCTGCTTAAAAGTACACACTAACGGAGTATTTTCACTTGAGATATACCCATTTTCTATGGCCATTTTTCAAATATTGTAACATTCTATATCACAGGCCCTCAAAGTTCAATTTATACAATCAACAGTACCTACTCATCAAGACAAATATGAATCTGAAATCTGTGCCTGAATTGACACCAAAGAGTACACAAACTCTGTAACTTCTGAGCATACACTAAATGTGTACACTGATCAACAGCTCTAGAAAATTATGTTCAGACACAATGTTTCAAGTCCCAGATTGCTGTTTCATTATTTTATCAGGAAAAAATAGAATTAGAATTCAATCACATCTCATACCATGCTGATGAAAGGTTCATTTGAATACATTTAAGAACATATGAATAATATTTTGCTTGGAATGGTCACAATGTCATTTGTACAGGAAACTTCAAGCAGGGTTAAACTCTTCAAATGTCATGTCACCATGTGTTTTGTAAATCAATACATTTTAAATTATTTTACAAGTTATTTGTAATTTAAAAACCTAAAAACCTGTTGCAGATAAAATGCTTCCAGAATTCTGAATTTCAGTAAATTATTATTTACAATCTTACCTCTTTTCACTGTCACCTGCTGCTGAAGTTGACAGCAGGGAAAGGTTTATCTTTCTGATACTACTGGCAGCTCTCAGTCCTTGTCACAACAGGGTAGTTAGCACATCCTTTCCTCCTCACATCTTGACCGTACCAGAATAGTGAATCTAGTCATTAAACTACTGTAATATGCTGGAAATTTTAAATACACAGATCTGATACATATTATGTCCTATTCATTCTATAATAGCTTAACTAAAGTTAGTGATAAGCATAATTTATATTTGCTCAAACTTTCCCATGTTATGGTTTTGTCTTGGTTTTTAATTCCATTTCATGCACTTAATGCTCTAGACTGCATTCAGTGTATACATCATTATGGTAAGCACATTGGCATGCACAGGCAATACAAGAATAGATTATAATTAATCCCACAGACAACCAAAAAAGGTGGAGTTGCATCATGCAATGAAACCAGCTTGGCCTGGGCTGCCATGCAGAAAAAAACCTACATCAATGAGTCTGCTGTACGGCTCCTAGGTAAGAGTTGATATGAAAGAGGTGAGTTATTTCAGCAATGAAGTCACAGGCTGAGAATGTTTATACTACTGTAAACAAAATACTGTACATAGCACCAGTATTACTCAGGGATGGGGGGGGGGAAGATGCTTGGAAAGGAAGACAAAAAGGATGAGAAAGAAGAGGGAGGAGGAATTACAAATTACAGTAACCAGTCTGAAATCCAATCGGTTCTTTTAAATAAGCATTTTGTTATTTCATTCAAAATAATTTCACTTGAGCTTTCAAAGCAAACCTGAATTTTCAGTGTATTTTGAAGAAAAAAAAGATGAAATAATGAGATACAGAGCAATTTCAAAATGTCCAACGTGTTCAGTAATTGATGAACAACTAAAGATCACAAACACACAGATATGCAGAGGTGAATTTTCCAATGCAGTGCACAGGATCCAAAAAAACACAAGTTTCACTGATTTGAATGCATAAACAACCAAACTAAATGAATATGGACAGTATAAAGGATGCATTGATATGAGTGATTTATTTGGTCACCTTTTGCTGCTTTTCTAGTAAAAGACATCTCTGCTGAATAAAGCAGGTTTTTTTCAGGACTTGTTCAAACTTGAATTGCCTTTACCTTACTCACCTTCACAGCTGCACTGCACGTAACAGTGTGCCTGGGATTAGAGAGTGACCACCTAGCCTGTTCTAAATCACGTCCACTAGGCACACTACTGCATAGCCTGATTCCAGAGAGTTCAGAAAGATGTAAGTGAGCAATTTATTTTATTGCAGCATTCACTTGAGGTGCCACTCTGTGACAATACAAGCACTATTTTGTAACATTGTAACATATTAGTATGTGTGTTCCATTCCAAAAGGATTTGTTCCATGTTTATCCATAGATATATTGTTGTCAAGCAATTTTTCTTAATTACCCTTAAATGTATATTATCACTCTATTTTTAGCACAGTTCCCAAATATATAAACTAGTTATGCAGGGTAGCAATTCATACAACATCAAAAAAGCTTTAATAAGAAAACTAAATTTCCCTTACTGTACAAGGTTTTTAATAGAATCTGTTGTTCTATTTACAGTAGAATTACTTTTGGTATCTTTGTTTTTATACACTGGTAGCTTTCTAAATATTAATCTTTTTAGTGATTAAGTTGTCAAAGAAATTTAGATTAAAATAAAATCACATAACTGACAGTAGAAGTAACTTTCTGGCTTCTTGAAATATCTTAGAATATTTTGCAGAGAAACCAGTCAACATATTTTGAATTTTACAGGTTAAAAGAAATCTAAATTGTTGATTGCAGACATGAAACCTCCAATTGTACGACTCTTACATAGCAAAATTCACATTCTTTTCCCAGACAAACATTTCTAACCTTTTCACAGGGACAGAACTTGCAGTCAAGACTCATACCAATTTTGGCCTCTGTGTGTCATTTAACAAGGCTAGTAGAATCTTTCAGTAACTGCATGTAAAACATGTGAATATTTTCTTGGGAGTACAGGTATGCACTTACAAACTGCTGCACAGTGCATGCAAATGTTATCACCTGAGAAGGTTACTGAGTCAAGAGTGAATAAAGCACTGCTGACAAAGCCAGAAACCCAGTAAATTGTTTAAGGCAAGCAGATAAGGAGCCCAAAAATTTAGGAACTCACAGACTTCCAAAGGGTACCAATCAAATAGCTACTGTACAGTCAGTAATAGGAATTCCGACATACACAGTATGTACTATGACATATATGTATGTATCATGGCACAAATGATACATATTATATATGTATACTTTCCCATTGCTGTGGAAATAGAAGAATCTTTCTTAACTTGACAAGCATTGACTCAGCAAAAAATGAAATGCAGTTTTAAAATTTATTCCTAATAAAATCAATAAACCAGTAATCTTTCATTTAGTTACAAGAGAAGTCCTCAAGATTCACACAGAACACAAAGCTGGTGTGAGTTCTACAATCTCTTCACTCTGAATATGACCATAACAATGTAAACACAAAAGGAGAAGAATCATATCCTTCTAATCTGCCACTAATGCAGCAGAGCACGATAGAAGCTACAAATGCAAGCATCTCCAATGATCAGGTTACATTACAGTTTAACATGCTCTTACTCAACAGTTTATTTCCTGCAAACGGTGACTTTTTGCTATAAAACCAGCTAGTCTTCAGAGATTCAACTACCAGGTTTAAGAAGAGATTCAGTCATCTGTTTTCAGATTGTTGCTAGGATCCAATCTCATGTTAGAAAAGTCTCCCTGCTTCAGCTGGATAGAAGCTACTGAACTCATTTATTTCCTAACAACCTAAAATAGCAGGAGTTTCTCTCTTTCAGTGCAGCCAAAAGCGATAACAAACTTTACACAGTTCACACAAGTCTGTTGCAAGTTATAAAACCTAATCATGATGAAGGACACTGTACTTTTTTAAAAAAATGATCAGAGCTATCAAATGTAACTAAATTTCTGGGATATTTAGCCCTGGAGTCAATTCCTTACAACCCCTGAACATAAAACTCCTTTTAATAAACCAACTATTGGCAAAATTTAGTTTCATAAAACAGAGAATCCAATTCCTAGTTCCAGTTTTCTGGTTTAAGGACTTGATTTCACTTAACCAGGTAAATCAGTTAATAAGTTTAAGACTTATGAACTATTTGACTGAAGATGGCCACAAGCAAGTTCCTGGAACAACAGGATGTCTGGATTAATTTCTATTAACCTGTGGTGATTTGAACAATTACATTGCCACTGCATTTTAGCTACAAAACCAAATGCATTGAAGTTTCAAATCTTCCCTAGGCAGCAAAGCTTATTCAGCTCACATCAGACATTCATGTTTATGACAGAGAACTGGTTTCAAGAAAAAGCTTTCTTCCCCTTGAACTCAGAGAGCCTTGAGACAAGCCTTGAGATATCATGCTAAAAGAGTCCACAATGCATGTACTTAGTCATCCTTTCACATCCAGGCTAGAATAACACCAGCCTGTCCTGATTGCTGTAGCTGTTTATTTCACTTCTGTCCCCACCTCAAGCAAGCCCATTACTTTTTCTTTTCTTTCCAGAATTCACTCACTTCCCAGCCAGTTTCTCTCAAATAAAGGGAAAAAAAAACAAAAAAAACCAAAAAAACCACCAAACCCCACCATCTCCCTAATGCTCTAATTCTTCCTATTAACACTGTTTAAGGACCACACAACAGTTTGCCCCGGTCTGCCCAGGATTTCCTCTCCAATGTGATTCTGCACTTGCAGCAGTTCCATGTGAGTGAATTAGCACAACAAATATTACCAGCTGCTTTGTTAAAGCACAGGCATAAACCTCTGGCATTGCAAAATGTGTGTTTGGGATAAGATGCACAACCACTGCATATGTGGGGATTTCATAATTTACGAAATATGCTACAGAAAAAAAAAAACCCAGAAGATAGAACATTTTCCCAAAGTAAACATTGCAAAAGGGAATTTAAAAAATAAGTTACATCATTTCACATCCTCTGGAAGAACCATATCTACACAAACACTTAGCAAGGTTAAAGCACTGATATAACCAAGGAGCTTTGAGATACTAAAGGGAAAAGAAGGACACAGCAAGTGATATCAGAATCCAATGGCTTAACATCCAAACCTGGGTCTAGCCAAGGGCTTAGGGAAGCTCAGAAAAAAAAAAGGTAAGAACTGTAAGCTATAACCTATTCACATTTAATTTCTACTAGAACATGGTTTAGTAGGATTCTATGATGCTCACTGAAAACACCATGGAGTGTTACCAAATACTCACAACACCTTTAATCCCAAAGGGCTTGTCTATACAGAAGCAAGAAGAAACTATGCTAAATACATTGGAGAACTAGGAAGAGTAGTGTCCCAGGACTTCTGGGAAAAGCAAGTGTGGATAATGCAGTAAGGACTGAAAAGTAGACTTACTAATCTATCGCTGATGAGGACTATAAAGAACATGTTTCTGTTCAATAACTGCTTATGACAGAAGCTCACTGCAATGATCATTAGCCAGTAAATGAACTGGGAGGACAGAAGATAGGTCAGGACTCTGCTTTATTGAACAGCTAGATCCTTAAGCATTCTTACTAATGTCACATTAGATCACAGACTTCAAGTTACAAACCATGTATGACAAGCTTATGCACAGTATTATTGACGAGCATGTCTGCACCCCCATCACCTTATCACTTATGCAAAGTCCTAGACATACTGGCCTGCATGTAAAGCAGGCATCTTTGTGGCAACCTGTGTAGGTGGGTCTATTTTCTTTATGAGACTGCACAAAGGTGTTTTTTAATAAAGCTGTCAAACTGACAGGCCAAACTTTGTTACCCACAGAACCATCGGCCCATAGGTACTGTAAACCTTGATGCTCACTGAACAGAAGTCACTAGACTGGCCTTAGGAACTCCTGGCAGGCCTCTCTCCATTCTTGCTGCTTCTTCAGATGAACACAGACTGCTAGACCGAACATTCTGTAGTTCATTCAACCTCTTCTAGCAGCTTGCCAAGGCCTTAGGATGGGTTATAGTCATCGTATACAATGACAGTAAGACAATGGAGGTTATATTATTGCAACTTCACTGACATATGCTTTTACACAGTCTGATGGTGAATTACGGCCTTATGAAAAAAAAGTTGAAAGATGTGTTCCTGATTATGACACTACTTCAGTTCCATACCAGTAAATATATACATATATCAAAAAACCTCTGTGCTTCCAGAAGAATCAAAGTTTGAAGTTTCATGCATTTTGAAAAACTATACAAGCTGTGCTCAAGAAGTGTTTTTGTTTTGTATTTCCCTAAAGGTGTTATTATTAATGTAGTTATGGACAAAAAAAAAAAAAAAAAAAAAAAAAAAAAAAAAAAAAAAAAAAAAAAACACAACAACAACCAACACCACAACACAACAACAACAAAACAAAACCAAAAAAACCAAACAAGCAAACACCCCACCTAACTCCCTCCTTTGATCAATTTTTGATAAAAACTGAGATAAGTTTTCATGCCAGCATTATCCTTCTGCCTGTGCATCAAGGACCACTACAGTTAAAAATGTTTAACAATTTAATACTATGTAAATGGGTAACTGAAGTGTCATAGATAATAAAATACAAGCACAGCCAAAATAATCTGTGCACCTGCAAAGTATGGAAAAGAATGTTTTTCCTTTGATAAAGACTGGCCATATGCCATAATTGGTTATGTCTTTCTCTCTTAGAAATAACATGAGCAGTTATAATGAGCAGCATAATTTTGTTATATCAAAGTATATATTGTATAGGAAGTAAGAATCAAAATATTTTGGGATTTTTATACAAATGCGTAACAATTTTTTTCATTTTGGATGAACAGCAAAGACTATACACTTCATAAGAAAGAAATCATTGTACTTTTTTACAGTAAAATAGCCTCTGTCTTTAGTATCTATGTACTTAAAAACCTAATCCTTCTCTGTCTGGTCATTTATTTTGAGTGGAACAGAAACAGATATAAAGTTAAGAGAAACATATCAAAGACTTAAAGCTAATATAGTTGTGAGGAGAACAGAACAGGGGAACACGTACTCTGCTTAAAGAGTTTAAATTTTTTTTCCATTAACTACAGTTAAAGTTCATGATGGTCCTCTAAATTACATTACAGAAATATACATCACCCTAAGTGATTGATATACATGGCTCTAAGTCCTGCATTGCCTTCCAACCTATTGTAAGAAACCACGGGACATTTAAAACATGGACTAATGGACTACATTTTTTGATATTATATCAGTATAACATTATGAGATAAGTAATCTACATGGTTGACAATTTTCACAGCCAGTATTTTCTGTGGGGGACTTATTTTTATTTTTTTTTCAATCTGCTTGACAAAGCTCAAATCTGTAGGGCAGAAGGTACACACTGCAACTCATTTTTCCTCATTTCTACTTCTTTTCCCTGTGAGATGACAGTGTCAGAAAGGTGGCATGATAGTCTGATGCAGTTTTTATTGACAAGTACACTCCAGCTAGATTCACTTGTATGGAAATTTTCATATGTGTTAATAATAAGATCATAAATATAGGGATATTAGTATTTCTGAAAACAAAAATGGATTAATAGTAAATATTTCATAGATCAGGAGACATGTATGAAAAGTACAAATTCTACCTATGATTTAAAATGGGCATTTGCTTTCTGAAGCACATATTAAAGTAAATCTGAATTTACATTAAAACACTGACAAACTTAGTCCAAATAAAATTGTAACCGTTCTCTGCGTGTTCTCATTCTACGTAAGTAATGATACAACTAAGTACAAATATCAATTTTTTGATCTGGGGAAAAGCCTTATCTTTTCTCTTTTGTTAGCTAGAGTTCAGATCAATTGTTCTTATCTATACTGAACCATGCATGGAATACTAAATGCAATACTTCATTATATGCAGGTGACAATTTCTGTTCACTTTATAAATATATTCTATTCACTTTAGAAACACGGTATCTGTGAGAGTTATGACTAGCACTTCAATAGCAGAATGGAACTCATTCTCCTTTAGTTCTTGATTCCACAAGCCTAACTGTAGTGTTTTCATTAACAATTAAACCTGAGCTTACATGCAAATAATACCCAAATGGTATCAAGACTTAAAGATTTAGGAAGGCATTTAATCACTTGTCTTGCCATAAGAAAACCATGTTCGGTACTGTATTTTCAGAACTTTGAAAGCAGTAATAAAGTTATTCTTCCTTCCTCAACAAGGTTAAAATTCTTATTGTTGCAACCATCTGTTAGTTTTAAAGAGAGAAAAACTGTCTGGGTTTTATATCTGCCAACTGATTTGACACCAGTGATACTAGAAAACAGTACTCAAGAATACCTCAGAAAGGAAAAACAGAAGTTGAGGAGGCAATCACTGAAGCATGTCAGGACATGGCAGCAATTTGCTGCCATCCTCATGCTGTCTTAATCTGATCTTCAGTATGAATGCACGTGAAAGCTGAATCCAACTTTTACCCAGCTGCCAATTTCTTGGAAACCTAACATCCAAAAGAAAATCTGCTACTCATCTGCCATTTTACGTTTTTGAATAAGATATCAGTATAGAAACTAATATGGAAACACCATTACCCATATTTACTCTTCTGTTTCTCTAGGGCATCTTAAGGATGCAAAGGAACAGGCAAGGCTAGAGTTCATCAAGAGGTAGCCTGTATGCATTGGGTAGTACTAAAAACCACTCAAAAATATGAGTAAAATGTATTAAACATACTTTTATGTATCTTTTTTATCATGAAGAGACTTTTTCTGTTAAGGCAAAAAGCTCTCATTACAGATTAATGCTCCTTTTTTCTCCCACCTCCACCTAGATTTGCTACAGATGTTATGACTTTAGCTAAAAATGAATTTATGTCTAGGATGTCTCTCTTCACTTTAAATTCCTTTATGGACTGAAGGGACACTATTTTTCCAATGATTCATATGCAGCAAATCACTGTAAAATTTGTTTCATTCTAAGGTAGATTATGTGACTCCTTGAAGGGGAAGTAAGTGGCAGGAAGTTGGATGGAAAATTAGCCTGTACACAAATGTCCTGATAGATTTAAGGTGTTTTTAAATATAATAAAATCCCTGAGACTGTTGAAACAAATATTAAATCTTGTAATATCTGAATATTAAGATGCTCTTTTTGGAAAAAAAAATGCCTTTGGTGATAGCATGAGGAAATGTACTTGAAGCATCCTTACAGATGGTTAAAACCTTTCCTATGAAGCTTAAATTCTTTCCTCTGATATTTTCTCTGCCCATTACAAATAGATACAGCTGGCTGACCAAGCCCTGTAGAGGAAAAAACATAAAGCATACCTTATTCTTAGATAAGTCTTGAATTTGACATGACATCATTTCTAAGAACAGACACAAAAGCAAACAAGAAAGTTTAGAAGAACTTATAATGATGGCACTGAGGACATGCCCAAATCCTACTGAACATTCCTTGTCACAATCCCCACGCCTTTTGGTTCCTTCCCATCTCACATGGGTTGGGAGATGGGTGTGTTTCACCCAACAAACTGACAAATTCCCAGCTGGAATACCAGCTCCCTTTTATCTCTTGGGAATAAGGACCTAGCTGCATATGAACTTCATAGAACTACGAGTTGTATTCAGATGGCAGTGCAGACCGTGAGAAAATGAGTCAGTTCTGCTCTCTCTTCAGCAGAAGGCTGCTTTTCCCGTTGCCCCACCCAAAATTCTGGAGAGTGCTTAAGCTTTCGAGTCAGAGGCAGAAGATGAACCCAAGTAAACAGGGGAAGTACCACAGACCCCTTCCTACTCCCCACAATATTTTCAAGGAATGATGAGAATAGTGGATAGACTGGTTTCATACCTCTCTCTAAATGCAAGAGAAGTCAATTCCTTTCTCTATTTTGTCACACAAGACCCTACTCAGCCTGTGTTATGCTCTCCACAGTGTGCTACTGCATGGGTAATACTGCCCCTGTCCCCTGCAGCAAAGCAACAACACTTTAGGAAGTGCAGAGGTACAGAGGGGAGACGTGTCTATATTAATAGTTCTGCTTGAGCTGTGCTTACGCTTCCCAATGCTTGTCTTGTGAAACTGAATATCCTCATCAACATATCAGAATGCTGGTACCAGCAGCTAGCATTTCCCAACTGCAGGTTCCCACCTGCTGTTTTTCTTTTGGTTATGAGTTTTAATTCTTCACTCAAACTAGTAGTTTGAAAGTGAAATAGGGATTTATTTATCTTAATAAACCACCAGTGAATCCCTCTCCTCCTCTACTAAAATATCTCTTCAAGATTTTATTATGATTAGGAAAAAGACTTAAATAAACAGCCAGGCACCTGCATGGAATCCTAAGCCACATGCCATGAAGTTAATGCTCTGAATATTAATTTGCTTAGCAGGCCTGCTGTTATGCTAAGGTCTATTTCCATTGTGTGTTACCACATTTGATTGCATGGAAATATTTCCTTGGATAAATTTGTTTCTATGCAACTGTTCCTTCATGAAAGGTTTTTTTAAGTACTACATATGCATTTGTATGTACCTCACAGGCTTTGCTTCATACTGTATCACCTACTTGGTATCCTCTGAGAATGCCAGAAAGTATGTAACTCCAAAGACTGATTTTCAAGATGTTGAGAAAAAGCAATCTTCAGGGTAATGTCTGCCAATTTTTAGATCTGAAACTCAGAGAATGAAAAATCTGCCTTTAAATAAATGCTGTTACTCTGCCAAATATACTCCATTTCTTCCCTCCTATTTCTGTGGTATTTTACCACTAGCCTGTAGCTGTCTGCTTGTTTACTAAAATTTTGGACTTAATTTTCTGTTTTGTTCTTACTCTAGGCATTCAGTCCTGGGGGTGAGGGGTGTATTTTGTTTGTGCACAGGAAAGAGGAAGGCTCCAAACGTTCATCAGTGACCAGCCTTTGAGTGAGGCATATGTGATATTAGAGCAGTCTCCACAGACTTAGATCTCATGCAGGCAAGTAATTTATTTTCATTTACCTCCTGCCTGAGAGGTTATTTCACTGATTAATCTACACAGGCAGGTTCATTCCTGTCTCTCCAAACCCAATAAAACTGTTAGTGACACTCCTAATCAATACAAAAGAATTCCAATTTATGTTTCAATGTTAGTCACTTATGTGCAAAAAGTCTTTTTCTCCATAAATCCAAGTTTTGTATATGTAGCAACAAGAGTCAGAAAACTCCTTTCTGCTGTATTAATCAAACCCAACCACATATCAGCCATTACTGACCTTCAATGCAAAACTTCCAAAAGGTTGTCAGAATTCTGTTTGCTGTGTACCCCTGGCTGGCACCATCCTATCCCAGCACCTTGGTTTCAATTTGCTGGCAGATTATTCAGCTGACAAGTACAGGCTTTGCTTATAATGTGAAGTGTCTTGTGCTTGACAGCTCTATTGATTATGATAAGTAAGAACAAATAATAAGAACAATCCTTTCAATAATTCTTTTAATAGAGCTTGTCCCTCTCAATAACAAACATCAGTGAGACAAAATAATTCCTAGTAGCTGGTACAGACTTTGCTTTGTGTTTTGTAAATTGCCCCCTGACTTTTCAACAAATATTTGAGAAAAGTAAGATTTATAAGGATAGACATTAATGGTCTTCAACCATTTACAAAATAAATAAAAGGAAATTTTGTCTGATTTCCATGATGACAGAAGGCATTCACTCTAACAGCTTAATCCCAATAACTAATGCAGTGTGCAAAATTGCACAGGTAAGGCCAGGGAGGTTGGGCAGGAGGGGGAGTTGGAGGTGTAGGAGAGCCTTTTTCAGAACAAGAAAATAATGAAGAAATTCTAGTGACTGGAAGTATAAAAATATACCTACATAACTCTATGTATCTGCACAGAAAACCAGTCCATTAAATATATAAAGTCTCAAAGAAAAAAGGTGTTTTAATAATTTCTCTGCCTTCCTCACAATTTCTGAGAGAATTTTTCAAGAGCAAGAAGAAAAAAGGAAGATACACTGAAAGCACCCTTGTTAATATATTATATCCAGTTGTCACACTCTCAAATTTACAGATAGGTAAATTTACTGATACTTAAAATGTTCTTGTGAAACTCAGCTTCATGAATTGGAAGGAGAAGGGAGTAAATATGGCAAATGCTCTGTGTGATCAGAAAACACCACACACAATATTTTTATAATTTAAGCAATCTTCTCTTGCAATTTGCAGGCTTCATAATAGCTACAGGGCAGGTCTAACACAGGGCAGGTTGAGAGGGGCTTAGCCAAGTTAAAAATCATAGGGTTTTTTTTAAAAACAGTATAAATGTGTTTCAAAGCAATTTATGGCACCAATTAAAATTTTTGTCAGTTAACACCTCTATGTGGAGAAAGACACTTTTGATCAATCTGCTGGCACATTTGCTCATATTTCCACCTCACAACATGACTTCTACCCCTCCCAAAACACTGGGAGATTATTGTTTTAAATGAGTACTAAGCAACCATAATAGTGCTCTGTTGGCAGAGAAAATCACGGTTCCTGTGCCAGCTCCCAGAATCATGTTTATCAGTTATGGCTTTGCAAATTTGCTCACATATACCACATACAACATTTGAACTACTTGAGAAGCAATTCCCAGATTTCTCATTGCAACCCAGTATTACAAGTACTACTACATTAAAGGACTAATGCTTAATACAGATAGAATAAGCATTGCCTCCTAAAAGTAGATTAAAAACTACAGATTCTTGCAAAATCAAGACTCCTAATGTCACACTATAAACTCACTGGGGTTCACTTCTGCCAACTATTAGCTTACCAAGACAAAATCTTGGAGAAATATAGAATATTATCCATGAATAGAAATAAAAAATGAATAGAAACTGGGGTGTTTTTTAGCAATAACTGCTTACAAAAAATGTATACAAAGTTAGTGGACATCATAACTGTCTTGTCTTTACTCATAACTTGTAACTTCCATTTTCCCATCATGCTTTCACCAAAGGAATATTTACACACCTGTTATTGCTAAAAGGACTTAACCAGTCACATGGCCACAGATGTGCCCAGCTGGCACAATTTCTTTATAGTCAAATTGTCCATGAAGAATTGACTATTAACGGGCTCACCTTCTAAAGATTCTTAGGCTCATACGGACCAACGAAAATAATTTCTTTTTAAATTCTTTTTCTTGCACATCCAAACTTGCTATGAATGCTGAAAAATTTGTATGTATTATCATCTAAAGTAATTATAGCTATTTCTTTATATTAATTTTCATTTGAGTGCAAAGATCAGTTTTTCCAGCTGAAGCAAAAGCAAATGCAGAGCAAAAGCACCACCAGAGGATGCCCTTGAAAATCAAAGGGTGATCCTCATTAACATGCTTGCAAAGTTCTTACTCCAAAACTGGCATTCACACTTTTGTCAATTTAAGTCCTGGATACTATCTTTTTCTACCCTTTTCATTTGTCCTTCCCAACTCAAGCACTTTCAGAAGTTAATGAAAAGAGCAAAGAGAAGAACAAACCAAGTCTACCAGCAAATACTAGTTCAATTTTGGGGAGAGGTCACTAGTGACATCACATTACTGTTTGATGGGGCCTTCAGCCTTTGCTAATGATAACCCCAACTGTCCTCTTTCTAAAACCTCATTCGCCTTTCCCTTCTGCATGAAAAAAGAAAACAGAGTGCTTCTGTCAGGAAATACACTGCCTAAGAACACCAGCTTCATGTGGTGGCAGGTGAGACCTGCAACCCACAATTACCAGCTGGAGCTGCAACTGCACTCTCAGGAAAATGAGCCAGAAATTTCTGAGCTAACAACATCTGTTCAAGAGATTGCAGCTGCCAAAAAAATGACAGAAAATCATGCTGAGTTCCAAATATTTTGAGACCTTCCATGTAAATTAATAATCATTACCTGTTAACCTAGAACTCTTGATCAAAAAAAAATAAAAGATGTGGAATATTGCCCAAAATAAGTATGTTTAGTGATCTTAATTTATTATCCGTCCCATAATCACATCACTTGGGGAAGTAGTGAAGAGATATGTTATTTCTTTCAATTTTCTACTGCTAGTCTTTCTTTCTGTACACCCGTATGTTGCTCTACTCTGTTCCTGGGTTTAGTAGAGAAGAGATTGCTTTCTCATTTTTTGCACAGCACAAATTAGAAAGGTTCTAAAGGTTAAAATGCATAGGCCTCAGGCTTACCAGTAACAATGATGATCTTAAAATCCATTAAACACATTCTGTAAACACACCAACTGTTACTGGAATGATTAACATGATGAATGGACACTGAAAATCTACTTTTTCTATCTGAGATTGCTTTTCCAAACACCCTACAAAAAATTAGCCCACAATACTGCTGCTGGTTTTCACTATTATCTTACAAAAGACTTAATTTCCTATGTTTGTAACTCAAACTTTTCTTACACACCAAAAATGACCAAAATCTGAACTATGAAGAAATCTCTCAGCTCCAATATTCAACCAAAATGGCAATTTTGCTATAGGACAGATAAAATCGCCAGGGATAATGCACTTGAGCTTGCCTGCTACTACACAAAGAAATACACTGATATGAAACCCTAAAACAGAGCACTGATTCTCTAGGTAAGGCAAATGATCAAAAAGCAAATTGGGTTCTCCTTTCCCCAAACCATTCTGCCAGTCCATCTTTCCTCCAGCTCTAAAATTGAGTTTATCAGTCCAGGGATGTTCACTGGGGGTTTTCCTTCCATTTGTTATTCATCTTACTCTAAGCTCATATCATATTCTGCGCAGTACCCTCCATCTACCCAAAAGATAATCAACTAGAACCTTGGACTTAGAGTGTTTAGAGTAACATACAGACAGCACAGAAGAAAATATATACAACACAGAAAAAAAACTATTAGTCTTCTCCCCGAATTACCTAGAAAACCTTGGGATTACATAGAAACCCTTCTATCTTTTGACGTATAGTCCTCAGTTTGCCAATCTCAGCTTTTCCAATATAAATGCTTAGTGCAGAAGAAAACTGAAGTAGACCACAGTTTAAACATAAAATTATTATAAGTACATGACATCTTGGTGACAGTCTGAATTATTATATATGAGCAGGTGTTCCACCTGCGTGAAACCACATTATTATGATGCAGAATAGTACATGTATGTAACAATGTGGTAAAAATTACTAGGGAGATTTGCAAGGTTAAAAAAAACCAACACCACTCTGTCTGGTTGGTAGCCCACATAAAGGCACTGCCCTTACTTACAAGTTTTACCTACAGCTTAAAGGTATGCCGCAAGAAAAAACTAAGAGCAAACTGGAAAGGAAGATAGATTATACCATTTAATATGAAGTTTGGATTGACTGTTTCAAAGGAAGATATTTTAAGATGTCACTGATTTGTGAATACTCCCAAAATTCATTTTTAACTGCTTTCTGCAACCAAGGCTCTGCAGATTCTCTAACAAATCTCAGGCAGAGCACTCTGGTGCCTCTTCACAAGTTCAGTTTTAAACTCATCACCAGATTTTGAAACAGACGCTCATTTTTTCCCCCACCTCTCTCAGCTAAGATGACTGGAAATTGTTGCCAAGCTCTCGGGGAATTTAATCTCGGTTTTATTTTATGTATTTTCACTACCACTGAGGAGTGACTTTCAGATGAGATTCACTCTAAGGGCCAGACAGGACACTCCGCTGGGCACCTCAGGAGTTCCATTCCCCCGCAGCCCTCAGGGGCCAGCGGGGAACTGGTGGCCCAGGCTGGGCGCGCCTCAACCTGGCCACCTGCCACTGCAAGGACCTGGCCACCTGGCCACTGCAATGGCCTGGCCACCTGGCCACTGCAAGGGCCTGGCCACTGCAAGGGCCTGGCCACTGCAAGGGCCTGGCCACTGCAAGGGCCTGGCCACCGGCCCCATCCAATGGCCTGGCCACCGCTGCCAGGCACGGCTCCTGATGCTCAGGGAAGGGGCACAGCAGCAGGGACATCTGGGGGACCCAGGAGGTCCCAACAGATACCAGGGATAGGGCTGGGGCAGGACCTCTGCAGGGCCAAGGTTCCAGGGCCAGCCACGCCTGGGGGTGCCAGAGCAGAATCCCTGAATGTGCCAAGTGAATATTTAACCTTGTGGAAAATTTTAATGGCTGAGAGGCAAAGGGATGTTTTTTGATGGAAATATTGTCACAGGCTTATGTATAGGATGTTGGCCAGGAGCTGCAAGATTAAAAATTGCTGCTTTTACTTTTAAGTAAATGCTGCAAAGTATTATTTGTGAAATTGATTTCTTAATCTCTCCTCCCCAGTAAGTGCTCTCTGAATTGACTTCCACACTAAAAATTAATTTACAGGGCTTTAAGCAGTGAAAGAAAGGACAACAAAAACACATTATGGCTCTTACATTAAGGACATAAATGAGGTGGAACAAACTCAGTATGAGCGTTTGTGTTATTTTATTTTTTAATCACTATCAACTGTTAATTTCCTTTAAAGAAAAAAGTAATTACAAAAATGTGCAACATTAAGATAATGCCATTCCTATAACACTCCCTATGCATTCTGACAGCACAGGCAAACATACACCTGACATTATCACACACAACATTGAACAGAACAGTGGGACTGCATTTTCCTGATCCATTCTGTAATAAAACGTTACCCTGCTCTATTCCACAGGAAGTCCACAAATACAGCAATATCATTCTCCTGCAGTTTGGACATGAGTTTATTTTTGCAAAATGTAGTTGTACAAATATTAAGAAAGAGAATCCCAAAATTAGAAGACAACAATATGAAAGAAAGTAAAGGTAAGGTTCTAAATGGTACTTTCATAACAAAGAAAAACAACATGAATACATTTAGGAATAAAACATTCTGTCCTAAAGTCCTAAAATTACTACTAGGCTGCAGAAATTGTAATGGTTTTCTTGGGGGAACACTGACAAAACATCATAGGGCCACTGCTTGCTTGCTACACAGAAAATAAAAATTATTTCATAACAGTGCTGGTTCTACAGATCTAAATACTAGCATCACATTCAGGGAAATTAAAATGCAAGACAAATTTGCAGAAAAGCATACAGATTTTCAGTTGTAGGTTTTGTGGCGTTTTTTAATTAGCCTCTTAGTTTGAGGGTCTTGATAGAATCTTATGTAGGTTAACCTATAAATAACAAGCATCAGAATGAAACCTATGGAAACCAACTTTTTGGCTATGTTTCCTGAAACACCTTCAGCTTTAAGCTCAAAAAGAAGTCTGACTTTTAACTACCCATTTTTACTAGCATAATGCTATTTTTAGAGTCAAACACATTATTATCAACACCTGTTCGCAGAAATCAGTTACAAAGAGATTAGCCAATGTTTGGGGCATCTTTTCTGTCAACATTTTTCCCTTATTAACATTTTCATACTAGGATTGCATGGAAGCTTGGAGTGTGATATTACACTACAATGACAAGTTAGGGAAAGAGGAATAACTGGGTTCTCTTCATAGTCACGTTCTCAGTGCCAGCCAGTGAGCCAATGGGGAGCCTGAAAGCTTCCCTAAGAATGAAAGGACTCACTCACATGGCTGTTATTACAGTATACAGCCTTGCTACAAACCCAAAGCTTTGAAGCTCTCACTGCAGAACATCTGCCCTTAATTCAGCAGTTGAAAATCCTTTTACTCTACACACAAACCTCTCAGTCAACCTTGTCAAGTTACCTATATTTTGACACTCTGCAGAGTCTAATAGAGATTTCCAAGCCTGCCATGTAATACAATCTGAGCTGTTGGCAGCTACAATTGACTTCACATGCCATGTCTTGCTGATCTCTGCTGCTAACAATACTTTGTCAACAGATGTCATCGCATGTAATTGTCAAGAACAGCCAATGCATGAGTTGTTCAGTTCATAGATTTCCTTCCAAAGATATACAGTATGTATATTATGAAGGCAGGCCCATTTTAGCATTCAGACACTGTGAAGTGCACTGGTTGCTTGGTAAGCTTGCTTGCTTCAGTGTTCACTTTTAAAGCAAACTGGTACAACTTGCTTGTGGAAACGAGTTTGATTGAAAAAGAAAAAAAAAAAAAAAAGAAAAAAAGCCCCTAAAACTGACCACTGTTCCTTCCTACTGCCCATGAATAGATCACTATTCTTTGGCAGCTCGAGAAGGTGATCTCTTATATCCCTGGCTAGACTCTTTGGCAGTTTAACTATAGTGTTAACATTAAAGCACTGAGACTCATGGCAAACTGTGAAATCCTATATGTGCTACTCTATAGCACTTGCACATGTGTAAGAAAATGTTCCAGTATGGTTTCCAGACCACAAATGCTGAACTTCAAGATAGTAAGTGTTTGCAGAATGAAAACATCTGTATGCCCCACCCAAATGGATATCAAATGCACGGAAATTCTGTTTTATGTAAAAAAATATGCTATCTAATCATGTTCTGAATAGAAATGTACACAGCTATCTGGTCAGCTGCATTCAGATCAACTGATATGGTCAGCTCTCTTTTCAGAAAAGTATCAGTACTCTGGTCAGATAATAAAAAATATATTTTTACTAGAGCAAAATTATCCACAAAAGGAACAATTGATAAATAAAGTCTAGTTTACAGTGTGCTACACAATTAATTACTTGCCAATCTTCTGATATAATTTATCAAAAGCAAACAGTTCTGAGAAACTGAGGAACAATACTTATTTTAAAGAGGTAGCTTTTCTACAGGTACTTATCTAAATAAAGACTTTTCAATCTCAGAATGATTGATCAATATTATGATTAATTACTGAAAAACAGATACTGATCTTATTTCAAACTATATACACTTTACATATAAATGTAAACTTTACATGGCACTGCACAAAGAAAAGGACTTAACAAAACTACCATGTTAAACAATGATTTGGGAATGTGCAGTATGAGGGATTCATGTTTCCATCAGTGATGCTTAAAGAAGTAAAGCAAGAACAAGAACTCTAAAAAAACACGAAGAGGTTTTTTTTTTTTGCTTTGTTAGGTTTTTTTTGGGTTTTTTACAAATTGGATAAGATTTCAGAAACCTACAATTCAGTTAACCCGTAAGTTACTTCAAGGGATAAAATGAATATCCCTTGAAGTAACTTATATGTATATAAGTTATACATATCTTTATATGTAAAAATGCTATCAAATGCTCTTGAAAAAAGGGCCATTTAGCTCAGATTTAGACAGATACCATTTTGGAAAGAAGAAGAGTCATTAAAAGTAAAGGAACACTCAAAAATACACAGCCTGTAAAATAACATTAAAAATTAAAAAGATCTCAGACCAGTACTTTAGCCAGCAGTCAGATCTACAGTACCATGTTAATTTGCTCATTTTTATATATATATATATATTTATCCACATATATATATAATATCCTATGCTCACAGCTGCTATAAAATTCTTGTAAAAAGCTCCTAAGTACAGCAGATTTGACTCCCAACTATATTGTTACACTGCTTATATTAGGAGGGGAGAGATAAAAAGTATCAGCATGAACTTTCAGGTCTTACAGCTCTGAAGAGTTTAGTTTCTATTCTTGTTACTCATGACAGCACTGAAATTGCATCTGCCAGAGTGATTACATGTTTTTACTGAATTGCTTTAAAGCCTGAGTCTCACACATGCACCGGGGTTCACTTAAGGTTCCCATTCCTCTTGCAAGTGACCACATCAAAGCTTTTGTCTGTAAACCAATTTTCTTTCGCTCTGAAATGGTAAATATTCTCCAGTATTAAAAAAGCTTAACAGAACTAATTTGATTACTCATGCATGTATGCATTCTAGTCACCAATTAAACATCTTTTGACTGCTTCCAACATTTCTTCACAAAGCTCCAGACAGCTTCAAATTAAACTCAGCTGGGAGAAATGGATCACTGTGATGTGATGTGGGATCACTTTCCTTCATGTGGGAAGTGCTAGGGAACAGTAGGAAAAGCTGGGAAAACCAAAAGAAATGTCAGAACATAAGATCAGTGAGGCAGTCTGGGAAAGACAGTGAAAATGAAAACACTTTACTGGAAAACACTGGGAAGTGCTGGGCCAATCTGGGCCATTTGACATTCAACCTTGGTCACTACAGCCTGCTTCTCCTGTAACGTACCCTAAATTAAGTGGATCCTTAAGGACAAGGATCTTATCTGATTCTCAACTCTTTTTCCCATTTTTTCTTTCCTTTTTCCTGTTAAAAAAAATGTAGCCCTAGATAACAGGATATAACTGAGAAGTAAAAAACCCAAAGGAAAAATACTGCATTTCTCTTGGAGCCCTTTTTCCCCCTCATTTGCATTGTAATGGCCAATTTTTTTGTAGTACTAATAAAAAAAAGAGAAAATGATGCATTACTTACTATGTTTTTTTTTATAAAAAAGAAGTAGAGTTTAGAAGGGGGACTTCTCCAGGTAAGAAACTTATGTTGATTGAAATGTGAGAGCACAACTTTATAATCTGAACTGGCAAACCCCTGCAAATTTCTGTAGCTGTCTCATATCTTAGGGGGGAAAAAAACCTACCATGAAATTCAATTGGTTTCTGACTGAAAACCTCAAAGGAAAACAAAGGTTAAGTACTGTCAATGTCATGTAAGACCAAAACGAAATCAACTTTTTTTTTAATAGCTGTCCACTCTCATCACAAGCTGTCAGTTAATTCTTTTTCTAAATCAAATCTAACTTTATCCTTAATGCAAACTATCAGCTAGGAAAACTATCTATCAAGTACTCCTGTAAATTCTGTGCAAAGATCTTGTGAAAAACGAAGAAATCAATTAGCTAAATAATTAAGCAAAACAGTTTATAACAACCAGCCTCTGCCTGATACCTATAAAGGTGAAATTTCCCAATAAACCGTCTTCTGGGAGGTTTTGTTTTGCCTGGTAAAAATGAAAGTCTTTTTTAAACCTGGAACAAAATGTTCCTCTAAAATACTTACTGATTCTTAATGTCTGAGCGCTCCTAGTTTATAAAGACTGGAGATCAGACTTTCTCCACTCTTTCTATGTTTTCCTAGCACAGTCTCTTTCCTTTGGGTTGCCATTAACCCTACCCTGCCTGACGTCACTTTCCATGGTTTTGGCTAGAGCACAGAGCTCTCCAAGAACTAAAGATGAGATGTAATCACAGTTTTGGATCTGGATGCTCCAAATCCATCAAGCATATGTCTTGAGATCTATGAAGATGACAAACCATTATTGCACTTTTATAAATACGTATTCAGCATTTCTATAACAGCAGCAGCACATTGTGGTGCACTAAGTAGCCCCAAGAGACATGATAACAACTCTGGGTAGTAAAAGAAAATTACCACAGCTCACTTATCAGAGCTTGTATAAACACTGGAGGTTGGGCGAGATTTTTTCATCTTTTGATGCTACTTCTAACATAGATGAGTTTTGTTTAGTTTTGCTATACTGTAAATTCAGTTTAGTAAAGATGAGGTTAGCACTGAGGAGAATAACTAAAAATTTTTTACCTCAAACACTGATTAATTTCAGCTCTGTTTAAATTCACTTAGGAGAAAGAGCAGCACAGATTTTTGCTTTATTCAGTGGTCAATTGACTAGGAAGAAACCAAAAATGTTGCATTACATACTTCATCACTACAACTTTAATGTACAGAACAGGTACAGCTTGTCTATAACATCAACAGTGTCTCTAAGACCTGAAGTCAAAGGACTCCCTCGAGAATTGTGCTAAATTTAATAAATACTAAAACTGTATGACAGAAAATATTCTCTATGAAAGAGTACAAATAAATGTACCTAATGAACTCACTTTACATATCAGCATGTCAAGTCAACATTGATTTCCTAACCTGTCATAATAACAGGTTTCAAGTCGTAAACAAAGCACTGGTGAGGAGGGGTTGTTATTCTTTTCTAGTAGTGCAAAGCTGTATAATTCTCATTCTGACAATACATTAATTAACTGACATAAATACTGACAATACATAAACTAACAGGCAATATACCACTTAATCCTCTTAAACTGTGATTAATATTATACATATGCATCTCCTTTTAAATAGCTTTTCTTCTCTTACTTTGTGGCCAAACTATGGATGGATGTATTTGTCTGAATACAACTGCCTAAACACTTCTGCTCTTCCTCCCTCTGTTGATGTGTGCCTCTGATAGCTTTGCATTTCTCATACAGAACATGTTAGAGCTCAGCTTGTTTCTGCTGCATCTTCCATGTTTCTGTTGATCTTTCCATTCAACCATCTATTTTTAGACACATGGATTAAAGACTTTATTTCTGTCTGTAAAGTGCTTCTACATTACTGTCTTTGAAGTGACTGAATTTGTGTTACAGAATCCCTTGCGAGTTACATAATGATCATGTCATGTTTACATCATGATTCCTTCTCCACGCTGTTCGAGAACAGTTTCAGACTCCACAAGTTCTGGTGGTCTCCCTTTGTGTTAAGAGGTATGGGTCTCCTGAATTACATGAGGTCCAGATAGAGTTTATTTCACTCCACTAGCATTTGATGTAAAAATCTACATCAGATGCTGAGTGGGGGTGGGAAAAGATCTGGCAGCTGGCATGAGTGGGAGTAAGCAGCCTAAGGACAGTGTGCAAAATGCAGCAATGAATGACACTTCCATTTTTATCTGAAACTGAGCCTGGGTTTGCTAAAGAATCTGATCTGCTGCTTAAAATTGTGTTTCTCACCTGCAATTCTTTCTTATTGCTACTTTCAGCGCTGCTGCAAATTGAAATTCAGTACAAATGGGGCTCATTAATATCTGAAAAAGGAGGGCAAGTTATCACCCTGAAGAGTCTCATCATTCTTGACTGAAGTCTGAATCTGATTTAGAGCTGAGTAGCTGTGAACCCTCTTTGCTTTACTCATGTTCAGTGACTACCTACAGAATGCATGAGATTTTTAAACACATACATACATATGCATACACTCAAATCTACAGAAAAGAATATGTTATATGCTGAAAGTCTTAATCTAATAAAAGTCTCCAATGGAAAAAAAAATAGTATCACCACTAGAATCATTAATATATATATATATTGTATTTCAAAGAATGATACTTTAAGTAGAATAACATATATGAATATTAAAGACCTATTAAATAAACTTGCTGAAAGGGGAAAAATCTCTACTATGCAAAGATCTGTTTATGCAGTATATAGCACTGGGGCCTCTAAGGTGCCAATAATCCTCAAATCCTATTGGCTAGAATAGAATCAGAACCACAAAATATTCCTTTTCTGTTACTGGAAGGAGTTTTGCAGATAAAACTTTTGGTTCTGTGTCTGTGATTAATATAGATAACTAATCAGGGTATAATATCTTGTAATTCAAAACATTAACACTTTATTATGATGAGCAGACATTGAAGTTACTTGCCTATTACTAGAAGGTCCTCTTGCTTTAGAAGGACCTTTTGTTAATGTCTCTTAAAAATATGAAGAAATAAATACATTTGGCAAAAGCCTAAATAGTACAGATCTTGCTTTTGTACACATGGGTCTGATCTGAACAATTTCCAGCTAGAGCTGTCTTCTCATTATCTTCTGTATGTAGCAGCTCTCCTCAGGACAGACTGCTGCAATTCCATATTGAAAGTAATTATTTAGTGTAAAAATAATTTATCAAAGATGTCCCACTTAAAGTAATTCCATTTCTATTCCTGTTAAGAAAAGTGGTAAAAGACTGAGGGTAATCTACAACATGACCACTGGGGGTCATGCATTTTACACAAATATTCCAGTATGGTAAAGAATTTACTGGTTTTTAGTAGGAATAGTATTTTAATAGAACTAATTTTTCCAAAGATAAGAACACTCAAATATTAATATTCATAGATATTAAACATCTGCATTCTCTAATTTTAAATGATGAATGGGAAACATTAATGCTACATCCTTCAACAATCTAGTCACATTAATATCAAGAAACTAAAGAAGACAAACGCAACATTTAATATCCATACAGAAAAAAAAAAAATTAAAAGCCTGAAGCAACACCTTTTCCAGATTTTCTGTTACGTTTGTAAGGGGACTAATAGGAAACTGTAACTGGTGGGACACACATTATGAAAAATGAAACACTCAACTCTGATTTACCCACTATGTTTTGTTTCTATCAGATTTTGTTTCTAATAGTACTTCTAAACACTACATGGAAGTCTCAATGAAAACAGACCTGAATGCAACAACTGAGGGAAAACCAAACATTTGATTCATTAAACTGTCTGTGCTAAATAAAACCCAATACAATCCTCAGAAACACAAATACTATACACCTGGTTTGACAGTCAACCATAAATACAACTTAAAAATCCAACAAAAAGAAAACAAATGTAACATACTCACCAAAGACTGAAAAACTTCAAATTATGAAAATAGATATTAGATACCTGTATCTAACATCTAAAATTTTTACAACTTTAGGAAGTAGATATTTTTATCTTACATATAAGCTTAATATATATACATATTTACACATATTCAGTTAAGAAAATGAAGCACACTAAATCTGTGGGATTTTTCAGTATGAAATTACCAGTCATATATTGACAATAAATGACGTTGATATCATTTTTCCAGTGAAACATTAAATGTAGTTGCCTACTTGTCAAACAGTACCTGTACATGCAAACAGATCACTAGACATACTTATTAAAATTTAATTTTAAAACTTTAAGATTTTGTCCAGCATAATTGTTCCACTAGATATTCTGGCTGCTAATTTTTGATCAAGAAATCCTATGCTAACAGAAGATGAGGCCTCCAGTTTATATTCTAGCTCATTACTAGCTCCAATTTATTACTTTTCATTCTCTCCCTGGCATACCTATTTCCCTATAGGGACACTAATTACTATTAAGAGCACATAAACAAGTTCAGTATAAAGATAATAATACACTTTTTTTAAAAATCACCTCTCTAAAATTACAGGGTTTTTAAACTGTATTAACAGATTTACTCCCACATAAGCACAGTAAACCTAATGAGCAGTGACAAACACAAAAACAAGCCAAATCAACTACATACAACCCACAGCCTTAAGGCTACTCCTCTCTCTCCCATTTTCAACATTCCAAAATTATTTTTGCTACAGATTGGGGTTTCTTTTTTTTTTTTTTTTTTTTTTTTTTTTGACTCATCTACAAGCTCTGAAATCTCAACAGGCCTTTTAGACTTGGCAAGATAATTTTTTCCTTTGCCAAAGGAGGAGGAAGTTCATACAGTAATACCACTAAAAATCAAATGTGGATATTTTATAGTGGGAAGAATCACTCCCTCTCTTTCTTTACATTTCCTGGCATGCTTGGCATGCTCATTTTCATTGGTTTTAGTCAATTACGCAGAGTTGCTCATTTGACAAGCAATATTTTTTATTTGCTTTAGGAGCAAATAATTTCCTCTGGGAAATTAAAGAAAAAAAATTAAAAATCAACCCTTATACTCTGTACAAGGTATCCTGTACAACAAAAATGATCCAAACACCCCAAATGCTTCTTAAGCTCTTGGTTTAATGATAACAAATAATGCCTCAGCAGCATTACCTCTTTTAATAATTTCGGGAATACTACAGTGTCACACTCAAATCTCATAATAAAACCATGATCCATATCTTTTTGTCCACCAAATTATTACTATGTCTTCTAAACCTGTATCACAATCTGCTAATTCCTTTAATTTGGGGAAAAGTGAGATCATGAATGATCTGCCCCAAGAAAAAGTGAAAAAGCACTAATTTCCATAAAAAGAAATTGTACCTGACAGGATTCCCCTCTATAAAGTGTGTACTATCTGAAGTCTGATAAAGAAATTAGAAAGGAAGAATTCAAAAGGTTTCTTAGTCTGTTTTTAAATTACACACCTTGCCCCCACATTTATCACAGCGCAAATCTGTTTACATTTACAGTACTCCAGAAGACATGGAGCAAAGTCAGAATTCAGATGTCTTCAAAATACTTGGGGTAGTTAGAATTTGTCATAGTTTAGAATTAAAATGAGTGAAAAAAACTCCCTAGGCTAAGGATCTAACCCGATGGCGTTGAGCGGCTATTTGAACAAGAGCTGCTCTCACCCACTCAGGACACTGAGCTGCTCTAACTCATCCTGGGAAGCTCACCTTCAGTAAGTGGCATCTTCCCTCTTTTTCCCACCAAACTATGAGCCAGAGGCTACAGAAGACAGTTAAAAGCTATAAGTAAATACATAAGTGATAGCCATGATGAGGTTCTCATTCACTCTTATCAATGTACCTATGCAAATTATGCCTTCATAAAAAGTCAAGCTGTTGTAGATTAATTACCTGAATTTTTATTTTACTTAATTAATTTTACTTAATTAATTTTGCAATATACTTGACATTGCTGGACCCAGGAAAACTTAAGTCTCTTATTACTTGATAGAAAAAAGGAAGTAGTCATTAGTCATTATTCCAAAACTGAGAAGCTTTGGATAAACAAGGTCACAGACTTGGGTGACTAATTCTAAAGTATCATGTGAGGCAGAGAGTAGAGGATGATTACAAGTAATGAAATCTCAGAAGGAGAAAACAAATCCCATCAAAATCACGTCCAAATTAGTATTTTTGACAAAGAAATGTGAAGTGAAACAAAATGGTGAAAAAAAGGGGAAGATGGGAGACAGTGTAACATCTGGCAGAACCAATAAACATTGCAGTTTTTCAGGAAATATATGCCTGCCACAGACATTTCTCTCAAGCCATTCTTCAAGAAAATCAGAAAAAATCTTCAAGAGATCAGAAAAAAATCTTTTTTCTGTCCCACTTCCTATCGTATCGTACACTGCAATATAAGAAAGATATTAAGCAATATAGTCCAAAGGAGGTAACAAAGATGGCGAAGGGCTTGAAGGGAAGCCACGTAAGGAGCAGCTCAGGTCCCTTGGTCTGTTCAGCCTGGAGAAGAAGAGACTGAGAGGAGACCTCACTGCAGGTACAACTTCCAAGGAGGGAAGAGGAGGGCAGGCACTGATCTCTGCTCTGTGGTGACAGTGACAGGACCCGAGGG
Source organism: Prinia subflava (assembly GCF_021018805.1). NCBI lineage: Eukaryota > Metazoa > Chordata > Aves > Passeriformes > Cisticolidae > Prinia > Prinia subflava. The sequence continues at coordinate 22,469,889 of NC_086255.1, forward strand.
AATGGCCTGAAGCTGAGGCAGGGGAGACTTAGGTTGGATTTTAGAAAAAGATTCTTCACCCGGAGGTTGTCTGGGCACTGGAACAGCTCCCCAGGGCAGTGGGCACAGCACCAGCCTGACAGAGCTCCAGCAGTGTTTGGACAGTGCTCTCAGGGACATGGTGTGACTCCCGGGAATGATTCTGTGGAAGGCCAGGAACTGGACTCGATCTTTGTAGGTCCCTTCCAACTCAGCACCGTCTGACACTCTGTAATTATTCTCTGTAATGCAGTATGTCACGTGGCAGTAACTAGTTCCTGATGGTGCTGTATTACTGAATAGTCACAGCAAGATCTGAAATACTTTTATATTTCTTTTGAATTCAATTTCTTAGTGACAAAAACCAAGGAAACTTCCAAACACTCTCCCCTCACCCCCCAAAAAGGAAGAAAAGCCTGATATACAGGCAGTGGCACGAGGAGGAATGTAAAATAGACTCCCTACATTTCCTTGGGAAGTCCCAGCCTTACGAGTGCCTGAGTAACCAGAGGAAGGGAACTGTGGCTTCACTGACTCAGATCAAAATGTTCCAGTGCCATTTTCTTTGTTATTCTCAATTTAAACATAAAAAACCTCCAAACCATAATTATTTCTGTATTGATATGAATTATTTTCCTAATTACTGCATATCTTTTTCAATTTTGTGTATTTTATCCAGCAACCTCAAACGATAGAAATAAATTAATCTCACTGTAAGCTCTCCCTCCATTACAGAAACTAAGAAGAGGTTTTCCCCTGTCATACGAGTCATCACTGAATATAATTTAGGATGCAGATCAGTGAATATAAACCGTATTGTTTGGGAAACTTTTGCTGTGTGGGTTGGCTTTTGGGGGGTGGGTTTTTGGCTGTTATTTTTTTTTTCTCCAAACACTGTTGCTAAGACACAGGGTTGTGAACAGTGACAGGATATATTTTCCAGGACATAAATGGCAATGCGTCTATATCCCAGTTAAACTACTGAATGCCTTAAGCAGGAGGGAGGTACTTGTATCTGCTTTCTGTCAACTTAATATTTTAAACAAAGATGTGTAGAATTAGTGGGCTTTGAAATGGAGTTAAAGAACTTTTTTAACGCAGTGATAGAGTTATCAGGTAGGTATGCTAGCACTGAAACACTAATAAAATACAGACGGAATGAGTATTTCTCAAAACAGACTAGAAAATGTAATTACTTAGAAAAATTATTGTCATACGCATTTCTGTAATAGACTTCAACCCCAAAACCTGGATTTATTTTTTCCTCTTATCCTTTCTATTTACAGGCTTTTACAGGCAGTAACAAACTACTGCTACTGCTGTGAAAATGTCCAGAAGAAACAGAAACACACATTTTTTGTTCTATTCATCAAAGACCTTTTTCTTAATATTCTGTACATCACAGGAGCTGTGAAACAAATTGGGAGAACAAAGAGAATGCATGAGCCACTACAGCAAAGTACTGTGCTAATCTATGTGCACAGACCATTCAGATCTATTCAACTTTTAAGAACTCCTTTTCAGAATGGTTATTTCTATACAGACACACAAAAAATATAGTATTATGCAATATATGCTAACCAGCACATATAATATGTGAGCATGAATACAGCTATCGCTGAAGACAGGTTCCACCAGTTGGAAAGAAATTAAATTCTGGGCATCAGTTCAAATAATACAGAGCTTCTGCAATGCTAGCTGAAGGAAAAGTTTTCTTCATGACTAATGGCATGATATTATTTTTGTATTGACTAAATGGGCAGCAGTAAAAACAGCACTACATTGATTTTGCCTTTCATAAATAACTATCAGGCTTTTCATAAATAGCCAGAAGAGAATAAGAAAATGAAAGTATTTGTTGAAATGAAGCACTCAAAATCACTGAAAATTTAATGACCTGTAGTACCCAATATGGACTGCAAAATACTTGAACTGAAATGTAAGATATAAAATAAAACTACCAAAGAGTTCAGGGAAAAAAAAAACACAGCAAACAAACCAAACCAACCCAACCCCCACCAAACTGCTACGATGGTTCAGTCTAAAACCTTGCACTATTTTAAAAAACTGAAAACAAGCTTGTTAAATTAATAAAAACTAAAACCACATTAAAATGTGATTTTAACATGTCTAGACATAACAAAACGTTAGTGAAAAGATCACTAATGGGAAAAAAAAAAGATGTGAATGGAAGATAAAAACAAAGATTTAGATTGAAAGCTAAGACAGATTTTTAAAAGCAAGGTAGTTAACCACTGCAAGTAGCTCTCCAGATAAATGAAAAACTTTGTATCACATCACATCTTTGAAATGAAGTCTAAACATCTTTCTGATCAGAAGGTATTTGTTTAAAGCAAAAAACTGTATAAACTGTTATATTAAAAAATGTGACAGAATGACCAGAATAGGCCCTTTGGCTTAAATTCCAGAACCAGTGGTATTTCACAATCTCATTTAGCCTTTTCCCCAGTCTACAACCACAGGAATTTAAAAAATAAACTACTTAAGAAGTCCTTAACCTAAGTTATAATAATGTCTTTATATGCATCTAAGAATTAAATTTAAAATGTGAAATATGTCGTAGTTTTATAATAGATAAGTAATCACCAATAGTGGTTCAGGAGGGGTTTGATTTTTAGCTTTGTTTCATCCTTATAAAATTTCCAAAATCAATAAACAACAAAATCAATTTCAACCGATGCTTCCTTCCTTTAGCATTCACATTTCAAAGAATATTCCTGGTACCCTGCTGCAATTTAATTTTAATTAAGGCAAACTAAGATAATCCTGAAACTACTTGCAGTCTTTTCTATTTTTGCTTTTACTCTACTCCCTTAATTTTATACTAAATGTTTGCAATGCTTCAGATCTACAGGAAAAGTTAATACTGTAAAAGGATAACCTTTCTTTATACAGTGACTGATAATCTGGCTGATACTAAGAATGGTATTTTTTTTATTTATAGACTTTGATACAAGTTTATGAGTCCTATTTCTCACCTGAATTTCCATATCTATATAATATAAGTCTACACCAAACACTGACACCAAATTTCAAACATAAGATGGGAAAAATTTGAGCTTAAAATTAAGTTATCAAAGAGCTTTGCAAGAATTTAAGTATTAGTATTATTCAGAAAGATCATTTGCAGTGATGAATGGATATTCTGTAAATAATAGTACATCAACTGTTGACACCAGTAGCTACTTCTATTTTTTTAAAATCTAAGTCACCCATGAGTGTTGTGACTAATATGACTCTGAATAACAAACTAGCCATCAGTTATCTGAGTTCAGATACATTCGGTCACCTTTTACTCAGAATTAATACCTTTTACAGTATAAATAGAAATAATATCAAAAGATACTTCATATAATCCATATAATGTTATTATAATTCCATTTGTTCACAGGAATGGATAGAAACTGAGCCATCTTGTTGAAAAATGATCTTTCCACAGAGATGGAGTATAATTTAGAAAAATTTAAAGAATTACATGAGAATAGAAAACTCCTTTGTTTTGAAAAAATATTAGACTAAAAAAGGTAACAAGAACACATACAGCTGACGCATTATCTTTCAGGGCTATTAGCATCAGACTTATTTCCTAAAGAATCTAAAGTCTCCAGCAAACTCATGCCATTTCCTGAATGGTAAGAATTGATTATTTCATGGATGTTCAAAGAAACCAGTTTGCATAAAATTCACTCTTTCCAATGCTTACAAAACCTGTGAGAAAAACAAATCTGCAAATCTCTAGGAAAAACCACTGCAACAATATGGCTTTATGCACCATAAAATTGTTCCACTCAAGGGGCTGGCCATCAGTTTTGAGGCCAAATAATTGCCATCAGTAGCAGATGAATAAATAAGCCACGACCTAAAAATCTTGCTAAAGAACAGCCTGCTCCACTCCCTGTAATTGCACCTGATTTGATAAGAGAAATAAAAACTTTATGAATGTTAAAGGGAGCAAGATCTACTACAATGCCACAAATTGCCATTTTAATATTAATCACATTTGTATTTAATACTTTCTCCTATTGAGGCTTGTAATAGGGTGCTCTATCACATGTACCTGGTGCTGAACACAGCTGGATTGCTTATCTCTGTTCTCGTGCAGCACCATTTCTGTGCCTCACAAATAAAAGGATAACAATATTGTAATGTTCCATTACAAATTTTCTTCTGTACACAGCAATTAGACCTTACAATTCCCTTTGTGAAGCTGGCATTCTCTCAGGTCTTCAAGGATTAAAAAATAAAAAAAGAAGGGATGGGGTTGGCACAGAAGCAAGGTGGGACAGTGATGTTTGTTACATCACACCAGAGATCTATAAAAGATTCAAAATGCTCACAAAGTACAAGGAAGGCAAGAAAGCCTGCAGGTATTCATGTTCATGTACATGGGATTTCCCTTTTCTATTTTTCAGTATTGTTGGATTCCAGCTCTGGTATTTACTGAAGAGAGAAAGCTCTTTTCCTCCTGGCTGCTTAATTAACATGGCACAGTTGGCCCTGTGACTCTGTCAGAAATGACACATGCGTCACAAGTGGAATGGGTGTCCTTGCTGCAAGGAATTCTATTTTTAAGCAGAAATGACTCATCAACTACTGGGGTGTCCCAAAAGCTACGATTTGTGAAGCTGTCAGGAGAAAAGGGATAAAAAAAAAAAAAAGGAAAAGAGGTCAAATCTTTATTTGTATCTGTAGCTTAAAAAGCAGGGGTATGGCTGATTATTTGTTCAACTCCACTCTGAAAAGCAATCTTCTATGCAAGCCATGTTTTGATAACAGCTATATGGTCTGGTATTTTTAAAACCTCAGCTGAGTTATCTCCTCTTTTATATTATATAGATTTGGGAATTTGTCCAGTGCTAAGGAAGAATGCTGCTAGCTCAGTGTGCACAACTAATCTGTCTACAGGGAAAGAAAGTATGGCACAAAATATTTGCAGATGCACTGTCAGATGCTTTTGGATGAAACAAAAAATGCAGACATTCATTTGGAAAGAGGGAAAAAATAAAGGTTCTAACCAATTATACACTGGTGAGGTTTTTGAAAGAATTTGAATTTTAATGTAAGAATATGTTCCTGTAGCAATACTGGAAAGAGAACAAGCAACACGGTATGAGTTTATGAAAACAGAGAAGTGAAACTGAGCAGGCCATAAATGTGATCTATACAGTTTCATTACACAAAGTGACCTTCATATTATTGTGTAGGTGGTGAAAACCAACACAGGGTAGGTTTCCTCAGAACTTGTTTCCAGTGGAAGTTACCAGAATCTAAGCTTTCAAATCTAAGCAAATAAATGCTAATCTAAGTATTTTTTTACCCATATTTCTTAAGTCAGACCAAAGTCATTATCCAAAGAATGCATATGTAAGCATAACAGTGTCAATAAGCTTATTTTATTGATGCTCTACAGAGAGTAAATTATTATTCAGAGACAACAGTAATTAGTAAATTGTAATTCATGCCAGCAAGTAAGGCTTGTGCTTCAGATGCTGTATAACATATAGTGCTGCAACATAAATATAATTTTCAAAATGAATATAAATGTAAAATACTAGCAAATCACAGGAATGAGAGACTGAGATGTTCTATTACACCTGGTTTTTATCCATAGTCATGGATAGAATTTTAAAAAGGACATTGTTTCTGGGGTTTTTTAGATAACAGAGATAACTTTTAACACTCTGGTTTCACTGGACTCAGAAACCTGAGTTCATGCAGAGATATGAATGGCATATGGCATCAAAACTAATGCAAGATTTAGGCAAGCAGAGCAGCAGAGGATAAACGCCTGGACTTAAAACATCATTTGGAAGTACGCTTTTCTAAACATATCTGAGTATGCCTGACATCTGCCTTCAGGTGAACCTTCAGGTGAAAGACCTTACTCTTGTGCAAATCAGACTTGGACATCCCGCCCTACAGAGGCTAATTTAGAGCAGATGGGAATAATCTTTCCAAAACAGAATGAGAAATCAATGAAGACTGCCAGGAATCAACCAGAAGCAGCTGTCAATTTGCAGTTCTTTTTCAGCCTGATGTTTAACCTGATGCCTTTGCATTTCTCAGTACACTAAAGCAAAAGCAACTCACCGGAAAAGAAACGTAATTTGGCACATAGGGGGGGTTAAATACCCGGTGTTATGCAAATGTCCTTTCACAATTGGCTCTTGGGTGAGCCAACAATTGCTACAGCCTTCGTCAAGCCAGTGCCTTGTCCCCACCACTTGAAGGAGTTCAGGTATGCCACATGAAGCATACAAAACCAAACCACCCTTCAGCAGAGAGAAAAGAATTCGACCCAAAAGCAAACTGTAACACTGATGCACAAACATACATGTTTAAATTTATTTTCTTGCAAACAGCTCCAGAGCAAGCAGTAAACTCACTTGTCATAAATGCCACTTGTCATAAGGTGTCAGAACAGACTTGAAACACAGCAGGGGGAAAAAGAATTTTCTACCTCATGGTACTACATATTTGTTGGGTTTGTTATTCATTTTCAGACAAGAAATAAAATGCTAGCATCTAAAATCAAATTCTCTGAAACATTACTGTATGTCTACACACAGCCTCCAGATTTAAACAACCAACCACAGATCAGCCACACTGAACGACCAAAGTCTTATCTAAGTAATCACGGCTTTGAATTGCAAAGCAACGTGTTATGAAAACAGTTTGCCCTGAGCCAGGATCAAACATCTTCCTGGGGCTCGGATCCATTTCAGTCTTCCAAAAGTCTCTGAATTTATAATAATAATCAATAAGAAACTGTGTTACAAAAGACGAAGGTGTTAAATGCTCATTTTTTATCAGTGGCATTTTTAGGCAAAAAAATAGTCCTGTAATTGTATAAACACCATTACCACTCTTGCAGGCCTAGATCTTCAGAGCAACAATGTGGTCTTAATTTCCTTTGAGCCTTCCAGGCCACACAGTTAGCCCTACGTTGCAGAAGACATAATAATCAGATATTACAACATCCTACCAACTGAAATATCACCAAGTATAACTTACACAAACCAAATACCAGTGATACAGGAAATTCCACCATCATGCTATGATTCTCTTTTCCAATATTTCACCACTCTCACTGCTATCAAACTTTCCTGAAGTTCCAAACTAAATCTACAAAGTCGTAAATTATATAGATGTTCTCATTTCTCCAAACACCATAGAGAATGATGTTTGAGTACCATTCCACTTACCTACTGGAACAGTGCCATGCCTGCCCTCCCTACATCACAGGGAGTGATATTTTAGTGTAAAAGTCCCGCTTCTTTGAAAAAGCCTTGTAATGTAAATATAGCTAACAAGCTATTCAAGTTAGACAACACCTAAGTGAAACCTCCATTTCCAATTAATTTCCTCCATTCATCCTTCAAAGAGAGAAACATGAGAAAGCAGCAGGTCTTACTCTCCAAAAAAGTTCTGTCTTAACAATATGCCTGTGATACAGATTTTTGCCTATACTGGAATCAAATTTCTGTCAGTTAACTGGAACTGGAGAAGGAAAAACAAATGGCCAAATGTTAAGAAACCCCCACATTAGTACATTCCACCTAACCCTAAAAAACGAAGGATCTGATTCCTGAAATACAGTACTCTCATTTGTCTAGGAGATGACAAGAATTTAAACCATATAAGAATTGTCTCATGCAAAAGTGAGGACTTAGCTATTTAATGACTGAATTCTTAAGCCTGCTATGTTCAGTATAAACACATTAATTTAAGTGACAGATATTTACTTAAAGGCCTATTTAGCAACATTTTCATACAACTAAAGTCAGTAAATATGACGGCATGTACAAAGTTTTGCTATTTCGGATTACTGACTTATTTTTGGAGTAAAAAGATTATACAAACTTGAACTTCAGTGATTCCTTAGTATAGCATGCAACTGGCTGCAGCTGGAAAGCAGCTTTGCAGAATGACCCCAGTCTAGAAGTTCACTATGAGCCACCTATGGGCCCTTGCAGTAAAGAAGGTCGGAAGCCTTTTCCAGCAGCTTTAGGAAATGTGTCTCCAGCATGGAGACGCAGATATAGGGAAGTGAGAGCAGTAAAAGGCACAAAGGTGTTAAGGGACTGGAGTCCTGTCATATGAGGAAGGCTCTTTTGTCTGAGAAAGGCTCAAAGAACCTTCTCAACATCTCTAAATACCTGACGGAGCCTACTTCAGGTATTAAGAACAGAGCTAAACTCTGTTCAGTCATACTCAGTGACAGGCCATGAAGAAATCACAGTTACTGAGATCTTCTACAAGGCCTAACACTTCAGAAAAGTAATCCCATTGGAATTTATTTCATCATCAAGGTTGTGCATCACAATTACGACAAAATTCTATAGAACACCAAGGGATAAAAAACAGTACCCAAAAATTTCCCCAGAGCTTGATTTGTCAATTACTATGGAAGGAAATCTACGTTTATTTGCCATGTTATCTGAAACTCATTCACAGTGTTTCTCGTTTAATTCATTTGCAACAATTCATTTTCGTTATTTAGCAAATACAAACTACTGGCACTGATTAACAGAAGCTTCATTACAGTGGTTTGTCTAGAGAACTCAGAACATTTCCATATTACCTAACCCACTAGCGAAAACCAGTGTAATCCAATGTTATTGCATTAATGTGATAAACACATACAGAGGAATTCATTCATTATTATAATCTCCTAAATAGATTGGAGGAGTTATTCAGGTAGTGTTTTGCAAATTTTATCTGTATATAATTTGCCAAACTCAAGCTCTCTGAACATGTCAGAGAATGAATGCTCAGAACACTGAGCTAAGATGGATAGTACATAAATCATGTTTTAATTTTGCAGTATGCCTCACTACATGCACATCTTTTAATAATTCAAGATATCATCTATAATGATTGGTGGTTAAGGGACAATGTTTAACAACAAAAACTAGTAGACATATAATCATACCTAATCCCTTTGTCCTGGAGAGCCAAGTGCATAGTAACACATGGACAATCATCACCAGGTGGTTTTTTCCCCTCCACTGTGGCCTGTTTCTTTTGGGTTTTGCCTTATAATAATCATATCACTGCTGTTGCTGGATTTGACTCATAATTAACACCATCTGTGCCTAACAAAGACCTTCAATCATTGTGGTATTCAGCTGCCTGCAGAGGCCATGCACAGAGCTGCACACCCACCTGGCTTCAACCCCAGCATGCTAATGAAAGCAATGAATCTTAGCCATGGACACTGTCCCAGGGAAATTTGCAGAGCAATGAAGAAAATTAAAGTTCACTGCCACAAAAAAGGCTTTCTTCAGGAAATCACTTCTCAATTAAAGCAGTAATGGTGTACACTTTCCTGTGCTTGTAGTACCGACTACAAGCACAGGAAAGATGAAATTAAAATACTTATGACCAAAAATCTTATTTAATGATGTATCAGTCTGAAGAGTATTGACTGAGGCTTTATGAAACACAGATTTGGTGATTCGTTGCGAATCAGCAGTAGGAACAACTAAAGTTACAATTCTGTTATAATATTAAAAACCAAGTTATTTCAAAATAAATACAAGAAATTCAGTTACATATTTAAGCTAAATTTTCTTTAAATTAGAAAATTACACCTATCACTCTGTTTGACAAGTAAGCAGTTAATAGAACTAAGAATTAAAAGTTTTCCCTTTTTATGCAAAAAAGAGCTGGAGAGAACACATATAACTGGATTTCCCTCAGCACGGTACAAAATTTATCAGTCCACAGCAATAGCCAGAAACTGATGCAGTGTTAACAGAATTAAAACAAGCAAAATATTAAAATTTTAAAATGCCACCAGATGCAAGGTACTGTGGGAGACTTCCCTCCCAAGAATGCAGGGAATAATAACTTTTTAATCTACTTGCCAAGATACATTGTAATTTTAGCAATTTCAGCAATGGGAGGCATAATCTAACAGAATTTCCTTAAACCAGATCCCAGAATTTCAAGTCAACTTCTACATCTCTTAGCCATGCATCATAAAAATCAAACCTATATTAACTCCTCTGTGTGCTTAGTATGATGGAATGCTCCTGTAGCCCCTCAGTGTGGGTTAATGAGTGTACTAAGACAAAGCAAAACTTTATAAACACCATTAAAATATTTTTGCATGAGTAAACTTCACTATAAGCAGGAAGGCTTGAAACAAAGTTTAGCACTATTTAAATCCTGCTTACTTAACTCCTCAAATAGGAAGACTGAAAGGCTATGTTAAATCTGTGCACACTCAAAATACTGGTAAATACATCCTTCAGAGTAACGGACCATGAACTGCCCAGGATATCCTCAGCAAAATGATAGAGCATAGCCCTAAAACTGGTTACTTGAGGGAAAAAAAAAAAAAATCAATCTTTTATATGTCTTGCAAATTGAAAAGAAATAATTCATTCAGAAAACCAAACTCTACTCTGAAAACTATAATAAAATCAAAGCTCAAACTGAACTTTTTCTACCAACTGATTTCAAATTCTGTTAGACTCATCTTCATTTTTTTATATATCAGGCCAATGAGACTCACTATTCAGATATAGCATTATTGATTTACAAATGAAATTAAAATTCTTGTTTCCTTGAAGGGCCATAAAACTAAGGAGTCATCAAAATGTTCTGCAGATTATTCCAGTTACTATGAAAAAGCTTAATGATTTGTAATGAAAATGAGATTGGTATCTAAAACCACCTGAGTGTTTATGCTTACATAGACTTACTGAACTATTCAGATAAACTTCACATCCTCATGTCTGTAAAAGGGGTAACGTGGCCAACACAAATGAAAAAGATGAGAATTCTCCTGGGCAGTGACACTGTGTCTGTAATAAATTTAAATAAATCATCCTCACCAGGCTAGCAGTATTTTTGTAGAACATCTTGCTGAGCAAAATCAAACGTCTTTTGGAAGACAAAACACAGAAGCAGTAGCAAACAAGCAGGAAAGCCAAACACAGTACACTATCAACAACTTATCCTCAAATGTTCCCATAATAAAAGAGAATTCATAAGGAATTGAAAGAAAGGTGTGTTTTTAGGAAAAAAAAAATCTAGTAAAACTTTTCCAAGAGAACTTTCTAATGACATTTTTCTCCTTGTGCTGTCACACAGGAAACTTCTCAAACAGAATATATAGATTTCCAATGCATCCTTCCTTCCTAATTTATTCTCATGCAATGGCAAGAAACCAGCAATCCTCCAAAACAAGAAACCAGACTTTTCATTGTTTTGCTAAGCAAGTTCTAGTATAGTATCTCTGACATGTTTCCAGCTAAATTGCTACTAAACAAGTAGACAAAATCACCTAGGTTGGAATCATAAAGTCTTACTGTGAGCATAGGTGAGAAAGAGTGGCTTCACACTAAATAATAAAGACAAGACCCAATGCACGAACTCAATGGTACCACAGGAGACATAAGCAGCATAAGAAAACTGCTTTCCTGGAGGGAATCACAATCCTTTAAAATAGTCATCCACATACAGAATGAAACACAAAAACAGCATTAATGTGTCTTTAAGGGTAAACTTTTAATGCAGTCAGATATATTTGTGGATACTTTATATATATAATAGAAGTTGGACTAAAGAATAATGAAGTAGTCAGAATGTCAACAATGAAGTTGCAACCATGACAAGGTGGCTTAACATTTAAAGATATTTAGATATGCATCTTTCTTACAAAATTATTTGATTAATAGTTTGTGGTGGCTAAAAGTATTTATTTGTGCTCCCTCTCTTGTCATAGCATTGATGAAAGGTGTATGGAGATGTGGAGGGTATGTAGGGGATTTTCTGATAATTTTAGAAACTTATAAAACTGTAAGGAAAGTCACATTTGACTAAGAATAGATATTTGTGAAAACCACAAAGGAGATTGTGTCCATTTTTTTGTGATGACGTATGGTGCAGAATTCCAAGTTTGTACCAGAAACAGAATCAGTACAAAAATATTTTCCAGCAACACAAAGCTACTTAATTGGCTCTGCTGAGAGGTAGGACTGACTGGTATGGAGGATGCTGAAGCTGCATCATTCTCTGAGCTCAGATCTCTCCAAAGAGCATTGCTCTGGATGTGCCATTTCATCTGGCTGAATGACTGTCAGAGTGATGAACTGGGTAACATAAAAATGCTCTTAGTTCATCCTCCTTTCTCAGCTGTGACAACCTTCATACTTCAGTTCAGCCTTCATACTACAATTAATTATGACACATGCTTGCTTGAAAAAACCCTATGGTCTTTTAATCCTTCCCTTCAGTATCTAATGAGTGTTGTTTATCCCACCGTTCTTGATGCCCCTTTGGTATGAAGTCACACAGGATTCCTCTGTGGACATACCATCCTTACATCTATAAATCTATAGACAGATTAAGGAACTTGGATGAATAGATCACTCTCAAGATATATTAGATGACTGCTCACACCAGCACTCCTCAGCTTTGGACTGCAGACACAATTTTTCTAACCCTCCACATAGGAGCCAGTAGCAGGTGAGAGTCCAAGGCCCAGGAAGAACACACCAGCTGGGAATGCATGGGAAAGGAAAAGCACACGCTGGTGAATGTCACCACCTCTCCAGTGGGAGCACCAGAACTTATTTCTCTCCACTGATCCTGGCAAGCTGTAGTCTCTGTTGTTCCAGCTGCTTTGTTGAGGATAGCACAAGCATTCCTCTCACCCTACCTTCATTATTTCCTGTTTAATCAAATTCTCAAAGTAATGACTTTTTCTAAGCATGCACTTGGGGATCTTAAATAGACTGACATAACACTGCATTTGATTCTGCGTTGCTGAAATGAGTGTCAGGTCAGCAGGATAAAATAAAGCAGAAAATAAAGCAGAAAATAAAGTAGAATTTTCCCCTTTGGGGATATATCTGGTGGGTTTCTAACATGAAATAATCTACTAAGCATTTACCAAAAAAAAAAAAAAAAACCAAAAAAAACCAGAAACACAACAACCAAACAAAACCCACCAAAAAACCACCACAGAAAATACCAGGATCTGTGCGTAGAACTAAAGAGGGTAAGAGGGGAGAAAGGAGGAGAAATTGAGGAAAAAGTGTGCAAGTGCAGTATGCTAACTTCAGGTTTCTGAATTTAAACTGCAACACAAGTTAAACATGGACTGAAAACCAAGAGGAATGCTGAGTTAAAACACTTGTTGATCAAGAAATCGATATGCTGGTAGCAGTACATGGATTAGGTGGCCCAGAGAAAGCTCAAGTGTCCCAGAGACTATCCCATGTTGTCAGCTTTTCTCTCCTTGAGGAAAACAATCAAAGACTCAAGAATGAAGTGCCTAAAATTCAATATATATTCCATTACTTTCACAAAAAACAATTACCCCAACACATAGTTCTAGTTGATCTGAAATTGAAACATAAGTAGAAGCAGGTTTTAATCTAGTCCACAGTTTCGACCTGGAAATATCAGGCATCCAGAAGCTTTGCTATTGTGCTTTAAAAAGTTTTACAAAGGTCTTCAGAAACGGATCACCTTAGCTACTTCAGTGGTGATGTATTAAGGAAAAATAGCTAAAATTAACAGAAACACTCATTGCAATGTTAAGAAGGAAAACCAATTGTCCTCACTTCAAGGGTGCTCTAGGCAGAACTTGAGTTCTCCCACCACTTGGCTCCTCTTCACAAAGAAAACCTCTACCTTAGTTATATTTGCATTATACTTGACACAGTTACGGCTTCAAACTCGTACAATACAGAGCTGGCATCCATTATCCAAGAATGCCTTTTGTTTGTCTCTTCCACCACCTTTCTAAATATCAGGATGTCCAGATGTCAACAGTGGCATGTTTCATTTTCTGAGTCACAGAATGACTGTTTTAGAACATTACTACTACTACAGACAGTACCCAGGCTCACATGGACTGACTTCGGCGTGCAATCTTAACTGTTGCAGTAATGGAAAGCCTGAAACTAGTTCAGAGAAAAACAATAGGCATGTCATCATAGAACTTCAAATTGCTATTGATTCTTCAGAATACCACTGTCCCAAAAGAATTGTATTCAAGAAAGATTATTTTTAAGTCCCTTTTTATTTACTTCTTCTGTGTTAGGCTACCAATCTGCCTGTTATAATGACAGTGTTCAGCTGGATGTGAACACAAGGGTGGAGCATGAACAATATCAGAATACAGTCTGAGTTACCCTCGTTTGTATCAAACCACCACATAGCCTGATACAACTTCCTGTTGCCTGGCCAAAACCACAACATTCCATGATAACATCAGTATAAATCTAAAAGAATACCGAGGTGCTTTGCAGCCTAGTAGTAGTTCACCTTATCTTGGTAGAAACCTATCATGCTCAGAAGCTGGAAATGCAGAGAAACAAGATACAACGCCCGTACTGTCTAAGTCATGCAGAGGTTTTCAGAAGTGCTCTTGTCAGTCTCCCAAGATGCTTTTCTGCTCCTCCAAACTGCAATTTTCTGAAAAATATTTTTAGCCTGTATTTCTTATCCTAGTCTTGATTTTGAAAGATTCTACACATGCGTAATGAATATAAAAACATTAATTTTGCAATAGTATGTATAATCTCAATACACAAAAGTAGTTTTCCTCTCCATTCTACAGATCAAATGTGATTGTGTTCAATTTAGTTGATGTAGTATTTTTTTCCCCTTCTTGAATTATTTTTGTAGAACCTGTGCTATTATAAAGTTCTTTGCACTCAGGCAATGAGACCAAGCACTGATTTGAAATAGATGAATGGAGAAATTTAGAGATGTATAATTGCTGCAGGAAAGGAGAGAAAGGAAAATGTACTCAAATACTCACTTTGATGAATCTATGAAGTATATTACAAGAGCACCAATACTAAGAGCGAAGACTAAGACAACCTACAAAAGAAAAGAAAAGTGATTATTTAACAACATTAACCATTTATTCTTTTACATACAGAAAAAAGACCACAAAAATAAATCATAGGCTAGTTCAATTTCAGCTCTAATTTTCTTTAGAAAACTACTCCTACTTGAACTTCAAACATTATATATTACCACCGAATGCTGTCTTGCATTGAAAAATTGTTTGCAGAATGCTGGAATGGCCATTTAATGCTGAAAATGAAATTTGGAAAACTAAACTTGTAATCCATTTGTGTCTCTATAAATACTCTTCTCATTCCTTCAAGTTTCACAAAGTACACAAGGGCTGCGTAAAACTTAAAGGACCTCTATTTTCCTTTTCACATAGTAAGTCTTAAGTTACAACATTCAGTCATTTTCTCCTACCCAGAAGAGTCTTGTAGAGCAAACCAGCACAACACTGTATCAGCCTTACATCTCAGATATATCCAATCCCTTCTAAACCATCACTGTGCTGCTTAAATGTTAGAGATTCTGGGTGAGACCTTCCAAAACTCTCAAGGCTTTTCACTGTTCTGTGACAGTTCATGTAACTGTCACTAAAATGCAAATATCTGTACTTTGCAACCAGCTCCAGATTCCCATGCTACGCCAAACAGTGAGATATGTAAGCATGCAAGACTACTTCACCCTGCTGTAATATATATACCTGATTTTAAATCAAGGCTTATTTTCTCTTCTATTGCCTTGAAACACATACCTAACATGATTCATAATGTCTCAAAGAATCACAGAAAGGGTATCAGAAGTGAATCTGAAACTCCATTTCTTTTTCCTGCTAGCAAGAAAGCACATTTTTCCTTTGCTTAGTGACAGAGGAATTGAACTGAACTTGAAACCATCAAGTGTGTGGAGAAAATAAACACTGAACCAATCAGGTTAAAGTTATACTAAAATAAAATAATAAAATAAAAAAATAAAATTTAAAAAAAAAAGATTTTAACAAATCCCAAACTCTTGTAGGCTATATGATAAAATCTCAGATGCAAGTCTTTTGCTGTATTCCCATCTAAACAAAGTGGTTCTCAAACTGGTTATTTCAGTCTGGTTATTCAGATTCAGGATGGCAATTACTGAGTTTGTTCCAGTCTTCCCTAGATTGCCTGGGGAGATAATGCCTATTTTAGAGACCTTACTATGCTTGAGGGGTGTCACAAACAGACCCATACCCCAAATTCACAGCAGTTAGTATGTGAGGGAGGGAAAAGCACATATGTATGTGAATTACTGCCTTTTTCATGAACTAGGCCATGGCAAGAAAATTGTCTGCTCTGATTAGTATTCCAATGCATTTGCCAAAACATTGCAGTTGCTACACATCTATTATAACCTCTCTGTACAGAAGAAAAGAATCCTTTAATTTATAACAGCTTACTGTTTAAGACTGAGAAATGTGAACTCATGTGCTAACAGCTATACTGACTAAGTACTTACTGACAAATAAAAAATAAACACCAATCTGATTAAAGGAAAGAGGGAAATAGATGGAATAGTTGCTGCATATGCCCAAATCTTTAACTGAAAAAAGGAACAGAGAAAATCCAGCCCCAGATTTCAAATAAAAAAAAATAAAAAATAAAAAAATAAAAATATAAAAAAAAAAAAAAAGTGTAGAATGCCTTTTGGAGGCTAGAATCAGCAAAACTACAGATAAAATGCCCCTAGAGAAAATGAAAAATGTTTTGACTGATTCCAAGATGCTCTAGAAGCACTTGGACTGGTGTTGAAAGTTAGGCATCCATAATAAATACACAAATTGAAAAATGAGAGAAAGAAAAAAAAGGGGAGTTTTGATCAGGGTGTAGCAACATAATAATATTGCAGGGAAGCACCAACTCTGAGATACACTGTCCCGGTTAAACTCACCCTCCAGGGCCCAGCCTATGTAACAAAGGGATAATCCAAGGGGTGGCACTGTTCCCCCTACAACTCCAAACTGCATTAGTGCAGAAAAAAGGGAAAACGAAAAGGCTGCTCACATTAGACAGCAGGACTACAGTAAATAAAGATGAGCCAGGTAGGGACTCTAGAGCAGCAACTTCAGTCTCTCACACCCTGTAACACTTGATTATTCTCTGAAAGTCCACACAGAACTCTTTGAAGTTTCAAAGGCAAATTCTTGCTTATACAAGATTAAATTATCTAAACACGACTGATACAAAATAGCATAGAACTCAAGAGGCAAAGCAGAAAATCAAGAAGGAATAATTGCCTCTTTTTATTTTCCTGCAAAATTAAATATTAAAATAGGAAGTATGCAGTGAAAAGAAAAAAAAAATTTGAGAAATCTGTCACCCCTAACACGTCAGGGCATCAGAGTTCTTATTTTTTCTGACAACAATCTGTTCTGTACTGTTCTTCAAAAATGTTTCTTTGAAACTCTTGTTTTATGGTTAAATTATTCAACCCAAAGGCTACTGTAATGCTTAGAATATACTAGGCTGTTGGTTATTAATATTTTTTTAAATTCACTTAGTTTTCATTTCTGCAGAATTCACACAGTAAATTCTGTTAATAAGCTACTCACTTTTATCTACTATGATTTAAAATAAAATTCTATTAGATTTTATATTTATAATTAGTTATGGAGAACAAATTATTTCCTACAGAAATAAAGCTAAAACCTCAATTAATCTCAATCTCATTAAACTTTTGTTACATAAAAATTGGCACTACTAAGATGCCAATAGCCTAATATTTTGATCTAACTTGGATAAAAACTCCAATACTTTAAATATAAACCCCAAATGTCCTTTAGCCATCAACTGAAGTTCTTTTAGCTAGACACACAGAATTTACTTGTCCAGAACTTTGTAAGGAACGAAAGCCTTAAAAATCTAAGGACAGACCTGTTTTAAATTACATTTCAGAAGTTAGAAATTACTTGGCAATCCCCAGCACTGAGTTGCAGACTCCACGAGATGTACCCACATCTGTGCAATTACTGCAATTTAACAAAAGACCTTCTTGACCATAAAAGATCCAGAATATCTTATTTAAAATTGCCGTCCCACTAACTGACACCTTATATGCAAAGAACAAAATTCAGAAATCATTCCATATAGGCAAAGTCATAAGTGTTAAGAAACTATGCACTGCAGCTGACACAAACAACTGAGCAATTAATATATCTTTGATTAATATAAATACAAATTAAGTGCTATTTACTATAAAATAACATAGATGCTTGCTCTAAAAAAAATCCGTGTTCTACCCTTTTGTACTGTGATACTTCATTGAGATGTTTTTATTCACGTTATCTTTGAACATAAACCAGTGAACTAAAGCAGCTGCTCGATGTCAAACTATAGAATCATGTAAGTTCACCCACCAAAATTGCCTTCAGAACTTTGTAATTGTCCAGTCAAATAAAACTTATTCAGATTTTTATAGAAATTGGTGGTAAATTTCTGTTTAGAGGCATTTTTTCCCACTATACCCTGCCTCATAACCAGGAGTAAAGCACAAGAGGATCTCTCAGGTCCATTAACAGGACCCAGGGCCACGCTGCAGATGAAGCTGTACACTGACTTTTCTCTGGGCTTGAACACATCGCCCTGCCAACAGTCTTTCTGCCTTCTCTTTAACTGTGCCCTCCTGGGCCAATACATAACTCACTAAAATGCCCAAGGCAAAAGTACAAAATATCCACCATCTACTCCAGGGGGTCATGAACTCCCAAGAGGCTCCTAAAATGCCATTCTACCTCACTTGAGTGTGCTAGATCATATTTCTTATTGATGAAATGCTCTCTTAATATGTTCTAGAACAATGGCATTTCATGCTGTTCTTCTCTTTAAACAAAACTGTCTAAGCATGCACCAGTTGTGAGCCACTTGCAAGAATAAACCAGGAAACGCAAGCAAATGTGGCTGAAGCGAATAGGAGGAGAAAGATGCAGTGACAAAAGAATGAAAAGACTAAACAAGATTCCATCTTGCTCCCACCAGCAATGCTAAATGAAAAGCTCAAAGAAACTGGGAAAATTTGTCATTTACCTTTTATTCAAAAATTCAGGGAAACAGATTTTGCTGTTAATACATTTCCTGTATAAGAGTCGTACTTGACAGGACATAATACTGTGACCAGGCAGCAGTGATGTATGCCATGATTCTCATGCAAATACAGGCAAAGTGCAAATTCTAGAACCAGGACCTGCTCTGGATGACAGAGTACACGCTAACAGCGATGAATCTTGAGGGCTCTGTCTGCTGGGCAGTGTCCTAGCTATTAAATCTGTCTCAGTGACTTAGTGATCCTACCACTTAGCATGCAGAAAAGGAAGGTGGTGAAGGAAAAATAACAAAAAATTATAACCTTAATTTCTATTTTTTCCAATCTTTGAATGTCAGCTAAGATTTAACATCCAATTCTAGAAGGAACTAAAGCACCTTCAAGCCAGATGATGAGCAACCCCATCTTTCAGGGAAGTCAGAAAAGGTTCAAGATCACACAACTCTGAAGAGACTTTACTAACTCTTAGTTTTGAGCTTGAAGCAGTTAAAGCACCAAATCTGAACTTTGCCAGTTTTATAACCACATTAAAAACTTCTCAGAAACCCAGACTCGATGACATTTACATGCAAGTAATTTCTTTTCAGTTACATTTTCTGATTTTTTTGTTGTTGTTTACTATTATTACACAAAAAGGAGTTCACTAAAAAGTTAATTAGCTATTAAATTTTACGGTAACTAATTTAGTCATCAGTGCACAATAAAAACAGTACTGTAAACTCTGGCAGCTTTGCAAGATTTTTTGCTATATAAATTTTCCTCTTCTGCAAAGCTCATACAGATTTTTATTTTCCAAGAAAAGTCTGAGTTTATCCAAAAGAGGAGGTGAAGGGGAGTGAGAAATGACTATCTGATAAACCAATGGGCAGCAAATTCTCAGTGAACTTCTGTCAGCAAGAGTTTAATCTTAAAACCAAAAGGCAGCGCAGCAGGCCAGTGTGAGCTCTGATTGAGGACCATGAGTAATCAGAGGACTTGGTTGTTGTTCCTGGTCCTACCATTCTTGTGGTGCGTGATTTAAGCATATTACTTGACCTTTTCAGGATCCCAATTCCCCCTCTTGCTTTTGTTTGGCAGGAATACTCCAGGCCAACTCATCAGGGCAATCACTCTCTCCACTAGAGGTGTTTGCAGTGGGACCTGGCACAGCTGAGAGCTCTCCTGAGGCCACAGGGTCACCAAGAGCCCCAGCAGGACACGGCAACAGTGGCAGCACTGCCTATGGCAGCAAAGGGGCTTTGTGCATTAAAGGGTTTTATTTAAGTAGGAAGATGACAATAACTCTAAGATAAACTTTGCCATTTTTTTTTGGAACTATATTTTTGGTACTGCTAATTACTATCCAGTACAATAAGGTTTTAATTTATTACTAAAACTAAAATTCTGTACTGATGGTAAATATACCTTTAAAAACAGAGTTCATATGTAATGCATCTCTTTTTACAGACTTGAATTAACATTGATAAGAAATACAGAAACAACATTTCTGGGAGAGAAAACATATACAGCAGACAAAGAGTTACAGAGAAAAAAAAATCAGCCGCATATTTAGTTCCCAAATACTGAATTTATGCATCAGGGCAGTAATTTGGCTATCTCTGCAAGGTACAAAGCCATGGTAAAGGCCTGAATCATGGTGAGCTTGCCTAACTACTCATGACTGTAGTAAGTAACTGATGTAATAGGTCACTGGGAATAGAACATGGAATATCTCTGAATGAAACTACACCAAGGAGAATTAGCAAATTCACTCTGCCTGCCAGGATGTTTTATTCTCTCCAACAAAAGATTCAGCTTCCTTACATAGACTTGAACAGACCACCTTTCATTTGAGCAGACTGTTTATTATAAGGAATGCTGTGAAATCAAAATTAAGGAATTATTAGAGTAGACATCAGACTCAGAAATATGAAAAATCAAACCAGAAAGTAAACCAACAAAGAGAGCACCCTTATGTACTTTTCCACACATATTTCCAATCTCTTTTGAAATATTTTTTAAGGAAGTATATTTTTCTGTGATCTGCTCTGTACATGTTTCAATATATGTTAATATTTCAGCTTTATTTTGCTTTCTTTATACAGATTGGGTTTTTTTCCCTCAACTTTCTACTGACATATTGACAATAAAATGAAAATTTCTGTTTAATCCAAAAATGTGAAAAGACTGAGATTTTCTAATTAGTGAAAAAATACAAGACAAAAACTCCCATCTGTTAACGGTGCTCTGTAGCTTGAAGTTAATTAGGTTTGCTGGGAGAGTGCCTGGCAATATGACCAATTAAAACACATGCAACTTTTCCAATTCAATATCACCAGTCAAAAAAATAGCAGTACTTTCTATCAAAATGTGCCATTTTCTACAGCTAAGTGGATGGCATTAGATGTCTGTGAATGCACATTTGGGGGGGCTTTTCTGCTCTCCAGTCTAAAAGGTTCTTCTTCCTCCTGATTACCCAGGAGTCACCCAATTCAGGTCCAATTCATTATTTGTGCACTGTTAGGAGAATAACTCTCACAGATTTCCAGGGGATGTGTGAGTGGCTGAGCAGAAGTGCTCTGTTGGTGACCGTCACCCACCAACTCCCGCGGATGTCAGCCCTCTCCTCGCCAAGCCCCTCACTGTCCCACTGCAGCTGAGGGCTGCTGATAAGCCTACTGGAATGTTGATTTAGAGAAACCAGTGATGAGCTGTCCATCACATCCTGCAGAAATGAAAACCAACCGGCTCAGCTGCAGAACTGCACAAAAAGGCTGAAGACAGGATGGGGCAGGGTCCCCCTGTCACACACTGCACAGCACCCGAGCACTGCTCGTCCTTGTGGCTGATCATTCACAGCCCCGTGCCCATGGATCAGCCCAAAAAAGCCTCTGGTACTGTGTCAGACCCTGAAAGGCAGCATGTGGTCAT
This sequence comes from Prinia subflava, assembly GCF_021018805.1. Taxonomy (NCBI): domain Eukaryota; kingdom Metazoa; phylum Chordata; class Aves; order Passeriformes; family Cisticolidae; genus Prinia; species Prinia subflava. The sequence continues at coordinate 22,491,732 of NC_086255.1, forward strand.
TCACTTTTTATGTTTCTGTGTTACTACACTTCAGTTGTGACTAAAGAGAGTTTATGTCCACATGAAGAACTGGAACCAGGTAGCTTCAGCTGGAACATTTTGTTCTAACAACACTTGGGCTGACCTCTGGCTGAACAGAGTGACCAAGGTGAGATGAAGCAAGCAGACACTCCTGCACTTTTTGGTATAGTGCCTACACAAAAAAAAAAATCTCCACCTGTGCATGGAACATCTCAGAAAACACAAAAGTGCACTAATTTCTGGAAAGAATAAAAGACAAGATATTATCCCAAAATCACAATCAAATTCTTTATAATTAATTTATAAAATAATCTAACGGCATGATGGTGCAACATCTGGAAAATTAATCAGCTGAAATCAAATAAATATATTTACCAATAAAATGTAATGTAGTCATTTGCCAACCCACCCCTATATCTGGAATACCACAATACAGAACTGAAAAACCAATAAACTATTAAAAAAAAGACTGGAAAATGTTGTCCTTTTAGATTAAACAATTGTTTATTTCTTAATTAGTATCTGTTAAAAAAATATTACTAAAAAAAATAAACACAAAACCAAACAAAAGCACAAAATGCAATCTCACAGTTCTTGTCCTTACTTCAATATACTGTGCTCCTCATCAGTTACCATTCACAGTTTGGTAACTGACAACAAAATAGGAGAACATCCAAGAAACTGTCAAAGAAAGACAGAAAACAAAGAACAGTGGTAAAAATACCAGAAAATAATATTACAGTAGGGTAAAAAAAATGCTGCATGTTTAAAATGCTAAAATCAGAAAGATATTTCTTAAGTAAAGGGTGTGAGGTAAGGAAACCACTCATGTTCTCAAGAAAAAAACGCAGTCGAAAATTTGGACCCTCTGAGAATTTATGCCTCTTCTTCCAATTCACAGTGCTTTTGTACAATATTATACACATTAACAGTACTGTTAAAGGGAGCTCAGGCTTTACTGCCATGTCATAAGAAATTACTAAAAGGAAGTATATTTCTTGTGAATGAATCACTTTATGGATTACATTTAATAAAATTATTTACCTTATACGTTCAAATTAATACTAGATTGTATGGCAGACAAAAGGAATCCTCACATTCCTCAGTTATTTTGACATTAGTCTGACATGTAACCTACACAACAGACAGTCATACCAATAAATGTTCAAAGAAGAATTCAAGAAAGAGGTTGCTCCCTCTTGCTAGGGTTTTATAATGGAATAAACTGGCAAAGTTTCAGAATTTCTGTTACTCAGGTTTCTTGCTATTCCTAAATTTTCAAGTAGCAGAACTCCACAAACACAGAAACAAATACCTCTCATTTGAACTGTTTAGGTTCTTAGTCACAAAACTCACACATATAGCAAAGGTAGATACAGCTGAGGACATACTTGAAAATTTCGAAGTCCTTAGCTTGAGTAAAGTCCAGTAAAATTTCATTCAAGAAAAAGACTGAATCAAGAATGCTGAAATCATTCAGCACACGACACAGCATTTGAATGCTTGTCAAAGAATGTACTTAAAACATTATGAAAACAAGACATAGAAGGGAAGACTCACTGCTAAAGGCATGTGTCAGGCTGCAAGAAGAGTTTGCTGCTACAGTACTAACATTATAGCTCTCATCTTCCATGCACCATTACCTAATTTTTCTTTTTTCTTAAATCATTTGTAATATAATATAATAAATATAACTTAGCACTCCTATTTCCAGACCAAACATAGAGAGTATAGCAATTTCTGATATGTGTAAATACATTGGTCAACTTGTACTGTAAGTCTAGAAAACTCTGTAACCGTTTCATGGACTTCTAAAGACAGGTAACCATCAACATGATGCTTTTAATTGGACCACTAAACCTTTGGACATTCACGTGAGAATTTGCATGTTGTCTGCTCAGTGATTTAGCAGAGTTTAATGTCAACTACATGAAAAGCTTTCTGTAACAATTAACAGAGATATCAAACATAGAACTGTCAACGGGCAAAATGAACAAAGAAAATACTTTACGTAGGAACTTGGCGACAGAGCTAAAGAGCACAGTATTTTTGAAAGTCACCTTTTTAAAGCATCTTTCTCCTCCTTTTTCTCTGCCATTGTTTGTCCTCCAGTCATTTTGCCAAAATTGATAGCTTTGACTGATGGCCACAGGAAAATCTCTCTTTGAGGCCAATCTGCTTTGAAGATGGAAAAATTGACTTCTTTATCACTAGCAATAAATCTAAACTTACTTATTCATCCAGCTATACATGAGAATTTGTGAATACAAAAGACTGCCTTTAATTACTGCACAAAAGAAAACAATAGCAAGGCTGAGCATTGTAAATTGTAGCACTCACTAAATTTTAATCATTTTAGTCATTCAGTGTTAGGACATCTGATAGCTCTAAACAAAGGCATTAACCTGAATAGTTTTACAGAGGCTATGTCAAAACACAATTCTTATCAGACCTCTCAATTTCCCGTAGCAACAAAAATATAGACAATATGAGCTCTTTTGGTTTTTAGATTAATTTGAACTGAAAAGCCTGCCAATTAATTATTTGACACAGTCATTGATCACGAGATGTGAGTTCTCTGCATAATTAGAAAATAAAATTTAACAATTTTATTGGAGCAGTTAAACCTAAAGTAGACTGTTCAGAGTCGTGGTGATCTTAGTTTATGGGTAAGCATTCACCCCCAGTACGACAGCCATTGTCAATGGGCTTTGGAAGTACATGGAACAAATGTTCATACAGTTGGGTTTTGCAACTTGAAAAAATTTTTTTTCCTCTTATCTTAGGTAAAATCTGCATAAGTATAATTATATGCTACTATAGGTTAAATTCTGATTCACAGTTTGGTGCAAGACTGCACCAATATGCAGACTTTGATATTTCAGAGAAAGGCAAGGAAGCCTTTGATGCCATCAGTTACAGGCACTGGTGACTTCCACACTGTAACTGTGAAGGTGATGGCAGGCTATGAATATTGTTTATCTGGAATTATGATTCACCATTATGTACCAAATGATAGGAAATTCACATAAGGTACGAAATTAAATCAGTCTTTTGTAACTATCACTAAAGATCAAAAAAAACAAATGATGCAGCAAGTAAATGTGAAAGCTATTTTTACCAACAAACCTTTTCTTGCAGTGAATCTTTTTTCTCAGTGGTAGGATGGAAAGACCAGTTTCTTTGTTAGGTTGCAAAGACTGATTTATTCAGCCAACCTGCTCTCTGCAGAGGAGCTTTCCTGCTTTGCTATGTACTTATAATTCTAAAACTGAAAGCTTTATTGTGAGCCTTTTTCTATGTGCTTTGGAGATAAAATAATGTAATTGCCTGGCCAAAGGCTTGCAGAACAACTTCAAATATAACTCCAACAGCCTTGTATAGTACCCTTACTTCTAAAAAAATACAGCAGTGATCACTAAATATAGCCTATATAGCCAACTGTTACCTCAGCAGACCTTTTCTCTTCCTAGTGACAACACTATCAGGTCTTTAACTTTCATACTCTGCTGTCATAGCTTTTGTTATTCTTTTTATATGACATGAAGAGTTTAATTAAAAAAAAAATAATAAAAAAAAAACCCACAACATAAAAAAAACCCAAACAATCTTCTCAAAATTTTCCTTTCCTCTGGGTCTGAAGTCTTTGCATCTTTATCTGGATTTGCCAGCCTATTATTTTTTTCATCATTCATTCTCATCATCTCCTTAATTTTCATACAGACACCATCTTGAGGGCAGAGACCTAGGAAAGTGCCTGCCTTCCCATCTGCTTTATAGGATGCTTATAAAGGTCTAAGAATGGAAGACCACTGAGTTTCATTATAGTGTGGTCTTACTCACAGGCATTAAAGAGGGTGGAGAACAAGGAACATCCAACTTCAGCATATATTCCATCCCATAAATACCAATTAGTACATATTTTTTCCCCTTTCCTGCATGCTTGCTTCAGCCTGTAGTCTCTTTCTATGGCAGTTCTGAAAACCACCAAAAAAACAAAACTGGAAAACCTACCAGGTAATTACATACCTGTCATGGTGAAAGATGTTTATAAGAGGTATTACCACGACTCCATGTGTTTATGTTAATATGCAGTTTTAGTTCACATTTCTACAGTATTACAGAACGGGCAGAATTTGAAAGTACATAATGGGTTTGAAGGTTGGGTTTAAGCATCCATAGGAGATTCAGTCCTATGTTGCTTTATTCAATAAACATTTTATTTTAAAATAGGTTACCTTTCTAGAATCTATTCTCAAACAGAAGGTTTGAATACCAGATGTCAATGAAATTACCTTTCTAACACATCTTTATCTGTAACAAGAGTTTAAGTCTTAAGCTTCGGACAAGAAGTTTCTCTCTCCCAGCTGTAGGCACAGACTTCACTGTGCTACAACCAACAAGCTCACTTCCCTAATGCTCAGCCTCCCCTAAAGACACTGTTCTCGTCTAGTAAAGGAAAAGTTGGCAGATAAAAGAGAAAGACCATCAGGGTGAGCGAGTGGTCAATTTTGGTTTTCTATCAAACCAAAATCTCATCTACCTCTGGGTTTTGCCAATGACCTTCCCCCCTCCTCTGAACCTGTTCACTGCACTTACCGCCCCATGTGCAGGACCAAAACATGTGAAAAAACAAGAAAATTATTAAAAGTAGTCCAATGACACTTAAAAAATGGCAATAACACTTGAAAAGTGTTTATACCAAATCTTCAAATGAGAAACATTTATTCTGCAGTGATGACACAGCACAACAACGAACACCATCAAGTCCCAATACTAACAAATAATTTGTTTTCTCAACAGCTTGGCTGACATGCTTCCTTTCTGACACTCAGGCAGAGCTGGAAAACAGAGCTTTCAGAAGTCATATTTTCAAACACTAAGTTAAAATTCCTTTTGCTGATTGCCTAAAACCTCAGAATGCCTCTCTGATCAATCTTCTGACAAAGACCAATGTGGAAGTGTGCCAAGGCAGACTGTTGACTCAGAAAGGAAGGCCAAGTACTGATTCATCAACATGATGCCAGCAGCACTGATGCATTCCTTGGAGATAACCTGCTGAAGCAGTTTTTCAATCCATAGTTTGGTTTCTTATCATGGTTACAGGTATAGTAGACACCAGGAGGACTAAGCACACATCCATACATGCTTAAAGACCAGAGGTTAAAGCTGCAGGTGTCTCCTGACTATAAGAACTAGAGTAGGATGTCACTAGTGACAAGGCCATGCTGCAGGGCTACTCCACGACATAAAACACGGGCATGAGGAAAGGCTGCTGTGGATGAGCAGAGACACTGTTAGAACAGAGTTTGCACACACACACACTGCCACAGACAGAGGAGGTATAAGCTGCACAGTCACCAAACACAACTGTCTTATTTTTATACCAGTTCTTGAATGAATTAGAAGCAAATGACCCCCATACTGAATAAATAGAGCACCTGTTTGCATTTTGTTAACTCTGACCACTTTACATAATTTTCCAGAACAAAGAAATGAAGAATGTCTTAATACATATGCTTGTATATGACAGCTAAATCAACTTGTTCTTGTGGAAATTTTCAGACAAAACAGCTGTGTTTATGTTTGTTACCACAGGATTTTAAGAAAAAAGTCAATTAATTAAACAATACATCAGTGGAAACTTACACAGCTAACAGTTTCATAAAACATAAGAATTCCATCCTTTTCAGAACAGCCAATGGTCTGTAGAGACATGACTTTTTTTAAAACTTTTATCTGTTTAAAATCAGATTCTGCTGTTAAATCTCAGCTTTGAACATGAGAACCTTCACTGTTACGGCCCTAACTCCTCTCACTTGAGATGTTCTATTTTGTGCAAATAATTGAGCATCCTTGGAAAGGGGAACAAGCCATATCTCCCACAACCAAATTAAGTCATAGAGTCTGCTCCTGTCTCCTTTTAAGTTAGAATGGTTGTTTCAAAGAAATATGGTTTGAGATTCCAGTTTCTTACTTTTTAAGTCTTTAGAGTTTTTCTTACATCGGACTATCTAACAGTTTGATTTGCTTTTCTGTCTTTTTTTTTTTTTTTTTTAGTTGCCAGCTCTGTTCATTTAACTGTTTTTGGAAATGAGTCCTATTAATGTTTGCCAAAGAAAATATAAGCACTGACGTTGTGCTGAGGCTAGCAAATTATGCAGGACTTCATTTTAACAAAGCAAATTGGAACAAAACTGCCAAAAATCCAACAGTGATCCATTACACATGAAAAGACAGTCAGCTTAAGCCCAGATCCATCTATTATGCAACAAATTGAAGAGTCTAATGCCTTCAGTGTAAAGCTTTGATAAGCAGCTGTCCATTCTAAGCAGATTCATGAAAACTATATTATTTAGCTGGTTACCAGGTTTGAATTTTATGGCTACTTCACAGTGTTATTATATATTTCTTCCAATGAAAAAGATTAATTAAGTAAATCAAATTGTTCCAGCAAAAAAAACCTCTGAGTTTACAGTTTAAAAGGTGACAAACTAAGTAATTCATAGACTAGTATAACACATTCACCACTAAATAACCCTTTTTTTCTGATAATCCAACAGTTTCTGAAAGAAAGAAAGAAAAAGAATAAGGGGGTGTGGGGAGGGGGAAAGGGCAAGAAATGGGGCCTGTTGTGATAGGACAATGGGTAATGGCTTTAAACTGAAAGAGGGCTGGTTTGGATTAGGTACAAGGAAAAATTTCTCTACTTTGATGGTGATGAGACAAAGGAAAGGTTGCACAGAGAAGTTGTGGGTGCCCTGTCTCTGGAAGCATTCAAGGTTTGAATGGAAGTCTCTTCAAAAACCTGGTCTGATGAAAGCTGTCCCTGACCATGGGAGCAGGGATGGAACTAGATGATCTTCAAAGGATCCAGCATACTGAAGCCATTCTGTGATTCTATGATTATAGAAGTTCATTATTTCCCATTTGTATTAAGATCATGGTAGTTAAAAAAAGTTTTACTGGGAAAAAAGCTTAAATGGACTCAGTTAGCTAAACCTGTCCAAGAGGCAAGATCAAAGCACTGCAACCAAAGGTATAAAACCAGGGGGTTTTAACCATAGTAACTCTAAATAGCAATTATCATCCTAACTTGAAATAGTTTTCATTGGTTTGGGGACGTTTTGGATTCTTCTTTGGGGGCAATGAGTACATCTTTTTATGGAGAAGTGGGAGTACATGCCACACGAGTGGAGCGCATGCTTTTTTCTGGAGAAGTGTGAGTACAATTTACTCCATTTTCTCTATCTGTATCCAGTTAACTACTGAACACCCTGGATTTCTGTCAGCCTCTGGGTGTACAGATAGACTGGGGAATGGCTGGAGAGCAGAGCCATGGAAAAGGACCTGGGGGTCCTGGTCAGTGGCCAGTTGAATGTGAGCCAGCAGTGCCCTGGCAGCCAGGAGGGCCAATCCTGCCCTGGGGGCATCAGGGACAGCATCACAGCCAGGCAAGGGAGGGGACTGTCCTGCTCTGCTCCGGGGCAGCCTCACCTCCAGTGCTGGGGGCAGGTTTGGGCACCAAAACACAGAAAAGACATTGAGCTGTTAGAGTCCAAAGGAGGCCACGAGGATGGTGAAGAGCTTGAGACGAAGCCAAATGAGGAGCAGCTCAGGTCCCTTGGTCTATTCAGTCTGGACAAGAGGAGACTGAGAGGAGACCTCACTGCAGGTACAACTTCCTCAGGAGGGAAGAGGAGGGCAGGCACTGATCTCTGCTCTGTGGTGACAGTGACAGGACCCAAGGGAATGGCCTGAAGCTGAGGCAGGGGAGGCTTAGTTTGGATTTTAGAAAAAGATTCTTCACCCGGAGGTTGTTTGGGCACTGGAACAGCTCCCCAGGGCAGTGGGCACAGCACCAACCTGAGAAAGTTCAAGCAGGTCTTGGACACTGCCCTCAGGGACATGGTGTGACTCTTGGGGCATCCTGTGCAGGGCCAGGAGTCGGACTCAATGATCCTTGTGGGTCCAGGCCAACTCAAGATTCTATCATTCTAATCTAGATTTCTCAATTTCATTATACTGCATAACTTACAGCAAAGGATTTTTTGTAGTATGCAACAAATTGCAATAAAATCCAATACTCACATTTTAAATAGAGTACTTGCTTAACAATTTTCCTTCAATGACCAAAAAAATTAAAGGTGAACCAAATTATTCATAGCTAATTTATGTGTCCTCCAGTAAATTTTACATAGAACTGATGTTCTTTTATTATATCTGGATTTGGTATTAACTTCTTTCTTGAAAATATTATGAATAATTTTATCCAGGAAGTATAAGTTGTATTTTAAAATATGTATGAGCAATTACAATTGTCTCAACAAAGTACCCTAAAATAATCTGCTACAGCTAGTGCTCTTGCAGTAATAGAAAGGCAAACTTGAACAATAAAATTCGCTCTCTAGTGCTACAAGGCCAGACTTTTATGGCTAGTAACAAATTCAATTTAGGCTTTTTAAAAATGGAACAAGATTTTTACATTATTCATCTTCCACTTCAATAATCTTGACACCAAAAAATGACTGACGAAGTTATTATCTCAACACTTTTTAAAATCAAGCATTTAACAGCAATGAATCAGTGATCAAATAGTTCTCATTTTGTCCAGAAGCTTCTAAACTCTGTGGCCAAAAGAATGGTCACTCTGTAGTCTCTTAGTGCACACACAAACTAAAATGAAAAATGTATATTACACAAGTACATTGCTATCCCTTTTCCACAGGAAAAGAGAGAAACTGTCATAACTCTGATGTCAGAGTGCTCTCAGTACATGAATAGCATTTGCTCACATTGACACAGACTGAAAGTATGAGGATTTCACAATCTTAGTTTTGTTTATTCGATATTTGTTCACATGCACAAAATACTGTCTCTAGCAGACTGATGAAAAGCCCATACTTTCATCTTTTTTACAATAGAAAACATTTTAATGGACAAAAGCTCCTGCCTTCAACTCAAGCTTCAGAAGCTGCTTCACTGTGATGCAGAACTCAAAGGATGCTCTGTAATGTTCCTTTCAAGAACACTCTGATGTGGCAGTGGAAACCACAAGAATTAAGGGGATTTTGTGTATTTCCAAGCTCAGACTGTCCATGGCAGTTTAGGATCTCGGATTTGCATGACCAGGTTGTGGCAGGGGGGTTCCAGGGGTGAATTCTGTGAGAAGTTTCCCTGTGCTCAGCACTGCAGTTGCTGAGGCTGAGCCCACCAGTGAGGGTGGGGGCTCTGTGGAAGCTGTGCCTGGGACAAGGCAGGAAACAAAGCACAGACAGACCTAAACAAGAAGGAAAAGAATACACCCAGCATATACATTAACTGCTGTTTAACTCTAAAATCCCCCATCTTAAACGTATCTGTTTATAGCATGCACATTTTCTTCACACTATTTCTTCCCCATCATGCAGACTGACACAGCTGAAAAGTAGGCCATGCAAGTTTTGCATGAATAGTGTACTTCAAATATTGTTCTGGCAAGTTGTTTAAAGAGCCAGGCATTTCTCTGCTAGCCCTTGTGAATGAAGATGTTTTTAATCTGAGACCTATGTTTGAACTTCACATTGAATGACTACAATTAAGCTTGATTGTGTGAAAACTGAACCTGTTTTGAAACATATGAACACTTTTTAAAAATATTAGCTTCATACTTCTTTTGAATTCTGCTCATTGTATGTGTGACTAAAATTCACTTCAAGTCCTACTTCAAGTCATGAAGTTAAGAGAACCTGGATTATCTTTTTTCCTGCACCAAATCAAATTCAATTTGAACCAACAACTGACACAGCCATCTTCATTATCCTATTTTTCAACAGGATGACAACTTAATGATCAACAGTATCACAGCTAATATGCATTAGTCAGCTTTTAACGTCACTGCAATAAAGTTGCATAAGCCATGAATTTAAGAGCTCCTTTACTTGCAATTTCATGGACTGTAGTTTATAATACATCCACATGTTTGAGTTTTTTTCACCATACAGGAGCAACTTGCCACTTGTAACCAATCAATCAAAATTAAACTTCTTAATCACATTGCTTCTTTTTTTCAGCTAAATTATATTGCATATAACATATTATATTATGTTTTCACTGATTATTGTATGGGTTTATTGAGTTTTGTGCGATTTCTTGAATTTATAATTTGGCAAGGCCTGTAAAACTGAATAATATGACTAATAAAAATCAAACAGATACAGAAAATGTTTTAAATTTGAATGCTAAATATGATGGAAATCAGTGTCAAAATAAGACACTTGCTCAGAAAGCTTAACAGATTAAGTTCTGGTTCACTGGGCTTAACTGGTATACCTAGAGATCAAAAAATTACATTTAACATTTGTAACACTTGAAAAATGAATGAAAAATATTTCCATTTGTATGCTATTTTTTTCCATTTAGGAATAAAGATAGCTTATTGGCATCATTCAGTTCTGGAAGCTTTTTTAAACCTCAGTTAAAGGTAAATTTGACAGCAGGAAAGTATTGTCCCTTTCAATTCATCAACTTGATAAACTGTTCCATCCAGTAATTTTTTCTTTTAAAACCTACATTTGGCACAACCAAAGTTATGTAAACCTGTATGTATCTTTCTGTATTACCTGGAATAAAAAGAAAATCAAAGTGTTATTTCAGCCACTTCAAAAATACATATGCAATTTTCTTTTTATTTCAGAAATTTTTGTATTCTAATAGATAAATGATACTTGATGCATAAGAAAATTATTTATTGCTTTGTGTGAAATAAAATAGTATCAAATACAACTTTAATTGTACCAACCTGTCAGACATCACAAAAATAACCTGCCTGTCATCTGTTTCCATCAGTCTCATTATTCTTCTACAGTCTCTACTTTGTTTCAAGGTAAAACTGATTATTACTGCTAAAGTATTATCCATCTAGAAATACATTGTCTTCTCAAGGTAGGTGATTTACTTGATGATTTACTTGATGATTTACTAACTCACAACAACTAACTTCCTTGGTGAGTTTCCAATTTGCAAAGGCACTCATTAAAATTCACATGTTGAAGGGTTTAGTGCTTTGTTCTCCTCACAAACACTGGAAAGTGGGGGAAGAAAAATAAACAAACCTTCCAAAGCATCTTGTGAATGAGTAACAAAACAGAAAGTACATTATGAGGCTTTCCTCATTGTTCTTAGCTCCAATATGGTGTCACAGCATAACAAGGTAATTAATGAATAATAAGTAGCATCAGTAGCAAAAGGATCACTTTGCATCATGTAGACAAAACTGTCTTACTTCTGCCTTAGTTTATGCCTTTTAATCTACTCTTCATAGTTGCTACAGGGGCAAAAAGAAACTAATTTTGTTTGATTTCATGATATTTGGAGTGACACTGAAGTCACAAATCCTCTGACAGATCTAACTTGAATTTATACTCAACCGCCAACTTTATTCTAGTGTAATATCGCTGTCAAGCAGTATCTAACTTTACCATACACTTTCAAATACCTTCCAAAATGTTATCAAACTTTAAAAAAGCAAAGACATTTACAGAAATTTACCCCATACCAACATAATTAACGTTTAGCAGCTCTTTTTGTCCTGCTAAATTACATTTCACGAACTGGAAAGAAGGGGCAGCCTATCCTGTATTGTCTCCTCTGTTAGTACATTTGTCATCATCTGCTGTTCTCCTTTCTTTCATTGCCTTACATTCACACACAACTGTTCCACATGCATTTTCTTCTTCTTGCAGGACGTTATTTAGACTTTGAGGTAACGAGGTTTTGTGCTCCATGTGTGTAGATCACTCTAACCAGGTCTGCCTGTGCCGGTGTGGGCATTCCCAGCTGGCTCCCGCTGCCTCCCCAGCCTGGAACTGGCCATGGCTGCTCGCTGGCAGATGTGCCTGCCCTGCCCCTGAGCTCTGTGCAGGCTGGCTGAACACGCAGCAGAGATATTGCATGAGGCTTGGCATCACACAGCTATTCTAAACAGTGGGGGATAATTTTATTGAACATACTCAAGATGACAAATTTTACCTGAAAAGAAAGGAGAATATGTTTCCATTAACTAAAAATGCTAAAGCAGGCTGTGAGCTCTGACATGTTTCGCTAGGTATTAAAGTCCAGACTAGTTTAAGACTTACAAGACATAACTGTATTTTGATATTTAACCCATCTGTTCGCTATGCTCTCTACTGCTTCTAAGATGGCTATACACATTCATACAAGCTCTCAGTTCTCACAAAACCCTGGGGGAAGATAATCACTAATAAAACCTGGCACATGGTATGTGCTAATATTCAGCTGTACCCAGCAGAATAGCTCTAAAAAAAAAATCCCTCCAAATAATTTTATTTTTAGAAAATAAATAATTTCTTAAAATAACTTCAGCTAGGTATCAACCAAACTTTTTCTTCCAGTTTCAGTAAACATCCTGCTCTGGAAGATTTTAATCTCTACTGTCTCTAGATTGACAGCAAAGTGCCACTTGAATTTTTAAATATAACACTGGCAAGCAAACATGGTGATAGATACAGAATGCAGTACAGAATGTAGTCTTGTACAAATAAAGATCTACGTAGGACACATCATTTTCAGGATATGTCAATAAACCAGATGCTATCCAAGGCCATATCCAAGCCAGTTTCATACAGAGAAGATTCATGAAGCTATATGAAGATCAGCAGCTCTATGGCAACATCATACAAAACATACAAACCTCCCAAGAAACCAGATATATCATCAGGTATCTAATGTATAGTAAGCTCCATCTGCCCTTTCTTTATTTCCAGAAGTACCTCATTTCATTTTCATAGAACTAGGTCTGATACCCCAATACTACCAATTATACTTTAAAGAACAGAGCTGATTCATTCTGCCTTGAAAACAACATCTGTGCTGTGTTAATGAACGTGTACCAGAGATGTACGAGTAGCACTCTGTTGGTGTTTTCCAAACTGAGTAATGCCAACGTGGGGGTTCACTGGGTAAACTAAAGGCAACAAGCATTACTCAGCTGCTGAGGTCTGTCACCCTTCTCACAAAATACTACTTTACATATAAAATTTCCCTTTGGAACAGAACTATTTGGAAGATAGAGTATGACATTTGAATGAGGATAGGTGTGCATGTTGCTTTTTTCAATGCAAACATGCACAAAGTTCACACAAACCTCTACTCAGCCTACCTGAATATCCTAGATGGATGTTAACTGCAAAGTTGTACAGTTTTGTCACCCGAAACATATTAAAGAAATGAATAGTTATAACAATATAGTTGTGATACTGAGAAATAAAATTATTTTAGAAAAATTATGATGCTACAGTATTTAAGATTAGCATGCCCTGATACACATCCATACTTCTAAGTACTATATCATGAACACGTCTTCCAGATCCCAGTTCCAGTCACACACTTGTCTTTAGAATTTCTCTGTATTGCAGGCATTTTTTCATCTGGGAATGGAAACTCACTAACTTATCTGCAGGGCTCCTTGATTGACATTACCTTGACTCCAATTTCAGTCTGGTTTGGTAATTCTTTTTACTGCTTTTAGAAGGAGGTGTGGACATTCTGATTCAATGAGGTGCAATGACTTCCAGAGCAGCAAGAGAAAAATTTTCATTCTAGAAATGATAATACATTCGGTGGCATTCAGTTTGTGTGAGTCCCACCTTCCTTTGTTATTTCCCCATTTTTAATCTCACCAGTTTAAAAAAATTTTCTGGTGATTAAAGCATTCATATCAATGGCATGCCATGAAAACTTACTATTTGATATTTCTATTCAGTTAGATTTCAAAAAAATCAATTTTTAGAAAACTTGTATTGTAAAAACATGTCATAGTGCAAAGAAGGATATACTCAGTCACATCAAACTGATTAAGAAATTATCTAATGAGATCAACAAACGGATTTACAGCCTTTCATATACAACAAAGTTTGATAGTACACAAGGGATAAGACTTGTTCAACACAATATTCTTAATGAATACACACCCCTCATCTTTTCTGCTTACACCAGAAATATTAATTTTTCCTTTGCTAAAGCTTTTGAGAGGGGTAAATATGAGGATGAGGATTGTCTCTCTTGAGAAGCCTTTCTCTTGTACATCCAGAGAAGTGGACAATCACATATCCTAAGTTTGGTTGCTCAGTTTCCAGGCACTTCAGTGAATTTCAATTATGGGTCATAGAAAAGAACAAGAAAACAAGCTTCAAATATACTGAAAATACTACACATTTTAAATATATTTTCAAATATGTAAAGTTTATATGTACCTGCATTTCAAGAAAAATTAATTTTTGCAGACTATTACAGAATGGTGAAACCAATTTGAATTTCTAAGCCTTTGTTCCTCACCTTTATTGCGCTATTTTTGGTTGAGGTTCTGCTAATTAAAAACTTGCTTTCTTTAAATAAAGTGAAGCTTGTGTTTTTATTCCTATTTTAGAGGGGTGGCAGAGTCCTTGTAGAAGTTTTTAAAGTGTAGCCCTATGAACAATACGATGTTGATTCTGTGTTCACTTTAATTGGCATCTCTTTCCTTCTTTGTTCATTGTACAAATTCTCCTGTGTCTTTCTTTTTCCACTCACCCTGCTCTGGTTTTGACTGTTATTTTTTTTCCTCTGCTTCCAACCCACACTTCATCTCCTGCCAAGGGAATTTTAAGCCATTAATCGCTGTCAGATTTCCATACTCACAACATTTAACCAAATTCAACAACCCATTCATCCATATTACAAAAAATAAACGAAGGAAAAAAATAGAACTACTTGAGAATAATGGAGAGTGCTAGCTTTCTAGAGTTTGATAATTTTGCTTAGTACATAAATATACTGAAGGGATAAACATGCATTAATCAGGATTGAAATTGCCATCTAATCACAACTTTTTTTTTTTTCCTCTAGCTCGTTAGACATTTGCATTAATAGAATCAGAATGCATACAAGAAGGATGACACAGGGGTGATCATCACTTACTGCATTATGCTTCAAACACTAAAATATTGTTTGAAATGCAGAATTTCACCGGAAAACTGAATATCATCCTAATATGTCCATTGCCAGGAAAAAGATTTCCATAAGAGGTCAGTGCAACACTGGAACAGCTCTCCTGCAGACATGATGGAATCTCTGCTCTTGAAGGCTTTCAAGACTCAGTCAAATAAAACCAGAGCTGACTTCACCTCATCTCTTTGGTAGTTTACCCCTGCAAGGATTCATTCTGCAAAAGCTTTACAAAGTTCTCTCAGCTGTGTATTAAAATAATCTGTTGTGGAGTCCCTAAGTGAAGGGGAATGAGCAGCCCACAGTCACAAAATCATAGAATTTGCTGAGTTTGAAGGGATCCATCAGGATCACCAAGTCCAACTCCTGGCCCTGCACAGGACACCCCAAAAATCACACCATGTGCCTGACAGCATTATCCAAGGTAACCTGAGTAAATAAAGTTCATCAGCACTATGACATTGCTGAATTTTACAAAATTCTCAAAGAAAAAGATATGATAAACCGAATTGCATAGTCAGGTAAAAGCAGAACACTCTTAAATATGATAATGAGAAAAAAAAAGGTAAAAAATAAAAATAGAGTAACAACTTTGAAAAAATAAACCGAGCCAGGATACATTGAACATAAATTTGAAATTCAAGACCAAGAAAATGATCAGTAAGATGAAGCAGAAACTGAGATGACCAAAAAATAAAAAAAGAACAAGTTCAGATAAACTATGAAATTAAATAAGGTTATAACAGCTGAAAATTAAGATTTTGGAATTTTTTTTGAAGTATTTTATTACATCCCTTTCAAGGTCATAGTAATGTGGGCAGTTTATGTTCAAAGTGCAAGATGTTTCTTCTCATAGAAATGCTCCCTTAAAATCAATGGGTTTGGCAGTTAAAAATGATCACGAATATATATGGGGTTTTGTTTTTTGTTTGGGGTTTTGTTGTTGTTTTGGGGGGTTTTTTGTTTGTTTTGGGGTTTTTTTGTTTGGTTTGTTTTTTGTTTGTTTTTTGTTTGGTTTTTTTTTTTTTTTTTAAACAGCCTTTTCAGCTGGAAGCCCTAAGATCATGGTTAAATTTCTTATAAATAAATCTGGACCAAAATCAACTGAGATAAAGCAAGACCCTAAGGAGTTACAGTTCAAGCATTACCTGCAGAGGATTACAGTAGACAGGCAGTCATGTTTCACACCAAACTATGACCTTTGTCCAACACAAATGTCACATTCCTTTAAGAAAGGTGTCAGCACAAGGAAAAAGGCACTCTCACCAGTTTTTCTCCAAAGCATATGCACTGGCATATTTGATTTCCTTCAGTAAGTGTCACATATAGCAGGGACCTGTGTAATGAGACTTTGCAATGCTCCATTCCACTGAATGGAAAGCTAGACTGACACTAGGACTGCACTGCCCCTTTAATGCATTTGTAACTTCTGACACTACTAATGAAGCCTAATTACACTTGTTAGTCCTATTCAACACTTCCTTTTCAAATTATTAACTGCAGCAGGCCTCGTGCTTTAGTGCAGCATGAAATGAAGCCCACACAAAAGAAAACAATCACCTTCTCTCCAGACTAATAGATTTTTTGCTCATCTTCTAGCTTTGCTTTTTATTAAGAGGTTGGAGGATGGGATCTAAAGAAATAATAAAACAGATTTAAATATAAAAATGTTTATCTAAATTTAATAGTTTCGCCACCTCTTTGTTGTCTATTGTATGCTGGTATATGGAATTGGGAAAAAAAGACATTTTGCCATGGATTAACTGCATGATTTTAGAGCATCAGTCTTCTGCTGGAAACACATAGAAGAGAAGCAGCACAGTCACTTTGTTTCTAAACAAGTTTATTTACCATGAAAAAGTGCAGGAAAATAAACCCTTGGATGGCTAGTAAGTTAAATAGGGCACAGTAATAAATAAAATACAATGCAAAGTACTGGGAAGACATGGAAGAAGAGACAAAAATGATGTGAAGTCACCAGACTTCAGCCAGGTTACAGATCTCCAACTGTATTACAGAAAGAAAAGCTACTACCACTACAAAATCACTTGGATGATTTTTTTTTTTTTTTTTAATAAGCTGTTGAGAACTTGTAAATTTCAATAGAGACTAAAACTTTTTTCCTTTGCAGGCTATTCTGCTTTGTATTAATGAGGCCATAGCACTGAAAATACTTGCAAATTTATCAAGCACAACCAGGGCTTGAGCACTCCATGGTTTTCTAGTACCATAATTTGTTTCTGAACGAGGGTCCAAAATCTGAACATTGATTTGTTTAACTATCATTGCATCTACTCTGGAAAGATTATTTAGTGTAGTATCATCTACCTTAACACTGCAGACAAAATGAAGGAACAGCTTAGAGAAATACAAGCTGCCAGAACTAACTTGAAGCTTCTAAATACTTTTATTCCACAAATACAGCATTCTGTATGTGTTTGTTGTTTTGTTTTTTTTTTTTTAATAAAGAGTCAGAAATGCATATTATGCTGAAGCCAAGTCCACCAACATTTTGTTGGCTGTTTCTTCTCTCTGTTTCATCCTACAAAAACTTTGCAATAATTAGTTCATACTTCTGGTATTAGCCCTTACAGGTCAGTGGGAGATTACCAAGGAGACAGAAATGACAACAGGAGCTGAAACAATCATCTAAAACAATAAATTTACGTATTTATGGAATGATGTGGTCACTCAAGCACCAAGAAAGTGAAGTAATAGAATGTGACTGTCAATTCCCTCCTCTTCCTCTACATTCTAAGTGGAGATCAAGAACACCACTGCCAGAACTGAAGAACAGCAGAATGAGCAGAGCTGAGAGTCTGTGAAAGTCCAGTCTGAAACTATTTACCTGTATGCATTTCTGTTATACTGATTATAAGTGCACGTACTTATACATACACTATGGAGAAAGACACTATATCACAGCCAAATAAGCTGAAATAAAGGGAGATATTAGGGGTCACCAAGCAAACTCACCTTGTGCAATATCAGAGTATTTGTATATTATAACATCATAGAAAATATTTGACATGTTAACAATTTCATAAAGCTAAAAAGGAAAATGTATAATCATTCAATAGCCTTTTCCTGACTTCAGTTCTGTCCAGCTGCAAACACCTTTACAGGAAACACTTTATAGGCTTGTTAAAGCTTTTACTGCAATGCCATGGTCATGGTAAATCAGCCAACTAAATGGGTGTACACATGCAAAACCCAAAGCTGGCATAAGCACCAGCATTTTCACTAACACCAGTTCTACTCTGCCTACCTTCACTATCATACTTCGGGCTGGAGAGTCCAAAGCTTTAGGAATCTTCCATAATTAAGTGCTGCAGCAACATTTTGATACGTTACCAGGATATTCTACCATTAAATAGCAAGCAGTGTCTCGAGTACCCATTTATCTTCTTGCAGCTCCAGGGACACCACAGTAAACGTGCTCCAAGCAAGACTGTGCTCCAGACATTACACATGTGCATCAACATCAATGGCATTTTTTGTTTCTGGCTTTGTCAGGTGGACTTCCCAACAAGATTTCTGCAGATTGCCTGAGTTTAGAACATTACTAGAGAAGAATTGTTAAAATTATTATTATCAGTAGTATATTATCATTAACATAATGCATATATTTCTGTAACAATATTAAGATGATATAAAACTAATATTTTGCTTAATACAGTAAAGGTTCAAGTTTAAAAAAATCACAATCAGATTTGCAGAATGTTTGAAAAGCAGCTGGGTGTGAGAGCTTTCTCAAGCAGTTACCACAAATGGTAGTTAATTCTCAGCCCTGCTTGGGGAACAGGACTTTAGGCAACATGACCACAGTGCCTGAGCAGCTGAATATTACAAACACTTCCTTTATCTCTGCATATTTTTTGTAGACTCAGGCAATCTTAGCCTTCAGAGAAAGAGAAAACTCACACAATTCCTCTCACCAGCATGGTAGCTTTGGAAATAATTAAGTAAAAAGCACCCATCATTATAATTGGCCTGAAAGAAAAAAAAAAAAAAAAAAAAAGAAAGCAATGCCTAATTCTACAATCTGATTCCATTAAAATAATAAAATTAATTTGGGGGTAGGGATGAATGATGTCCTGACTGCTGCGGGCATGGCCCTGCCTGCCACTGTCCCTACAAGGCAGCAGCCCTGTTGCTCCCTGTCACAAGCTAAGGAGGTGTAAAGGGTAAAACAGCAGGTAGAGGTTCTTCACTTAATGGGCACTTAGAGGGGAAAAAAAAAATCAGATGTGCCGCTGATAATCCACAGCCCAGCTCTGAGAGCAAATGGAACAGGCAACTCAAACGAGAAAGCCATACCTACAACTCCCAACTTCACTGATCAGATAAATTGTGGGTATGAAGATATCTGTTACTTTTTATCTCTAAGGCCTCTCATAATAGGGACAAGTTTGACCAGCAGAAAGAATTATGATGCATACGCCTTCAAATTATTGGGGTTTAGGCAGATTTTTGTGACGTAAACTTTCTATGTTCCCAACTCCTAGAATAAGCTTGACTGACTAACACAGAATACCAACAGAACAGAAAAAGCAATTGTACCACAGAGCAGGAAAAACACCAAACAAAAAGAGACCCAAGAAAACTGAGCTGCTGAGAAACTTGACTTATTTCTGCTGGACTTCTAGGAACTTAACAACTCAGGAAGCCAAGTGAAATGTGTGCATACACTAAGCACTATTTGGGAAGCCTTTCCACCAGTGATGCCCTCCTGGATGTTGTACAGGTAAGCACTGGCATTTACACAGAGCACAGTGAACACTTCAGTTTGCCTCCTCAATCTGTTTTGCTCTCTTCTACAAGAGGGTGTATAGAAACAATGGCTACTGTGCAGCCATAAACTGAAGATTTATTAACTGAGACAACCACAGTAAGTCTTTAATGGAGAAAAAAATACACTTTAAAATTTCAACAAAAAATACCTTAATTATATACAGCACAAAGCTATTATTAATTTTCTTCAGAATGTGTTCCTTAGGGCTCAGATATCCTTTTCTCTGTTCTCTTTCTATTTCTTCTTACCTTTGAGCTACTGAAGGTGTATTTCAATCTTTAAAATGTCACAAGTTAGCCTATGAGTTTAATGCATGATCATGTGACAGGGACAGCATTAAAATAAATATTAATTTCACAAATGTGCTGTGTGGCAAATAAAAGTGAGTATTTTCAGATTACCCTTCCCAAATGTAGAAGGCTTATAAGTCAGGCATCAATTATTAAAATACTTTGTTTTAGACCCAAATTCAGTGTTCTTTCTAGTCATCTCCTGGTGTGAATTAGCTAGATACCATGCTTTTAAGCTTAGCCCTGAGGTTACTTCATATATCTTTAATTATCTTTAAATTTCAAGAAGAAAAAACAAGCCAATATTCTTAGACACATGATAAGAGTGTCATATTTGCAACACATTTGTGGCTGACCTTTTCCACGAATATGCATTTATGTAAAGCCTTCTTTAATGAGGCATTCTGAGATGAAAACTATCATTCATATATCCTAAAAGATCAGGTTTGAAAGGTGAGTATAATTCTTTACATTAATGAAAAATAATTTAAGCTTGACATGGAAAGGTCTAAAAATAGGGAGATTATAAAAGGCCAATAAGGATGGATGAACTGACACTTTGAATTTTTGGGGGCAACAGAGGAGATAGAAACAACAGAGCTATTTTAATACCAATTAATAACAAATTGAATATCCTTAATTTTCTTATGAACAGCCAGCATAACCCTTAGGACAACATTTTCCTAATTTTTTCCACAGTAAACTGTTTAAAAGATGTGATGTGCCCTTCATTTTTAAAGGGTACATATTATAACCTTATTTTATTTCAAGACAAAGCTTACAAATTAATTAGCCCAGCTTAACTGTGTAATATGCTTTTTTCATTATATCTATTCACAGAAACACAGAGGACATGGCTTAGAAAATAAAATATATCAAAGCAAAATGCAACTAGCTTGCCAAAGTGTCATGATTTCAACATTAGAAATCACAAGATAGTAAAAAACTATTTCAAGGCAAACACTGTGAACAGATAATTCATTTTGTGTACAGAAAAATAAATGGAATGTGGACAGAACCAATATTTTTTTTTAGTACATCATTTTAGGTACTTGAAAGCTATGCAGTTACTTCATAAGTATCTAGAAGACTTCTAAATTTTCTGTATCTAGGCTGAAAAAATGGATTCATTCATCTAATCTGTTCTGACAGCTGCAATCAGAGACCATAAGCTCTGCAGAACAAGCACCAATTTTTGAGGTATGTTTATACATTGTCATTTGCAAAATGTGCAAAGTGTAAACTATTACTGTATTTTAAACAATAAAAAACAATGGTAGTCAGATTTCACAGTGATGTCAGCCTTTTTTGCCCATAACTTCCCAGCCTCAAAAGGTGTTTGGCCTTCTGGCAAAGTATATTTCACTGCACTGCATACTTGTGATAAAATCCTACTTATTTTCTCCTGTTGCTAACACTTCCTTCCCCCCAGTGAATCTCTTCTCATTACAATCCATTCAGCACTTCTGCTACAACATTTATAAGGTGATTTGTCAACACGGTGACTTGTCTGTATAAAAAACAGATGCAAGGTCCCTGATGCCAGCCTGATTAATGAGAACAAAGTGTAATGAGAATTTCTAGTGCCTAATGTCACAGCAAGAAAGAACAAAAAAACACTGAAGACACTTCTGGTACAGACTACACCATATTAGAACTGTGTGAAATATGGTACTATTTGTCTAAATCTATGAACTAGTAACAGAAAAATAGTTCTAAACCCAAGCTTCAGCAAAATGAAAACAAAGCAAACAAGCATATACTTTGAACTAGCCTACAACAGTGGCAAACATTTTTAACTCTCCACATAGAATTTACACAGATACTCAGGGGGGTTTATTGGCAAAATCTGGCTTTTCTCTCTCAGCAGAAAGAACTGCAGACCAAAAAAAAAATTCACTAGGCATTGGACACAGCTGAATGAGGAAAGCTAACTGGATGTCTTCTACTAGGAGGAAATGTAGGATACAAGAGAGAATGAAGGATGCTAAAATATGCCACGCAATAAGACACTCAGAAGCAAAAATAAATTCACTGTTTCTGTCTTAGTCCCCTTCTGTCAGATTACCAGCCATTACCTTGCATATCACAGTAGTAAAACAAGAGTATTCCTGACCTACATTCTTACACCTGCTGGACGTCACTAAACTCTGAAAATCGACTATTTTTGGAAAGTTGCACTCTGCATATGTAGTCACAAAACTATGCAGAAGAAAAGCAGAAGTAAAGGAAAAATTAGGGTAAAAAGGCAAGTCATTCAGTAGTAGAACATACTGCTAGTTGTACTTTAATACTTAGTAGAAGTCAGTGACAATCTGATAGGAGTAACCTATGCTAAGTGAGCTACTGAACTGTCAAGAGATTGACCTTCAGATTGCTCCTTAAGAAAAGGTTATATTTTTCCTGGAAAATGTAGCATCTGGCTTGCTCACTACTTTGATGAAAACAGGTAATGATCACTAACATGCACTAATTTTACTTGTTCTTGGTTTTTTTTTTTTTCTTTTATCACCTGACTTACTGGCTAAACTCAATGTTCAAGTTATTGGCCTAGTTCAATGCTCTGAACAGAGGGGGTAAAAAAAAAAAAAAAAGGCATTACAAAATCATATACAGACCAAAGATAAATACTGCTGTCTTCTGCTAAGATGGTATACTCCCACTGATTGTGGTCAAAATGTGTTTGATCCTGTTCTCACTGTTAACTAAAATAATCAAAACTTGGACCTTAGGAACCTCATTTGTTAAAGCTAGTAATACATCTATGTTTAAAAAAACCTTTCATGTCTTTAAGGCTCATACTCTTAAGATGTCTCAGGTGACAAATCAGAACAGGTAAATCAGGGTCTTGCTCTCAAATGGTCACTGAAGTGAGCTAGTTACTATTGCTTTATTCCTGTTTTCCTCATCCTTTCCATGGTGTCATGGTATTACAAGGAGCAGTTTACCTGTCCAACAAACATTTCTCTTACAATTAGAGGCAGGTCCTGCATTCCCTCTTTCCTTTAACAATGTTGTCCAAGCATATTCTGCATCCATTAGAACGACAGTCATGTACATACCCTCACCATGTTGTGAGCCACCTCAGCTCTGAAAAGCTGATAATTCCACCACACACTGAGGTCTCACAGCTGTTGGTCAATTAGATGGATGAATCGAGTTTAAAGTAACCTTTCTAAAGAAAAATAAATGCTAATGACCACATTTTTAAGGGGGAACCTAAGAAGAAGAAAACCTAACTTTGCTATTCACAAACAGTAAGTAGAGATATGTATGAAAGGTACTTATGACTAAATCTCCTTTAAGATGAACAAAACAAACAAAAAATTAGATGGGGTCATCATGTCAGTGGCAGAAAAACCAAACAGTTAATCCTGAGTGGCACTGGTAACCTGGAAATTATGCCTGTGCTTTTCAACTATGATGGAAATCTCCACAATGAGTATGCCATCAGTCAGCTGCATTTTTTTTTTTAGTTTTATTACTATTGAATAACACAGATGTGGACTTTTTAGCTTGTCATCTTACTTAAAAAATAAATCTGGATAGCTGCAGAAATCTGTCTTGATATTGTGCCTACCACCACATTCCAATGAGATTCCTCAAGGCAAACAAGAACAGGTTGCCTACTGTGACTCAGGCATCTTTTGAATCATACCTGCTATTAGAAATTGACTTGGATAGCATTATCATATGTTATTTTTTTGTGTTTCTGGAAGTAAAAGCCATTGCTGCTTTGAAATTACAACCCCCTATTGCAAAAAAAAAAAAAAAAGAATTAAAAAAATTAAAAGGTTACACTGTTCCATACATATGGAGATGCACACATACATGGACATATTTTCTTATTTTCATATTTTCTTCTGGACATATTTTGAGAAAAAATAAACGGAAGAAAAATTTTAGGAGAGTAAAAGATAATGGAGAAGGTTTAAACAGTTCCCTCAGAAGGTAATTCTTATAAATTAAACAGCAGCATAACATTCAAATACCCTATCTCTTGCAGTAAACTGAACATCCATTACATGCAAGCTCCATTTAACAGGTTCATGTGCCTGGATTTATTAAAAATGCAGCACTGTTGGGTTACAGTTACTTCAGTCATATAGCTGTTCCCCAGTACAGAGGAACTTGGCATATACACACAGAACTAAGAGTACAGTCTTCAACCAAAATACTTTTAAAAAAGAGGTCTCTTAATGATAAGCATACTATTTTAACATACCTTTTTAAATATATTGCTTGAAGTATTTGGGTTTTTCCTTAATGGTCTAGAAGCAATTTTCATTCATTTTTACAACCAACCCCTGCACGTGTCTATTCAACTTCAGAAGGGAAGAACAAGGTAAAACCCCTAGTGACATACAGAATTCTTCTCTGTCCACATTTATTTGCTATACAACCAGAATTTGCACAACTGAAAGTGATATGGTTGCCAGAATTATACTTTCCTTTTCTATAGTTCTCATCTGTCTTACCATGTTTTCCAAAACAACCTTAGTTCCATGAAATTCTTACTTGCACTAAGAATTCTTTCACCAGTGCAGTCTACGTACCATCTTCTTTTATATCTTCCTGATCTCCCTTGCAAGTTCTGAGGTACAAGTCAGGTAATGTGTTCAAAAGATGGCAAAAACTTGAGAAAGCCTGAAATTACAGCATGAAGTACATTCCCCATAAGCTTTTCCTTGCACCCTGCAATACCTGAATTGGTTAACACGCTGTTAACATTCAAGATTTCAAGATCTCAACTAAGAGCCCAATGAACTCAACAGAAATCTTTCACTCATGTCATTTGGTTTTGGAGCAGGTCCTGAATCAACAGAGGTCATTAAATTGTTCTCCCGTTCCTTGCTTTTTCTCTGTCACTTCAATTTCACCATGATGCCATTCAAGCATTCATGGAAAATAGACTGATTTTTAATATGGTCACATTAACAAGACCTGAGAGCCAACAACAATATTCAAGAGCACAGAAATTAACTTTCCAGTACATTCCAGTTAGTGCCACATCTCTGTTCAATCAGCTAGCACCAATGAGATCATTTTTGGCTCCTTGTTTGCAACTTAGTGTTTGGAAATTAACAGTTTTGAACTCCATTAAGAATTT
Organism: Prinia subflava; assembly: GCF_021018805.1. Taxonomy (NCBI): domain Eukaryota; kingdom Metazoa; phylum Chordata; class Aves; order Passeriformes; family Cisticolidae; genus Prinia; species Prinia subflava. The sequence continues at coordinate 22,516,930 of NC_086255.1, forward strand.
CAAATATAGAACAAGTGAGTTTGAAACATCCCTTACCCACTTCAACTCTCTCTTAAATCCTGGTTTATAACTGTCAAATTTTATAATGCAGTTCTATTAATATGAAAATTATGGCATAGAGGAGAGTGAATTTGATTGAATTTTATTTACTTTCCTCTAAAGGATTTCCTTCTTTTATGCTCTATGTTCTTATCTTTATATTTTCTTTTTGCCTATCACACCCCACTTATCTGGGTGCACAAGAACAAAGTAATAGCAACAGAGCACTTCAGAGAATTTGGGAACATTGAACGCAAACTGCACTCTCACTGACCCTCAGGGAAAAAGGTACCTTTAAAACGTGTTTCATCTGGCAACAGAAATTATATAATGCCTTTAAATGACAGCAGTGACAACATCTAAAAAGTTTCTAAAATCTACTCCACGAAAAAGTAACGCAGTGATCCTGGAAGCCAGAATAAATCACAAGCAATTAAAACTGCGTGTGAGACAGATGATGGACTTGTCTCCATTTCAAACCCTGTAAGCTCAGCATTGTGCCTTTCCAGGCTCTTTACATGATCCAGAAATAAATCCTGCTATATAGGTTAGAGTGAAACATGAGAGTGCACAGAGAACCATGGCTTTGTGGGAAAGAAATGCCCAGGACAGCTTCAGGCTCTAAAAAACTAATAAATCTGGCCTCCTGCAGATGCTGTTCAACTAACTTACCATTTCTGCCCTCAGTACATCTGTCTGATTCAATATATTCCAAGAAATATGTTAGGAAGTTCATTAAATCCACTTATCTAAGCTAGTGCTGAGTGGGAAATATTGCCAGCTAAAAAAGGAATAAGGGGGTGAGGGAGAGCTCCCTGATTCTTTTGAAAATATCCTGTAATACTGAGGGGTTTAAATTATGTTTCTACTTCCCTTAGGGGTGACAAGTAGTGAAGATAGCTATTGCTTATTATGATACTTTCAGCATTTCATAGCATTAAGTATGTGACTCAGCACAAGAGCAGTTAGTGAATTCTCCATGAAGTAGAGAAAACAGCAATAACCTGTTGTATACTTCTTTCGAGTGACTGTATGGTAATTACACTGGGCATTCAGTATGTTAATGAAGTAGGAAAGCTACTTTAAAACAAAGAGAAAAAAAATACTCAATTTTTTTAGGAATACTTGTGAGGCATCACTGCAAAGTGAATCAGTTAGCAAACAACTTAGTCACAAAACAATGAAGAGATCACCCCATGTGCCTGCACATGACACTGGCCTGAGGCTCCTTTGTAAGCACAGTAATAATGAGTTTTATTTTTGGAAAGCTATTATATTAAAGAATGTGCATCTTTAGAAAGCACATATACAGTTACTAAGAATCCTGATCACAGACTAGTGGCCTCTCTAAACTAAGCAAACAAATCATTTTGGCTAGATTCCATTTTATATTTAGCTCTAGCAAGTTCCAACCTAATTTTGTCCTCCAGACTCTATATAGTGGGACAATGCTGCTGTAGTAACCAATGCAGGAAAATCACTTTTAAATCAAACCTTACCATTACTGACTACTACACTGAATGTGCAGTTAGTAAATTCATCCCAAGTAATTAAAAAAAAAAAAGAATCCAGTGCTAGTCATCTTACTCTAACAAGTTGCCAGTAACTCCTATTTAAAACCCTCCTGTTTACAGTAATGAAAATGCAGTACCTTGAATGATACATGCTGTATCTTCCTCAGTTCTAGTGTTATGTTGCACTTTGACAGGTTAGATTAACTAACCTGTGGGTTTAGCACTAAAAGTTATCTCCACTGCTCTCCTGAAGCATCTGATTTGAATGATAACATGATGAGGTGAGGTGGGAGCACACTGGCAAGGGGATCACATCATTTTATAGAGAAAAATGAATCCAAAATAGTCATTTTCTGAACCACATCAGCTAAATTCTTGAACAAAAATCAGGGAGTGTTTCAAAATGAAACTTTTTTAAAGGCTCTCTTGAATTTTAAGGCTATAAAAAGGATTGAAACATCCCTTCATTTCAAGTATACTATAACAAGTTAGGTAAGTTTGAAGCAGAAATAAAGTTTAGAAGCAATGGCACTCTAATTAGTATTTTCATATTTAAAGACTTGAAAGTTTTCTTGATTCTTCTAATATTTATAAGGCTGGTCTTGCCAGCAGTGGTAACACCACTCAAGGCAACAACCAGCTCAAGGATTTTAAAAGCTCAGGGCAAGCTAAAATCTGTCTAGAACAGCCTAAAAATCATTCACACAACAAAAAGTCCAATAAACACTTCACTGCCTCTAGCAACCACCTGCTCTACCTTTATGTGGTAACTATAAATTTAGTATAAGCTCTACCTTCTTCACTAATCATTATTCATAGATGAAAGCAACCTTTGATTTTTAAATCACATGGCCAGTGTATGGAGAAGGTGGATTCCATTAAATCTCATTCATTAAACTCATATTACTGCCTTCACTTGAGGAAATATGTTACTTCTTGGAACACAGACTACAAATATTACTATTAAATTGGACATGTCTTTATTCTATTGAGATACAAAAATTCCAAAAACCTATTCTCAGTTTCTCACATGAATGGAATGAAGGAGGGAGAATGGAACAATCACAAAGAGACATGTTTCTTTCCTTTCATTATGATAAAGCATCAACAGGAATTTACTTTATGGTGCTGGCTCAACCATCTCATGATTCCATGCATCACAAACTACAACATGCAAATAATGGCTTAGTGGGGGCTTTATGCGCTATCCATGGCTAATTCTATTTACTTGCATTAGGTGGATACCTAGCCCCTTAAATATCTCCTTAATTTTTTCATTTGTTATTAGTCCACATATCCAATTACAAAGTTGATTTTCACCAAGTTTTTACCTCTTCATACCAGACAGTATAATTAATTTCATAGCTTGTTACATTCATCTGCCTGCCATTGTGGCCTACAGTTCATTGGATGTTTTTGGGTTCCTGATTACTAATGGGTTTTTTCCAGCATCAATGACTGCAAAGCAATTAAAAGACGCCTAAAACATAACAGGTTCAATCCTTAAGTGTAATAAAATCCAAGAAACAAGGGAAGACAGAGTAGCTGAGAGAGAAAAAACAATAAAAAACAAGCATTTAACACTCTTTTGAAACTCCCAATCAAAGCAAAAAGTGAACTGATTCAGCATTTAAAAAGACTGGTCATTTTCAATGACTATTTCAAAAGTTTGGTGACATAAAGAACAAGTTTAAATTGATAATTCTATTCACTGGACACTGTTACAGGCGTTTGGCCTCTACCATTAATTCAATACTTCTGCAAAAACCCATAGAATTTGGAAAATTGCCACCTAGTATTTCACTTTAAAAATTTTCACTTGGTTTTTAGGAATGGAGTAAATGAATGATGTCAGAGGAAGCTTTTTCTGGTGGAGCATAGTGCCCATCTGCAGCTGATCTTGGACTAAGCATTTGTGTTCAACCTTTTTGCAAGCACCCTCACAAACCATGAAATATAGCCAGAGGTTGTTGGAAGCAGTTACTGAGCAGCAGAGTCCTCATGATGCCACACTGTGATATAAGGCCTTCAGTCTTTGTGTCCATTTCATTTCTCTAAAATTATGTTAACTAAACAACGAAGAACATGAATACAAAATAGTACGATGCCTGCATCCAGCTTCCTGATATTAAGTATGTACATAGAGTTATAGACATCACCAAAAATCTTTATCAGTACAACAGAGTCAAAATAAACATCTGCAAAGATTTCCTCTTTGTCACAAGTTGAAATAAAGTGTCCATACTAACCATGTGCAGAACAGAACAAGCAGCCTGGACTTATTCATGAGTTTTGAATGCCAAGTGTCTCTTTGCACATCATGCAACGAACATCAGACCCATATAATGGAAATGCATGATGTCAGCTGCTGTGTCTGGATGCTGTGGAAGGATGCAAAACATCCTGATGCTGTATTTAAATTGACATCGCTTACTATATTGGGAGTTTTTGCTGTCTCAGTGGGAGCCTGGGGACTTTTGGGGGACATTGCTGTCAAACCCAGCAGCAAAGACTGCCCTGTGAAGGGAGTCCTGTCAAATTCATTTGTATCTTCCACAGAAAATTTTTCTCCATGTTGTTCATACTTGGAGAACCCATGTGCTTACTTCTGCTTCAAAACCAAATATTTAAGTTGTCAGTCATGTGAAACAACATTTCCTCTACAATTCCTTTCCATCAAATCAAAGTGAAGATAAATAGTATTGCAATTGCCTCAGTGGTATGTTTCCTGCTTAGAATCAGCACTGAGACCAACTAATTCCTATTTACTAGAAAAACAAACAAACAACCCAAAAGGCCACCTTACAATCAGCAAGGTACTGACTAGTTCTCCTCAAATGTAGCTGCACATTATACATATCATACACTTCTGCTTATCAAAAGCCTGCTGATCTCATGACAGTCAGACTAAAACACATTATTCAAGAGATACTATATATATAGTCCATTCTGACCACAAGAAGTTGCTTGTGGCACATCTCTAGACTTTTCAAAATCCACTTGCCAGCTTACTTTGGCTCAGGTAATCTGTAAGGGAAGGGAAATCAGTATGGAAATCAAGATTTCTATGAGGCTTATATTGACAGAGATAATTTAACAAACATTCCTTAAGCTGCCTTAGCTAAATCCAGGAGAAATGGAAAGAAATGATGACTCTGCTCCAGAGCCACTCCAAAAAGTAAATACAAAAAAAATGAGCCAGAATTAGTAACTTCAATTGTATCCTTAATCTCATTGAATAGCATGTTATGAATTTACAATAAATAACACTCTACAAATTTTTAGTAGTTTGCTGTCTTAAAGCATGTTTTGAGATTTTTTGATGAACAGATATTTCACCTGTTGTGGGGGTTTTCTTTGTTGAATATATTAGAATCTCCGGCCTTATTAGTTTTTACAGACCAAGAAATTAAATGAATCAAATTAAGGGAGTATTTATCTGAAAAATAATTTCTTCCATTAAGAATGACAATTACTATTCTGTAGTCACTGGTCTCTAACAGTCGGATCTCTTGTTTCCTGTTTCTATGTTTCTTAGATATTAACTGCACTGTAGTGTAAACATGGAAACATGAGTATTTCCTCTTGCAAATGTAGCACAATCCCTGCACCCATAAGTGAATTTAGAAATTAAAATTCAAATAACTTATTCTTGTCTGAAGAAACCAGGTTTGAAGTGCAGGAGGAGCACTTGAACATATACAGAGAAAACTTGTAACTTACATTGATACTGTGAATTAAACCAAGAAAAAGCTAAGTTCTGGATCCTTGCAAACTGTGGTACTTGGCATCACAAGGATCTTTTCGTTTTTGGCATGATTTATATACCAGAAAATAGACCTATAGCTAACTGTACTGCCCCTAACTCACATGATTAAGAGATTCCAGTTAGGTACTGCAAGCTCTTCCCAAAAAGCAAAAATTAAGGTCTTTGGGGAAAGTTTCTGGTAGGACCAGTCCTGTCATCTTTGGCATGCTTAAGGCTTGTAAATTGCTTTTAATGGAGCTGTCTAGCATCATTACATAATAGTTAATTTCCTTTATAAAAACATCAAATACTTAATTTTCCATTGCCCACCTGCTTTTTAAGTTAAAAATTATTTAATCAAGCTTCATGATATATACATACAATGTATGTACATGGAAAAACACCTATGCCAGGCAATATAAAAGTGACAGCTGGTTTTTTAAGTACAGATAAGTCTCAGGGCATCTCTGTTTAACTGATTTCTAAGAATGCAGGTTTGTCTGACTGATCAACAGGTGACACATAATGGTGTCTCCCCTTGAAGCACTGTGACAAAGTGGAAAAAAGTAATACTTATTGTAATGCCTGTCAATATCAAACACTCAAGCTGAAAAAACCCAAAAAGCTTTTTCACCCTGCAGCTCAATTAGAGGTATTAATTTGAGAATCCTAGAAATCTCCATTACAGATAGTTTAGTTTTGCTTAATTTCTTAAGCAACATTATTTCAAAGATTAGACTTCATATTAATCAATACCCATAGACAGAGCTTGCTTATGCATTCAAGTACATTTCCAATTACAGGCACAATTACATACTTTGAGATTAAAAAAAGAGTAAGCTGATACTAGGATTCAGTAGAATAGAAGCCTCACTAAAGCCCACTAAAGAGCTAAAAGGTTTGGGGAAAGAAAAGCGAGTATAAAAGCATCTGAAGTCCCAAACCATCTTAAGTACTGGAAAATCACCCGATATCCTATTACAAAAAACAAAGATGCTTTATTTCTCTGCAAAGTCTGAGAATATTCTTCTCATGACAAACTACATGCTGAAGACAAAGAACACAGCTAATCATAGAATATCTCAAGTTGGAAGAGACCCATAAGGATCACTGAGTCCAACTCCCTGCTCCTCATGGGAATACGTAAAACTAAACCACGTGACTAAGAGCACGACCAGAGATGTTCCCTGTGGAACATCTTCCAGTGACTGACCACCCTCTCACTGAGGGAGCAAAATCTAATGTCTTGTCTGAACTTAGCCTGACACAGCTTCATTCCATTTCCTTGTGACACTGATAACCAGAAAGAGGAGATCAGCACCTAGCCCTCATCTGCCCCCCATGAGGAAGTTGCAGATTGGGATTAAGTCACCCCTCAGCCTTTTCCACGCTGAAAAGACCAAGTGACTTCAGCTGCTCTTCATGTATCTGGCCCTTTAGATGTTCCACCATCCCTGTCACACTCTTCCTCTGGACACACTCTTGGGGTAGATGCCCTTCTCATACTGAGGTACCCAAAACTGCACTCGAGGTGAGGCCACACAAGCACAGAGTGAAGCAGAACAATCCCCTCCCTCAACCAGCCAGTGGTGCTGTGCCTGATGTACCCCAGGATATGGTAAGCCCTATGGCTGCCAGGGCACCCTGCAGACCCATACTTAGCTTGCCATCAGAACTCCCAGATCTCCTTCCAGAGGATGACTCTCCAGCCTCTCAGCCCCTACCTTGTATGTTTACAAGGACTACCCTACCCCAGGTGCAGAATCCCTCACTTGCTCTTGTTAAACTGAGAGTTTACAGAGAATTTATAGCTCTTAGTCTATCCAGATCTCTGCAAGGCTTCTCTGCCCTCAAGGGAGTCCACAGCTCCTCTTACTTTAGTACTACTGGGAAACTCAAAGCACATTCAATTCTTGTGTCCTGATAATCTATAAACAACTGAGCCTGTGCAGCCCCACTGGCCATCAGCCCTATGTAACCCCATTTACTGTAACACTGAGCCCAACCCATCAGCAAATTGCCCACTCAGTGTGTTACAGGCCTGCATAGCTGTATGCTGGATATTTTTCCCAAAAGAATACTGTGACAGAATATATAGGAATTTTTGCTAAAATCCAAAAAATCCATTTCAATAACTAAAATCACTTCTTCCACATCTCAAGCTATGCTATTATTCTCCCAACAGAATAACAAGAAGAGGATATGGCCTATTGAGGAATTCTGAGAGGTATTTTTTCCAAGTGCTTTTCTGATGGTACATGGAAGTAATCATGAACCTCATGTTATGACAGTTTTGGCTTCCTTACCCAAATAAAAGCAGCTCCTAAAATGGAACAAGCTTCAAACTGCTCTAATTACAGAGCCAGTTTAGCATACAAGCAAAATACACCTGCAAGGAGATCCTAGAAGCAGATACTGTCAAAGCAATTTAACACATTAAATATTGAACACTCTTCTCATACCGTATTCAATAAACAGAAAGGTGAACTGTGTTTTCTTCTTATGTAGTCTTTTCGTGTTTCTGCAGATTAACTCTACTTTTCAATGCAAACAAACAAAGAAACAAAAGATAAGTCATTTGTGTATGAATCAAAAAAAAAGCCATCCAGGAGGAACTGAAGTAACTGCACAGAAGACAGTCCTACATTTCAAGTATCTGGCTGTGTAACACTTGCAGAATATTTGATAATGATAAATGGATTGTCATTTCTAATGGCTGCATATAATGAAAAAAATTTGAAACATAAAAAAGAGACCCTAAGGTATTTTAACAAATCTGAAATATATCTCAGAATTAAAATTCAGACATCAAGATGATGATGGTGGTAATAATAAAAAATCTTTTACGATTGCTTTCTTAATGTGTTTAAATGCCAACTTTAAAAACTTAAACTGAAAGGGAAGCATAAATTTAAACCAGATTTTTATTTAACTATTACCTAGAAAAAGCAGTACAATTCTAAATTTCTTAACTTACATTAAGAGATACTATCTTTTAATAACTACAGAACATAGAAGAACCCAGCAGAGAAAATACTCATTACCATATCAGGTCTACACAATGAAAGAAATTACAGCATAAAATTGATGAAAGGTAAACCGTGGGTAGTTAGCTATCTGCAATGATTTCCCCATCTTGAGCTCTAATAAGGCTAGAAAACTTGATCTCTTACAGAAAAGTACTAAGAGATATATAGGGTGAGGATGTCAGTGGGACTGGATAAAGTCATTCCTGCTAGCTTTATCATACAACAAAATATTCCTGAGTGTGTGCAAGTTTTCCACCCAACACTTACACATGGGTGGATTTTCTAATATTTGATCAGTTGTCTGGTATTTTAGATGTACAGATAAAACAGAAAGAACCTACTCTGTCCACTCCTACTACATGATCAGATCAATTCCTTGCCTTGGGCTTTGAGCATGAGCAGGAACAAAAAGTGAGTCATCCCTAAAGGTGTAGGCTTGGAGCACAGCAGGCTGCCAGCCCGCAGAGATCTGCCTCCACCAGCTGCATTAGCTTCTTGGAGCTACAGCACATTTGTCCAGATTGCCATCACTGAAAAAGCAAGTTACTAGAGTTAATGTTCAGTTGTTATTCAGTCCCAAAATAGCACATCCATCTGCTGAAACAAGTGTATAATTACAAGACTTATTGTTACATAAGCTATTTATTCCATACTGTTCCCTTGTCAATTTTGGAAGGTGCTAAGCCAAATTCTCTTCTGGGGCTTCCCTTCTATGTAATTTAGATCAACTCATTATTCAAGCCATTATTTTGCTATTAGCAAGCATAAGACACCAAGGGAATGCATCTAAACTCTCAGGGAGAAATAATTCATCTGCAAAAGGGCCCACTGATCACTATTCCTGAACCATCCTTCTACAACCTACACTGCAAGCCACAGCTTCTGCCTGTGGACCTTCAGAAAGGTCCTCTGAGGCTGAGGACAGGGCTAGCTACAAGGCTACCAAATTCATTCTAGGTGCCAAACTGCCCTCTCTATCAGGCTTCCTCCTCACTGTTTCTTAGGTTTCCAGTTCTTGAATCTTTCTCCTTATTTCTTTTTTCTCCTTCAGAGATATGGTAGTCTAATCTGTGGTGATAGAACTGAGACTACACAATTTCAGTCAGTTCCTGTTAGAACTGTTAAGCTCAGTTGATTGTTTATATTTCAATTTCAATTCAGTTGTATGATTTTTTAGCAATTCAGCTGAAGGTCAGCACTCCAGTACCCCTGTGTCTCCTAGCACCAGTTCAAAACACAGGTTCTTGGAATGCTGCTTGCCCTCTCCAGTTCTAACAGTGTGCTGAAGTAATCACACAGCACAATCACTCTCTGCAGGCTCCAAAGCACATGTTAATGCAACATGAAACTACCAGAAATTGCTGAGAAGTTATCTCAGAGCCAAGGAACAAAATAATTCACAATGAGCAAACGCTTACGTGTTATCGAATTCTAGTCACCTCTAATGATGTTCACTTCATAGACAACCTTGTAGCCCTGCACAGCTGAAATAAACATTAACTAGAAGAAAAAAATATTCTAAAATGATAACAGAAACCACAATTCAGAGACCAGAAAAGAGCTATAAAGTTGTCTATTACTAAATTCTGAAAAAAAAAGTTCTTATTGAAGAGGTTTTGATAATCTAAAGAGTAAAGATTACAACAGGTATTATTTTATCATATATATTTAACTACTGAATGCTCATTTCGTCAATGACATTAAGATCTGATTTCATCTGTAATTTTGAGTAGTGTACTTCAAGTAAGAAGTTGGTTCAGAAAACAGAATCTTGTAGAAGCTTCCAGTGGTAATGCACATGAAGATTTCAATGCCTGATTAGACAACCAAGAGTTTGTCCTCATGCCATGAAGCTCTTAACTTGGCCTTACACGGATTACAGGGCTGAGGCTCAGTAGCTCACAGGCCAGCTAATTTAATTCTTCAAAGCACATCCAATGCCTATTGAGGCTTCATTCCATTTTTCTGAGCTGTCTCAGGACTCTGACTTACTTCTCTTTGAAACAGAAAAGAATTTATAAAAGGAAGAAAAAGGCTTAATGCAGATTAAAATGAAGAATAATGAAATGTAGTATAATGCTTACATCTTTGTCAACAACACACCTTAACAAGGCATTCATTAATTTTCCTTGTTCTGGCTGATCACCAGAACAACCTATATTAAAAATGCTTTTTTTTTTGTAGTTTTCATGTTTTTCATGCTTATGTTTGCCACATGAAAAAAGTTATTATTTGTGAACTACTTGTTTTCAGATACTCAGAGCTATGTTATTATTTAATAAATTTATGGTTGTGTGTGTTCCAGAAACAGCTACTCATTTAAAAGAGGAGCTATGAATGTAACATAGAAGACTAAATGGACTGAAATCTGCCAAACAGTGAACAGTTCACATGCTGTTTCCTCACAAGTATGTATTTGCCCAAGGGCTTTCAATAATGGCTGAAGTACATGATGAAGCAAAATTTTACAAGTCAGAGGAGTCTATCATTGTTTTTTCCCATCAAAACAAATGTATTACCATTTGACCTCTATAAAGAACTCTGCTATGCTTTACAAGCTAAGGTAAGCCCAGTCTTGCATCTGAATTTTGTGATGGCAAAAGAAGAAATCCAGTAAGCACACGATCCTTTCCCCACGTATGACAACTGTTCCTATGACATTTGACAGAATTAACATTCATTTACATTGCTCATAAAAGTATACAATATTAATCAGCTTATCACAGCCAAAATCCTGTGCCTTACATAAGCATGAAGCATAACACTTGCCTTGAGAAACCACTGTTCTCAATAAACAAGGAATCCTGGGAATTCTGTAACATTTTATAAATATAAAATACTGCTATAAGACATAGGTAAATATATTTCGATACTTTGAGGCACCAGATCAGGGTAGCTCTATTGACACAACTAAATTCATTTGAAGAAAATTTATAAGTTGTCAGCTTAAGACATTTTTCATTATTTAACTGATAAATTATTAGGAATGTTTTGGTATTAATGCCTTGCTTGATGGAATGACCGATGTAATAATTTAATGTATGATCCACTCACTAGTATATCAAATATCAATTAATATGTTAGCATAGCAAATCTTGCAGGAAGAAGGGGAGATATGAGAAATGTTATCTGAAATTACAATTTCCACAAAACAAATTGATACTAAAGTGCATGTGATGGATTGAAATTCTATGGATTGCATTTAACAACACCCTCTTTCTGAAATGAGGAGAGGCAACTATTTTTCTTCTATAGTCACACAGCAGGCATTTTATCAAATTATCCTGGTAATTGAGACATTCCTTACACAGAAATTTCCACAGAACTGGAACCAATGGCTAGCCCTAAACCACTGCAAAAAATGAGTCTTCAAACTGAAAATACACTCTTCTCATCAATATTACTTTTTACTCTTGTCTATACTTTTCCAGTGGAACTATGTTTGTGAAAGATTTAAACCACAGGTTTTTTTTAGCTAATTCAAAAGCCTTTATGCAAGTATGTATGCTCTGAATCCAGAAGTATCTGGATAATCCATGCAAACTTCATCCATTACACATCCATTCCAGAAGCGTGTTCAAGAACAGAGAGCTGAGTTATAAAGAGTGACTACAGACTGTACAGGATCAAAATACATGTACAGTGAATGTCTTAACCACTGCAGTAAAATTAATCTAAAATGCTATTACATTTGTGTTTCTTGGTTTCAGACATTCTGAGGTCCAACACATTATTGACTCCACAGTATCTGCAGCACTTCTACTCTGTAAGAGCAATTAACCAAATTGCATCAAGTGGTCATACAAGAAACATACATGCTATGAAGAAATCACTCCTCTTGCATCTGAGGTGGACAAAAGCTCTTAAGGAAACATTTTCATTTTTTGTGTAGCCTGGATATTAACTATTTTAGATGCATGTTGTTAATATTACAAACCTAAACCCAAGAAAACAATCACTTACACAGCATTCTATCACAGTGATGCTGGGGGATGGGACTGGAGAGTGCCCATATTTAAGTACGTATTTAAGTGAATGAGCATTTTTAGGTTTTCAGTATTCTTCTGCTGTTAAGATTATCATTTTTCACACAATATTTGAACAACCTGGAAGGACAAAGGAAAAATAGAGCACAAAGGTTAAATAGCATGAAAACCAGAGAGAAGTACTTCTGAACAGATACTAAATTGCACTCTAGACTTGCATTGATGGGGAAATAATAATTAAGTCTCTGAGAAAATTTTAAGTAATCAACACAAGAAGTTCGTCAAGGAAAAAAAAAAAAAAAAAAAAAAAAAAAAAAAAAAAAAAAAAATTGTTGGGTAAGGGAGCAAGAGAGCACCCCAGGAGTCATCTACAGTTCTGACATGTTTCTTTCAGTCCCACAGCTTTGCCTTAGCATGAGCCATTCCATATTAAATTTAAGTATCCTACTTACTTTATATAGCCCCTGTTACCATAGTATCTAACCACTAGTTACGTGAAATAGCAGGTTCCACAAGGTAGAAATGCCATAACACACATTTGGAAGGGGGGAAGACGCACAGAGTGGTTAAATGTCTTGCCCAAGATCACTTACAAAACCCACTCTAGAAGAAGAAAATAAACGTGTCTCATAAATTTCATACTATTATATGTATTTTGAGTGAAAAGGGAAGATCAGTAAACAAACACTGAAGATAGAAACAGATTTTGCTCAATCTTTTCATTCATAGTTGTTCTTCAATTAACATAAAATCAAAAAAGAGTTTTGACTCCAGGTATCGCAGTATGTGAAAAAAAATTATTAAAAGGAGAAAAGCTCTCAGAAAATTGAGGTGTTGGTTAAAGTTCAGCCATTTAATACATAAGGATATGAAACCAGTGAATAAGAAAAAAATGTGTCCAAAGCCTCATGTAAAAAAATACATTAATGCAGATGTACTGTATTAATGTAATACAGTACATCTGTCTATAATGTAATACACCAATTTTTTTAATTGTATTTGGAAGACAACCCTTGAGCAAGAATGCATATTGAGTCACAAAGCAAAGATTTATGCCTCACTGGTTGCAAATGGAGGAGCAGTGAAAAGAGGAAGCATCTCCCACCAGTTCAGCATGGATATCTCTCAATGAGTTTGGAAAAAATGTCAGAAAGAACTGAATTGTTGTTCTGTCTGTACTTGCTGTGAGACTTTCTTAACAGCAAAGCACTTCAGCTTTCTGCATTAAGATTTTTCTCAAAATTTTCAACTGTCTTTTCTGTTTAAACATAAGCTTTTCAGAGCAGAGATTCCTTCTTACTATTACATTTTTCTGAATTTTTTACCTGGCACCAGTCTCAGGTGGGGTTTTAAGCAGCAACATACTGTCAATGCAGGAGTTAACTGTAACTCATCACGTTTAAACATGCCACTGATCTGTCTTCAAATTACAGATTTTTCACCATATGAACTAACACACTGAACCCATACAGTATGAATGGGCAATATGAACTATAAGGTTTCTCTGACTGTATTCAATGCCTGGCAGCCTGTATTTCTTAACATCATCAGAGTGATTTTTTTTTTTCTTCACTTAGGTGAAAGCACTTACCAAGTCTACTTACATGAGTAAAGCTTTGAGAAACAGATCTGAATTTCTTCTGTCTAGGCAAAGGAAATTTAAAAAAAGCTACAGGAGTAGATGCTGGACCAGACAAACCCACAAAATAATTTGCTTGCTCCAGTCAATGGGCAGATGCTGACAGTGGAATCAGCTGCCATGTCCTAACAGCCTGAAATGGTGTGAATGAGAAGCTAACTGAAATAAGTGTGGAAATGACCAAAGCATCCATATTTCAAGTTAGTAAAGTAAGGAGCCTGTGGGCAGGAAAAAAATAGCAATGACACCAATAAGGTTTGAATAAAAGCTTGTTGAGTTTGGATATAAATGTTCCAATGGCAGTAGATCTGGTAGAAGTGTCTGAAGAGAGAGACCTCCCAGATGATATTTTTTAAATGCTTCCCTAATGGGAAAAAAACCTGCTGTCATATCCCTAACCCTTATGATTTTTTGTTGACAGAGAACAGACAGATAAGACCAATCAATCTCATAAGGCAAGCTGAGAAAACTGGTGATGCAGATCACACTTACATTAGACTAAATATAAAGAGCATCCATTTAAAACATCCACAGGAAGTGCTACTGTAAACCTTAGGAATTTAGCAAGCTAATAAAACATTAATCCTTGTCAAACTTAAATATCTTCTATTTTTAAGAGTTCATTTGGCTGCAAATGGCTGTCATCCCTAATCCAAGTACTGTGCTTGTAGCAGATGTTGCTTTAATAAAGTGATCTGTGCCAGAGATGCTTATAAAACTGCACACAACAGCTCAGGATTTACTGCTCCAATGCTCATCCTCTTAGATTTCAGGTTCTTCTCATCTCAATGGAAACTTTCTATTAGGCTGACAAAAGCAGATTTCAAAACACAGTGAAACAGGGTTTGTTGGACCACTGAGGGAGTCGCTACAAGGATAAAGCAGTGAAAGGCATGGTCACTGTGATGGGTACGATCCCCAGGGCTGCAGGGGTGTATTGCTCCCAACACCAACTTTATGCCAATTGCTTAGCTATCGTGTCAATCACCAAGGAAAAGCAGACCTATTTTGGAACACTTCTCAGAAATAAATTCAATTGAAACCAATCAATCATTTCAATGACTGATAATGGATGAGAGGATATCTTTATTCTTTTCTTGAGCCACCAGCTGTTATCAGTTTTTGATTTTTGGAGGGGTTTTTGTACATTGGTTGCTTGCTTGGTTTTTCTTCCTCTATGACAGCAGCTGTAGTGTTTACATATATTTTGAACCAGGACTGACTTCATAGGGCAGATTATCACCAGCCTCACCTATCACAAAGCATGGTCAAGCAACCACAGTTTCCTATTCCTTCCCAGTTAGATCAAAACTGTTCACATTTACATGCAATCCCTGAAAGAATTCAAACTACTGGCTATATTCTATATGGACCTCAGAACTATCAGAACAGAGGACACGATACTGAGGTGGTGACTCAGGAGACAAGTGACAAACAGGACCTGAAGAACTGGCACAGTGAGTTTCCTAGGTTATACACACTGACCATTCATTCATACAGTGTAACCTGCTTTGAAAAATCAAACGCTTTTTTTCCTAAATCTATTACCCATCTGGAAGTGCATCTCATGCATTTTGCAAAGATAGGATTAATGACATTTTTATCAGTTGCAAAGTCTAAGGTATCCCTTCAGAGAATATTCTGGAAGAGCACTGAAGTTTGGATGCGCACGTACAAAGTGAAGTTAATCATTTACGCAATATCAAACCTTTAAAAATCAACCAACAAACTGCCTAAGCAGCCACATCTGCATAAATATAAAAATTTCACGCAATGTTTTACAGAATCTTGGAAAAACTAAAGATCTGAAGAGTATTCTATCCTACAATTAAAAAGAATGCTTGCAATCAATACTGAAAATCAGTCTCACCTGTCATCTAGATGGAATTTCTGTGAGCACAATGCACAATTTACAGGGAAAACTGAAGATAATAGAGTCTATGCCCAAGATTTAGAAAACAACTTTAGTAATGAAAAAATTTAGATTTTAGAGGGTTGTCATTTTAATATTAACCAATTTTAAAGCATTCAACAGGTTATAAAGAATTCACAGCAACTCCCCTTCAATACAGTACTGCCATGAGAGAAAAAAGAGGAAGAAGGATATGAACTGACAGACAGAATATAAATTAACACTCAAATCCAAAAACTCCAACTTTATAAATACTATCTACTTTCTAGGAATATACTAATTTGATGCAACAGCCCGGGTTGTTTGCCTCAGAATTCACATAACAAAATCTTGTCATGTAATCTCCCTTGCCAGCTTAGTCTGTTATTCTGAAGGTCTCTCTCCATGACAGACACTGTTCTTCCCATGATTTTCCTCTTCTTCTGTCGATGTCTGAGGTTTTATCCTCTCACTGTTTGTTCTCTGTCTTAGATTCCAAGATCATCCTTGCCTTTTCTCTTACATCTCCAGGTGCTCAGCCACATTAGGGTGTAACAATGCCTTCCATCCCTCAAAAGCATAAAACATCACATCTATCTATTTAACTAAAGGTCAACAATATTCAGAAAGAACTGCAGTCAGAATTCAGACATTCATTCAGAACTACAAAAAGAGAACAAGAACATTGTCCATGCTTGCACTCTAATGTTTGAAAAAATAATTTAAAATATAAATGCTGACTTTCATCATGTTGAACTCATGAAGATTTATCTAGTATTTGGTGATATGAAGGGAGAAAAAGAAAGACTGATTTCAAGGGTCAAATATGTTTCCAGTTTCAGAACTAAGTTCCAAGATAATTAATTCTCAATAGGAACTCATTACACTTTGTAAATGAATTCATCTATTCACCATCATTTCAGTGACAAAGGTTCTTGATACATAAATTAAACTTTCAATTGAACCTCAGTTCTATCACCTCGTACTCTCACCTCTCCTCAAACTGAAAATACAAGTCATTCATTTGGAAAACCTATTAGTTCCTTATTAATAGAACAATGACCTTCTGATCAAAATGTCTGTTTTCCCACTCAGTGAAATATTTTCTTCACTTGAATTTGCAATAGAAAACTGCCACAGTTAACTCTTTGCTGACAGTTTCAGTATTATTTAATTAAAATAATTTCACATTTGCATCACGTAATCCACGTACACAGTAACATCAGTTTCACCAGCAGGTAAAATCAGATATCTATTAAATAAGGACAGGACCATGTCATTAATCAGACTGGGTTAATGGTCACTTTCATATCTCCTCCAGTTATTGCATGCCTGAGAACATCAATGCCTTCAGGAGGAATTTTTAAGAGTACCAGAGAATACTGAGCAATTAGGAATATTTCTTTTTTACCTCAGGCAGCTGGCAGTTGTTTTCTATGTTGGGGTTCTGGTGGTTTGTTGTTGTTTCTTTTTGTTTCCACATGCTTTACATGACTGCTAAATCTCTTTTATAGGTGATGTGATCAGTGCTATTCATAGCACCCTGAGAGCACACCACCAATATTTATAGTATCCAGTCTGGCACAGTTCAATCAAGTTTTGGAAGAAGCCCTTATGTTATACACAGAAAAGCTTGTTTGAAGGCCTCTTGGTAGAATTCCGTGGTGGTATTTTAAACTTTTTTCATGCCTCCAACATTGAAATCAGTACAAAAGAGGTCACATTAATCAACGCAGGTTTGCTCACTCCATGGGCCCTAATCTTTATGTGATTAGAGATAGGAGTTCAAAACCCAGCCCAGTTTCTGAGAACTTTTATACACAAAAGCCTTCTTATCAAGGGTGGTTCTAAAATGCGTCACTACTCATTTTCTGGTTCTGACCTTTTTTTTACACTTCGTAAGGGGTATTATCTAAAATTCCCAGCTCTTAGGAATTACCCTGACTGACTCCAAAATTAATATCAAGGGTAAAGTAATGCTGTTTTTCAGGCAGATAATAATTCATTACTGAAAGGGTGATAAAGTACTGGAATGGTCAGCCCAGGGGGGTGGTGGAGTCACCATCCCTGGATGTGTTTAAAAACAGACTGGATGTGGCACTCGGTGCCATGGTTTAGCTGAGGTGTTAGAGCTGGGTTGCACTCAAAGATCTTGCCTGTCTCTTCCAGCCCAGTGATTCTGAGATTACTGTGTTCCAGGTACTAAGATACTTGTTAGCGTGCAATTTAACAAAGATATTTCACTTATCTGGCTGGCTGCAAGCAACAACACTCTTGCTTCAAACTAACAACGAAATAAAGGCGAAAGACTGAATATTTGAGGAAACTTGCTTAATTTATCACGGAGCTGATGATACATCTTGTCTTACCAGTATGTTCAATGCTGTTCAGCATAGTCCTAGGGGTGTCCTCTCCTAACAGGACTTTTCAGTAGTTAAAATTTTCATTCCTGCCTGAGATCTTCAGAAAGAACAGCAACATTAGCATTGTCAAACCTTCACCAAGTTAACTATGACATCTGATGATTTACACATGTATGCCACAGTGTTAAGAGTGGAACACTCCTCCCTCAGACCTAATATAGTCACAGTGCTAGATTAAATAAAATTACTTTTTACAATAAGAAGAGAAACATTCAGAGTTACATACTGAACAAGTGGCTAACTTTCAGAGAGGCTGCACGTACATTTCAGAGAATTGTATTTCCTGAACTTCCACATGCTCTAATGTTCTGATGAACTCCTTTGCATTGTGCCAAACCATTGTCAGCAGTGCCAATGACAGGGGACAAATAACCCAGGGATCAAATTGTGGCACCCACTGAATGACAAACAGCAATACCAAACTGAACGTGTTCTAAAATAGAGAATACTACCTCCAACTAGCATTTATGCTGTCATTTTAATGCACTATCTAGCACATTATACTGTGTCTAATATAGGATTTCTAACATGCTCCTGGTAGGATGATGTTAAAGGCAATCTCGCATGAACAAGTAATGAGGGATGTTTCCAGATCATACAGAAGCAATTGATTTCTTCTGAGTGATCTGCAAAGAGCTGGTGGTTTCCATCATAAAACCAAAATGAGTAGTTAACAGTCCCTCGTTATATAAGCCAAAAAAAATTGCTGAAATCATAGAAATAGGGAATTGTTTCCTTTGTAAGCAATCTGAAAGTGAGAACAAAATGGTTTTTGTGCTGCTAGGAACACTTGCACCAGTTGCAAACAATCAATTCCTAAAACTGAGCCCAAGGATTTAGATACTGTCAACTATTAGGGCAAAACACTTCCTGGTTTAAAATACAAAACTATAAAACATGGCAAAATACAGAGTTTGAAACACTGTTGGCCAGTTCCCAAAAAAAAAGTTTTCTACTAGTTTTGAAAAGGACAAGGTCTCTTTAAACCCTCCCTTCCTTGGAGATCCTTATTTTCAGTAGTAACTTCAGCTGCCAACTTATCACAAAATCTCTTGTAAAAACCAGTAAGAAACTCTTGTAAAAGCCAGTAAGAAATCATCATACCTATTATTCAGATAGTTTTTAGGCAAGAAGTAATCTGGATTAGTCCTCCTAGCCTATGCTTTTTTGCTGATTTCTTTCATATGCCCTTTTATTCCTGCTTTATCTCACCCTAAACAGGTTTTAAATAGACTTAATCTTTGACCAACAAAAACATGAAGCACTACAACAGGAGCGATGTACATTGCTAATTGCTGCTTTCAGTTGCTTGAAAAATTTAATTGGTGGGCTTTCTTTTTTATATAGTTACTGAAAAAGACACCTCATGCAATCTAGTCAGGTTGTCATAATTTAAACAATATAGGATGAATTCCCTCTTAGCCTAACAGTATCTTTACTTTTTACACTAACAGAAAAGCTAACACTATTTTTAAAAAGCACCATTTTAGATAAGTGTCAAAATCTGCCAAAATACCCCTTTCAGCTGGAGGCTCTCTCTTGTTATTCTGGTCTTGGGCCTGTCAAGATAAAAGTTATACAATAAGAAGAAAGAACTACAAAAACCATGCCTAAGTGAAACAGCACTACCTGCCCTGAACTTTACTTTATTGTCCTTTAAGGGATTGCCAAGGGTGGGTCCAATGAGTCCTCAGCCTAAGAATAAACAGCATTTACTGAGATGGTGCATTTTGCAAGTGATAAAGCTTAATTTGAAAAAAATCAGGAAAAGCTCTTATCAAAAACCATTTTTGCAGCCTGCCATAGGAAGTGATAGTACAGTGATGTGTGAGAAAACATCATTCAAGGGTGCTGAAAGCAAAAGAAATATGAAACTCTTTTTATGACCTCACAGGTGTCAGAAACAGACAGGATATGTTGCCTTAAATGACCACAAAAAGCCACAAAGCTGCATCCTGTGACCATCATGCTCACCTATATTCATCTAGAATGGAGTGTACACATATATTTTATGCCATCATGAAGGAAACCAGGCAAGATCTAGGATATCCTCAAAAGCAAATTGTTAAACAAGCTTGGCTTTCTAAATTTCATAACTGAGTTCAAGCCACAAGCTTATTCAGGTTCAGGTATATTACATAGATTGAGCTTTGCTACATATAATATGGCTTTTTATGGCTCTTGAAAGTTAAAAATCCATCTTAATTAAGTAAACATACTCCATGCGTTCTAGATGTGTGCACAGTAAATGCTGATGTTTGTGTGCCCCTACGTGTCCTAGAATCATATCATACTACTTGCTTGAAAACCAGATTATTCAGTAATTCATGTCATTCACTTCATGATAGACTGATAGGAATTTTAACTGCAATAACGGGGAACACAACGTGTTGTATCAGTAGAACAGCCCTCTCCATGTCTCTCTTTAATCAGTTCATGAGTTACCTTGGAGTATCAGGTAACCACACTGCAATTGTTGAAAGTTTCTGTCTTGGGTTGCAACCTAACAGAAATTACAAAACTGACAATGGTTACAGTGGGCTAACAGCATCTTAGCCAGGTACACTGGCACAGATTTCTCATGCAGGAAATAATGCAGCATTAACTTTTTCATTAGCCACAGCTTTCTGTCCCTGCATCATGCCACCCACATGTGGCTGCTGCATACTGCTGCAGTTCCCCCATAGAACACTAAAGCACTATGATTCAGTGACTGCCAAAAAAAGTTCTAATGCTGGTTTAGATATTATATGAAAATATCAACTTTCAGCCGGATTTTATTTCTCAAAATTCTTGTTTCATAAGAATTTATGGTGCGGTTTCCAAATCCAAACCAATACACTCCACTTGTGTTCAAGTCATGCTATAAAGTAACTCAATTTCACTGGACTTTGTCAGTTTTTAAAAAAGCAAAACACTAAGATATTTTTGTTGTTGTTTCTGGAGAAATGATTGCAGAATTATTTAATATGGTTTTTTCCTGAGGGCCCTGAGTAAACAAGAAGCATAACAACGAGCAAACACAACAGCCACACACTATCACAGCAAGATAATGAGGCAACCATGTACACTCTCTGCTAGTTACCAACAGAGACTTCTCATAATTAAATTAAATTAAATGTCAAGTAAGTTCAATCATACCAATTCCTTGGATTCAGGGATATACACAATTAAGATTTATTTCTATTTATTATAATTCATAACATTTTGTGGAAAGGACTGGATGTAAGCATTAGAGATATAAACAAGGCTAATCAAGACTACAGTCAAACTGCATTTAGTAGGACTCTAGTATAAATTCCATATAAAGTGTATGGCTGCTTATACTTTTTCATGCATCTTTGTTTTGTCTCACAAAGTTGTCCAAGGATAGTGGTTTCCTTATAACATTTTTTTCAGAAACACTGAATAGAAATAGCATTTTTATTGCACAGGAAAACTTCCTGGGGTTTTCCATTTGCCAACAACCTCTGAAATAGTTTAACTGAACTAAACTGAAGCTTAGCTGGAGTCACTTCAACTTGGTAAAAGATGCTTAACATGAACATAATGTATTGAAGACTGAAGATGAGGGGTATTGGCACACACATAACATTGAAGTTTATCCTCTTTACATCATTGCAACTCACATTTTGCCTGGAGTGATTTTAGATAGGCAACATTCCTTATGATTTACAGGAAAAAATCTAAACTAATTTATAACTTAGACAATTTGAGATTCTTCTGAGTATTTGGATATGTTCAGATATGACTACAAAGTAAGGTGTAAATGGGTTTTGACATGAGTCAAAACTTCAGAGAACAATGTTTTCAAAGCTTTTAGATATATTTTTAAGCTCATGATGATAAGAGTCAATTCTTCTCACTTGAACTTATTGAAGGAGTGGAAAAATGTCTGGTTCCCATGTGCAAACAAGGCAACAATGACTGCTGAAGTAAGAGACTTTCAGCCATCAAATATCTTCTTCCACAAGGGAGATACTTTTTATTCCTATCCAAGAAAGTTCTGCCAGCCAATGAAGGGACAATGATGAAATATCAACTTCTGCCTAATGCCATGGATATCAGCCATAATTTCCACTTACCAATGGAAAACTGAGGACAAGCAAGACTGGATGTTGCACAGCACAGCAGTGGCAGAGTTCATCCCATCTTAAGCCACAGATACATATTCTTTATATATGCAATATATACATACAAATATCCCTCTAGGATGTTCATATATAGAAAAAGGTACATATGCACACGCAGTACAGGTACCTATTACTTGCATTACCATTACCTCAGCTTTGAAAATCAGAAGAATCGAGCTGAATTCAGTTTCATCACAGCAAACGGCAACACCCAGATGAACTCAGCATAATGGGAACACTTTCTACCAACTCAGAAACATAATAAAATTTTAATGCTAGTCAGGAATTGAAAACACAATGTGATAATATAAGCTTTTAATTTGAAAAATCTTTATATGGGCTTACTTCTAATTCTGCCTTCCTCCTCTAATATTAAGAATACCAGTAAACAGGCTGATAATATTTACTAATCTTTCAAGCTAGAAAAAGGTGGAATATAGGAGCTGGAACCAATATGATGCTCCAGCTGTTCACAAACTGGAAAATCAATAACTTGCAATATTTAAAGAGTTTCAAAGAAGATGTGAAATCAGACTGGAACGGATATAGAGCAGCATACTCCAGAAACTGCACAGGATTCTGTAAATTAGTTCAAGCAGGAAGAAACACATGAGCGTTTTAGGTGCTTGCAGTATCACTTGCATTCAGTTTAGGAAAATCACCATGGAATTAGGAAAGAGATTATATTTGCAGATTTTAATAAACTCTTTTCAGTTGTAAGAACCATTCCCCTTCTCCTTTATGCAAGAAGGCGAGTGGATCAAAAAGCAAAAGGGGCCAAATGTCACACATTTTCTTGTGCAATGCCATGAGTCTTGCAAAGGTCTCAGGCTCAGTGGGGCTCAGTGATCCGTCAACAGAGCACAATGAATGGGCACATGAACAAGCCCAGAGAAATAAACTTAGACTTTCCTCCCATAACCATCACTTCTTAGTCTTTACTAAGCCATCAAATATTGCCACTCTATCAAGTTCAAACAGTCACCTTTGCTCATTACCTCCTCCCCATGTCCCCATCTACTGGAAACAAAGAACAGTATTTCAAAAGTCTAAAGGTCTTCAAATGTCCTTTTCACCCTGGAAAAGTTATCCAGCTTCACACTTAGCACTTTTTAGGCCATTTTGTTCCAGGGGCTTCTGTAGGCAATTAAAAAACAGAAAGTGTTGGGGGTTTTGGGGTTTTTAATAGGGATAAAGAACAAAAGAGAAACAGTATCAAAATTGTATAATGCAGCTTAAAGACCAAAGCAGACAGAAATGGGGACTCACTTGGGAGTAAAAACCTAAAAAAAAAAAATACAAGCAAAGGAATGGAATGCTAGAATTTCAGATCATCTTGCTTTTAGAGATTCTAACGTAACTTTCTGCATCCAATGAATTGAATATGTGCTTAAATTGGCAAATAATAATGTCATAATACTAGGTGCAATCATTCATTTACTTAAAGCATAGAATTTATAAAAAAGGGATTCCTCCACTCTTGGTCAGGTGAACAGACTAACAACCAAATTAAGTGTTGAGAAAGAGATCTAAGGACATGATAAGTTTTATACCAGCTAAGCTCTAATAGAAAAATAAGTTTAAAATTTCCAATCACAATTAATTCTGTACAATTCAAAACAACAGGATACAAATACAATAAACCTTAGTGTTGGCAGACAGATTTCCTAATTATGCACTGTACTAAGTGTACTGCTAACATTATTTAATTACTTTCTCCACAGAAAAACTCCCTTTAAAATCGGGTTATGCTGACAGTTTGAACAAATTGAAAATGACCTGCATTTCAAAAAGCTGCAAAAACTTTAAGACTTGGGGGATATTTTTGCACATAACACCATTTGTGATGTAATCACAATGTCAGTATTAAACATGACAGAAGAAATGTAAAGGCAAAAAGATGTTAAACCCCTGAAATTGCTTAGCAACAAGGTATAAGTAATATATAAATTCCTTAGCCAGCAGATAAAATACACAGTCTGAGGATTACAGACTCTGCTGCAAGCTAATAACTTACAAAATTATCTCCCTAAAGAAGAGCAGATGTTTGATCATCTGGGTGACTTGAACTGGACTAGACAAGACAGTGTCCAATCAGTCAGAGCATACAGGCAGGTATGACAGCACAGTGATGCTATTATCGCTATCCACACGTCTAAATCAAAGAGGCAAAGGAGTGAATTAAGTGCCCTAAACAATCTCTGCTTTGGGAAAATTGTTTCTTGTGTTGTTTTATATGTAGTACTATTTTAACTGTGTCCAATATTAATATTTAATCTAGTGTACCATCTGAACACAGGGTTTCAAAAGTAAAAGAGGCATTACAATGGATTTTCAGGAGAAACACTTAGGAGTTCTTCATCTTAAATCTTTACCTGTGAAGGAAAAAACCCTCACACAATTCTCTTGTAACAAATGCCAGCAAATTGGCAACATGAATGAGGACAAAACCCTGTCAAGGGACATAAGAAGAATTAAACATCTGAACACCAGAGCTCTGCTACAATGCTAACCATTAGAGTGCAGATAGCTTTGTTAATGATGATATCAGTAAAAAGACTTGTGATTGAAGAAATTCAATTATCATAAAACTTTTTTCAAGAAGGCAAGAATTTCTTCCAAGACAAGGATTATGTTATAGCTGCGGCTTTCAGATGTAACATGTTGTTGAAATAAATATTCTGTGGAATGGCTTGGACTGGAAGGGTCCTAAAGATCATCCAGTTCTAATTTCCCTGCCATAGGCAGGGACATGTTTCACTAGACCAGGTTGGCCAGAGCCCCATCCAGCCTAAACCTTAGAAATTAAGCACGGTAAGATTAACAGTATCTTTTGCTAACCTTATTAGGTTTTTCTTTTCCTCACACTCATGCAACAGAAATTACTTCAACTGTTATGTAATAATATTACTCTTCTTTTCCAAACAGAGGTAAAACAAGAGGCTCCTAATACAATCTGACAGAACTGGCCAGGCATGCTATTTAAAGGTAATACTATTTGAAGGCAGGTTACCTCGTCTGAAAGGGCCAGGGAAAAAACCCTCTGTAGTAACCTGTCTGCACAATAGATCCCACGGGATTTCCCCTCATCCAAGTCAACTTCATGCAACAACAATCATAAAAAAGCCATCTGAGATGCCAAGGAAGCCAGTACTACATGTGTCCAAGTTATCCTTCTGCCTTGAAAGGCTGCAAAGGGTATCACAGATGTAATTTCTCACTGCCAGGTATTCTCTTATATTTTTATAAGGAACTCATAAATCCTTTTTCCTTATTACTACAAGACAAATGGCCAGAATCCCAAAAGAATGGGATATTTCTTCCAAGCAGCATAATTAGGTTAAATAGTCTTACCAATTAAACAGCTAACTGTAGTCATGAGTTTCTGAAACTGGTGTAGTGGAATAAGATCATAAAAAGAATGAAATAAACTCTTCAATAATCAGGCAGAATTGTATCAGTATTCACTTCTGATTTTGGCTATTGACTTCCTGGGTAAACTTCCATTACAGAATTTGAGTTTAGCTCTCATATCCTCCTTGCATCTGAATCAAACTGAAAGCTCTCTAGAAAAGCACTTGCTCATGTTCTTGTATCTTTGCAGTGCTTAGCAAAGCCTAGCTCTGATTTATGACACACAATGAAAATGTTTTTATGCATTTGTTTCCTAAACCTACACAAGGTTTCTTTTATTGACCTTTTTATACCCACAGGGCCTTTGTAAAACAGCAACAGCTACTAATATAGCTTTCTGTTATATTAGTACAGCAAACGCATTCAATGTTTTTAGATAAGATTGATATGACGAATGAGTAGTCATAGAATAAATAAATACATATAAAAACATAAATAATAAGCATAGCCTTTACATTCCAGGCACAAAGGAGAAGAAAGATTTAAGGGGGAAGAAATGAATTTATTGAAAACCTTTATTCTTGGGTTTTTTCTTTCTGAAGCTGGTACATATTTCTGCCTCTTACAGGAAATTTCAGCCCATATATTGTGGTTCTGACACTATCTCTGTCTTTCACGAAAAAGAAAACAGATTTTATTGCTAGTGTTGAACATGGTACACTCCTTCAAATGAAAACCCAACCTGAGAGTTTGTGAGAAAACTGAAAGAAGTAAAAGAAATAGATCACTTTTTCCATGTTAGTATTCAAAAGCAAAGCAATGAAACATTCTTAGCTAACGAGTCGTACCTCAGGGTATCTTGCGGGTTTAAAAAAAATTGGTACCAGATAACTCATTTGCTCTTATAAACTGACTCTCCTGGAAAGACAACTTTTGTCACCTGCACCTGTAACAGGACACCTGTAAGTACAGACATTTTACCCATCATAGTCCTGAGTACTGTACCAGGGGATAGAGGAACTCAAGAAAACAATAAATTTTTTTAAAAAATTCAAAAAAAGGATAAAGTCAATGATTCTTAAGGGGAGGCTCAGTGGCCTGTGCTCATCAACCAACTGAACAAAATAAATCGGATTACTGTGTTCCATAGATGGTAGCATATAACTACATAAAATGTTACTGGGAAAAGCCAAAGGTTGCTGGCTCAACCTAAAAGCAGTTTCCAGATTATGTCTCATAACTATGTAACTCAGATGAGCATTACCACACACCTGCCAGAATTTATGTTAAGCAACTTGTCTTTTCTGGTGTTTTACATGAGTACAAGTTAAATTTCCAACCAGACTTAATTGAAATCATTATGTTGTCAAGCTATTTCATAATATTAACATTGGATTGATAGTCTTTTCATGTAACTATTTCAGAATACTTCTCAAAAGAAATGCTTTGCAATTTACTATGTTAATTAAAACATTACCAGATCTATTGATTTGAAAGGAAATGTTGACACAGTATAATGCTTTCCTTATAAAATGTATTACCTTTCTTACAAGGCTGGCTTTACCTGGCTAAATATGGGGAGCTCTAGAACAGTAGGACAAGAAAAAACCCTGTAATTTTCCTTTTCCAACTACCATAAACTAAGCTGCAATAAAGTCCCATGCGATAAAGTCTTTTTACTTCTAACTGCTGTCTCTATTCAGTGAAATACTGCTCAGTCTATTCAGTGAGACGTCATTGCTGCAATGGTCACATTAAAAACATGTTTTTCTGTAAGTATAAAAATAAAATATTTGAAGAAAGGAAAAGAACCCCAAGCACTGAGTTTTGCATTCTAACTTGCCTTGACCTTG
This sequence comes from Prinia subflava, assembly GCF_021018805.1. NCBI lineage: Eukaryota > Metazoa > Chordata > Aves > Passeriformes > Cisticolidae > Prinia > Prinia subflava. The sequence continues at coordinate 22,544,539 of NC_086255.1, forward strand.
CTTTATCAGACAGCAGCATGAAAGTCTCTACATGGCTGCACTGAAATATTTTATGGAAAAATCTTATTAATAGACCAATTCATAACACCAGGTAGTAGTAGGAAAGTAGGCATGATTTCATACAAAACTTGTGGGTTTTAACAGTTGCCATAGAGCACTGAATCTGTAAACAAATCTAGTAATTTTTTGTCATTTAAACTGCAAGAAGAAAATTCACCTTTGTTTATTTACCATCAAACATTGATTCATCTATGCCACATTAAAGGAAATGAGCATGGCATTAAAGAGAAATGTCCTTAAGACAAATTAAAAAAACAAATCAAGTTATCCAATTCCGCATTTAAAGCGGGTGTCTTTGCCTTACTGTAGTGCAAATGAGCAAGTACCATTTCAAAAGACTAACAAAACCACTAACCAAATCTAATCCCTATACTTTAAAACCTACACATACAGTTTAAGTAAATTAATATTATAGCTAATCCCTGCTCCCACTGGAATCAGCAGAAGATACACACCATCATGAGTTTGTGTTTCCTTTGCTGTCTTTTAAGAACATACTTACTGAAGTACAAAATGTACCAATAGATATTGTTTCCTTGGGAATAACCATCACACAGATGATTTCTGTGTAAGCAGGGGGTCAAGTTCACAGACTTTCAGTTCAGCAGGAAGTGCACTATTGGATAACTGTATCAGAAATCACATTTTGCTGAAACTTACTGGTTCACATTCTCTTCCTACAAAAATGGGAAGAAATAGGTTTGCTAATTTCATGGAATTTTACCAAGGAAAAAATGGCAAGGCTTCCATAGGGGGATACAATTCAGGCTTAGGAACAAAAATGTAATTCTGTAGTCAAACACATGAGAAAAGACCTCATTGACAAGTTTAAAAGTTTTACTAAAATTTCCAGGAACAGTTTTTTATCTTGACGCTCCCCAGAGTTAGACTGGGAGTATGAGCTCAGTACTGCAACACTGAAAAGATGTACAGAAAACTGCAAAAGCTACAGAGAACCATATAAAAACCAGAATGTCCCCAAATTCATCAGAACCTGCTTCAGCCAATTTTTTCCTCAGACTTTAACTGCCACTACTATTAAATATTAATTTTATGTTCATATCTGGTCCTGCCAAGGGAAAGGCTTAACAGAGGTAATTCGGACAGAATTTAATTTCTATTCAGCGGCATCCTATCTTGAGCCTAGAAATTCCCTAGTGGATTGTGGCAGGAGAGTTTTTCTGCTTGGATTTAATTCTAAAGCCTATTCATCTTCCTTTAAAAAAAATCCATAACTAGCTTTACATTACCAATAGGCCTGCACATGTACTCTCTTTAAATTTCTTGTAGGAAGACAGGTGTCTGCAGTTCTGATAAAGTTTCATTTGGCTCTCTGACAGGAACATGCTCTTCCAAATATGTTATTTTCATCCTCCAATATAGCCATCTACATCTGTCCTCAATTAAACCACTGTAAATATGGATTGACTGAGCTAACTTCAATAAAATTACACAGTTAAGTACAAGACCAAAACTTGACCCAGAAGCTAGAAATTAATTTAACTTTATGTTTCAATATGTTTTCAGTCTTACACTTCCTTAGATTTTCCTCTGAACTCTTTTTTAGCATTGTCACGAAGAATCACACCATTTCTGAAGCAAACCAGTAAGTGGGGAAAGGTAACTCAAAAAACACACTTGTCGACACTTCTGTCAGCTAATTTATGCTTTTTAGACATTTTTGGCATTGCTAGCAAATAAAGGCATGTATTTTGTTTTTACAGTTCTTGAAAGTGTAACTGCTTATGACAGAGACATACTCCTGTCAACTTTTTCTACATCGAGACTTTCAAATTCAACTGGTTTACCTTTTCTGCAGTCTAAAAAGTAAAAAACATACAAACACAACAAATAAATATTCAATAACACTTGCAACTAGTACAAGAGGTAGAAATACTAATTATATGGATTCATATTTAATGAATGTTGCCCAGGTAAAGCTAAATTTTTTATAGTCAGTTATTCATATTATAACATTAAGCCACACTTTCACATCTCTCATGCCAAAACTCTTCCAGCATAAAAGACCAGAAAAAAGGTTCAGGAGGCACACACTGTATTCCTTTAAAGTCTAAACCAGAATTCTTGGACATAATGCTACATTCTGTTAGAGAAATCGAAATACTTTGTATCATCCACAAGAATACAACTGTAGAAAATGTTAGGAAATAACAGGCATGTACAATCTCCCCAGAAGTGTGAGAAGCAAAGGTGCACTGTTTCTTGGGGAGAAAGGAACAGTTTCTCAAAACACACTTTTTGTTGTTTGTTTCAATTTAAGGGTAAAGCATGAGAGACTATACTGCATTTCAGACTAACAATCCCTGATCTGAAGCAGAATCCTTGAAACAACCATAGAAACCTCCCAATCTGGTACAGTCTGACACATTCAGCACAAAAGGAAAATATGGTCATGATTAAAGAAGGACCAAGCACTTTGAATGCTTCGGAATAAACCTGCTGAACTGACAACAAAAACTATTAACTCCCTCATTTGCAATATGTGATATGATGAACCAGCAGATAATTAGTAATTCATCTTACAGTACTCAAGTTGTATCACATGCTATCACATCAAAAAGAGCAAAACAGCATGCTTTAACTTAATATAAAGTGAACTGGCTGAAACACTCATTAAGAATAACAAAAAATCTAGAGAAAAATGGTGTCATTAATTCCACCCTCCTGAGTTTCCATCAGGTGAACACAGAGCTTTGCGATGTCTAGCAAAATTCTCTCTGTAGAGTATTTTACTGGCAACTACATGTTACATCCCTATAAAGTCCATGCTGCCATGATTTGCTGACAAAAGGTTGGGAGTCTTAAAATTCCAATCCAACCGTATCAAATGGGGATGTCTAATTTAATGCAAAGAGATCACTTAACAAAAAACAAACAAAAAAAAAAACCCCCACAAACCCAACTGCACCAAACCAAGCTTAAAACTGTTTCTTCTATGCTTTCTGCATTACTAACAAAAACAATGGACCTTCTTATATAAACACCTAAGTAACACTAAAATACCAATACTCATGTCAAGTCACAAGTTCTTGCAATATTAAAACTTATTTAAAACAAAATGGGAAAGAAGATTCATACATACTCATCACTATACCTGTAAATGAGACTTAATAATAGATAATAAAGCAATTTTCAATTACTATGCTAATTGTGAAAGTGTAACAAAAATGAAGACTTTGAGATTTTTCATATATTCCTATTCCTTGAATAATCAATAAGTAGAGATTTCATTACGAGTGCAAACACCTGATGTCAGTATTCTTAGCTACAGGAGGTAAGACAAGACTCAAGTCTCTCTCAATCCAATGCTTATTTTGTGGCAAACTAAAAGTTTTCAATCTTCATTTTACGCTTATTCCTGTAATTCCATATCATTGAATTAACTCATGATAACTCAACTAATTATATAATTTCCATTTTATAAAACCAGATTTAACTTTTTTCTTACTCTACAAGATACATCCTCTTAGTGAAATAAAGGCAAGCTTTTCATTTGCAGAAATAAAACAGTGGGTTTGGATATGCAATGGAACTGCATCATTAAAAATTTGGTCTTTCATAACAAGAGCCATCAGCTATAAAGAGACCATGAGCAACTAGTGTTGATGCCCAAGGCTTTTTTCAAAGGAGAATACATAGTAAGTCTAATGGACTGGCAAGGAAAAATTCAGATTGTTTATCTGTCTGCACCTATCAGTCCCGAAAGAGATTTTTAAAAAAGCAGAGGTGCAGAACAAAAGCATGAAGGAAAAGAACCTGTATAGTAAAAAATATTTTGATATATGAGTACACAATCTTCAAATGCATAATATGGAAGTAAAAATCATTCATGTATAGGTACACAAAAATTTATATAAAGAAGATAAATGCATTTCATAATACTAGACTGATTTAACTATATAAGACAGAAATTTATTTTGGACCAGAAAATGTGTATTAGGAGAGGAAAAAAAAACCCACAACCAAATTATTAAATTCCTGATTTCACTACTTTTAAAAAGCTGATTTCAATGCTTTTGACAAGCATGGGTAATTAACCTGAACACCAGATTGCACAGAAACAAAGGAGGAATACAAAGTTTAGTTGCATGTTCAAAGTCATGTTTGTTATACCTGAGAACAGAAAATATGTCAACCTTCAGCAGTCACATGCTACAGTTACTGAATTCACACTGCTCCCCAAATTTTTGAAGAGTGACAAAAAATGCTTAGGAAATTAAAAGTTTCTGTTAAGGACTATTCAATCTATCGTGAATCCTCTAGATGATACTTCAAAGAGAGATGAGTTGTCTGCCCAACTAACTCCTCCAAAAGCTTTAAGGCAGTAGCTGACAACCTCTTCCAGCCTGGAGAAACTTAAAATTTTCTACTGTACTTACAAATACCAAACAGCAACTGTAAACCTATCATTGGTTCACTTTATGTCCTTAGTTACTTTTCACAGCCACCTGAAACAGCAAATTGAAAACCACCAACTTACCCAAAACAATTTTGTAGCATTTACCATGAGAGAAAACAAGGCAAATCATAAATGTAATCTATAGGGAAATTATTACAACATTTTTTCCAGATTGATACAAAAATACCTACGGGTTTCTCCAAAACTTTTCTGTTAAGCATGATATGCAAACCTTTTATGTTCCACATGCTGATCTATATTGCTGTTTTGTAATAGGGAAAAAGCTTCAGATTCACATCTAATTCATTATTTTTGATATTCTTTTAAAATCCTCTAAGTATACCAGAAAACATCTTTCAAACCTTGTCTGGCAGTGTGCAGCTTGATCATATTTATTGAAGCAAATCAGACATAAGCATCAATGACAAAATTTGCTCTGGCCATGGCTCAGAACAAAAAACACAAAGCTGCAGCCTTGAAAAAATAAATCTGAGCAAACCACTATAATTTTCAAGGAATATCCTGTTGAATTTCTTGGAGCAGAATGTAAAATTCTCTGATTTTGCTGAAAAAACAGGACTGTCCAGGTTCTGTTTTCACATGCATGGGTCTAATCTGTAGCATGGAAAGGAAACAGCAGCATGGAACACTGCGGGACAGCCCAAAGACACTCACAGCCCACACAGGTCAAGTGCCAACTGCCCTGATGCCACACTCTCAAAGGCTCCATTCAACCTTACAGCATTTGAGTTGGCTAGGTTTAAAAATCCAAAACAAAGCTGAAGCTGCAAGACTGGAAGTTGCAAGACTTACCCCCCGTCATAATGAACAGATTTAAAAATAAGGAAAAAATATAAAATTAAACAGCTGACAGGGGTAATAGAAACAATTTGAAATGTCATTAAACTGCTGACAATATACTTGTTACCAAGATACATAGCTATACTTTCTCAAGGGACATTCAGCACTTTCAGAATACATGTTACATTAAATATAAGGATTAAATATAATGGCTGACAAGAACCAAGAGCTTGGTATTCTGCAGCAGGCTCATGACAGTATCACATTTTGTATATCACAACAATCAGATGGCTCACTAAAATCCACTCATCTCTACTGAAGTAATTTTTGCAAGATTTTACCCCTGACAGGCACAAACCGATTTTTTTTTAACAGTCTGTAGGAGTTAGATGTTTTTCAATGAGGGGACTGTGGGCATCTGACAGAAGTGGAGGGCTTAGTTTGCACGCAGGCTGCACAAAGCAGGATCGGGTTCCACATTTCACTTTTAGTCCCCAAGTGGTATCCCCACTCTAAGCAATAAGTACACTGTGTTTGAAATATTAAGTTTGGACCAGAAATAGAGGAAGAATGAGGTTATATTTCCTTTCCCATTCTATATTTATCCTGCCTCAATTAAGTGAGCTTTGTGACCCCCTCTTCACCGTCACAGTTAGCAATTCCATAGCTCATACGAAGGCATGGCATTACATTGCAGAAATTGCCTTTTCACCCAGCTATCCTAGACAGTTCTGATGAACAGACGCATTCTTCACAAGACTGAAAGAGCCACCAGGACATTCCAAACTTGTGAAAAGTTCTGTCTCTTGCCCTTTTTTGCCCATCTTCCCTACTCAAAGCATTTCTCCTAGCTTTATCTCAAGATAAAGGAAGGCATCTGCAGGATGAAGATTCTAACTAAGAAGGAGGAGCAGAATGATTCAAGCAGACAAGAAAGTTTCTCCCTTAAACTCATGGCATTTTGCTGTGGATTTATGGCAGGTTCTGAGAGCTTCCAGCTTCAAGGTGAAACACATGGAACAGGCAGTTAGCATTCCCTGATTTTTATGTCTAATTGACAACTGCTCCATTCCAGTTTCTGCCATTAGATTACCTGCTGCCATTTCAGAAAGACAAATATAGTGATACTACTGCTTCAGACTGAACCGAGCCTTCCAAACCTTACCAATACAGACAGCAGACTTCACAGGAAAAGTGGGACTTCCTGCAGCTTTAGTAGTAAGCTTTGAAGTTGTCTCTGCTGCAGGATTTGAAGCTGAAACAAAACATTAATTAAAGCAGAGAAGACTCTCCTCTGCCAAAGCAACACAAATTTAAGGAGCCACACAAAACTATTGATACCAGGAAGGAGATGTTGAGAACATTTCTTGGGAAACCTGTGAATTTTCAAGTAAATACCTAAAAACAGTTTCAGAAAGAAAAAAAAAAGTATATAAGAAGGAAAATGAAACTGATTTTGACAGAAAATATTTTGTATGAAACTTTTGCTGAACATCAAAATGGAGATTTTTCTTTTTACCACAAGTTTAGCAGTTTTTTTCCATTTACCCCACACCTCAGAACAAATCACTGATAGCAGGAGCTGTACAAAAATATACACAGAATTTTCTTCCAAAATATTCATTATCACATCAGTGTTTTGATTACATGCCCAGTTTTTTCAAATACCCTAAACACAAAGAAAAAAAAAAAAAAAATAAAAACCCCAATATTATCAACTGCATCATCAGAGCAGGCCTCCATGTAGGAACAGCACAAATGCCTTAGGGGAAGCCATCTGTCTCCTCTAGTGGGCTTTGTAAACATGCAGAATTGTGTTTGCATCTTTTGTTCAATACCTAGCCATTGTCAGTGGCCCATAGGTGGAAGGTAAATTCCCCCTGTACCACGCTCTTATCACGAGGATGAACACAGGATTACCAGAAGGTACATTGCTATATTTACACACTTTCATGCTAGATTTATGTAAGAAACAAGTAGTAAAAACTTCCCCTTGTGTTTGACATGCATATACAGCGATACAGGTTATTAATGGTGATGAAGTCTTACAACAATTTTTCAACAGTGAAGACTTGTATAACGCAAATTTACCTAAACCAGCTTTGCCACCTGAATAGCAACCACGTTCTTGACTTTCTCCATTCAAAACTTGACACATGATTCTAAAATGCGTTTGCTTTTCTTCATTTTAATGACAGAATGCCATGGATACCTTAATTTAGACAAGAAAGGAAGTGGTACTTGCAAAAAATGTTAGCAGAAGATATTTATTCCCACTGTAGGAAAAGTCTCATACTTTTAAATACTGTTAAAAATGGTTTCTGTAAACATGGTCAACTATCTAGAGGTCACAAAAATTGCTGCAGCACAGCCCAGAGCCTGAAGATAACTTTACAGTGGGTAACTTCCATAGCAGCAGCTATAACCTGACTGAAAATAAGGCAGACTAGGCTACAGTGAGGCCTGGCTTACAAAAGGGAAACCTATAAAAATTAGGAATTTTAATTAAGATAAATTTCCTACGTGATGTAGACACTAATTTTCTATTTTTCCACCTTCTGAGCTAAGAATTAAAATCCAATGTTTTAAGTCCAGTTCTGAGTATATTTCACATCATTTCTTTATGAAATGTACTGTTTATTTTCTTGATTTTACCAGTACATGTACCTTATGCTAGCCTAACCCATCCTTCACATAGCAGTACTTAAAACTGGTAACATTGAGTAGAAAAAATACTGTTTAAGTTTGATTAGACATATAATTCATGAACAACCTCATAGCAAAGAAAATTTAAGATTAGCATATGTTAATCATAGAATATGCTGAATCTGAAGGGATGCATCAGGATCATTGTGTCCAACTCCTGGTCCTCCACATGACAGTCCAAGAGTCACCATGCACCTGAGAGCGTTCTCCAAAAGACACCAAGAAAAAAAAATACTAAAAGCAAGCTGGTGGTGAAAGAATTTAAGTCAGCCACTTTTATTCCCATATTACAGGGTCACAGCTGATGAAAAACTGCGTTCTTGGTCCTAGATATCACCTCATATGGAGAAGTCAGTGTGCTCTTATTTTTATTATTTTAGTTTAACCATTACATTCTTTAAGTACAAGACCCACTGAAACTACAGCAGTTTCCCTAAAAAACACAAAGTACAGCAATGCTACATCTACCTGTAGTACCTACATGCACAACTTAATACTGCCATTTTAAAGACATGTGCAATAGAAAAACTTTCTCACAAGACTCTGGGCGCAGCCCACCCTTTGATCCAGAACAAAAAAGCCCCCAAAAAAAAACCCTTGCCACTGTCAATAACAAATAAATATTCAGAAAATGCATAACTGGAATTTAAACAAGCTGCAGTTACCATAGAAACTAACAAGACTTACTCAACACTTCCTACTCTATTCCATTATCATTATCTCATGAACTTTCATGGAGAACATTGTTCCTATTCCTATGGAAACCCTGGAAATAGCCCACATCATTGTCACAGATTAAGGCAATCTAGAACTCATCTCTTGGATTCATTTATGTGCCACCAAGGCCTATAAAAGATGAAAAATAACTCAACAGACAAAGTTCATTTCTCTGCAGAGATGAGCAGAATCTAAACCATTCCCTGTGAACAGTAGGTAGGTAAGTACCAAACACTGACAAGCAGTTTATAATAATCTCCAATTATAAACCAAACTCCAATTATTATAAACTCCAATTATAAATCAAAAAAGCATATAAAATCCCTACATATATTTCCCAGGAAAATTTACTATAAATACTTATATAATTAAAGATCCACTGATTTTCCCCAAACGAGTTGTGAGGCCCTCTACCATTTTTTAATAGCTCTTCAGAAGTCCAGTCAAGGGTCTACAGCTTTCCATAGATTGAACCGTGTCAAATTCAACAACACACGTATGACATTCTTCTGTATATCAACCACTCCATCTAATTAAAGAAATCTTTTTCTTCTTACTCAAATGATATAATTTCAGGAAGCAAAAATCAGTTCATAAACATGTTTAATTTCCTGCATCTTGAGATTAATTATGAATGTGTCTGATTCTTCTTTGAGAAACCCACCTGAGAAACCTGATACTTCCATCATCTACAGCATTTTACAGCACTTCAAAGTAAATCAGTATCTCCCTGAAATGATTTTAAGTAAACTGTTACCTTTTACTGTTATTTATATTTATGCCACTCAACATCAAATGCAGAGAGAACTGCATGGGTTCAATTAGCGTGTTCTTAAATTGTGTGCTTATGCAATTTAACGTGGACACATTTTTAAATCAAACATTGTTTAAGAGCAAAAGTCACATTTTCAAAGGATGTGGCACCAATAACATGTTCTAGTCATGATTCTCAAAGTTAAAGTATGAGGAAAAACGATATTCTGGCCACAGAACTGTAGGCACCATGCTTAGCCAGCTGCACTACTTCAAAAAACAAAAACAGTTTGTAACTGAAGGACATTCTGCATCTCCTTATACAAATCTCTTCCTCCAAAGCCTGCCCTTCAGATGAAAATGGGTAATGTAAATACTTGTTTGTGCCTAAACCACTTATGAAATGTAAGGAATAGAATTTAGCTGCTAAAGCAGTAATAATGTCTATTTCTATTTCAGTACTTTATTATATTTACATAAACTATCAAAACAATTTAGTATTAGTACAATCCCATGCACATGCCACTTTTACATCTCTTACAAGACAAGAATTACAGGCTAGGAAACAGTTGACATGATGATAAGCAAGTGACGGTGAAATGCTTTGAAAATTCAATAGTTTAACTATTTAAAATCTCCATTTGCCACTTCTCATGATGCTCCCAACAACAGAAAGGTTTTTATTTCTCCTCTTTGTTTAGTCTTTAAATGTAATTTTCCTTCTAATGAATGAAATGGGAGTAGAGGAGGTGACAAATATGGTTGGGTTTTCTTAACACTCATTTCAGGTACAGAACCCTTCCTTCCCTCACAACCAGCAATGAATTAAACATTTTTAAGAAAACTAGTGTGGAGGAGAATCATCTCTATCCAAGACTTCAGTGTTTGTCTCTGAATGGATTAAATAGTTTAATTCATTGTCTCCAATGACCCAGACCATGAATTACAAACAACATCCCTTACTTTCCAGCAGATGCACTAAAATACATGATTTTGTAAATTATATTGGAAAAAGAATTATCTTCTGACTTAAAATTTTTCAAGTAGTTCTATGGCTACAATGTTGCCTAAGGCCTTCAAGTCTGCATCTGTTGTATAAATAGAAATATTTTATTTCACTAGAGAATCGTACAAATGGTCTGATGTCAATGTAAATGTCCAATCTTGTACTACAGTACAAAGTTATAACCTTCTAACCATGTATGTTTGTCTTGTATTTTCCATACTGTTGGCCCTTATTTTCTTCACCTGTGGGTAGCCAGAAAGTTTAAAAATTACAGAGGTAATTATGGGAGCACCCACTACTTAAATATTTGTTTCAGTAGTCACAAAGCACCTAGAGAAACTAATACAATATATTAGAAAACTGTTTTGTAAGGTTACTAAAGAAGAAATAAAAGCTAGATCAGACACGTTAAAGATATGGTGACAGAACCAAAAGAGTTCCAAAAAGGAGCCCTTTTAGATTCCACAAACAGCACTTGACATTCCACTAAGGCTCATGGTGAAGAAAATGCCTGTCCAGGTAAGAATAATGATGGGAGTTTTTCCCATGAGCAGAAAGCACAAATAAGCTTCTACTTTACACTGATGTGTGTTTCACGCTGCGCTAACTTATCTCCCTCACTTCTCAAATAAACCCAGGCAGCAGTCCCACAATAGCCTTCAGATAATCACACTGAACTGAACTTCAGTTTTAACTCTTTTCCCAGGTCCATCTTCACTGGACTCTTCCTAAACTTTTTTATAAACACTGGATGTATAATATTAATTTTCATTTAAACTCACAGAGTAAAAGTGCACTACATATTTTTTTAGCTGCAGATATCTCGTACAATTTTGATTTCAGAGAACTATGAAATCACCAATTCTTTTTCTTCAGAGGAAAAACAAATTCTGCACTTCAATTCAGAAATATAGTAGCTTGTAAACTGTATTAAATTAGTAGTAATCCATGATTAATTTCTAATATGTTCAATCAATACACTTCAATGTAAACATTGATTTGATCTCAGAACATCCTATATCTAAAAATAATGAGAATATTACCCTCTAGTATGAATTTTCATTGAAGCAGTTAACCTTTAGCAAATATTCTCAGAAAGTCAAGATTAAATGAACAGCCAAATGTTCCATTCTGGAAATAATCCTCCATAAATTATATCCTGTCAATTCAAATACTGAATTTGACAAGTACTATATTAAAATAAATGTACCTTGTTTTCTAAACTGACCAAAATTAACTTAGAGGTTCCATGCATTGCTACTTATTTCTCAGATGGTCAGGCATATTGATAAACCCAGATGTGCAAAATATGTGCTGTTATACCTTGACAAGCCTATAAATATACTCTCAGAAATAACCTAACCCAGTGACATTGGCCAGCTGGTCCTTTATAAAATGCAATATTAAACTTAAAAAAAAAAACCCAAAAAACAAAAAACAAAAACAAACAAGGAAAAAAATGAAGTCAAACATGGTTGAGTAAGTTTTCCCACTACAATGAAGGAATATGCATTTTACATTATGTATATTAGGTTTTGGTCCCAATTGTTGGTTTGTATCTGTGTTCACATATAGCCCAGTAAAATCAACACAGGGCAACTTCTGACTGCAGAGGTGGGAGCAGAGGACTCTGGGTTTGGGGATTTCTAGCCTTGATATGTAAATTGGAACTAGAAACATGACTTGAAGGTTTTTCATTTTTAATGCTGAAGATGCCAGGAAACATACAAAATGCCATTTTTTAGAAGACAATCACTAAAATACTGTCAATATGGCAGCTGCACATAGGAGACATGTAGTGCTAAAAGCACCAAGGGAACACGCTTTCCAGCTATTGATAAAAGTCAGCAACTAACAGTAAAAAAAGCAAAGAATTGTATTTTTAGGAAAAATAATCAAAATACTCTTCAAGCAGAAACAAACAATACAGTGGCAATTAAGTCACCTCAACTTTTTGCTGTAGAAGGCTTGATTAAGAAATACAATCTCTTTTCTTCTCCTCCATTCCTTCACCCATCTAAATAATTACTCTATAGCCCAAAACTGACTCACCCTAAAATATCTCCTAACCAAAGTTAACAATCAAAGACACAAATCTTTTCAGTTTAATCCAAATTAGTTACAAAGTTTCACTGGGATTCTCTGAAGTTTTAAATGTGATTTTAGCTTCTAGTTGTAAGCGCATTCTAAAAGAAATCTAATCAAAATTACATAGGAGACACTTTTTACTTCAGTGAACTCCACAGAAAACTTTCGCATTTTAGTATTTGACAATGCTCCAAAGCAATTATGTTTAAATTTTATGTTTTAATAAAACTAAAACATTTTTTCCCTTTAAACCACATGTTATCATCTGTCTCCATTTGATACATAACTACTCACAGGTTTGAAGGATTTCTATGCCAATAAAGAAAAACATGAAGAGAATATAAAATCATTATTAGTCTACGGAATATATCACAAATCTCATTACATAGCCAATTCAGTCTTGTCTTTGCTTTACAGTTCTGACCACTCTCTACATTTGTGACACTGGGCCTATTTTCCAAATTTGCTTCTGTTCTTCCAAGCACAATTTTACTTTCAGGCAAAAGAGGTCTATAGTTTTAAAACGAAATTAATCAATTTGCTGTTTGTAGTTCAAAATCACGGCACTAGACTAGTGAAATAGGCTGGGGAATGGACTGGCAGTCAGTTTTTCTTAGCTGCTGTCTCTGCCTCTCTCTTGCAGTGGGAATTCGCCTGCTATTTACAGAGAAAATTGGGATCGACTCAGTGCTGATGCAACAAAGCAATCAAAAATCCTCCACTAATGCTGGAACACAGTGCTCCTTAAAAACGGTCTTTAAAATAAAAACGTAGAAAATCATAGAAAACTTACAAGTACTCTGCCAGTTAATGTCTGGGCAGATATCATGACTCCTGCCCAATCCTTCACAGACGTCATCCATCCCACTTCTGCTGCCACATTCTCCTCTTTTTCATCTGTTGGTTTGCAGGCTCCATCTGCCTGTGTATCTCCACCACCATTGATCTTCTGGGCCTCCTGCAAAGTAAGTATTTGGGTTAGTTAACATTTAGCAATTTGACAGTGAAAGCCAGTACATAGGTAGAGCCAAGAACTGCTATAAAAACCAGAAAATCTGTCTTCCTGGATCCCTGCTAGGTGAAATTAAGGACCTCTCTTCATCTCTTCAGAAATCAGAGAAACAGAAATATTCTGTAAGGTACCAGGCTAACTAGATAATAATACTGTCCTTGACATTACATCTTGGAAACATATACTCAACACCAAATATACTATATGTTCCTTTGTTACAAGCAACATAATTGACAACAGCTCTGTACGTAATTACAGAGCTACACAGAAATGAATTTGTCAGACATACACTGAAAGACCTTTTGATGCATCAGTTCAAAATCATACATACTAGGTGTGAACACAATTTATGTACAATTTTAATTTCCTATCACTATAATTAAGTATCTGAGTAAACCTTCACCAAGAAGCATGATGTAACAAGACAGCAATTATCAAGTGTGAGGGGAATAAAATCCATCATAAAGAATCTGCAGGGAGCTGCCATGCTATCAGTGAACCTGTGTTTCAATGAAAGTGTTTAATATACCACAGGCACTATTCTGTCAGTAAGTGGCTCTCACAGAATGAAGAGCTAGAAATTAGAGGAGCCTCAGCTGCATCAAGCTCTCTGATGAGTCACATGCACTGGAATTCATATCGGTCTCTCATGGATGCTGCAGCAAAGATGTTGTGCTCTGTAACTGCCTGAGATGTGCTACAGTCATGAGTGCTGCACAAACATCAAGGGAAACGACAGGAAAAGCCAGCATGGATGGTTTAAATCACATCACATGCAGAGTATCAGACTGTGCCATGAGCATGCCTTTGGTGGCAGCATAATACTAATGACTTCCTGAATACTTGACAAGTTATGCTAACGAAAAATAGCAGAGGCAGCAAAATTCAGTGCTGAAGCAAGTTCTGAGCACTAGATCTGCATTAGTGTTCCAAGCACTCTGCACAGACCAACAGCTTGGAAGATATTGTTTATAGATTACCTGTCTGTAGGCCACTAAGCAGGAAATCGCTTGCCATTAATCCCCTTTGGAATATCTTTACACAAGCAAAGATGCTTGATGCTGGTTATGTGACTATTGCTATAGCAGAAATACAATCCTGTGATGGTCAAAACCCATAGGTCTGAGATGGCCTTGAAGACACAGCCAGACATAAGGGTACAGGCACTTCCTGAGAGTACCACTGAGCTAGTAAAGCAATTTCATTGCTTCTGTCTGCAAAGAACAGCAGAACAACACCAAAAATGTAATATGGAGACCAACAATTGTTTTTAGAGAAGCTCAACATTGCAACTTAATTGGCTAATGAGATTCTTTTTTCTCTGTTAGTTTCCCCCACAGAAAGCAGGCTCCATGTTCTTACTAGCGAGTACAGCACAGTGTGATGTTACTATATTGATGATAACAAATTATTCAGAGTTACAACACTAATTCAGTGCACTTCCCAAGCAAATAACGCAACAGAAGTTTAAAATTACTTTGTATTTGCATAACCGGACCTCATCCACTGACAAATTTGGACACGGTGAATCAGATGTTTTGCACTCGGCATTATTGAAAGACACATCCTGTGCTGCACACGCACAGAGCACAACCTACAGGAATGAGCTCACTGCCGAGGACAGCGACGAACGGCACGGAACGAGGCAGTGCCTGGCTGGAGCCAGCCGGGCACCCAAAGCAGCACAAACCCACAGCCATCGGCCCCAAAGAAATGCCTTCACCATGAGGGTTTTGATTATAAACCAGCAAAGAGAAAACTGGGCTCTGTACTCCAAACAATATGGGAGCTTAGGCAACCTAGACAAATCTCCAAGGCCTCACTGTCCTAGCTGCTGTCCCCAGGGTCTCTGCTGACTCTGACACCCAGGACACCTTTCAGCCCGTCCTTCCCAGCCCTGGTGAGCCCACAGCCTGTTCCCCTGGCCCGACCCCAGGCTGCCATCCCGGGCTGGCCAGGAAGGCTCCAGGCCAGGGCCGTGTCCCACCACCCCAGCCAAGGTGCGGGGCGGGCCCCGGGCCACAGGAGCCCCACAGTCCAGACAGCTACAGACTGCCTAAAACAACACAGGTGAGATTTCCTCCCTCCTCCCACCAGTTTCTCTGCCTTTTGTAACTGCTAGAGCTTGTCTTTCTGACCTGTAAGCTTCACACACCACCTTTTGCTCCACGGTCCTCCTCTGAATTGCACAGTCAGCTTTCATACTCTGTTCAAGTTTATACTGAATGAATTTATGTGGTTTTCATAGTAAAGAGGTATAATTATCTCTTCCTCTCAGATAAGAAACTGAGGTGGTGATTAGGTGTCTAACTCAGCCACTAGAGAAGTCACTGGCAGAATCAGGAAGAAATCAGTCTTTTTTGATCTTTTCACCCAGAAAACCTTGTTTAAAGGTGCACAAATGCACACCTTGCTAAAAATCCTCACAACCTTGCTATAGAAAGTCAGAGAACTACAGATCACTGAACAAAAAGCTGAATGCAAAAGTCAATTTTATGTTAGTAAACTTGTAAGTGTTAAGGTTAGAAGATTTTTTTATTGTGTACATGTTCCTTACACCCAATCTTCTTGTCAATAGATGTGATTGCTCATAAGACATAAAAATAATTTAAAATAACCTAGCACTCAAATGAAACAGTAGGCAATTTACTTAATCAAAAGAGAAAGGTAGCTTTTATATTTTGAAACAGTTTCCATAACCTGCAGTTCTTTTACTGTATTGACTTTTGGTTGCCAATAGAATAGAGCAGTAAAACATGACAAATCTTTTAGTATTTGATTCTCTAAAGGTATTAAAGTCTTTAATACATTTGAATGGCTATATTTCTGTATTTATACTACTTATTTCACCCCCATTAAAATCTCCCTACCATATTATTTCTTAATTAAAATTTAAGTAAAACAATCATCCCCTGCCAAGTATGATTTGGAACAGAATCTCATAATCAGCCTAGCCCTTGCCATTATTGTAGCTATAATTAATATGCAGATTAGCTGCTGTTATGTAATATTTGTATTCAGTTGGGACATTTTATATTTTTCATCTGCATGGCCAGCCTTTTATCTTACTTAATTGGCTGTTAAGTATTGGGAAAAGTTCATCCCTAAGTCATTATGCAATTGTGCAAAGATCACTAAAGAAGGTTTAAGGGCTGCTTTTTTTTATATTGAACATAAAATTCAGTCCTGTTATTAAGTGTATAGTCTTGTTTCATTGCTATTTCCTCATTTCAAAGCATTGTGTAACCAACACCAACACCTGAAAAAGGTGCTTAAAATAATAACATGACCATGATGATAGTTGCTTAATTATTTACAAGTTGAACATAAGTAAGGGATCTTTACCCACTGTGCTTACCAGTTTTCATTATTTTAATTACTTGATGACAAGAACATGCAGGTAGATCCAGTGAGATGCAGTATATTGTGAAATACATATTTCCTGAACTTAATGACTAAATGGAAAAGAGCGTGATGACTTGGTGTGTACAGGAATCAGTACTCAGTGTTCTACACTGGCTTAACACAGACCTGGACCAGAAACTTCAATAGTTTGTCTTCTATTTTCAGCAAGAAATATTGATTTAGATTACATAAGTTCTGGGATTCTTGAGCACAGTCACCTTAAGAAAGAAGAACATAAAAGGCAAAATTCACTCAGAAACTGTTAACAGTTTTTGAAATGTAGTCCTGCCTTTTCCATTTCACCTCAAAAATATCTATACAAACATTCAATCACTGCACAGACACCTCATCCAAGAACTCAGGACAACAGAAAATAAAATCAGAAAATTCTTATGAAACCTTAAAACAATCTAAGAATGATCTGTGCTTTTAAAGGGCCTAAAAACATAGGACACCATTAAGACAACCTGGAATGCACTCTCTGGTGTATGGTACTGAAAAAACTTTGTATCTTGTTAAAATATGTTTAAAAACATATGAAACAGCCAGTCAATGTGAGGGAAAGACCTGGGTTGAAGTGTGGTGAAACAAAGAAAATGATTAGATAATCTCATTTACCTAACATGTAACTAGCTGAAAATCAGACAAAAATCATTAAGTATCACCTTTAATGAGATACAGAGCACTGAGTCATGCCCACATCACTCAGGAAAAAGTAGTATGCTCGATTTATCAGATGTTTAAAAACAGTAACACCAGTGAGGCCAACACAGTATTGGCCTTTGAACTCTACTCTAGACGAGATGAGAAAGGGCCTCTCAGAATGGGAGCTACTCCTAGGTTAATGCACGCAGTAGTAATACAATAAGAAAATACAGTTTGGAGCAGTTAGGAAAAGGCTGCTTTTATAATGCCAGTAAATAGCAATTTCATCTCTGTTAACTGCCCTTCAATTAACAGCATGGCATTCCTAGAGCCTGGCATTTTAGGAAATATTTTATATCACATTACCAACATAGGATAAGGGCCATTCTTACAAACTAGGAATCCATATTTATGTTCCTTTCCTTTTCATTCACCTGTTTCCCCAAAGCTACCAAGAGGTGCTATGTCAAGAGGAATAATTTTGCATGTGAGACTTCCTCTCCTTTGTCTTGGGCAAATGTCTGAAACACTGTGTTTAAAATTATTAGACTTCTATCAAAAATTTAATTCCATGTCTTTCAATACACTCACTTTGATATCTCCAAATAGGGGTCTTAAACTTATATAAAACCATATTATGCTGGATTCTCTGAAGCTGGGCAATGCACAGTCAATGCTAGGACTTCAGGTGCCTACTGAATACGCTGCCATGGCAGATACCTTCTATCAGATATAGTTACCATCCATAATCTCCATCTTAATAGTTACTAAGCACCGGCTCATCCAGAGCTAAAAACAAGCAAAAACCCCTGAAGCTGTTCACCTGTTCTAGTACAGCTTAGGAAACACAAGTTTCCACTGGAATATTAATAAACAAAATGGCAACATGAGAAATAAACAGCTTCATGGAGCCCTTTAAACACCTTGCAAGAGTCAGACTAGTAGGAAAGAGTAAGCAAAGAGTAAAGTAACCAAATGTGAGGTAAGAGGTACTTCTAAACTGGCCTATCCACAGCATTTCTTTGAATATTAGGTTACATTGACGTCAGTTATCATACTGTAGCTATGGTTTGACTTGTTTCAAAGGATTAATTATTGATACCTAGACAAACATCATTCCTTTCACTGAATAGAAGAACCAGAATGACCTGTGGAAAACATGACTGATGAGATAACCCAGCATTTTGCTCTCATAAAATATTCACAAGCCCTATAATTTGTTTACAAATTTGGAAGACGAAGAAAAATAAGGCAAAAATAGAACACAAAGGTTTTCTTATTCGTTTAAGACTGAGATGCTATACTCTGTTTTTTGCATTCCCAAGGGATTTCTGAGAAGCATCTTGCCAGGCCTGACTTACAGCCAGAGCCTTACTTTCTGTGCTGGCCACAAGAAAACCCTTTTTTTTCCCCTCTTCTTGCAGTGACCAGCTTCTCTGTCGCATTTGTGCACACCCTCAGCAATCCTCACAGATTTCAATGTTCTGTGCCTTTCATATTTCTGGTACAGTTTACTTGTATAAAATTTCCTTTTCACATCATTGCTTTGACTGACAAAAATTGCTGCAGTAAAGGAATTAATTCTAAAACCTTGACCTGAGAGACAAGAGCAAATAGACTAGTAAAATACAGTGTTCCACCCATGATTCCACAAATAGCACAACAGTCTGTCAAATGAAGGGTTCCTGGGTATGGTTCTCACTTAAGAATATAAAACAGCAGACACCTACGTTATCTGAAATCTCAAGAAAGTACAAAAAGATTCATTTCAAAGATTAAAAATTTTTACACATTAATGGAAGTGTTGTAACGTAACACTTCCATTGATGTGAAACAGTACCTCCAAATAACTGATAAACTGTCTGGCTGATTTCCATACCAGCCTAAGAACTGAGAGGCATGCTGGACCCTGCTCTATCAAATTTTGAAACTCCTAAGCCACACTGTCTAATCCCTTCATGCCTTCACCCTGCAGCTATAAAACAAGAGCAACAACAGCTTCTGTGGCATAGGGATCTTATAAAGATAAATATATGTAGGATTTTAGGTGTCCTGGTATTACACAAAGACAGACAAGGCAAGCACAATCTAAGTGAAATCACGAAGTAAAACATGCTAAAAACCTACTGGTAAAGACTGTTACACTAGCTATACAAGACAATTAAACATATTAAGACAGATGTGTAGAAGAGAAGTAATTAGGAACTCCAGAGAATATATGGAAATGAAAAAGGACAAAGTCATTGC
This sequence comes from Prinia subflava, assembly GCF_021018805.1. Taxonomy (NCBI): domain Eukaryota; kingdom Metazoa; phylum Chordata; class Aves; order Passeriformes; family Cisticolidae; genus Prinia; species Prinia subflava. The sequence continues at coordinate 22,564,399 of NC_086255.1, forward strand.
AAACTTACACACGATCAAACAGACAAAAGGTGCTTTTCAAAAACATGATTGGTTCAATTTAGCAGGAGTTTATATCAACAGTTATGTAAGCTTTCAATTATAAGTTGTTTGGATGAATAACTTCATGTTAATTTAATGATAAAAATAAAATTAAGTTTTCTTTTGTAGCTTCTGATCATATATCAGACCACCTTATTAGAAATAAATAACCTCTGAACTTGCCATAAGATTACGTAACAAGTGAACTTACTGTCTACAACATATAAGTAAACAAAAAAATAGGACTAGTCAGTGATGTACAGGTTAAAACTATTCACTGAGAATATTTCACAAAACATCAAACTAATACCCAGCCTGTAAATTTATATCCCTTTTTTTATATTTAGCAGAGCATTTCTTATTAATTTCCTCTACAAAGACGAAATTATTATCACATTAAAATAGTCTCTGAAGGCCCTTTCAATTAAAAAGTAGCAGACCAGAGGGCAAACAAGCATTTCACTTTATAAATGGGGGCACTAAATTTAAATGAAATGACACATTTCATTATTCTTTGGTCCCTACACACCACAGAAATACATGCATTAAGCAAACCAGACAATTACCATGTAAGGCATTAGTCTTTAACAGTATTTTCTGTGGTTCAAGCCTTATATTGAGATAAGTCTTGAAAAAAACATTTCTCGAAGTCCTTTAGGTAGATTAGCCTTAAATGCTATAGAAACTAAACTTGCAAAAATATATGAAGCAATTTTAGATGGGACTGAGCTACTGAAAATATAGAGAAGGGTTCCTTAATAGAAAAGCACAGAGAAGGACAGAAAGGTCCATGCATCTTCTGTTATCCTCCTGTTTTGTTTCCTCCCATCTTCCTCCCAGAAGGCAAATCAAAGTTAGCATACAATTGAAAATAGAATTGATACAGATGTTGCCATGAAATCAAGACTGCCAAATTACCTGTATCCTATCAAGTGAGAAATATCTGTCACAGATGACAAAACACTTTCAATATTTATCCAAAAGTCTCAAAGTGCTTCATAAATGGGTGAAAACAGTCTCAAAAATGAGGAAAAAAGTAAGAAACAGTGGGAAAATTACCTAACATGTTTATCTTGATTACAGGAAGTACTCTAGTTGATTGCTTGTAATTTATTTGTTGTTGTTAACATTAAGTAATACACAGTTCCAAGATTTTCAGTCATTACCCCTTGGCACTTTTTTCTACCATGAAAGGAGGAAAAATAGAAAAATAACACATTTAATTTCTTCTGATTTTAAAAGAAGTACTACTAGTAAATCTTTTCTGATGTATAGGATCTAGATTACAAGAGCAGTTTTTACAAATTAAAATCTATGTGATAGATCCAGCAGTAAGAAAACTAATGAAATAACTATTCATTGGCAGGAATAGTCAAATAAGTCATTAAAATGTTCCAAAAGCAGAAAGTTTATTTCACTACAAGATATACTCAAGCACCATTTACAAAATAAGCATCAAACTGCTTTGTCAGTGCAGCCAAACTCCACAGCATCTTTTCAGTTGGGTGTTTTTCTCCATCCTGCTCAATCACAGAAGGGAAGTTTCTATCCATTATTACCTGTTTTCATTCACTGCATTAACTTCAGAATCCTCTCTCACATGGGCTATCAGAGGTATCCAAGAGAAGGAGATCTAGACTGAACTGCAAAAATCAATTTTTTCCCCTCTTCTGTGAAATACAGAATAACAAGGCAGCTAGCACCTGTGACTAGAACACATGCTCAAAATTACATTTCTGTTGCCCAAAAAATCATGAAGAACCCATGGATTAGGAAAGGCAGTGCCCAGCTTAAAGGAAAATGCACAAGGTACTACAGCTACTCCAAAACACGAATTTTGGTCCTTACATAAAAGGAATTAACCACTCATTTCCCTAGCTGAAAGAACAGGTTTTCACTTCAAAAATTTGCTGACAGGAATTTGAGTGTTTCATTTGACTCAAATCAAACATTTTCACATGAAAGGGATGGACTTAAACATTTGCATTTTCTTCATAAGTAAAATAGCAAGTCACCAATATTTTATGGGACTATTGGAAATCTTTAGTGGTTAGCCTCAAATAGAATTTATTTGCATATACATTTTTAGAAATAGGTTTATGATTTTCTACAAGGCTTTGAAGATTACAGCATAAAAGATGAAGGAGCAAGGCAGTGGGACAAAAATAACTGCGAGACTCACAAATATAACAGGTTGGTAATATCGTAAAACACACGTGTAACAATAATTTGAAGTATGCCTGAGAAGCATTCCATCATCTGCCAAATCCAATAAAAGAGTAATCTCTAAGGCATTTTTGATTCAAGGGTAGTATATAACATTTATTCTCATTGTATTAATATCATAAAGGGAAGTACAATGAATTAAAGGCAGCTCTCTGTAGGATATTAAGCCCTATCTAAGCCCATCCTGATGCAGGAAAATAAGTTCCAGTATGCAGCACATAAATATTTGAAGAGCAGGAGGTCAGCCAATAAGTAATGAAAACTATTTACTAGCACACAACACGGCTCACTCAGAGATGACAGACTGCCACACAGCTTCCAGACTGCAGGAACTTGGTGCAGAGGGGAGTCAGAGAGCACAGAAATGTGCAGAAGTCTGGAGCAAAGATACACATCTCTACTTCGCAAAATACTGAAAATGCAGATCAACTTATCAACAGTTTTAATGGTTACTTCGAAATAATTATATTAGACTCAGCATTTCCCTCTAAAAGACCAGTTATATCACATTGTAAGAAATGTGTAAGTGCTATTATTTAATCAAGTAAATGTGACTTAATTTATTACCCACTGCTATGGAAACAATTTTGTGTAATGTGAATCTCATAACTCCCTTGCATACATGGCAGACAAAGATTTTAATCTACAAGGAATTTTTCTTCTTTCAGGTTAAATTTGTCTTAGGTAGCTTATATTACTTTGGTTCAATTCCTAGACACTAACTATTAGCATCCAAATTAGCCAGTATCAGCACTTGTAGACTACAAATACAGCACCTGATATATTTATGGTACAAGGAAACACACACAGGAGTTCCAAATTCACAGATACTGACTGAAATCTACAGGAGAGAGAAGAAGACTGACAAATTTCTGATGACTTGAATATTATTACATCTCCGTTAATTGTTACTTATGCTATCTAGAATGAGATCAAGCCCAGTGAGTTCTCTTTGACTTTCTTAACTTCATCCCCTTAAATAACAGGAGTAACTTAAAGCAGCACAGAGATCATCTCCTGCTCTTGTGTGCAGTGATGCACTGCTAGGAATTGATGCATGACTTTGACATTGAACATTGCCTTTTTAAGCAATCAGAAGTTGAACTAGTGGAAAATGAAGATACCTGGCGTCCATTCTTGGCTCTCATAATGCATCCTGCTCAAGGCAGGATTGAATCTGCCTGAACCAAAACTTGTAGGTGAAGCTCCTACTCTGATAAGTCATTTTCTAAATGAAAATAGCAACTGTTTGAAGCTCCTGAGAGGCCTGAGTGCTCAGAAGCAGCCCTGGCAGAGTTCCACTAGCAGCAGAGGGCCAGTGAGGTGCTTAAAGGCAGTCATTGTTCTATCTCATGAGTCTGCAGTTTTTGGTTTCAAAATTTATCAAACCAGCAGATACAGCATATGTTACAAAAATATGTTACCTCTGAACACTCGCTCTGCCTATAAATTATGCATGACACAGCAGGCAGTTATTGTCACCTGAGCAGAAAAGGTACTGAACAGAGGTGAGAGGATAGGTCAATTTAAATTTCTAGCTCATTTTGTAAGATCAAATAAGAATAAGAAGTTAAATTATAACAATTGTTAAATCACCAACACATACTGAGTTTTAATTTGCTCGACCTTTGTCATAGCAGAAGTTGACAATGCCAGACAACAGAGTTAAAGGCTACTACAGAAATTTCAATCTTGAATGCCATTTATTTATTTATACCTTGCAATTCTGTGGTAATGTGATAATGCTATTATGGGGCCTAGAAATCCCATTTTCTCCTTTAAATTCCACATTAATTGTTCTGATAAAGAGTTTGCAGCAGCAAAAAGATTGAACAGTTCATCAGAGCAGCCTGTCACACTTTACACTATTCACAAGATGTGTTTCACTGAGCTACTCATCAGTTGCAACTTCAGAGCCTTTCTCCATTCACCGTGCTGCATAATTACCTCATGCAGCTTTTCAAGATGCAGGTGCCCCCTCCCATATCCTATCTGTGAATGAGATTCATTGACAATCCCTATGCAAGTATCATACAACATTAAAAATTTCACCTTAACTGCTTCTTTAAAGAAAAAAGGGCTTAATTAAGCCTTAGTAAAAAAAAAAAGTAATGATTCATACAGCAGTAATTCACATCTTACAAATACCTGATTCTAGCTTATTCAGCAACAAGACACTGAAGTAATACATGTAACTAGGGGATGCATTTGAGAAATAAATAATATCTCTGCATTTCGGATTCAGCTGAAGGAAATTGGGGGGAGGGGAAGGCATGAACTCTAAGCTAAGCTCTTTCTTTTGAGTTTAAAAGTATGGCTTTAATCCTCATGAAGTAGTTTAACAAGGCAAATGGGATCTGCAGGTTACACAGGCAGAAGTCTTAGGTATCATGAATTGCATTTTCTTCTGCGGATCTACAACTCTAAGAAAAGGATTCAAGGATGTTTTTCTTCCTGGTCACTTTCTAAGTACTCACTGGTATCATAGGATGCAGCATGCAAAATTCAAATGCTTCAATTTATTAACATCTGTAAAGTGCCCAATAAACTAAAAGTGATGTGTAGTTTTTACCTGATGCCTACATTGGCAACCACCACTGCCTAGAAACATCTAGTGGCCCTCACCCCAGGTAGCAAAACATTTCTGCTGAATAAAATGAACTTTCTGTGAAGGAAGCTTCTTCCTTAAGACTAAGTCATATACCAGATTTTTGTACTGTGGTGTTTAAAGAAAACTTGACTTCAAATACATTTTAAAGGGCTCTCCATGGAAACAAGGTCTCCTTGTTATTGATTGGGTCAACAGAAAGAGCTGTGAAAATTGAAATGGAAAATTTTTACCTTCATTCACTTTTCACAGTTTATGGGATTTTAAAATGACGAAATAATTCTATTTCCTCTAAAAACCCACCACTATTATCTATAAAATTAAGTTGGAATCCCTCAGATCCACAGAAATCCTTTCTTACACTGATTGCTTGTCACACAGATAACCGCAGGAGTAACAGAAAACTACAAGCAAACTCCAATCTCTACTAATAGTTTATAAAGTAAAGCATGTTTTACACAAAGTTCTAAGCAATTACACACAACAAAGACTAGCAGGGAAAAAACTCCCCACACAGCAGAACAGTAAAAGAGCTACTTTCTATCTGCTTTTTTCCTATACCTATTTGCTACATCCATCACACACACCAACAAATCTACACAACTCTACTGCTTCCACAGGTCACAAACTGATCTTGGTGAACCACTATTTAAGTACACACCATGTCATCAATTCTCCTGCTCTGTGATCTCCAGCAACATCTTTGCAGGTATGGTGGTAAATGCAGTCTCCTTATCTCTCAACCAATTTATGAAAACAGATACAACTGAAGCCATGAGAAACACTGGGCCCTCATACTCTGCTCTCACCAGAAAGGCCCTGTGTTTCCCATTACAATCAGCCACAGCAGTATTCAGCATATGAAAGCAAACCCTGTGAAAGTCCCTGATGTATTTTTTTAAGCACAGTACCAATCAGAAAAGGAAAAAAAAGGAGCCTGGATTTTTACAAGGGCTGTCAGGCACTGGCACAGGTTGCCCAGAGACATTCTGGTTGTTCTGTCTCTGGAAGTGTTCAAGACCAGGTTGGATGTAGCTTTGAACAATCTGGTCTATTGGAAAGCGTCCCTGTCCATTGCAGGGAGATCGGAATGAGATCTTTAAGGCCCCTTTCAAGCCAAACCATTCTATAATATGATTCTACAATTTTACTATCCATCTCTCTGGATGGTACCATCTCATAGGGATTATAACCTAGAAAAAGGGGTTGTAAAGGTTGTGAAGCACGATGTAAAACTAAGTTTACAATGATAGCACTCTGTCCAGAATTATAGAAGTGCAGTATAAAGCTAGCTCTTCCTCTGCCAGGGTGTGAGTTGAAGGCCAGTTGAATACAAATCAACCATGTGTCCTGGCAGCCAAAGGGACATTTATCCCAACACAGTAGGGATGGAGTCAAGAGCCTCTGAGCTTCCAGTTAGTTCAGTAGAAGGGGTCTGGTGGCAAAGAAGAACACGTTGAGAGAAAAGATTTATCATCTAAACCATTTTTTCATGAGATAGGGAGGTATCATCCTTCTTAATGGTTTTTACTTTGTTTGCTTCATTCAGTTGTGAAAATATGATCAACATCTGCACACAGACTCTGCATGAAACCCTGCCAACTTCCTAGGGTGACAACAGATGTTTTTGTTAGTTCTCATGTCTCACAGGAGGCAATACCAACCCAGGGAAAGAGTCAAAACTTGAAAGTATCACTGAAAACCAGAAAAATACTCTGGTGTACTGGCCACTGAGGTCACCATTTAAACAAATAATTCGTCATAGGAGTAAACACATCAAACACAAATCAAACAAACCAAAATGGTTGCACAGCCTTTCACCACGCCAGAAAATTTTTCTTCTACAATAAAAACATGATTCTAATGAAAAAATACCATTAGGCTGGGTATAAACTCATTAGTGTGTGTGGCTGTACTTGAACTGGGACTATAGAAAAATAAAAGCTACCAGATAGAGTAATCAAGCTCCAGAAGGAGAATAAAGGTTCACTGTTTTGAGCAACCATATGGGAAATGCTGCAAGAAAAGGCAGTTTCAAATATGGCAGGAAAAATGGAGGAAAACAGAATTAATCAAGCCCCACAAATTTATGCTTGAAGTAGGGCAAGTTTCCCATCATAAGTGAGATTCTTAACTGCATTACATGAGTCACTTCATCTTGTAGGAAAAGGGGTATGAATACTAATCTTGTTCCTGGCAACCAAATTAATGCAAAGGCCACACTGACAATTAACTCATATCAAGAAAAGGGCCAATTTCTTGCAAAGACTACACGGAGATGTTGACAATTAATTCTAGTTTATTAGAACAGAGCTTTGAGAGTTTGCTTCCTCCTGTCCTAAGACACCCAGCATCCCAGTGATGGTGGCATCGCTGCCTTGCTGTGCTCCAGACCCTGGAGCTCAGAAGAATGTTTCATTTCATTACTCAGAGATCTAGCAACAGTGAGATTTAATAAGGTGGTCATCAATCATCTAAAAAAATACATTTTTAAAAATGTATGATTTTCTGCTGTGCTCTGCACTCCCCATAATCAGAGTGTTCTGCTGGAATCTAAGTGGGAGAAATTTTCCATCAGCACAGGCATATCAATTATGAGAATGTCAGCCCTGCTGGATGCCAGATCCAAACTGTTGTTAGGTAGGCTGTTTATGAGATGGCTAGAGCAAAACAGTAGAAAAGTATAAAAATAAATCGAATACTTAACAGAAAAAAGTAATGACAGAATTACATATTTGAACGCAAATCCCAGCTCACTCTAACAAAATTCTCCCTTCATTCCCCCAGTTTGGGGTATTTTTTGTTCTTTTTTGTTTGTTTTACAATTAACTCACTCTCATCCATACACACACTCTCTCTCCAGTACACTCTGTAGGCTTAAGACAAGACCAGATACTAGAACTGAGTTGCTTGAGAGACAAAAGAGCCGTTTGAGGGCCTCTCCACTTACTGGCCTATGTTAATAGCCATGTTGTGACAAAACTATCTCAGAAAATAGATTTGTTCATGCTATCAGTATTTTTATCCAAATATACTCAGACATCCAAAAAATGTCACCTCTGACATCTCTGAATCTTCCACAAACTCCTCCAAACCTATAAATTTTGCAGAAGTCCCTGAAGATGAAAAAATGATGGCTTTCACTTTTATGAACACATGCAGTCTTATCTCTAGAGCATGGGACAATACTTCTTCCTCTTCCTAACATGTCTTTGCAAAACATAACTTGTAGACCATTATCAACAAATGGTCCAGATGGTCTAATCAAAGTTATAATCCTGATTATTAGAATATACAGGGTAGCAAACGTCATTGACAGAAGAGCACTAGAAGGATTTTGGCTGGTTATCTTGGTTGTTTTTGTTTTGGTTTGGTTTTTTTAACTTCAAGAAATGCCAAGTCAGTGACCTAAACAATAAAGGTGCATTGATTCATAAACATCAATATGGATCTCGGCCAGAAACTACAAGCACACATTCCTGCTGGGACAGGACAAAGCATATGGCTCTATAAATTACTCCATATGGTGGGGGGCTTTTTTCTGGGGTGTTGGCTTGGAGGGTTTTTTGTTTTGGTGTTCGGTTTTGCCTTTTTTTCCTATTATTATTTTTGGTTGCTTGGGTTTTTTCAGTCAGCAATGTACAATAGAAGAAGATGTACAGTCTGTTTCCTGGGTGCAAATGACTGACAAAAGAATATCTGCATGATTACAGGTTAAAGGAAAGAGTTAGGTGTTAAGGACTGATACCTCTCTTCTGTTTCTCTAGTAGAAGTAAAGGTAAACTTTTTCTTCTTAACTTGGGTAAATCTGTTTCCCTCCCAACTCAAGTCTCCCTAATTTTCCCCTCATCTTGACAATTGTGCCATGACTCCTTCTCCACTTTCCAGTAATCTAAAACTACAAGTTCATGTATTGCATCACCTGTATTGATTCATACTCTAGGACCTTACAGACATTTTTAACATGCAATATTAATGTTAGCTGTTCAATTAAGTAAAAAAAAATTTACACAGATCAGCCTTTATGACTATTTCATAGACAAAGTTTTAATCCTGATTTTACAACAAATACACATGTATTTTAACTTCAAAATTAAAAACCAAAACATATTCTATGGGCTTCTAGTTAGTAATTACCTATTATTAACAAGATTTACTTGGTTTACTGAAAAGTTTCTGCTCACTACAGCAGTGCTGCAAACTAGTTTTAACATCACTTTCTCTCTTTTTTTTTTTTGGCAATCCTAAGAAAATCACAATAGGTTTGCCTAGTTATATTTGTTTCTAGCATGAATATATATCTGCTTTGGGTTAAGGTCCTTTTCAACCCAAACCACTCTGATTCAATAAAAAAATTATTTCAGAAAAGAAATGATACTACAGTCAAAATAGGTAACAATTTAAGCCTTCTGTTACATTGAACTCATCCTGACCAAAGCAAAAAAATGATCACATTCTAAACACTTTCATGTCTGAGTCAAAGGGAGCAAGAAAGGTTATCTTGCAAGTAAAGTTCATCAATTTGTAATTAGAAGCATTATTCATTGCCTCCTTGCTGAATATTCCCTTACAATTGATAATGCATACTATACTAGCATACACACCAATAATTCACATGCCCAACCCTCCAAAATACACACAGGCAATTCACATGTACAAAAATACTCAAGTATAGTTCAGGAACTTTTTTTTTTTTTAAATCAGTCATGCTTAATTTCTTTCTTAATTGAAACCAATAAAAAACCCCAAGCGTGATCTAGCATCAGCAGAACCAGTTACATTTCTGTGGTTTGGTCAGTTGAGTGGAGTTTGGATCTAGTTGTTCAAAATGCAAAGGAAAACACTTAAGAATTTATATTAAAATAAAGAAAACTCGAGTATGATTGATGCAATGACAAAAAAATTTCTTTCCTACTTAAAACCAATTTCACTACATAATATCAAGACTTTTCATAGTTTTTAGCAGTTTTCCACTCAGTCCTCTCCTTTATATAGTTCCCTTCCCTAGGCAGAAACAAGTAATCGGAACAACTGGACACTTTTTTGTGATAGATCTGAATCTTTTGTTTGATTTTTGGAATGGGTGCAAGCACTCATTCTCTGAGAGCCATCAGGCCTAGTGAGGCCAGGGTCCCTTCCTGGCAGCCCCGCTGGAGGGCCGGTACCACCCGCAGATACCCGCACACCACCCAGCCCAGGCAGCATCGCCCGGGGCACAGGGATCTGATGCTCAGGGTAAGCAGACAGCACAAAAATAACACCAGGGAAGAGGAACAACAAACCAGAATCCGCCTAATGCCATCTTTTGTACAAGAGGAAAGAGAAAAACCAGGATTCTCTAACATTATTAACAGGAATGGGAACAGTAGCCTTGGGATCCAGAAACACACGCATTAATCAACGCAGACTATTTTCTCTAACCTCTTGGGACAAGTTGCTCTCATCTGAGCTGCCTAATTTTCTATGTGCTAATTTCATTTAACTTTTCTAAAAGCAGAAAACAGAGTCATTTGTAGGCAAAACAAGTTTCAAGACATACTATTATGTTTCAAATAAATTTTCCATTAGTTCAATTAGTTTTCTGTATGTGGGGAGTTGCATTCAGACCAAATAAAAGTATTTGTTTGCTAATTCATCGTAGGTTACATAACTGTAGAAAATAAATAACAGAAAAATTTGGATTTTTTTGTATAAATAAAAATGCAACGGAACAAAACATAAATGATAAACACACTGAAGCCTGATTTTATTTTCTGTTTCAATTACGATGTACGTATACCTGCTCATCCTTACCTAGGAATAAAAACTACTACAAATATTTCTCTGATGCGCACAAAATCCAACTTATAACATCACACTGTAAAGGAAAACATACTGCTGAAAATATAACATAGAAAAATAAAATTGATTATTTCCTCATATACACTGAGCAAAGGAAAAGCAAGAAATACAAAAATATATAAGAAAATAGTTACATTTTGAAAAATAAATGCTTTACTTTTGCTACTGTGTAGCAAACACCTTGAAACTAACAAGAGTTCACTCAGAGAATCAGATCTGGATGCTGTCAGACAAGCAATAAACACAGAAGTCTAGTTATTATAGCATTCCCCTACAAACTGAAATTACTGTACTAATCCTGGGAATAAACACGACCTACATTAACCTCATTACTATTAACTGAACACTACAAATCCCTCATTTTCATTCAGTTGCTTCTCTCAAAACACTGATTCCACAAAATTGCAACTTATTTTTGCACACAGCAATTATTAATACAATTTCTGAATTCTACTCCACTCTACCACCAAGGAACATCTGCAGACCAAAAAGGTAAAAAAGCTTAGGGACAAAGTGCCTTCCTTAAAAGTGAAGTAGAACTTTAGAACTTCAGGTGACAACCTGACAAACTCTGCTCATTTGTACACTCGACATTGATTCATTACATGGCCTCAAAGGGAAGAATTTTCATACTGTGATCATTATGTATTTGAAATCAGATTATGTTTTAAGCTGTAGCACTAATAAAAGGAATAGCCTTCCTCTCTCACGTGGTGGATGTAAGCAGAATCTTTTGCCTTGCTAAACAAACCACACACAGACTTCAACTCAAATCTGAGAAATCTTCTGTGTGTCCTTTAGATCATTTTTCAAAACCAATTTCAAAATGATTTTTTCAAAAAAACTCATGTTACTTGGTGTGTACATTAAATGCCTTACTTATAGTCTGGATCCTTTGACAATTTCCTACCTAATTAGTTTCCATTGGGCTAGAAAACATAGTACTTCTCAGGACAGTAAATTTAGACCATGCCCTCATTTTTCTCCCTTTCACTAAATGGAAAGGGTCATCATAAAACCCAAGCTAGCTCCTAACCAAGTTTTGGCAGTGCTTTTTTAAGACTGCGTCTCATCATTTCTCTTGCAACAAAGTTGCCATTTAGAAGGCACACTGTCAATTTAATTCTTTTATTAACTCCTTCTGTCTGCCACCAGCAACTCAATCTTGGAATGTAATAAAATAAGAGCAGACGGGCAGCTCCCAAATACAGCAGAAGTGCATAAGCCAGGAAGGTGGCTTTATGCACATGTCCTAGTCTTCAAAGCCCAAGAAAACATGGTTCTGGTTATAAGATCCATTTTCATCTGAATAACATTTTTAAGATAACTGTATCTGAAACATTCTCAGTCAAAAAAGGAACTGCTACTTCAGTGGATGTTTAAGAAACTCCTGCATACTGCATCCATACAACCTGGATTACTGTCTGCCATACCAAGGACTATACTTTATTCTTTTTCTATCCAAATAACTGATATTACAGTCTGTAAAGAAAATAAACTCAGCCTTATGGATAATAGAAAGGAAACTTCACATTCCAAATACAATCTCTTCTGAACTATACTTGGTATCTGTATTTGTTACCCATAAGGCAATAACATATGGCTCAGATATCATAAAAATCAAGGAGTATTAATTCTTCGGCCTTTTTTATTCCTTTTTTCTATAGGAAAGAGTATTATACTATTTTCTATAGGAAAGAGTAATTATACTATTTTAGAATGGTGATAGTGTTTCTACCTAATTTTCCCTCTAATACGCAATTCAGTGACCTGCTGTGAAACAAACAAACACACACCCAGCCAAGCGCACCTCCTCCTGAAAGTTCCCTCTTCTATAATTAGCTGTACCTTGAATTCCTTCTGAATATATATCGCCATCAAGGAACATTTCTGTAGTAAAATATGTACATACAAAATTTTTGTTACCATTTTAAATTGTCCCAACAACTGTGACAAATTACTGTATCACACAATCACAGTTGTTAAACTATCACTTGACTAAGAGCTTAAAAATCTACTAGAACAATTCTCATCTCTTTAACAAAATGTGATCAGAATTATTTCAACAGGAACATAAGCTAAAAGTTACAGGAAGTTTCACCTGAAAGTGAAGTACAATATTGAGAAATGAAAGTGCAGTATAGTGATGTGAAAATGCATCTATAAATAGTCATCTACCGGGGGGGGGAAAAAAAACCAAACCAAACCAAACAAAAAAACAAAAAACAAAACAAAACAAAAAAAAAAGCCACCACCACCACAAAAAAAAAACCACTACCTCTTATTTAGTCTTACATAAAGAAATTATGAAAGTCCTTCATGCAGGACAAGCAAAAAACCCAAGATGAGAACAACTGGATTTTATTGATTAAGTAATACCATGTTTTCCATCCACTTTGACTTTCCTTAGATAACAGATTTCCTATGATAACCAAATGCAGACATATAGAAAAGGGCAGTAAAGAAGCAATTTCCTACTCAGTCTGATGGCAACCCTCAAGGATTTGGTTTGTGTAGTAAAGGACATTTTGATCTGAAAGTCTCAAAGCACTGATATCACTGATAAAGCTTCTGCATTCCTTTAGCCTGAACAATGGAAAACCAAAAATTTCTCCTCTCACACATGGAAATGCAAGTGTCTATGAATCACCTATAAGACGATTTTCTGGAAAGTCCCTTGAATTCAGAAAGTTTAAATTTTGTTTTTAAAAATGTTAATATCACTTATGCTCAACCTGAATTTCATCTTGGGTAATTTCCGTACTTGTATCAACAGTTACAACTCGAACATTAGTCATAAAAATTAAATGCTTTTGGTCAGCACACTAGATTCAGTTGGAAAAACTGCAGTTGGCTGCTCTGGATCTGTTTGGGTTCAGTAGGACACTGAACAAGCTTATAGAAAAGAAATCAGCCATGAGTTGTTTACTGCACAGCAACTACAGAAGTCTCACAAATTATTCATATTGCAAACAGCTGAAGGTCTGGAAAGGAAAAGGAGGGACCAATTACATATACCAGCCTTGTTTAAGTATTCTTCTATAGGCACCCATTCTGGGCTACCATTTGCAAAAGAATATTTGGCTATATTTATCTTTGATATGAAGCTGTTTATTATGTTCTTAATCCGTAAAAGGGAATTATTTACTTAGGTTATTGACAATAACGTCTGGCCTTGGTTTAACTACTCAAAAGGAAAAAACCAGGGCAAACAAGGCCTCAAAGATGAAGTAAATGCTTTGAATCAGTACAGCTAAAAGGATTACAGTCACTTGTCACAACACACAAATACAAGTTTTATGTCAGAAATTGTGAGTTACACATGTGGCTATGTCAAGGAATATCCTCCTTGTATGATCAAGTTTACAGGTGAAGAAAAAGAGCTAAAGAGAAGAAGAAAAATAAAAACTTAGAAGAAAGCTGGTGACTTAAAGCCTGTTAACAAAATCTAGACTGTACATGTTTGTGCTTTGATTGTACCACTTGCTTTGCTGTAACGTCTTGGGGAAAAAAAGACACAGAATGGAAATATCTACACCTGATTACTTTAAAAAGTCACAGGACAAATGCATTAAATCTGGTGCTCCTTTTTTTTTCATTTGCTTCACATGTTCCTTTTTTAAATTGCCTTTAGACAAACATGGGGGAAACATTCTCTGTGTTTTTAAAAGTCTGAAATAGAAAGTGTAATTCTGTAATTGAGGGACAGCTGGCTGTTACCATGATATGCCAAATGAAGATCCTTTCCACTGGAATTTGTGGCTGCCACTGATTATAGGTTAAACTCCCAGAATTAAAACCCCATTCATAAGGATTTGAAAGGCAGAGCTTAAGACCTGCCTCCCATATGTGCCTGTTCTCACAGAACACTGGATGCTACTTTGTAACTGCCCACAGGAGCAAACAAACAGCACAAAAACATGGCTACAGGGAACATCTTCAAACTATAAATAAATGTTATTAACTGAGATCCAGTGCATGCTGTGCACCTTATTACAGTCTAGTAAAATGACTGTGCCTGGAAAAATGCCACAAGCCTTAAGATTCCTTACTTATATATAACATTTGAGTAACACAATGATTTCTCAGGCAATTTTTATGCCAGAGACCATCATTTATAGATGCCACATTTATAAATGGTTCTGCAATTAAAAAAAAAAAAAAAAAGGCATTTTCTTTACCTATGCAATTTTCTGTTGATTTAATTTTATCAGGAGGCAAAGAAATCAAAATGAACTCAAACTGGGGTTTTTAACACACGTTGATACTTTTTAAAATCCAACACTGCATAAGAAGAGCATATTTGTAGTTCACAGTGTAAATGATGATAAACTGTCATCTCACTTCTTAAAGGCACTAAAATCCAACCCTGACCTACATGCACTGCTCATGAGCTTCGGTCTTAAACACAGAACTAAATTTCTGAATGGTTCTCTCTAATCTCTACATCCACAAAAAAAGACCTATACTGGAAGCACAAAGTTCCAACTGATTTTAACAGGAGTTAACCCATTTTAGTCTGCAAAACTCAACCACATGTTTACCATTCACTACAGATGCTCCATGCACCATATTGCCCACCAAAGTTACAAGGCTGAGTTGCTGCTGCAGGCTAGAATAATACTTTTTCAGCAAATGAGTTTTGTTTACTGCCTTTGCTGCTCATTGAGTTAAAAGCCATCAAGTTTGGAGCCCAAAATGCAACAGAATCAGTAGATAAACTGTGGATCCGTGCAGCTAATTGTTTTGCTTTTGGCTATGGCATATGTATTACTTGATTGCCAATTTCACGCTCTGATACTGCTTCTTTATAGCAGCAGATGAAACTGAAGCTGAAGTGCTCTGTTCAAAGAGGCTGATAAATATGTATTCCGCCCCTCTGCAATGTTTGACACACTCCTCAGCCATTGTTATGCTTCCCTTTTATGAAGTGCAAAACAGGTCCCTATTTTAGCTCTTATTCTTGCCACTGTCAAACGCAATTTATATATGCTCTTGGCTTAATCAGTATGCCAAAGGGAATTTTAATTTTCCTGTTTACAGAAACCCTCTTATAATTTGTTGTGTCTGTAGAGTATTTAGGTTTGAGGTGGGGGTTCACACTGCCGTGCTATTCTAAAAAAAAGCAGGAGCAGACCAGCAGCACATTTCTCTGCAGATGGAGAAATAAGCACTGAAGAAATCACACTGCTCCATGTGCATGACTGAAGGTGCCAATTAAGGCTGACATTCAGACTCCTTCTAGGAGCAGCAGCTACTGCTACTGTTGTTAATTTAGACCTACCTGCTCTAAGGACTCTCTGAGATGAAGACACAGCTCTACAGGACAGCCTAAGAGGGTGCCTGAGAAAAATAAAGCTTTGGCTGGTCCCTGGTGGGAAAGCAAAATTTCTAATGTTACCTTCAAAGGAGGTCAAAGGAGACAAAATGTATTGAAATCGATTAAATTCATGATAATTACATAACAGTGCATCAGACAAAAACAATAATAAAAATGAATGGTTGTGAAATCAAGAAAAAATGGAATGAAACCAAAAGGCAAGTCTAAGGGGATAAAACCTACTGGTTTAATTCAAATACATTTTTATCTTCACTGAAATATCCCCAGAGTATTTTTATTTCCATATCGTAATATGATTCTATGTTCTCACATCACCTATCTACAAGGAACTACCTCTAATATTTTTGCTGTCAAAGAACTCATAATTTCTGCATTCCAGTATTTTTAAAATGGAGATGTCTCCCTGTCTTTTTTGCCTTGGGTTTTTTTTTTCAGATTGATTTATTCTTAAGAAAGAGAGCTTTCTGCATAATTAAGGAGGGTATCTAATAGCTACAGTAAACAGGAGATGCAAAATGAGAAACAAAAATGGAGAGAACTGAGGCACTCCAGTCAAGTCAAGAATAAGAGGTCTTGGAACCAGTCAGGTTTTGCTATGCTCACATATGAAATCTAACAAGTGGAAAAAAACCACCAACTCACTAGTGTATGCCAACTTGAAAGTTCATACTAATTTGTGAATTTAGCAAGCATATACATGTATATACACATACACACACATGCATTCATATATATAGAAATGAACACACGTACAACAGGCACACAGTTTTAGATCCTGGGCAACACAAATCTGGTTTCCTATAGAACACATCTTCAGCATTGCCTAGCAACCAGAGCTATTTTTATGTCAAACTGTAATAATTCAACATTTCAGCTGTCTTTATGGAGATTTGGGGGTGGGGGAGATCACTTAAATCCCATCTCTTCAAATTTGTCTCTCCAATACTCTGACATTTGAACTTTCCAAACCCAAAAAACACTCCGTCACAGAAGTCAAGTCAGGACAATTTCACCATAAAATGCACAAGTTGGAGGATAATTCTGAGTGACAGAAAAGGACACTTTAGCGAACATTCTTTTCATTCCATAGGTTGATATGGTTTACTCTGATTTTTATTTCTTATTTTCAGAACTCTCTATAGGTTCCAATGCACTCATGGCAGCTAATGCTGCCTAATAATGCATAGCACAACTGGTTCTTATTTTAAGAGCTAAGTCATACCAGTACAGTCTTTGATATAAAAAAGCATTTTACTGCACACTATAAACTGCTGTATTGCATTTTAATTACAAAATTCACCAGAAGAAATGAATGAATACTATTGTCCTGGGATTTTGTACATGAAGTCAACCAAAACTGAAATTCCCTCACAAGAACTGGAACAAAAACATGATGCAGGAGGAGATGGGAGTTTAAAGCAAAAAACAGATACACTGCTTTCCCAAATTCAAAGCCTGTTTCTGGCTACAAATAAATAAAAGCTATATATACTGTATGAAAATACCATCCTTGCATATATGTAAGGAAGATAAAGAAAGATGAAGTATTAAAAGACTTGGTCGTGAACATTCAAACCGGCTGGGCTATCATGAAAATATTCCCTTTCTCGCACATCAGACTTTTATATATTTTTGTGTTTTATGGTTTACTTGTTGAAAAATCAGAATTAATTTTAATTGAAAGATAATATTCTGATGCATCCACAAAGCACCAGAAGGTACAACCATGTCCCTATGGCAATTCTCTGATGAAAAATAACAAGAGCTCTTAACATTACATAATCTGAAAATGCACAAGATTGAAATCTGTGAGAGAAAGATGAACCAAAATACAGCTTTACCTCCAATTTTGCACAAATAATACATGGAATCAAGAAACCTTCAGGCACTTGCACCCAAACATTGACCTGGCAAATTTACTGCTTCCCAGCAAGTAATACAATTTAATCACAGTGTACAACTGCCTTCTGTACTGTCCTCAGGTAAGGATATGAAAACTAGAAAAGTCAGAGATTCCTCTCAGATATGCATTATTCCTGTTTTAGGAACAAGAAAAGAGGAACACAAGGGAGTTCAGACATTTCCCAAAGACACTAACTTTAGGGCAACTGTGCTTGGTTCCAAGAGGGGAAACTACCTATCTTGCAGTAAGATGTGCTACATTTCAAAAATGGGAGTGGTTTGAAGACTGCACAGAAGAGAATCAAGAGAAATTGACTTCATTCCTTCCTTTCTTTTCGGTATGCTTGGATGTAAATCAAAAGGCAACTGCAGTGGTTTCTGAGCTATGTAATGCACCAAGTAACCATTATGAAGAAGCTAAACAACTCCAAATCTTTGCTTATTTAAGTACTATGGAAGTCTGTAAAGCTACTTTTCTTTGTAGAGGTTTTCCCAGAAATAGGTTTAGGTAAGTTAGCTTTTCTCAGCTGTTTTTTTTGGAATTGTAATTCTTTTCATGGTGTTTCCAGGAATGTGCTGTTTGATGGAAAATACAGCTGAAGCCTAAGAACCGTCTTCAGTCACGCTTCAGAAAATAAATTATAACTCCTTAAAAAAAGTCTATGAATCTATATAAAAGCAAAAAACAAGTATGACCCTTTAGAAATTCCTTTCTATCATCCAATAAGGTGGGTCAGTGCTAACCTCAAAGCTTTTAACTGAATATGAACTCAGCATTGTCTAAAATTAGTAGATGGTTTAAAATAATGTATTCCTGATGCTTATAAAAATCACCCATAAAAAAGCAGCAGAGAAATACAATTCAAAGACTACAACAAGAAGCCAAAGAACACACAGATGAATGAATTCCAAGCAGAATTTCAGTTGGCATAGGCAAGACAAATACCCCATGCTACACAACCAGCAGTACTTGATTTTCTTTGCTAAACTGAAAAACTACCAAACATAATGTGAACCAACTGTCTTTGGGATCTCCAAGCACAATCTGGGCTTTGAAAAGTGACAACTTAAAGTTATAATTGCACATAATACCTGTCCTTCATGAACTTAAGAGTTTTAAAAAACACAAAATACACAAAGAAGCAGCAGCCTCAGAAAGCTTAAATCCCTTCAAGGAAGAAAATTATTACAACTGACAAGTAGCTGACATTCAAATTCTCCATTCACTAGCATGTTACTTCCTCCAGCTGTTGCTTTTCTATACTCTTTATTAGCAAAATTATCATAGAAAGCTGGATCTTATTAATTAGTCCACTGTTACACTAGTTGCTTCTTTCCTTTCGTTCTGTCAAGGAGTTCAGATCTTTAACAGGTGCCACTTATACAATGCATATGCATGTGCACTGAAAACATTTGGAATTTCATTTCCCACATAGAGGCATAGCAGTCTAATGATATAACAAAGTTCTTTTCCTGGCTCAGATGCTATGTGATTATGGAATACCTCCTAACATAAAAGTTCACTTTAGCAGCTCTGGGAATTATAATTGCAAATTATTATCTCTTATATTAGCTCTGTTCTTTCAATAGTCATCAAAAAAAGATAAAATGTCCTCAAACTGCATCATTATTTGCCAAAGATACGTCCCAGTTTTCCGTTTATTCAAGTTTAGATTTCTGGCACTACATATATTTTCTAGAACATTATTATGTGTGTGGTAATAGCAGTATAAATGAGAAATAATGCCAATAAAATTTTAAAAGAAATAAAAATACAGGAGTAGTCCTGGTTTTTCATATACAGCAGTCTTTAAAAGTTAAGTAAAATAAGTTCATACAGGTCTATAAACCTGGCCTCAATTATCTTAATTTCTAAAAAAGAACAACACCAGTAACAAGGAATTACAAACATCATTTGATGTTTAGGGGTTTTTTTTTTAGTCCTCCTCATGTGTTTCCCTTTGAGGTACTGTCCATCCCAGTCTTGCTGGGCAATGAAATGATATTTAATTCTTCACAGGTAACATTAAGGAGTGTAGCCTTTGCTTATAGAATTTACCAATAGGTGTAGCCATGTCTCATTCTTAAACCTGGCTATCAATGTGTTCCAATGAAGCACAAGGACTACTCAATGAATTTATTTTAAAAATTATTAGCTTCAACATAAAACAAATAAACCAAACAACATTATAATATTATTGCATTTGAAATCTTAAAAACCTACCATAATTAACAAGTGAAATAGTATCTACACATTTTAACATATTTTTCTAATGCAGCTACTGCAGTCATTCAAGTCTGCGTTCAAGCCCGTGCAGTCTAAGAAAACTAGGTCAGGCATGTAATCTCATTCATGTAATTCTGGTTTTGTCTATCCATTCAGTTTTTATTCTTTTGTGGCTTCAACCCAAGGAAACATTATTTCAAGGAACAAACAGGAACTGCAGTTTGATTTTCTTTTCATTCTGAATGACTGACATAAGAAAAAGCCAACTTAAGCCCAAGAGATGCAAGATGAGGTTCACAGTATAGACAAGTTTCTGAATAAGAATAAAAATACACTGTTCTACTTGCTAGAAATAGCCTAAAAAAAAAAAAAAAAAAGGAAAAAAAAAAAGACTGCTAATAAAGATGAGAGTTACTTCTCTCAGAACCATGCAGCTACATTGCAGCAGCAGGGGCAAATTGCCACATCTTCAGTCACAGCTTTCAGCTTTCCCCAATAGAACTGGTAATGAGTAATACCTGTCAGTTTGTGGTATAGGATTTGTTTTCTAAGTATTTAAAGGAAATAAAAAAAATAAAATAAGCATTGAAATCCACTTTGCTATAGTAAAAAGTTAAAGCATGGCATCATCATCAGTTAACTTTGCCCATGTTGTTGCCATTATCCTCATATATGTCAAGTAGTCAAAAAATATGTCTGGGTATGAAAAAAATGTGAACTATGTCCATTTCACTGTAAATACAGCTTAATTTATAGAGCACAAAAACATTCATTATTGTTTTTCATACTTGAAACATGTAAATTGCCACTCAATTCAGAAATGCAACACGTAAAAGTCTTTTGATAAGGCTTCATTAAGGAACATTTAACACATATCTAAATAAATGACACAACTAAAGACAAACCACACAATGTTACATAGGTCATCCATCACAAAAACTCCATTTAGCACTTACTGGCTTTTCAAATTTGGTAGCTTACGAAATACTTCTTGCCATTATTTCTAAACAAAGCTCTCTGAAGGATGGATGAGAGCTGCTGCCAGACAGGCCAAAAATAAAAACCTACCAAAAAACCCACTCACACCCAACTTCACACACCCAGCTTCCACCATGTGTTCTCACAGACTAATATTTGATTTCGAACACAGTTTTCTCTTGGCAACTGCTCTCCCCAAAAGGATCAAGATGGCCTGCATTTTTCTTATTGTTTCACAAACAAATTAACAAAAAAGCTTTAGATTTTGAATCAGAAGTCTTGAGCAAAATGGAGAATATTATAGGAGTGGAAAATTCTTTCATGAGATTCACCACCCTAGGGGACCAAAGGGGATTTTTCAGCTGCTTATTTTTCTAAGTTTGTCCTGCACTGGAAGAAAAAGAAACTCTTATTTCAGGATTTCTAGTAATCAACACAAGACCCTCAAACAAAGCCTTTTTTAATTAACAAAGCCTTTTTTAATTTTAGAAATAATTACTAGGAAAAGATACAACATAACCTTTGCCTTACACACAGAAATTCTCTCAACTGCACCAGCTTGACTAGAATTCCACTCCATGTGTGTTAAAGCATCAGCCTACACAAGCCACCACTGCCTTCCCCACAACAGAACGAGGTTCAAGGAGTTTTCCGGTTTCACAACTGCCACCATCTATCAATGCATCACAAGGACTTTGTTCCCAAGCTCCAGGGCATTTCCCAGCTGTTTCGAGCAGAATGGCCTGAAGACCCTTCTCCAGAGGTGGAGCTATTTCATTGCCAGGTAAAACTGACACTGCACAGACACTGAATTTAACCCAAAAGCAGCTCAGAACTAATTCTGGGTGAAACAGACTCAAGTGTTTGACAGCATCATTACTGCTTTGTCCATTCAAAATAAGCAAAAACTTCACTTGTTTTAGCTAAGATTACCTTGTTATCAGATAAAATTTGAAGATAACAAAACCAAACTTCAGAAAATTTCCAACATTACAGACTTGGGTCAGTTACAGAATTCTATGATTTTATTGCCACAGAATCAATATCAGCTGAAGTTGTAGAAACAATCACCATTAATGGTTCATATTAAAGTTACAAGGTTTCAATTGGTAATGCCTTAAGTAGTCTAGATTTTTTTCCAGACATGGAAATAGCTAAGCATATACCTTCTGGGGGAAAAAAAAAAGAGTTCAAGCACCTTAGGATATCTTCAGTCATTTATGAGTTTGGTGGGTGAGGGGTGTTAGTTTGTTTCGTTTTTGTTGTTTTAATTTACAAATATTTATTTCACCTCTCCTGGGTGAAAGAGAAAAGTTCTTCAGAAAAAAATGCTCAAAACCATCCACTGGCTGAATGAATTACTTTGAAAGTAAGAGGAAAAGATCACAAATTTGTTTGTAGTTGATTTGCTCAAGTACCTAAAGATTTCATAAAGTCACAAGGCAAAAGACAGCATCTATCATGGAAAGCATTCTGACAGTGTGATATGGGGACCTAAGATGAAACAGTTCTCTTAGAGACTGAGGGAGAATTAGTCTTTCAAAACTAGCCTAGCAATTCTGTTACAAAACAGAATATAGAAATAACCCTTCCTACCATTTTGAAGGATGATATAGATGAAAAAAGATATTCTAGACTATGCCCAAGGGAAAAATTTCACAACACTTCTGCAGAATAAATATGCACCATAGCAGCTAAATAGTTGGAAGTGTAATTGAGATTTCTGAAATCTTGAAGTAGTACACAAGCTTATGAAGTGATAAATGAAACACTGCTGAATTTCTAAGCACAGGCATTAACCCAGAATTACAGGTTAATTTCAGGTATTAAAAGACAGAAAAAAAGTATTATTAGTAGCAGTGGAAACATGTTCACATTAAAAAAAGCAATCACAATTTTCATGGAAGTTGATTTCTGGTCACCTTGCTCTAATACTTCTAACCACAGCATAATTTAAGTATGTGTCACAATAAATAAAATAGGAGTGCTTATTCACCAAGCAGCATGTGGATCTGCATTGTCCACATAAACAAGGGCAAATGGCAAACAGGAAAGCAAGTCAGGAGAGATTTAATTGGCATCCAACTGAGCTCTTGGCTCCTGTGATTCAGAGCTCTAAAAACTGTTTTTTCTTCCATATAAATATTTCAAGGGAGACAGGATCAAAGCCCCTTCCATTTTGCAGGTACCTCACAGCTTTCATCCAATCTAAATATAAAAAGTTAGAAATTATATTCTGAAATGGCAGCCAGGATAAATCTC
Organism: Prinia subflava; assembly: GCF_021018805.1. Lineage (NCBI taxonomy): Eukaryota > Metazoa > Chordata > Aves > Passeriformes > Cisticolidae > Prinia > Prinia subflava. Next base: position 22,587,823 of record NC_086255.1, read on the forward strand.
CCTTAGAAAAGGGCCAGGAGTGGAACCGTCTAATCCAATTCGAGGCACCTGGTGATACGACTGGCGCTCTCCAGAGTGCCATCCAAAGCAGCAAACACCCAGCAGAGACAAATTAGGACTCACAACAGAGAAATGTGAATTTTTAGAGACTCAGATGTTGAAGTAAGACCTCAAATGGCAAGTACTCCACATTTCACTGTTCTCTCTCTCCCTGTCCCCTCAGCCTAAATTCATCAAGGAATTTCATGAAAACAGATTCCTGCAAAACTGTTCTTGCACAGGAGCAAGAATGGATGTGGAATATTGCCTTTGCACTGGGCATTCCATGTAAACATACCCATGACTATATCCATGTTTTTGTATTCCTCAGTTCATTAGCAAGTCCTGTATTCTATTTCTATGTAATTCTTAGTCACAGAAGGATTGCTTCTGTGACACACTACCTGTCTGCTAGACAGAAGTAGCATGACTTGCTAATCAGAGCTCTAGTACAAGATCTTGTTTTCAGAAAATTGAGAAGCAATAATACAACTGGATAAATCCATAGATTTTCTGATTTAATGCATTTTCTTCATCCAATTCCAGTTAAAACCGCAAGTTCCCCCACTGAAGAGTTAGGATAAGTTGGGTTTAGTTGATCCAACATGATAGAAAACAGTAAGATTGTCAGGAATATATTTTTTAAGGAAAAAAAAATAAGGAAAAAGAATTTGCCTCCAACCACAGAAAAACAGATGTTCAAACTAGTTACGAGGACCAAATCTTTCTGTTGCCTTAACAAGGTGGTCAGGATCACATCCATTTGAGCTATTCCTTGCCTTTTTTTTTTTTCTTTTCTTTTTTTTTTTTTTTGAGGGGGGTTTGGGGTGTTTTTTTGGTTTCAGTGGTTTTTTGGTTGGTTGTTGTTTGTTTGTTTTTGTGTTACCAGCACATGCAGGTCAATGAGAATGCTGGGAAGCACTCCTTACTTTGTGATGAGTGAAATAATCCTACAGACATGTCAAACTTACTTGCCTATGCCATGGCTGCCTGCAGAATCATAAAAGCCTCATCTGTTTTCTGTTTCATTTATAGTTTCTGGTTTTGTTTTTTGGTGTTTTGGGTTTTGTTGTTGTTGTTGTTGTTTGTTTTGTTTTTCACATAGGAGTGTAATTGCATTGATTAGGTTCAAAGAAAGAGATATTTTGATTTCTTCATTTCCATTAAAATTCACATGGAACTGAGAACAATTCACTAAACCTCAGGTCAACTAATAGTAGAGAAAGTTTATTACAACAGAAAGGGGCAAAATCAGGCATTAAGTTCTCAGCATTGGTAGGCTTTACAGGTTTTTATGTCATGTCCTATCACTGTTAGCATGATATGCACCATTTACTTACACAGATTAACTGTATCTAATTTAAAAAAATAATAATTATACATTGATTTTGAAAATTACTTTTCAACTCACTGAGCACAGAGGAAGTACACAACAATATAGATTTTATGAGGATTAAAGGAAGCAATGGAAGTTATAAACTAGAATGACAAAAACTATCTAGAGAAATGCATGAGTTCCCTTCAGAGTCTAAATGAAACAATACTTGAAATTAATTCTGCTGTAAATAAGTACTGCTATAATCAAAATTGTCATTTGCATTGCTACAGCACTGTCACTTTGCACATAAAACCAGATTTATTTTATTACATCTCCACGCAGGAACTGAAATGCTATGTAATTTCATAACAGCCAAGTCCCTCTACTGATGTCTATGTTCAGATCTTTTCTTAATGCTGAGCCATTGATGGCCAGCAGAAGGTTAAAGAGTTCTCCAGCAATAGTCAACATTTTCAGGCAATAATGTTTAAAAGATGGTTGATGCTTAACATCTCCAACTAAACAGTAATTTGGACTTGCAGGAGAGCAGTTACATGAAGTAAATGGAACCAAGGCTACTCTTGGCGTTAGGAAACCACTTTCAGTGTGCCAAAGTGAAAACTGTATGCAAATAATGCTTCAAAAGCTTAGTATATCAAAGATTCCAAAATGATGAAAGAGAAGTATTGAGAATTCCTTACAGTGGCACCCTTAAAACCACCAAGCTCAGCCTCTCTTGCCTGCTCACCAATGTCCTATAAGACACAGTTTTTATATGAAAACCATGTCTGGAGACTGAGCTCAAAGACAAAACTGACTTGGAGTTTTGTAATTAAGCTTAAAAAAAGACAACATGATCATTATTTTTGCCCAGCCACCCAAATGTTGGTACAGTGAAGGAGGTTGTGGAACTCTAGCTAGCAGGAAGGATTCTGACCAGCTTGGAGTAGAACATAAACTCCCCCTTAGAGAAGAAATGATAGGAAAGTAAGGAAATGAAAGACAACGTTAATATTCACAGATTTTGTGTCTCTTGCCCTCTCTCCTCTCATGCTCTGCACAGAGTGACTGGATTAGAAACTATGTTCTAAGGGACAGTGCAGATAAAGCATGTTTTGCTAAACACAGTATTAAATAGGGAGCTATTGGTAAGTTTAATTTAGCTACTGACAAAAATGAGATAGTACCATCCCAGGGATCAACTTGATTTTCCCAGCCTTTCTCATTCTCATTATCAGTTCTAGTCTCCTAACATCACCACAAACCACGATTCACTGTATTAGTACATCACTTATTTAGGTACCATAACAATTCTCTCCAGGTACTTTCTAGCACATTTTTAGTAAAGCAGTTTTAGACTCATTTTTCTGACATTTCTTTAACTTTCAACTAGAAAAAAAAAATCAAACCACTACATCAAAGCCTTATTTTACTTCATATGGAGTATTTAAAAACATAGACATGACTCAAGTATTTTTAGTATATTTAAGTATTTCAAGAAACAAAATCATGAAAATCAGGATTAATCCTGAAAATGCGTAGTTGGCATGGTATGCTCTAGCATCCTGATCCCAAAAGGGCCTCAAATAATAATTTGCAAGTTAGAAAATAACTTATTTTTCATACATTAAGGTTTCACATTCTCTTTAGCAAAAGGGGAGCTTCCCAAGTCTTTTAAAGTTTAGTAATACCAAAGAAAAGCAGTTGCTTTGTAATTAAATATGTGATAAAACACAGACTTGCTGAACAAAATACTGATTCTCTGCCCATATTTCAGTTTGCAAATCTGGCGCAGCATGAACGGCCAGTGACTTGCTCCTGCACTGACACTCTCCTAAAATCATCCTCCACTCAAGTTATCACACTGTCATCGTTACAGGACAGAGGCAGGAGGGGAAAAAACAACATCAGAACAGGAAATAAGGAAAAAAGAGCGGAGCAATCACAACACACTAGCAGTACCCCCAGAAGGAGTGGTGGGCAGCAGCTGCATCCTGCTCACACCGGGAAATCCCTGCCCAGGAATGGCCACTGGCAGGCTGCCAGCCATCAGCACTGCCAGCACGCAGCTCCTTCCCATCCCCACATCACATTCCGTGCTGCAGTGTTTTCCCAAACCTCACAGGGGAGATGGGAAAAAATGGTTTGTTATCAAACTGTTCAGGTGCTGGGTCACTTTTTAAATGGGACTTGTCCTCCTGTGGAGCACTTCATTAAAATCATTCACCAGCAGTACAAAACAACCAAAACCACCCCCCACAGGTTACAAAATATAAAAAGCTAGAAGTATAGATTGTATATTTTAGTAAAGGCAAGAGATTGTTACTGGTAATAAAACAAAAATTAGGCCAAGACTTAGAATTTTTTTTTTCCTTTCTGTAGTATATGAAATTCAAGTAACCAAAAAATAACATATTTTCTGATCAATATTTATCCCCTCCTGGCATGGATCTAGTTTTCAGAAACCTCTCTACATTTGAGGATTTCTGAACCACTCATCATATCAGTCCTTGATTACAGCATATTAATTTAAAAATGCAAGAAACCTTAATCTATGCATTATTAACAATGTTTTTCATTATTTTCAGGCTCATTAGAAAGAAAATTCACTTCCTCACCCTTCCTTTTAAGTGAGTTTAGCTGTGTCCAGATTTGACCTCAGTAAATGAGTGAGTGAATTGGGCTCCTTCCTCAATTCTAGCTTCTGACAACACAGTAATCACAGAATCCTTACTGCCAGCCACTATCTCTGTCATCAATCTTATCTTTAGCTGCCAGTCAAGGAGAGAATGGGAACATAAAGCATCATGATGTAGTAATCCAGATAAAACTTATCAGTGATTTAAATTACACCAAAAAAAAAAAAAAACCACCCACCCAGGGAGATAAAACTTCCTCAAGAGGCCTCCTGGTAGTAACTGACATCACCTTTCAAAGTTACCAAAATCATTCCATACAGACCTCCAAAGGACAGTCTGTCATTAAAAGGAGATGAAGAGCTTTATTCAAGTTTACATTTCACTTCAAGGATATAAAAAGTCTCCTGTACAAATGCCATTCATGCAGTCTACAGTGGATGCAAATTAACTCGTTCTATGGACTTGTTATCAGATAACTATTTGGAGGAGCAGTGCTTCCATTATCAATTGCTTGTACAAATATCAGATAAATTCTATTTCTGGAGACCATTAGGAAGGCCTCTGCTACAGTGGGACTCTAGAGTTCTTCACCACTTTTTCTTTACAGAACTGCAAGACCAGAGAATCACTCAACTGAAAGGAGCCACCAACCCATCAAGATTCCCTCAGTGCCAAGCAAGAAGCCTGTGACACCACAGAGGTTTAACTGAGGTCTCTCATGTCCAATATCATACTGCAGTAACTAGATTTTCTCATCTCTCATGTTTTGCTTTCTAAAAGAATAAAATTAAGTAATACTAAAAGCTGAAAAAACACTTAAACTGTGTAAGTAACAGGTGCATGACTAGGAAAAAATATTTCCTTTAGAGATATTAAACAGCAGGGACTATTTCCAACAATGCTCCCTTCAAACTCCAGCAAGTTGGAAAACAAAACAAGCAGGAAATACTGTGATCAAATTTCTGTTAAATAATATTTGGGTTGCAGAGTTCAACAAAATTTTGACATGGAAGTTCACAGGAAAAGCGCTGGTGAGCATGACCCATCTTCCTCACTCTGGAGTTCCATTCAGTTTTACCTCTTTGCTCCACAGCCTCAAAGATTTTTAAGCAGCTCAGGAGGAGTCTCGTAGAACAAAAAATTAAAAGCCAATAATTACAGCCTTTATGGCCTGCTTTACTACTAACCCTACTTTGAGTTAAAGAAACAGTCAGCTGTTCTGAAAACTTAGTTTTCTGCTCATAAATCAGGTAAAACTTCCATTTTCACCATTTAAGATCCTTATGCACACATCTTTGGGTTTGGGTTTTTCCCTGTAATAGAACAAGAAAACAAGCTTTTATCTTCCTGTACTAATTTCATTCAATGTTTCACTTAGGGGAAAAGCTCTGGAACACAGAGGTCAGGCAGTGAGCTCTTTCAGCATTTCTCAGCAGAGACTACACAGCACAAGACAAATGAAACAATAATACACAAATACACACCAGAACCTAATTGCTTTCTCTCTTTCATCCTTTAGTGTGTGCTCATATTTTCATATACACCTCAAAGATTTTCACATCTTCTCAGATGCTGAAATTTCTTTTTCACAGGCATTAAACAAAAAACATGGCAAGCATATCACCCTTATACAAGATGTAAAGAGACCTCTAAAATCTGAATTCTAAGTACCCTGTGGGAAACATTGCTGGAGCATGAACATTCATTAATTATAAAAACTGATTAAACTTTTCCTTCTTAAAGCCTTAAGGTTATTTTCAGATTCTGCCTTCCCAGAATTGGGTCACCTTCATGCCCTGCCCCCATTCCCTCCTCCCCAATACATAATTTACTAGCATTAATTACCTTAATTTAAAATAAATTCAAATCAGCAGAGCTTGAGGAAAAGTATTCCAGCAATATGAGGACTGCCTCTAGGAAGATCAAGAGGATCAGAAGCAAGCAGGAAACAAACTAAACCCTTTCTTCTTAAATATCAAACAGAAACCCGTATGGGCTTTCAGGACAAACTACAAAGCTGACTACTAGCTACACTCACTACTTTCTTGCCAATTGCCTTACTAAAAAACTTGGACAAAGTTTGCCAGCACACAAGGCAATAGCACACCATGAACAAAAGACACTGTAAAAATAATCCATCAGAGTTCAGGCACAGTTCTTGACGTAGAGGGTGAAGAGCAGCCCATCCACCCTATGACCTCCCCTGAGGAGCAGTAACAAGTGTTGGAGGCACAGACAGAAAGGGGCTTTTTTGCCTATTTCTCTAATCAAAATCATGAACACAAGAGAGAATGATAAAGGAAAAAGAAGCTGCTAAGAAAGAAACCAGCAGCTGAAAAGCGACTGCTAAGATTTAGGGCCTAAAAAAATAAAAATAATACATTGAAAAAAAATCTATGCAGCAACACAGCAACAAGTTCAGAACCTCCACTTGTCTGTAAGTTTGAGAAGGTATTTCTCAATACAAGACAGAACAAGAAGAGAAAAGGGGAAAAGGGACAGTATTAAGGACTATGGAAAAATGGAGTCAGTTCTGCCAGTGATGAGCAATTAATAGAACAAGGGAGTGCAATCATACCAAAACTATTTCCTAATTAAAATAATTACATTAGCTGGCCTTTAAGGAGATTTATTTATAGTAAATGTGACAAGCTATTAAGGGTTCAATTTAGATCAGAAGTCTCAAATTATGTCTTTAGGTATGGGGTAGAAGTGAGCTGCTGTCAAGCAAAGTAACTCATCTCAGAGTAATTTGTCTCTGACAAGGGACATAACTGGAATTATTCTGCTAAGATCAGAATTCAAATAACTATGGACACATGTAGATTGCAAAGTATGTTCACTAGAGCCAAAAAACTTCAGAAGAGTTGTCAAATGACATTTGATTTGTAGGAATTTTGTCATAAGTTTTCTTATACAAATAGTACTTTTAAAATTCTTATTTTGTCTTTTTTAAATCAATTTTTATCATGTATATACTAAAATCTACAAGGTTCTTATGGTTGTATTTTTTCCTATATTTAAAATATTGCTCAAGGCCTCCCACCTCTGATCTCCCCATGCAGGTCCTGTCAAAATATCCAGAACCAGCATACTACAACTGAAACCCCACACCAATCTATCTAAAAGGCACACAGTTTTAGAGATAAATGAGGAAGGAAGGAAAAAAAATCCTGAAAATTTCCTAAAATCTTTCTGTGTTCTCTAATTTTCACCACCAAACGTAGCAGAACTCCTGTCTAGAGTGGGAGATCACAATCAAACAAAGGGCATCCCCATGTCAGACTGTGACATCAATAGTTTGGACTTGCTTTTTCTAAATTCAAATTTTCTATTGGAAACACAAAACTCTTCTCCTACCATGCAGATTGTTCATCAAGTTAGTCCTAAAGAATAAATCCACTTTGTACTGGACAGAAAAATCTCGTGGAAGTAGATCACAGGTGCTGAAGGTACACTAAGAGCTCATTGCCAACAACACTCAGCAGAAAAGCTAATTTATGTCACTCAGAGCTGGCAGCCTATAGACACATAATGCAACTATTGCAACCCATACAAGAAGACATTATTCTTTTTATTAATTAATCACACATAAAGAGGTACAGCAATATACTAAAAATTATGTATATTAAGAACTCAAGGAGAAGTAATTTCACTGGCATTTTTAATTTAGCTGTCGTCATCAGTATTTCTTATCCAGCAAGAGCTTTTTCTTATTGAATTTCCAATGCTTGTCTGCTCCCTAATCCTAAACCCTTGCCTCCAGATACTGAAGGCCACTTTGATTCACCTTTCTGATCCCATTTCACTCCACAGATGCTGCTATTTCCAAGGAGCAACCTTTTCCTCTCTAAGTCCTGATCATCATCCCACTCCAAGTGCTGATACACTTTTTTCTTCTACCCCATTCTTATCTACAGTGACTTATTGATGAACTAAATTTGTATTCAGCATTTTAATAATCCAGTGATTACTTTAGTACGACAAGGTTCCCTTAACAATGAGGGACCTGCCACGGACAAGAAAATAGGGTTCTGGTGGTAGCAAAACTAAATGAGATATTCTAGAATCCTGAACTTGTGGAATCACCTGGAGTGCAACATACTGCTTAATTAATTGGCAATTAATAGACATAATCCTCCAAAGGAGGCCAGTGCCATAAGCCACTAAAAATTCAAAAGTTTGCTTTGCAGTTCAGAATGGAAAGGTCACATAGTGCTATGAGAATCTTTTCCTTTCCTTTTTATTCATTAGGAGAAAAAACCCTTATTTTTATTACAAAAGAACAAACTGGACAGAGATGACAATACCCATAGGGCTGAAAAGGTTTTGTTTTCTTTGTGATCTTATGAAAAACAAAGATAACGCCCCACAACATTATTTCAGTTAACTACTAAGTAGATGGAATTGGTAACTAGATATATCTGACAAATTCACCACTGGATCAGGCAGCAGTAAAACGTGCAGCCAAGCTGCTTCAAGGAGACCAAACTTTCAACTCTACCTGTTCTGAAAACATTACCATCTGAATTCCAGCCATTATCGCTTTTTAAAGCAATTGGGTATGCCACCTTAGCTTAGCCTGCTTTCCCCTTTTACAGTGCAAGCCATTTCCACAGTGATGAAACGTCATAAGATGGAAGCAGTCCTGTCTCATGTAAGCCAATACCAAAGAGCTGGCACTAACTTTTAGTCTACTTGTATCACATTATCTGCACAACTGTTACCTAATAAGCCTATGGGTGAACTAGATTTAGTTCTCAGCGGTTTTCAAATGTACCTTGGCCTATGAAAAACACATAGAAGGACTGAGAAAGTAATTTCTACTACCAAGTCGTGCTTCTGACAGCTTTAATACGGAACTCAACGAACAGCAACAAGCCATTCCATCCAAGTCATTCAAAAACCTTCATTCTGATGCTTGGTTACATACTCCCTGAAGGTGTATGTTAGATATAAATTAATTATAAAACAATTAGATGAAACTTCCTAAATATTTATATTTAACTGTTTAAATACATTATAAAGCAATAATTCTCTTAGGGTGGATACATGTCCTCAGCTTTATCATTCCACAGCACTGTTACACTTCAAAGGATTTACAATGCACTTCATACAGCTACTAGTGCACCACTGCCATGAAATTCCATGAAATTCCCCACCTCAATTAGCAGTCTGCTAATCTGATATTAAATACACACAGCTGTATACAAAAAAACTGCAATAGTTTTAGAATTTTGAAGTATCAATCATTTGATAGCACATATTCTAAAATGAAAATATTTTAAATTGTATGTAATAGCCCCTCCCCAAGTAACATATTTTTTTCCATACTGCTTTTCAAATACTACAAGTGAAAACAAGAACAGTAACAATGACCTCCAGACAGATTTCAGCTCTAATTCTGATCCAAGAAATAGAGGAAGAACATGCATGTCCTCAACAACTTACATCAGAAAGACAGAGCTCTGCATTTATTATGACAGTCCAAAATCACTTTATCGTACAGCACTGGAATGAATTCTTAAGTCCCTCCATTTTATTTAATCAAAGCAAAGAATTCATTCTAGATTTGTGCAGTTCATTCATCAGACTGAATTAAATTTTTGATAAGCCATTGTTAAATTTTTCATAACATAATGACCTGAACTTTAATAGGCCTTTCACTTGCTTCTCCTTTGTCTTGCAAATTTCCATGCTGTGAAGCACAGTGAAGGGCCTAGGAACTGGAGAAGACAAGCATGAGCTTCTTTAAAATACAGACTATCAGAACAGTGACAAAATTTCAGAGATTAAGCATGAATACTCATACAGCAGTAAACCAGCATATATTATATTCTTGTTAGAAGCAAAACATTCTAACCAGGAAACAAACTTGTATGGGAGAATATCAAGATTTAGTTCTGCAAGTCTATCCCTCAAAACTCCAAATAGAAAAACATTATCCTCTTACCTAGAATCTCAACAAAGACAGTACCAGAACATCATGACAATCCATTGCTACAGACATGTTCGTTTGAAATGCTTATTCCATCAATACTAAGCACTTAAGAAAACTATCTTGGTTTTTCTGAACTTTCTTCACAAAACAAGCTTCTACCCTTTGTCTTCTACTGTTTCAGCTGTACATTTTATCAAAAACCCTCAGTCTGTATTCCTGAGACACCCATGATCACACCAATTGCACTCAAACTCCGAGTTCCTGCCTCCTGGTAGCCCCATGAACCAAATCTCTACTACAAAGCCAGCTCAGCCTCAATTTATTACAGATAGGTTAATACATGTATGAAAATAAGTGCAAGTCGATTGATAGATGGCAACCAAAAGTAAATGAAAAGCAAATAGTCTCCCAACTCAAATTACTTTTTCTCTCCTGGGGCATATGTTGCAGCTACTCCCAGAATAGATGTTTTATTTGGCATCAGGAAGAAGCAGCAGAGGTAAGCATCTGATTTTTTCTGATGAGCTTCCAGAACTAGTCTCCATTCAGTTTTTATCTAATTAATTTGCACAAGTGCTCAAAAAGTACTTTGGGGTTTGTTTTTGATTTTTGGTTTTTTGGGTTTGTTTATTTCTGTTGTTGTTTTTGTTTGTTTGTTTGTTTTTTTAATTCACACAGTCAGCAGAGATTTACATTTTATTCTCTTTTAAATTTTCCATTGTATTAATGATATAGCCAAAACAACTTTTAAATCTTGGCTCACACAAAATCTTTCACAGAATCATCCAGGCTGGCAGGCACCCTCAAAATTAACACCTTGTCCAAACTGCTGCTCAAAATAGGGAAAACCCTGAATTCACAACCTCAAATTCAGATTGTTTTGGACTTTGACCAAGCAGGTCTTCGAACATTGCTCTCTGCCCTGCATGGTGCTTCCTGTCTGCCTCTCCAGATGATCTTGTCAGAATATACAGAGGTATAGGCAGTAGATTTTGACTGCTTTATGAAGTAGCAAGTTAACACAATCTTTTTTTTAATGCTGACTCAGTTTATCACAGCGGTAATAACAAGATCCACTTATGTCTCTAGTTTGTGCTCTTCTGTACTCATTTTAAAAAAATAATAGTAGGAGAAATAGTATTTCACTGGTTTAGGCTGTTAATAGGATTCAAAATGTAGCAGTCTTCTCAAAAAAAAACACAAACTCTAAGTCCCTTAAAAAAACCAAAACCCAAAAGACAACAACTGCCACACTGAAAACAATTCCAAAGCAACAGGAGAAGGCCAGGAAAACAAAAGACTCCAGCCACAATTCAGCTACTCCTGCAAACATCTTGCACCTCATAACAAAGTATGAAGGACCTGTTTTTTTTCTGAGGCTCAAGAACAGAACCACAGAATAAAGTAAAATAGATTTTACTATTTTTTTTCCACAAGATATCCTGCACAAGAATCTTACAATTCGTTATACACAGGTTATTTTCCACTGCAACAGCTAGGTGTATGTGTAAACAACGTCCTTCCTAACACTGCCTGCATCCATTAGAAGTGTCCAGCAAATCTCCCTCAACACTCTCAAAGCAGGAACTGAAAAAACATCCTCAGGTGCTGATGGAGGGGTTAAGGCTTGGAACAGTGGCTGTAATGACACTCTGAGACGCAGCAGCATTGTCACTGGGACAGTGCAGTCTGTGGTTTGCACACCAGTGTCAGATCAGGCTGATGCTGTTTGGTACACCCAGGAGAAAAACAGACGAGCATAGCAATGGCTCAGCTTTACACAGTTTTAATCCCATATAAATCCACAACAGGCCCCATGCCTGGTGGTTCTTATTGGTTGGCTCCAGGCTCCCAAAGGCATGTAGCCAGTAGGAAACATTAGACAAAAGGACTTAGGTGGAATTAGATGGCATTTAGGCTGGGCGAATCTGGGCCACACCATGCTGTCCCTTTGCTGAAAGCCCTGAACACTGCCAGGGTATTTCGACCAACAAATAAGTAACAGATAGATTACTTGAAGAAAACTACATCCAAGTCATGCACTGCACTGTTCTTAGCACATACAATCAAAAATTTTCAGTTTGGTTTCTCCAAAAGCAGTGGGTTTATAGAAGTTCGTGGCCTGCAGTCCAGTGGGATATGAGGGAAACATCCAGTTCATAAACTGTGTTTTTCATCACTGATTTCGCCTGTGTGTAATAATACAAAAAATTGCTGATCTGTGACATTCTGCTCACTTTTCTGCTCTATATCTTTGCTTAAATAAGGGAGACTACTGAGAAACGTAAAATCTTATTTTTTTGAAAACCTCTATCACACTCCATAGCACAGATGATGTTTTGTACAGCATTGTATCAACTGAACTACAGGAAAAGGGGTTTAGAATGATAAAATCAAAGCCACATCATGAACAGTTAAATATTTCTGTCACAATTTTATGTGTTGCTTGCAGAGGAAGAATCAGCAGCTTTTGTTAACCTACTAATTTCACTTGAGATTAGAATTATTTAAATCAGAGCAAGTATTAATGGTCACTGCTACCATTATGTCTATATCATGTTGCACTTTTACTGAGATTTATTTTCAGGGCAGAGAGAAGTTACCTATTATTTTCCCCATGCAGATTATCCAGTTTAAAAGTCAAAAAGAGAAATTCCTTTTAAGAACATTGAAACAACACTAAAAACAAAACATATAGCTTTGAACAGACAGCACAAGTGTAAGAAATTCTCCATAAATTACCTGTCTTTAATCCACTGACAGAAATCCAAAGCAGAATTAGGGATATTGAATAAACCTCCGAACTAGTCTGCACATATTAATACCAAACCTAAACCTTTAGTTTGGACAGATACAAACAGATGAATTTTACTTCTTGAGATAAAGTAAAGAAAAAGCAGAACTCTCACCATATGGCAGAGCTCCAGAACCTCAACACTAATCCTCAGGTCTTAAAAACTAGAGCATACTGAAATACAGTGCATTAAGAATCAGGAAATCCAATCAAAGTAAATAGACATTTGAAGATCTCAGGTCATGTCACCTACTTCTTATTTCGTGAAAACAGCTCTAGTTTCACAAGTTAAGAACTATAACCTCTCCTCTGACCAAACTCCCTATACAGTGGAAAAGATGACGTTTACAAAACCAAGAGGTGACTTGGCTAAAATTCTGAATGTGCATCCCTGATATATGCATATTTATTTATAAATTATGTACATGTACTGCAAATAAAGGAACACAGACCATACACAAGAAACCTCATAAAAAGACTGGGGATTTAGAGACTGGTTAGAATTATAAATGAAGGGAAAGGGGACAGGGAAATTTCCACTGGTTTTAGGCTTAGAATAAGGTTTTTCTGTATCTTCCTGAACACAGGAGTCATTTGAAGGAGACACGCTATAAACTGATGGACACTTTAACCTTTCAGTCATCAGTGTTAATGATTAGCTTGAGCTATTAAGTAGCTTGAGAAAGTTAATAAATCTCTACAGCTAATCACTCCAGGCCACAGAGAACAATAGGCCCATTTGCTGCAAACCTCTGTAGAAAGGCCAAGAACCACAGAATGAGGAAATGTAAGGATCTCCACAGAGCCTCAGGAGGTATCTCCACAGTACAGCTCCTTGTTCTCACAAAGGAAAAGTTAAATTGCATTTTCCTTACATTTTGTAGTCAACCAGAAGCCAGTGCTGCTACTGCCAAGTCAGGCACATTTCACAGCAAATAGATCACTTAAATGAGAACTGCACATCTGAAGTGCACGGCATGATGCGTAACTTGGGTTTCCTCTTCAGGAGGCTTGTTGGTCTTACCTTGCTCATTCTAATTCTGCCAGCTAATTACACCTCATGACATCAGAAAGCAATTTTCCAACTCCCATATTCACATTCCATTAGTTCTCCATAGTAAATGACTGGTAGAGAGTATTCACAAGGTATGATCTCAATAAATCTTACTTTCAAATACTTCCAAACCAGAGCAAAACTTTTCTATCATTTGGAACACTATTTACCATCTATTTCTTTGGATATAATAACAAGCAGACACTAATCCATTAGGTGTAAGTGGCCTTTGCTAACATGGTTTAATTTTCTAGAGACAAGGTAGGACACAGAGCAAGGCAGGCTGTGTGCTTTGCACTTACCAAGAAATGGATACCACCAATCAACAGGAGCTACAACCATCCTTTTAATCACTCCAAGTCGCTGGGATGCCAGAAGTGACAGAAAGTGAAAGAGTTAGAGAGGTGGGAGAGGGATCACGGTATCATACTGCTGAAAACATCAACTTTTTTTTCAAAAAAAAAAAAAAAAAAAAAAAAAAAAAAAAAAAAAAAAACACCAACCTTTTCCTCAGCTCTTACACCGACAACAAAAGGATCTGCCACAGTACAAAGTGCATCAATAGTGACCACCACATGACTTTTGACTTTTCTAACTAGTAAGACTGAATTTCGATCCTTTTGTACTTGCCATGTTAGATTAATGATCCCCTCAATAGGTACAATAAAATAATAAAAATATCCCAAACCAAATTCAATTTCAGGTTCCAATGAAGTATTCAAAAAGGACCATTCACCTGAGCTTTATTGCACTGGAAAACCATCACCTACAAGCAGAAGTGCAGGAAGATTGGATTTTCCAATTAGCACCTTAACAGATTGGTCCTCTGCAACTGACACATTGGTTATTCTCACACACACACACCAGTAGCATTCTCATTAAATCTAGTAAAAAAAAAACCCGATGCAAAATACATTTTCTACCTCTGCTCCTCAATGAAATTCAGACAGTATGTTTTCTGAAGATGTTTCAAATTTATATACAGACAACACCAAGATAAGAGCTGTCTCAGGTCTAGAGAATTAGCTACAGACTGAATAAACAGATTGCTGTACTGTCTCAAAATACAGTTGAACCTCTCTCACCCTAGGCATAGAAAACACTCCAAAAAAGTCACAAATGGAAATAGAGCTACGGTTACATCTTTAGTTACACCAGGAACTGCAGCTTGGGTAGGTCCTGCAATAAATCGGTGCTGAACCTTACCAGGATTTTTTTCCTATGGAAGGTCGTTAAAATGCAGGCAAATTACATTTCTTGATTATTTCTAAAGTAGGGGGTTTTCTATCGGTATTTTTAAGCAAAATTTCATTGAATAGAAAAGCATGCTAGAGTCAACATCATTCAAATTCTGGATATTGGATGTTTCAACCAGACTTTGGTTTTACAGTTTTGTTATTACACAGAACGATGTTGCTTCATATTAAATACTTAGGTTTACCATCACTGGGAGAAACACATTAATCACAAAAATATGACAGTAGTATATTTAAATCAGCATTTAAAATCTTTGTATGTACAGAAAAATTTGTGCTTGGTGGCACACTAAAACATGACCAAGTTATTGCAGGGCTGTGGTTCTGTGCCAACAGCTCAGTGTAGCTCTAAAAATGGACCCACAGGCTTAGACATAGTGGTTTTGGCTAAAACAGTTATAGGCAGCCAAGTAGAAATCATTCCAGAAGTTAAAATAAATCAGTAATTAAGTGACACTTTTCAGAAATGTAATTTTAGTTCTCATTTCCTTTTTTCCTAAATACTTTCTGGGCTGTTATTTTGAGATGGCTATTAACCGCTAGGTTATTTTTAATGTCCTGCATGTGACAGATGTCTCTGGAAGAAAAGGCAGCTGAAGGACAACAAACTCCTTCTCCAGGATGGGTTTTACATCCAGTGTTAGTTTAAGGATCAATCCCAAAATGCTCAAATAAACTCAGAAGTCACACTGACAGCTTACACATAAAGAATTTCTTATGACCACTGTTCTTTTTCCTTTCTAATGCAAGCCTCCACCTGCAGGACACTTAGCCTCAAAGGAGGAAACACAGCTGACCAGGCTGGAAATGCCTACGAGTGGGATCTGATTTGGAACTGCGACACGGAGTAAGGAAACTGGAGCTAAAGGTATCCTACAGAGAAATCTGTAATTGCTTTTGGTTCTAGTGTCATTAAAATAACAAGAGGGACCACCATACAGGCTCTCAAATCAGCAGTTTCCTGAGCAGGTTGCCAGACACCAAGTAATTGCTACAGAAAAAGTGAGGAAAAGGGAGAAGAGAGAAAAATAGGTACAGAAAAGTCTCTGTAGTTAAAGATACCCTCAAAACAGTAGTAAATGAATTATTCATTACAGTCTGAGCCATTGTAAGAATTAAAAATTCTTCAATAATGCAGCATCAAACTGGGTCTGCAAGATGTACACATCTCTGTAGCCCCAGATAACTTTAGCACCAAAAAGATGTGATCAGAGAGGAACAATGCAGCCCATCTCTTCGATCCAGAAAAAAACTGAAAAAAACTTCAGACCACTCTAGATTAAATAGCAGATTCTTTACTGAAATGCTTAAAAGAGAACTAACAGGCAGCCTTGTGGGGTTGAGACAGAATATCCCTTTCTCTGAGTCAAGATTTGGGCCTGGTATGAACCTGAGTTTGAAATCTTCCATTACATACTAAGGAGTATTTTTGCACAAGCATGTGGAAGTTCATCCTCCTCTGAAAAACTCCTCCCTGCACTGACACTGCTACACTGCGCCCTAAGCCACATTTGGGTCACAATGAAAGGATAGCTAAGATGTGATGAAAAACACAGTCCATCATGACTTTCTTTCAAGTAGGTTACATCAGTCCTTCTGGATGTTACTGAGGCAGAATGTACAACAACAGGTGCCAGAGAAATCCATCTGTACTCCTTGGAAGTGCCAAAACACACAGAACTGGAAAATGTGCCGCAGACACTCTCAGGTCCAAAATAACCGCAAAAGATGAAGTAAATCACCAGCCAAGGAATCTAGTAATTTATAGCAGCAATTCTGTTCTTGTCCCAATTAGAAATAAAAGGCAAAGGTTTCTAATAGCACTGCTTAGTAGCCTGGTATTCATTTTTAGACCAACATTTGAAATAGTCAAATTCAGTATTATTACAGTTGCTTTTGCTATGGAAACTGCACAGAATGTCACAATGGGGAGAGACAACATGGACAAAAAGTTACAAATTTCTCTTGGATCCAAATATACTAAAGAGATCAGAGACTCCCTATCAACATGAACATGAATTTGTATGTACTTTCTTAGAAATTGGCCCTGCTTTCAATTCTGATCAGACATAACTAATTCAATGCGAGTTTCCTGTGGATCACTTTGACTTAGCTGACTGCTGTAAAACAGTGCAAAACTGAGGTGTTTATATACCTGGAACTTAAAAGATTAAAACCATAGCACTGCCCATAGCAAGAAAAAAGGAAGGAGGAGCTTGCTTCAAGTTAGATTTGCTATCAGCCTGCTAAACAGACTAGAAATTTATTATAAATTCATTAGAAATTTAAGCCCTTATTGAGAGTTTAGTGACTTCTCAGGGACTAGGAGCACTAACTTTTTGCAGCTGTGTATAGTATTGTAAAAATGTTTTGTCTGGATTAACAAACTTGAAGGTGGCAGCCTGTATTATTTCATCAACACAAAAATCTTGCATGAACCCCAAGATATAACAAAACAGTAAAATTGAAGGCTTGGAAATGTTGACTAGCATTGAAGAAAGAACTTAAAGTTATAATTCTGTCTCAAGCAAGCTACCTCACTTTTTCAGCACTTAAATACTTCTACTGAATTCAAGTTATAATTCAGTTATGAATTCTAAGTACAATTCACCTTAGTTTTGTAATCTCTAATTAGAATGGCAGACAGGTGGAAGAACACGATTTAAATCCTAATGGCATTTCAAGTCAGTTTAGGCTCTGTTAAAGACAGAGTAATAAGAAGATATGGAAAGCCTCTCATTAATTGATAATAAAATATAAATAATACCTTTTTTGCATGATTTTCTCATTTGAAGTTAAGGAGAGAAACAAACACATGACTACATACCAAGAATTTTGAAACTTGACTTCAGCCTGGCATGATGTCCTTTAGCAAACTTCTGCATCTTTGTAGTCAAGGTATTATCTGTTTACTTGCTAATTTTATAGATTTTTTTTAAAAACAGATTAACCTGGTTGTACGAGAACACAATAAATCACCGGTGAGCAAGCAAAAATTTCCCGTTTATACAATGCTTTGATGCCAGAAATGGCTACACAAGGTGTCCTCAAGATGACACAAGAGGGAAATAGCTTACTTGGTAAGGATATTCACGTGACGTAAAACTCACAATGAGTTTTTTTATTCTGTGATAGCCTCAAGGATATGACAAACAAATTAAAGCTGTTTCTACTTTGCTCCCTCACACACCTTTTCTTTCTTCTTCTTCATGCAAGAGGATGAAATTAACTGCTGCTACAATTTTGACCTAGTAGAATTTCTATCTTTAGTTCAGCAGGACCTAAATATTATCTCCACATCTCAGAACACTATAAATAATACCTGCTATTTCTTACCTGCCATCAAAAACTATGGAAGACTCTCAGAGGTTTTGCATAACCCTCGCTGGAAAGTCGTTTCTCACTCTGATGAAATTCAGCCTCACAGTAATAACTGTTCACATAGCAAAGCTTAGGACAATCTGAAGTTTCAAATCATCTTCTCTAGCAGAGCTTCCCCCTGCCCCCTAAAACCTCAACTGATTTCAGCTTTCTCTGTCACTTCAGCAGCACCCTGGGCCCTTCATTATGTCTGTCCTTTCACTTAATTCAGTTCTCTGTTAAACCAATAAATTTTTTCACGATTGGCCAAAATTCAAATCTATGCTTTTTCCCCAAAGCCTGAAGCCAAAATTTCCCTCAATTTAAGTTGCCCTTTTTAGCTTAGAAACAAGACAGAGTACATTTATTAACATATCAAGTAATTACAAAATATTTTTCCTGTGTGCATACTTGTTGATTTCCTTCAAAGAACTATCATTACAATAATTGTTTTATTTTTTAAACCAACTTTGTGCAAGAGAAGACTGCCTTAAAATGCCTTAAGCTTTTTCTTAAATTAAATCAAGTACTTAATACAATGGAACTCAGTATATTTTTCCAGGGGAGCTGAAGTTTGCAACAAAATACAGACCAATTAAACATAGGACCACCATAAATGCACTTCAGGGAAAGGCTACTACAATGAGAAAGCCCTGCAAGGGTTTTGCCTTAGTACACCTATCCATCATCACACATCCTTATTTTTCACTTCAGAACTCTGCTTTTGGTTTCGAATTCAGGGGAGCATTTTATTCTATGGGACAAAGGAAGTAAGGGAAATGCAAAATTATCTAAGGCATTAAAGCGGCTTAAAAGCATCTAATGCCATAAGCTGCTTTAAATGCCTTCGATCTCATTAAAGGAGGAGGAGGAGGACCCAAAAACAAACCAAAAGTAATTCTGAAGGAAACAAGAAGCCTTAGTGAAACAGTGGTCAGCAGGCGTATATAAATATGATATAAACTGTCAAGAAGGACATGTAATATTTGGGGGCAAAGACATGAAAACTCAAGATTAGCTTTCAGGACAATACCGTGGCAGAGTTGACATTATCAAGGGCATAATTTACTCTTGGTGAACTGGTTATGGCTCTGGACTAGCTTTGGACAGATGTTTCTAACAGTGTAGCTGGAAAGGCAGAGGTGAGGGGAAGCAGAATGAGCAACCAAACACAACAGCAGAATGGCTGCAAGCACAAGCACAGGCAGCAAGGCACCTCAACGCTCAAACACAAGAACAAGTCTGCCCAGCAACCTTCCACGGCAAGACCTTTCCACACCGACAAACACTGATCTTTTACCATCTTACTGAGCTTCCCCTTTTGCTTTCGAGCACAGGCAGAGCTGTCCTTGGAAAGGCAATTCCTTGAATTATTACACTTACATTTAACTGCCACCAATAACATTCTCAGTTGTGGTTTTACCTTATGTCTAGATATAATGGTTAATCTTGGCAAAAAATGCCAGACAATATTAGTATCTCGAAGAGGTGATGGAATATTAGGAATACATGTATCTTGTAGATACACCTTTCTAAGCAATAAAAATACTCCGGCCTTAGGAATTTACTGGAGAGTAGCTAGCACTGCACAGTCTGCATGTTAGAACTGCACTGACAGCCTCTATTTTATTTCTCATCATCTAGGAAACACTGAAAATTAAAGTATGGCTCAAATATTAAAATACCTAAATACTGTTAAGGTTTTACAAAACAGGTCTTTCCCTGGTCCCTGGAAAAAGAAACAACAACCCCTACTCTTTTGAAATACCATCTTAAATTATTTTACGGGTAGATTCTGCTGCATTGGTAGACCTGAGCAGAGCCTCATTACTACACAAGAATGTTACTCTGTATTCCATGCCAGCAGTCATTCAAAACGTACTGTATAAGCAAGATACAGGTTGGGAATTTTCTATTAGGAATCTAGATTGAAGGGCCTTTGATAGCTTCTGAAATCAGGCCTTTAACTGCTCTCAGACATCTGCTCACCTCTCATCAACTACCTTGCACTGCTGACAAGGTTTCAGAGCTCAACCATCCCAGCTCTCTGTACTTTATACAGAAGTGTCAAATAAACCACAGAATGCCTCAAGTGAGCAATCTGAAGCAACTGGTATTTCTGGTGCCTGTAACTGAATAACTGAGGGACATTCACTTGTGTAAGCACTTAGAATTACCCAGCATGGGACAAAGCAGAAGCCTGAAACACCAGGCGAACCAAGACAACTCTTCAGGTTGTGCTGAGCCCTTAAATGCCTTGAAATTCATGTTAAACCAGAACTAGAGAAGATATTTTGAGGTCTCTCCACAAGATGAAAAGCAATGTAGTTGACTGAAGTGGATAAAACTCTCCCTTGTTCTCAGTGCATTCTCACCTTGCAATCACTAAAACAGTAAGGCATAGTTATTTTTCCAAAGGACAGCAGCACTGAAATCCACACTTCCCCTGCTCCAACCCTGCTTATAAGGATTTGCCATCTTATTGTTCCATGACCATGTAAAAGCCAGATTACCTATACCAGGCTACATATAAGACCATGGCAACTGGATATTGCCCAACACACAGCTCAGATGCAGGGGGCATTCACCTTTCAGAATAAAACTAAAAAAAATTTTCAAGTCTCCCAGTCCAATGGAACCAGAACAGCACTTCAAGTGTTTTTCTGTATCACTGTTAGAGTTAATCTGAATAGTCAAAATGGTAGTGGATAATTCCCATTAGGAGGCAACTTCAAAGGGATGCAGGGCTGAGGGGTCTCACCACCCAAAATCTATTCTAACACAATTTGACATGAAGACATTTTGTTTAAAACGTTGGGAAATTTTAGCACACTTAGCCCAGAAAAAGATTAATTTGCTTTTTAAAAACACTTGTACATTATGCTGGAATGTTTTTGTAGCTCAGTAAATTATGTTCTGTCTCTTACTTCTGCAGTTACTGCATAGTGTTCCATTGACTAGCTCTTCAGTGACCTTTTTTACTTTTAACATTTCCAGAGTCAAAGCATTTCAAGATTATTTCAAAGTCAAACCTGTGAAATGTGGTTATTTTTATGCCTGTATTGAGTTGGTCATTACTATCTGACATTTAGAGAACAATTAAGGACACACAGTCAAGGTAATTTTTCCTAATTAGAACAGTATCTGTACAGTCTGAGATGACTTCTTCCAAGCTTTAAACTGAAATCCGCTTCTTCAATGAAATGTTTCCTCCACCTGAAACTCACTGACTAAACTTATTACTTTGCTAGACTGCTGGAACTGAATACATTTATATATTTAAAAACAGCAAGAAAGCATTTCCAAAGTGAAAAGCAGAAGTGAAAAAGTATTCTGACGACTCAGAAAAAAATGCTTGAAAATAAGGGTAGGCATAAATGATACAAGGTCAGTGCTGGAAGACTTGGTTTTTGCTTCTCTGGAAACCAATATTTACCTAACTCAACAATCACAAATTAAATCATTAGTCGTTATGATAAAATTACTACTATGAAGAATCATCATTACTGCCATAATAAATATTTTCTTTAAAAGGATAGATCCAATTCAAATAAATCATTTCAGCTCATCTTTAAATTGAGGAACATGGAAAAATACCTGCTTTTAAAGCCACAGAAATGCCAGCTGAAATTCATGTCAGCAGTGTGACTTACAGGTCTAAAAGCAGAAAAGTAAACAAATTCAACCCTCTAAAAACAGCATCAACATCACAATTTTGTGGTTTTATTTTTTCAGGTGAAAACCTGTGGAAAGAAGGACATCACCATCTTATTTGCTCACTTCCGATTTCCAACGCCACTGAAGTGCCACAGCCTCTAAGCTGCACTTAGAAATGCTTCCAGTAACGCCTCATTTTTCACCATCTGATGCCACCCACTGATAAGAAGCACAGAGACACGAAAATCAATAGGCAACGCTCACTGAAGCAGTGGAGGTTCAGCTGCACTTCACAGTGGATAAACACTGTGCCCTAGGTAAGAGAAACCCTACCCTTATACCCCGCCCTCACTGCACTTCGTCAAGAATTTCTACCAAAACACAGATATATCAACCATTCCTGGAACTATTATCTGCTGCAAGGGCTCAGTCCACACAGTGCTGAAGGCTCACACCACCAGCCAATCTGGATACCACCTTCCCACGCAGCAATCATTTCTGGTTTGTGTGGCCTGACCTCACCACCCTTTAGAAAGCTCTAGTAAGAAGACTAGAGAAGTATTTCAGAAAATGGCTGTAATAACAACACAGCATTATTATAGAATCTAATTTTGGCAAAAAAAAAAAAAATCTAGAGCTATTAGCTTCATGCTTTCCCCCCACTCTGTACTGCTCAATCATTAGCATATTCATATTTTCTGGATCGTGCTATCAAAATCTACATAACAGAGATGAACTCCCTCACACAGCAAATACGTGTGAACATCTCTTAGCAACAACCGGTCATGAGCCAGCAAGGAAACTTAGCAGTGATCCCACTTAAAACATCCTACTTATGCATACCAAATGATAATGCCATCAGTAAAAATCCAAACTGTTCACTAAAGCAGCATTCTCCTGAATGCTTGAAATTAAATCTTCCCCACAGAAGCCAGACACCAGAAGGAGCTGTGCTTCGTCCTTGACAGCTATTCCAAGAACACTTGCAAGGGAACAGTAACGTGTGCTTCTGTCCCCAACTGCTTCAGTTCCAAAATTCACATTCAGGGACTGCTTAAAATTCACTATGCACAGAATGGGCCTACATTACCAGCACCAGAGATATAGAGAAAGAGAAAAAGTGAAAATGTTACCAGTTTTCTGTCTTACTCAACCATGTGGAAAAATAATTTTGCCAGTCTAATACAGGCACCGATCACTGCAGCAAAAAAAAAAAATCAGACTTACCAACTGGCCTCTAAGAGGTCTGAAAAATATGAGCAAGCTTGATGTCAATAGCCTCATAATTGCATCTGTAACAGCAATACCATTATGATATTGAGGGTTTTTTAGTCAGGCAGCTACATCCTCTCCTTCAACCGAATGGAGGGTGCCATTAAGTTATATTAAAAATCTGATCTCCTACTAAGCCCAGTCTCTTCTCTCCCCTTTTCTGCCCTATAAGGGCTTTACAAGTAATCAGAGCAATACTCAGAGGTGCAGCTCCTCTCCTGTGCCATCATAATGTTCATTGCTTCAAGGAAGGTGAACCTCTGAAAAGTCAAGTCACATTTACATGCTGACAGATGAACTGGGGGAGTTATTATTCCATGCACACATTTGGTTTTCTGGTATTTGGATCAGCTCCTCATGGCCCTGAGAGTTACTCGGGATAACAAAAACCCCAACACTTCCATTTCACTATATGCTTAGAACATGCTTAACTTTATATAGCATACTTCTCAAAAGGCTGCTATATCTTAGATAACAGGCAATTAAGTATTCACAAATCTGTTTGGGGTAGATGGGAAGAAAACACTCCCATTAAGCATCAATCAAGAAGAGGTAAGTGAACTAGTCCAGAAAGATGGGTAAAAAAAAGAAATAAAACCTGACTCTGTGGAATACACAGACCACACCAAGAGAAGAGGGACCAGAATTAACTCCACAAGAGTGAACTTCCCCCGAACAAGGTCATATACAATGACAAAAGCCAAAGGTGCTTGTTGAGGAAGTGAAATGTGATGGAAAAAACAGCAACATAGCAAGCAATGCCTTCATTAAATTCAGTCCATTTTCTTGAAACACTTCTTTAAAGAAGGCAGTGAGTTTCAATTGACTGGAATGTACCAAAGAGGGACACTAACTGCTTGTTACCAAACTAACTGCTTCTTAGTAAAATAGACTGAAAAATACTTCAAAGTAATTTTTGAATAGAACTTTCATCTCAAAGAAATGGATCTACACATTCTTGGAAAAGATGTGTTACAGTTTTTTGTACTAAATACTTTCTTTAATGTAGCAGTTAATGCTTACATTAAGTGGAAAAAACTAAACCTGTCTCAGCTCATTACATTTTTTATAACATCTAACATCTTATGAAGTATTCCTCTATCCTCATGCTTTTATCAACTTTTATTTGACCTTAAGTCAAAAAAAGATCTGCATTTTTCATCTTGAATCCTTCAATACACACAGACTTGTTTGAATTACAATAGTTTCACTGAAAATTATGTTGCCATTCAGCTAGCTGTGACAGAAATAACTGTCTGAATTACTATCTAGGGGAAGCAGCCCTCCACTACAGTTAAGACCATTATCTCTGCTAGATACCTTATTCAAAATCATCCAGCTTCAGTGTGGGTTGTATAGCTTCTTCATTTTTCTTGTACTAGCATATCTCATATTAAGTAAAAAGGAAATTATTCTTAAAGACTCAATGCAAAATGATCAAAATGTTTCGTAGCTTATCACTTCAATCCTTTCATATTCATTTTAAGCATATACCCCGTAGAAATCTCCAAAATTGTAAATAGTAGCTTTAAAAATATTACTTGGTAGGATTTGATAGCTGCTATCAGGCACTAAACTATTTCACAGAGAAGTTATAAGCTGTTCTCTTTCACATATTGTACACTTGCACATTACTCATACCTCAGGAACACAGAAGTCCTTAGCTGATTTCTCACTGATGGCTTAAGCAAAGCATTTGTTTGTTGGAGAGTTGAACAAGTAATTGTCCAGCTGGGATTCTGTGAAGCCATATGTCAGTAACTTGGGAGTTTCACCCAAATGCTCTAAGTAATAAACTTAGAATTAATGCAGTCTCTGTGGATAACTCAAGATAATGCAGTAATTGTATGCTGAATAGCAAGTAAGAGCAACTTACAGCTACATGGTAGAAAAATTACTGCAGCCACCTTAACTACCTTTTAAAACTTGAAAGAAAACAGGTTTCTGATCTGATTTTAAGATTTACTTCACAGAGCAGCATTTTGCTGCCATTCTACCAGTTTCCAAGAACTCTAACAGGCAATTATGAAAACAACCTTGAGATAAAATACAGCATGAGGCTGCTCTTTGTTGCAGTCCCAATTTCAAGTTTCTACACCTTGCATGGAACTTTGCAAATAATTTTTTTACAGCAGGCTTACGGTTTTAACTTTAAGCATGCCTAAGATCAAGCGGTGCTTTAAGTGAAGTAAGCATACAAAGCACACCACCAGTGCTGCCCAGGGACAATGACACAGTGGAAGCAGGGTGTTGGGCAGCACCTTGGGGCATCAGCAGCCCAAGCAGGGTTTGAAGAACTCAGAAGGCATACATGTCCTGCCTAACTGCACGAGCAGGTCAGAGGTTGTGTCACTAGGGGATGGCTTCTGGGATGAGACTGACATGGTCTCAGCAGTACAGAACATTCACAGTTCCCAACATCTCCCAGATCATCCCACAGTCAAACAGGGACATCTGTTGAGAGAAGTCAGTACCAAATGTAACAAGTATCCCTCAAAATTAAAATGTAGAAATAAAATTAACAAGCACGGACAGAATGGCAGTAGGAATATTCCATCTATAGTGCATCTTATGATTCATTTCATGTCCACGTGAAATGGAAAAAGTAAACGTGCCTTTTCTGAATTATGCTGGCCCATTTATGTGGCATGAAGTACATTATTAGCAATCCTCTGAAAAGAGGAATTTGCTTATAAGGCCGAAAGAGAACTTACTAAGACTGAATCACCTATCTACTGATCAGGTATTCTGGCAACCACTGGAAACTAAAGATGGTAAATGACACCACAGACACCGGCTGGCCACCACCCGTACAGTGTTCGACAAGATTTCACAGAGCTTCTCACTTAAAGTCTGTCATAATGCCAAAAGCACAGTATGTTCATAAATTGGAAGAGAAAGTATACAGAAAGAAACTGGGTTAAACCCAGATGAACACTTTCAGTTAAAAATCCCTTACCAATAGTCTAAAATAATAAAATCGTGCAATTTATTTATTCTGTTCTAAATAATTAAAAATACTTAAGATGCACAATCTAATAGAATGTAGTCAGAGAATAAGGCAGAAGCCCTTCTCTGCTGATACAAGTAATTACGTGTGCCATTTGTTGTGATGCAGCTGAACTGACTCAAAGTTCTGCATTAGCCCTCACATTGCAGCCCCTATTACACAGAATTGCCAGCTTGAGTCTACTCCCACAGTGCAATGAGCACGCCATGAAGTGGCTGTGAATCACAGATGGTGCCAGCAGAGATCTCTCCATTCTCATCTTTAGTCATTCTGCAGGCAGGGAAGGCACTGGCTGCAGAGCCCCCACCTCCTGCAGCCTCAGCAGCTCCACTCTGCCTTCAGACAATCAGCTTACCTGCACTGCCTGCCTCTCCAGCCTGGAGACGTGTTCTGTGTTCACTGCACACTAAATCCCTGGGGCCCTGCTGACACCGCAGCACTTCTTAAAACGCACAGATTAAGCCACTTACCCCCTGCCTGGGTCTGCAAGGCAGTTCTCATTCACAGGTGAACTCTGTGCACATCAAGGGCACAGCGTGAATTAATCATGTGCCACACCTGGTAGCGCTTCAGGTTTTCTCCCTTGTAACCATTTCTGCAGGTGGTATTGTTATGGAACATGGAAATGACTACATAAAAAAACAGAATCAGAAGTTTCACTTTCTAAAAGTGGCAGGAAGAACTATTTCAGAATACCTAACATTCAACATTTTAAAGTAGCCATCTGAAAATATGGAAGCAGAAACTATTTGACACCATTTGCACATGGTTCCATCTGTTGTAAAATTTAATCCCATGAAAGTCTGAAGTTACTTATATTATGCTGAAGAAACTATTTATTGGTCTCTTGGCCAGCAGCATTATAGGACACATCCTGTTCTTCCTTCCTTTTTGTGATTAACTCCCTTCACGTCCAAAGGACGTCAGAAGCACTAGCCTAGCCAACTAGAAATATCAAGTATCTTTACCAGAAATCAGGATAAATATTCCCAAGGCAAAGAACTGGCTTAACATAATGGCTAAACCAGGGAGAAACAAGAAAGAAAACCTCCAAAGTACTTAACTAAGTGTTAAAAGAGGCCTGGAACACAGTGCTGAGACAACAGCAGTACCTGTATGACAGACCTCTGGCCACTAAAATCAACACTGATTGCAAGATGAAAAAGCAGCCCCTGAGACAATTTGCTAGGGAAGGATCTGTTGTGAAGCAGCAAAGGAGCTTGTGCAGCACAGCCAGAGGTGAGTACAGAACACAGCTGTGCTGCACAACTGCATCTGCTCTGCAGCTGCCCTGACAGGAGAGCACACCAACACCCCAGCAGGCTACAGCATTTCTGCTGTAGATGTGACCTACATACAGAAATCTCATCTTGCAAGTCTTGTCTGCAATACCAACATGCATTATTCAGAGCATAGCCAAATTTCCTCGTGTTCTCAAAAAATTCAGGGTAAGCTTGGCTATGGCTGTGTGCCTCCTCCTCCCTTCACTTGTGCAGAGTCGATGTTTACCCATGTTGAAGGCTGTCAAGGGGCTGGTACATGCACACAGAAAAAGTTAAATTTAGTACAAATGTGAAGCCAGTTCTGCTACACTACAATACAAAAATAACACCTGTTCCTCCAAGGAGAAAATGAGTTTCCTCTTGCTTTCCCTTCAAAGTGGGACAAATCAGCCTCCACCCATCCCTGTCCCCCATGCTGCCAGTGCTGCCACGTGGCTGTGATCTGCAGCAGGGATGGGCAGTGGTTTGCTGAACTGTCTATCTGAACTCGGCATGAGCAGCTGAGACTCTCAACTTTGAACTTCATACCTAGAGCACATACATGCATATACATACACAATATAGAATGTCTATGTACACACACAAATATGGTACAGAAGAAGGACTAATTTGCTCTGAACAATTGTTTGATGAGCAGAAACAGTAACCCAAGTTTAACTGAAATGGGTTAGCACTGTCAGAAATGGCAGAGTTTATAACAAATATGAAGACCTGCAATGCTTACTTCACCCTTACCTTCCCCTTCTACCTCATCATGAAATATTTTAAGCTTCAGGGGGAAAAAAATCATGGCAGATTTGAGGCTAGTCTTAACTAACATCTTGTACTGGCTACTGAACAGCTCATTATCATGAAGCATGTCAACATTTTTGCATTTATAAGAATTAAACAGCTTAAGGACCATTTATGCAAACAGACATATCAAGAAGGAAATATTTTTATTATCTTGGCAACATCAGAAAGAGTGGAAAAAACCCAACCCTATGACACTAGTTATTATCTATTGAAAGGTTATGATCTGAGAACAATACAACTAAAAATGTACTGCATAAATTAAAGACAAAAATACTCATAGATCAGCTAAAAAAAGCCTAATGGTTCTCTTCCATTTACACTTTTCTGAAAAGTTCGACACTGAGTAGTAAGGTAAAACAGGCTATTCCTAGACTTCCTGACTTTCATCTTCAATAGCTTTTCATTTCTGCATAAACTGAAATACTGGCCACTGTTACTAAGCACTGTTTTCTTAGCTAAAAAAATATAGCAACAGAAAACTACACAGGCACATTCAAAACAGGACTTTGTACAAAAGGCTCTTTGAAAAGAGGCTTTTATTAGAGGCGTTTGCATTTACTACTTGGTAAATATTATAAACCAGACAAATAATAGGTGGTATTTAAGTGAGAATTGGCAATATTACAGCATTTAAATTATAAATTAATTATCTGAATCTAATTCAGATTGGTGCATGTGCGCTCACCTAAGCACACTGCAATTCTGTAAAAGAATATTTTGCCTCCTACATGCAAAGAGCAGCTCAGCACACCAGATACTACAGTGTAGGGGAATAACAGTGCACCATGCCTGGTTTTCTCTTGAAAGCCAGAAATCATAGACAAAACACACTTTAAAAGTAAAGTAGAAAAAAAGTATTTTTATCTATTTTCCCTTGTTTCTCTTTGGGACAGTTAACCCACACACAACTGTGGGATCTAATCTGGAGCAACCCCACTTTTTTCCCAACTAGTGTGTATCACATAAAATGGCTCATGCACATCCCGAAGCCTCAAGTTTAAAAGTGAGCTAAAAATGCCTTTTTTTTCCCCCAGGCTCTTTAACCACAGCCTACACGGAATAAGATGAAGTCACCAGCATCCCACCTTCTGTATCTCCTGAGCTGCTTGGTTCTCCAGGATTCAAAGGGATACAGGAAACAAGGTGAGAGGAAAAACAGAGAATAGGGAGGCAGCAATTCAACATCAAGAGATCTCTGCCATGGTGCCATACAAACCATACAATTGTATTTATGGCTGAAGCAGGCTCACAACAGGAGCTACTGTCCGTGACCACTGTCAGCAGAACTCGCAGACAGCTTGAATTGGCATCTATTCTCAGCCACACAGAGCAAATACCAACTTGTTTTGAGACAGTTAAAACAAAAAAGTCAACAGCTAAAAAACTTCCACCCTTTAAAATTTTCCTATGACCTGGGAAAACAAAACCAGTTATAAACTTTCTTTACCTGTTTATTTCTCTGCCTTTACTAAATATTTTACTAAATCCACAGGCAAGGTCTATGCCTACCAAATTATTAGACATGCAGGCTATTCTTCGTGCTCTTTCCTGCTCTGTGGCCTAGAGGGAGAAATACTTATTATGCTGTTCTCCTTAGTGCAAAAGCACAGCTGGAGGCAGAAATACTCCATCAGCTGTGGGAACTGGTGTGTACAGCAGGTCTACACATGATCTTCCCTGAGCAGCACAAATGCTCACAAAAATCTCAACCAAGTGGCTTTGGAGGGAATCTGGTATTTATTAATGATCTAATACTCCTAAATATTTTGCATTTGAAGTTTTGTTTACTTATTTTAAATAACAAAAAGGGATGAAAAGTGAAATATCTCACCCACTAACAACTGTTCATAGCACAAGGCTGGGCAAAAGCTCTCCTTCAAGAGAACAAGAAAAGAACTTTTCATTCTTCTTCAATCAAAATCAAGCCTTTTATCCTGGATCTTGCACATTCTTAACTCGTGTCTTCCCAAGAGTTTTGTTGCATCACAAAAAGGAATACAAACACAATATAGAAAAACAGAAGATGCCATCAAAAAAAACCCTGTCAGCTCTGTCCACTCAATTTGTAACTGACAGAGTGTTAAGGAAAAAAAGTGCTTCATACAAGTCTCAAACTTCAAGTTACTGGTGAAGAGAGAACAAGATTAAACGAGTAAGGAAAAATTCAGAGCACAATTTGCATCTCTGAGCAGGATGACACTTATGCAGCCCAACAGTCCACATCATTCATTTGGACGTGTGAAATACCCTGTGGAGAGGTTTGAATCTTAAAGTGGTTCTCTCAAAGAAATGGATGAAATAGTGCATGATAAACCAACTTGTCAGGAATCCGTTTACAGCTATTCCGACTGGAAATAAGCAGCCCTCTCAAGGAACAGCGAAAGAAAAATAGTTATGTCTGATATGCTTTGTCTCTAAGCCAGAAGAAACTAGTCTGAAAAGCCTATTTGCAATCTTTAAAGCATGTAATAATGCAAAGGGACAGGGAAAGAGTCTTTGCAACTGCTGAGAACTAGCTACACAGCAGAGAAAAATGGAATAGTATTTACAGGAGAAAGAGAAAGGCCAACAGTAAAAACTTGGCATCCTTAATTGCCCCAAGGGAGAAGGTATTACAACTTTTTCCAAAGTGATTTCAGTATGCTATATAATAAAGCAGAATAAAATATTCTCACACCTACACTTAAGAGAATGAAATGCATTCTAAGTTTAATATGAACCTAACCTAAGATTTTTTTCTTTTATAGACCATAGCCTGGTTTTTCTCTTATGTGAATAAGCCACTGTATGGTAACATACAAAATTGGTATTGCTGCAGAGACAACATTTTGATATGAAGTTTCCTGTTTCAATTAAACTCCACGTAATTATCCAAGTGAAGACTGATGGCTTAGTCAATTACTAAGGTTTGGACAAACAGTTCCTGTTGATAACGATAACAATAACAAAAGAATAAGCATTAGCCAAGGAACTCGACATTTCAGCCAATTACTACACTCACTAAACACAAGAGCCAGCAAAAAGCCAACATCTGGCTTTTGGTATGTAGAATCCTTCACTGAAATCCCTGTCACTTTCATGGATTTAAGGTGAAATCTGGTGCTGACTGAAAGCCCATCTTTAAACTACCAAAGATTTCTGTGAAATCAGCACTTTGGAAAGCTCTAGATTAGAGCTGATTTAGGTTTGCAAACATTGCTAAAGACTCCTTAGCAACACCACGACTCTCTTTGATGCCCAGGTTAACTCCACTCTGCCCTCTCAAGGTTCGTTTAAGTGGAGAGGGCGGGAGGAAGTCAGGAGAGGAAGTGAGGAGCCAGCCAGGGCACTGCGCTCCTCTGGTCCCTCAGCCCACGGATGCTGCTGCTCCTCTGCACAGGGAGCACACGCAGCTCTGTCAGACCACGCTGGCTTTACTTGCACTTCTGAAATCTATAAACAATATTTCTCAATAGTGTTCTGAACACTCAGTAGAGGCCTCAGTTGGGAGAGGAAAAACCATGGCTTGATCCCTTTTCCATTCTGAGCTAATCTCTGCCTGCCTGGTTATACTAAACCAAGCTGGATTTCCAGCCACCAAAACGCTGTATCTCCCCACGCTGAGGGCTCTCCCTCAGGCAACTTCACTATCTTTAAACATTTCCTAAATCCGTTTTTTTTCTCAGGGCACTTTTGTTACACATTAAACATGCGTCACATCTTATCAGCAGAACCTTTCATGGCCACCTCCTGTTTTCAGAGGAATAGGAGAGGGAGAAAAAATATCAACCATCAACTAAAGCTGCGAATATGCGGTACACACCAAATTTAGATTTTTCTTCTTACGAACTGAAAGCCATTTAAAAACAGATCCTTACCACATTAAGAAGCCTTTTCTTCCATCGAGACACTGACAAGTGAAGCACATAACTCTTGTACATCCTAAGCAAGAGGCTTCTTCAGAAAAAGCAGTAAATAAAAAGCATGGAGCTGCTGCCTCTAGATGAGACAGAACGTAAGCAACTCCACAGTGTGGTAATGACACATATTAAAGTATACAGCATGGTTAGAAAAGAAATACATACTCTTCAAATATCAAAGCTAATGAGGAATTTATCTTTATTCTCCTAAGTTTTATTTTCAGTATTAAAATCTAAACTTGTATAAATACCCAAGGTATAAAGTGTGCAATGCTTGTTTCTACTGTTGAAAACTGATCAGGTCAATCATATTGTCATATATTAACTTACAAAGTCAAACTTCCTCTTTCAGCCAACAATCCTGCAGTCTGTAAACACAGTTTTTTTAGCTATGAATAATAACTTTGCTATGAATAGATTTCTCTTCACTGTGCTCTTCACAACTCAGAGGAGCAGAAAATTCTCCAAATGGTCATACTGCCCAAGGTGAAGCAAAGAGGTCTGAAGGAACAAAGGCTTGAGTTGTTATATTGCACTGAAATGTTCCTCCCCTGTGCTTAACGTAGCCTTTTATATACACATAGGAAGACAAAGAACTAAATTTTCTGGGGTTTTTCCATCAATTAAAAAGGATCTTCCTGTAAAAATCCCCCTAATTCACTCTATTCTCGTTTGCTGAGAATTTCCTTCCATCCCACTTGTTACCCCATCCTGTTCCTCCCTCTTCTGCATCATCCCCTGTCCCTTCCAGGAATTCATCTTTTGATGGGACACTGCAGCAGCAATTTTTACTCTCTTCCCCTCCCCCCTCTCATCTTCCTGATTGCAAGACCACATTTTTAATTTAATGTCTGGACTATTATGGCATAATTTACTGAAACACAACTGTAATTTCACTGTATTTCACAGCTAAAGTACATTTGAGCCTGTAACTTAGAACATACTTCTAGAGCTATATAACTTGCCATTCATACCTGTTTTATCAGCTGTGTGGTCAAAGAAAAAGAGGGAGTGCAAGAGAGACTATAAAATGCTCTTTCATGCATACATTTGCAAGGTAACTTAAAGTACACAACATACAATAATTGTAGCAGAAGACGTATGCATTAATTTGGCAAGAATTTCTCTGGTAACCTGTGCATCCAAAAAT
Organism: Prinia subflava; assembly: GCF_021018805.1. Classification (NCBI taxonomy): domain Eukaryota; kingdom Metazoa; phylum Chordata; class Aves; order Passeriformes; family Cisticolidae; genus Prinia; species Prinia subflava. The sequence goes on from NC_086255.1 coordinate 22,621,290, forward strand.
AAATGAGATGCTACTTAAAAAAAAATAAAATACCACTTCACAATTCAAGTTGTGACACACAAGTTTTATGCAAGACATTAGAATTGACCTACAGTGCAAAACAATTACTTTTCCATTTTCATTACAGTGTTTATCCAGCACAGAAAATTAGGTCAGACTCTACCACCTGGATGCATCAACCAACAAGCCAGAAAATGTGTAACTCAGTCCGACAGCGTTCAGAGTTATTTTTTGCGTGTGTTACATGAAATAGATACAGCGGGGCATAAATTCAGATCTCTCTGTGGAACTACTCTGTCAGGCACTTCAAGTGCTGTTTATTGAGACTCCAACAATTCCTTTTTTACCTAAATTTTAAAGATCTTTCCTGTACCTCTCAACATTTATTCTAATTAAGTCCATTGCCATACAGAGACTTCTGAAATGGACAGAGCAGCATAAAGTTTATTTCCCTGTGCCAAACCTGCAATTTAATAAAGAGATGTGCTAAGTCACCAGGAGACTTGAAAGGACTAAGCCTTTTTTATTCCCCAGATGGCATTACTGGTCAGCTGTGTTCTCTCTGTTTGCCCCATTATCTTCAACTGCCAAGTTCACAAAACCTTTCTTAGTAACTTTCTGGCTAGCCAGCACTCACTGGTTTCAGGAATGGCTGAAGGACATCACTTGAAAACAAGACCAAAAGTGAAAATTGACACTGTGCTATAGCACAGCAACTGACACGCAGAAAGCTAAATATCAAGGAGGAATATCTGATAGGGTCAACCACTAAGGAGGGAATCTGCCTCAGGGATTTCAAAACAGTTCAGCGCCCACTCCATCAAACTGGTACAATCCACACCACGCTACAAGAGCCGTCCAAAGTTAGCATTTTAACCTTTTTCTTAAATAAATAGGAAAAATAGTATTGAAGCTGCAATCACAGGTTGAAATTCACAGATGGAAACTTTTATTAATGCTATGTTCAGAGAAACTGAAAACCCACAGGAAGTGTCCAGAATGTTATATTATGTTAGAATATGAAGCTTGAAAAGAATAAAGACACGTATGGGTGTGAGGGGTGGTGAGATCTGAACAGACCTGGAGAGTCAGGCCTCCAAAACTGGCAGCACAAATCCATTATCAAAGTAATAAATTCACCTTTTAAAGATTTAAATAAACTAAGTCTACCAGCATTTAATATAACCTGAACTACCAAAAGTAACTACTATAGTTATACTACACTAAAGATGAAATACCTCAAATAGTAGCAAGAGAAAGGGAAGAACATTAAATCTGAAAATAAACGTACCAACAACCTTTCTTGTAACTTTCAGTGCAGAAAACAAAATTCTCTGACATATACAGCTTTATGCTAAATGCTCTATGTATTTAGAAAGTCAATTATCTTCTGTTATCCAGGCAATCTACGGCTCCTTTACATGTGTGCATGCATAGGAATACATAAATACGGTTAATGTACACTAGCCAAAATTCAAATATGACATTTAAAAGGCTCTAGTAACAGCTGTCATCACCATGAACTTTAGACTGTTTTTTGAGGCTTTTTTTAATACATCCTAGGAGCTTTTCCTAAGCCCTTAAAGGGCATTTAAGCCACCAGTCAAATGTTTTGAGGAAAATAAATATGTTTAACGCTTTTGCTGAATCAAAACATCATCTGCACCAACCCCAGAAACAACCAACCCGCTTATTACAGAAATTGATTCTCTTCTTATAGAGAAGTAAACCATCACTCTAAACAACAGGGTAAAACCCCCACCAATATAAAGGTATGATGTATTTTAAAGGTATGGTGTACCTTAATGATTGCTCTTATTACTATAGAACTATGTATTTATCACCAGTATTCTATTACTGTGAAGAAAATAAGGCTGCCTCTTAGGAAAAAGTCATCTTCATCTGAAGGGTCCACACCAATACCTCGATAAAGGGTGCACTGTAATGTGTATGTAGCTGCTCTGTGATAGCAATACAGAAATCTTGACGGTGTTTAAAACCTTATTCATAATGAAGAAAACACATGACAAGACCTATGAAACCTTAACATGTACCACAGACCTACAGTGGATTTACTGCCACTTCAGGAATGGATCCACCATGCAGACCAGGGAAGTTTTTGTCCTCTAGTTTTATCCCCCAGTTCCCTCTTGTCTCCTATGTCAGGAGAACAAGAGGGAGGACTGCAATAGGGACAAATCTGTTATTTCATTGTTACCCAGATTTCTTCTTGCTTTGCCTTCTAGAATTGGCACATTTGGGATTCCAGCTAGACTGAGACAGTGCCTTCTGCTAAATGGGACTACAAAAATCAGGACTGAGCACAAAAAAGGAGAAGGAGATATAATTAGAAACAACTTGAAATTAAATTTCTGCAGAAGTGGAACTCCTAAGAGGCTCAGCTTTGGCCCAGTCTGTCACCTTTTACCACTGACTTCAAGGAAATCCAGATTAGGTCAAGTTCATAGAATTAGAATTTTTAAAATGGAAATTTCTTTTACTAAATTTAGTTTCTTTTCTAATTAGTCTTGTATTTATAAAGCTCTCTATACTCCCAACACGTTGTTGCTACTTCCTTCTTTCAGTGGATTACTGCAATTCTAGTAAAGACAGAGCAAGTTGTTTGGGAGTCGGAACACACATTATCAAATGAGAATCTCACGTGATCAAACACTAAGGCAGGTCAGACCCTTTTCACCAAAAGTATTGAAATGCAATTCCCAAAACCCTTGACTTCACTTCTGGGAACACTGAAGGGCAGTAACTTTCGAGTCTCCTCTATTACGCTGATTTTCTCATTTCCTGATATACCAGTATCTTCTAAGCAGCTTGAAAGTGAAAACAAAAGCACATGCCATGTACCCTCATAAATTTGCAGTGGGTTATGTTCTATTGTTAACCATGAACTGAGGCTGAACCCTCTACAGCCACTGGGGTAATCCCAAGGACTGGCCAAGGACACTCACAGCAGGGTTTGGCCTCTAACTGCAGCAGCAGTGAGAACTACACTAATATCAGGGCACCTCCAAGACATCATCTTCTGCATGTTCTCTTCTTTAGCTCCCAGTATCTGCACATTTTCAGTTCTAACACCTCATAACTGAATGAGAAATTTTTATTTCAGTTGACATTATTTGCCTCTTGCAAGTTTTCCCTCGATGACATTTACTCATTTTTAATTAGATACTTAAACATTTGGTCTGCCTGGCACCACTGCTGATGGGCAGCTGAAAAAAAGAAGAGTAGTAACAACAGTCCTTGTTTTTTCTTAACCTCAATTTCCATTTTATTTTCATATGTTGTTATTTAACCCCAGCCAGCAACCAAGCACCAGGCAGACACTTGCTCACACACCTCTCTCCCATACACTGGGATGGGGAGGAGAACTGGAAAAACAAAGAACTAAAGTAAAAGATAATGATGATGATGATAATAGCAGCAAGAGGGGCAGTAAGAGAGAAGGGAGATACAAGAGAGAGTAGTAAAGGTGAGTGATGAATGTGACCATGGCTCAGCACATGCCCAGCCTGGCCCGCAGCTGCAACTGGCACCTCCCCAGTTTATACACTGAGCAGAAGCTCCCTGCTACAGAATATTCCTGTGCACCACCTAGGGTCAGCTGGCCTGCCTCTGCTCCCTCCCAAACTCCTGTGCACCTCCTTGGTGGCAGAGCCGGGGAAACTAAGTCCTTGACTTAAATTAAGCACCCCTGGCAATAACTAAAACATCAGCTGGTATCAACATTATGCTCATACTAAGTCCAGCACACAACACTGTAGCAACTGGGAGGAAGAAAATTAACTGTATCCCAGCCAAAATCAGGACACCATACTACTTTCCAACTCAAGAGTCAAACAGTAGCTCTAAATCTGAGCTAATTCACTGTACAGGTTCTAGTGCTGCTCCACTCAGTGACATTTAGAATTATGAAGGGAATGCTGTCCTTTAAAAAGGACTTACTAGACTAACACAGATTTATTTTCTTCTAATTTTTAATTTATGACTAACTTGGTCAAACAAAATAAATGGCAATTTTTCCAGGCTCATAGGCCTCTTGCAGAAATGACTAATAATTGCTGCTATTAAAGGAGCTAACAGAGAAAGCATTATCCAAGGTCAGGAGATTGTTCTAGCAGATTTTAAAACCTCAACATACGTAAGCTTTGCAAGCAAATTTTAAAAATCGCTCCCTGTTCCAGACATGTATCTGTGCAGCTTGATTTATCCAAGACAGATGTTCTCATTACAAAATATTGTTGTTCATTTCTCACTACAAAATATTGTTGTTCACTTCTCACACAGATTGTTTTTGTCAAAACACTTAAAACAGCCCAGGAAGAGTAAGGTTAATTCCACTGTACTTTTATAAATCTAAAGCAATATTTTACTCTTATTTTAGTTGACAGTTAACCATCTAATTGGATATTTTTTCAGAACCTTGCTCTTAACGTCTTTGATTCTGCCACACTCCAGCATTTCTGGTAACCTTCCACCTTCACAGGCTAAGAGGTACTGCTTAAGGCCAAGATTTTGTTTTCCTGAAAGCCACTCAAAACAGGTATCGTCTCAGTGTAATATTTCTCACTCCATGATAAAGGACACTCACAATACTACACCTTTCTGTAGGACATAGATTTGCAAAACCTATCTTAAAATTATTTCACTGGTGCTCACTAGAGCTGCATTCCCTGACATTATTTCAATAAATAAATTCACTATTGCTATTATGATTATTCCCCTTTCTTCACTTGAGTGTTATTCTATCTTTCAATTGTTTGCAGGATCTTTATTTCCCAGAGTCCGTGCAACAGCTGTAACCAAAGAAAATTCAACTCAAATGTGAGTTTCTCAGAAACACTGAAATAAACATGAAACCCACTCTAACACCATCTCCCAGCTGTGCAACAGAACAGAATTTATTTTTTTTTCCATCAGGACCTCCAAAAGCAAAAGGTACAGGCTGGAGTCATCATCTTTGTTAATGTACCTACAGTAGACATAAACCCCCAAAATGTTCACTTGGCCAGACAGATGGATCCTAACTTGTATTACAAAAGAGCACAGTCCTTCTTTACTAGCCAAGAAGATCTCATCTCAATTCTGTATTAGTGTATCATTATCTGGACCAGTTTGTCCACTTTTCTCAGGTTTTTAAATTACAAAAAATGACTGAGGGTCTTTATATTATTTCATATTAAACTGGAATGTGCTGCATTAGGCTATACTCCTCTTCTATTTCAAGTATCAGATCTTGAACTTTTATCAGCAGGTTCTTTATTGACTTTTACATTAACATAAATCTCTAATCTTGAGCAGCAAAGATTTTACGGAAGACAAGTTATTTTCAGTGTAATTTGTGCAAACATACAGCACACAGGATATTAAAAGAGATTATTACAGATAGATTATGAATATTGTACACGTATCAGATATATACTTTGAGGTACCACATAGTAAGATGAGTAGCAGCTATTCCAAATCACACTGGTGTCACAGATACAGCGTGAAGATGTAATAAGTTAAAGTACAGATCAGCCACAAGCACAAAATGCATCTGATGCCCACTGTTTTGTCCCCAAATTAGTCACCAGCAATTCCTGCTGCAATGCTTCTGAAGTTTTCCACACCATGGTATATTTTCAGAGCTTTCTGAGTCACTAGGCCTGGAAGGAGACACTCCCAAGCACATTATCTCTCTGAAAAAATGTCACACTGAACAGTATTGACCATTATGAAGTGCATGCTTCCCAGTGAAACCCAAATACTGCTGCAGAAGCAGAAGCCAAGAGGAAGGGGCAGGGGGAAAGGAAGGGAAAATAAGTCCTTCAGCCACAGCAAATTTTAAATATGACAGAACAGGTATTTGTCACTATTCTGAATACAGTTCAATGCATGCCTCTGTAGCATATTCTCAGCAAATCCCAGAAATACCAATTAAGCTGATAACTACCAATTATTCAGCTGATACAAACTGGAAGCTGGCATTTGGGCTAGATTGTATCACCTTTGGCCATGCTAAGTAATATCTCATCCCTGAACAGTGTCATTTAATGTCATTTACTTTATGAACACTTCAACAGGAGTTAAAGCATCAGTCAATGACAGGAAGAGTATGAAACAAAACTTCTTATACTTAGTTGAGGCATTTTTGTGTGGCATTTGCAAAACTGCTCCAAGTGTCCTGAATGTTGCTTTATTCTCCTCAAGGAATGCAACTGCCCCAGTAAAATTCATTATTAGGGAGTGGTACAACTTCAAGAGGAAAAAAGTAATGACAACTATAAGAGTGAAATGGAAGGTGCACTAGAAACTTCCACCACTCGATAACCCATTCTTGTTGTTCACTACAGACCTGACAAGTTATTCGCTGGTATTCTGCAAATTGATAAGAAAACATGGACAAGGTAGAGTTATACACATGGGCTGCAAAATCTGATCATGGGTTTAGCTGGAATAGCCAAAGAAAAGTCTCTGCGCTCACAGAGATGGACAGCAATTCACAGGTGTTTATACAATAAATACAAAAAGTGAAAAAAGGCACATCCACAAAACTGTCCATTCAAAATCTTGAAGTATTTCTTATCAATCCCTAACCAAATAAAATTGTTTAAAAACTATGAAGTTTTTTTACTTTGTTTAAACGTTTAGTCATAATTTTACTTTGTATTGGTTCAGTTAATCATCTTTTTATTTCAGCTAATTTATAGACGTCACTTTGTTATTAACCCCATTTAAAGACACCATTCTTTTGCTTCCAGGAAGCCACTGTGAGCTGATTCTTACATGAGTGGGATATGTGAGTGCCTAAGACAAACACAGCTTAGCATTCTTAATTTCCTAAATATTATGCATACTATCAGTAAAAAACATAATTCATATTCAAGATCAGATTCAAGCTTCAGTATTCTCATATAAGACAAAATATTTTCTCCTCAAAGGCCAGAATTAATTTTTCTTGCAGCAGATCCGTTCCCACCTGCCATGGTGGTGGGATTCATTCAAATGAATGAATCTGCCATTCAAATACCAACTGAGTCTAAAACCAAAAGCCTTGAAAGCATCACCAGATATCTCTACAGATAGATCTCTGAAGTACATCATTTAATCTAACAGAATAAAACCAGAGGATCTCTCCACGCAGTGCTTTTCTGAGGGAAGCTGTCATAGCAGGGATGAGTCACGCTGGTTTATCAAAGATGTTCCAGATCAGGCCATCTCCATTTTGGTAGAGCTTAAAGGATTTTCAGTAGGCATTTGAATACTTTATAGCAAATGTATTAATGTAAACTAGCTTAAATTGACATAAAAGTATAGCTAAGCTGTCACACTACAGGAAACGGACCAGGAAAGCATGATAAGCAATGTGAGGGAATTTTCTATCAGTAGGCCAGAAAGACTAAAAAGTGGAAATTATTAGCATATTATTATTAGAATATTATAATATTATTAGAATATTAACAGCATGGGTACTAGTATACTTCATGATAATAAAAGAAAAGTTGTCTGGGCTTTTGAAGTGAGCTATGAGATTCAGAAAAATTATCCTTGCTTTTCTTTATATGTTATATTTCTTATATGGGTTTCCACTAACAACCTTTTACACTTAACTATTTTGGGGGCAGGGGTGAGTTGCTTGCATTTTTCCTTTTTATCTGAGGTTTAAAACTGGAGCTAAAAATAAGACTTCCTTTATGACATAAGGACAATGTAAAACAAAACTAAGAAGTTGCCAAGGCTAAAAAGACAAACAAAGACAAGTCCTGTCAGCAAGTGAGTAAGGATGTCCCTTTCCACAACTAATTTCCTTTGATTATGATTCCTGTTTTTCCCTTCTGCTTATGACTCATTTACCTGGATGAGAATACATGCCAAATAACGCTTTGCTACTGTGTGAATCTTCTCCTGTCTGGAATTCTGCATACATTGTTATGGTTTCTGCTCTGTATCCTATAAAGTCACACATTTATTTGCAGCATACATGGAAAAAAACAGTTGTAGTCACTGTGTTATTAAAATAAACACCCCAAACCCTATGAAAAGAAAACAGATGCCTGGCTTTGCATATTGTTGTGTAGTCAGGGGGATGGTGGCAGAAACAAACAGGAATTGACAAAACACAGGATGACAGCCTCCCACCTCAAGAAAACCACCACTGACCTTTGAGGTGCTTCAAGTGGTTAACTGCACCTTGGCAGTACTCTAAGTGTCTGAAAGGCTCCATGAAGTTTACAATTCTAAACTACTGCCAAATGAGTAAATTCATGTTCATATTGTTGGAAGCACCGACCAGTGCATCTGGAATGCTTCCTAGCAAAGTGCTGTAAGTTGGTCTGTTCGTGCAGCAACCAAGTGATTTAGACCTGAACACCTCTCCTACCCATCAATACCAGCTATTGATGCCTCCCCAAGCATGTATGACAGAAGAAAAATGTCTGCTGAGGACATCATGAGTAACAGCTGGCAGAAAAGCTCACCAGTTCTTTTCAAATCCTATTCTACAGGCCATGTGTAACCATGGAAAACACTGCAGAACAAATAACAAGATCTTGATTATTTTTAAGGAGTACCTCTCCTTTGCCTTTCCTACCATTATTTGTTGCTACAACTTGAATTTTTTACATTAATACAAAGCACACAATCCCATGCTGTTTTGATAAGGAAAGGAACACAGCTACAGATAACAAGAGGAACAACATCAGAGATAAGTGCTTCCACAGGTAAATGAGAAAAGTAAACTTCAGTGATAAATGTGCACAGACAGTGGGAGTAAAATCCTCATTATAGTAGTTTCAACAGCTGTCAATCTTTGTCAGTGAGAAAGTTTAACCTTAAAAAGATTTCAAAACAATGTATTCTGCTGACTATCACAGCATTCATCAAGCAAAGGCAGTACAGCCCTAGATGTACATATTGTGATCAGAGGAACAGTTGGTGGTAAGCCCAGAACAAGACAGTGGTTCATGGAATGGATAGGCTAAACTGACCTCCAAACCTAGAATTAAATCATTCCAGGTCATATGTAATCCATAAACATTATTATACTAATGAACGAATCAATACTTGTATTACTTAGCACTATCATTAGAAGAACTCTTTGCCCAATATATTTATGAAGTGCTATCTGCATCAGTATATACTTTTATACCTGTTCTTGTTATGAACTGCTGTCCTCACTTATCTTGAGTTGGCTTATTTTTTAATGTGCCAGTGTACAAAATACAAACAACAAATATCTCCCACAGTGTGGAAAACAACATTTTTCTTCCATTACTGTATTGTGGGATCTCTTATTCTGAATTGCAGCCATGAGTTTCATTTCAATAGCATTATGCTACAAGGTGTTCACAGAAGAATTTGTGTTTTTTTCATGCTTATATAAAAGCACTGCCCATACAATCAGTGCAATACAGAACATCAGAAGATCACTCTGGAAAAGAAACCCTCTGTGTTAAGCCACAGATCAAGTTCAAAAAATATGGCAACTGAGTAAATGTTTGTACTTGTAACATCCTAATAAAAGGCCTCTGCCCTAAACCGGAAGGAAGAACTGCCCTGATTAATATTCCTATGTAGGATTTCCTTCCCATGTCTGCAAACTCCTTGGTGGTGACTGTCACATAATGCCACCATTTGTTTAAACTGCTCCTGAAAGGAAAATATTCCAACTAAAATCTCAACTCTTCAACACGATTCCCTCTTAGCACACAGTGTAATGTCTGAAAAGCCCCATGCTTCCAATCTCTGGACAGAACCACTGGATCACCCAAGGAACATGATGATTATCCTGCTGGAGTCACCCTCACACCCTTGTGAGGTGACATGGGACTTCCCTGGCCACCTGAAGGAGTCCCTGGGTTCCATTTGCTGCTCGTCCCACGGCACACGGCCGGGGAACAGCCACCGTGGCACTGTGGTGACCCAGGCTGCCAGGCAGGGCACTTGCAGATCACAAAAATCACTATTTCTTTCTGTTGAGGGTTAGTTGAAATTTTTTTGCAGGGAAAGAATCAATGTAAGATACACAACAAATCATTTACCATACTTCTACATTCCTGCAGTCAGTAAACTTTAGCAAATTATTCCTGACTTTACACTAAAATTAGGTTTATACCAGAACCCAGTATCTGCCCTTGACAAGTCTGTCAGACACTAAATAAACCTCTCTTTTCCCCCCCTCTCACAAAATCTGCCCCACAGCAGTGACCTGCAGAAGTCAAATCATTACTAATCAAATTAAAGACATGATGTTGCAAAATAATGCAACTCTCTCTTCTAAAGATTTCTATAAATTCCAGATAACTCCCTGACCTTTTCTTACACTTCCAAATAATTATATTTTTTCTTTGTCACCTAAGGTTTTATCATAGGACAGACAACTTCAATTGTATTTTTTACTATGCAGTATCTCCCATCCCGATTACATTGTAGCACTAGTTTGACTTCATCCTTCTCCTCCTGATGAACACTTACGAGAAAAAAGAAGGGGTTTTTATTGATTTCTGTTTTATTTTTTTTGATGCCCACCTTGACTAAACAAGCTCTCACATTTTTCATACCTAACTGCGAAGTATTACGTTTTATCTCCTTGCTTTGCCACATGGCAACTTCAGCCACCGCTCTATGTTATTTCTGAAGTTCAAGAATTTTCCTTACATCAACACAAATAATGTTTCTAATGTATTAATTTGTACAACCTAATACCTGCTGGGTTCTGAAATCATAACGACAGTAAATAAATCAGCCTATTTAGCATGCTAAATCATTTCAAAAACATAGGACTGCAAAATCCTTGCCCAAGATGACAGAAAAAAAACACCCAAGACTTCCTTTAAGGATCACCCTACTGTGATGGCATTACTAGATCAGGGCAACCCTGCTTCTTCATATCATCAATCTTACATCAACCTCCCTTGTTCTACAGCCAGACACAGCAGAAGCCAGCAGAGCCCTCTAATTTGATTTCTGCACAAATTCTCTGCCAACTAGATATGAAAATTGAGTTTAACTCAAAATCCCACGGGCTACTCTGGAGAAAAGAAAAATGCATGTAGAGTATTACATATTCATGTCATAACTACAGACAAGCACTTGCTACATAGTAGACTACATTTAGAGGGTTGAGGGGCTACCATACTATTTCCCTTTATTAGTATAAACTATTTATGTTTATAGACTGCCTAAACGCTTATGATTTCAAAATGTTGCCCAAGATGCCATTTTCATCATCTGTTTTCCATTAAATTAAAAGCAGTATTTTTAGAACTTGGTTAGTTGTTGCTGGTCAAGTAAGAGCTGTTTGCATTTTGTTTTGTTGGTAACTCTTGGGGAAAGAGGGTGTGTTTAATCAGGTTTCACTGTCCACTCCTTGCAGAGCCACCTTTGTTTATAATATTTCACCACTTTGAATTTCTCTGTTGAAGTGAATTTAGACTTCTGTGATAAACCCCTTATTTTTTAAACCTGATGAGGTACTCAAGTGAAAAATATGTATATACACAACATATATACTTTACAAAGAGAAACTTATATTCATAAACTAAGTGAAAAAATCCAGGTTGATTTTCCTGACTTTGCTTTCATTAGGACAGGGAATACACAGGCTAACGTAGCTTCTTCTGACCTGTTAACAAGACCTCCTTTTTTCCACACACATTATGTATTCCACACTAATTAAGAAAGAAAGTTAAGCTGCACTCTGTGTAAGGAAGTCAGCTTGCCTTGAGAATAGGAGCTGCACTTCATCTCCTCTCCAATCAATAATCCATAAACTGGGGTTGAATGTGCAGGCTGTTTGCCAGTCAGCTGTATCTGAGATCTCTCCTCTAAGCCTTTCCTTTTCTTTCAATCAGCTCTGCCCAAAGGAAACATTCCAGATGAATGAAACAAAACCCCAGCACTTGTAGCACTCTAGTTTGTCACTTATTCCCCTGCAAACCAACATGTTTCACATGTAGTGAACCCAGATTTCAATGATTCCTGGTAAAAATCCTGTTTGAAGACAGCTTTTGTCCAGCCTTCCTTTAGAACTGTGCAGGTCCACCATGAAATGCAGAATGACACACAGCACCTTGTGTGAAAGTTTAGGTTTTGTTTTCAAAACTATTAAATCTCTGGAGGTTTATGTATTTGCAACCTTTCAAGTTTACAGGTATTCATTAAATATACAAGGCACCCAACAAAAGATTTCTGTATGCAAATTTCTGTGCCTTCAAATTTACATTAAAATTTAATTCACCACTGCACAGGCAAATCCAGAAAGCATCACTTCAGCATACTTGGTTTTTAAACTCTGGCATCCCTGAAGCTATTGTACTTGGCTTTAATTAACTATTCAGGCTAGTGAAACTTTTTCCAATTACCTCAGAATTTACAGACAGATATGCAAAATCTGTATTTTATTTTTAATAGCCAGTAGAAAAACCTGAATAGGAGTAGAATGGCATCCTATTTATGATAAAAATTATGAAATAAACCAAAAAAGTATGCTATTAAAAGCATAAAGACAACAAAGATATACATCTATAGCTCCCATACCAACAAATCTCTTCAACACAAGATTTCATTGTTAGATCGAAGTGTGTGTGTGTGTACACACAAGGCATTACATAGTAATAGCTTGAATTGTAATGGATACTTGATCTTCCCAGTTTACCTTGAGATAAGAAAAGGAGATGGGGTGGGAAGCAGTCTTACAAGTCTTTGTTTTAAATTTTTAATTTAAAAAAAAGTTTCAGTTGCAGTGACAAAATTAAATCAACCTACAAATTTAAATTATTTGTTAGATCACGTGCTATGGTAAATTTAACATCTGAAATACTGGTTTCAGGGTTTTAAATTCACTCAGAGAATTTCAGTGAAGCAGTTTTTTGGAGGGATTCTTGCTTTCATTTAGCCATACACCCCAGGTTAGAAAACACTTATTTTAATACATTTCAAGCAACTAGCAGAGTAGCAACATGATATGATTTCAAGTTTCTAAAAGTATCATAGTACTAAAACCAAATTTGAATTTCAAAATAAAGTACAGAAAGAATATGAAAGGGCAGAACACAAGTTTTCTTGAGATTTACAGCCTGTGAGATACCTACTAGATTTACAAGACTACCTTTTGCATGTAACTCATCTGCCTCCTGGTCTAGCACTCCTACCTCAACAGTAATTCTAGCTCATCTGTCATTACTCAATTTGTAACTTTGCAAATATAAATAAGTGTAGATTATCACCACCTGTTTCTGTGGAAGTCCTGCCATGGCCACCAGTTAGTTTTAGTTCCTACTCCCTCCCCACACCTCCAGCTAAGCCCTGAAACGTGGCACTCCACAGGAAGACTGAAGACCCAGCATTCCCAGCCCTTGGCACTGTTTCTCAGCAATCACCACTTTCTGCAATGGTGTGGACTCAGTCTTTAACCTAAGGAGGGACACAGAGCATGTCATACATTTGGAAGGCAGCATTACAGCCTCTCCATTAGGTTGTGTCAGACTGTATTAAAGGGGTACAAGTGGTGGGCTGTGGTTTGTTTTTTTTTAAAGAGGCCAATTCCTGCTCTAATAGTGAAAAAAAAAAAATAAAATCAGTGTTTACACAAAGAAAATGGGGAAAACTTGTGATTAAAATAAGCTTCAAGGAACAATCCATACAATTATTCTATTTTTTTCTCGAAGACAAATACCTTAGAAGAAAAATCACACACTGCCTGTCACCTGCAGTCTCTCACAAGCTCAACCTGTGACAGACTGTTTCCATTTGAAATGGAAATACCAGTGGAGTCATGGGAACCAGGGATCTCCCAATCTTCTCAGATCTCAAGACACCCTGTAGATATTTAAGGCTGCACTGAGAATAGTATCCTAAAGGGATGATTTGGATTGTAATATAAATGCATAGCAGGATGCACATCTCCATGAGGCAAACAGCTAAGCCTGTCAACATCTGCTGCAGAGAACCTGACTGTGGGTAAGAAGCTCCACAGATGCACTTGCCACAGGATGTAAATTAAAAGAATTAAGATTCATAGAGCACAATACAAGCATAAAAATAAAGGAAGAGGGACAGCATTAAATCTAGGAGAAGAGATCAGGTTTTACATTTTTCCAAATGAGTTCATGCTCATAATTCTAAAACACTTGCCACCAAACAAGTCATACATACTGCTGGCAGACAGACATTGCCTTTGGGACACAAACTTCTATTTTTGATTTCTAGGGCATTGTTCTATCCTGTGCGCAGACAAGAAGGGGGAAATTCCTTAAATGAAGCCCTACAGAAGACTAAAGCCATTCAGCATTGACGTGATCTCTGGCTGTAGCTAGGAGACAATGCATTTTTCTAAGAGATAAATCAGTTGCCTGCACAAGAGGTATGTAGGGATGCTGTGAAGGTAATCAGCTGCTTTTACAAACCTCCCCACCACACCCCACTCAATTTGCTGTATTTTACATAGTGAAATCGCAGTGCAGTGCCATGTAATGATCTCTGGACTGTAATTGTACATGATGCTGCAGCTCCATAGATAGCAGGGCCACAGTAGTGGATGATGAAGTGTTGTAGGACCTACTCAAGGTCACTCAAAACACACCTGGCAGGAGGGAGACCAATGCCCCTTTAAACTGGAGCTAACCCAGGAACAGTAATTTAGAAGACTTTATTCACTGATCAACAACTTATTTCGGAAGTCACGATTAAAGAGACTATGCTGGGACAGCTGAGCCCTTACTTCTGTCCCCATTACCGTGTGTACTTCAGAGGAGATGCTGAAACCCAGAGCAAAGGAAGGGAAAAAACAATCAGAACCAAACCAGTTGTTAAATGTCATTGAAAAACGAGTGTGCAGCCTCCCCCAGGGGAGGCCTTATCTGTGCAGGGCAGCACCTGCTCCCCCGGGCAGGACAGTGCCCAGGCCAAGGGCAGCCGCGCATTTCCCGGGAAGGGAACGGCACTGGCTCCGGGAACCGCTCCATCCGTGCGAGCCGTGAGGGCAGCCTCACCTCACAGGGGAGCTCCTGCCACTCCCTCAGCCCACTGGGCACAAACTCCACCTGGTGAGAGGCATTCCTCACCACGAGAACACCGTGAAATACTTTTGAACGTTTCCAGTTCCGAGTGGCATTTCTGGAGCAGCCGGCTGCCGGGAGGAACGCGACTCCACCTGTGACTCAGATACAGCCACAGTCCAAGGCCACACCAAGGAAAGCTGAAGTCCAATCAAATATTTTGTCAGTTTAAACACCTCTAAACAAACCTTAACTAGTTTACAAAATAGAATGCTCCTCTTATTATTTATATTTTAATGTATTGGAACGGTATCTTTTCCTCTACCAACTTAAGGACTTTATGTAACAAAGCTTTGAATAATGTTTCATTATCTGCTGTAAATAACAAATGATCTACTACCTCAGAGCTTTCACTGAACGCTGGTCTACTAAAAACTCAGGCATAAAGCCAAATTCTGGATTTGTGAATATGCATGTGCCTCTCACCAACCTCAGTGTGAGCCACGTGAATGAATCTCTAAGCTGAATTTGGCTCTAATTCATGTTTTAAGCCTAATGAACTGGTAATAATCAAATTATTTGCTCCATTTTTGTCTTGTATATTTAATAAGACATAGTAACAACAAGATTAGGTAAAAGAAATGCAGAACAAACAAAGCTACTCACTGATATTCAGTATCTCTGGTAAAGTCCAAGGACAAGACAAATTTTGGATTAAAACCACCCCAGAAATCAGGTTATTGATTTTTTTCTTTTATATTTTCTGTTTTGTGCTAGATATAATTTAAACTGTGTATTTATTGCATATAAGAATAAGTTAATACAAACCAATTCAATTTGCCCCCATTTGAGTTTAGTTTTACTTATTACACAGCAAAAGGAAAGAAAAAAAGCCACTATTAGAGGCGTATTCCATCAGCCAAAAGAATTAGGGCAGAACAGTGAGAGGGATTGACAGATTGTAAAAATAGCAGGGAGAGTAGAAAAGAAGAATGAGGATCAGACGGAAAAAGATCTACATGTCCAGTGCAAGGGAGAGGCAAAGAGCAGGTACCAGATGCAACTCGACTCTGAACAAGGGACATGAGACTGAATTTCTCGTTGTTGCTACATCACAGCCTGACTTCTATAAGCACACTTTAGATATTTTATATTTGCACACACTCACCAAACAGGACAGCTACACTGCTAGAGGCTGCCACAGAAACCAGTTCTAAGTATGGAACTGGGCTCCTGGGATACAGGTTGGTCTCAGGATTGCACACTTGCTGTTCCACAAGGATGAAACGCCACCTATATTCCTTAGTTCCAATATCAGATCTGTACTTCATTAAATAGTTTCAACAGAACTCAATATCATGGCTTAGCAAACCTACTGTGCTTGTTATTTGCTTATTCTTTGTTAAAGAAAATTAACAACAGGTCTTTGATTTATTGTAGCTCTTGTAATAAATCTGACAAACTACTGCACTACTGCCATCCACACTCATCTCAACTGGTAGCTTCAAATCACTGCCATTAACTTCTAAATAAATATATTTTAAATCACTCCCCATTTAATGCCCCCTTGAGGAAGTCTTGACCCATATAAACACAAT
This sequence comes from Prinia subflava, assembly GCF_021018805.1. Classification (NCBI taxonomy): domain Eukaryota; kingdom Metazoa; phylum Chordata; class Aves; order Passeriformes; family Cisticolidae; genus Prinia; species Prinia subflava. The sequence goes on from NC_086255.1 coordinate 22,637,881, forward strand.
TATTCCTGATTAATTTATAGAAACTAATTTAATTGAATAAGTAATGAGTTTCTTTTCCCAGTTGGGTAGGAAAACTAAAACAAAATATGCTTGTATCCCTCAAGAAGATGCAATAAAACTAAAATAATTTTGAACTAGGGACTTCTTATTTTTGTATATATAGTGGAAAGTAATTTCCCAAAAACTACTGCACCCTTGCATTTCTCATATGATACCAGAACAAATCAGCACATTACATTACTGCTACAAGAACACATTTAAGTGAAGATCATCAGGACAAGATCTGGGATCAGTCCAGTCTCTGAGACAGAACTCCATCACCCTTTCTTGAAAGCAAAACAGTGCAAGGTCAACCAAGTGGCATACCCCTTCCTCACCAGCACCAAAGGCAGTTGTATTTCCCATCACTGCTCCCAGTAATTTCAAGTAGCTCTTCCACCATGGATCTAAGCACTCTCTTCCTTTCTTTCAACTGTACTTGACAGCGGAGGCAAATATAACTGAACTGAGATTTGGCTGCTTCCATGGATTCTACTTCAGAGCTATATTTACAAAAGTGAACTTGCTGGAAGTTGCTAAAAGGATGAAAACTACTATAGCAATGCTTCAATATAACTAAAAGAAACAGGCAAAAGATAGGCATCTGCTGCAGCAGATGGGGAAAAGGAAAGGACACGACCCATTTGCCAGCCTCCTTTTCTAATTGATCCACTCCCGGTTGTTTCTCAAGTTGAAACAAGCCTCCGCATTCTGAATAAAGTGTTATAATTGGCTCTCTAAGTCTGCTTCTTAGGGGAAGGCAAGGTCCCTCTTCACCACAATTTGTCTTGATTGGTCTTCCTGCTGTGAGCATCCCGAATTCCATCTCTCCAGCTGTGTCCCTGCTTACCCCTCGTACTCCTGAAGCTTGTTCTACCTGAACAAGTTCACTGCTCTCAGGGAAGCAGTGTCATCCCTCCCCTCCAAGGGGCTGTTTGATCTGACCCAGACTATCAAAGGCTGCACTGCACAAAAGGATTGTCTGACCTCTTGCCAGACACACCCTTCCCAACAACTCATAACATCCACGTAGTAAATAGTAAACAGACATACCAATACATCTACTACCATGAGGACCTGACTGAAAACACCGGCATGGACAGCTCTCCTTCAGCAAGCCTGACTGATCTCAAATGGTGGGGAAGTTCCACGTCCCCCCTCAGGAGGATACGCATCTTGTTAACTTAAAGTCATCTATGCCAAGTGATGATGGGAGCATAACCAGGACAGCCTGGAGCTCCACATGGGCTCCAAAAGTTGCCTATAAGAAGTGCCTAGGCCAAGCAGAGCTCAGTGCTGCCATATCTACATTGCTGTGACTACTCAGTCTGTCTAGTTTAAAGTTAGTCCCCATCAGCTCCAGGCCCACCTGTAACTGCTGCAAAGGCAGGCAGTCTGATTATTCAGAACACACAGGTCTCCCACGAGGAGTAATTTTCACAGGGTCTACAGAAAAACACACTTCAGTACCTCCTTTCCTCCCCACCCAGCTGCTAAAGCAGCAGGCATTTCCTTACAAACACCCTACTGAATTTCTAAAGATGGTGTGCATGTATAAATAGAAGTGGTTTGGCATGATGAGATGGCAGGGAGCAAAACTGCCTCACTTCAATTTGCAACACTGAAGAGCAGCAGTCTAACTTTAGGTCACAGATCCGAGTTCAAAACTGCTTCCAAACGATGGAGGACATACTCATTCTTGAGTATCTTACAAACTTACAAAATAATTAGAAATTGTGAGAGATTTGCTGCAAAAGCGGAGCAAGGTAGCTTATTCCCGAGGGTCAGAAGATATTAGCTGCCTGTCTTTCATCAAGGAAAACTACTTCATAAGGCCCAGAGTTATTTTTGTAACCTGTAACATCCATTTGAGGTTATTATCTGGTCCATTGATCTAGGTCCCTTTTATTGTTATTGATTAATTCTACCCATCTTCAAAAACTTTATTTAAATTCTTAAAGGGAAAAAAAGAGGCATTTTTCTGGAGGTCTTTATGATATTAAAGGGTTTAAAGGGTTTTCCTTATTTTGAAATACCCTATATTTACATAGAATCTTGAGGATAAAGATCATTAGCACTCACTTTACAGTCTATTATGTAGTGGCACAAATAGAATCTATTAGAACCATGTGCTCAAAGGCTTTCTGCACCATTATAATACATAAACCAGAGAGACCCAGACAGGGACTAGTACTGCTCATCAACACTATTCCCAACACTAAAAAAACCCCAAAAACCTATTAGGAGAACCAAATAAGTGGCTAGGACACTAAAACACTAACTTCCCATTTCATTGACTGGTAGTTTTATCTTTGATCCAACAGCACAAACCCTCCCAGCAAGTTCCATTATGGCAAACAACCATACTCTCTATGAATACCACTGGGGGATGCTTTTTTTAAATTTTTAAAAAGTAAGTGACAGGGAATTCTGTCTGAAAACACGGAGCTGGGCCTGCTGATCATTAGAGTTGAGAACCTCCAAACCTAAACAATCTGTGCAGCACAAACAGAACAGGTTGAAAAGTGAGCCCCATGTTGCAATAGAAGAGATGGATGCACCTCTCAGCTGTACTCATGCAGAGCCATGTCTCCTCCCTCAGCCCTTTTGTGTTTAAAAGTACAATCCCCTATTCATTTTCCCTGTACACATTTGCATTACATGTTTCGTAATACAGGATGCTGAAACACAGCCAATATTTACACAGTTTTTATTTCTGCTTCTGCAGAACAGGAGCTGATAAGCTACTTTTTATTTCAGGTTTTGTTACTTCTAATTTCACACAGCGCAGATAAAACTAATCTATATGTCATGCAAGGAGCTAGGCCAGATAACAAGAAAAAGCCATTAGCTATTCCAATGACAGCATTATGTAAGTATTTGATGATGCATGTTATTGCCTCAGCTGGGCTCCTGCCCGACTAGTAATATTCCTGTTTCAGGTGACCTGTGCAAAAAGCACCAAAGATTCAGAGATGGATCTGCACTAGAATGTGCAGCAAGCCTGCTGCAGTGACTAGCTGATACCATGTGGATACTCACCTTGCTAGTCAAGGACACCCCTTCCTCAACAGGTGAGCATGATGCAGCCAAGAAACCAGGCACAGAAAACATCATACAACCTCTTATCCAGACCTCCCAGAAACTGAAGTGAAAAGAGGTACAATCGTCACATTCTCAGCTGAGATTCACTATGTCACACTCAGTATCACAAGGCAGGTCTGAAGATGGCAAGAACCAAATTACTACTTTTCACTCACTAAGCCTGGATGTTCCAGCTTTGCCCCAAGAGAATTTTCTAGCTTGTTGTAAGTCTCAGAGTGGCATACAATCAAAACTAGTTTGATATCTAAGCAATCCCATTTCTGCCTTTTAAAAGCCTTCCTGCTTTGACTTCAAGACATTGCACTTACAAATCTCATTCCTAACTCTTTTCAATACTTCTTAAATATTCATGTCTTTTTAGTCACTCTGTCATCAGCACTCTATACTCAAATTCCAGCAGCAGAAGCTACACATTTACCACACTGCATGCTCCAGTCATTTTTGCAAACAGAATTTTTACTGTTTTTACAATCTAACAAAGCAGACTTGGCACTCTTTCAATGCACACCTCAATCTTTTATTATCAGTAGGGCTCTGGTAGCATCTAAGTTAATTTGGACAGCAACCTCCTCCAGCAGAGTCAATTCTAGACAGGGATAATGCAGACAAATTGCACTGGACAGCAAACACACAGGAGCAGGAAAACAGTCATTACTTGACCCTGCAAAGCCAGGCTGCCTCTGCCCACCACTGCTGCGACCCAGAGGCTCCAGTACAGAGGGCAGCAGTGACTTCTGAGAGCCACAACACGGGAGCCACTGCTTCACCCTGTTCTTTTGCCAGCACTGCCAGCCCATCTTTGCTGTCCTTTCTACCTCTTCTATCCTCACCCCGGCACAAACCACTAAGTCCTGGTCCATCTCTGGTGTTTCATCCCAGGACACAAAGAAAAAGCCCCAAATCACAGCACCGGTGGCAGGATTCAGATAGTGTCTCTTCTCCCCAGCCTGGTCTCTCAAAGATTTCCTCTCTTTCTTTTTTCTCACCCCTCAGCTTATTCATTTTCAAACAATTCCACTCCAAAACCCAAAGTGGCCTCAACACACCAATTTTCTGCCATCCCACTGTCCTTCCCTTTGTGATATGTGCCTATTCCAATTGGTCTGCAAACCACTCAGAGAAGACATTTAATATTAAGCTTTTTGGAATAATTACACTATGACTTCACAATTCAAACAAAAATGCTGCTGCTATTAGATTATGTGCAAGTACATACATATACACATAAAAGTATATTCATATTCATTTCAGCTTAAATGGAATGACACTATAAACATAGATTTTTAAAGCAGTTTTGGTTCTCTAGATTACCTCCCTTTTTAATTCAGACCAGCCTTTCCCTTTTTCCCCATTAGATGATCTTAATTTTAGGTTTAAGTGGTAATAATTATTTGTTCGAAGCACAAAGAAGCCCCTGGAAGGGATTTTTGAAGAATAGCATCTCTAACTTCATTAATAGTCTCCTGATATTCAGGCATTAGCATTTCTTTAACTGCTCTAATGCTACAGGCTGCTGGCGGCTCTTGGGAAGGTTGGCACTGCTGCTATGATAGTGTTATGCTAAAGTTGGATGCATTTTTTGACAACTTATTATTGCAAGCACTCCCATTACAATATATTAGCTAAAACCAAGCCCAGAATAGCATTCTAACAAATATATGTCATGAAATAGGTTTTTGTAAAAATATAATTTTAACTATCTGTAATTTCTGTCTTGCCATACATTATATATGGGACTGATAATGTCAGCTGAAGCCCTCCATGAGGCCTGATCAGGAAAGAGCAAAAGCTGTTAGGGCAGGTTTTGACTGGCACACAACTGTGCTGGGGAACTGAGCTCTGAGCAAGCACCAATTACTGCGATGGAGGCTTTAACTCTCAACACACAATGAAACAGGATGCGCTTGACAGACAGTCAGGAATCCTGCTCTTTAACGAACCCTGACCTTCCACTCGATGCAAGAACTAACCCAAACTCATCTTCAAAATATGCTTGCTATCAACAGCTACAGGGAAGAGACAGCCTCAGACAGATAATCTGTCCTGTTCTCAGTAAAACAAAGCACTTTACAAATACCCCACAGTGACAATTCAGAAGTTCACTGCATGTCTCATGGTAGCTGCTCAGGTACAGTCTTGTGCTGACCAGAGATATTCCACTTCCAGGGAAATCAGTCACATCATCAAATGAACCATTCCTAAGAACAAACTGAAGTCAACCAGGGCAGCACAAATATTTTTCTTCAGCCATGCTAGTGCAAAACTTCACTACCACAGTCACTCCCCCACTGATAGTGGACCTGACACAGCTCTGCAATAATAGGAGAAGGCTATAAATTAAGAGAATGTCACTTAAATTGTTCTTTGTAGTTGCATATTGTAATCTAAAGGACCTTGAGGATCTAGACAATCCAGTCTGACCATCTCACCTTGTGCACTGACATCTAGGTTATTTTCTTCAGTATCCTTAAAGTCATGATTACATGGAAGTCTCTGGTTTAATTAACAACAACAAAACCACTCTTTATTACTTCCAGGAAGGGGGGAGGAAACACACACACACATACAAATGCAGGTCTTAAACACAGGAAACATTAGGGAAAAAAATCTAAAATGTATTTTGGAGAAGCTGTCAGCATTTCCTAACTCTGCTCCACAAGGCAACCTGCAGAAAGTCAGCCAAGTAATATTAACGGAATCTATTCCAGAGCTTTAAATAAATCAACCAGCATGTTACAGACCATTCTTCCAAGGCTGACAGTGCCCAGTGCTGCAAGCACACAGCATCACCCTCATCCACAACCAGGTCTTTGGCAGCACAGCCATTGAATGAGCAGCACTTCACTTTTCATAAAGCAGCAACCTGCTTTTCTCTGAATGATGTCCAGGTAACCCATTTTGAGGTGAGGAAATCCTGATAAAAGTCTTTGTTTTTTGCAAGTGTGCATTTTCTTTTCTTATATTACATAGGTTACTCACATTCATACCTGTTTTTTCATAAGCCTCTCACAAGCACAAATCTTTCATGCATTTTGTGCTTCACTGTGTTATGAGCCTATTACAAATCGTGATCTTAGCAACAGGGATATAGACTGTTGCATCAAACTGCTTATATTGCTTTAAGTGCATTTAATCCAACCATATTCTTAGCTCCATTAATTTTTAAAATGTTAAAAGGACATATTATATGCATGAGACACAGTTACACTGTGTAATTTTCACATCCTTAACTAGAGTCACATGCCAGTGTGGCCATACACTTAATAGTGTTTTCTTTGTTGGGTCAGTGAGAGGTTTACTCCTTCTGAATCATGATTTTATTATTGTTCCCCTGTTTTCATTACACTGAGGATGAAATGCTAGCTGGACTAATACCAATGACTTGCAGATACCTCCAAAAGCACTATGAAGGTAGTTTTAATAACTATGGTTACATTAAAGCCAAGAAGGAAAAGTATTTCATGGTAGCACCAGTAAATGAGCTATCAACTCCAGTGCCAAGATGCATTGAGGGAAACTGCATTCCCAGTGAAATATGAGTGAGAAGTCAGGGATGGCATTTGTACTGGCAGCTATCCTATTTATAGCATCCTGAATTAGGATATTGGGGAGTTACATTTTCAATAAAACTAAATTAAATCATTAGAGTTAAAAGCACAAAACTGAACCCTGCTAATTGAGAGGAGCTTGAAATGATCCTTGGATTCCACATTTTACCTGAAACTGCTGGATAAAATTGTCCTGTCTTTTGCATTCATAAAATCCTTCACATCTCTTGCATCACTCATTCTCTTAGCTCTGTAACACTAATGAAAAAGCACTAGATGCACCACATGATCTACAAAAACATGATCTGGCCCTTTTAAAATATTGTCAGAATTAAATTATCAATTCAAATCAGCAGCAATAAGTGAGAATCATTATCTGACATCTGCCACTTAGTAGTCTGTGATATATACAGGTAGTTTTACTATGATCCTAGATAGAAATATGCCAAAAAAAACATTCACATAAATGGCAATACTACTACTCTTCCAGCACTTTTACCTGTGTTAAAGCCCACACGAGAACATGGAATTGCAAAATCCCCTTTTATGAACCAAACAACTCCCAGCACTTCTCTTAAAAAGAAACAGATGCCAATTTCAGAGTTACAAGTGTTAATAAAGTGTCAACATGTCAGGCTATTAACAAGCCCATTTTTCCCTTTGAGCTATATGTACATGTCTCTCCATATAAAAAAATGTGTGTCACAGCTTGTTTGGGTTTCTTTTAACTAGAATTCATGCAAAAATAATGTAAAGATACACTCACCAGTTATTCATGATGAGTTTTCACCTGCAACAACTTCGGAAAAAAACCTTTCCTATCAGTTAACCTGTGCACAGAACAACAGCTGAAGGCTTTTATGCTGCAATCCCAATTCACTGCAAAGTGACTGGGTGGGGGCAAATCATAAATGAAATTAACTCTCTATGAAAAGGTAAAAAATGAAGGAAAAATTCTGCTTCATACAAGGTTTTATTAGAAATAATACTTTTCCAACTGTGTATATATATACACACACTGGTATATAAATATATACATATATCTATAAAGTCATCAACCTCACACATACCTCTGTTTTTTCTTTCCATTTAAAGAAAATAAAAATTTTCTTTGATATACAGATCTGGAGATCTATTACACAGTCACTTAAAAAGGCAGCAGGCATTTTAAGCAAGTTTTTTAAAATTAAAAAAAAAAAGTTGAGTTGCAATCATGGAAAAATAGGATGTAAGGGAAAGATGCAACTGTGACTTTGAGGGGTATTTTTTAAAAGAAAAAACAAGTTGTCTTTATTCTATATAGCTATGCTTTAAAAAGCAAATAGAAGTTTTTCTTCAGCTTTCTGTCCTCAAAAACATTCCAAGATGTGTAAGTATGGTGTTACAAAACACTACTTCAGAAGAAGCTAAGCACACTTAATAGGATTAGATTTTGCCATTACAAAAGCGAATATCCTACACACTGCTTTTTTATGTAAGTAAAGCAGATCTAGATATATGATGTATATAAGCAAGTTACAAAGTCAGCATGTAAACACGAGCACAGATAAAGCAAGCATACCCATGTGTGTGAGCCTGGCTCCCATCACCTCCCTGGAAGAAGCATCTACTTAAAGGTTTACTCAATTAAGAGCAGCTGAAACACAAGTTCTGCACTTGCAGCACCACTTTAAGGAAGTGCATAGTAAAGGAATTTTATTCGTCTCCCACATCCTCATTTTGCCACAAACAGTTTCTGAAACAGGGAGAGCAGTTCCACTTGTTCTGAAGTGGAACCCACTTGCCAGACATGAGACAAGCCAGGAACTCTCCACTAATCATTTTGGCTGTCTCAAACAGGAATCAGCTTACACAAGCTCACCGGTGCTGAAAGAGCTGGAATCACTCCCCAGCTGCCTCTGAAACAGGTGACTCCAAAGATGAAAGAGCTTTCCATCCAAGTGATGCCAAGCCATTCCTGGCACATTGCACACATACAACAGAGTCACCACTACTGTCATGGAGATATTAAGTTCACATTGATTGGAACATATGCCACACGTCTGGCCAAAGCACAGCACGCCTCCTGAGAGCATCTTCTCAGCTCCCCACGGCCTGCACACATGGCAGCCTCCACTGGGCAGTCAGCTCCAAAGGTCATCCCTCTGAACTCCCCTGGAACAGGGCAGGACATGAACAGCCCAAACACCACCTTACAGTGTCCCTAAGATTATCAGAAACCCTTCTGGATAACAAGGGCTCTTCACTACCAGAGTCACTGGTCTTGGAAAGCATTTTGCAAAGTCTTCATCATCCTTCCATCACAGATTTCTGGATATTCCTCAAGTCCTTGCATTCTCCACTACTCCGAGAACAATCCCCAAGATCAGAAAAATAACACCTTCCCTAATGAGCAAATTGCTCTTGAAAGAAGATTCACGCTGGTCAGGTTGCAGCTGTTCCTTTTCTCTTCTCTTCTTTGTTTGGGTTTTCTTTTTCATTAAGAAACAGTATATACACACAAAACCATCACTTTCTTTGAACTCATTTCCTGCTGGAAAAGCTCAGTTAGTTAACATGATGTCTTATTTTAAGGGCAATTCCACTTTCTCTTCATACAAATGCTCCAAGACTCTCCAAGCACTTTCTCCAAGACAAATGCTGTCTAGAGTGCACATTTGCTAGTAATTCCTAATCATATAATAACATCATTTAATAAGGTCTATTCAATTTTAACAATAATTAATACACAACATTTAATGTTTCACATACCCAAGACCTTGTACCTTACCATAAAGTAACCCTATTTTCTTTTACCTAACTTCCACTAGCACCCCATTTAACTATAGGAAAGCTCTCTTGGAAACTGAAGCAAGCATCGATATTGTCACTCAAAAGTCCAATATGTCTGCAAATTAAAAATTTGGAAACCACCATGAAGAAAGGTCACAGAGACAAAGCAGTCCTCCTATGAGTCACATCTTATTGGGACTAGAAGATGGCCACTGAATGGGACAGGTGAGAAGCAGAAATACTGTGGAGGGAACACAGGTGCCCTCTGAGGCACAGAGGAGAAATGAGGAAGTTGGAGTTACTCCCTTATCAGGCCAATTCTAACATTACTTAGGAAATTCTTGCACTAACTCTTTTACTTTGATGCACACCAATGTGAGAATTGCATCAGCCTTTCTATTTATCACCACACATATAATGTTTTTGTCAGTTTTAAGGTAAAATTTCATAGAGCAAAAAACCTCAGGTAACTTTTTTTTTTTCTTACTCCACTGAATGAAGAGATAAAACATGGAACCTGAAGGCTTTTATCCTCCCCTCTTCAAAGTATCACTAAATCAACCACAGCATCTTAAGACAACAAAAATCCTAAATTAGTTTACACACTTCAAGCATCATCCATCTTGTAGAAAAGCCTTTCACAGGCAAGAACTTGGCCAAACAAAAATTATATCTCAAAAAAAAAAATTGATTCTCTTAAAAGTACATTTTCTTGTAGCAAGACAGAACAAATTCAGGTTTAAAATACTGGCCCAGAACCTTACAGTGTGTTCTACAGAGGTGATGATTTTTAGTTGCTGAGATTTTCATTACCAGTACTCGTCATCCCACAAGCATCGGGACAGGCACACACAGACTTTTGGTGGAGTTGGTGATTCACCACCACATAAATTCTTTCCACCTAAGAAATGTTTGTTGGTGGGGCCCCTGTGACTCACCTCCACTGCACTTTCTTCCCCATCATCACAGTCCCTTGGTGGGGTGCTGGTGATTTATTAACCAGCAGCCCGTCATCCGAACTCGAGCAGCTTGCCAGATGACTACACAGTGACTGCTGCTTCCTGAGGGAATTAAAAGTGTTCTTCCTCACCAGTCTGTATGAGTGTATAGTACTCACCACTGTATGGTATGTGAGCTCTGAAAACAGAGCTGTTCCACTACTATTCCCATTCTGCCTTGTCCTACTGTTTCACTGGAACACCATGGTGAGGTAACTACAGAACACTAACAAAACAAACACAGGAACTCACAGCACTGTGAAGCCACTTCCAGACAGCCCATCAGGCTGAACCCCAGCACCAGGAACAGAATCTCTTAGCTATAACATCACAAAGTTAATGATGCCAGCCAGAAGTCCAGTAGCGCACACTTTGTGCTCACCAACTACAGACTTACCCTAACAGAGTTGTCTATTAAGGAATAACTCTATTATTAAAAAACCAGAAAGGAATCTTGAGGCAGAAGTCAGGAATTGAAAAATAAATAAACAAACAAAACCACAAAAACAACCAACCAACAAAAAGCACCAAAAAAACCCCAAACACATGCCCCTCAGACAGCAAACTCCAAAAAAGTTCTGTCCTGGAAGAAACCCAGAAATAACTCTGAGGAGGCCAAAGCATAGAGCACACACACAGAAGACTTGAAAACATTTGAATCCAAAAAGTGCTGCTCATACATATTTCCATAGGACAAGAATTACGTGTTTATAACTAATATTGGTGCTGACAATGGAGGTGTTCCTCACTACTGCACTCTCCAGCCCCAAGATCCAAGCCTTGTGACTGTTCATATCTTAGCTAGTCAGTTGAAGATATAAACGGTGCTGAAAGCTCCAGAAAGGAAAAGAAAATAGGCCTGTGGTCACAGTTAGCAGTATGTACAGGGAAGATTTTTCAGATGACTTTTAGGACTCTATTACTAAAGGTTACTTTTCTCCTTGGTATCCTGTCACAAGTTTTCCATTTGCCCTGTGTTTCCAAATGGCCTTCCTATAGAACAAATATTTTCAAGTACAGGTATTAGCTATTTAAGTACTTTCAAAAAATATTTTCTACTTGCTTTTTATGTCATATTATCTATGACATGCTGTTTCTTTTCTTCTCAGCTGTAGAAATGAGTCTATAGATCAAATCTCTAGTACCCTGTTCTTCGTTCTGCTCTACTTGAGGTTACAGCCATCAGTGCTCTCCATGTTCCTTTGAGCCCTCCACGGCTCATTGATGCCATGACAAGAAATTTAAACAGGTAGCACATTCTGTGCTGCTATCAGTGATGAAGAGTTACAGCCCGGGCATGGACTTAAAAAAAATATAAAAAAAATAGTTATGCCATATTACTTTGGTTGTGGTCCTCCTTATGTGCTGTAGTGAGAAACTGATGCTATTTAAACTTCAGAACACTTTCTTTTCCATCACCTGTCAGTCATTCACAGTTTAGATTACCAATTACTTCTACACATGTATATAAAAAGATCCCTACTGCTCTGAAATGCTAAAGCTCTCCAAAAACGTTTTTCCCAAAAAGTAGGCCATCCTGCAAAAGCAGATAGATATTCATGCTGTGTACAAAAATTCCCATATCTGTTACTTCCATGACATTTGGAAAGATAATTTATTTATAAGCAACTCACATCTTTCCTATTACTGGTAATTTATTTTCTCATTATGTTTGCACCTATAAACTCAAAATTACTGATCTACAAATTAAGAAGAGGCACGGGAATAGCAACATGATTATGTTGTATTCTGCACATCACATTATCCCTTTCAAACAGGAGAATGCACAGGCACATAAGAGAGGAGCACTTTTATGGCTATCCAAGCTACTAGAAGCAACACTTACACCTTGGAAAGTCAATGTGTCAGTGACTGCAGACAGTGGAAGAGTCATCAGAAGATGACCACAGTTAAATAAATCAAAACCCACATCTCACACACCCCTCTGGCTATAATAGGTTGCAATTGGAAAAATATGGAAAAAAAATATTCCATAGGAAACTGAGCAAGAGCTTGCAACAGCCTACTGTCTCCAAAAAACAAATCACAGCCAGCATTTCTGTGCATACCCTCTGACTCAAGTTGGATCTAATGGAAGAGGATGAATAAAACAAGTATCCACCTCAAGCTCAATAAGGAAGGAGGCTATAAATTCTCAACCAATTAGTCAAACCTCATCAGGATGTGAGCCCATAGCTTCCTCCTGCTCATGCCAGAATGGATGTGGTTTTCCAGCTGTTTAGGCAAGGAAACTCTCAACACTGTTAGTCCATCCCATAAAAATACATTTTGTTTACATTCATATTCAAGGAATAAGACTGAAGAGGCTGCATTCATACAGGAAATATTTGTGACAATTGAATGCAGAGAAAGGTGGGGGCAGCACAGCTTTACCTCCAAGCCAGTCAAGACACTTCCTTTCCCCTCCTGCAATCAGCAGGCACAGTAACAATCCCGAGGCAGAGAGTGAGCACAGCCTTCTGACACAACAGAGCACTCAGACCCACTGCAAACTGACAGCTCACCTCAATCCTGGCTGCCACTGACTCCTCAGGTGCTGCAGGTTATCCTTTCCACAATGCAACCCCTGCCCCAGCAAACCATTTCACACAGAGCCCCAGGGATGTGCAACACGGCACATGACCAAATGCAAAACCGCAACACAAGAACAAGAGCATCCTCAGGATGCTACAAGTCTCTCCCTAGTTAGCACTAAGAAAACTTTGCTTCATCTGCATATATTCTAGTGCCAGATATATACACAAAACAAAGAAAAAACCTCAGCCTGTAATATCTGTATATTTTACAGGAAAAAAACCTTACCGCAGACAAGTATACATTGTAGCAGATGCATATCCCACAAATCAGCAAGTCCAAGATCACACAGCATCTTCTTTCCCTGCTATCCAATTACTCAACTTCCACACTCATGCACGAAATCTGATAAATTTTCACCATTTTAAAAAAAAATTTCTGATTATTGCTTCTGCAGCTTTTACAAATTAGATTCTGAAAGCAAAAGTGAGAAAAATAAGGACAAATTCAAGAAAATCTAAACTAGTGCTATTTTCATGCATTAATAATCAAATGCACAAAAATAGTTTTGCTAGTGTTATACTGTATATAAATTAAAGGTCTACACAATTTCAACTTTTTCTGGAACACATACTATCAAAAGCTTGAACAATTAATTCTAAAGCAAAAAATGCATTTGTATACTTTGTAAATGCCCCTTGCACTGAATAAAACAGCCAATATATTTATATGGTTTTATTCCATTTCATTCTAGGTATTTTGTACCCAGAGAAACCTTTGTGTCAGAATTCCTCAGGCTGAATTACACAAGGACATCCATGAAGCATACAAGCATTTATCATTCAGTACACATAGAATTAGGCTATACAGACACTGCAAAAAGAGCACTGTATCACCCAATAACTTTGTTTTCATAGCTTTACCCAGTGTATCTTTTGTTATGACAGCTGCAAAAATCACCCCATTACTCAGCCCTCTGCTCCCTGCTCAGCATTACATCCCTGTTTGCCTTTTGCCCACATCGATTCACACATGCCCTGCTACACTGGCAAAATCAGAAGATTCATACTAGCGGTGGTACCAGCATTTACTTTTTTGTTCCCTCACAATCAGGTTTACAGCACTTTCCTCTTCAGTAATACCAGTGGCTAGAGTCTGCATCCTCAGTATTATCTTTGTTTCAGCTACTGCACTTTCCCCTTAGCTGCCTTTCATCATCAGCCCACGCCACTAAATTAACCTGTCTTCTCTTGCACCAGCAACCCTGAGGTTGACCACACTCCCCTTATTTGTACATCCACATATTGTCTCCATATAGGTCTTCTCCCCTGCATTTTCCTCTGGCTGCTGGCGAGTTCAATTCATTAACAATCACCAAGAACTGGCAAAAGCACCCGCTGTGCCCTGTCAAGACAAAGTAGAACCAATGGTGCCATCTCTTCTAAGTCTGGTACTTTCCAACAGGAGTCATTATCTCATAAAGGTGGAAGGATAAAATGGGAAGGGTTTTAAAGTAGGAAACACAGAGTAAAAAGAAAGAACAGGGTGAGATGAACCTTTGCACAGACACCAATTACTCCCTCGCCTTACACAGAGGCTCAGTGAGTGACCTTGCAGTATTGCAGCTGGGAAAAGCAACTTCCAGAAGTGTTTCACCACGTTGTAGGCAGTTGCATTTATTTCCTCACAACTGAATAAGCTAAATGGGGAATTTCAGAGCCACATTTTAAAATAACTCAAAACGTTTTAGCATATTCATTAGACAGCTGTGTAAATTCTGTCTCCTGCCATTCTTCTGATCACTCCAACAGGAAATGCCACTCTGGAAGCTGGCACTTCTGCAAAGCAAATGTGATATTGTATCGACAGCAGACTAGTCAGTGCAAACCTCTGACTCAGTGCTTTTTGGCAGTTCCAACAGCTGCCTCAGGAACAGGGCAGAGAGGAGGCAAACCAAAGGTAAAAATCATTACACTTCCTTCCCTGAAGCTAAGAAAATCTACCTCCAACAAAAACAGGGCTTCATCCTAAGAGTTTTCAAAGATGGTCTGATATGCTTTGGTGCCTCCAATATTCAGATCCTCACACAGATGCAGATATATACAAGAGCATTACAAGTGCGAGAACAGATAAAGAATTCTCTTCCAAAAAAACATCCACACTCAAGGCTTTTGCCTGCAAGAATTTCATGAACCCTCAGAAAAACAGAGAACTACATCTACTTGAACATTTGTCTAAAATGTTATGGTTTACATTCCTCTTTCTGATTTATATGCACTTTGTAAGGCATCTTCCAATGCTGGATAGATTTCCAAGTACAGTTAGTTCACTACATGCTAACAGAGGCAGTTTTAAGACTTGAAAAATATAGCCAAAAAAATCTGTAAAGCAGAGTTGGAAAGTTCTCACTTTCTCCTAAATAAATCATACTCAAGAAGCAAAACTTGGTAGACAAGTTGAATATTCATATAGAATTTAGACATTTAGAAGACTTGCACATAGAGAGATTTTGGAGCCTTCAGGCTGCAAGTGTTTCATGACAGAATTGGCATGAACTTAAAATGCAGTCTAAG
This sequence comes from Prinia subflava, assembly GCF_021018805.1. Classification (NCBI taxonomy): domain Eukaryota; kingdom Metazoa; phylum Chordata; class Aves; order Passeriformes; family Cisticolidae; genus Prinia; species Prinia subflava. The sequence continues at coordinate 22,653,451 of NC_086255.1, forward strand.
TATGTGAAAAATGAAAATGGCAAACCACAAAGAAGCCAACCTTGCATGTGTCCTTATCACTTCCACTTTATCCTTATTGTTAATTATGATGAATACAGAAGATGCACGTGGTTCAGAGCCAAGGAAAATCCTTCCATGTTTTTGTAGTAAACTCTTAAGTCTGAATTTCCAATATCATAGAAGGTAAGTAATAGGAATAACATTACAATTCATTTACTAGAATGCCATAAGTCTACCATAAATCATTATCTTCCTACATAAAGCTGGCAAAAAAACCCAACTAAGATGCCATTAAAAATACAGAAATAAATACTGAAAAATGCCAATAAGAGATCAGACTCCACAGACCTTGGTCCCTTGAACGCCAGAAAGAAGCTATCCTTCACAGACAAGTTTATTGGAGTACAATGACAACAGTCAATCCATTTTGTAGAACTTTGTCAGCTATTTCAAAAAACTATAAGGAAGTTAGAAAAAAATAGCTAAATTAAAAGCTGAGAGGAGACCAAATAAACATAATGGCAATGACATGGCAGAATTGTTTGGATTCCATTTCAAAACCAGAAAGAACTCAAAATGTGATCATCAAACACAGGCCCAAAGAGATGAAATTTCTTGGCTAATTCTTATATTACCAAATAGCCTTCTGAGCAATAAATCACATAATCCAGGAGTTTCTGCACTTCAGCTGCACCTACACTTGGAGAAGCCTTCAACACTGAGACTGCTTTCCCAGGTACAGGTCCAGCCTGTTTTCCTCTCGTCCATGCCATGACAGAAGAGGACAGCAGACTTGCTCCAGGCAGTGGCAGCTGTCACACAGGCAGGGTCAGGAGGACAAATCCCTGAGCTGCATGCAGCTGCAGCAGAACCCACTGCATTCCCAGAGAGGATGAAAAACAATAAACGCCCTACCTCTACCTTTAGGCTTTTTATAGTTAATATATTCCTGCAGCAGTGGAAGTTCCCTGCAGGAAGTTCCCTACGTTGTTCACCAGTAGACTGCGGTCTAAAGATGCTTCCACAGCCTTGGATCTGATCCATATTTGAGGTAGTTGTATTTTAAATAAATTAAAGGCCAGTCCAGGCATTCAGATTTCTTACTTTCTCAGTGCTAGAGTCTGCATCCTCGGTATTATCGTTGTTTCAGCTACTGAAACAAACTGTGTGTGGTCTCAGGGCCTCACTCTAATTTACAGGACCTCCTTGTTCTCTTATTATGTCAGAAGAGAGAAACGTGTTACCCAAATGTCTCAAGTTTCTCAATTTCATGATTTTCAGCTACTTAGTACTGCCACCTCTTCTAAGATTGCATTTTCTCATTTACTTTAGCAGCTTCAGCTTCCCTCTGAACTACCCATCCTGACATCAGCCTGACTGAACACAAAAAAGCCCATTTGAAGTTTCTGAGGAGAGACAGCTGAAGTTACACTGAGTGCCACAACTCAGTTCCTACCCCAGGGTATGGTTTTTACATGTCTCAACAAATAAGTCAATAATTAAATATAACTATAAATTTAGTAGCTTCTAGTATCTCATACATTAATAAAAAATGAAATACAACATTCTACAATCCCACTTAAACTAAATATTTAGTTAAAAGCTGTAACTACTCATCCATGAAGGCAAACTGTGCTGTGAAAGATCTCAACAGAAGCACCCCTTTTCATGTTCTCCAATACACACAAAGACTGTGTTACATGGGGCTATGGCTGTTAGAGGCACCAGTATTTTATATTTTTGTCTCCAGAAATACAATTATGAGAAATGGTGGAAGATTGATATTAGGCAGCTGTTTTGGGGGCACAGGCTTGCTGAACAGACCAGTTTCTGGAGGCTCAGGACACTTGCAGACCCACAGTTAAAACTTACCCCATGCTCTGAGATGATCCAAGAATTCCTGTACAGTAAGGCTACAAGGCAGGCTTCATGACTGCTACTCCTTTTTACTTCTTTTCCATATTTCTTCTTTTTAAATATACAATCCACCTTTCACTTCTTAGTCTACATGTTTTAAAAACTTAAAGACTGTGCCTCAGTAACGGTCACCTCTTAATTTTCATTCCCTCTGTGCTTATTTTTTGTAAGTGATATGGGTGGTAGATCACAGAAAGAGATGGAGATCTCACATGGAAAAGTCTTTAAGTTATGCAGCTCTCCATCTCAGGAGCTGCCAAAAACGTGCTCTTAGAATCAAAAACTACACCAGACTTCTCAATTACCTCACTTTGAAGTCAAAGCAAGTAAGGCAGTGACATTTATGATTAACAGGAAAGAAGGCACTGTGACCCTTGTATTACAGTGTGGGATCACAGCTGTGCCAAGCTTACCTGCTTCTATTGAAACTCCCATCATCTAGTAAAGCTGAGAGCTGCAAGTAGGACCATCAGCATACAGGTTTCTCTTCTTTCTGTGATATACTGGATTCTTACCTTCTTTCACAAAGCTTAAATAAACCTAAGAAATTCTGTTCATGCTTTAGGCTTGGAATTTACATAGGTCATTTTTGTTTAGGAAGCCCTTCCATCAAACTCAAACTATGCTCCTTGTACTTTCAAAGTTGTGTCATTTAAAGAGCTGTGTTTCCAAGAGAAATACAACAACTACATAATTTCAGCTTCCATTTTTACCAAGCAAACCTCTGCTTCCTGTTGTGGACTTAAATTATGCTCATTTTACTACAGATATTTGTTTCCTTTGTTATCCATGGCCCATCTTAAAAAGGGGAACTTTCACAGCAGTCCACCAGCCTTCAAATGCTCTAAAGAAACATAAGTGGCCATCTATTTAAAGAGTTGTTTTTCTAAAATCAGAGAAAAATATTTTAACTTTGGATAGAATGCAAAATTGCCACTCAAGTCAGCAAAATAAGACTTTGGACAACAAACCAAAACCAATAGTGACGTCCCACAATCTTTTCCTATTTACACTGGATGAAAAGAGAGTACTGGACACTGACCAAGCAAATGCAAAAAGAGTTCTTTTTTTTGTAGCAACCTTTCAATTCCAACTTTCAACTTCTATCCAAGTCTCCCACCCTCTTCACTGCAATTAATCATCCTGAAAAATGTGATACCTGATGGGTTTTTTCACCTTTCTGGTCCTCATCTTTTAAGACAAACTCCTTCAATGAGAACATTCAACTCCATAAAAGGTTCATAGCTTTCACTCTTCACTCCTTTTCTTCTAAAGCTTCAATCTCTTCCTTGTGCAGGCAGCAAAAACAAAAGCTGCCAAATTTCTCTGTATATAGCAATTTATCCTTCCATAAATCAGGCCTGTGACTAACACCACTTCTGATATTGTTGGGATTACTGAAGCCTGAAGAATATTTTGAGCCATTCCTTGTGCCCATTCAGGACTCTACCTTCCCTTTCCAAGGCTAGAGCATTCTCCAGCCCTCCACACAACTGCTGCATCCCTCCATTGTGTGGGATGTGGGACATGCACATCCTTGCCCAGGTGACTTTCCTAAGCTGATGCTGAAGTGCCATCCCTGGATCCGTTTTTTGCAGCAGGTTTTTGTCACTCCTCCTCCTCCTGAACAATACACACATTCAGAGGAGCACACAAGAGTAAAGAACAAACGTCATCTTACTTGAAACATCATCTTACTTGAGTAATACAAAGGAGGCCCTCACTGAAGTTGAAAAGGCAGAGTTTATGGGATACAAAGAGAATGAGGAATAGATGTGGGTGGAGAAGTGAATAATCTTTTGTAGGTTCTTTTGTGGTCTGACATTTTTCATCTTCATACTCTCCACAATTCAACTTTCCTATGAAATGCAGATTTTGCTTATTTTCTAGATTTACTCACAGCTCTCAGTAATTACACGTGTGCATTTATGCTTGAGATTATTTTAAATTCTGAGCTTCTTGCCAAATTTCATTGTGGGTAAACACCTTTAAGTACCTAAAGCCAAATTTGTGTTAAGTACAATATTTCTCATTCCTCTTTTTTTCCTGGAGTGCTTCCATGTGCTCATACACAACTGCTCTGCTCCACTTAACTGATGACTGATGTTTTTCACACCCATACACATTTTTTCTGAGATGTACTGTGCCCAGCTCTTCCTATTACTATGTAACATACTGAAATTTTAGCAACTGCTGTTGCATTACATGTGGCTGGTTTAGATCTATATTTTACAGTGTTCCTGGAACAACTAATTAAGCATGTACTGTTTGACATTTCTTAGCAGGGACTCTCTAAAACTAAAAAATAATAAAAAAACCCCAGTAATTTAAGCATAGCTACTCAAGATCTGAGACATCTATCCTAAACCTTTGGGACACTTTTTGGTTTCATTAAAATTCTTTACAGGAAAATATACAAACCCAGGAAATGATCAGAGATCAATATACAATATAAAAAATATATAATCATATAAGCATCATGTAATCTTCCATTACCCCCCCAGGATCTGTATGTAGCTAAAAACAAAACAGTATTTCTGATACTAGAGAATAACAGCCCTGTAAGACATAAAAGTACTTCTGGCTGTGAATTGTTTGGGGATTGTGGGGTTTTTTTCCTTCATTAATTCTTTATCTCTGTGGAAAACTTCAGTTAATCCAAATTTTCTTTAAAATGAAGAGAGAATTTCATCTCTGGAAAAAGACTACTCAGGGGATCACAATCCCCTGGCAATTGCAGGTTTTTAAACTCATTAACCTCCCTAGACTGCTATCAGGAGGCTCTCAGTACTTACAGAACTAAACAGCAAACACTCTCAAGTGCTGAGATGTCACCACTGACAATGAATGGCCTCGACCTGGAGGGCTGGAAAGCTACCAGCTCTGGCCAAGCATTTGCTACGTTTACATTGAATTCTTGGACTGGATTCCAAATTCAGGCCTTGGCACTGGCCCATCTGTATCCCTAGCAGTAATAAATTATGCAGTTAAGAATTTCATACTGTTTTAAGAACCTCAGCTGACAGTGCCTTCAACACAAACCAAGTGTTCTCAGAACATCACGGAACAAGTGCTTCAGTCCCGGCCAGATAAAATTACTTAAGTAAAGTTCAGATTTGACTGAGAATACCTGCTAGATGCATTTCAAAAAAATAACATGAGAACCCTTGTAAATCTACAAAATGTTATTTCTTTTCAGGAATGAGAAAACACTTCCATTACACTGCTTCACTTCCAATTCCCAGGAAAGTCCTACAGCTGCTGAGCCCAATATCGAGAGCCTCCAGAGGCCTCCTTGAGCAAAACCTACATAGGGCTGAAGTTCCACTTGGGGGCTGTTGGGGAAACTGTTGTAATACTGAGACTTCAAATAAGTCTGCATTATAATAAAACTTCATACCAAAGTGTCAGGGAGGTTCCCTATTGAGTAATAATAAAAGGAACAAAAAAATGAGAAGCTCTACAATTCCTCAGACAAGGTAATATGCAGGCTGCTGAGGAAGATGCACCCAAGACTAGATGGATATCCACAACCACCACCCTGCAGTCCTGCAAGCATATCTCACTTTTTTCCACATCATGCATACATGACCTGGAATTTATCATTTACCCCCAGCATCCATGCACCAGCAGAACATGGGAGGGATTTGTACACAAACACTAAGTTGCATATCATAATGAATTACTTGAAGAATGCACTAGCCCTGCATGACATGAATCCAAAATTACACAGAGACAACACACAAAGCCATGGAATGGCTGCTCTTTGCAAAAGGAACTGGGTGAAGAGAGGAAAAGTGTGGGTAAACAAACTGATGTTTGGCTGCACAAAACTAAGTCTATGATGATAAAACTATTTCATTGGAGAATTCCTCCTAGAAGCATTTAGGCACTAAGACAGAAAAAATAAAACTGCTGTGAAGTCCTGAACAAAAGCAGTACAGCAAAGCTTTTTATATGGGATTTCTTAATGCAATGTATCACAGTACTGTAATTTAGATTAAGAATAAAAACAAATTAAAAAGAAATACTAAATCTGCACTAAATAAAGTGCTCTGAATAGTTTTGGCTGTACAATTGTATAAATCACACACACAAAGATCCCAGCTATGAGAACACTAGGATTTGTGGATCAATATCTAAAAAACTATTGAAAAATAAAAGCCACTCCAGGTATTCCTACCAGAAGCTACGTTTTTAAGTAGCACTGCCTAAAGGAATTTGCTGAACCTTGATTTCTTCTTACTAGGAAAGTATAAAGTAGAAAACTTAGGGTTTAGACATTATCCCATCAGTGAGCTGTATTTTAAGTACATATACCATGAATGTTTACTACTGAAGTTCTGCAGTAAAAAAGCTTCTTCCAAACAGGTTAAAAGCCAGGTAATCAGAAAGCCATCTGGATAAATTAAACAAGAGTATCGGTGTAATTTCTCACTAAGTCTGAACACTGGCAGCTCCAGCTGAAGCCAGGCTTCAGCCAGCCTGTCACTCACAGAAGAAACTGGACTTCAGAGCTCCTTTAAGCCACAGGGCACCAGTTATTTCTGCTACCCTGATGAACCAGTTCCTACCTAGAAACATCCTTCCTGCACTAAGTCTAATCCTGGTCTCATTCAGACTCAGCGGTGGAAGTACTCATTAGGCTTATAAGGAGGGCAGGACAGGAAGAAAGTGAGATACCTAATCTTCTTGTGGAGAAGGAAAACCTGAGGGCACCTATCTTCAAAACAAGACTGCTAATTTATATTTTATATTTATATAACTCAATTGGCCAACACTGTAGACAAGCAGTAACATCAAACATCAGCCTGCCGTATTGCAAATAACTATTTCAGCCCTCTCTCTGCAAAGCAGAATAGCCTGAGATATCACCAATCTATTTTCTCATCTAAACACAACAACTTGTATCAAACCTTCTCTGCCTTCTGCTAGTTTTGCCAAAATTTGGCCACTAACCAGGAATTATGAATTACATTCAATACAGCAACAGGCCTCCAAATCCTAGCGTTCACTTCAGAAGAAAGAAAAGCATTCAGACATGGAATGATAGACTCAATGTAATTTATAGCCATGTATACCCCAGTCTGCATTGAGAGGACATTTCAGATATGATCAAAGAAAACACCATTAAATGCTAAGTCCAAAGCACCTGCACTGAAGAGTTCAGGGAACTCCAGAACACAACAGGCACACTGATAAAAAAGAACAGCAACAGCCTAGAAAGGCATGAATGCACCAGGCACTTAAAAAAAAGATTACATAATATTCAACATCTTATTTTCACTGTCTTCTGACAGACCAGTTGTGATCTGTATTGCTCTCAGCTTGCCACTTCTTTCTACCATTCCAATGCTCAAAAGCTGTGCTAAATTTCCCAAGGGCTCATCACTCAGTAAGCACGCCTGTCTGAATGTGCTCCTGTGTCTGCTGTAATAGCTGCTTCCACAAATGAACCTCACAGAATTCCTAACAAATCCACGGTTACAGGAAAACAGGACAATTATCAGAACTAATATTAAACATCTGACCACGGTTTCTACAGTCATTTAGCAGCTACAGCATTTGTCATGCTATCAACTGATTTAGGGGGTTTGCAGAATTTATCATATTTCTACAAATGAAAAACATATATCCCCTATTGTTGCATGCTTTCCACAATATATTACAGGGATTAAAATTAGCACAATACACTCTAATAGAACAGCACATTGTAAAAAGAGCTAAACTTTAGTGTATTTTTTCATAACAGATTTGGTCATATTTATATATATAAAATTTATATGTTACACAAATATTTATATAGCCATACCCTAGGAATGGAAACATTCAGACACTACACCCCAGCAGAGAGCAGAAATGATTTACTGCATAGAATTTTAAGATCAACAAATTAACTTCTAATATGGAAACAACTCTTGAAAACTATAAACACTTGTCAAAATAAGATTCCTGACAAAGCAGCATGAATCAAGCTTTTAATTGCATTCGGTTTTGACATTACAAAACAAAATAAAATATAAGACTAAAAGCTAAAATATTTCTTACCTGACCAAAAAAAAAAAAAAAAAAAAAAAATTCTGCATTATCTTTGCCCTTCCCCTAGTTACTGAAAATGTATTCGTGTTTAGAAAGTACTCCAGTTTGGGGAAAATATATTTTCCTGAAATTATTCATCAAAAATGGAATTCAATTCTCTCCACTATAAAAAGGCAACCAACATTTATGTTAATCTTACAAACCATCTAAAATCTTGCACTTCAGAGTTGCAAATTCAAGTGAAACAAACAAGAATATTCCTTCCAAACTTCATGTGAAATGCTCTCGCTGAGGTTTGTTGGGATTTTTAAACTACAAAAAGTGAAACTCAAGCAGCATAAATAAAAGAACAGAGGATGTTTAAAAAAATGATCGACAAGGATGGAATTTGACTTAAAGGTAGATAATGAGATGGATTTTTTTTTAAGCTGGATAAAGATCTAGCTACTAAGCTCCTAAGTTCCCAAAAAGCCCCATGGCCTACTTCCTCTACTTGTTTCAAAGTCATGCCAAAAGGGCCAGCACCTGCTCTGATGGAATAGATTTCCCCAGAGATTGCACACGAGCAGCCTTTTCTCAGAGACATGCCCCATGACACGGGCAATGACACAGAAATCACGTCCAACTGGTGCCACAGAAAAATGGGAACGTGTGCTGAGGAGCCCTGCCAAACCCAAACCCTGCTGCAAACAGACACCGGCCATTCATCTCCTCATTGCCTTCTCTAATCTAATCTAATTCACTTCTCCCCGGCATTTACACTGCTTACCTTTTCATGCCTCCCAAAACAGCTAATACAATTCAATTTTTACAGTCTTTTTTATATGCCTACTCCCAGTGATGCAATCACTACCTTGAAAATATTGCTGAGAATTTAAACAATAAGGTAATTTTGGCAACAAAAAAGTCTGCATAGAGATTTTATATTCTTCTTATGCAAATTTGGGGGCAAAACTGAGTTGGGATCATACCTCTCAATTTCTGTTTTGCCTAACAGCTTTCTAAATTTAAAATATAAATGATTTTTCCAAAACTGACTTGGTTTCATTTTTTTTCCAAACAATGTCAACCCATTTATTTTCAAACAAACTCATAAAGGGAATGATGTGTTTCTCACACACTGGACTAAATATATTTGCCTTTTATTAATAATGAAAAAAAGTTATTTTTTTAGCAATGCAACAGCAACAAGCATTTCAAACTACCCCCTAAACCCTCTGATTTCAAAACAAGATTAAACAAAAAGTAAAAAGCCTAACACCAAGATTAGTCTTCTGATAGCAATATGTCACAAAGAACTTGACGTGTTATATAATGCACTATATGTTTCCTTTGGCTCAGATTCTTTCACCTGTTCTCCCCTGGCATTGCTAGCACTACCAGATGGATCCATTTTAGATTTAATTAATTTACCCTGTCTCCTAGGATTTCCAAGAAGTAAAGCACTGACAAGAACCCTGGTCCTTTCCTTTCTTGGGTACAGAAAAAGAATCTAGACAGAGAGAGATTTTCCTTTTAAGAACAGAATACAACATCCACAAATAAATATCTCAGGAGAACACGTGCTGCTCAAAGAAGCTAAAAATAGTAAAACCAACAAGTGTATGTTTAACTGGGAACCTTCCTAGATCCTAAAAGTGACATTATTCTTTAAATCCTGTGTGGATATGGGAACTCAAAAACTGCCTTTGGTTTTTTTTTAATGGCAATGATATTCTAAGCATACTCTAAGTGTCTGCATATAAAGGGAATACCACACACTGCATATTGAACTACACAGAGTTCCTCCTTGTTCTTCAGCATCACATCAGCCTTCATTCCCTCCACCACCTTATTTTTCTCTTCTTAAAAAGTTCTCAATATACTACAGGTAAAATTTCATCCTGCCCAAAGTAAATCTTTTTCTTAAATTGCTTTTATTCTCAGCTCATGTAAAAAATAAATCTTTACAGAACTCGGAATAGCACAGCAACTCGTAACTACCTGTAGCTCTTTAAAATAGTAACTGCTCTAAAGGAACCATAAACTACATTCCCTTCATAAATTTAACAAAAGAGGTGAGTGGATGCATGTTAATGAAATCATCTATTTATCTTAATCAGTAGGTTGCTTTACACGACTGGGACAAATCAGTTCTTTGCCAGTCCTCCTCCTCTCCCAGCTTTCTCCTTATTATCTGCTTTTACACCCTAAGATGCAGAGGGTTTTACACCCATGGGGCAGAGGATCGCCCTTTGTCAAAGCTGGTAAGAGGATCTGGCCCAACTAAGCCAGCAAAACCAGGTGGCCCCAGAATACTACAACAGAGAAAGAGTTCAGATCTTCCAAAGTGCCAAGTCAAATTTTAAAGGCACAATGCCCCTCCTATAGCATGGAACACTTTGCAACAATATCCTAGAGCTCCAGTAATGAATTTTCACACTTGCACAAAAAGCTACGAAAAACATGAAAAGCTGAGCACCTTTCAGCCCTCTAAACAGAATTTAAATGATGCAGAAGCATTGACACAACACAGGATTTAGTTTTCTTTCCAATGTACTAAATGTAATGATATATTTCCTTTAAATGTATCAATGCAAAACATAAACCAGCTTGCATCACTTCTAAGTGATGCCATTCTCCAAGGTCTGTGTTCATAACAGATACACTGCATCTCTTCTAATATTAAAGCATTTGCACAAAGTTTTAGCTCCAAATGTCATACAACAAAACAGCAATCTTAGATTTTCACCTTCAGAAGTCTGGTGAGACACAGAGCATTAACTCCAGACTACATAATCTAATCAAATGCCTGAGACCAGAGGATAAACTGAAACAACCTATAATTAAATTCTGCAGACTATAATGATTATTTTTAATATATCTTCTATAAATGCAGCATTCGCTACAAGATCTGCACTGAATTAAACGGGTTTTTTTAATTTAAAATAATTGATCTGTAAGGATTTGGGCTTGTTTAGGGAAAGAATGAATCACAGATATTCTGAGCTGGGAAGGACCCACAAGGGTCATTGAGTCCAACTCTTCAGCAAATGGCCCACACAGGGATTCAACCCACAGCCTTGGTGTTAACACTGTGCTCTGACCAACTGAGCCAAGCTCAGTGCCTTTCATCATCCAATACTTTAACTTGATGGTCTTATAAATTATTAACAAGCAGCTCGATCAACCCAAATAAACTGACAATGTAAAACCAGGCATCCAGGATCCAACATTAATTTAATTAAAGGGGGGAAGGACCCCCTATCATTCACTGATGTTAAGAGCCAAAACACTGCTATAGTCATAAGGCACAGAATTTGAACTGCCATTTTCATCAGCTCTCAGAGCACATTCTCATTTACCTATAACCAGTAGAGCCATCAATTTTAATTCACAGCAGTATGCATTTTCTATAGAAGTTGTAACAATAACCTACACTTACATACGATTTAAAATCCAAAGAGTAATTTACACATCAATGCAAATTACACCCTTGTGCTCACTGCTGAAAACAATCCATACCTGGGACCAAAACTATTTGTCCCAAGGAAAAGACAATTCAACCTGAAAAACAGTTATAAAAGCAGTCTGAACTTTAAATTATTCCTTTACTTTTTGTTCATAAACATTTTTCACTGAGCTGGGAGAACACAAATACACAACCTCAAGAAGATTAAATACAAATATGCAACCTCAAGAAGTCTGCTTATATTGCCAGAAGCTTTTCTAGAACTTTTGCCTTTAATTTGAACTATTGTTACCTTTCTCTCTACTTCTAATAAACGTTTTGAAAATAAAACTCAAATTCTCAGCTATAGGAAAAACACCCTGAAAACAGCCTGGGCACTAAGTTCTATCACCTGTTACCTCAGACCAGCTAAAACAGGCAGCAGCTGCTTTAAGCAACCTGTCCCAAGCCATTTTCTTTCCCCCTCTGCCACAGCAAATGATAACAGCTTTATCCATGCAGATTTCATTCACTCGCCAAAGTTCTCAGAGGATCAATAAAATGGAGAAAAAAAAAAACAAACCAAACTTTTGGAATTCCTACACTGAAATTAATCAATAGTTCTGACACACCCAGCACCAGTGACATTCTAAAGCAGTGAGATGTCATCCAGTGTCTCAGCATCCCCATCCCCTTTGCCAGCTGGATCACCAGCCCACCCCCAGCAGCCCTCCAGGGCCAGCACATCAGGAGCACCAACAGAGAGTCCTTGGGCATAAGCTTAACCCTTAAGCCAAAGTTATGGCATAATACAAGAAACAGATCTCTGAAAGACAGTTGTGAGCAGCTGTACAGACACTGTAAACTAGTAAAAAAAAAAAAAAAAAAAAAAAAAAGTCAAATACTTAAAAAGTTTATCCAGGCCTTTCCCTTAAAAGCACAACTAACCTTACCTTTAAGAGGATCAAGGCACAAATAGAACACTCCTGCGCTTCAGCATTTATACCCTCACGGCTAATTCAACCTGGCTGCAGGGAATTCAGGCCCACAACAGGTGGAGCAGATCAGGTGTGCTGATGGAGCTCATCTCCCTACCCAGTCTCACCTGAAGGGAATGCACTAACCACGCTGGGAAAGCTGGAGCGAGCTTTCTAAAGCTGTCTAGCTATGTGCTCCAGTCAACAAAACCCTGTCCTCCAAAGGAAACCATGAAATCAATATTTAGCATGGCAATAATGGAACAACTTCTCTTTTTAAACCTTTCAGCATTCAATTTTTTACCTGTTAAACCATTTCTGCTCAGTAAAAAGGCCTTAAAACATGTAGAAAGGTTTAGGATCTGGAGCTACCACTACCTACCAGTCAACACAGCTCAGGTACCCCGCAGCAAGTTTCACAGTATTGAAGTTTGGATTTATTAGCAATGTCAAACCAGCACCTAAGATAGTAAGCCCAATCTTAGAAGACTAAATAAAAAAATTCTGCTGCCACAGAACACTTCACTTGCTCTGATGGATTACATTTGTGTTTAAAAAAATTGTAAGTGATGTAACTTAACTTCAACAGGCATTAGATCAAATGAGGTGTGGTTTACATCACCTTCATACCAAATCATAAAGTAGATGCAAACACTGCAAAACATGGGTTGGACAGCTTCAAGGAAATAATCAAGCAATCAGCTATGCTCCAAAACAAACTGGTATTCCCCTGCATTTAAGAGCACTCGGGAGCAGCACAGGGAAATGCTGGATGACAATTTGGAGCTCTGTCCATCACCCAGACACCTCCTACACTCCCACCCACACCCCTGAAATCAGCTCACTTGGGGATGTGATCCTTGTCTCAACAAGACTCAGCGACACCCTGGCTGATCATTAATGAAGGATTTTTACAATTAGTAACTCAGCAGGTTTACTTTCTTCCTCCACCTGATGCAAGTCTGGAGTCCCTTCTGCAGTACCCTTCAGCTGCTGCAGGCAGAAATCTTCAAAACTCATTGTTCTATTTCTTTGTGTATAAAAAGCAAACAGACAAGCCTATGATATTCTGTCTCTGCTTTTTTGTTTAAAAAAGTAACAAGAAAAGTTTAAAGAACACAAAAACCCAAAGACAAAGAATTGCATGGACAGCCAATAAAGACAAAAGCTTGTATACAGGTTTATTAAAGCAACTGTAGCCACAGAAATGATAACATTCTCAAAATGGGACAAAGAAAAATTATTTTTAATTTAATTTTATTACAGTTATTTCCAAGAGCAATCACCTCAAAAATATATACATATTTTTATTACTGGGTATGTATCAACCTCTTAGCTAAAACAAAATTAAGACTATTTGTTTTAATGCAAGAGACAGTATTGCTATATGGAGCTTTAAAACAGTGCATAACTTTTATAAACACTTGACTACCTTCCCCTATATATATAAAGAAAAGCCAGGGGATTAAGTAAACTCAACTCAAGTCCAGAATATGATGTGTAAGGTCAACATTAAACATTTTAAAAAAAATTACATGGATTTTAGCTGTTCGGTTCATGAACAAACATGTAAATAAAGAAAAAAGTTTTCAAAAATGATGTATCTTTCTGAAATGAACTGAAGCTGGCTGAAATCAATTCAGATTAAGACCGTATTGAGATCTGAAATAGAAATTTTGATGTCTAAACAACTATTTTGTGCAAATGATGCAAGTTCCACATATTAACCTAAATAACTGCTGTGTAAGTTTTAAAAATTATGCAGAATTTAATAACAAACATAATGCCACGAACTGGAAATAAGAAAAAGCAAATGCTTTTTTCTTTCATTCCCAGAATGACACAGAATCATTTAGTTGGCAACACAGAGATATCAGTGTCTTCCTATTGTACATATCATCCAAGTTAAAATTAAAACTTTATCACTTACATCACACAGGCAGAGCCAAAGCTCCACATGCTGGACAGCACTTTCCACTTTTATAAATCAGAATTTTATTATATTCTAGGGAAACATTCCAGCAAAGCAACCAAAATTATTTTTGCAAATATCAAAACTGTGAAATTTTTAGTGCTGTTTTCTTTCAGGAACAAAAGATCTATACTAGGAATTCATCTCTTCTGAATCACAAAAAGACATCAGAAGTTACACATCTAAGGCACTGTCAAAGGAGGAAAACCATCATTTAGTCAGGTAAAATTCTGTATGGCCTCAAACCAGAAGCCAGACCCATTTTTCTTTTCACCATAAACGGTGAAATGAAGTAAGCTTATAGCTGAGAGTCTTAAGTGATATGAAAATAATGCAAACATAAAGCCAGCAGTCCCCCGTTTCTGAAGAAATAAGAAGCCTTTAGGGATAGGTGTATTGTATATATATACTATAGGAAAACTAACACCAAATGCTGGGAAAACTTCCCATATAACAAAACCAACCTATCAAAACTGCATAATCAAAGCATTAAAAAAAATCCCTCATGGGGAAAAATGTTTGCACCACACATAGACAGACTCTGTAATATTTTGTTCTACCTAAGCTGTTCTTGTGACTGAAAGGAATAAGAAGATTTTTTTCCTTCAGTCTTTGAAACCCAGGTGGAGTTTGTCAGCTTCTTTATGAAATAATACCTTTAGTATGATAACCCAGAAAATATAAGAACATGGCAAACCTTCTGCCTGTTGCTCTGCAAACTCACTTCCAAATAAAGTGATGTCAAAGCACTTCTAGCCAAAGGACTCACCGTGTCTGAAGCACTTCAAGTGCTCCAGACCAACTATGACCACTATAGGTCACAGAGGCCAGTACTCCATTCTAAGTAATTTCTGTCCAGCAGAGTATCTGTGCATAACTCACAACTGAGCTGAACAGAGTTTGTACCAGAAAACTTACAAGATGCTTAAACAAAGAATCATTCTAATATATTTCTCTTTATTTTTGCAATATTAAAGTCACCATTTTCAAACAGGTTTTTTTAGTTGTATCTGTATCAATGTTTTCCCTATACTTAAAATAGAAAATTAATCCAACACCAGTAATGCTAAAGTTAATCTCACTACTACTAATAATAATAGTATATTAAAAGTGAGTCACCTTTTTAGTTTTTAAAAAAGAGCTAAGCCATTAGATGAAAATGTAAAAGATACCGTGAAAAATGAATGAAACATAACCAAGTATGCCAAAATATTTAGTCATCATTTGCTTGGACAAAGGGGAAGCACAACTGTGTTATAAATTTATTATATTAAGAGCAATAAAAAAGCAACACAGTAGACCTGTATTTAACAGTTACAGTGATAAGTTATTCAGCTGTTGTGTGGTACTGCAATTGCTGATGAGGTTACAGTGCTCCTCCCCATTTTTGGGCCCTGGTGATGATGAACTTGGAGTATTTTCTCCCCTCTGTGTTACCAGTTCTGATACTTAACCTAGGTAGTGAAGCTCAGGACATGCAAGAAGGTTTCCAGGACTCAGGGCTGCAGCTGTACATGTGTCTGCTCTGCAGGTGATCCATGGGGCAGGGGACCTCTGCCAGTTCCACTAAATGTGCACTTACTGCAGTTCTAAAAAAAGAGCCAGTATTTACCGTGGCACATCAGCTTGCAGGAGAGATGTCCTTATAGGATATTATCAGCCATTCAAGCACTCAAGTTTTGATTTCCAAGGGGAGCCTGGTAGAAGGTATAATTCTTGACCGGAATGAAAACATGCCATGTGTGACTTTTAAATATTATGTTTCTAATGTTGAAATCTCAGACATAATGGCCACAAACCAAGTAAATAAAACTTGCTACAGTAAAAGAAAAAAGCTTTTAAAAGCTTAAAATGTTAACATTGGAATATTTTTTTTAAAAAATCTGATTCATCTAGGACACTGTGAACATCTAGGCCTGAGTCCAAAGCCATTGAAGTTTTTAGGACTGCTTCCCCGTATTTCAACAGACCTTGGATAACTCTCATTTCTGTATCTCTCAAACAGACAAATACATGCAGTATATCATCTCAAAGCAAAGGGACTCAACACATTTCAGCGGCAGCACATTCATTAAACAGAACCATGTATACTATATATGGAAATGAAGTGTTCCTCTCAAAGATGCAAACCCGATGTGTTCTCAGGCTATAAATACCGTCAGGATTCAAAATGGGCCCCTCCTGACCAATATGTCTCTGACAGGCGTGGAAGATAGGTATCACTCCTTCTCCTTTACTCAGATTCTGCTGCTTTTCCCCCCTCCACTGTCACCCAAGGTGACCTGTGTGTCCTGGACAAAGTGCCCACACTGACAAACCATCAGGTCTCATTTGGAACTGGGGTATTTAGCCCTGTGTAATTTCACATAAATGCCAGTATAGTCTGGTGATTTAATCACGTTTTGCACTCACTTCCCAGTCAGGCATTGTATTCTTGCAAGAAGAAGGGAGCTGGACTCAATGATCCTAACAGCTCCCTCCCAACTCAAGCTGTTCTATGATTCTAAACCTTCAGCCATGCAGCAGCATATAAACTCATTACAGAAACACAGCTTTTTAAAGTTTAGTTCCTTTCCTTTTGCCACTAAAATCATATGTGGGGGAGAAAAATATTTTTTAACCATTAACACCCACACATAATGTTTCAGCAATCTTTCCCTCAGAAAACCTCCACAAGCTGTATTCACTGTGCCCTCCTCAGACTTTTGTAATTTTCATACATGAAAAACACACAGTTGTGTGCCATGTGACTAGGTATGTTTAGTAGAACCAACGGGATACCCTGTCACCCAACCTCATCTCGTGTTATTGTCATGTTTACTCCTCCCCAGCGACTGCTGCCCTCCCAACTTCACACTATAGGATGCCTTGCTGCTGCTGAACTACAGCCTGATCCTGCTGAGGAATTATCACCAGCCAGCCCTGAAATTCATATTAACTTTTGTCACTCTGGGTTGGATTCCACAGAACAGCAGAGCCAGCCTCAGAAGGAACACTTGACTGCTGCTCGCTGTTGCGCCTGATTAGAGATTACAGCTTCTTTTCAGGATTTGTCCCAGGAAGGACACTCAATGACTAACATTCACAATCCACTTTCTTGCAGTAATACAGAACATACAAGTAATGTCATTGCTGGTTTTAATTATGCTCATTAGATCCCATCCTGCAGAGACTGTACTTAGGGCTAGTGCTCTCTGAATGGTCAGTGTTTCTGTCTCTGGGGCTGTACACTGCCCTCATTCTGCATTCAGAAATCCCAATGCATCAAAACTGAGTACACGGATCAGTATTACTTAAAAGCTTTTTGTTTGCTATTACAGGCATTTCTTCTATTGAGCTAAACTGGAAAAAAGGTGAAATATAATGGTTTTCAGACAGCACTTACAGATTTGCAAATGTGAGATGTTCAAGCTCTTTCTGAATGCAGATGTTCTCCTTAAATATAAGTGTTGCAAAGCCTTGAAAATAAGTATGCTACTGTACCAAAATAACATTTTGGTTGAGAACGTTTGGCTTACAGGTTAAATCCTTGTCTATGCATTCTCTTTTCTGCATGCATAACCTATTTTAGCATGTGTTTATAAAATGTGAAATCCTTTATAAGCTCCAGAGAGCCAGAAGCGTCTTCCTTTTCAGAGCACGGAAAACAGCAGCACACACCTCTCCACACCAGCGCCTCTCTTTGCTTGCAGAAACACCATCTGCAAAGGGCTGCGAGCCCCTTTTCCTTCAGACCCTGACCTCTCCCCCATGGGCACCTCTCGACTGGCAACCTGTCTGGGGAGGCTCTCAGTGCGTGCAGGGCACCTGACAGCCATGAGACAGGGGTGCCTGAGCCAGGCTGTGCATGTGACTGCGCGGCAAACGCAGCGCGGCCCCCGCTAATCCCCTCGGCCTCCCAGTTGTTCACCGAGCGCTGCTGCCCGGCCCTTCTTCAGCAGAGGCAAGGGGACGAGGCCACGCGCGGGTTTAAAGGAAGGGATCTCCTGCATCGTGTGTCCACACGCGTCTTCCAATGCACACGCGAACTCTTCTCAGTAGATCGTGCCTCAAATTTGTTTCTTTATTTGGAGAGGATGTTTATGCAGGTATTGCTCAGAAACCGACCAACCTCGCCCACATGAGAGCCACCTTGGAATGAACACTGCTTGTTTTACAGACAACTCGTATTTTTTCCACTTACAAATATTCTCAGGCTTTAGAATTCTGGGTTGAAATTCTTAACTTTTCAAAGATGACTTCTGTAAATATTGTATTTCCAGCAAAACCAGATTTTGTTCTATTCAAAACAAATGAGAATGTTGCTTGGTTTCTACTGACCAAATCTAGCACTTAGTACATTTCAAAAATACGTAGACCAAGGTCAAAGAAGACTCTTAGGGCTTGCAATTTCAGGCTAACAACTGCTACCTATAATCATAATTCCATTTTATACCTGTACAAGTCCTGGGTTGTGGGGAAGACAAGCTCTTCCAAAACACTGAAGGCATCACAATGAGGATGCATTCTACCTGCTGGAGCCCGATGACATCATGTCCATAAGAGGTACCCTCCACTGGGGAACCAAGGAGCAGCAACAAAGGGTCTGGTATCGTGTTCCTCAAAAGGAAACAAATTCCATTTGATGCTGCACTGACCAGCTCCAGAAGCTGACTGTGCCCCAAACCTGTGCTCTCTCATTCCACTGCTCCTTCTTCATGGTTTTAGAGTTTGTTCAAAGCCAAAATATGATACCAGATAATGTCAGCAGAAAATGCCCTCCAGGAGCATAGAAAATGCAGAGGCAGATCCATATAATCAAAGGAACTATAGATGGTATAATATGCATTTAGCCCCCATGTGTACATCACCATGTGTATTTATTCTATTTTTCTGTTGTTACCACAAACTAGAGTAACTAATGCCAGAGTCCAACCCAATGAAGTTTAATCTCACGTTCTACTTTTCATACAAACAGAAATTAGTTGGTCAAGGGAAAAAGAACAAGTAATGACCAGACAAGTTCTTTAGCAGTATCTAAGCACCACTAAAAATGTAGATGTAAACACTGAGAAGAAAACCAGCATTTTTCAAGGCTGGTTGCAAATAGACTATAGCTAGTTTTGAAAAATTGCATCTAAAATTATATTCCATATTAATAAAGGAATACAAGGGCTCTGATGGTAATGACTGTCACACTACATGAAACAATGACAACAAAGGTAAAGATTTACAATTTTTGGGGCAACTTTTTTTTTAATGCCAACTAACAAAGCAAGTATGGAGCATGAAAATCCTAAAACTTCAACAATCATTTTTAGTACATGATTAAGACTGATGTTCTATTCATATACAATTACATAAATTAGATACAGAATTTTAAGGGACAATGTTGATGATTCTGTTAGTAATTTTCATATTCTTGACTTACAGTATCTTGACTTTCTGATCTCCAAGGGAAAAAAATTAACGAAATTTCATACCACAAAGTGTTAAACTGTTTATATCATGGTTTTAAATTTCAGCTTTAAATCGAATGAGTTGAAGAGGGGGACACTCCAAACAATCCACACTTTAAATCCTTCTATGTAGTCATTAAAAAGTGTTACATTCCGAGGTGAAATTAACAATCGTCAACAAATCCATGGAATACAATGTCATGCTTAGAATATAGCAGGGAGAAAAAAAATAACATTCTTGCAGTTCTTTGCAATAACAGATACGGACATGAGTGTTAGCACAGTAACTGAATTATTAACATATATATGTGAATTATTCAATAAGAGGCTACAGAAAACAGACATGAGGAAGATTTCTTTTAGCTCTCTCACTGGGAGTGCTCTTTATGTAGATAGGGAGATGTTGCTGGATAGCCCAACTCCCCTGCAACCTGTGGAGCAGCAGAAGAGGCAGCACAGGAAAGGAAAGTTCCTAACATGCAGAAAACTTCTTCAATCCTGCAGTAGGAGGAGCTACTTCTTCTAAAATTGCTTTTGTAGCAGGCTCAAGAGAGCCAACACAGCATACATCTGCATTCACATCTCTCACCAGCAGCTTCGGCAACTTTTCCCAACTCATGAAGCAGCAAAGTCTGTGCTTGGTAACAGCAAAGTTTCAGACAATTCCAGTCGTTACTTCACTTAGCCTTTATACCCTAAGTACTAGAAAAATGTTTTGCAATAACTAGTTAAAACTAAATCCTTGCATAAAGCATTCCCTCCAAATCCCCATTTTACTGTATAAGGAATGCAGGATCAGCCCTTGACAGTTCTTCTTTGCCAGTCTTGAAAATCCTTACAAGTGGAACAAATAGGATCTAAAAGGAGACATATATCTCCCCCTACCTGCAGAGCCCTTCATCCTCCTGCCCCAGGGAATGACATTCATGCAACCACTTCAGTCTCAAAGATGAAATAAACTGAAATCTTACAACCTGCCTTAGCCATAGTACATCAAATATTCAGATTGGAAGTGTCTGAACGAAGCCTGTTACTAAACTGCCACATTCAGCCCAAGAGGTTTTAAAGACAATTTGCACATATCTTTCCATACTGGTTGAGAACTGACTGATCTGCTTTAAATGGCTGTCCCCCAATAATGGACTATCTGACCAACAGTAACCACCACAAAACCACGCATAAGAAGTCTGTGTACAAGTCTCTGACTTTTTACTCTCAAGGGAAGAAGCACGAGGTAGTAACATGCAGCTTTTTCTTTTTCATCAAGATCCCTGAAAGCCTTTGTAGATTTGTCTCATTCTGTGGAGGCAGAAATGCTAAATACTCAACAAAACCAAAGCTTAAGTCTTCACTACTCACCCTTCCTCAAAAATTGCCTTTTACTCCTGTAGGAAATAGTGTCTCATTATCACAAATTCATTAGAGCTGTGTCATCATACCTGGCTAACACCTCTCTAAGAGAGTTCAGGTTTGGTTTTGAATGAAAAAAAGAAATGCCTATAAAAAAGTAGTGCTGTCTGATAGGATTCCTGATGCTTAAGGCTGACTTAACAGCTTTTATTCCTTAACTTTAGCAATCACTCCTTCCATAGATAGGCCAAGTTCACTGCAATAGTTTAACTTCCAACTGGAATGTGGAGGTTCACTGAGGCAACCCAAACTACAAAACAAACGAGTACCTTAACTTTTCATGCTCTAACTTTGATCCTGGTCTCCCCTAAATGCTGGACCCTTCATACAGCTGGTGTATGTGCTGTGTGTTCAGGGGGGAGGGACAGGAGAAAGGGGAAGACAGCTCACTGTACGTCAAAGCAAACCAGCAACCTAGCAACCATATATTAAAAGGTGTGTGTGTTTTTGTGGGTGTCTGTGTGCCAGGAATAACTGAAGCAGATATTATTCCATCTGTAATTCAAAAAATGTGAAAAGGGAAGGGGAGAAACTCCAGTTGCTGGTCTATTTCGGGGTCTGTCAAAATCCTCTTTCACAATACAGAGTCGTAGCACTTTCTATCTCATTTTTCGTAATCAGAAATGAAAGTCTAGACTTGAGCAAGTTCTTAGCTTGGTTGGAAAACAGACCCTTCAAAGCAGAAACTGCACTTACTTCACATACTATGCTTTCTTCCAGATGGTAATATGCAAAATTCAAAGGGCAGAGAGACTGCCTCTAAGACTTCACCCTTAGGTTAAGAGAATACTTACAGATATATTCTAGATAGCTACATTTAATTTAACAAACAGAAACGTCAAAGATTCTTAGGGAGTGAAACTAGCTTTATAAAGATTCACTTGAATGAGAAATTTACCCTTTCAATTTCGCCAAAGTTTCTCATTCCACAAGGCAACTGAGAGTGTGGATCAGCATATGCAAGCTCCCACCCCATCATATGCGGTCCCAAGGGTGCCCGTAAACTTCTGCTCTGCACCGTCCCACCACACCAGCATGTGCCTCTCTGCCAGGGTGAGCGTCGCACACCAGGTGGAACTTTCATGCCACCAGACGAAAACGAAAGGGACCCTGCGCGGGGTGGGAGAGAGAAGGGGGGACGGGGCTGCGCCTCGGGACTGCACCCACCCGCCTCACCCCTGCAGCTACACTGCCCACGCTGCAGCTCCCAATAGCCCGTGGCAACCCCGGGCCAAGAGCAGCCAGCAGTGCCACCAGCAGTGCCACCAGCAGTGCCACCAGCGGCCCCAGGGCGCCCGCTCCGCCGCCACCTCGCCCAGGTGTGCGGGTGGGCAAGGCTGGGCTCCTGCTCCTCCTCACCACCACCGCCGCACCAAAGCATCACCGGCAGCAGGAGGGGAAGGCAAGGGAAGGGGGAGTTACCTTGTTTTTGACCCCGCAGTGGCAGCAGACAGTCCACAGGTACTTGAGGGTCCTCCACAGCAGGATGATAAACAGTCCCCCAAAGAAAGTAACCATGGATGAGGCGAGGAAAGCCCACCACATGCGCTGTCCGCGGCTATCGCAGGGCACCTCCATGGTCACCGGGATGATGAGCGCATCCATCTTGGGCACATTGACGGGGGAGGAGGACGAGTCTGTGTTGAGATTGTTGGCGTTGATATTGTTACTCATTCTAATGCCGCTGCCGCTGCCGCCCGGGTAGGAGCCGCCGCCGCTGCCATTTGCCATAGCTAACAGCGAGCCGGGCGCGCAGGGGCTTCCGAGAGCTCCTCCCGCCGCCAGCGCCCCCCAAAAAGCCCATCACCAGCCATATTGCTGCTGCTGCCGCTGCTCAGCGGGGAAGGATAACGAGAGTAATAAAAATAAAAAGCCCCCAGTCAAAACAAACAAACAAACAAACCGGGGGAAAAAAAAAAAAGAGCAGGTGAAGAAAAGCGGCCGCACAATTCCCGGGTCCCTGTCGGGAGCCGTCAGGCCGGTGAATTCCGAGCGTCCTCTTTGTACGGCGAAAATATTATTTTTAAAAAATTAAAAATAATAATAAAAATATAGTCTCCTCCTCAGATTCCCACCCCTTCCTTCTCCCGCATACACAGCCCCTACCCCGCCCACCCCAAAAAAAATCATCCACCACCACCACAAACTGATGCCTCTGAGCGTCTCTCCAAGATACCCAGCGCTGCGACCCCGCTGGCCTCAGCGGGGATCCCTCACTCAGCCTCCGCCGCGGATCCTCCCGGAGGTGGTCTGTTATTATTGTTATTAGTCTTTAACTTGTTATTAGCGATACTCAGTCAACCCCCCCCGCGCACCCTCCTCCTCCTCCTCCTCCTCTTCCAAGTCCAGCCCCTTCCTCTCTTCTTCCCCCCTCGGTGCCGGCAGCAGCCTCCTGTGGCTCCTAATTCATCCTCCGCTGGCCCATCTGTGCGTGCGCTGCCGCTGCCGCCTCCTCGCCCATCCTTCAGGAGCTCCCTCCAGGGCCCGGCTGTCGCTCAGGCTGTTGCTCCCACACGCGCAGCGGCGCCGCCGGCTCCCGCCCCTCCCTCTGAGCCGCCGGGGGACGCGACGGCCCCGCGGCCGCTCCGGGGGCGCATCAAAGGCCCCTCGGGCCGGGGGTGCCGGGCGGGCCGGGGGTGCTGCGCTGCCGCCGGGGGTGGGGGCGCCGGCTCAGGCGGGCTCCCGGCGCCCCATGGGCAGCGCTCCCCGCCCCGCGGCCGCTCGGTCCCGCTGGCGGCGCCGCCGAAGCGCCGAGCGCCCGCTGCGGAGGAGCGAGGCGGGAGCGGGGGGCTGTGTGCCGAGGAGGGCGCTTCACAGGTGGCGGCGAGGCGGTGCCCGGCCGCGCCGGGGAGCTGCCGGTCCAACAAGTCCCGCCGGCCCTGGCGCGTCCATCGCCGCCGCGCCGCGCTCTCCGCAGCCGCGGTGGGGCGGGGGCAGGCGGCAGCGGCCCCCCCGCCCGGCCGTGCGCGGGGCCGGTTCGGAGGATGTCATGACGCAGCGGCCAACGCACGGCGCAGTCACGGCCGCGGCCCCCGCAGCCCCGCCGGGCCCCCGCAGCCCCGCCGGGCCCCCGCAGCCCCGCCGGGCCCCCGCAGCCCCGCCGGGCCCCCGCAGCCCCGCCGGGCCCCCGCAACCCGCCGGGCCCCCGCGCCCCTGGCCCGCAGCCCTCGCCCGCAGCGGCGGGAGCGACCCCTCCGCAGCCCGGGGGCGGCGGGCCCGGGGCTGCACCGGGGGCAGCGGGGAGGGAGGGAGGGAGCGGGGCGCGCTCGCGGCTGGCGGGAGGAGGTTGAGCTGCAGCAGCAGGTGCCCGGGGATGCGCTCGGCGCGGGAGGGGGGAGCTGGCATGGGAACGCGCTAAGGGAGCGTGAAATAAACATCGGGGACCGTGGCGTGGGTTTTTCCGCTGGAGGCGTTCGTGGCTTGTCTTTAATTGACACGGGGAAGTACTGCAAACGCTCCGCAAACACACCGTAAATTGCCGCACATCCCAAGAACATTCCTGAATTTAATCCTTGGGAATATAAATAAGAATTTAAAATGACACGCTTGGGGAGGATGGGGGCGAAAGGGGAAGCCAGCAAGAAAATGTGGATAGTCATCTCCTTTTTTTTCGGATTCACGTTGAAAAGCGGAGACATTAAATGTCTATATGTGTATTCATTTACATATAAATCAAAATCTCCGTTTGGCACATGGTCTGCTCGCTGGGTTGTCTGAACAAAGTATTATGCAGATCCTCCTGACATCTTTCCAAGAGTAAAATACAGCAGCCTTTGTGTGCGTGACATTCCCCCATCTTATCTAGTTGCTCTACCAGCAGAGAACCACCATTATGAAATAGTAATCTCTTAACCTTTACTAGTAGTAATTTCTGTTTCTGCATCTGCCAGGGGCTTGTTTGGTTTTGTTTTCTACTTAAGTGAAGGTGATGAAGGTGATGAGATTTTATGAGTTCCCAAAGCTTTTTATGGGGCTCTTTAATCCTCTCACCCCCACTTTTTTCCTGCAATAACACCACTGTTTGTCTGGCTCTGTGAGTTTATCATGATGTCACTTTCCAGTCTGCTCCTCCAGTCTGTTCCTTCAAGAGAAGGCTTCCTTTTTCCAGAAGGGTTTAATAGGGGCCTCTTAAATAGAGAAAGCATTAGACAATGATATGGAAGTGTATACAGGTAAGAAAAATAAGAAAAATGCTGCATTACTTTTTTCCAGAGAAAACCAGTCTGTTACATAGCAGACCTGAGGCAGAAAATTTCCAGGAGACTCTTATAATGGAATGTAGTTGAGGATTTCTAGATGCAGACAACTAGTCAGATTGAAAAGAAGTTGCATGTCACAGCTGCCATATGCAAGCCCAGACTGCACTGCCACAGCTGCTGCCCCCTCCCATCTCTTTTCATTACCAACCCTCCCCACCGCTAGAAAGCCACCTGGACTGCAAAGTCCAGCTGTGACAGGATCACACAGCCTTGGGTCCTGGGCTCAGAACCTGCTCCTCATGGTCATTTGCTCTGCATTCCTGTGTAGGTGTTCAGGGCTTTCAGAGCTGCACACATAGCTAGGGATCCTTTTATCCATCAGCAAACACCACGAGTGGAACAAGGGCAGAACATCGTAGCACAGACACTTGAGGTCTGATCTTCAGAAGTGCCAGGTACTTACAGACGCTCTTACAGCTAATAGAAACGACAAGCCCTGTGCACCTTGAAAGATGAGGACAATGAAGAGCAGCTGCACAGCATATCCCAGAGAAGGCTTTTGCATGGTGGAATTTCTTCCGTATTCTGGCCTGGCAGATAACAAGAACTGAGTCTCTGAAGCCATGGCTGTGACATACATCCTCTCTTGCTGTTGTTTGAGAGGGCCCAGGAGATTTGACAGAGAGGCTGCAGTCTGAAAATACATTTTCTTGCTTTACACATTCAGAAGGTACAAGTTAAAAAGTATTTATTTGACTCAATACTGCTGCAGCTGAGCAGTGCACACACTGGTTTTCAAGAGCATTCCAGATGCAAACAGGATTGTTCAGCACTCTTAAAATACCATCCCCATAATCCTGTACCCACATGTACCAAAGATGGTCCTAAAGCAAAGCAAGTGCACCACAAAATATTGTCTGTATATTCAAATAATTTGATTCAAACATGTCCACACAAAGATTACATGCAGATTTGGACAGGGGCAAGAGATTTATTGTGATCACTTGTAAAAGGCTGGGTTGAAGTTCTGATGCTCAACACATACAATAGGAGTCCTAGTCTATAAATTTCACACTATATATCCTGGGGAAAACCTTCTGTTTTATCTGTATAAACAAAACTTTTATTTACATAAATATGGCTCAGTTCTACAAATATTTACCGTGAAACTCACACTGAAAAGTAAATATTGATGTCAATTGGTGAGACTTACCAGTTGAAAGTTTCCTTACTAGAAAATATCTACAAAAGACAAAGCAAAGTAGGTGACTTAGTATTTTGTTCACCTCTTCATAGACAGAGGTAAAAATGATCCTTGAATGAATATCCCTTCCATTAAGTCCCATTTGAGCTTACTCCTTTATGAATAAAGAAAGGCCTGCTTTCTAGTGCAGGCTCTATAGAGCAGAGTTTGAGAAAACCCCCTGGGGCTGTATGCTTCATTTACTGAGCCAACAACTCCATTTCATGTTGCCTTCAGACTAAACAAGGTTTCCAAGCTCTGCATCCTGGAGAGATCTATTCCAAACAAACAGAAAACTTCAATGGATTACTTTTCAGATTAGTTGTCTATTTAATATTTCAACATAAGAGCTCAGAATTTACTTGGTTAACAATACTATTTACAGAACATAACAAACACTGTGCTGACCTGTGTTTTTCCTGTTCTTACCACAAGTATAGCATAGTCCAGGACACAATCATGCCTGCTCAATGTAATTCTGGAGGATTTGGTTCCAGAAAGCAGGGTTTTAGCAGCAAGGGAATGATTCCTCTTTATGTAAAACAGTTCCCTCTTGTGGATATTCTGTGTACAGTATCACAGAAGTATTTAAAATATTCATCAATCCTGGATCTTTACAATTAAAACCCTCAACTCTGTTCATCAATTATCCAAACCCCTTGGCGTTCTTTGTTTTAACAATTAAATATGTGAGGAAGAACAAGCTACTGCATTTAATCCTAATACAACCTGCCCAATTACACACTGTCAATAACAAATTATTTAAGTGCAATTAACACAACAAGCTAAATAAAGTTGCATAACTGTACCTATATGAGTCAAGTACAAATCACAGTGGGGTTTTTTATTTTGCTTATATGAGAAGACGTTCCACAAGTTCTATTAAGAGAAACCATGATTAAAAACCAAGAAAAAAGATACACCATATAAAGAAAAGAGACAGTAATGGCAAAGCAGTCAGGGTGTCCAAGGATTCATGTACTAAGTACAGAAGACAAAGAAACTCTGGAATGATAAATCTTCCAATTAAAACTAGAGAGTCCAAGCAAGTGGCACAGCTTCACTGGTGACACAATATTGCACCAGGGATTAATTTGGTAGTTTGAAAAAAAACCCCATATGAATGGAGTAACAGTGTTAAGATTTATGTATTCTCTAAATGATGACTACATTATACAAAGAATATTTTTTTCTTAAGAAGAGAAATGTGAGAGAATAATTGTGTGCTCCCCAGTTTTTCCCAAAGGCATATATGGTCCAACTGAATCCAGGGAAATTGTAGAAAACAATTGCATGTTATTATCTTGGGGGAAATTATGTTAAAAAACGCTAAAAGCCTTTGTATACCCATATACCCTAAATTTGTTTACCACAATATTTTTGTTAAATGGTTATATCTAAAACCTTCCTGAACTTTGATTAAAGGTACAGAGTAAATGTTAAAGAAGCAGCTTAAGGATCAGTAAAGGTAAATACTTTCCAAGGTTAAAAAAACCCCAAAATTCCAATGGTTTGTGTCCAATAGCCTCCTTCACATTTTTGTTGTCCCTGTAGAATACGCAGTTGGCTTTTATGTTACATCAGTGTCTGTGCCAGGGCAAGCACTTACACACAGAAATAGTATAAAATAATAATAAAACGTACTTCTAGTCAAGAGGCTGGGTTTGTGTTTCTGAGGTCAGTGGAGCACTTGGTCTTGACTTCAAATGCTGGAGACCCAGTATCAACCAGGCTTCAGATATAAGCACAGATGTCTTGCATTATTAATTCTGGGCCTCATTCTAATATTATTTCCTACTATTCCTACTTTTTACTAAAAACAGAGTGAAAAATAATACAGTTGTAGTGATTAGATGGATACTGGAACAAAATCATACCATGAAATGATTCTGGGATTTTTGTTGCAATGCAAAATATTTGCTCTCTGCCATGCTGCTGTAAAACACATAAGATTGGATCTACTGTCCTTGTCCTTAAGACTCAAAAGAGGAAATTTTAGCAGGAGATCATACTAATATGCACATAACTCTATATTTGCACATGGCAAATTATTGTCTTGAGCACTTGTTTTTTTCATAGAATTTAGACAACCTATTTCAGCACATATTAATTGATAATTCTGTTCATCTTACTTTCTATCTGCCCAATCCCTGTTCAAAGACAGAAGTACAAATTCAGCATGATAATATATTGCACACTGTAACAGCTTCTTATCAAAGTGCATTGCAAATACGAATATATTCAACCTCATCACATCTCTCTGTAACAGTATACGTGAACACTATTCTTGGCAGTGGGGTTACGTAACGATTTCCTTGAATTAGTTAAAACTTTTGTATTGAGATCTATTTTGGCACTTAACCCTGGCAAAATCCTCCAGCTGGCAGGACAAAGACATACCTCAGCAGAATGCTTTAATGGGTCACCCAGTCATTCAGAGTGATCATCTGCAGAGTACTGGAACCCTTGCACTCAATCCAGCCAAATAAAATATTAAAGAAAATCCCTTTTATATGCTAATCCATATGGTATGAATAGAAATTTAATACAAATTAATATTGCAAACATACAGTATTTTCTTTAGGCTTTTTTTATCATTTTAATAAAGCAATTCTTTCATTTCCTTGTCTTTTGTTTAAGAGTTAGACCCATACATATTTCCTCATTTTTACCAAGTTTAACATAGCTTTTGATTAGACGTGATATTTCTTGCCAATAGGACCACTTCTTATTGGAAAATTAGTATGGTTTATGCTTTAATAGAATATTAACACATGGCCAGAATCTGAAAAAATGTGACAGCAAAATGATGACCTCAGAAGTGATATTAATTGACTTGGATGGTCTGAGGTCTGTAAGTGCATTTAATAAATAGGAATCCACACACTTTAAAGCACTCCTGACTCCCACGAAGCAGAGCCTGTTACTGTTTGTACTAATGAGATTTCCTTCCAGCCAGAAGAGAAGAAAGTAGGAAGATATCCAGATATTCTGAAGACAGAATTGTAGTAGTTGCTGTTAAAACACAGACTAACAAAGGAGCTACAGAAATAGCAGTCAACAAAATGGAAAACAAATCACATACATAAAAAGACCTTTAAAATATCTCTCTTAAACCATTAATTCCCCTCTTTCTGAGTGGGCTTTAATGAGCAAACCAGAGAGAAGGAGCAAACCCTTTACCCTCTACTGAATGGTGATTGACAGAACAGAGAAGAGCAGTGGTATGCAAAGAGCCACTGCAGGGAAGCAGTAAGAAGAAGCAGGGTAAAACTCCTCCATGATTTGTGTTGGTTTTTTTTTAATTGTACCAAATCAGGACAGCTACATTACTCTGCAACCATATCAGGGAAATGCCGGGACTTCTTTCTATACAGTTTTGGTTTTATGGATGCTCTCCAGTTCTTTGTATAAGTATTGAAACTCGTTGGTCATTCCAGATAGGCCCAGAAACTTCTAATGAAGTTATAAATTTATAGCAGTACAGCAAATATATGTGTGTGTGTGTGTATATCTATATCTATCTCCTGTGTGTGATGAAACTATGAAAACACAAAGCAGTCAGAGTGTCCCCCAGGTTCCAACAGCAGAGTTCATGCTATGGCCATAGCTACTACCTGCAAACACAGCACTCCAGAACTGCTCAGGTATTGTCATAATGACCACAAGGACAAATAATATTTTTTTCTAATGGATTTAGTTTGGAGAACTAAATTATCGCCCTATCTTTTAGTATTTTCCATTCATTTTACTTGGTGTCTTGCATACTGGAATTGTGTAGGCCAGGTAGCTTTATTTGCTTGCTTCTAGGAATCATTTGGCTTTGACTCTAGATCCTTCCAAGGCACAACTAAAAGGCTATGGAGGGAAACAAAAGTTTCAGTGTAAAATATAAACCTGCAGATGCCTGTTTGCATTGGACAGTTCTTTTTTAAGTCCATCAGCCAGCTTTGCCACGTGGCACTCGCAGTGAGTCATTGCTGTCAGAGCCCCTACGATGGAAGCTCTGCCAGTCATTCCCAAAAGCAGCCGCCAGCCTTAACATACTGTAGGGCTCCAAAATCTGTAGTGTACAATTTTTAAATTGTTTGGGGAGCAAAGCAATAGCAGGACAGTGCTGCTGCTCTGCTCCAATTAGGCCAAGGGAAATTTTCATAAAAGTCAGCTAAATCTAAAAACCAAGAAAAATGTGAAGATCTGTGTTCTGAAACCAGCCCCTGAGAAGAACAGCTCTGAACATTAGCTAATTTCATGTCCACAAGGTGTAAATCTGCTTAACACTGAAAAATCAGACATCAGACATCATACTAAAACCATAAAGGGGAGACCATATGTTTACATGCAGCCACTCCATTTTTTTGCAACTCATTATGACACACTTTGCTCTCCCCAGGATATATTCACATTTAGGAACTTGGTGTTTATTTTTGACAGTAGCCTCAACATAATTCAGGAAGAGCAGTGTTTGCAATGACCTGCTTTGCTTTCTTGTCTCACGCTTGTCTGGAGGCAAATAGCTGAGAACTGGAAATTTGCAACTGAAGATAAATTGGAACAGAACAAACCTTTTATTATCAAACAAGCCCGTACAGTAAGATTTTTAAACTGAATCTCATCATAATCAGAAGACACTAAGACACTTTTTCTCTTCCCACTACGTAAGCATAAATCCACCAAAGAGTTTTTCCAATAGGAGGACAAGATAAAACACATTAAACATGCAATCCTGCAAAATGCTGAGCATTCCTGCTTTGATCCAGCAAAGCATTTAAACAGGTGTCTAGTGTTATGCACAAGGACTCTCACAGAATCCTGTAACCGAGTCACATGTTTAAAATTAAGCATGTGTTTTAGGTCCAGGGTGACAGGGCTCGACACCTTGTATGATTAAGTGACTAGTAAGCTGAAGAGGTTGTGTAGGAGTCGTGTCCTTAATTGCTTGCTGACTTCATCAGCATGTATATCTTACTGGGGCTGTATTTGCTAGCATGGAAGAGGTGACCTTTAATTCCAGAATTAATATAGCTCTCGCATTTTCTTTTCTGTTTGGAACTACATGTTCTTCAACTAACAAAATAATGAAAAAATAATACCCAACTTAGTCAAAATTTTTGAAGGATCAGTGATTAACTGACATTATCATTTGTATTCCTGATAAAGATGAATCTCTGAAATAGAATCCTAAAGACATGATATTCTGTTTTCTTGTGGATAGATTCAAATATGTCCCCTCACAATCCAGTGGTGCTGCTAAGGATCAAGTATGTACCAGTAGTCACAGATAAGTGTCGAATGTCAGAGCTCTGCTAATGCAGCAGTCTTACATGCAGTGCTAAGCCTGCAGCAAGCTATCAAACAAAATACCCTCAGGCTGAATTCAAAATGGTTGAATTCAAGGCCAGAATGAATGCTGCCTTCAAAAGGAAGTATTTTCCAGCAGCAAAAATGTATTTTTTCCTGTGCTAAATGCAGTGGAATGTTGGGATACCTAATGGCAACTGACGTAAAGGAAGTGCGGTTTTGACCTTTGGCTGCAGCCTCTGGGCAATACAATAATGGTAGAATGAAGCTTTATTAGCTGAATAGTCTCATTTGCTGCAGCTACTCATGTTCATGCCTTTAATTTGCTCTGATCTGTGGGCAGATGTGAATTCCTGTTTCCTCTCATAAGCTAGTTGTAATTCAACCTATGGTCAGAGCTACGACAAGTTATTTGGGAAGAGGCATGGCTTGTTTGTGTCTTATGCAGTGGGTGCAGTTTTCCCTTGAGTACATCTGTAGCTGTATCAGTGAAGGATACATGTGGATATCTAATAATAATTTACGTGTGCATATCTAACAATAGTTAGACACAGGGTAATTTGTAATCAGTAGAGCAATGTCTTCGGAGAAAAGCATAATAAAGTATTTTCATAAATGTTCACAGGTGGATATTCTGCAGATAAATTTTAATTATTAATTAACATGCAGGTTTAGGCGATGGAATACTGAATTTTAGTTAACTGTGAGACACAATAACCACAAACCTTCTGCCTGTTCACCATCTCAGTCAAGCCCCATTCAAAGTCTCTGATAATACACTCCTGTGTACTATATGACTTTATCTCACACAACAGGTTTTCCCAGTGTATCTTCTACTAAAAGGAAGTTCACTGCTATACATGTAAGAATACGTTATTGCTCACCTACCCTCAGCAAGTGAGAAACTGATATCTGCAGTCTATTGACAACTGCAATGGTTAAAATATTTCTAATATTTACACAGGTTTATGGTACTTGAACTTGATCTGGTTTTCACAAATTATGCCTATTGTTAAATGTATATATAATGTGTATTATATGTATAAATGTGTGTTACTTGGTATTATTGACTTTACTAAACTTATAATCCAGACTTTTTTTTTCCTCTGGATTTCCACAATGTCAATTTCTAATGTTTTCTTTTTGTATCAAGAAATAGGTAGCCTAGAATTTTTTAAGGTCTTTGAAGCGATGAAGGTCTCTAATCATTCTACCTCTCTTAGGATCGAGGCAGGTGAAATGCAAAGCTGTGCAATGTGGTTATCTCCCACAATTAAAAAAACACATTGTTTTAAATGCTAGAGAACTTAATTCTATGAAGATTTTATACCATAGAATAACCAGTACTTCAGTGATATAAGAGTGGGCCTGGGGAATCTCTAGCAGTACAGTATTCATTCCATGTTAAAACAAGACAAATTAAGTTAGAATTTCAGAGGTACTTTTGTGCCATAGACAAAAGCAACTTACTACTAAATCACTTAGAAGGAAATGCACCCTGCGAATATAAAAAAGCATTCATAAAACACTTTATCTTTTGTTTGATGAAAGATTCAGCTTCTTATAGGCAAGTAATTACGTGTAAATTATTAACTAACTGCAACAGAGCCATAGGACAACAAAAGTTTGTCAAGGGCGGGTTAACATTAATATAAATAAATACTATTTTCATAGACAATATTTAGGCAATATACTTCCTTCATTGTGCATCTGGTTAGTGCCCTCTAAATGACAGGCACTGGCAACTAATTAGTTTGTGTTTCAATCCTGATTGATGTGTCAATGCAACACACTTCTGTGTGTATTACATGAATCACAAAGTAATAGATTTACCCGGGGTTTATCACTACCAGTAAAGACGTAGATTATGTCAACTTTTGTTCTTTAATAAGAGGGTTTCTACTATCTTTTCTCATTGATGGTACCGTAAGTGCTTTCTAACACAAACTGAAACACACAGCCAACCTTCCTCAGTGTTTTACCTTCTCTTTTGAGAAAAAAATCCTGCCTTCCAGACTCTAATAAATTCAGTATTACCCATTTTAAAACATGGAGTGTCAGCTCTCCAGTGTTCTCTGGAATAACATCAGGTTTCAGGAAATACTACAGGTAGAGCTATTTCTTCTTTGGACAATCAAAACAGATTTGATTTATCTTCTTCAGCTTGCCCCAGCTTCTTCAAAACTACCATATTAACGAGTTCTCACCTTGGACCAATAATTCTGCAGCAAATAAACATCTTATCTTGTCATGCCAGTCTAAGAACAATAAAATATCCCAGTTCTATAGATTTTTAAACTTTCCTTGATGAAGAATGAGATCATTATGAACTCAAGATACTAAGGAAAAAATATCCCTTACTGAGGATAAAGCTGTATGTGAGGAATCAGTGCTTTCAAATGCTTCTACAGTGTGACACAAGTCAGTCCTACCCTTAGCCCTGCTGAGTGGGAACACACCAGGCAACATCCAGACAGGGGCTTCATGATGAAAATGGCCACTGAAGGCAAAAAGATATTCCAGTCTGAGATAGGGTTTTGAAGGAGCTGGTTACAGAGGAAATGCACGGTCGTTTCAGCTGCTGTCAGATTTGATTTTTTTCTTCCCAGTTAGAATTTTGAATATTCAGACTGTCTTCATATTAAAGTTAGATCCATTGGATATGGGTCAATGCACACACCATTTCCTGTTATATTTTCCCCATGATGCCTAATATCTCTTGTATAATGGGTACATGTTCTTGAAAACTAGACAGAGGCGTTTAAATCTCTTCTAAACCAGGCAATGTAACTATTAGTAGAAAGTACTACAGATGGCTGACTAATTGAACCATGGAAAGCATTATCACACCATTTCTCAATTTAGAACTCATTATTCATTTGAGTTCAATCTCATTTCATTACTGTTATAATTCCATATGAAATTAAAGTGAGTATTAAGCTCACACACCTGAGTGAGGTTATTTTGCAGTCGTCTGAAATATACTTCTCTTCCAGCCAGTCCTACCAGAGCACAGAAAATGACCATGTATTTTTGGGTTTGCTTGTTTTCTGAGGGTTTGGGATTGTAGCTTAGTTCTTAGAGCAGAATCACTAGGCCAGGATGCACACACAGCCTTTGCTCTTGACCTTGAGCAAGTTCCTTGTACCCCGTGGATCCTGTGTTTACCTCTGGGCAAAGGGTATTGTGGGGGGTTAATATCTCTACAGCCCTTTTAGAGCATTAGGTGAAAGGTCCTTTAAAAGCTCAAAGTATGACTTATTAATAATATATAAGCACATATCTTTCCAGGTTATGTCTCAGGTATCCAGAATGGGGATTTGTGCAAAGCTGCATGTCTTCTCCAATAAAACAGACTAGAGCAGACAAGAGCAGCTACTTATTTAAAGTTCTTTTGCACCAGATTAACTGAATGCCTGAGAGAATGATACTAGGTCACCTTCTTAAAATGGCCTGAATACCAGCAGAAGATTAAGAAATGGTGGGAGTGACTATATTTTGTTACACTGAAAGCATTACAAGCAAAGTGTACATGAGCAAAGTGACATTCACTGACAGATTGAATTGCATTATGATAAACTAAAAATGGCAGAGAGGCTCAGACCTTTGGAATAATAACTCTTGAAGATTTTCCATTTTGATAATCAGTTGATTGACAGAGGGTACAATGAGAAATGGCTATGACTTCTAGTTTGGAAAACAGCTGCTTTGTGATCCAGCTTGGTTTCACCCCAACACCAATGGTGTTACAATCTGCACCTCTGCTCGTTTTCATGAGTCCTGGATCATTGTCTTTAAAAGTGCCTCACTCTCAAGTTTCCAGCAGCAGCTCAACAGCTGTCACCAAACACTCATCACACCAGATCATACATGATACAGGAGCACAAACTCTCATGTGGCCAGCAAACTCACAGTGCCACCCTATAATTAACCATTGCTGGACTTTGTTCAAGATCATATATATTAAATGTTGTTGGAGTTCTGAGGTTCTGAAGGGCTTAATACCATCCATGTATGCAGCTTCTCTTTCCTGCTGAACTAATACAGAATATGACTGTGTGGGTTGCTTTAATGACATGGGCAGAAATGTGCCTCTGTGTGTGTGTTCTTTGAGTTTTGTAATAAAGACATGAATGCAAATACATCTTCACTTAATGTGTTGTGGTTTTAATATACTACAGGATCAATTTCTGGCATTGTATTTCACAGCAAGTGACAGCTTTTTAATTCTTTTTTAATTTGTCTGTTGTGAAAAAAAGTGAGGGGTGAGAGTCAACTTTGTAAGTGGCCAATATCAACATAGAAAGAGAAATACTTTTTTTCTCCAGGCTAGTAACATCCAGCTGGGAATGAAACCTACTTTTTCAGTATAGCATGAGCTAAGCCAGTCAGTCATTGGCAGCAAGAAATCAGGTCACAGTGGTCTACAGCGACCCTGCTGCAGGATCATGCTCTCTAATGAAGAATGAACATGGACAAAGGTACAAATTGCATCAGCAGCAGCAGCTGGGGGAAAATGAGGTTTAACTTCTTATAGGAACCAGATGGTGGGCTATTAGAAATCGTCTAAAGCTGCCCTGGAGTGGCAGGAACAGGCCTGAGTTCCTGCAGCAGGCAGGGACTGAAAGCATTAGTGTAAAGACTTTGTCAGATGAACATGTTGAGGCATTCATTCCTAATGTCTCCCTACTTCTATTATAGATTTCAAGGGCCATGAGCAGAGGAGAAAGATACAAATTATGGAAACAGATGGAGAGTCAGTGAGGCAGAGAAATACAGGTGCTATACGAACAGATGGAGTGAGGGGGAAAAAGGAAAGGAAAAGTGCTAAGTCTGAGAGGTGCACAAAATTCAGCAGGTGTATAACAGTTCAGTCTTGTAGGGGGATTTGGAAATTAATTACATCACTTTTTTCTCAGCTCACTCCTTCCCACAAGAGACCCTGGTTTCTTCCCTATTCCATGTGCATTAAAACAAATTGACTTGTCCTTGAACACATCTGACTGCCAGGAGTTTTTAAGAAAGTTATCTTGCAGCAGGGCTGAACTAAATCAATCTTATTAAGAGCCGTTATCTCCTTAATACCACTGTAATTCCTTTTTCCCAACTCTAGAACACATTAGTTTATGGATCAATGTTAAAAACAATGGCAAATCTGGAATGCTCTTTCTTTCAATCCCAAAGCAGATACTATCTGTCCAAAAAGATGGTGCCTGTAGAGGTATCCAGTTTGGTAAACCATCTGATAAACTTAGACTGCATACACCAAATCTCAAATCCAAGATCACCTTCCCATTACACAGCAAAGCACAATCTCAATGTCTGACGTGAGTTACATCAATTTCCCTTTTGTGGTAAAAAGACATACGACAGCTGTTATTTTTCCCAGTAAGAGTTGTTTGATGACTTAAACAAATCAGAAAACCTAAATTCAGGATTACCGTACATTTCCTCCCTGCCTTTACTGAGTCAGGGAAGTGTCACTGTGAACAACAACATTCTGTAGCAGAACTTGATCTGTAAAACCTGCAAGGCTGGGCCTGACAGGAGTCCTGGATGGAGCAGTCTGGGGCTGGGAACTGGGTTGGCAGCCTCGTGACTGACAGATTCAGAAGCCACAGCCTCCATGCCCAGGCTTAGCTGGAAGGCAGCCCCCCAGCAGGAGATGAGCCCAGGGCTGAGCCCTTTCACTGAGAACCAGTTCTGTGATGAACCCTTCAACTCTGATTAAAATACATGTGTGCCTGCTCTCCAGGGGGTTAACATTTGAAATACCCTCTTTGGACAAATTAACATTTGTAAGCAAGGCATGGCCTTTTTTTTTCTTTTTTTTCTTTTTTTCTTTTTCTTTTTTTTTTTTTTTTTCTCCTCATTTATCATTATGCTTTCTCCTATTACCTTTTGAAAAAAGAAGACTTAATATTCCAGGCATTGCCTACTGGATATCATTGGTCACAAAGCTCTCATCTCTATTTTTGAAGACAATCTCTGGTCCTTTCCTTTCCATGTCTATTTGAAAAATAGGATTGCTAGGAAAGATTATTTACCATTTTCTCATTAAATCAAAAAGCCAGAAGGGAAAATATCTGTTAGGTCAACTAGCTGTTCTCTCTTTCACACGTTTTACAATGGAAGCTTTGCAGATCATGCATACTTTGATTGGTTCCCTCCTCCATGGGAGGAATGGGTTCCATTGGAAGCATTACTTCTAGAGCTCCAACAGAGGCCTTGGGATCAGGGTTCATAATTTCAATTTCCATGTCTTGACCACAGAAACAATTTCATGCAAACTCCAGATACCCCCATGGACGCTGACATTAAACAATGTCAATGCTCAGTCCTTTTCTGGCACGTGATCAGAACAAACGTGAACACAAAGGCAGCAGAGCAGGCTGGGATCCCAAGGTGGCATTGCCATGGCTGCCTTCACACTCAGTTTGTTTTGAGTTCTCTATATAAACCTTTGCTTCACTCAGATTCTTGGTTCAGTTTTGTTATCTCAGTTTAGCTAGCTTTAGTTATAACTGCTTTGCATCAGTGTTTCGTCACAAAATCAGAATGATATCACAAAGTTCTGCCAGCTGGCTGAGAAACAAAGATGAATGCTTATTAGATTTTGAAGGCAATATGCATTAGGTCACCATTTTAGTAGATTTATTCAAGTCATGTAGCCCTACTACATTAAGATGTCTCATAAACTATTAGCTTTGGGAGCACTGCAGGATAAGGAATACATTAAGCTGATTAAAAACAAATAGGAGGTGGCAAAAGACAATAGCAGCCATTAAAGGAAGGATCACAAGATCTGTTGGACAGAGTCAACACTCTTAATAGGGAATCGCTCTTGCACAAAATTGAGTGTTCGAGCCTGCTGCAGTGATATTCAGAGCAGCAGTGAGAGGAAATCTGTCACTGACCACCTTGTGGACTAGGAAACAGTTCAGTGCAAGCAACCACCAGTACCACAGGCACTCTTATCATGAAGAAACCTTTCAAGAAAAGTATCTGAAAAGCATTTGTACACTGAGATAGTAAAATAACAGGTCCTGAAAATGCATACAAGTACTGTTTCAAAATCCTTGTTTTGTTTAGCTAATATATTTAAAGGAATTTATTTGCCTTATCCAATACATTCAAGACCTGAATTCTCAGGGAAAAAAAAATGACTTTCAATATTAACTCAATTATCAGAAAAAAATCCTGTCAATAAGAGGAAAGAGACTTTGTCTTCTGATTCCAGCTGCTTCTTTTTAATTAATGCAAGAAGCAAAGGGACCAAATTCATAAAAGAAAAGTTAGAATTTTTTTCTACTCACGAGCAAATGCACACAAGAAAATGTATCAAGTGTACAGTCACAAGCATGACAGATGCACCCAAGGTCTTGCTGACATTGGCAGCCTTACAGGGGCAGTCTGTATAGAAGGATGACATGTTCTTGAGCAACTCCTAATGAAGTAAGCATAGATTGCTTCCTTTAATATCTCTGGCATTACATTTCGAGGTTTTTTGCTTATGAATTGAGCACTGCAGAATCATTGGAGGAATAATAATAATAATAATAATAATAATAATAATAATAATAATAATAATAATAGCTACCAGGTTGATGACAGGCCCTGAAATGGATCCCCAGAATCCTCTTGTATATACGAAACATATTTTTATTTTCCCTCAACTGGAGACAAAGCCACTTAATGAAAGGCTCAAAAGAGTCTGTATCATAAGAATTTTACCATTTTCCATGAGAATGGAATTATAATTGGGAAATCATACAGACTGAAAAGTAGTCTAAAAACTAATGTAATTTAAGAATGCCATGTAAAATATTGAAATATGCATCTACGACTTTTAGTAAGGGATGCTCACTAAAAAACTTATTTAATTTCAGGCCTTCTCATTCTTTACATATGTAATCCAAATACATAGTGGTTTTGGTTTAGTAGGTAAAAATCAATAATATACTGTATTACATGAGAACAGGACACACTAAATATGCTTCATTTCCTTAGGAATTTGTTAAATGCATAACAGCTGGTATGTCATTAGAAACAATGGAATCCTGTATTAAAGGATGTGGGGCAAATATTCTCTGTGATGATCCTATGACTGTGAACTGAAAATCCTGTTCAAACACCCCAGGAGGAAGAGCCATGCAATATGAAACAAGTGGCTTTTGAATATCCCCCACCCTACTTCTTGCAGTGGTAGAATGAACTGGGCTCATGGGAACCCCTGCCTACCAATTCAAGGAAAGCTAGAGTAATTTTTCCCCTATAAACAACTTAAAATGCTTTCTGGATCATGACTAACCCATCCTTCATCCCCAGGGTTCCTTCACCTGTTTCTTATCTTTGTTTTTGTGAATGAAACAATTACCCAAGAAAGTGACACTTCCAAAAGCTCCTATTAACCTTAGCAACTCTCTACCCTATCAACACATGGCTGAAATCCTTCCAGATTGAACATTGCATTCTTCTAGCTCTAGTTGTAAGAACAAACTGCACTTTTCTGGCCAAGTGAACTCATGCAGAGTGAATTGCTGGCGTGAAAGGTGCTGTTTCATACTTAATTGTAGTAACTTTGAAACAAGGCTAATTGTAGCCTTTGAAACAAGAACTTTGGAGTTTTCTTTTTCCATAAAAAGTCATTTAATTCTTGCGTTATTGCCTGAGTTTTTACATCTGTGATAAATAAGGATTTTGGTAAGTATTTCTTCCCAGAATCTTGATTGGAGTGATGCATTAAACATAACTACACAGAAAGTATAT
Organism: Prinia subflava; assembly: GCF_021018805.1. Taxonomy (NCBI): domain Eukaryota; kingdom Metazoa; phylum Chordata; class Aves; order Passeriformes; family Cisticolidae; genus Prinia; species Prinia subflava. Next base: position 22,694,146 of record NC_086255.1, read on the forward strand.
CTAGATGTGTTATCTGTTTGTGCTATAATGGGACTTGGATGTCCTAATCAGGATCAATCTCATTGGACCAGATACTGAAGTGCTTTGAAACTACCATCCATCCAAAAACCTCTGTTTTGCATCTCCTTTTCTTCTCACAAGCTTCCTTAAGGACTTGGATACTTTAAAAACAATACTTTATGGTATTGTTTTCTCTACCCGTAGGTAAAGTCCTTATGGGACTTATGGGTTTGTAACTGTAATATTTTCTGTGATGTTTGTCATTGTGGTATCTGAATCTTTCATAAACAGCTAAGGTACAGGCTGCAGTGTTTGTGATCATTTATATACCAACAGTAAGTTTACAATGAACATGACACGGTGGCATTTTCACTTGAGGAAATAAAACCACACCTTTAAAGGTAATTTTGCTTTATCTATTCTTCTAAGTAATTAATTGGATAAGAAAAATAACCATACTTACTGCACAGACTCAGCCCAAGGGTTGATGTTACATGTCTGAAGCCTCCCTGTAAGGGAAAACTGAACCCAGAAACAGAACAAAATAGCCTACATACAACTGCAGTGCCTGTGTAATTCTCTTCAGAGTCTGGAGATCAGCCACAGAAGAAACCGACTGCCACACTTGCCCAAAAACTTTCTGGCACGCAGTTCAAACTAACAAATATGGATTGTAGCACTGCAGTGCATCTTCTGTGTTGTGGCATGAAAACTGGACATGGAGACCTCAGGTCAGCCTTTTCCTTTTCAGGCATCCTCTTTAGACCTGGAAAAGTACAGGTCAATTATTAATAAATTGATGGATAATTTGGTGGGGGTGTGTTGTGTTGTTTGTTTGTTTTTAATTTTAATTTTGTTAATTTAATTTTTTAACAACAGTGAAGACAATGGTTGTCTTTCAGCAGTATAGAGTAAAACTTGGCATTTCTTTTCATAATATGCAGAAGAATCAGCTCAGCTGTATTAAGGTTATTCTTTCCACAACTCATGAATCAGCCACTTATGTTTTCATTTTCCTATGAATTAAAATATCATCATTTCATTTATCATTTTTAGCAGCTATTCCCTTTTCAGTACTTATTGCATCCAGTTCAAAACTTCACTGGAGCAATTGCTCAGCAAACAATCTTCCATATGTGTGTCCTTCCACTTAATAACAATAATAATTGTTTTAGTTCAATCCTTCAAACACATCTCTGACTAAACAGGAGAGCTCCCGTTGGGGTGACCCGTGTTAACACTGCAGTGACACAAGTTGTGTAATTCATATGCTTGCTGGCATCAGGAGAGGCATTACCCTGTGCTCAGGGCAGTCAGATGGGTAACAAGATCAAGGAGGATTTCAATCTATGTGACACGAAGAGGCTTCACCAAAATGAGCGAAATGCCGCAGTTATGAAAGGCACAGCAGAGATGTCATGTTTATTCTGCGCTTCGGGCTCATGAGCTCTAATTAGCTGTCAAGCCAATTAGCCTAAGCAGACATGCCAAAGTCCTTGCTGTAAGCCCAGCTCAAGCAGGTGAGCCCAGGACTGGGAAATTGTGGGAGCAGGGGCAGCAGCACAGGGACCCCCAGTGCCAGCGGGGCTCCAGTGCAGCCCTGGCAGCTCCACTGGGGACACAGAGCCCTGCTGGGGCAGCCTCCAGCATCTGCAAATGCTGTATTGCCTTCCCCTTTGTTACCTCCTGTTTAGTGCAAGACTTCCCAGCAGCTAAAGGAAAGGGACAGATTTTTCCCTGCATTAATTCCTCAGCTGAGAACCAGCACAGGGTTTATGTTTCCCTTAAACCCTCAAAACAAGGATTAAGTGTGACTTCACTGCTGTTGGCCTAGCTGGTTCTGTTAGAGAGGTGTGAAATTCATCTAGACTGATCATAGCAAAAATATTTTTGTCTCCTTTTCCAACTGGTATTAAAACTAACTTCTGCAGAAGGAAACTTTTGCAGGAACAGCTGCAGCTGCAGTAGCAATAGCTGGGGAGACAGGAGGAGAACTCTTAAATTTTATTAGGTGCTTTAAGTTCTCTGAGGCTTTGAACAATTTTAGGGTGATTGTACTTGTTCCGTTTTGAGAGCTGCTCAGGTTTTTGGCCTTTATTAGATTTTTGTATTATGCATTTTATTATATTAAGACATAACTATATTTCAATTATAGTCCCTTTCTTGAAAAGCTAAAATTCAAAACCAAAAATTATTAACTCTGTACTATTCTTTCTAAATGAGACTGTCCTACTTGGTTATTTATCAGAGTAGAAGCAGTAGTGTCTTCTGCAGTGTGTGAGCATAAAAATGTGCTTTTATTAATGAAGTTTGTTTATTCCCTAAAGCTGAGTCATTTAATTTTTCAGGTAAAACCAGAGCAGTTACATAGATAGCCCTGAGGTTGAATAGTAACCACCTAAAAACGACTCATGGGGAAGTTGCTATGACAATGGCTTCTGAACAGAGTAAAAAATAGAAAAAAGACCAAAACCTCACCACTCGTGTATCAGAAGAAAAGTATGACACAGGAGTTGAGGTCATCCTGAAATTAGACCCCCTGCCCTCCAGCTTTCAGTAAAACTTTAACAGAGATTTCATGAATCCAAGCCTCGCTGTGACCCCCAACATCTGTAGAAAAGTAAAAGTATGACAAATATTCTCTCTCTCACAGCTGGAAAATAATGAGACAGCCAGGTAAGCTACACAAAGGAACAGAACAAATCGAAGCCAAGCAGTTAAGAATACCAGCTCTCAGTTCCATTCAGACACCCAGTTTGTTCATCTTCTCATGTAACTCCTGTGCACTGGCATATGTAGAATTATGTAGAAGAGTTACACGTGTGCTGTCCTACACCCGACTCTGAAGCAAGTCAGCTTTCCCTGTCAGGGCTCCTTTAACATCTCCCCAGCTAGATATGCCTGGCATGCCTCACTGTGAGCATGGGAGCTGTTAATTACCACAGTGCAAGAATTCTCTTGGAGGAGAATTCCCATGGTGGGATTTGTCTGCAGAGCCTATTCTGTAATACTTAAGGGACAGCTGTTACAGCAGATGAGAAAATCTCAACACAAATTGAGACAAGCGTGCTTTGATATGTGGAACTGCTCTTTTAGAAATGCCAGGAGGTTTGCATTGCAGCATGGCTGCAGGGCTGGGGTTTCTGTGGTGTCTCCAGGTCTGCATTTGGCACACAGTCCATGCTAGCTCAATGAGATACAGCTGGGGGAAGGTGCTGCTTGGATGTAAAGCCTACACAACCCATGTTTTTAGTGAAGGTAAGATGTGCCACCAAAAATACTGGTTTCTGAAGGTAAACAACATGCTGTGTTTGGGTACCCTCTGAAATGGAGACAGAGACTCCACAGGTTCAACATTAATAATTAGCATAAGATTTCTCTTAATGACTTGTGATGCCCTCACTTCAGGATGCAAAACCTGTGACACTGTCAGAGACAACTCCTGCTAACTCCTCCGAAATCATTTCAAGGGGCCTCACACTAGTTGCCCAAAATAAGGAGCCCATTGATTGTTCATTGCTAGATTTCTGGACTTTTTTCATTACTGATTTGTGCATTTTCTGTTCAGATAAAGAATGGTCAACACATTTCTACCAGAAAGAATATCCAGCTGAGGCACTAGGCCATCAGCATGTTCCCTCCAGGCAAGATCCTCTCCCTGCTTCAGCCATACTGAATTATATTTTATAATAATAAGCATAAAGACAGTCCTACTAGCCTACATGTAAAAATGCATTTTCATTTTAGACAGACCTTGGTCCATTGATTTAATGTCCTTTAAACATTGATTATTTTAATTGGTTAATAGCAGTGGAAATCCCATTCTGAATTCTTCTTCTGGCTTTCAAATTTTGCCAGCCTAAAGCTCTGCTTCTTGCTATGAGGTGGGCTTTGCTGTTCACCCAGCCCATGCAGTTTCCCAGTCAAGAGAAAGCCAGCTTTTTATGAATTATTCCTGGGCTATAACTTTAATCCATGCAGATTTCGGGATTTCCCTGCTAATCCTTGTGCGCTGAGCAGTAGGTGGTCGATGGGCTGTTAACACAAGCATAAGTGGCTGTGACAGGTCTGCCACAAGAGAGAATCTCAGACTTCCCCTCTCCCCTTTTGCATCACTCTGCCTCTTGAGCAAGGCTCTGGGTGGGAACAGCAGACCTCCTCACACACTGGGGTCTTTAATCTCTTTTCAGCTGCCACATTTAGGAAAAAGTGTAGCTGTAGCACGGGTGTGTGGTACGACCATGTGAGATAAAGAAAAGGCAGTCCCAGCTGGCCGGAGTCACCCCAAGCTCTCAGGCAAGGATCTTGCCCCTGGCTACTTTATCTCTGACTCTCAGCAGTCTGCTTCCCCCTCCCTGCACGCCTCCAACCACACAGAGATGATATTTCTGTGCCAGGCACGCAATTACGGCTTTCAGCCACATGGCTTTCTCCCAGCTATCGACCACGTTACCTTCAAAACAGGAGAGTGTCAGAAAATTTATGTCCCCAGTTTAGGCTCAGTCTTCCCTTTGCAACACCAGCCACACCAACCAGAGAGCGCATCTCAGGTTAATGACAAATGCTCCACTTAGAGCAATTGCTCAATAAGTGCTCCCAAGGACTTCATCTGACAGCCTATATAAACAATATTAGAGTATTTATCTTAATTGCTGCCTACAAAGAGTGGTTCCCCATTGGAAATGTAAAGCGTTTCCCTCTTTCTTCAAAGGAATTTGTGAATCTCTTACCTCCATTCCTTCTGTAATCGATGTTAGCATCCAAAGCAGACAAATGGTATTCGTTTCCTTAATTTTCTTGATTGATTGTCCCAAAAAGATATTCTCAGTTGGTGATGCAAGGAACCAGAAGACACAATATGAGCAGATAGCAGATAGAAGGTTCTGCTTTCCAAAGGGGCCTGCTCCTCAAAAGACATGTTAACAGTTTCACACTTTAAACATCTCAGTAATGCGGTGACGTCTGGCCTGTGTGGTTCCCATTACTTGACATACCACAGCATAAAATATAACAGCAAAGGATGAAGTATAGGACTGAGTTTAAAAAGGAGTCCAAGTGCTATAGGAAGTCTGGAGCATTTTGGCTGACTCAGTTAACTCCATTCTATTATAAGGTTTTCAATCAAGGACCAGTTGTTACCAAAGCAAAATGTGCATGGAGGCAGATGGACACTTTCTATTAACTGACCAAAACCTAAAGCTTGCAAGCTTGAAGCAATCTAATATATCATAAGTTCTACCGATGTCAGTACCTGTAATGTTGTCCAGCCATACGGATTTTTTAAGCAAAATGTGGAAGTTACTAGTATTACTGGTATAAATGTTTTGATTTCTGCCTTCCTTATTATTTTAAATATTACTGCAGTATAGAAAAAAACCTTCTGAAATGAGGTTTTCAAGCAAATTTCTCAAGTGACTTGCAACAAATCTGAACATACTTTTTGATATCTGTAGTATATAAGCTCTTTTGCTTAAGTACTGAAAATATGCAGTACTGATAGCCCTGGAGGGCTGCTCCGCACAAAAGCAAGAGTCTTTTTCTAAGACCCTTTCATCCAAAGTCTTATTTGAGATAGGCAAGAAAGATTCTTTCTTTGTGTTTTATTTGTTGTGTTGGTTTGGTTTGGGGGTTGGATGGTTTATTGGATGGTTGTTGGTTTGTTGGTTTTGATTTTTTACTTTCATTAGGAAATAAACTTTAAACACCACGCCATCCCAGAGAGGACCTCAGACTTTAAGCTACTGAATCGGTGATGTCAAACCTTCAGAAATAACAGTTAGATCGGAGTTGAGGCAATGATTGAGAGTGACAATTTGTGCATCCCATCACCAAATCCCTTTAGGTCAGGGATGTGAGCTTACACCCTGAACCATCTGCTGCCAGAAAAAAAACCTGCTCACTTACAGGCCTCACTCTTTCTCCTATTCAAAGGGAAAGGGGACAACTGACAGTGCAGTGCCAGCACTGCACCTTTCTGGAAAAGCTGCAAAACCCCATTTTCACATAGAAGGTGATGAGACAGTAAAGCTGCAGCAGCCGGAGCTGACTGCCATGGTTGTGCCCAGGCTTGAGTTTTTACTGCATACTTGCAGAGGGGATTTCAGCTCTGGTGCACTGCCTGCTCTTCCAGAAGGGAAGACTGTAGTCTCACCTCTGGAGCCAGCTACTTTCTGGCAAGAGTCATTCAGTGTTAGCTGTGATTAACACTCTCCTGAGCCTACATACTCTCCCTAAGGCAAAACAAAAACTTCCTCTCTCGGGAAGAGAGGAATAAAAACATGTGTCATAAAAAACAGAGCTGCAAATGTCATCCTCAGTCATTTGTACATTTGGGTTGTATTCTGTGTGGTGTGTTTGTGCTCTTTGCACAATGCCATTTCAAACTCAGAGATATCTGTTCTTCAAGTAATGAATCTAATTTAAAACCACAAGTTTTCCCTAAGTTTTTGCAATGACATATTCCTCCTCTAGAAAATAGATGATTCTCTCTTTCCAGAGCACATTTGATTATTCATTTTACATGTTTGAAAAGGGTTCTGTGCACAGTCCAGGATGTAATATTTGATTTCTAGGCCCCTGTCAGAAACAGCAGTTAACATAATTAGACATTTTCATTCAATAAAGGAGGCTAAATAGGGGTAGCCCTAATGGACACCCTGTCACATCTTATCCATCTTAAAAAACAAATACAACAGGATGCCTCGCTACCTTTAGCTTTCCTTTTAGATGAGCAAACCAAAGTCATTCAGATTCTACAGACGCTATTCACAGTAGCTTAAAAGTGAAATCCCAGCCACAGAACACCTGCCAAGAGAAGAGAACAAAATAATACGAGGAAAGACTGGGTAAAGGGATTGAAAAGCCTCAAATCCCTGAGAGAGCTATTATTAACTGACAGATTTAGATTTCAATTCTGCTAGAAAAAATTCAGATGTTAGGGATGCTTCATCATTAGCTACAGAGCAGAAAATAAAATATCATGACTTTTACCATATATCCCATTTGAACCAAGACAGATATTTTAACCAGAATTTGGAAGTAAAAACCAATGCAGTCAAGACAGGTTATCTGAGAGTTTGCCAATTCATTTCTTGGAAGAAAAGTAAAAAATTTAGCTTTTCCTAATAATAGTAATTTCTCAGGAAGTAGCTGGTTGACCCAGCAAGTCTCCTGAAATTAAATGAGTTGAACCATGAGAGGAAACAAACCATAATGTGGCTACAGGTTCTTCTGTAAACGACTGGAACACTTTTTGAGGGAAATGTTTCAAAGGAAATGGCAGAAACTATGACATTAACTTTTGGGTTTTTTCCTGGTATTTTTCACCCTATTTATTTAAATCTTTTCCCTCATAGAAAAGAAGCATGAACAAAGAGAAATAACATAGCTTTAAAACTGCCAAAAATGTTTCAGTTCTAAATAACTGAAAACATTTTAAAGGAAATAAAAAATCAAGTTTTGAGAAAAATTGTGGCCCCTCTGTACCTCTTCTTATATGGAATCCAGCAGTGTTTTCTAGTGCTTTCAGTGACCACTCATTTGAAAAGCACTTTCACCATTTGTTTTTTCTTTCTCTCCAGTAAGCCATCCAAATGTAGTTAATGGGAATAACAGGAGGAGGATGAAGGTAGGAGAGTATTTCTTTGGGTACCAGGAGCAGGAAAGCTTTATCCTGCAGTCTCTCCTTCAGCCAGAGCACCAGCAGAATCTCCCCACTCTTTCTAGCCCAGTATTTTTTCCTTGATCTGTTGAAATCTCGTTTTCCTGCAGATTTTTTTTTTCATTTCTGCCAAATGAGGATGAAATCAGACAACTGTTTAAAAGTGATTTGAGAGAGACAGCAATTGCTGGAAGCAGACAAGGACAGCACAGCAAGTTGCCTTTCTTTAGGAAAACAGGCTATGAAAAACTAGGTGTACAGAGAATGACAATACATTTTCTGCAAACCAGAAGGCTGTGAGACAACAACCACCACTTCCATGTGGAGCTTGAAGATCAAAAGGCAGAGAGAAAAGTTTGAAGGCTAATGAAGCCTTTTCTGAAAGATGTGCAAAAAGTTTTATAAGAGTTCATGTTGTTGTGACATTCCATCTTGCCAGCAGCAGCTTTTAAGTGAATATACAGGAAAAAAAAAAAAAGTAGTTTCATTGTTTAACAGCTATCCAGTGTCCAGAAGCAAGGAGGACACACATCTAAGGGATGGAGCTACAAGAGGCAGAGGGTTGTGTTCTCTTCCTGGCCTTGACATTGTCCTGTAGCAAGATCTTCCCAAAAAATGGGATTTTTTTTGGCTCTGTGTCCCCTTAACCTTCTTGACCATTTTGGCTATGAATATCACGATGCTTCAGTTACAGACATAGTCTTATTTGCTGTCTCTTATACTCCCTTCTGATTAGGCAAAGTTTTTAACAGAGTTACATCTCTGTAAATCTCAAGGTCCTCTCTAAATTCCATGTTTTAGTGAAAAAAATTAAAAGGCTTAAAGACTGCAAATAGTTATTTTACATGAAAGTAAAAGTGATGAATAATTCAAAAGCAGAATTCAAGCAAGTCATACTCTGGATGCACTCAGTAACCACCAGAAATAACAGTAATTGGCTAGAGGCTTTGAAAATGCCTGTAGGGTTTTTCTCCTTCAGTCCTATAAAGCTAACATTCATATTTTATTTCCTTTTCTCTGCATTCTACTCCTTTGTTTTTCACAAGCATCATTGTATAACAAAGAAATATAAGTTTTCTTATTTAGTATTTTTCCTCTTCAGTGAAAAATATAAGACAAAATAGGGAGAAGAAAAGGGATTTCATTTACTTTGGAGTTAGACCAGGACATATTTCTCTGGCCTTTGGCTTGCAGGCTGCACCGTAAGGAAATAACAGGATTGCCTTGTTCTTTTCCTTCAGGTTTTCATTGTAGGGTGTTCCTCAAGTTTTATCTGCTATGCTTTTTTCTTGTCTAGAAAATTTTCTTCAATTTCCTCCCCTTCTCACAGACAGAGGAAAAGATGCTGATTTATTCTGGAACAGTTATCAGAGGACCAAGCTTACACATCAGTGCTGTGAAGCTGAATAAAAAAAGCTATAGTGTACTTTAAAAGGGAGACATGAGCTGAAAGGTAATGAGGGATACTTCATTGGTAATGAGAAACTCACTCTTGGGACCTCATGCATATAACAAAAGACCAGCTAAAGGATAGAGTGCCCTAAAACAGGTGGATATATAGGACAGGACTGCAGCAGGAAGTGCCTCTGATGTGCCACTTTAATCAAATCTGACTTGGGGGAATAAAGTGCTTAAACAAATGTTGCCAGCATGGTGGAATAAAGAGAGGAAGGAGCCTGCAAATAAAGGTTGTGGAAGGACCTGGTTGAGTAGAACAGCCAGGTCACAGAAATTCATGGCAGGATGCCAAGCTGGGGTAAGACCCTTCCCCTCCTAAGCTTTATACCAGTTGTGTCAATGGAGACAAGAGAAAGGGGCAGTTTCTAAAATAAAGCCTACTTCTGTGGCTAAGACCCTCTATAATGTAACACTTTTCATCTCCCTTTCAGCTTTATTTGCTAAATAAATGAATAATTGGATTGCAAAACATGACAGAAGAATATTAAAGGCTATTAGCATGTGAAATGAGCTGTCTGCTGGTACAGTTCTAACCCCATGCAGTGCAAATCTATGTAATTCATAGGGGACTGGTGGATAATTAGTCCTCAGCACTGGTGGAAGTCTCTGATGAGAGAAACATTAGATAAACTTTCAATTAGCTTTCTTCTGCCACTTCCTTCCCAGTCACACCAGTGTGTTCCAGTCTTACACGTAAAACTGAGTATGCAGGAAGGCTGAAAGCCAGTTCAAAGGCAGACACAAGTAAGGCAGCAACCCAAGCAGCTTCCTGCACTGCTGGCTATCAGCCCTGCTCTGGCCTGAGCTCCACTTGCACACTGCTGGGAAAAGCTCTGCAGAGCTGCCCACAGATTGTGCTGCATCAGCTCACCCGGCTCAAACACAGGGAAGCTGAAATTCTCTCTTTGTCTTTGAGGGCTCTTTGCTGCCTGGCATAGGTCTAGCAAAGCTTTCCCTTTCACACAAACACTGCAGCTGAAGGTAGATGAAGCCAAGACTCACATAATAGTGAAACAGGAGAAGAAATATACTGGCAGAGCTCTGAGCTGACCCTCTCACAGCTCTGAATGTGGCAAGGTACAGGAGCAATGACTGGACCCAAGGGTGTCCAGACCCAAAATCTTCACCTTGACGTGGCTCCTGCTTACCAGGTCCCTCTTTTCTTCCTTTCATACTGAGGCCAAGCCAGGCAGGAGGGCAGCAATGCCCTGCAAAATCTGCATAGCACTTTACACTTCTGTGTAAGAACTATTTTAGTGTTTCATAAACTTCTGTGCAGATGAAAAAAAAAAAGCAAAATTAATTAGTGAACAAAACGTCTTTTTTTTTTTCTTTAGAAATATCTTTTTTCCTATCTTCTTTAGAATAGGAAATCACACTTTGCCAAAGGACACACACCCTTCAACTCTGGTTCTTTACCAGAATAATACTTATTCAGAGTAAAATAAAAGTTTCCATTTTCTATACTGTGGCAAAATCTGTATGAGAAATGTTCCTGCTGATAGATTCTGTAGCTATGCCAGCTAAGGAGACCACCCTACAGCTCTTCACACTCTGCCTCTCCTAACAAGGCTTTCAGCCATGCCCTTGGTGCAGTACACAGAGCTCTTGTCTCTGCAGAGCTGATAAGAAGACATCTAGGTGTACATGCAGTTCCCAAACCCTCCCTTTGCCCTGCAGCCCAAATACATAACCTAGTACACCCTGCAGCCCCCTGGAATCCATACTCACCCTATAGACTGTGCTGGTTTACATTTTTCTGGGTAGTATTTTGCATTCTTCTTGAATCTTCAAGAATTCACAGATTGCTTAGAGGGAACACAAGGTGTTAAATTCAAACAGGTTTACATGAACCAAAAGCACCTTACAAAATTCTAACTAAGCAAGAGGAGACCATGGCAAATTACGAAGGTTATAGAAAGGGAGTTTACTCAGTGAAGTCAGCTGAAGGACCAGCAGTACAGCTGGTTTCACACTGACCTCCCTGGCTTCCATTTCACATTCTTCCTGTTGATGTATGTGTGTATATTCACATATATACACAGGCACACATCAGCAAAGCAGCTGAGATTTTCCCGATTCAGCTGGACAATGCTTATTTACTTTTTCATTCTGATTGCACTGTGCAAACATTTCCTATTGGAATACCTGGAAGAAAAATCTCCAACAAGACCGTAATATGTCAGAGCCATATAGAACTTTGTAATCCCTAACTTCGTTACACATTGCGTGGGAGATCTAAGAAATGTCTCTCATTGTACATTTTACTTACATTAAACTTTTTACTTACCTGAGCTTGAAGAAAAAGAGAAGAAATAAGAGCACAGAGGAAATTCCAACTGCATTAGCAGCTGATTGGGAGATCCTAATTGCCCTAAGGGCTGCTTGTCCCCTCCCCTTGGCATTGGTATTCAAATGGCTGCATGGATCAGGTCTTGCATTCTGTAATTTGTAAGATGGTGTATTTAACAGCCACCCAGCACTGCACTGGTGCCACACCCTAAGATTTACGGAGTCTGCCACCATCTACAAGTTATTATCCCTTCTTATTTGAATGAACTGGGTTTTTTTTATTAGAGATTATATATTTTAATACTTGTGATAGAAGGGAACTATAGATTTGTTTATTTCTTCTTGGAATATGGCTGCTTTGGGAGTTCTTTCTTTGCCTGAAGTTGCATGACTTAGTATGATTCATGTTCTCAAAATTTTTTTGGGGGTCGAAAGTATAAATCTTACCCTGTACAGGACAGAAATACAGATTTGCTGAGACAAAGTAAATCCAAAGTTTCCTCATTCCCCAATCTATCACATTGCCTAAGTCCCTTTACTTTGGTTGAAACTTATTTTTTAACTTTTAACATGTAAGGCTGGTACACAATCACTTACTAGAGAACACCTTAAGGGAGGGATTGGCAAAAAGCACCCAATACTCTTGTGCTCATGCCAGTCATCTTGTTCTACATTCCCTGCAGCTCATTTTCAAGCACTGAGCTTGTACTGCAGGTTAATGCACACATTCACCCAGCTAAGTTCTAGCCATGTAGCTGCTGCAGACAGATTCAGCTGGAAAACTTGCCCAGGAAGCTAAATAAATATTCAGGCAGCGAGCCCACACCGAGCTCCAGTCTGCCACAGCTCTGTTGAGAGCTATATTTCATTTGTGGAGTTTAAAGCTGGCTGCTTCTTCCGTGTGAGAGATGCAGTGATGGCAGTGCTGGTAATGTTCTCGGGAGACAGAAGGACAGGACAGAAGGTAGGCACAGAGTGTGACCCTCACCAGCACTCCCAGCTTCAGGTAACTGTGCAGGAGGTGCTACTTGAGGAAGAGTCACACAACATCTGTTCCTTGCCTGTGGCACAGGTCACAGGACGGCACCACAGTAAGAATATCTTCATCACAATGTGCCTCAGGAAGGCAGCAGGAGAGGTCAAGAGAAATCACACCTAGACCTTAATAAATAAAACTTGTAACTGACCCCAGTTAGTGACTGTGCAGAGATGGAGGTGGGAACCTACCACAGGGCTTAGCAGCCTGATCTGGGCCTTCCCCACCATGACTGAAGAAAATTGCTTGAAGTAAAGAGTGGGTTCTTACCTCCAAATGAGAGTACAGGTTACTGTGAAATAAATTTGAGTTTGATGTCTGGCTTCTTAGTTCCTGCGGCTGAAAGCGTTTGACAATTTCCTGGGAAATTGCATCCACAACCTTCTGCCAAGATGATCTGGAATGGAGCTAAACCTTGATGAGACCCAGGACCTCCATTTATTTCAGTTTTGACTGCAGTTATATTTAGCATAGATACACTATCTTAAAAATAATAATAAAAAAATCTCTAAACTACTTGCCAAAGAAAGTTTGTGCCCATATATGTGATTCTGTGTCATAACAACTCAGGCTCTGCTCCGTGTCTTAATGACGCTCATGTGATATCAGTTATAAATGGGAACTGTGAGAGCAAGTGACACAGTGTATCTGAGAAGGAGTTATAAAAAAAAATATGCTAATTCTTAGAAGATTCTTGGAAGGAAATTTGAATATGTTGATGGAACTCTGCAGAAAGTAACATATTCCTCCACAAAGACCTCTCTGTTGCCAAGAACCTCTCTTTACCCACCTTAAAGGATTACTTTATATACATGCAGAACTGGTGTGTGTTTTTACAAATGAAAGAAAATTCTGTCTTAGCTGTGTTCACATGCTCTTGTGGATGAAGAATCTTTAATCAGCCATTATGTTACACAGCTTTTCAGATGTCTCTTTATCTTCCAAATTCTGATGACTGAAACATGTTTAGAACAAGAACAGCTATATTGGTAAAGGCTTGTGCCTTTTTGAAAAGTCACGGCTAATGATAGTTTTTTAAAATGAGCTTCTCGGTACTCTGTATCCTCTAGAGGGCTGGTGGGAGGCAGGGATTACATGTGGCTGCTCCTGCTAGTTCCTCATTCTACTTCTGAAAGCTCTTTTATGGATTTCTGAAACTAGATGTTGTGAAAAAGAAAAAAAATGAAAGGCGAACTAAACCCCTTTGTGCATTTATCAGTTGCACCTTCACCCATTTGCAAAAATAGAATGCTTTGGAATCTGCTTATGTAGATAATTCCTGTGTTCCCTACCTTGATGGAAAATAGAGTGATGGCCAAAATAGTTCAAACAACTTTGCCCAGGAGATGCTAACTAGCCAGTCACACTCATTTTTTTTCAAGAATGCTGAGTTTATGCAGGTTAGTTTGGGTCTGTATGAAAATGCAATACCTTTTACTATTAACTTTCATTTCTTTCTGAAGCATTGCTCTAGTGTTTCCTACTGCCTGCAGCATGTTCTTCCACTTCTTTCCTCCCCCGTGAGCTGACTCCTCACTGTGTGTCTGTGCAATGTCCAAGGCTCCCTCTCAAGAGGAAATTGTGCTGTGCAACTACAATTTGATTTATCAGCCGTACAATAACCACACTATTCAATCTCAGGATGGAAACAGAGCTGTTTCCATTCACAATATTAAATGGATTATTTCCTGTGGTTTTCACTGACACCCACAATGTAAATTCATGATTGTTCATCTAACAGTTGAGATGCAGTGTTAAATTATTCAGTATGGATGCTGCCATATGTAACCACGTATTCATGTGATGTGATTTTTGTTCTTTCATAAACAAGTACCAACACTAAAGACCAATAACAATGTTAATGAACTGAAACACAGGTCTAATTGGTTCCATTGGTAAAATTAAGGTAGTAGCTTATATCTCTCTTTTCTACAGCTTCCAAATTTGTATAATCAGTCCAGGGTCAGTACTGTTGCCCCTAGACACCTTGCATATGCTGAGAAACTGAAATACAAAATTATGAAAAAAAATCCAGAAATCAAAAAAAAAACCCCAATATCAATCTTGGTAATTTCTTTAGCTGCTTTAGCAGCTAACATATTTCTGCCAGAAATTAAACCTCCCCCACTTTTTCCCTGTGAAGAAACTGATAATTGATGTCAGAGCAACACAGAGAACATGCGTTTCTATTACCTAAAATATTTGACCAGAAACACTTCCTGCTCCTTTTTAACTCAACAAACATCAAGACAAAAATGTAATTTTTTTTCTTTATGCTACTCAGATGAGGATGAAGAATAACAAACTGCAAATACAGAATGAGGAATAACCCCACCATGCCAATTAAATGGACAGTGTAAGGAAAAATGTTAGTAAATCCAGTATTTATTTTACAACATTTCAGCTTGAATGGTATATCTGGGAAAGCGTCTTATGTCTACAAGGGTTTTTCCAGAAGAGAACATTTATGATAGTTGTCTTGGCAACATGAGCTCTGTGGAAATATAAATCAGAGCTTACAAAGGTTCTGTTTTCAAACCCTGAAATAAAACAGAAGAAAAATAAGGCGACTAGGTGAGCAGAATTTTATGATCTTAAGTGCATGAAATGACCGGGTCCATTACATGTTAAAGTATTCCACCTTGCTTTGTGCTGATGAAGCCTTGGCTGAGGTAAAGTCTTAAACAGGAGCCAGGAGCAATGCACAGAGAAAGCTGTAACAAGCTGCAGCAAGCACACATTAAAACAGCTAACAGGATAATAAGCTTAGAGGAAGAGGACCCTTAACAAAGTCAGAAGGAATTCAGAATAGAATGTAGGAGACTGAAGGAACTCATGATTGTGATTTTTCAAAACCTAGATGTTGTTATAAAAAGAACGGTTATAAAACAGTTATAATAGTTATAAAAAGAACAGTTCCACATGGCCATCAGGATCCCAGCCTTGAGAAGCAATGCAGGAAAAGACTAAAAAATTCAGCTGAAATGGGGTGAAATTTTATGTTGTTAATTAATGTCTTTAGACATGTTAAAAAGTTACCTAGAAAACCTCTTAATCATTAGTAATTTTTAAGTAGAGACTAAACAAGAGATTTTGATTATTTGTCCTTGTGCAGTCATAAAATGCTTCAGAGGTTTACAGGGTTGTAAATCATTCCATCCCATCCCATTTTTTAAACTGGAAAAGCAGCAGTCCCTTCCTGTTCCACGCTGGGTGAGCCTGGCACGGGGCAGGGCGCTTACAGTGCTGCCACCCGTGTAACAAAAACAGGACACAGCTCCACCTGAGCAGGCACACAGCCTGTCCTCGAGGGGCTGCTGCTGCTGTCCTTGCCTTCATATCTACCTTTATTGAGAATCATGAGCTTCAAACTGGGAATCAAAGTCTCGGAACCTTTCTTCTCCTGGCATTTTAACTACAAGGCTCATCTAGCAGCAACTGAAAGGGAGAGCAGAGACACGTGTGACCCTGAGGGAGCTGAGCCTTTAAGAGCTGCCTCAACTCCCTACTCCCTCCAGTAGTTTTTGTCCAGTTCCACAAAGAAAATATATTGTGAAATTTCAAAGAGGTAGCTGAAACATTTCATAGCTGCACAGCATGCAAACCTAATTTCAACAGGAGACAGAGGGCATTGAAACAGATGAAAGACAAATTCACCGACCAGTGATTTCAGCCTGGACACAAATGTCAAGAAAAATTTAACTGTGTTTTCCCATGGCCCCAGCCCTGCCATGTCATACAGAGATCTTATTTCTTGTTCAACTTTCTGGACAGCAGCAGCAGTATATTTCTAGCTTGGCACCAGCCCACAGTACCTTTTTCAGTCAGCAATCACTAGTAAAATGATAAAGGAAACAATCAACTAAAGCTCACATGACATCAAAAAGGAATCAAACAAATTTGACAGGAAAAATGCCATTTTTGTGATCCTATTGCTGCTGTTCCATTTAAAACTCAACTGTGATCTAAAAGGAATGAAAAGGGGTAGTCAATGGCTAAAGTTACTCTAACTTAGTGAGAATGTCAAAAAATTCAGTAGCACGTTTTTCAGAACTTTTGTCCTTCCTTTATCTCATAAATTCATCTCATTATAGCTAATGTTCTCAAAACTCTATCAAGGACCTTGACAGATGAACCTTAACACGGAAGCAACATGTCTGGGTAGAAATCACTCAGTGTCACAGAAGGACATTTCTGTTCTGTCTCAAAGAAAGGTTTCAAAACTTTCTGATCTTCAGAAGGTCTCAACTTACTTCTGTAGAGGTTAAAAAAAAAAAAAAAAAAAAGAAAAAACAACCAAAAGTCCTCTGCCTGCACTTTCCTTTATTGATCTTTCTCCTTTACCACCTGTTAACCTACGATGTAATAACTCGTCTCTATGCAGTAGGGCAGACACGCAATGCACACCTGTGATCTCCAAACTCGCTCTTGTCTCCATCTCAGATGTGGGAGGGACGGTGACAGCAGCTACAGGAAATGTTTTGAGCCTTTGCTGGTGGCACACATCTCACAGTCCTGATGTGCAAAGAGAAAACTGCTCCCGAGCACGACCCGCTTGGCAGAACAGTCAAAACATAAAGATTCAAAGGACACAAGGGCACCTCCTGAAGCTCTTTAAGGAAGGAAAGGGTTCTCCTGCTCAAAAGCAATATTTAGGAAGCTGGTACACTCTGAGATCACCCACCAACGCAGGTCAGACTGTTGTCTACTCACTGCTTAAGGGTTGCCTTGGATAAACTTGTTAAATTTAATCTTTCTTGAGGAAGCTGCTATCTTTCATTCTTCTGTGTTGCCCATTACTGAAGTACCTATGAAACTTAAAATTTGAGATTTTCTTGTCTTCAATACATCACAGTGAAACTAAGATAAAGTACAATTTCCCCCATTTTATTGATGTGTAACAGAGCTGAGATGTTTAAGATTGTACCCAGGATTCCAGGAAAATTGTCAGAATGAAGAAAAGAGCTCCATTCTCCCAAACTTTCATCTGACATGTGAAACCTCACTCCATTTCACTTTTTATCTCTTTTCTCTTTTCTGACTATGTCAATTAATAGTCTGTGAGTGATTCTTGGTAGAAACAGTAAAAGTGCAGGGGAAATAAAAACCTGAGATATATTCAGAGCTTCTTGATATACAAGAATGTAGCTCCTTATTTGTATGGGGATGGTTTTCAGTGCCAGCAAAGTCTGGTTATGTTAAAACAAATCAGACCATGTTTGAAACAGGTGTTTCTACCAGCTTCAGTACCTTATCTACTGTGATGGCTGCATCATTCAAATATTCCCAAAAAAGCTGCAAATTTTGGTTTTCTTTCTCATTTCCAAGGTGGAAGAATGTATACTTATGTGATAGAGGTAAGAAGGAAAATATTTAAGTTGGGGAAGACAAACACTGAATTTTCCCAACTGCCTGCAATAATGTGTTTTCAAAAGACTCTAGTCCAAAAGCTGCTCTTTCACTTGCCATCTTGTCCTCAGACAGGTTTTGCTCATGTCAGGGTTGAGTGATCTCAATATCTGAAATGGCAGCATGATGACAAGCACAGAAGAGAATGAGAAATAGAAGCACTCGCTCTCTAGTTCAATCTCTTTTCATTTGATGCTTGCTGCTGATGCCACTGCAGATGAAATCATTGTATTTCTGGTGCAGAACCTCTGGCTGGAGACTCGGAGCTGGTAGTTTAAAGGAAAAAAAATAAGTGATGTTGCTCACTATATTTTGTGGTTGTCAAGAGATACTTCTGCTTCACTAATGGAATCCAGTGCAAGCTTGTTGGATGGATTACCAGGCATGGGACGATATGGTAACTATCAAAAGAATTTTAACTTTCTTTACTCCCAACTTTAGCTGTCAAAAAGGTGGGCAGAATGTGTATGCATTCTGGAGCCTCAAACCAGCTGCAGGCATAGGAGACCAAATCCTAAAGTGGCATTAAGGTTGTGAGCTAAGCACCAGCCAGCAGGAAAATATCTAGCAAGAAGAGGTAGAAGAATAAAATACTGTAACAAGAAGGAAACACTCTTTGACTGGCTAGAGTCTCTCTCCAATGATTATCCCTCAGAAATATTAATTATCATTATTATTACTTCTTAAAATTTCTCTCAATACCCATTTAAACATCAAGCTATAATAAAGGGTAACAACTTGGGTGTCAGTAAAAAATGTCATTGGAAGGGCTGTTTTCATAATGCTTTTTATCTTCTAAAGCAGAATTAAGACTAAACCAGTTACTGTTTGGGGTTAGTGGAAGTAAACTAGTTTTGTGATTAAAGTAGCATTTTCTAAATGCTTTGTGCTTTTACAAAGGGGCAACTATTCTTGAAGGCATTTGCAAAGCATAATGTGCTGTGACAGTGATAATCCTGGAATGAAAATGTAAAAATAAGATGCTACGCTCCAACTGGGGAAATAGGCATTTAAATTATTTCTTCATTGTTTCTTTTTCTGTTTTTTCTCTATAAAACTCTTCCCCCTTAGATCTTAGAAATTCTACAAACCTCACTTAGAGCATTTCCAAGTGCAGGCATATGAAGTGACTTTTTTTAATCCTTTACATCTGCTGATTGACCTTATGTCCAAGTGACAGCTTTAAAAATATGGACTATTTTCATCTAGAATTCAACATATTGTGGTGTAAAGTTCAGATTTTATTTATTCTATTAACCCATGAAATGCTGCACAACGTTAAGGTCTGAAAAAAAATCCTATTCCTGTATGTATGAAAATGGATTGTCAGAACCAGGGAACAGCTTTAGAAAAAATAACTGCTTTTCTCAGGTCTTCATCTGTAAGTTAGGAATGATAGCATTCATTTTGTCTCATAGTGACAGCAATAATGAAAAGTAATATTATACATAGTTAAGATGTTTTAAAGATGAGTACATAGAAAAGATTGTGGGGGTAGGGGATATGTTGCTATTTTGCCATCAGTAAAGATGCAGTAAATCTCATAAGGAAAAATTATACCCTGAATAAAAAATTATATCCTAAATAATTTTTCATTATTGCTTGTCTGTTGGGAAAGGTCACCATGAAATAAGAAATTTCTATGATAAACTGATTTTAGACAGTTTTGTTGGCTGATCTGCCTCAAGACAAACAATAAGACCCCAGAATGCAAGTTCTTCCTGGCTTCTCTTTGTTCTTAAACACACCATGATAAATTTGACATGAAACCTCATTTCCCTGTCTGTCAAATATTCTGGTAGCATAGGCTATGCTGTTACAGGTCTGCTACACATTTCTGTGAGAGGGGATTTTAAGAATTGTTCTCTTTGAGCCACATCAAACTAAGTTCTCCAAACCTATTAAAGGTATTATTTCTCAGTGTGGCTAATTAACAGGGGAGGGGAGGAATATCTGTGGCTAAGCCATTTTGGCTGCAAAGTCATGAAAAAAACCCCATAGAAATTATATTTAATGGTAAAATAACCCTCTCCTCCTTCCCCCCAAACTTAATCAGAATTAGTCTTGCTCCATGAAGTTTATGGAATTGGTGCTCATATGGACAGTAGTCCTGGCAGAGACCTTCTTTATTATGAAAAGTTTAGAAACCTTAACTACCCTTGTTTTAGAACCTTCACCAGTATTATCTAATGCCACAACAAAATGTTCTCTCTTGATTTCAAAAGAATGCAGGATCACACTTTCTGGGAATAATGTTTTCCTGCTAATTATACTATGGATTACATAGCATGAAATTAATTGGAGGGCTTGTTAATGGTCCCTAAAACAATGCCATCTTTGAATGTGAACTCAAAGTGAAAAACAACATTTTAAAATCCTAGCAGCATTCCAAAATTCTAATAGATTTGTAATATACTGTAAACTATGGAACATTTATTCCTTATGTTTCTAACAGATACTATATTCTATGCATTTAAATAAAGGGATGCATTTGAAATACAATGAAGATATAACTACAGCTCATAATGGGAAGTGTTGCTTACCAGATATGATTCTGCTTTGACAAAAAACTCATACACTACTATGCATAAAAATCTCGTGTTAAAATACTTATTGAGTAAAAATGCACACAGAGAAAAATACCCATTAGCTTTTCTCATTATAGCTAATGGCAAAACCTCATTGATTACAACAGGAATTCTTTTCAGAGAGCGTTTCTGCTTACTTTCACTGCAGGCCAAATTATACCTCTGTCATCTCTGGAACTCTCAGTATTTTCCATTGCCACATCAACAGCTGCTAGCAAGAGCTCAGCCTTTTTTCAAGTGCCTGAGCCTCTGCTGCTGTCCCCAGCCAGCTTGCTCTGTGGGGTCACATCTGAAATGCACACATTCTGCTGCTTGAATTGTCATTTCCCTCCCATCTAATAACTAATCTCAGCAAGGATTTATACCAATCAAATGAGGGATGTGCAGAACATGATTATTTGAGTGCAAATCTCTGCATACACTCATTTTTGGGATAGTAAATCAATTTAGTAAAGGTCACTGACAAGCCTGTTTTGGCTAAATCAAGATTAATTACTGAAATGCTAAGTAATAATATAGTCACCAGTTGAACCTAGACAATATTTTAAACTATGTTTTCTGTTGATTTGATTCAAATCTGTTTTGATTTGGTATCATGTATAGAAGGGAAGAAGATGACTCTTTTCTACATGTATGTAAAAAATGCCTGTTGTTTGCTATTTGTCATAAGTTTTAAGTAAAGATGCTTAAATTTTGACTCATTATTTTTGCTTTCTATGAGCATGAAGAGTGGGATTTTAAGTTTGTTCACATGAAAATACTGAACTCCAAAACTTCCTACCTGTCAGCATCAGTTACTTTCCAAAATTGCAATTTCCCCTCCTTTCATGGTCACTCACTTTGGAAAAATATTCAAAATGTTACAGTTCATGTAGCCAAATGCAGCTATACACAAAATAGCACATATTTTTAAAATTTGTAGCAGATCCTGGAGTAAAAAAAGAGTTAAAATATTCTTTAAAATCACTCCCCATAAGGGGTTTCTGAAATGCAAATCTTTTTAAAAAAGCATGCAATAAAGATTTACACAAGCTCACAGGGAAATTGCCAGTTCTGAGATCTCCAAACTCCCATCTGATGGCTGTAGATATAACACACGTCCTGTTTCACACTGGGGTCTGGGACCAGGAAGACGCAAGGAGCTATCTACAAGTATGGCAACTTGTGAAGAAAAAAATGCCTATAATGTGAATTATTTTCCTGGCTCTGACAAACTCTTGGCCATGAATTATTTCTCACTTAGTTAGCTCTGAGAAAGGCACTGATTATGGCAAATTCCTCCTGTCTTCATGCTAATTATTTTCTCCAGTTCTCTGCTAAAGTTTCTGTATACTTTTCATTTATTATCCTGAGTGAAATATTTACCTTTTTTTTTTTTTTTCCTGAAAATTCAACTTCTTCTATTTCTCTGAAGGTGGCAGTAAGTTTGTTATTACAATGAAGTGATAAAAGGTACAGTTCTTCATCCCAGGCCATTTGCAGCTATGGAGCATCATTTATAATGATGCCAACTGGAGATGCCAAAGGAACCATTAACCAAAGACAGGGAAAACTCAACAAAACTGCAGAACAATCAGCAAGATACATTTGCTGTTATTATTTTTCAGTCTCTTTTAATAAGATATGATTTCAATGAGCCGAGCCAGAACAAATACTATGGCCAAGCTTCAGCTGCCTTGGAAAGAATCTATCATCAGAAAGAGAGTCACAGCATTACCACTGCAGTCTGTAATCACAGTGCACCTTGTACAAAGATTTATTTGTTTAAAGTTGTAACCAGATAAGGAATTGAAGGCATTATCAGATTGACAAGGCCACTGACATAATGCAGACAATTATTTTTTGTACACTGATGGCTCTATTTCTCACACAGGGTCTTTAAGCATGAGAGCTGCTCTTTCCCTTTGCTGCCCATGGACATTATGAACTGTGAAGAGCAGCATATAAGCTTGTTGGATTCACTTTGCTGAGGGCTGGGCTCACAGTGTTTTGCCCTTACAGGATGCCTTCTGTACAAATTCATATTTACCTGCCTTGTTTTCTTCCACTAGGAGTTTCTGCAGGGTGTAGCAAACTCTTCTCAGTTACCTGCTGCCTCATTGGAATGAGAGCAAGGAGCCTTGGGGATCCAGGACACAGGAAGGGCGCTGGTGGAGTTTGCTGGGTTTCATTCTTAATTCAGAACGGGACTATTCCTCTCATACCAGGGTCACTAAGCTGCCCTTACAGACCTCATGGAGAATCTTCTTTGCTGCTTTCCTGAAACCTTAAATCATTTTGCATTCATACCTCGTGAAGGCTTCAATGGTGCTAATAAACACCGAGGTGTGAGGTTGCGCCATCCCTTTTACAAAGGTTCTCTCATCTTTCCTCCAGTATATTACAGCTACCTGTGTGTCTACTAATTGTATTCTTGATTACAGATCTACTAATTTGCCTAGCATGCAAATCAGACTTGCAGTCAAATGCAGTCATCCCTGAGCCACGGGGGAGACATCCCGGGCTCTGCCTCTGGCAGCATTTTGAGGAACAGGTAACATGCCACGTTGCTACATGAACCATTTCTATCTAATATACTTTTGAATGTGAAGGTAAATAATCTTAAATCCTGGCACTCTTTACTAAGAGAGCGGGAGATTTCTGTAAATAACATCTCTTTTATGGTATCTTCAATATTTCTCCAATTAATGCCTAGTTAATAAAAAAAAAAGTACAGCGGGAAGAATTTCTTTGATCATCTTTTCCCTGAATAGTGATGCAGCCAATAAATTTAGCTTTTCAGCAATGGCTTTTATCTTCCCTGATTGCTCCTTATATACCCTGGATCAACAGTTTGCTTCAAACAACTCTCTCAAAACCTTCCTTAGTTCTGATGTGATAAAAACAAATTTTTATAGAGGTTTTCATATCTCTAATAGAATACTCCAGTTTTAGCTTTAACTAGCAATATTCATTGTTGCTTGCATGGAAACAGTCTCCACTTGGAAAGACTTAGTGTTGGAATTTTTAAAATATCTTAAATTACTTCCTTTACATGGCTGTGGAATCATGTTGACCTTTGAAGGTCATTAAAGTAAAATAAAATCCTACTGCAGTGGGTTAGTTTCAACATTTCTCCTTAAAAGAAATGCTCTTCTTTATTGAATATATCTGCTAGATCTTGAACACCTCAAAATGGCAAGTCACAGCTCAGTATGGAATGCCCTATCCCACATTATGCTCATCATGCCATTTATGTAAATGTCATTATATGCCATGAAACACTGCTTTTTTTTTTTTAATACATAAACGAGTTTTTTAAAATGTGCTACATGTGGACATCTCCTTTCTGACTTTTTGGATGGCTTGGAATGGCAATGAACACCAAATTCAGTGAAACCATTTAATACAAGGAAAAAGAAAAACAGATAAGCATTCAGTGTACTAATTAGAGGAGCAGCTATATTTTGGATATGTCTCTTAGCCTGGAATCATTTTTCTAGGATATTCAAAACAGATGCTCTTTTAATTAGAAGCAGAAAATCTGAATTTCGGCAGCAGCACCCAAGAGTACGTTTGAGTGTATTGGAGATAAGACACCGAGTTTACATAAGTTCTGCCACCTTCTGTTATGTAAATGTCTGCCTGTGTGTACATCAGCTCAGTCAGAACTGTGTCTCTCCCTGTGGCTGCCACAGTCTGCCCTGCACGGAGGATGGACTGCGGGTCCATAAAACAGCAGGAGCTGCTCTCTTGAGCAGCAGTGCTGGAGACCTGTAGCTGTTCAAGCAGTGGGTCCTGGATCCTGGTGCCTGTGCTGTCTACATGCAATTTAGTTAGCTGTTGCTGTCTGTGGCTATATATAGAACCAGATTTATTACTACGGGTATGTTACCAAGAGAGCAGATCCAGCCTGATAGGAGAAAAAATATTAATTCCGTTGAGTTCAAAAAATATCTCCTGTAGCCTGCTTATCCTTGTCTCTATTTTACAGCCATGACAGCAGTAATAGATATCTGAGAAATACCTAAGCCAGAATAAACCTCAGTAGAAAACCCAAAATGAAATGTGACCTCTCAAAAATTTTAATTTTATGACAGCACAAATACAATAGCACCTTATTGCAAATGACAACTTCATAGACACAAGAAACGAAACCCATATCATCACCATAGTTCACTCCATGTCTAAATGTGGACAAGAAGAATGAGAAGGGAAAAGCACAGCCTTGTTTGTAATACTGTCTTCTTGAGGTTCAGGCAGCCATTCCAAAAATAATAGCCAGCAAGTCACAACAAAAAGCATTGCCTGGACCTTAACTCCTTTTGGCTCTACACGAGGTGAAAGTACAGCAGTTTATTCCTTCACAACGCAGGGTTTTCCATGACAACACAGTTACCACAGCTCTTATCTTCCACACTGTTTTGACTGCCTGAAGTTTCATTCTGTTCACCACATTTCCCAAGGCAGAAATATCCTAACATTTTAGCTTTCTCTTGGTCTGAGTCTCGGTTGGAAGCTGAGAGGTGAGTGTGCAAGAGGTACCTTGGTGGTTTAAGATAACACAATCAGCCATGAGACTTACCTAAGCTCAGCCAAGGGCCAGTATCAAACACTCTGAGAGCCCAGGAACCAGGGATGTCTATCAAAGATTGCTGACTTCTGATAAAAAGGAAACATGACTTCCTCTTGAGCTCTTTTAGTAACTTTACAGAATGAAAAGAGGAATGAGATCTAATGGAATAGGGCTTTAATTGGCTCACCAATGCTAACCAGACCTGCAGTAATTAGCTTGCTCAATACTTTCTCACTGGATTTGATAAAAAAGGTTGGGTATTTAGATTGTCCTGCCATACTGAACACAGATACCACACCCAGACAAGCTTGCAGACCCTTGCAGACCACAAGGCATCTGAACACAGACTGTAGCTGCTTGTTACTATAAGAGAGGACAGTGTGGGAGGCAAGCTGTAGAGTTTTAAATAGGATTTTAAGACCTAGAAAAAAAGCCTGAGTCAATGCAGAGAATAGGGAGAGTGAAGGGAAGGAAAACTGATATAGTGAGATGCATAAGCAGATTGGAAAGACTTGTGACAGTTGGTACTTTCCTTAGAGCTTCAGCTTTTAGAATTAAGGGACTAAGGAGAGAAATTGATTTAATATTAGAAGACTTATAGCTCTTAGCCAGGTCATTTCAACATTAAATTTGTAACAGCCTCTCTGAAATTACACATTAGTGAAAACAGTGAATCCTTTAGAAAGGGGAAAAAACTTTCAGGAGATGCATCACTTATACAACTTAGTTAAAGAGAAGTAAAATGTTCTTATCATAAATCTTGTTTTGAAAGTCAGTACTACTTTGACAGAATGGAAGTATCAAAGGAACCAGCAAAGTTTTGGAGCATGGAGGGCTAAGTGAGAATAAGATAAGGAAATACAGTGTTTTTCTTCCACTGTAGATGCCCTGGCATGCATTTATTTAAAGGATATCTCTGACTGCATGGTGCTGTCCAAAGTGAATCTTGAAACCATGGTAGCTGGGGCTGGAAATTGGAAGGTGCACTGTAGACATCTTCTTCCCAAAGAATGACTTCAGTTTCTCTATTGTAAAAACCTTTTTCTTTTAGAATTCAGAGAAATGAAAAGTCAATATATCCATGGCTGCCTGCTGATCACTAGGACAGCTCTAAGGCTCCTGAAGGACTCTGCAGATACAAATACTTTCATTCACACACAGAAGTTGCAAAACCAGCCTTATAGATATGTTACAGGAGAATAAATGGCGGTCTGGGCACACCACATGCCAAGCTCAAGGTCACACAGTTAAGGAGGAGCAGATCTTGGAATAAACCAGAACAAGCCTCTAATTCCTGGTCCCTCTTGGTTGGCATTCTTTCCTATTCCTATGCTCGAGTCTGATGACTCTACAGCACTGTAAATACCAGCCAGTCCTTCAGTACAGAAGGACAGGGTTTGCTTTAATGCTATTTTTAGTTAAGCAGATCCCACTTTTAAATCTGCAACGCCTTCATTTTCAATATCGTGATTATGTTTAATGTTCCATAGGAAGATGAGGGGATTAGTATGAATCAGAAGGCACAATGCAGCGTAGGCAGCACCATGCTGCCTTCTGAAACACCAGCACAGAGCAAGGAGGAGCTTTGGAGGGGGCTTTGCTCTGGGAAAGGCATTAGGCAGCTGGACGTGTCAGCTGGGTGCTCATCAGGCAGCTGGTGCGAGTGGAAGGTCAAGAGCACATTTACTGCTTACTGAATTTGTAAATTACTAATTACTCAGCTCACTAAGCAAGGCAGGCTCACTGCCTGCGCGTGACATTCCCCCTCCTGTCAAGCCCGAGCACATATGGAAGAGAAGGAATTCTCAACTATATTTTGATAGATGAGAGTCATTAAAGAACCATAATAAAGGATGTAAGGAGCTATAACGGGTAGGTCACTAGTAAGTGTAAGCACACCTGCAGAGAACGGGTATAGAGGTCCAGCTGAGCCCTGAGAACAGCAGTTCTCTGTCTCTGCAGAGGATTCAGGGGCTGCCTTGCTAACAGGAGATGGTAGGGTTTGGTGTCTGTGTCCATGGGAAGCAGGGGCCCAGGAGTTCAAGAGGGATCTGCACTCACATTCCAGTGTGGGAGACAGAGGCAGTAGCCAGGCAGACACTGCCTCAGAGCCAGGGAGATTTCAGAGGTACTGGCCAGCAGAAACTGTGGGAGCTACACCACAAGGAAGGAGACTGCCAAGAAAGGAAGCAAGGAAATGGTCTGCAATATGAGGGTCAGAAAAAAAACTGTGTGGTGGGCCTTGAACCAAGAAAACAGATTTGTTCTTTCTGTCCTCTCTGTCCGCAAGAGAGATGATTTTGGAAATGAGCTACTCAAGAATTTGTAAGAAGGAGACCTGAGACAAAGTATATCATCATCACAACTTGCAAAATGTGTGAACTCTGAGGTCTTTTAATCTGCCTACATTGGGGCAGTCGAACATGACTGACATCAGGATGCCTGTGATAACTCCAACTGAATAAATCCATATGAGAGGAAAACTTGGTTAGGTTAGCCAAGTGGCCAAATAGGCATGTCTTCTTCTCCAGAAGTGTATCCTTGAACAGGGAAACATCTGCCAAAAGAAGAATCAAAATGTGACCCTTCTGGAGTGAGTAGGACTAAAGGACACCCTCTCTACCCAGTCTTTGGGTATATGCAATATCTACCAAGACTCTTTGGGAAGAGGACAAAAAGATTTACCCCCTCCTGCACTTGACTGCTCAGACAAGACTAGGAGTGAAGATTAACAAGTTACCAGATCTTCCCAGGGTAAGGAAAAGAAAGGTCAGGAAAAGAGGAATTATAGGTAAAGTCAGTGTTTGGCATGGAGGGATGGAAATAAGGGTCAAGCATGGCAGACAAATGAGGCAGTGCCTTTCTCAGAGTACTTGCAAAACAGAAGTAAGTGCTCCAGGTAGGAGGATGGACTTGAAAGCAAATAAAATTTTAAAAATCCTAAGACATTTTTGCCAGTGGAAGAAAACAAAGCAGCAATGAAAATCAGCCATTAAATCCAACAGAAAGACTGTGGATAAGGTGTACTCTTTCACAAGTTCCACACCAAGGCCCAAGCATGACACTCAATCTGTACATACCACTAGAAGCCAGGCTTTACAGACAGTGTTCAGGCACTGGTGGCAGGGGAAGTGAGGTAATGCACTGGTGAGAGGGCAGTGAAGAGTATTCTGCTAGATCTGCCAAAAAGAGCTGGGTTTTGTAACAGCAACTTTCATTTCTCAATTCTGGCTGAGATAATTCTGCATCAGAATAGGGATATTCACCTGAGATGACTTGGAAATGACAACACTACATAGTTTCCTCTTTTTTTTCTTTTCTTTCCTTATTTTTAGAATAGGACTACTTTAATACAGACTTCCATGGAGACAGTTCAAGACTTTTTCAATCACGGTTTGATTTCCAGACTCTGCATTATCGTAAAATGCATGAAATTGCATCTGACATTCTGAAAGATCTGTTTCAAAAGTAAGAGGCACTATGGGCTTCTCAAAGCTCTTCATGCACTTCAATTCCCAGTGGACAGATGGGAACACCAAGGGCCTACCAAAGCATATCCCAAGTCTTGCAGCAAACAGAAAATGCATATACATCGACTGGTTTGGGTATACGTGAGGATGTTCCTCTAAGCCTTCTCAGTATCATTTACTGTATTAATGTGAATCTCCATTGTTTTTGTAGGTGCTGCTGCAGGTTATGATCTCATGTGCACACCTGGGTGCCTGCCATGGCACTGTGGTAAGTGACCTTGGTGAGGTTCAAACAGTCCTGTAAGGTCTGAAAGGCTCCCGAGTGAGGATGCCATGCTGGGCACTCACACCCAGCTCTGGGGGAGCCTGGTTCCACCCTGAACTCACAGGGGCACTGGCCAGCAGGATGGACCCCTGTGGGAGAGGAAGGAAGGCAGGGGCGTACACTCTGCCTGATCAAAGGTTTATCTTAACTCCTGTAAAAATTCTCAGGTTATAAAAGAAATAACATTCCCAAGAAATTATTAAAGAGAACTGTAGGACAGATTAAGCTGGCAGAACTGCTGTGGAATAAAGGCGGTGCAAACAGCAGAGGCAGAAAGGCAGGTAACTGTTTCCTACATGCAAGCAGGGCTAGAAACTGCTTCTCTCTTGTCTTCCTCTTCTCTCAAGCACAAAAGGGCTAGGAAAAATCTATACAGATATAAACACCACACCTAGCAGGCAGTGTCCATATACCCCTGGAGTTTAAACAGCATCTCAACTCCCTTGTGCTTTCCACCCTTGTTTCTTTCAACTCAGTTTGTCTTTTGTGCTTAAAAGAATAATCAAGAAGTGAAACTCACAAGTGAAAAGCAGATTTAGAGATCCTCAGGCTGTTGAACAATGTGATTATGGATCTTCAGTTTTTGGAAGGAGCAGCAAAATATGATGCATTAAGTTACATCTTTTCAGTGTGTTATACTTTGATGTGCTTTCTACAGAGGAAAACCAGTCCCTCCCATCACAGACTGGAAGCTTTTTTTGAAAAAGAACAGGCAACAGTGATATTTGGAGTTAGCATGAACTGCTCGTGACCCCTTTGCTGTTTTGTCAGGGGCTCTGCGGCACTGCCTCTGTGCCTCACACGTCTCCACACCGGGCTTCCAAAGGGCTGGTGGAAATCAACTGCAGAATAATTACTGCAGCACTTGGCTCCAGAGCCAGCTTGGAGAGTGCTAAGTCATCAGCTCTACAAGATATAAATTATCACTTCTACTCAGTTTCAATATGAAAAGTATGAAAGCCACAGCATCTTGAAAGAGCATCTAGACATAGCTGAAGTCCAGTCCAAATAAAATGAAAACACATGATGGAAATGTGTAATGCTGTCTGCAGTGGTTTGTGGGGCCTTTAGCACAAAGGGGGAGACAAGGATGGCTTTAAGACTGAGCAGTGCTTGTGCCATCCTGTGTATATGTCTTATGATTTAAATCTGAAAAGCCAGAAAGACTTTTATAGTGGAACTTCTCCATAATCTTAAAATAAAACAATCTTGAACACTTTCTTTTTCAGAGTTCCATTCTTAGTGCCTGACTGCAAGGTAAAAGTCACATCTAGACACAACTACTGGTCCAGGAGATAAACACACTAGAAAAAATATTTGGGTTATGCATGGCTATTGAACATTTTCCAATTCTCACATTTACTAATATTCTCAAAGTGATTTCTGCAATAGGTTTTCGAGCTAAAGACTTAAAAATTTAATTTTTTAAACCTTAGCCTTGCAAACCACTTGATAAATAGCTCATGTGAGCTGTTTCCATTACTTTGAGTGAAACCAGGCTCCCTTTGCAAATAGTTGTCTTAGAGTTCAACATTTGCCTTCTTTAAATACTTCTATTTGTCTAAGATTAGCTGTTTCACAAACATTCTTTGCCATGATTTCTTCAAACTTCTTTGCTAAAATACTGCTAAGATGAGAATACCGCTCCAAGATACAATTCTCCATTTTCTTAAAACAGAGACAAAATGTACTTTCAGTTACTTGTTGTACTGTGCTAACACACTATTAATCAGACAATTAAGAAACATTTATCCAGTTTATCTGTGCAGAAGCCAGAACTAAGTACCTCACAGTCTTATCCAGAAAATGTTTCTGTGTGGAAAGGATGTACCAATGCTCCTATTTTATGGCCTAAGAGCAAGGCTTAGAGAGGCTGAACAACCTTGTAGAGATCACCCAGAGCCTTTAAGAAAAAGGAAAACATGAGCAGGGGCTCCAGTGGAAAACCTTTCCTTTCCTGAAGAAAAAGGAAAACGAAATTACCAGGTGACCCTCTCCAAACAGCACCACTCAGTCACAGAGCACTGATGCTTGTCCAATTCTTTTAGGAATATTCCAGTCATGAGTCGTTGTTTTAGCCTCTCTGACACTTTGTCTAATTCCTGAATCCCAGTGGAACTGAGGTAGGATGTATTTTGGCACACCACAACCTGTCCCAAGCTATTGTGAAAGATTTACTTAGATAACTTTGTGTAAAAAATGCAAGAGTCATTACAAGGATCCCATTTACTTCTAACTTTGAAGTTAAAAAATCACAAATGCTTTAGCTAGCTAAATATTTATAATAGCTTGTCTTTATGCATGCAGTGCATAATGCCTTCCAAGTACTTTAACAAGCTAGAAATAGAGAAACATCCAAAGCTGAAAGAGCCATATTTGGGGTGAAAAATGGAAATTGTTTAAAAACATCACATTCAGTTAGAAGAGAAATGACACATTTTAATGTATGGGCTATTTTGAGTCAAGCAGGCGGTGAGGATTATAGTTAGAATTTGGCCAGAATATCAGACCAGGATATCATACTTGCAAAAGAGAGCAGCTGTCAGTAATAAAAGTAAATAAGCAATAGGAGCCTGCAAAGAAAGAGACATGTGCAGCCATGGCCAGCCTGGAGGCTGAGCTCAGGCATGACCTGTGCACAGCAATGTCAGCGCTCCTCCCTGCAGTGCCCTGGGTTTCCTGGTGAGGAAGCATCCCTTGAAATAAACACCTACTGTCCAAAATTATCCACGAGGTGCCCAAGGCATAGAGTGTAGCTGTACTCATTTGTCTTACCAAGTTCTTGGAACATGGATGCTCTTCTCTCAGCATAGGTTGTCCCTCACTCAAACACCAATGCTCCCTTTTCTACAACTTGGATTTCTTCCCTGAACCCCACAGCCCTTTGATACCAGCACAGCAGCAATGGCAACTGGGGAAAGCCCTGGGTTCTTTCCCAGTTCATGCCTACAACTGCTGTGGATATCAAACATCTTTGTGAGAAGTTCCTGATGCTGGCAGGAGCAGCCACAAGATGGGTGTTCCAGTGATGCTACAAGCTGTCAATATTGCCACTTGACAGCAGCTGGCAGCAAAGCTTGTCACTGCAGGCCTGACCTCAGCCTTCACTGCTTGGGGTACTCACAAATCAACTCCCATGTCACTAAATGCTGTTTTCATTACTGGGAAAGAATGGAGGGGGACACATTTGCTCTGCAATCAATACATTTATCTGTGCAGTCAAAACTTTGGGTTGACAGGCACACAATTAATTACCCAATGTGCTTGAAAATTTGCATTAAATTCATTTATATATATATTCTCTTAGCCAATTTTCTGCAGCTTATCCATTTATGTATTAATTTTTATGCGTGCCTGCAAAATGCAAAGCTTTATTCTCTGTACATCAGAAACTGCATTGTGGCACTTGTGTCCTTTGGTTTTTTCTCTGCTTTTAAAGACTGTTTGCCAAATGTTGTGGTTCTGTTTGCTGAAATCTCATGACAGATGCAGACTGCTAGTGCAATGAAAATGCATTTGACCATTTCTGTGGACTCCCAAAGAGCTGAAAGCAGAAAGGCATGGGGGAAGGGGAGCAGGGAGAACCAGCACTCCTCTTGTGTCTCTTGGCTGTGCAGACTCAGCTGGGTGCTATAAGCACCGAACATTCTGTGACCAAGAAGATCACTCTCTGTTTTGTGTCTCAATTGCAGCTCCAGCAGCTCCAGAGCCCTCCTTTCACCAGACAGACACGCTGTCTAAAAGCTGTTACATTAAATGTTTTATTCCATGTACAGCAGCACTGGAAATTTTCCTATCTGGGCAGCTCAGGGGTCACAAATGAGATCCTCACCTCTTTCTACAAGGTTTCATACAAATTTATAGATCAAAAGCTACAACCTGAAGTCAACAAAACTGGCAAGGAAAGATAAGGGGTGCTATTCTTCACCCAAGTGAGACAGAGAATGACATTTCCTTGGGGTGGGTCTCCTTAGTCTAGATGGCCCACAAAGAAAACACTACAGAAGATATAGACAACCTGGGGCAAAGTTTCTGAATCTGAGCTAGATTTATTCCAGTTCAAGGTTTTTATGACTGTAATTTTTTCTTTTCCTTTCAGCTCTGAGATTTTCACAGACTACCTAGTGTCAAACCAGTCTGGCTTGCCTAGGATAATAAAAGACACTATTTCCCAAAAATGGGAGACAATTTTCTGAATCCTCACCTAGTACCTTATCATACCTTCCTTCCTTATTTCTGCATCTTCCAACACCTCCTCCAGTATATTGAATGCAACCTTGGCTTTGAAAAAAACATATCTCTTATTTACAGGCAGAATAGCTCCATACAGGAGTCTGTAAGCTCCTATCCTATCTTTTCCTAGTCAAGATACTCATCAAGGGCTTTGACAAGGATGGAAAAAAAGTAACTGAAGTAATGTTTCAAAGATATGTGGCTGACAGAAGACTGCCCCTTAATATAAATATGATATATATGTACAGCTATATGTGAGCATCTCTTTGGAAGCACACCTGACAAATCCCTTACAACCTTCATCTAAACTAAAGTAGCTTCAGATGCACATATTCACCCAGGACTCAGGATATTCACTGACTCTCAGTTAAAACAGAAAGGCAGCTACTCTGCCAAAGGGAGGTGTTGTGAACTGCTCGGCTGGGAGTCTCATTTATGCAGTTTACAGAAAGGCTCTGAAAAGCTGCACATTAACATGAACACAAATGCTAACAGGGCACAATGAGGCTGTTCTCACAAATGTCTCATCAATAAACATCATAAAGGGCTCGCGTCAAGAAATAGTACTCCATCTACACCATAAGCAAGCCATAATAAATAATGAAAACATAAATAGGAGAGAAATAAGGAAGGCAGGCAGAGTACAAATGAGGCCACTGAAACACAAATAAAGCAGCGAGGTTACTGGTGAAAACAGAGGATCTTTTCTAAATAGCAAATTGTGCATATCTCTCTGCTACAACAGACATCAGCACTGGGGTAAGGAGTAAAATGCATGGATTCATTCTTTTATCAGATGTTGGAATACAGGGAAACAAGTCCTTTGTGTTTGCAAAAAGTCACTGGGGAAAAAGTAATTTGAATTTATTTTCAAGTGAAATAATTGAATTTATTTTTAAATGAAGCAGTTGCACATCTCACATTGCAACGTGGATCAGAATTCAAGGAGCTTTTATTTCTGCAGTGTAACTCACTTCAAGAAGCCTCTGTTCTTGAATGAGTGTATCCACACAGTCCATTTTGGTTTGTGCAATCAGCATTAAATTCACCTGACTAGATTAACTGTCTGAAGCACTTCCACACAGACAGACAGTAAATAAGGAAAAGAGATGCACCACAGACAAATAAAAGAATAAGACAGGACTACAAATCTCATTTTATCTCGTGCTGCAGGTAAAGCTTGTCTCTAAAGGTATAAGGTGAGTGCAAATGCAGTCCTTAATTCATCCAACAAATGCACAAACCACATCAGCACAGAAAATGAGTAAGCGAGCATTCATATGAAAAGGCTATTGAAAAGTAAGTTGAAGATAAAAATTGGAATCTATTTATTCCTGAGTTCTTAAAGGATAGGCCTTTTCTTTAATTAGAAGCAAGCATCCACATAACAGATACAACCTTGTAACTTTTAATAGCTGGAGCATAATCATAATCAGTTGTGATGGAAATTCCAGATTGCACGCTCTCATCTCTCGACCTTGGAGTCACCATGTTTCTATCTGTAATTAATACCTTTGTATTAGGGGAAATGACTTTGTGGGGAAAGTCAATGAATACAGGCAGCCCAATGTCCTTCATACTGTCACAAGTGCCCCAGGTCGAGTGTGTTTGAGGCTGCTGCAGCCCAGAACTGCACGGGCAGTGCTTGTCTTTGTCTCTGTGGGCAGAAAGGCCTGGCCACAGAGGGTCAGGGAGGCA
This sequence comes from Prinia subflava, assembly GCF_021018805.1. NCBI lineage: Eukaryota > Metazoa > Chordata > Aves > Passeriformes > Cisticolidae > Prinia > Prinia subflava. The sequence goes on from NC_086255.1 coordinate 22,728,870, forward strand.
CAGCCCATCTGTGAGCAGGGCACTGCAGAGCTGGCCTGCACAGCCTCCTGCACCTCCTGCTCACGGGCTCCTTCTGGCTGCAAAGGCAGGGGTGGGAGGTTGGTGCCCGCTGGAATCAAGGCTGTAATCCCACTGCCTTTCAGATGTCCTGTACGCAAAAACAGAGCTACCAAGCAGCTGCGTAACACTGATCTTCTAGCTCCGAGTGGAGCTGGAGCAGAACAAACTGCATTAACAAACTAAGCACCCAGACCTTTCTCCTTCAAATTGCTCCCTTTGTTCTACATGTTTCATGAAAAGAAAAAACCGAATATTTACATCTTGTTGGAGTGAGGGATTTTTGTCCCTCTCTGCTCTTCCCCAGGTTAAAACTAACTGATGACTCCTCCGGCTTTGGCTGGAGGCCATGGCAACATCAATTATGTGGGACTGCCCAGCTTTATACTTGAAGAAACTCAATTTTCCAAAAAAAAAAAAAAAAAGGTCCCACAAACCCAAAACACCCCCACAAACCCAAAAAGAGAAAGAAAAAAAAGAAGAAATCAAACCCACACAAACCAAAGAGCACCAAATTTATCTTTCATCGGTCTCCCTGCATTGAAAAAAAAACAAACCAACAACCAACCAACCAACCAAAACATGTTTGTGTCCCCTACCCCCACATTCTCACAGGTCAGAATTGTTGGGCTACTGAATAACAACAAAAGGCAGCAACAAGTTTTGCCTTGAAGCTGCAAAAGAAATGCTCTTGCCTTCAGTGGCACTTGGGCAAGAGCTCAAACTCTGTTCTGAAAGACCAGAAGGAAGAGGAGCAGAATGATGTGAGGAGTAAACTCAGAGAAATGCTGATTGTGAGATACTGAAATCTTATTTCCTGGAGTAATTATTTGCCTCAGTGAGTGCCCAGAAATCAGCCACACTTAAGGCAGTTTGACACTTCACACAGCTTTGTATAGCACAGCTCTCTGGTTAAGCTACACACTTAGAGCTCTAACATGCCTCTCCTCTTTATGGCATCATTTAGAACATTTTATTAGCCGTATTTTAAAAATCCCGCATGATTTCTTCAAAACTGGTCTCTATTTGCCTTGCTTTCAATCTCTAAAATAGGATACAACTTCCTATGTGTATGATATCTGTAAAAAGAACATTAGGCTACATAAAAAGGATTCTATAATCTTCTGGGATAAACCATAAGCTCTTTCAAGAATCACAGGCACTCAAAAAAACCCCCCACCCCTGCCTCTGCCATCACATCTGAGAATGTGGTGCTCTGCCTCTCACAGAGAATTCCTGTTGAAGAGCTTGTTTTAATTATTTTCCTGTTTGAAGGAACAGCTAACCACTCATGGAGCTCCCTGCCTCAATCCCTCTCTCCAACGCTGGATTTGGTACAGACAGATAAGACACCTGTAAAACCCAGGTAATTTTACAGCATCTCCATGGTGCCAAAGTAATGAAAAACTAAAGTGCAGCAACCAGGGGCTCTGGGGCCTCCAGCAGGGTGAAGAGAGAAGCAAGAAACACAACCAGTGTCTCAGTCCCTCAAAAACAGCAACCCAAAGTGCAGAGAGCCCGCCCAGCAGGCAGAGCTGGAGCGCAGCCACGCCGCTCCTCAGGCCGGGGCGAGGCCGCTCCTTGTGCCCTTTGATGGAGGAGGCAGCCCTGGGACAGGCACACAGCCCTGCACACCCAGCGCTCTGTAACTCGAATAAAGAATCTCACCAGGGAAAGGTCACGCCCAGGGCACAGCTCCCAAAAGGAAAGACATGTAGCAGCTCCTCCTGAGGCACCGGGGCCATTCGCAACGCCGGGTACAAGACAGCAACACATGCAGAGGAGCTTGCTGACAACTTAATGACTGTATTACTTACTCTGGTGGCTAAACAAAAGGAGATGCAACTCTGTAGTTTTATCAAGCTCAAGGAAAATCTCTAAGTCTGACTTGGAGGCTGGTACCTAGACGTGTGTACCTTGTCAGGGGGAAATATGCTGCTATCCCTGAATTCTAGACCTCCAAAATTAAAAGCACCATGTCCAAATAACCAGACACTGGTATTTTGTAAACTTGTGCCTTAGAGGGCTTCCTCCACAAATCTGTATAAATACACAGCAAAGGACTGCAGAGAGCTCTGAATATGTCATAAAAGGAAAATGCTACTCAAGCTGTACATGTTTCCATAATGAGAAAAGCACTGTATCTGTGAAGGCTTATACAACAGTGACTTCTGCTGTGAAAACCTTGTCAAACCAGCACATCAGTTATGAGGGCTACAATTGCCTGCTATTGCTCCCATTACTCAAAACACTGAATATGCTTTAAATAGAACTTAATAATATGCTTCTGGCAGGGGCATTTGAAATGTGATGGGCTTCAACTCCTGTTCTTGCTCCTAAGTAAGTAATAAGGTGTTTGTTTTAGTGGGACAAGGATGCAGACAAAAATCCAACCATTCACTAGTGCCAAAACAAAACTAAAACCTTTTCATTTTCATGAAATGGTGAACACCTACTTTTAGTCACAGGTGGAGTCAAAAGAGTTTCCAGGACTTGCATCTGACATCTTGACTGGATGCCATTGCATCTTACCTGAGTTAAAAGCAGATGCAGTTTTAGTGAACTTCTGTTGTGCCTGAATCCTAGGAACACTTACGGATTTTCCTTCCAAGGAAGAGTGCAGTAACATGTTTGACAGCTTTTACCTCTAAGAAAAAAACAGAATACAATAAACTAACAGGCTTTGGAGTCTTGGAAAAAACCTCTTGGTTCTTTTATTTTTTAAAAAATTGAGTGGTTTCAACAAAGTGCTTTACTTAGAATAAAAGAGCTCGTGGATCTCCACAAATTTTAATACAGGCTTATCTTCTGGAAAAACAATTACTAATGAAGAAAAACCATCTGTTCCCCATAAATTAAAACTGGTTAAATATTGGAAAGTATTTATTTGACTAAACAAAAGAACTCTCTGCACCCCTCTATGTTCAAAGCCAAATATTCCAGCTTGTGTATTCACGAATAGGTGGAAAATAACTGTCTGCACAGGCTATACACATTAAGTTAGTCTGCATAAACTGTCACAAAGGCTTTCCATTTTAAGTCATACCTTTTATAAGAAAGACTTGACACTAAGCCAGTGAGTCTGATGCTCTCTCATGCTTTTTGCATACTTGAGAGACTAGATTATTATTGTCTGGTCTCAACGAAAGGTCCGTGGCCATACAAGGCTTAGTATGCCTTCATCAATTTGGAGTGATTGTTATAAAATAGCCCATAATAGGTGTCTGAATTTAACATACTAGGAACGTGGATCTACAGATAAGCAATATGCAATACTTTTCAACCCCTTCAGAACCACCAATATTTGAAATCCCACTAATTTTGCATTGTAGACTGCCACACACATTATTTCAAGATTCAGTTACTTTGTTTTTTTCATGCCTCCTATGGCAGCTGCTGATTTAGAGCCATCACTAGGGCTGCAAGTTCTCACCATTGATTTTGCTGATACCTCTTGTCTTATGGAAGAAATTGCCTTAGAATACATATAATTTGATTTTCGTAAACCTAAGCATGTTTGTCTACTATTTTTTTGTTTTGCCTTGAAGTATTTTTGTTTGGTTTTTATTGAAGTACTTCACGATTTACAAAAAAAAAAAAAAAAAAAAAAAAAAAAAAAAAAAAAGAATTTACTGCCAGGCTTGTGACCTTGAGGAAGTCAGTTTAAAACTCTGCTCTTAATCTTGCAAGAAAAACAATCAGTGCTATATACAGCGTAAATTGTTTGTAAATGAGATATTGTAACTCTAAAAATAGAGTGTCAGAGGTGTTTGATGTGTGAGTTTGCATCAAGGGACAGGTTCTCAGATTTTAAAAGAATAATTTGATAAATGCAAGTCATATTCCATGTGTTGCTGAAGAAATATTTTTAGTGCTTTTCTGTATCTGTTGTAGTTTCTGCACTCCTATATTAGCACACTGTGAAAAGAAACATTTATTCTCTCTCACATACCAGGATTAATTTTTTTCTCTAATCATTTTACATTCTGTACTACATGCAGAAAGAATCCCCAAGCACAACTTTGAATGATGAGCAACTGTGTAGTATAACTCCTGTTTTCAGTAGCTGGCTTGAGACATCTTTTAAATGGTACTTTATTTTTCAGAAATTACTGATCATTTTTCATGAAAACAGTAAATACCAAGATGAAATAGAATAATGGCTTTCCTTTTGAGGAATGTCTCGATTCAATGCTTATTAAATGAAGTATCCCGTTCCAATGCTTTTATTTTTCCAAATGTAGCTTTCAGGATAATAAAATCCTTTTAAGGCAGGTATATTAAAAATTAAACACAAGGGTAAATAATTGAAAAACAGAGCACCAGGGGTTTGTGGATTTTATATTGACCCATCAGCTTCACATTGACTAACAAACCATATATTGGTCAATGACTTATCTGTAGCACCACTGATTGTCAAGACACATTCTTGGTGTGTGGCATCTGCAGAATTAGATTTTTAAAACATACAAAACAAAAACAAAAACAAAAACAAAAAAAAGAGAGAGAGAGAAAAATGCTCCACTCAGAAAACACAGGGATGTATATACATTAAAAGGGCAGTCCCACATTGGATAGGTTAGCTGGCCTAACTTTTTTCCCCACTGAGAAACAGAACACTTCAGTTTAGAGTGACTGCAGAACCATGAATTCACACCATCAATCTGGATGATGGGTTATGATGGAAAAACCTTTATTTAAACAAAAAACCCCAAATCCCATAAACAGCAGGGGGTAACAAAAACGTCATAAATTCTAAATCATTGAAATAGATGATGTTTACCTCTAATAAAACAAAAGCTGAAAGTAGTCTAGATAATGAAGTACATACCCTGAGGCAGAGAAGTTAAAATAGTATTTTCACAGGAACAAGTATTAAGGTGCCACAGATACTTTTGGTCTGGACATCAGATTTTTAAAAATAAGGAAGTCAGACATTGAAAACCTCATTATCAGAGCACTGAGAATAAGAACACAAATATTTTCTTACTGGTTTCAAGAAAAGATTTTTGTTTCTGAGTGGCTCCTTCTACAACTAAGAGAACTGAAAAAGGACTTTAAGGGCCCATGACTTGAAACATTCAGCTGCAGTTTGTTGCAGTTCTTGTTCTTCCCACCATATTGTGTATTACAGACTACCTGCATATTGAAATGGCACAATAACATTACAGAGCATGTAAAATAAAAACTGGGCTTTCGGGCAAGAGTAGGGTGGAAAAGAAACAAGATAAAAATGGCTACTTGTGGCAAATTCCAGCATGTCAGAAATCTTTATAAACCCTCCTCTTGCAGCTCCAGTAATATTCTAAGTGATAGCAAAGTGGGTTAAAATTAGAATAATAATAGTTGTTTTCTAGTGAAGGTCAGGCACCATTTGTGGATCTCAGTAATTTTCAGCAAATCAATTCAGCTATACCTCTGCACACCTCACCAGTGCTGGGTTATCACAGAATCTGAACAGTGCAGAGGGAAATTCAACTCAATCCAAAGACTGAAGGCTCTGTAAGCCAGCAAAGTGGCTTAAAATCTTAAGGCAGGTTTGTGGACTTTCTCAAGTTGTCTTCTGTTGTTTACCAAGTACGTCCTGCTACTAATGTACTGCTGACACTGCTGGAAACTTAGCAAGGCATCACTTTCAGAAACTGCAGACGTGCAGACCTTGCTAAAACATCACCTGAATCTGCTGGCTGCTGAATGCTGGAGTGGATCAGCCACTGCTGCTCACCAGATCACCAACAGTGAGGGTAACAAGTGTTCAAATATTTAAAATCAAATCACTGATTTACACACAACCACATGGTATGCTTGGTGAAACAAACAGACTTTACATAAGGTCCCAAAATACTTGAGCATTAGATAACAGGGTGAGGAAGGGAGATTGGGTTACATCAGAAATGGAAAAAATACCTTAGAGAGTTTAGATGTGCAAGTGAAGCATAAAGCAAGGAATGAGGCAAACAGGAAAGGCTGCACCACATGAGAGACACACCTTGAAAGAAGATTATCTACTGGTGACAGCAAGACAATAAAGCAAAAAGGGAAACTAAAGCCACATGTAACAGTAAAAGAAGGGGAAAGCTATCCATAATATAGCTCTCACAAACAATATAGCTCCCCTCACTCCCAGTCTGAGAAAAGTTTTATGGGGCACTTGACAAAACTCTGTGTATGGTTACATAGCAGGAAAGGGACTACTGAAAGGAAAAACACAGCAGCCATTGCTGATCAGAAATCCCATTTTGGCTCTGGAAGGCACAGAACTGCCCCATGGAGCCAGGACTGAAAGAATCTCACTAGAGTCAACCCAGGCAAACACTCAACCCTTCCTTACCCCAGACTGTCAGGAAAGAACTCTGATCACGTCCTGTGCAGGACAGCATAGCAGTGTCAACATCAGACAGGAATTCAAGTGAACTCATGGCAGCTCAAGTCTTGCAGCTCTGAGGGAAACTCTGCCATGTGAAGACCAGGAGGAAGGGACGATATCCAATTGATTTTTACAACTTCACTTGAATTATTTTGCAGCTGTAAAATAATCACTCTGGCATGAAATATGTGGTACCACCCTGACAAATGAGTTCTAAATAATTGAGCTGAAAATATGTCAGAGCAGGTTTCAACAGATCACATTATAATTGCAGCTATTAATGGCCCATTTTTTAATACAGCACAAGTCTGGGTATAAAAGTATGAGAATTCATCTGAATGCTAGAAATATATTTTCAGCCAGAAGCTCTTCAAGGCCATACAGTTCAGCCAACCTCAGATAAAGAAGATACACATTTACCACCACGGGGCCAACCTCGGTGTTACTGAGGGCATGCAGTTTTTATCACCTTCCTGAAATTCAGCTCCATGTGTTTGGTTTCTTCAGCAATTGCACTTACTCATCTTTGCATCACAAACCTACTTGTTACTATAATGATACGAGCAATTGCTGGCACTCTCAAATCCTATTTTCACAGCAGAGGACAATTTTCTCTCTCTTACCTTAGCTTCTTTTGGCTCACTTCGCTGGAATTATCCTCTCAAAACATTATAACAGTTATTTCCATCACAAAACCATAAAACTTACAGTCACATTTAAACTCCTTGCATGTATTTAGATTTAAAAAAAAAAAAAAAAAAGTTGCATTTTAGCCCTTTATTTCTTACATCAGCTAAAAAGACAAGCTTGCAACCTAAGACCTTAAGTTTATCACAGTGGGCTACAAATATCATCTCAACTTGGTTAAAAAATCTGATGATTGACCTAACTGCTGAATTTAAACAGTAAGCATCTGTGGACCAAACAGATTTGTCAAAAGAAGGAATAAAGATAAGATGTAATACCTTTATAAGATAAAGAATAAAATAAGATTGCTAACAAGATAAGATTAATCTGCAGTAAAATGAGGTGCAAAATCTGTAAAAGAATGTTCACTTACTCTGAAGATCAAAGTCACCATCTTCAGAAAGCTGATCATGGCCTGCCTTCAGAGGAAGGACATAGGGGATACTACATAAGGAATGTCATTAACATTTGCACTGAGAAAACTTTAAAAGAAAATAAAGCCATTGCAAATATAAGAGAGATTTTATCGAGAAACAGATTTTTTTCAAGCTGTTGAAAGAATTTAACATTTTGACAGACTTGTTTCTAATTCTGGAGAGATATGAAGTATGTTTGTGAATTAAGTTAAGAGTATACTGCTGTCTTTTTTTTTTTTTTTAATGAAATTCTAATGTATCTTCAGGAAGAGAGGAAGGATGTGAAGTCATAAAAAAGCCAAATTGGACACTTTGGAAGTGGGGTTTGGTGGGAAGGGAGCTGTTTTGTTTTGTGCATTGGATTTGGTGTGGAGGGGAGGTTGTGGTTGTTTCAGGCTTGGGTTATTTGTTTTTCTTAACCAGCAGCAGCAGCAGTGAACCTCTTGGACCCTCTTTATATTGTGAGCCAGCGAAGGAAAAGGGTTGTAAATTAAGTTACTGTATCTTTGAAAGCTTCCTCAGCCCTTGGTGCTATTTTCTTCGATATGGTAGACACAGAAAATATCTCAGGGAACACACACATTTAGCATATAATGTACTGTTAATAAAACATATCAATGACTAATTCACCACAGTATGAAATGACTAGGCTATATAGTACAGAGATTTTTACGATTTGATTCTTGCAACAGTTATTATGTGTCTTCCATTTTCCCTCCTACATTTTTAGAAAAAAGACTGATATTTTAAAAACCTGTGCGTACATCTGTGTTAAAAAAAAATCACACTTCATACAGGAGGATAAAACCTTTTCAACAGGTGCATTTTGTAGAGGAAAATTAATCAAAATTGCTTAATTGAATGAGATCTAAGGAAATCTGAAAAAGTTTGAACACACCTCTTCTCACTGTTTTTCAAGTGAGTTAAGTAATAAGATTAAATAAACATTAAAAAAACCCCAAAATTAAAAAACCCAAAACATCTTCCACCCTAGAAGTCTATAAGCTGACTCCGGATCTGAAAAAGTTTTAAATTTCTTTAGTCACAGTATACTTACACAGTTAACCACAGTTTATCCACAGTTTGCTTCAAGAAAAGGATCCATGTAGACAGACAACTGATGAAGTTGTCTAAACATAAAGTTACAATCCTTGTCTAAAATATAGATAATGTAAAAAACAACTACTCTTACAAAAGGTTATAAAGAATTGTTAAAACAGAGCTGAACAATCCCAGATTAAGCTGGTACTTTCACACTTAAGTAACAGGATCCCCAGTTCACCTGGTTTTTGGATTCATGCTCCTCATCATTCATGTAGTGTTAGCAAAAGCATCTCTTAGTATTCAAAGAGAGAAGACGAATTGAATAGCTAAAAAGTTTACTATCAAATGTTATCAAAAATGTACTTTTTCAGTGACGAACATCAAGACATTTTCTAAACAAAATGACACAGAGTTCACATTAGAAAAAAACCCAACCAAATGAGCAAGAAACTCTCACACTCAGGGGAACAGCAGCCTAAGAAAATTTACAAGAAGAGGCCAAGCACCTTTTTTCTTCTGTTCAGCTTCTATTGCAGTTCTGGAACCTTCACTAGTTGTTGAGACAAGAAGACAAAAGTCTGCTCCATTGGGTATTTTTTCTATCTGTATTTTTCACAGTGCTCTCTTTAATTTCCAAGCCAGTGCATTTTTTCCAATGTCAGTCTATTTTAACAGAAACTGTCTATGTGAAGTGTAGGCGCAAAATTGTAGAAACTACTAGAGCCTTAAACATAAGTTTAGAAAAGATTACAAGATTGTATTTTAACCATGAATACATCCATCAGAGACAGACCTAGGAGAATTGTTCAAGACTGCTTAAGGCAATGTTTGCATTCACTACAAAGGATTAGGATATGGCCTCCAAATTCATCAGGCACTGAAAAAGAACCCTTGTCTGAGGTGGAGAGGTTGGCAGCTGCCTCAGTGTAATTTTGGATCAGGCAAACACTTGCCCTGCAATTCAGGTCAATGTGAATAGAATGCAGAGGTTTGAAAGAAAGTAGATGTTTGTCAACCTATTAACAACAAACCAAATATATGGGCTGCAGTATCTTCAGCCATTTTTTGTCAGTTTAGCTGTTGAGAAATGAAGTTCAAAGATTTTGATTTCTAGGTAAGTCCACCTACAGAGCAGCCACACATACTCAATTGTGGCTTATACGCATAAGGGTGAAGTTTTTAGACTTTTTGTTTCCAGCTTTACTATTTTGAAATTATTTTTAAAATTCCCACATAACTACATTCCTTATTTAAACACCTGGACAAAATTACTCTTTCCAGAACAAGAGCTAAATCTATCTCTGGCATGTAATATTATAAAAGAAAATGGTGTATCAGGAAACTCCTGACTGGGCAAAAGGCATCTCTTCCTAGTGTTCAATCATGACTTCAGTTCTACTTTGCTGTGATCAGAAGGTATGCAATGTGTGGCTGTTACTGACCAGCCAGAACCTGCCTATTCTCATTTTCTTCATCCCCCATTACACAATGTTACCACGGTGTGGTTTTTTCAAGAGCAAGCAAGGTGCAAGTCCTGTCTTATGACTAAAGGCCATTACTAGTTATGCGGATTACAAGACTAGTCCATTCACCAGCTGGGTTCATGCTGAAGCTGACTCTTTGGCATCTGAGAATAAAGAAACTGATAAAGCATTAAAGTTAGAACATAAAAACTATCTTCCCTAGGCTTTCAGATAACTCAGTGAACAAAAGAGACTGCACTGTTTGAAGTGTAAAAACTGAGAACATTCTACAATGTGCCTTCAAGCTAATATTCTCATTTTTCTCCAGTGACACTCCCTTGAAAATATCAGTGATAGATTCATTCTTCAGTTAAAGTCTCCATCGAATCAACTGCATTTCCATTTGAAGCCCTCAACACCAACGGGCCAGAATATTAAAAATGTTGACACAAACCAACATCTAACTTCTCATGTCCTACAGGTTGTGAATATCTCTGGTGTTTATGCATCTAAGGATAGATGAAAGCACCAAACAAACTTGTTCTTCTCAAGGTGGGTATTTGAAACTATCAGATGGATACGCCAGTTTTAGTCAGAAATTCAAACTTTATGTGAGGATTCAACTAAACAGAGTCAAGAAGAGCATGGGCTTTATGCACCCGTTATACACAAGTGAAGTTACAGAAATTGACCTTTATTTAGTAATCAGTTTCTTTAACTTTTTTTTTGATACAAAGTGACATTTTCATTTAGTACAGAAAAATCCATGTCAGAACAGTACCTGTCTGTTTCAGTTGTACCACTGGAGTCTACTCTGATCTCTTAACTTTAAAAAACAAACAAAACAAACAAAAAATTGAGATAAACGAAAAACAACTTCTGTCCCTCACCATGAGAAGTACTTGGATTACTAATTCATCCATACCATTTCATAATTATTAATTTATATATACAGTATTGTAATAGTATGGTTTAATACTATATAAAATACCATATATATTTTAGATGTTTTTATAGTTCAGAATACTCTACATAGTGTATAACTATATAAATACTATAAAAAGTATTTTGAACTATAAAATAGCAACTGTAAAACAGATTTTAAATTTAGGACCAGATCTTTCTTGAAGAACTGTGCAAGAAGAATCCCTTTTTTTAATTATAAAAGCTGCAAACTGAAGCAAAATTACAGCCTGTAGTGTAGAACTAGAAACCCTACATAATGACATGTTAGAAACAATGACTGAGAAGCAGATCTACTCAAATAATATTTTAAAAACAATTAAAATACAGTACCCAGGAAACATGGCACAAGAGACAGAAACAGGTACAAAACCTGTGTTAGGAACACAGAGTCAGAAGTGCAAAAAATCCAAAAGGGAACCGATATAATAGAGTTTGGTACATCAGGTAAATAAGTATTGCAACCAAAACTAAACGATCACTTATTTTTTGACAGTGAGAACACTAACAATGTTTAGTACCTTTCTAAAGGCTTTTAATCAAAGCCCTAAAACTGTGTCTGCTCTTAAATAAAAACAGTCTATGTGAATGCTACACACTGAAGTACAAAGCTTAAGAATTACCCTGCAAAATTGCACCAACATGAGCTTTCCATATTTACAGTATCTAAAAGTGACAGAACACAGCATGCTAGGCCTAGTTTATGACCCTACCCCACCAGTACTCAATCCAGGCCCAACAACCAAAAATTGTTATTTGTCAACACGTTAAGCTTGGATTGCTTAGATACATTATGACGTTTAAATATTAGCTTCATGCATAAAACAAGAAACATTATCTTTGACAGACAAGCATTGACAGGATACAAACAGTGGTCTGCCCTGTGTAGGAGTGTACTTCCTTTTGAGCTTACTCCCAAGACGTACCGATTCAATCCCACGTAATTACCTGGTTGTCAACTCAACAATGTGCTTAGAAATGGTCAAAATTGTAACTAAGAGTCACATTGTGCATAAACTGTCCGCTCATCCTCAGAAATTTCACTCCATTTTGGAGAGTCGCCTCATTAAGTGAAAGGACACAGAGTTTAAAAAAAGAACAAAACAAAACAAAAAGACATTCAAGTAAACAGCAAGAACCAAATACTTTGAAAAGGTTTTTGTAAACGTGTCATTCTACAGGGTTTTGCAGCATGGTTAAATTCATTACTGATGGACAAGTACACACAGGCCACGACCCTCATGACAGCCTGTCATGTGTACATGTACGACGTAGAGACAAGCTCAGTGAAGTGATCGACCCCTTCCCACATGCCTCGTCAGGTCCTTGTGTTCAGTGTTATCATTCCCCTTCATGGAACAGAAATCACTTATGGGAATCTGTATAAACACAGAAGTGAACTGAGTCCGTTGGATAGAAAGTTAGTTGGTTATTTACATCTGGAAAGTAGTTTCACAGCAAAATAAATCTACAGTGGGCCAGCTGGGATCCACAGGACCTTGTTCTGTTCTTGGTCGACAGTTGCCATAATCTGAGTGCAAATGCTTGAAAGGGCTCCTCCCTGGACAATGCCTGGAGAAGAAGAAACCCCACATACAAATGAGACTGGAACAAACAGTTAAGAGTAATTACCAAGAGCAGTCTTCTGCATTTATCTGCAAAGCGTTTATCAACAGATCAGAATTAAGCAATTCAACTCAGTATCTGACAGAGGCATGTCTCTATTGAAAAAAAAAATAAACAGAGCAAAGATGTCAGGCATTCAATACACAGTTTCTTCTGCTAGCTCCTAAAACTATCCAGGGAAGTCAAGGAACTGATGGCTATAATCAACTAAGACAACTGTTTTGTAAGTGGCCTCCATGAGCTATTTTTAGAGGCATCAGGTGACAAAGTTTAAGTCTAAAGATGGTCAGAACCTGCTATAATAAACCTTCTCTGTTCAACATGTGGTGTTAAGAGTTTTATATTTACGGGGTAATATACATAGAGACTATAGCTGTAGCAACTAGACACTATTTACAAATATTAGGAGTAAATTATGAGCAGCTCACAGATCGCTGAGCTAAATAAAACAGCAGTGGTTGCTACTCCAATTCTTATCGTCAACTACATTCAAGGAACAAAAGGCCAACAGCAAGGAACTCCCTGAAAATCAATTCACAAGATAAATGAACACCTTTTATTCTACCCTTGCTAAACATAAAAAGTAAAATGCCACCACTACACAAGAGAGGAGAACATATTGTCTTCAATACTTAAAAACTGAGGAACTTCACGACTTTAGGAATTTGTCAGCCAGCAAAGCCTCTGGCTACAGCAACCACTAATGCTGAAAAAGTATGGAAAGTCTTACACAGCTTAAGGCATAATTTTTCTTTTTGAAAAGAGAAAATATGATGTCACATAAATATATAATATTTGGCTCTGCTATATACACTACAGTTAATGATGTCAGGTGACTTTGGATACAGAACACAGTAACTAAAAAGGTCTATGAAAAGTGACAAATGGCAGGGAGGAAGTGATTCAGATTACACACTGTGTTCACAACTTGGTAGAGGAAACAAGGCCAACTGGAAAGCCATTAGTCCAAAAGTGAACTCAATGAAGTAGTTAAAGAGCTCTTTGTAGCTAAAGAGTGAGTGTGACCCATAGCTCCATGACTAACCTACCAGGTACAACATGCTTACATCTACCTACGTGCTAGCTATAGGCTTATTTTATGTCCAGTGTTATAACTTCAACAAGCCTCAATGTCAGTGCAGTTTGAACTCCAGGCCTCTCTGACTACCAGCATCTGGTGGTGTTGGTGACAGCTGGAGCCCACTGCACACTGGCACCAACAGAAGGAGGCCCTTCCCACAGGGCATGGGAGAAGACACACACAAGACTCCCTTGGACTGAGCACCCCTTCCCCTGTCAGGGTGAAACTAAAATGCTACAAATAACTAAATGAGAAGCAGAAGATAACGTGTGGTGATGCAATCTGCCCATGTGCATGTCAAGTTCTCTGTAGGTTTAGTGTGTACCTTGTAAAAAACATTTCGTTTTTGGCTATTACATAACATTTTGTTGAAAACACACAGCTTGTCTCAGGATGCACTGAGAGAGCTCTAAACTAAACACACACTTTTGTCTCTGTACTTGGCAGTTATGCTGCAAAATATTTCTGTAAGAATCCCATTGTTAGGGGATGAAAAGTTAGATTTTGGCTAGTTTAGGGTGTTTGTTACTCAAATTTTGTTGCCATGCACATGAAGATACATTCAAAAGAGTGGGGATAAAATTCTAGGTATTCATGGAAATATACTCTGAAATGAACAGAGACAGTCTCCAAACACTTTTTTTTTCTCTAGTAAAAATACTATAATCCAAGATTGATTTCATAATTTTATGATATTAAAAAGGCTTCTAAAGTTGAATTTAATTATTCTGAGTTACAATGCAGGCTCAAGAAACCCAGGATAATTTTTTTCCATTATTGAAACATTTAAATTATGTCTCACAAATCACAAAATCATACAGAATTACAGAAGGGGTGAGGCTGGAAGGGACCTTTGGAAATCATCATTTGTTTGTTTAAACTACAAGAGGTTTCTGTTGATTGTTTTGATTTTTACAATTAAAAAATCCTTCTACTCCTTACATGGTATAACACTGACAACACTATGTCACACTGTCAGATATTGACCATACTTTCTATACTACTGGCTAGAAATAAAACCTTTTCAGAACCTCTTTACATCGTAAGATTATAACACTCAGAACAAAGGAGATTTCTATCTTGATATTTCCTCTCCTGGTAAAATAAAATAACAGAACATGAATTTTTCAAAAGGGAAGGCAGAATGAAAAGAAAAAAGATGCTTATTGTAGCAACATTGATTTTTTGAATTAAAATGCAAATGGATTAAATTACCACTGTGTTCCTACTGAAAGTTTGATTAAATACTAACCTGTAAAGTACTTGCTATACTCCTGTTCTATTTTTTGAGCTGTCTCAAATTGTTCTTTGGAATGCTTTTGTGTAACTTTGTCCCTCAGGAAGATCGGGTCTTTTTGCTCTCTGAAAAAAAAAAAAAAAAAAAAAAAAAAAGAATACCTTGTATAAGAGTAATTTTTTTTAATGGACTTGAAAAGAGTGCCTCTGGTTGGGTGAATATGAAGGGCTAATTCACATGCAAGCAGACTCCCAGGCCCAGAGTGCCACCTACTGTGTTTCAGCAGTATCAGCAGAGTCATCAGGATCATTTCCTTGCTAATAAATTTATTTACTCTCAGACCAAGACAGTATTTCTTTACAGTTTCAGAGACTGGGAGGCAGTTGATGAAGAAAGAATATAATTTTTTCCAGTTCATATGAATTGATCCTCATCTCAAATACATGCCAGTACTCCTCACACAAAGCTGGGCACAAGTACCACTCTTCTAAGGGCTTCTGAAGTATCAAGCATGAAGCAAATACAGTATTTCCATGTTACCATATCTATGACACATTTTTGAGATGCCTTTTTTTTTCTATTATACAAGCACTTGAAAATAATATATAAAAAAAATAGAGAAATACAAATGCTAAAATAATCATTTAAAAACATGATTACTAAACTAACCTGTCATTGCTGTGGAGCATTTCAGAGAATGCCAACAGAACTTGTGCTATATCAAAAAGGATGTTTGGACAACCTTTGGTGCACACAACAGGCAGACACATTGTGCCACTGCAGCTTACACTGATGACTGCCAGAAATCATTGCTTGACTAGTTTGACCTTTGTCACTTCCCAAAAAAAGGAAAAAGCTGTAATGGTCACCATTTCAATTCCAAAGGGGGTCAAGACATGACAGTTCCATTTATCATTTAAATGTACAATCCTACAGTGGTAATGAAATACACCTGATTGCTCTGTGTCCTGTTTCTACTTTAAAGTAGTGATACTTATCTTCTTTATTAAATAGATAGTAATCAAATTTACTATCTATTCAATAAAGATAGTAAATAGAGCTACAAAACAAGAATATAAAAAGTCTTCAACTTTAAAAATGAAGATAGCACAAGTATAAGATCTCTTAGCAAAAGCGTTTCTCAATAGTCATTTGTGGTGATTATGTCCCTTTTTGCCAAATCAATCTATCAAAATGTGTGAAGGCTTTCTCAAACATCAGGGGAGGGACTGGCATTTGCACGTCCTGTGTTCTGTTCCTGGCTATATTCAAACAGGAATTTCACAATTACTGAAAGAACACAGCGTGAGAAGACCACAGTAAATGCACTGTGTGGCAAAAGGGGACTTCCCTTGCTTTGTTTACTGGAGAATGAAGGTGGGAAAGCTGAGGTTACGAATCAACTGGCACTGCATCCATTCCCTTGGCCCTTCTCAGAAGATGAGGAACAGCTCTTTGTCATGGTCAATGCTTAATCCTCAATGGATCTCACCCATATCAGTCTTACAATGTACCACAAAGGTTAGCAGGAAAGATCCTCCTGGAGGACATTTAGCTTGGTCTCCATGGATTTCTTTGAAAGATTCACTTAATTGTCATGCACCCCAAATGAAGTTAAGACCATGTACCTCACAGAGGGTTTTATGAGGATTAATGTTCCCATTTTACAGAATCACAGAATGTTCTGAGTTGGAAGGGACCCAGAAGGATCACTGAGTCCAGCTCTTCAGTGGGTGGCGCATACAGAACCTTGGTGTTTTAGCACCAGGCTCTGACCAACTGAGCCAATCTCAGTGGCTGTTTTTAAGATTTAAAATGACTAGGACGAAATAAACAATAAAGGTAAAACAGACGTATTTTAAGCTAGAAGAAACATCCCTGAACTATACCCCTCACAGACTTACTTGATTTGTTTAGCATTTTTGTAGCGAATAAAAATGACAATAGGGTAGATATGAACACTGTGGAGCCGTTCGATGGCATGAGGAGCGATGTCAAGCAGACAATGACAATCCTAAGATCAAATGTAAATGCAAAACACTCATTCAGTTAAAGAGCACAAGCACACATGCAAATCCCCCATTTCTTCCCCTACTTAAATCATAGCAACCCAACAGAATTTTGCCATACATGTAGCATTTTGGGACTACTGAGCAATTCGTACCCAAAGGATTTATAAAGGAAGACAAAAAATGAAAAACTGCAAGAAACTGCATTCACAGTACCAAAAGCATGCATTGATAGAAAAAAAAGTACTTGAAGAACTAATGAAATGAAAACTCAGGTTGAAATATATGTAATACATTTTTTCAAAGTTTAAATATTCCTATTAATTTTCTCTTTCAGAAATCATAAGCAAACACAAGCATTAATAGGACTTTCCAGGTGGTTTAAAACCTGTAAGCAATGAACAGACTTTCGGTAACATCTTTGTCCAGGATTAGAATGATGTTTATATTCTATATGATTGCATTAAATGGAATAGGTAAAAAAATTAAATCCTTTTTTGGAGGGGGTAGAGGATGGAATTTAAGAATTTTTTTTCTAACTTTATTCAGTAATACTGTAGAAGAATACAAACATTTCTAGTTTCTATAATTTTGAGCTCATTTTAAATAGTCACATGCAAAAGGTAAGTTTTGTTTTATTTTATTTTACAGCCTGGGGAACAGTTCTCTGAATGTCTTAAAGAATGACACTGCTAACATAATTCTCACCCCCCAACATAAGTATGTAAATTGCACCAAGAACTACAGCATTAGAACTGACTCACCTTTTCTGTTATCTCCTTTATTGACGCTACAGTTGTCACATCAAAATGCCCACTCCTCCGTTTGTAGTCGATAAAGAGGCAATCCTTCACACCTCGTTCAATGGCCTGCTGCGAGGCTTTCATCACCTCTGTGGCATACAAGAGATCCCCTTTCATTACTATTCCTTAGGCACAGGACAAGGCTAAGAAGACAATCTCTTCAATTTCAGATTCTTGGGGTGCTATCCATCTTTGTGTTGTCATTGTTGTAATTTATACAGATGTTACTATCGTGTATTCTAAGCATGAATAAATTAGCCATATTTGCATACTTACCAAGAGGACATCTGCAAAATTTTCCAGGGGATTCTTTGACCAGCATGTCTTTCACAGCATCAAGTAAAGGTCCTAGAATAAGGACAGGCCTAGGGGAGGTACAATCCACTTTCTGGACACGCTGATAAGCCAAACTTGCAGAATCTACACACAGAGAAGATATTTATTTGTAAAATCACACATTTCCTGGCCTTCCTCAAATAAGCAGAAGCATCCTTATAGGAATTATGAGATGATCTCCTCTGCAAGAGCAAAGGGCCTTTGACAAATACAAAATGTGGTCAGTCATTATTGCAATTTTTCCACTTGACAGCTGAAACCAGACTTTTTTCTAACTGAACCCATTGTTCAATTAAAAAAAATGAACTCCTCACCTTCCCCAATCCCTAGAAGTGTAAACAACACAAAATACTTGATATCTCTGGCTTAATTTGTTGAGCTCTTACAAGAAAGTAAGCATTCTAACCAACACGATTTTTCTAAAGGAGTGAAGAAATAAAAGTGAAGATTTTGAGTGGTGCACAGGATTTCTGTCTAGGCTAAGCAACCTGAATAAAAATTAAATAGTTGAAAGGAAGATCAAAACCATGCATCAAAAAGAATCTCCCTCTCCAAATGAAATAGCAGTGCTAATAGGTCTAGGAAGAAATGATGAAAATATTTTGAAACACACTGGCTTGCAATTTAATACCACAAAAATTTGTTACTAGAGGTAATGATCATCATTTATATTCAGAGCAATTAGAAAGCAACATGATTTGTTGTGCTGTGCTGCACCTGATTAAAAATGGAAGAGAAGTAAAGGCAAAGCCCTCCCAAGTATAACAAAGGTACTTGCCATCCAAGAAAGGAATTGAGTCTGTACTGATTGTATCAAGAGCCAATAAATCTTTTCCATCTTTGGAACCACTCCGCTTATGTTTATGCTTTCTTCTGAAGAATGACCTCCTTGCTGCTGCTGACAATGTCTTAGATGAACTGTTTTCATCTTTAGCCTCAGACATGCTGTGTCTCCTGTAGAATTCCTGATCCATCCTAGAATAAAACAGACAAAATGGCTGGTATTTAACGTGATGTTTTTAAATTTTTTTGACAGTATCACAGCTGGTGATGCTTGCCTGATGCACCCCAGGACATTGTCATTTCTAGTTTACTATTTAGCAGCATTAAAACCAACTTGATAGAGCAATATATTTAATTCAATGTATATTAAAATATGTTATCCCTAAAATGATATTTTTAAGAATTACTATCTCCCAGAAAGAACAGAAGCAAACAAGTCTTTTATACCACATCTCACTAGTCAGACTAGTAAGACACTTTTTAAAGATGAATACTCTAAGTGAGGTCACTTACATATATTTACTGGGAATCTGTCCTCTTTCCAGCTTCTGAGCATTCTCATCCAGCTGCCAAGCCATCCAACAACCAAAATTTCCCTGTGGTAGAGTGTCATCCACATATAAAATGTCATCTTTCTTAAAGCTTAAATCCTGTTCCATCTCTGCCACGCGGTCATAAAGTGCTCTGGAAAGGAAGACAAACAGGCTCTGCAATGCTCTCCATCAGCTCAAGGAAAGAACACATCTTTTCTGAGAAAAGTTAGCAGATTAGTGGCATTCTCTACTTCTCAGGAATACACAAGTGAAAAGTGAAGACTTGCTATACTAGACTGTGTACTTGCTGTCAGAGAATAGCTGGATAAATTAGTAAATTCCAAATAAAAAAAAAAAAAGGCAAAATTTATGTTCTTTCTGTCTCATATGATGATTAACGTATTATTCTAACAGCCTTATCCTGTCATTACCAGTCATGCACAAATACCTGATGAAGAATCCATCTCCAGGAAGCTCTTTTATCTTATTAAACTCTTCTATTCTGTATTGAGTCTTTATTTTGATGTTTTCTCCAGGCTTCAACATTTCAAGATAAGCTTCCTCAGCTGTTTTATTTCGCATGTCAATGGACCCATACTGCAAAACACAGAAATAAACATTTAGATGTGAAATTGTATTCTAACAAGCAATAGAACTAGGTGAGCTTGTAAAACTTGCAAAATGAGTTTGTGTTTCTCACTTCTAGGTTTTATATATAAGTCTTGTGAAACTCTAGTACAGTTAGCACCTTAAGATGTCTAGCAGGAGACCGAGACATTGCAGTGGAAAACAAAAAACTCAAGTGCAAAGAGCAGACAGGTACTGTGAGAGAGCACTTCTTGAAAAAGTTTTCCAAGTGTAAGCTGAGAAACATAAAATTCACACTGAAAAAATATTAATATTTTTAGGGATAGCAAGTGGTCTGGAGTAAGTCAAACATTATTACAAAGCAAAATCTGGATACTAGAAGTTCAATGGGAGAGTCTCAGTGCTCACTTGTATCTAAAAAGCTCATAAAGATGTATGTTTATCACCTTAACAGTCTTGAGAAGTGGATAAATGTTCTCATTTCACATACAGAAAGCAGAGTCATAGACACAATATATGGTTTTCCCTAAACTCTCTTTAGAATTTCATAGTGGTGAGACCAATATTGTTCTCTGTTTTACAATATCTTTTACATCCTTGCTTTTCTCCTACATACATTCAAAGCTTCCCAGTTAGATGAAGGGAGCAGGTGTTAGCAACTACAGGAAGACGTGTGAGACTTTGGGGCACCTCGTGCTATCAGCAGTGGCAGTTCTCCAGCTCCTCATGTGCTGCAGCCCAAACACAAGTTTGCTTTCTGACCACTCTTACCTGGGTTTTGTGGCAGGAGCTCAACACTCACAGAACATTCCACACTGTGGGACAGCACAGCACCTCCCTGTTTGTGCCATCCCAGCCATTGCTCAGGGCACTGCAGACACTTCTGAAGTGCTTACCTCAAGTATCATGTCACCCAGGACCAGTCCATCAGGTCCTTTTGCTGGGCTGTCATCATCTACATCCGAGACAAATATTCCATACAGGTTTCCACCACATATCTGGATCCCAAGATCGACTTGGGATTTTTTAACAACAACAATTCTAGGTTCAGGGGTCCTTTTGTTTGTGTCCACAGGGCCCCTTTTGACAGAAAGAAATAACACACGTACGATAATTGAAAAACTTGCCATGCATAAAATCAACTTGCCATCTGAAGAATATATATTTATTTAAATATTACTCAGAATAGGTCACCTACAGACAGAGTCTTAAACGACAAACATCATTGTTCCAACTAAATCTTGCAGAAAACTTTCTTCACTCCTAGCAGACCTCATGTTTCAGAAACAGTCTGAAAACATGGACATTTATATTCACTTAACTTGTCTGCTGACTTATTTTACTCATAGAAGTACACTGCCTTTTTTAATACCTTCATACCCACCCTGACCATTTATTTTCCTTCATGACAAAAGCTTCACTCTCTACCTTAAGGAATTCCGGGGACTGGTAGTTGGGGTGGTTTGTTTGGACGGGGGTGTCATTGTTCCTTCATCCTGCTCGCTCACAGTGTCGATTACGGAATGATTGTCAGGCGTTGCAGCGCCGCTGCCCTGAGGGGTGGAATGATTGCTCACAGGTTCTAAGCGAGAACTATGACAGGGAAAAAAAAAACAAACAGAAGAAAAGATTGGTGGGTTAATGCTAAATATTTTCTACGCAAAATATTTAATTTGGCTGTAAGTCAATTTTAGAGTAAGGCAGATAAAACACAAACCCTATAACTCAAACAGGTGTGCCACAAACATATGTTCACTGTAAATCTATGAGAAAGACAATGCTCTGTTTTGAAGTGTGATCATGTATAAAAAGAGGATGGGTAATTTCACCAGGTCATATGCCTTCTTTAATTAATACTGGAAATTCCAATTTTGGGGAAAAAAAAGTAAAAAATATTTGAAGTATTAAAATGTCATAATCCTAGGAAGAAGTCATCTTGGATTTTAGTTTAGTATATTTAGGGATTATGATCAAATAGAAAAGAAAATATATTTAGATGCATCAAGCATTCTCCTTTTGACAAACACGTATTCACACATTACTTTTCAAAGCAACCACACTTAGCAGCACACATGTGCTCATGTTTGCAAACATGTTAAGTGCTACAGCAGTAACAGGAGTTAGCTACTAGCTAAACAGCTGTGTGGACAGGAGAGCTGTCTCTTCCCAGGTCCAGCCAGCCTTACCTTGACCGTGAGTGATTGCCAAGCTGATACATGTGCGGGTTGTACTGAGCCAGAATAGTGATGGTGTCGCACTGCTGCCCAATGATGAGTCGAGCCTGTTGCTCTGTAGCATTTCTCAAATTTATTCCATTGAACTATGGAAAAATTGCACAAACCAGAATGTCAAGTTTTCAAATGGAAATTAACAAGCTCGTTCTTTCAGTGTCCTAATTAGTGCAATGTCTAAATGCTCACTTATTCCCACTGGAGAAAACAGGAGAATGAAAATGTTGCTATACAGTGATTACTAGGGTTTACTCCTTGGAAGGAAGCATCACAATTTTCAACTATTTTGTAACTTGACAAGGAGTTTAACAATATTTTCACTGTTAAAAGATATATGTATTCTGAGCTGTGCTATGATTTGATATCACTGATTAAATACAAGTTGGTTCAGATCACCAATATGAGTAAACTCAGAATTTGAAGATAAATTCAGATCTATTCAGGTCTATTTTAGTATCAGAAACACACTGTGCACCAGAAGGTGCTTTAACATTATGTTACATTTACCAAGCAGCTCTGTACTTTACAAAATGCTACTCCATGTGTTTATCTAACACAGTAGGCAGAAACATCACTGAGCCTACATGAGTAATTTTTAACCAGGTATCTTAGCTAAGAATATGCAGCAACAACAGCATGACACTTGGTAAAAGCCAGCTGCTTGGAAATGTACTCCCCTCACCAGGCAGAGTATGGGATTGGGACTGGTTTTTTTTAAGTACTGAAACTAACTAGCTTGAAATTTAATCATATCTACATAAGACAGGATGCAGATACACCATCAAGAGACATTATTTTTATGATAAAGCCTGAAAATGTCATAACAATCACAATTATAGAATACTACAATAGAGAGTGCTCTTTGCTGCCTCTCACAGTGCACAAGGTTTCACAACATATTCTTTCTGGGGAAGGCAGTTACGGCTGCAATCACAGAAACTGTGATTTATTAAACCTTAACAACAGTAAGCAAACAATTACCTCCAGTAACTGATCACCATACTCAAGGCCAGCTTGATGGGCAATGCTTCCACCTGTTACTTTAGAAACAAATATTCCACCGTTTTCTCCGCTCACAATGGAGATCCCGAGTGGCTCAGAACCCTTCTGCACTTTAACATGGCGTGGCTCTTCCATGTAGGGCCTTTTAAGGAGATAGTTAAAACTGAGTTGGAAAAAATTGCATTTGAACCACCACAGTATCAAAGTTACATGCAATATTTATTCCTGTCTGAACTGTAATAATAAAATAGCTTTAAACAGTTACTTTAAAAACCTCACTAATTGTCAATGCTCTTAAATGCATTCCTTTAACACCATGCAATATACAGAGGCAGAAGTAAATGTACATCAGGTACATGACTGCTCCAAAAATGATGATAAATATGAATTATAAATAGGATGGTCATGAAGTTGATAGAAAAGAAGCTTCCAGATGCATATTATATGAAAGTAATTGAACCACTGTATATAATATGTCATTGTCAAACCATATTCCAGAAGGGTATGTTACAAATACAAATGCTGGGAGTCTTCATGGCCAGTGAAAACAAACATAATGAATTCTAAGGTGGTAAACCAAAGGACAACAAAGCACAAATATTTCATATTTGTATGCTGGGAAATACAAATTAGTAATGAAAATTAAGCAGTTGCAAACTCAAGCCATTAAGACAGCAGTTTGCATGGTAGCATTACAATTACCATGCAAATTCTCCTCAGGGCAATTATCCAAACGTAAAAAAAGCACAAAGTGCGCAATACTGCTCGAGAAGGACAACCTTAGATCAGGCCAACCTCAAACTCCTTAGTGATGAGAACCTAGGCCTAGGAGCAACAGGGATTCTCAGAAAAGACCTATTACGGAACAGATATCTGAAAGATGTAGAAGATTTGAGAAGACAACAACACTCAGAACAGGACAAACAGTAGTAAGACACTAGTAAGTATAACAAGAAAAAGGCTTATACAAAAGAAAATCCTGATACAGCCCCCTTTCCTCCCCCCACATTTGGGATGTGTCCACCTGTACACATGGGGCTGGTCCATTCATGATGTGTATAAACCAACAGTAGCCTTCTAAAAAGTCCTGGTTTTCATTCTTATAAACCTAAGAATGTCTCCACAGCAAGAGGCATCACCAGGCATTGACAGTTGAGCTCACTGTGAATGGAACAGCTTGGGCACCAGGTGAGGTGTATTTTTTACTTTAATACCTCTATACTGCATTTGACATGCATTAATTTGAATGCTTTCTTTCCTAACATTTCATTATGCCATATAGATATTATCTAAACTCTGCCAACTGCCTAAACTATTTTATTGTGCTGTTCAGAGACCAGAAGTGTTAACTGGATTTTACTCACTGCCACTGAAGTGAGCAAGGAGGAGGAAGGGTATTTTTGGGAAAAGCAGGATTTGGGGCTGGGGACAGAGGGAAGGGGACATTGTTTCATAACTATGCATATTTGCAGCCTTTGAAGGGATCCTTTTGGTAGCCTTCTGCAGCAGAGGCATAATAGTTTGCCAGCTTATTAATGCATATGAGATAAAAAACCTTGGCTGAAGACATGCCTGCAAGTCTGGAACCCAGCCATCTTACATCACTGTTAGAGGTAATGCCCTCAGCAACTGCTTACCAATGTAGTGAACTTATTATTGATGCTCACATTTTTTGCATGTAACACAAATTAACTAAATTCTGATAACTTGCAGAAAACATTATTTTTTCACTCACTTGTGAGCATGTAAGCAATCTTACATAAAGTTTCTTCATGTCACAAAATTTACCACGGTATATTTCCACATTAGAAACTAAAACTGCACCTTCCATGGCTTTGTTTATTGTACCCTTCTGCATTTTCATCTACCACACCCATTTTTAATTTGTTTTGGATTGGAGTGAGAAAGAATCAAACCTATACAAAGCACACAGGATCCTATCTGAGAATTCTAGTAAGTACAAAATGACAGATAACTATGCCTGTATAGCAAATCTGTAATAAAGCAAAAAAGAATGATAACATTAAAAAGGTGTTTTACTTGATAAGCAGTTTTATCAAATCAAGTGAAGCACTTTTCTATAATATTCAGACTGCCTGCCAGAATCGCTAGACAC
Organism: Prinia subflava; assembly: GCF_021018805.1. Classification (NCBI taxonomy): domain Eukaryota; kingdom Metazoa; phylum Chordata; class Aves; order Passeriformes; family Cisticolidae; genus Prinia; species Prinia subflava. Next base: position 22,754,212 of record NC_086255.1, read on the forward strand.
AGAGTAGAGAAAAAGTCTTAATTTATGAGATCTTTTAATTTTCATTTGTATTAAAATCAACAGAACAAACATTGATTTTTTTTTTCATCTATATAATTATTAATTTCATCTGGGGAAAGACCAAGTGAATTACTTGCATTTTGTGGGAAACAAAGTTTATAAAACCCCCCAAAATGTAAACATTTCCTAGGACAGATTTAAGTGGCTACTTTCCTAAACTGAGAACTGTTTAATAGTTTGTTTTGTTTTAAAAACCCACCAAACCTTAGAATTATACTCATTTTAGAAAGTCAATTCAGACTATGGTTTACACATAAGCACAGCAAGAGCGATGGGGCTGGAACCTGGATGTACTTCAGTAATATGATCAACACTAAAATTGTTATTTCCTAGAGATGAGAACATGTATCTTGTGCTCAGAGACACAAAGATACAGACTCCAGGATCCCAGACTGTTCAGCTGAACACTCACATTGTTAGTCATGGGAAGGAGAAAGGACACTCTGACTTGGAATTTGCAAGTGACAATCAGAGGAACATTTATACAAGAACACAAGTTGTGTACATGTAGTACAAGTGTCACACTGAAGTAAGAAAGAATGTAAATTCACAGAAACCTCTCTACTTTTCCTTTCAAAATAACATTGTTCTTTGTATACAAGGTGTTTTATAATTGCTTAAATAACTTAGTCACAAATTCTTCAAACAAGACAACAGTTTCATGTAACACTTTATGAACAGCTTTTTATTACCACCAGAAAAGTTAGAATACAGAATATCCTCATAATTTTACCATTCACATTTTTTATGGTCAGTGTTTTTACATAAATTAAGCATACACGGGGGACTTGAAGTCAATATAAATGTAATCTGTTTCAACCTATCAGAGCTCCTTTACACTGCCAGAATGGCATTTAGCTGCCTTATTGGAAATAAAAGTGTGATTCAAATTTGTGTGTTACTGTTCCATGCTTTGAATTTGTGTAAACCTTTTCATATATTCGGTCTAGTGAGATCATGATAAAATGAAAACTGATGTCCAAGACTGATACTATAAGCAATGAATCTTTGAAATATTCATTATGAGATACAAAGTCATTAAACACAAAGCACATATTTTTAAGAAAGCTATCACATTGGATTCAAATTCTGCAAGCAGCTACAATATACTCAATGCTATTACTAGCAGTGGTCCAGGTACAGCCAAAGGGATCAGTCAGAGCAGTAAAATTGCATCTGTACATGTTCTGCACTGTTTGCAGTAAAATTGCATCTGCACTGTTCTTCCACAGCTATGTACTCAATTTTTCATGTTATCTGGTTATACAAAATCAAGGCACAGGGGTTGGAGCACATATTGTGCAATGCTAAGGCACCTGATATTTAGCTGTCAGATGTTACTAGGTCTTAATTTTGTTTAGCTTTCCAGAGTACAGAACAAGACTATCATAAACAAGCATGTGAGGTAGTTGAGCTGAAAGAGTATACTCCAATTTAGACTGCTCTTACTTGGTGTGACCAATTATCTAACACGAAAGAAACAAAACCTTTATGAAATCACTTATTCTTATAATCCACAAAAAGATCTCTTACATATATTCTAAAGAAAAAAACCTTCAACAACAGGACCTGAGATGTGCCTCTGCCCTTTCATATTTTTCATTTAAATTAAATGTTCACATTCCTTCAGGCTAATAAACAAATGTACAAAGTTTCCTCAGACACATTTGTATTAAAACCAAAAATGGTGGGGACCTTACCTATCTTTTCTACGTTCTCCAGCAGACACGGGGCTAATGGAAATCCTAGGCAATGTAGAAAGGGAGTTCTGAGACTGGCTACTGGTGAAGGAAGACGTTTCCAAGTTCAGAGGTGACTGGGGAGGAGTTATCAAGCTGGGACTGCTGCATTCTGAGTGTGACAAGGAGCCTAGGAAAAGCCAACAGTTGAGTTTTAGTACCCTGCATCTGTCAGAGCTGGCAGATCTACCCAGACACAGTGAAAGACACCACACACGTGTGAGACAGGAAAGAGGACTGACTGTTCACTGTCTGCCATGTAAGGGGCTTGGGAGGACCAGGGAACTCATTTCAGACAGTGCAAACTTACTGTCCTTAATGACTCTGTGTTAAATCCATCCCCTCTAAGTGTGCAAACAACTACTGCCATTTTCAACAGGAGACAAGGTTACAGACAAGCTACACCATGAGCATGTCTGAAAAGCACGTTAAAGAAAAATAAAAGACAGGAAAGAAATAAAATAAAAATCTAATATGTGGGTTTGTTTTCAAATAAAATATTAATGTGCAGCCCCTTCCTTTACATAGGAGGTATACTATGCAACACCTGGAAAAGATAACAAAAGCTAAGAATGAATCCTACACAGAGACAGGAATGTTCTGAAATTTCAAACAAGCTTGACATGACAGTTTGCATCTTTACCCTGGTTGTACCCTTCCTAAGCAATCTACAGAATGAGTGCCCTGATACAGTTTGCTCCCTGTGAAAAGCTAGAGAAAATAAACCTCAAATTATTAATTACAAATGATTTTCAGAATTGTATTTGGCCAGTTAGGAAAAGCACTGCACACAATGCATTAAGGCTGCAGAACATTTGAGCAATGATGGCAGTGAAGAGCAGCTGGTTGCTGTCAGCAAACTCCTGATTCTACAGCACTCCAGCTACTGCTTGTCTTTAAACACCTTCCACTAAGCAATTTTGAGTGACGTACTGAAATATTTTCACTGCATTTCAAAGTATAATTTACAATCAGTGATACAACATGAGCAAGTAATGTACTTAAAGAATGAAAAAAAGAAATGCAAGTCAGCTCACTGTTAAAATTTTCAAGGCATTGTTCTAGAAGGAACAACACCTATAAAACATACAGCAATGCTTATTCTTACTTTTGTCTGTACTTTTACTCAGTGTGCCACTACGCAAATCAACTATCAGAAAAAACAACCTTCACTAGAAAGTTTCTTTTCTTTTTTAACAAAAAAGAAAACATTCTGGCAAAATGCAGATTTTGTAACCTTAGCAAAATTGCCCTACTTAGACTGTGGCACAACCTGAATTAACAGCTGCAAGTGTGGTTTTTTGGTTATACTGAAAATAGTATGACTAACATTAATTATTAATTAATTCACCTCTGTCAGAGCCCATCATGGACCTTGGGTATCTTGGTGTTAAAGGGATCTTAATTCGTTCTGTTCTGTACTGCAAGTTGCTCGAAGAACCTATTTTTAAAACAAGGAGAAATTAAAAAGACAGAAGTAAAAACAATTAACATAAAAGTATGTTTAGATCGTACTTCTTCAATGAACATTAAAGTGGCCTCTAAATGATCAAGGCCAAAGCTTTCATGCTTGCTCTCATAATTGTGATTATCATAGTTATAGCAAATTATCTTGATTACACAGTCACTACAAACAGAACACAATGCAGCTACACAGTACATATGCACTGTTCATGCTTGTAGGAAAAAAATATTTTTAGTATTTTCCTATGAAATTAAACTTTACTCCAAGTCCAAGCAAGAACCTAACATCTCTGTTCACTCAGAATCCATGGGTGTTTGCAAAGGGCATTTAAAATATTCTGATCACATTCTGCTTGGATGAGTACATCATCACTGATACTGGTTGAAAATTGTTATGCCCCTTTTTGCTGTGCTTATAAAGCTGCCATGCTCTACTCAATCTTTGACGGAACACAGGAACACAACCATGTACAAACCCCCCAGTTATTACATAATTGAAAATTTATATAAATATAAAATGTTAAAATGTCACTGCTATAAAGCATGCATTTACTTTGGTATCATGAGGCTAGGCATAAAAAATATTTATATGTCAATCAACTCAACATAAGTATAATTTATTTTCCAAGAATATAATTTACTTTTGGCCATTAGTCTTCCTTGGCTTTTTGTTCAGGGGGCTCTCTCCTTTTCTTTCTTCTCACCAGCTCATTGAACCTCAACCCTTGGCCCTGCATCCTACCTCTCTAAGGACACTCTTAAAGAGTAACAGGCGTGGAAAAGAGAATCCCTCACACACAGAAACCATTTCAAAGAGACTGTGAAGAACAAATTAAACATAGCAACTTCCAAGGAACACCTTTAGTCATAAACCCACAAGAAATGAAGCAAAGGAACCGTGAGCCTTTAGGCTTTGCCAACCATGACAATCCCATAATGTGGGTACTTAAGGAGTTTTTCCATTTATAATTTTGTCCAATATACAGGAGTTCCAAAGGAAATAAATCACAAAAAGCTGGTTACCAAGTCTGGCACTAGATGGCAATGAATTTGAGCCATGAGATGCTCTTGTACGTGAATTTTCAGAGTAGTCATTGGAGTGTTTATGACTGAGGTCCAAACTCAGGCGACCTTGATGCTGGGAACTACATCAAAAGAAAAGCAGAAGAGGGCAACAGTTAGAACTGGGCAAAGAACCTCAGCAAACAGAAACTGGCCAACAAAAAATTACGGGTAAGCCCATGTGCTGAATAAAATGAATGCTTCTCTTGTTTCCACTTCGACATTGTCCCATCATTTTGCAAATTATTAGAAGCCAGAAGAAAAATAGCCTTGAAGTAGTATAAAAAAGCAGAAAGCTTTGTTTGTTTTGGCAATGACAAGAAAAAAAATATAAAAAATTAGTTAATTAAAAAAATTAATTTCTTTGTCAGTATCAGTCAGTGGGGCAGAGGAAAACCTAATCATCAGTTACTGACAGACACGAAAGCAACTGGCTTATTGTTTATATGCAATAATGGTTTGGGGACCCCTGGATTAAAATAACACACAACAGCAGCATCTTTCTCTCTGCACTCTACCCAACTACTAGAAGCAATTTTACCCTAGTGAAAACAAAATTTTAGGGAGATATAAATTTTAAAACACCTGGGATGCAGATGCTGGTGACATATTTGGCTGGCAACTGATGGGCAATTGCTGGTGTGGACTCTGTGGCTCCAGGCAGTATAGATTGGATTTCTCATGACAGCAGTCACTGCAGGACACGGGGCTAAGTTTCTTGGTACCGTCCCTGCTTCAGATAATAAAAGCAAATTCTTATCAACATTATCAGCATATAAAGCTCAGATTTAAAATATACCTTAATATTTTGTAATCATGTATTTTTACATTTACATGTATGATAAACAAAAATATTAGCATACAAATATATTATTAAGCACCATACAACACCTTTTTGATAATACATGCATGTTTAAAATCTTGTTTATAATTCTGAAATGAGTAAGTAATAAAGTGGATTATATTACCAAAAATGAAGCCATTCACAGCATATGATTTTAATATGTGCTAATAAAGAAAAGATTTTCTGTCAGATTTTTTTAACCAGGAGTGGAAATTCTGCATTTAGTCACCCAACCAGCATGCAAGATTTTATTTGGCACTTGAACTGATTGCAGCTACAATTATTCTGGTTTCTCTCTTTTGTTGCCTGAAAGAGTCCCATTTCCAGTGTGATTTTAGATTCTAATATTTATTTCTCAAACTTATTACTCAAGTTACTTTTTAAAGTATATTCCATCCTTCAGTACTAAACCAAAGTCTATTTTAAAATTTCCTCTTCAATGAGTTGGTAGCATAGAACACAGTAGCAAAAACTTGTTCTCATTTCAAGACATAGGCTCATGTTGTCTAATATTGTTTAAAGCAGGTTTGACTTGACTCAGTTATTGTGCAAAAGCATCATGCTAAGGTCAAAGTTAGCTACAAGATTAGAAATAATATTTTTAATACTTTTTCTACTGCCATTAGGAGAGAAAGTGAGAGAAGAGTAAAAGAAGTCAAAGAAGAGCAAAAGCTCCTTGGTCTGAGCTACTCTTGAGCATGTCTTTTCAATCGATTGGGGCACCATCACTTGAAGCTGTCCATTGTTCCAGATACACAGGTTATTACCTTCATGTTCTTTGAAAAGAATAAATCTTCCATAACTTCTAGAACTTACAGGAAATTGGGGCTTTACAAGAAGAGAGTATAAACTCATAAAAATCAATATAATCTGATTTGAAATTTAAGATTAATGTACAACTACTGAAACTGAAATCTAAAACTAGACACCAAAGACTGAACAATCTCTCTGACAACACATTTACCAAATGCTTCTTGACTGTTTCAAATTAACTACCATACAATAACCTAATCACCTCCTTAAGCACTCCATTTAGTCATGCCAATTCCAAACCTGCTAACATGAACTTCAATACTAAAAACTGTTCTATCAACCAAGACAAATGCTGTTTTCTGTTCCACCTGATTATACTGATATATACTGAGCTTCCTGTGAGTCTCCTCTTCAGTATCTTAGTATCTCAAACACACTCACGTTTAACCTTTCACTTAGATTAAGATCACAGCCAGTTTGGGCACTCAGCATCAGATACCCCAGATGTTTCCAACAGGTAGAACTTAATGTTTCACTTCCTGAATATCAGATTTTTTCCTTGGAAGAATTTCAGAAATGAAGCAGCTAAAGCCTGGATACCTCCATTTACTTTCAAAAATACTGAAAATCTTACTTTTCCTCCTAAAGGATAGGCTACACCTTGTTCTGCACTAATGTATTGCGAATTTCTCTGCACAGAAACTGATGGAGAACAAATCCTTCAAACAAATCCAGAAGTTGCTCAGCTTCCTTAGCAATTCCTTAACAGGCTTCACTCTTTACAGTCCAAAAGCTGAGACTGTTCAGACTGCAACAGACCACGGAACCTGGTTTTGTGAGTTTCCCCCGTACCCAACACGACCAATCTCCAATACTGTCCCACGTGGCCAAGTGCCTTGGGGCATGCCTAGAAAGCAGTGCATTCTGTCACTCACCTGCTGACATGCTGCCAGGGTATAAGGCAGCAGGCACAAAGCCATCGCTGTGCCTAGCAGAACGTTTTGGGGAATACGGTGCCCATTCCTGCAGCTCCGGAGACAGATGCTCCTCACTGGCTGGAGCGTATTTCTGCACCTACAAGAACACAGAAATTTGATTACAGGAGGTTGGAGATTCAAAAGAGTAAAACTGCCAAACTGTGGAACAATAAGCAACATCAAACTTTCAAGTATTTGTTCCAGAATGTGGCACCACAGTGCTTCTTAGACATTTCTTTCAATTATGTCATTCTATCCGTTTTTACTTCACCCTACTTTGTTACTATTTTTTATTATTTTGTAATCTTCTTAGGCCAATATTTGCAATTTAACTGATTTAACCTTATGCATCAGTAGAACACCCAACATATAGTTACATTTCTCCTTTCAAATAATGTTTTCACAGGGTATTTCAGTTGCTATTGCCACAAGTGTTTGCTGTAGAAAATCTGGCTAAGAAGCCAGAAAGCATTTTTCTCTAAGCCTGCATTTCCAGATACATGTGGAGTAACATCTCTTCAACAGGCAATGCAGGTTTTAGAACCTCACATTCTGTATATAACAAGACACTGGTGAGTTAAGAACATATGAGAATAGCCCAGATGTTGAGTGATGCAGGAGAGCTGCAAGTGCAGGGCTCAGCACATGGCGTTCACACATTCGAAATGTACAACACAAAATATGCAATTTATGCATGTAAAAAGTGAAAAGTAATTATTGAAAATGTGCTTACATTTTTTATGATAGCAGCATTTTAATTAAATGAAGAGTTACTGAGAGCACAAAGACTCTAAAAGGCAGAGGTGCCTTCTTAGAACCAGTACTTGATCGTTTTCACGTCTGCACTATTAATTGTTCCACCAACTACTCAGGCATTAAAGCACACTTAAATTTATCAGCTTATCAAAGTACACGAAATTACCTGTGTATATACACATCTAAGTGAAATGACAACACCCAATATGGCTACAAATTAAACTACACTGTATTTTGCTATTACAAATAGTACTTCAGGAGTGAATGCATGCACAATAGCCTGATGTAGATGCAACAGACAAGGACAATTCCACCAGAAAAAAAATTTCAGAGTGCCTGATGCCCACATTTTGAAGCACAGTATCACTTGTGCTCTCTGGCCAACAACTTTAGATTTACAAAGCTCTGCCTGTTTACTCGGTGGACAAGAGAAAGGGAAGAAAAATAAAAAAGATTCATAGAACCTGCTTTTAATTTAATCCTAGAAACAAAAATTAACCAATACATAACCTTAAAAAAACAAAACAAAACAAAAGTAATTGTAATTCTCTGATATAATTTTCTTCTTTACCTCAAACCAACACCTACTTGCCACCTGTAACACAGCTTGGGCAGTACATTGAAACAACTGCAATAGGTCCCCATATATCCTTTGGTCTCTTCAACAGTGAGTGCCAAAACCACCCACTTTGCTCCAGCTAACAAATCTCCTGGGCGTAAGTCCCCACCTACATGTGTCCTTGTCACACCTGGCAAGTCTTTACTCACTCATTTCTCACCATACAAATATTACCACAGTAATAACCAGGGCGGTGCATATGCTCATGACAACGCACAACAATGAAGAATGGGATTATCAGTGCTAATGGAGAAACTTGATATTCTACATAAAAAAAAAATCCCCTCTTCAAATGTGTTCAGTATCTTGATCTTGTTTGGCTGGGACAGAGTTAATGTTCTTCATAGTAGCTAGTATGGGCCATGGGTTTTTTGATTGTGCTGGAAGCAGTGCTGGTAATAGAGGTATGTTTTCACTTTTTTGCTGAGCAGTGCTTACACAGAGGCCTAAAGCTCTCCATAACTATTTTCCCCTAAAAACATTTGGGAATGCATTAGGAAGGGAAGCAGACAAAACAAAATGGAAGCATAAAAACCTGCCAGTTGTTCTCTTACACCAGTATTTTTGCAGGAAATGACTCTAACCCTGCACTACTTCCAGTTCAACTCTGGCATGCTTCTAAGAGAACCCTGTGAACACGGTGGGACTATCCAGGTATAAACAAGGAAGGGAAAAGAATATTAAATTCTAGGTCATTAAGATGTAATTACATTTTTAAAAAATTACGCTTCTATGACCTTCAGTTTTCAGTTGAAAAATTTTTTTAAAAGTCTCTATCTGCCAGCTGAGCAAATCTGAGGCACTGGACCTGAAATAACATTATTGATTATGTCACTTTATATAATGCACTCATGTAAATAGGTCCTTCCCAGAGCACAAAAAATTTTCCTTCCATCCACTCTGTCAAGACATGACCCACGATCTTCTCAGCAGGGTTGTTTATTCTAACAAATTATATGCTGATTTTGAACTTGTATCATATTCTAATAACAGTTCACCTTTATGGTATAATGGGCCTAACACCCTTTGAATTTCAGTTAAGATGTACAAAATGATTTTGACACATAGAAAGACTTACAAAAACCAGCACTACAGGTAATACACCTTCTTCCATTAAACTGTACAGTGATCTGGACAACCAATCTGACTTCTCTAAAACTTCAGAGACCCTATTTTCAGTTTTTCTAAAGCTGATGCTTGTTAAATACTGGAACTCCCCACACTGGTTTTGTTTTTGTGGTACTGCCAGGTGTCAACTGAGCCTGAGCTCATAGGGCCTGAATTCTGAGGATGGGCTACGCTTCTCCTGCCCTGGTACTTACTGGGCACACAAAACCACACTGCTAATACACTTGAAGGTTTCTAGTTTTGTGCTTCAATATACCAAACCTCTACCTGAAGTGCAGGATTAGGAATGGGCACAGGGGTCATTTTATGCCTCAGAGCAGGAGCCGATTTTGGCCGCGGTCTTTTAACCTCTGGCTCTTCGACCCTTTGAAAGCCAATGTCATCTTCACAGGATTTCCTTGAGGAGAGGTGAGTGCAGTCGATTCCCTCCTCCCGATAATAATGCCCAGCATTCCTGCTGCGCCCCTTGAGAGTAGCAGAGTCCTGCTTAAGTGCCAAGGAAACCGGAGCTTGGGCAGTGGCTGGGCTGGTGGGTGGTGACCCTGTTGTTACTGTAGACTCTGATGCAGAGCTTGCCTGCTGTTTATGCTTAAATTTGATGGAGTCACTTCTCTTAGGAGGAGTTGGAGGAGTTGAAGCCACTTCAGCTTTTGATGGCTGAGGTGAATGGCCTGTCACCTGATTAGGGGAAAGGTAGTCCAGTTTGGGAGGAGTTGGTGGCCTTTTGAAAGTATCAGGGTCAAAGATAGATTTCCTTTGTTTTGGCTTTTTATACACAGAGAATTTTTCTGTTTCTGTTGCAGAGATATTAACCATGACTTTTGGCCAGGTGCCACCACTGTGCTTAGCTCCATGTCCTTTGTCAAACGCTGCCTCAACCATCATACAGTCAGCTCCTGCAGGTTCATAAGGCAGCCTCCTGTTGTCCAAGTCAACAGCTCCGTAGCCTTGGTCCCCATATGTCTCTGGGCTGAAGGAGCTGAGACTGTGCTCTGAAGTACTGTGGCAACTGTGCACTGTGTTCCTGCGAGCGTCTACTCGTAACGTGTTACTAGGGAAAGGTTTGTGATCACAGAACGACGTGCTGCCCTGATCACTCTGGTCCTTTTTGCTGTCCATGATGTCTGGATTGAAAATGTCGGTCTGGGTTGAGCTGTTGAGTTTCAGATTTCTTTTATTTTGTGCTTGTATCTCTGATGCATGAACTCTACAGTTTGGTATTTTTTCTGAATCCTTCAAATTTTCGAATATATTTTGACCACTCCAAGATGAACTCTGAGGAAAAACCTAAAACAAAAACCACATGGGATCACCTTTTTATTCTGTCTGATTTCTATTTAGTATGAGTCATATCCTAGCCTCCTTAATTTTTCCATACCTGAATATACACTTAATAATATCTTACAATTCAAAGCACAGAACATCAGATGAAATGAAACTAGAAACATTTTTGTAACATTTTCAGAACAATTCCAACAGGGCAACTCCACATGGTAGCAAAAGTACTCAACTGAAAGTGAAGGGACCTGCATTCTACTTCTGCCTCTGATAAGTGATGCCAAGAAGATGACTTTCATTGCCCATTTCCCCTCAAACATTTCATCTTCTTACTTTCTTAAAACCTTGAGATCTCTAGGTCTGAAATTATGACTCAAAATCCATGTGACTGGCCCAGAATAATGGGATTCTAAACTCAAAAAAGCAAAACAGAATAAATATTTTATAGAAAGAGGCCTGAAAGTCAAAGCCTTGTACTTAATCTTCATGCTAGCAAGAATTCAGTTTTCTGCACAACTCCCTCCTGACTAAAAGCTAACTTCCTTTAGTCAGCAGGCAGTTTATCTTTCACATATAGAAGGTGCTGCAGCTCTGAAGTAAAACCCAAGAAGCAGAAAGCAATTGTAGTAGCACTCATTTCATGTGGCCAGCAAACAAATGGGAAAGAAGACAGCAAGTTAGTCTCATTTCCTACTGGATGGCACAAGAGTCTTACTTTGGAAATAACTGTTGACGAAGCGTACCACTAGAGAAATGCATCCAGATGGTTGTCTTTTTCTCATTTTGATATACTCATTTTTTTTCATATACTCTTCCTTGAACAATTGGAATAATTCTGCATAAGTTGAAGAGAATTCTGCAAATTTAGCTTCTGCTACTCACCTTCACGAGTGACAGAGTAAGGGAATCCCTACAGTTTCGTAGCAGAGCTTCACATTCAGTAAGTGACTTATTATCTAGTGCAATGCCATTGATCTGCAGACAAAAGAAACCACAACAGACATCTGTGAATCAAAGGGAGGGAGGATTTAATGTAGAGTATCTCCGAGACAGGGAAAACTAGTTTACACTTGTATGTGATTGAAGTCTGGTTGATGTTTGTGCATTTTCAAGAGTGGAGAATGGATAACCCCTGCTACTGGATAATCCCTGCTGCTCCTGCAGGGACACAGGGTGACACCACAGTTCACTGCAGCCTCTGTGCAGCTGGACCAACAGCAACCCCCTCCCTTCCACAGTGCACACACCACAGCCACCCTGCAAGGCTGCAAAGGCACCCCAGGACAGAACTCCCTCCCCAGAACAGATGACAGCTGTGATGTGGTACCAACATCATTCACAAGACAGGGAACTCTCATCCATGAAGGGATGTCTTTTTGGAACTGTCCTTTCCTAGTCAGTGTAAGAATCACAGATATCGTTTTATATATATATATATATCTATCTAAAAGCCAAGTGTGAAGAATAAGCTAATGCTTCTGACAAAAATTCTCATATGAACTCAGGAAATAAGCTGCACATTATATTCATCACTCAGCATACAAAAACATTAATTTGGAATAAATACTCAGTGAATTTACAGAAAAGGACTTAATATTGCAAAAGTAAAAGATTAATTGGAATGTTTGGCATCTTAAAGAGTAGCATCAATGATAATACTTCAAAATAAATAAACTTTTAAAAGACAAATGTGTTTTTAAGACTTACAGCAATTATTCTATCTCCCACAGTAAGGGAACCCTCTTTGGCAGCTGGGCTTCCGGGCACAACAGCAGAAACAAATACTCCATTCTCTAGACTGACACCACTATCTGAAATACACAAAAAAGAATTTGATTCTGCATTCAAATGTATTGCTCAAATGGCATGTCTGACCTGCCTGCACAAGAAAGAAATATGACTACCAATCCAGCTGAATTTTAGTTTCTGAAAACCCTTTCCAAGAAATAACAAGACAGGGAGAACAAGGTTTTGAATATTCCCAAAATTAATATAATCACACAAAGATGGGGTAACTGGGTTTAACAGACTTGTTTACAGTATCATGAACACTTCAAACAGGCAGCTAACTAGAGACAAGTATTAAAAAACAAACAAAGAAAAAACTTAAACCCACACAAGGACAAAAAGAAAACCTGTATTTAAAGAATGAAGCTATTATCAATAATAGTATACTTGGTTAGCTTAAAAAAATTAATGAAAACTCATCTCTAGGAGGCCATTAACATGTAAATGTGATTTAAGCAAAGGCTCAGAGAATATGTACCTTTACATCAAGCCTTATTTGTCTAAACAAATATGTCCCATTTACTTCCATCCTTCATAGTCATTACCTTTATGTCCAGAAACGTTGATGTGAAGAGGTGTTATGACTCGCCCACCTAAAGACTTCCTTCTTCGAACCACCATATTAATAACACCTCCTCCATTTAGAACAGCTTTTATAACTTGCTTTTTATCCTTATTGGTAAGATCCACATCATTTATCTTCAGCAGCCAATCATTCACTCTGGTAGATATAGAGAATTAGGCAGGTCAGTTACAAGCACACTTTGCTGGACACAGCACATGAAAAACGTTCCACGAAAAGGCATGCAACAGAGCTGATCTCAATAAACTCATCCTTCATTATCTGGAGTTAGCCATTCCTGAAAAAGCATTAAATAGGTGCTAAATGAAAACCAGGACTACTAGTCTGCACTTCACTAGGAAAAGTATATCCTCAAATCACCACTGACTACTTTTTATTTAAAAGCGATGCTTTGTAATGAGAAGAGTTACTAAAAAGCTTCTATCAACACCAAGAATAGCAGATGCTTCCAAATGATCCCTTGCTCCACTCTCCTTTTCTCTTACCCTCCCTCAATAACTTACTCTCACGTCTTTCCCAAAATTTAAACAAGTAGATTTAGGTTTGAGGAGATAATAATGGAGTAAACAGGGCACAGTGCAACAGAAGAACACTTTAAATTCTTCTGAGTTTTGAGTGCTGATTCAAGCAGTGTTTAATTTCTGTAATGCTTTTAGGCATTTGCCTTCTCAGTATGATTTCCCAACCAACCTTAATAATATACACATGGCAAATGATAAAGAAAAAAGAACTTCAAAAAATAAAAATAATGGAGACAGTTTCTAATATGCTCATATTTAGTTTGTTATCATCAAAAAACCAACAGGTATGTTCCGAAGTGAAACCCCACCTTAGCCGACCATCAGCAATGCTGCCTTTGTCTACTTTGGTCACGAAGATCCCGCAGTCCCCAGGGAGGTACGGCTCGTTCACACCTTCTGCCACATCAAAGCCAAGTGCTTTCAAGTCCATATCATCCTAGTAAACATTAATAACAAGTCTGTTAATAACAAGTTAATAACTGCACTGGCAAACTGTGTCTGTTACCAAGAGGCATTCCTGCATGTTTGCACTATGTACTTATATTTACAGGGTTCCTGCATCAGGTAACTTGGAGTTTTTTGTATGTAAATATATAAACTCCTATTTCCATTAGTCTTCTGGCATTAGAATGATCCTTCTCTCTCAGATTAAGGCTTAAATAATACAAACGGGGACCTTCATCAAAGAGGAACAGAAAAGCAACTGAGGAGGTGAAAAAGACCATTCAGACACATATAACCTGTTTTAAGGTACAATGTGGGTTGTATAATGACAAAACCAAGACATGTTTCCCAAGAATGGAGGAAAAAAATTGCCAAGGTAAGGAAACAGCACTGTATTTTAGTGATGAACTCAGACAGACCTCTGATGGGGTATGACTAGAGACCAGAAGTAAACTGGAAAGATATCTTTAACATTATGGGGCATCATTTCTAAATACAGATTTAGAGGTGATAGTCTACCAAGCCTGACCCAAACCAGATCATTCTTGATGTGAAAAGTGACAAAAATCTTTATGAGATCATTCACTGAATAAACCAGGGAAATTTTAATGTAGTGCTTGCTTTGGTAAATGGTAAGGTCATTGTAAGGAAAAAACTGATCCAAAAAATAGTGAATTGGTACCAACTGACCACAAACTGATTTATTATTGCTATTTTCACTATTCTAAAAACTTAGAGAACTCTACTTGAAGCTGACTACTGGATCCATCTCAGCATACTGAAGGGTAATGATACTTGAATTTAAAATCTAACATTGAAAAATTAAGTAGAGTCTAAAGCAGATGTGTAAGTATGGTTCAAGTTATCTGCTCAAAATTGGAAGAGAATTATGTCTTCAGGGCATACAAGAAATGCCTGATAAAAGCTGAAGATAAAGCATCCAAAAAGATCAAGGTTTACCAGAAAATAAATTGAGCTAAAGCTGACAAAAATATATTAAAATCCTTACCATTTTTCCAAATGTCCCATGCGAGACAAAAATTTCATAGGGCCAAGCCTGAGGCTGCCATAACATAAGGATCAAGTAGAGATCACAGTACCATTACACAGCATCCAAGTTGAAAAGTGACTATTATTTCTCTCAGTTTTCAGCTGAGTGATTATGTATAACACAAGTTTAACCAGACAGGTGAAGTTTAAGCAAAAATAAAAGGACTGAAATGTATTCAATTCTGTAATCTTGACCCTGGAATTCAAATGCTGGTAGCTCAGGAAAGATTTTTCCTTTTATTTGGAAAGGTTGGCATAATATTATTACCATAATTTGATAGCAGCAAGTGTAACTCCTATGTTAAGAAAAGGGAAACACATTCAAATGACAAAATGCACATATTTGATCTCAGTGATGCAAACACGTAGAGCAATCTTTGAAGTGAAGAATAAATAACTGCACATGAATGAAAAATTCATCAGGCTGCAATGTTATTTATCACAGGCACATCATATGCTAGAGTTATTAATTTAACAGACAATGGAAAAGCAAAATTATTAGTTATCAGTTAAAACTGAGGAGATGACAAGGAACACAACTGATGGAGCTGATCAGAAGTGCTGAAAAAGCTTGGTGAAAAGGCAATTGTTATTCAAGAAAGAATTTACAGACGGTGATTCTGATGGATCAACATTGGTACTCAGTTCATCTTATCTTTTCAATATGTATTTCAAAATATAATACTATTCAATAATTGTGTCAAAAAAGGAACATATTAGTGATTTTGTAGGCATGCACTGTCAGAACACAGACAGATTGGAAAGGCATAAAAAAAGATGACCCCTGAATATTGCAGTAAAATAAAAGGGATTTAATTTGACAGCATTTAATCACTAAAGTTTGCCATTCAGGAATGACAAAGAAATTCTGATATATACAGAAGCTGTTATAAATGAAACACAATCTGGAAGACTACCTGTGTGTTTTATGTGTTCAAAAAAGTTACCATTAACAATGGGATGTACCAACCAAACATTTCACAAAGAAGAGAAGTCAAAAATTAGATGCATTGCAGCAAATTAAAAATTTTAGACTACAATGAAAAAAGTGAAATTATATGGAGAAAAATACTAGTAGGATAATGAGAGGAATTAGATGTTATCTGGATTGCTAAACTTAAGAACTTTACTTGGTATGCCAAAATAGAAAAGGGATTTAATTTCCTCTACAGACAAGCAAGAGATTAGCATCTCCTTTCATGCCATATTTGCAAACTGAACAGTAATGTTGCCCTAAAATACATGTTCACCATGAATAAGTACTTTTAATACTTTAAAATTTCTAACCAGCAGATTTGAGCCAAAGTAGGAGAAATAGCTTAGTATAAAATATTAACTATTTCATGAATAGATTTTAAGTGTTCTTGTCAGTAAAAGACTGGCCTCTAATATCACTGTTTCCTTCACATCTGAAGTTTTGGCTGCCTTAGCACTCCCATGTCTGCAGTCAATCACAGACTTAAAGACCACTATACTACATGGACCTGGGTACCCTGCAACATTAGATGTATGAAATACTTTTATTTATAATGCATATGAAGAAAATTATAAAGCTTGTATATAATAGCTTGGTTTTTTCAACTACTTTCATGTAGCTGTAACTGCACTTGGTGCCTCCATGTGCACCTACAAGGTTCCTTGCCAAACAACAGAGAACTAAAAAGACCAAAATCATATTTTTAATCTTACCTAGTATTTAAAGACTATAATTGGCTTCAGAGCTATCCAATACACAAGAAAATGCAGTGTATGATTTTACTTACTCTGTCTTTTTCAAATTCTACCACTTCTGTTTCCCATTCCAGAGAATCTGTATCTATGGCTGAGTCATGGGAACTATGGGCCATCAATTGACGAAATCTGGCCTCCTTTTCCAACTGATTTTCCATCTTTTCCCTAGGCAAAGAAAATTATTAGACTTTTTATTTCTTACAGACACAGACCACATCCTTTTAAATTGAAAAATAATCTTATGATTGTCATAGATATTATATTTGGTTTTCTAAATCAAAAACTCAAGCTGTGTCAAAAATTTCCTTCAGCTTCTGTCTTTCCAATATTCTTGGTCTGCTATCAAATTGACTTTCCATTTCTACTTATTGTCTTAACATAGCCTTACATTTTTTGCAATATTTTTACTTGACTAAGTGCACAACTAGGTTTCTCACACCTCCCAAAATGCATTTAATTTACCCTCAGATGGGCTCTATCACTATCTAGGGCATGATAAATACCAATGGCAAAAACTCTTCCCATAAACCAGTGAGTAAAACAGTTGAGAGGAACTGAGCTGCAGCTAATGTGACTTCAGTGAAAAGACCCCAATATTGCTTAAGTGTACCTCCACAGCACAAAGCTTACACTGTGAGTCTCATTAATAAGATAAAACTGATTAAGTCCAGCATAATAATTTCCATGATAACTAAAAATATAAGCAATGCTTCCACACACAACAACATGAATGCCTGCTGCCTACAGCTATAACAACAAATGGTTCAGTTAAGAACACAGCTAACAACGAAGTTTTCATCACAAACTTTCATGCAGTTTGGTCATTTCTGTGACATACTTCAGTTCCTTCAGCTCACGAACAGCATCATTTTTCTGCTTTCTCATGTCATCCAGATTGCGAAGAGCTTCAGCCAAGTCACTCACAGCGCGGTCTCTCTCCCGCCTTAAGTTGTCACACAAAGTTCTTGAAAAGAAAAGGGTGTTAATCTAGTTACTTAAAAACCTATTAAAGTAAACTGGTTTTACCACACTGTATAGTTAATGTAAAATTCCAAAGAACAGTTTCAAAAGTTTCCTATTGGCAAAATAAAAAAAGGATAAGGAAGAAAAAAATGACATATGCTGGGTCTTAATTCTTTATCCCTTTATCCCTTTCAGAACCTTATTTATACTTATCTTCTTTAAACTAGCAGAAAAAAAAAAGCCTTTTATTTAAGTATTTTCTTAGTTCCTTAGATATATTTAGTAGCAAATATATTGGATACTTTTTGTGCATGTCCCCACAGGCAAAGAATTATGTACAGGACGAGAGCTACAGCAGGATTATTAGTATAGCATGCCTAAAAGATAGCACAATTGGCTGTTCCTGCACAGCAGTGCTGTTAGACTCAAGGGTATTGACCACAGACATTTTGCTTATGAAAGCACAGAAAATGACAAAGATCTTGTAAGGTGCCCTCAACATTTAAAAAAAAATCACCACGTGACAGCTAATGCAGAGGAAGCGCTGGCAAAATCCAGCCGTCCTCGAGGGGCATCAGCTGCACAGCAGGTGTTACAGAGATCACTCAGATATCATCTAGCAGTTGTTTACCGTATGCTTTCCCTTTCTGCAACAATCTTATCCCGCTCTTGAAAGGCCCAATCCCTCCTACACTTGGCTACTTCTGCTTCCTGGACAGCTTCCTTTAGTTCTTGTGACATTGCCTCATATTGCTTCCGAAGCATTTCAATTTCTTTGTTTGCTCTCTCTATGTCTAGGGTAGCAGAATCTTGTATCTAGGAATTAAGAAACACAGATAAGTATTTTAGGCACAATTTTTAGGTACATATGCACAAAGAGCTTTTACTTTCTGTATGTTGCCTGATGTACTCAATTCTTGTAATTCTGTGAAAAATATTCATTTATTTTAGCACCAATTTGGGGGGTGGGGGGTGGGAGGGAAGATAAAACCTGCTGTAATGCATTTCATCCAGTAGCACACACGTAACAATTACGTGAATAAGAATCCTCACTTCAAAATAACATCAGTGAATGTTTCATATTTCAGAGATGACATTCTGTGCTTCAATCTTGTTCTGCTTAGCAGACAGAAAAAACCAAGTATACTTAGAAATCAGATACACTACTATATGCAACTGCATATAGTATATATATAGTATTTAGAGACAATACATATTTTCTGCATTAAAACATATTCCTGCACTAATTTCCTGTTATTTACCCTAAGATAACAATCCCAAGAACTGGGATTCATACAGGTCCCTTAATTCCAAATGAAACTGAAGAGCAATAGAGCTGAAAGAAGGTTTTTATTTAATGCTTCTTAGTTTAGATAAGAATTACCCTATTCTTAAGTTAACCTCCAAAATTCCCTATTTTGAACAAGAGAGGTGGTGACAACAGTAAGACAAATACACAGAGAAAACTCCAAGCTTGCAGCACAATAACACAAGCCAACTACAACAGTACAGCCCTCCAGAAGCTGTGGGCTTGCAAACAACTGTGTGTGGGTAGTTTCAAGAATATAAATGAAACTAATGAACCTAGACTTACTGACTCATTACAATTTGGTTAAAATGTAAACTTTTTCTATTTATATTTACAGACACTTAATATGAAGAACAACTTCGTTTCTTCCAAAAAAGAATTTGTATCAGTATGTCTTGAAGAACATAGATGCGCTTGTTTGTATTTGAGAGTGACTTGAGGAAAAGAGGGAAGACTCCCAATGTGCCAGGACCTTTCATCTCTTGCAAGTTACTGACCTAACTAAGGTAGAAAGAAAAAGGCATCAGTAAAGACTTGCAATACCTGACGGGCTTGATAATATTCCCTTAGCAGATGGTCTCTCTGGATGATAGCTTCTGTTCTCTCTTTCCTGGCAACATCTCTTTCTTCCTTCACTGTCTCTATATCCTTGCAAGCTTGATCAAGTTCCTTCTGGGCCTCAGCTTTGTCCTTCACTTCATGACAGTATTTTTCCAGTAACTCATTCCTCTCACAAATCGCTCGATCTCTTTCCACTAGAGCAGAGTTTAGTTCCTAAAACAAGATCCATTGTTTGCAGCAGGTTATGTTCAGAAGGAAATAGTTCATCTTTCCAATTGAATACACGTCATGGCACCTTAAAAGCCTAGAGTTTACCACTGATGTTCTGAAAAATGGAGGCAGATCACATTACGTACAAGTAAGTACTAGCAAAGAATATTAAATGTGGTATTAAAAATATCACATCATCACATGAGCACAGTGCTTTGTCAAAAGTAAGCAAGATTCTGGAAGCACTGATAGCTTTGAAGAACCTAAACAAGAAAAGGTTATTAACCAGACAGACTTCGTGTTTTTAAAAAAAGTTGTTAAATATGACAAAGGGTAAGACTATATTACAAATATTTTTTAACTGCTTCAATTTTACAGGACTGAAGTAATTTAGACAACCCAGGTACATAAGCATCTTACAGCTTCTCCCTAAGTTTTGAAAGAACATTAAAATTATATGCCATTAAGATACCAATGTGCTACAGAATGTTACAGATAAAACTACAATATTCTATAAAGCAGAATGACAGTACATCTTAAGTGTGGAATTCAACTGCACTGTAACAAAAAAGATAAGGCAAACGTAGAAGTGTTCTAAAATAAAATCTGCCCTTCTCAAATTATTGAAATTAGACTTCCCATTAGAAGAATAGGTCACTGAAAAATCCAGTTTCAGCCACTACATATCAGATGGCTCAGGTCTCTAGAAGCATTCAGTCAATAGCTACAAAGAACTCAAACACATAGGCACTCCTAGGTGCAAACGACTGATGTTTTGATTGCCAAAAACTCACCACAGACAGCTGACATCTCAAAAGCAAAAGAAAGAAAGGGTTGAAGTGCTTAAGGATACAAAGACACCATGTCATAAACTGGTTCTTGTTTATTTACCTGTACAGTTTGCAAAGAATAAAACTGAATATTTAAAGCACAGATGACAATTGCATTTTGCTCTACTAACAAAATTGGTTTTGAGATGTGCATCTAATTAAGGCTAGTCAGAGTATTAAGAGGGACATTAAGAGTGCCATTTTTGCTGTAGATTAGCAGACGAGCACTGAATTAATTACTCACTCTCTAAGTGAATCTCAGTTACCATAACACCCAAGTGCTTTTAACACCAGTAAAACCTTCCTTGCTCAGTAACTCTGAAGAGAGAAAAATCCCTGAACTGTCTGTTGGTGCAGACAAGTTTTAGTACTGAAAACAGCATTTTTCACTGTTTAACTACAGTTTGTATAAAATGTGCATTCAAATATGTATATAAAACTTCCACAAAAATATTAAGTCTTTTCTCTCAAGCAGCTGAGATGAAAGTCACCAAGGCAGAGGGAAAGTTCTCAGCAAGGCCTTCACTAAACAAGAATTTACAGTCCTTTAAAGAGATTGGAAAAAATACACACTACCACAGTTTAATTCAGTATGCTCAATATAAACCATCTGAATAGGAGCAGCCATTGCCTCCAGTGGTCAGTGGTAAAATTTTACCTCTTTTTCCTACGACATTTGCACAAAATTACAACTACACAGCACAAGGGAATGCACCATTTGGCACTGACTAGAACAGATTCTGTTTGAAAACAGTACAGCAGTTTGAGTTGAAAGATTCTGAATTTGTGAATTATTTTTGTGTTTTTAGGAAGTTCTCACATTTGAATATAACATAAGGACAAAATATAACAGATCTGTTAAACTGAGGGGAAAACCGACTATCACTGAGAAGAAATATAACATTGTAAGTATTTGCCAGAGCAAAAGATTATGCCAAACAAAAAAGCACCATTGGAGAAAGGAGAGGGGGAAATCTCTAACATCCAATCCCTGGCTTTGAGTGAGTGAGTTCATGAGAACTTAATCCAAAATTGTCCATTAGTGCAAAAAAAAATGAGATTTCTTCTGTCATTTATAAATACCAGAAAATGAGTACATTTTAAATGTCTACTGAACCCATAACTTTGGGCATGTGTGACTTATAAAAGCTTACATGTCTAACTTGGAAATGCCCTGACCTCATCAGTACCTGCTCAGATATAATGCTTTAAAAAAAATCAACCTCTTCTCCATTTCAGTTGCTTTACGATTTCTCTAGGACACCAAAGGTACACTAGCAAACACAAGCTTTAGGGAAGAAACTACATTTAAAATTATCTAAATGGGTTCAGTGCTGTTTTAAACAATCAATGAGCACTACAAAATAGGGCACTTAAGGGTGCCATATATCACAAGAAAAGTGAAAACCATTAGGTTGCCTTTTCAGAGGGCACCAGAACAACTGTGCACTGAGAGGATAATCCCACTTACAGGGGACATATTTCAGGATACTATTTCAAGTGAATCAATACATTGATCCATACTTTTTTTTACTGTTTCAAACATTTTTCTCAACAGGTCTACCAAATCCCTTATACATTGAACAAGGCTGCATCAAGCCAGTACTATGTGACACAAGAGTGTACCTTTTTACAAGGAGAAGAGTCATACTACAGGAAAGAAAAGCAGGAGCAAAAAGACAACTCAAGTATGGCTATTTTACACCTTTTAGAACACTTCAGCAGCAGCTATTTTTGCTTTCTGAAGGGCTAGTTCTGAGGGTAAAGAAAACCATGTCTCTGCCTTGCCACACCATGCTCCCCACTCCTAGGCCCTTGCTGATTCTTGTTCAAACACCCTTTCAAGTCAATATCCATGTATTTAAAATTTTAATTCCCTGCCCCTCAAGGCACTTCAGCAAATTACTCATAGTGCCAGAATGACAGATATAACAAATTGGAACAGAATGACTAATTGTGGCTATTTCCATGAGTATTCCTAACCTACCCTGATCCCACTGAAATCAATAGACATTTCGATTAGCTTGAATGCTTTGATGAAAGTACAAGAGGTATGAAACGTATTAAAACCTCATTCACTGTAGAGCTGAATTATTGAGCTAACAAATATGCAGGGCTGGAAAATATGACTTTTTAAAACCACAATTTAGTCACACTTAGAAGCTCTGACGCCACATATCACAGCCCACTTATGTTCTTCAAAAAATGGTGTGATTTATTTAAAAGAAAGCTCCACCCATAATTTTTTGTAAGAATATTTTGTTCAGATGTAATGATGTGAAAAGAGGAAAATAAGATTTATAGGCAATGGAATACATTTGCTTGTATCTATTTCATGCTGGATGAAGTATTTGTAAACCAAATAATCAAGTGAATGCATGTCAGCGGAAATGAAACTGAGCAGCAAACTGTGTTCTGCAAATCATAACAGCTTCATTCTGACATGGCTGTGATAGAAGCATTTATTTATAAGAATATATTTATCAGAACATATTGCTGAAAAACAGAACGTTCTGGTTTCACGCACTTTAAGGCATGCCTGAATTCAAAAGACAAAATCTCCCAAACATCCTCTAACTTATAGGCAGTAGAAGGGCAAACGAGTAAGAACATGCATGTCAGCACAGGCTTTGGGTAAGTATTTGAGATGACTTGATCATGCACCATCTTAAGCCATAGCACACAGGACCCAGTGGTTCCTGCAGAGGTTAAAACTTTAAAATTATGAATATTTAGAGCTATATTATTATAGAGAGCATTACTTAAGAAGATATAAAATTCTAACACAGCAGAGGAAAGGATTTATAATGTGCAGGACAGAATTAAGTGTATAGCAAATTTCAGTTGGCAGGTACTCTGTTCAAACATGGAAATTGGCAATAAAAAGGACCGGTATAGGAAAACATCAGAACAAAATTTCCTCTTTGCAGTGGATTGTTATTTTCCATTCATCAGTCATACATTCCTGGTTCCAGCATCAACAACATATGCTCATTTCCCTTCCCCACTGAAACAATAGCTTAATACCTGTCTTAAAGCTTCCATCTCTTCACTGGCCACTCGCTTCTCCGAAGAAGTGTTCTTCAGCTTGGACTCCGCAAGCTCCAGCTCTGTCTGAAGCTTATCTACCTCTTTGATTACTTGATCTCTCTCACTCATTATGAGGCGGTACTCATTGAAAACTGAATCCCTTTCCTCCTTGTATTTTTCTGCATCCTTGGCTGCTTTCAGCTGCATTGTTTTGAACCTTGTCACCTCTGACTGTAATCGCTCCATCTCTCTCTGCAACTCTTTATTTTGTGCCGTGGCGTTGCTTAGCTCCTGCTGTACTGATTCAAACCTAAAAACAAGCACAAACACTAGTAAGACACTTGTTAGTCATTTTCATATATTAAGGATTTGGGTGGGTAACCCAATGCATCCATTGGCGAAACAACCACAGAGGACTTGTGAGAAAATGTATTCTCTGTGCTGCACAATAACCACTGCTTCAGGAATGTTAGTAAACTTCAAGGAATTTTACAGAACCTCTTTAAGGACTGAACCAAAATCATTATAAGGAACAATTTACAAAGGTGGAGAAAACCATGTTTTGGCTTTGATCTGTTGGAGTTGTGCATCACCCCTAACAGTGAATGAAAACATTCTCAACTCACCCAAGAATGCTCTTTGCAGTCCTGGTTGTGCTGATGTCCTCTCTACCCCATAGGCTAACTGTGTATGTTGGTATCAAGGGGCAGAGAGGGGGGTGAGTGTGCTATGAGTGTCTGTGCCCTTTTATTTTAGCACGTGCACTGCTCGTAGCAGCACCTTCTCACTGAAGCAAGACTCCTGCAGCCACAGAACTCTGCCAGCCCAAAGCCCTGTCTCACAGTCCCCCCAGTCTGCAATCCTAATTGCATGAAAAGTACTTAACTTAGTACTCAACTTAGGCTTGAGATGATCCTCATCTGCAAAACACCTTTAGAAATTCTACTCCCTTATTGATTTGCTTTTAGTATTTAAATAAGAAGGTATATATACAGGCTCACCAGGAGTTAAGGAGTTTGTCTCAAACAAAGTCTGAGGTTTAACAAAATTCTGCTTATATTTGACTGCGGTATTTACAGCACAAAATAAACATTGGTTGAAAAGCAGAGTATCCCTCACTCACACAAACTAAACAATGGTTAAAATTCCACATACAACTCCAAAACGGTAAATGGGAAACTCTTTTCTTAAGAAAATGCACCATTTCTCCAAATTAGCACCCCCATCACACATTCTAGAACCTTTCAGAAAATTTTATATAAATACACATGCTTATTCATCGCAATACACATGCTTACTCACTACATACACTAGAGGAAAATTTTAGAAAAAAGATTAGAAACGTATTTCTGATTCAGGCACAATGGAAATTACATTAAAATTGATAAGTCAAAGGCACCAAAATGCGGTTATACCTCCTGAGAGAGGATGAATATTGCTGCTGGAAATGAATAGCCGTGTCCCTTTGCTTCATGAGCATGTCAATCTGCTTCTGCAGCCGCCTGTTCTCCTCCTCAGCCTGCTCCAGGCGGCTCAGGTCGGTGTTGTGGCTCGCGATCTTCTCGTTGTACCGCTTCCGCAGCGCGTCGTAGTCCTTCTTCACACCCTCCAGCTTGTCCATGGCCGTGTCATAAAGCTTATTTAGTATCTCTGATGATCCATTCTGCTTCATAACCTTCAAAAAAAGGCCAGAAACTCAACCTTTACTGTTAACCAGTTCAATAAATTTGATTTCAAATAGATAGATAAGAAACAAAATTAGAGCAGAAATATATTAACCAATTTTAGTAATCATTCTTTTTAATGACTAAGGAAAGACCGAACCTCTTTTAAGTGCTACTGTTACTCTAAGCATTATTACACCTGTTTTCTGTTGAGTTAGAAGTCTGCTTTATCACAAAAACATAAGTGTATGAAAATCCCTCTCTAATGGCAATTGTTATGAACACCTACTAAACCCACATTGTTTTTGTAGTTTTAACAAGAGGTAATCACTACTTGATGACCAAGATGATAGTGGTAATTTAGGAGATGCCCACGAGGTGGCATTCACGATAGGTTGCCTGTCTCCTCCGAATTAATTAAATAATTAAAAACTTAATGAGAATAAAATCTATCCAAAACATGTTATGCACTCAGGCATATTATTTTAATATTCATACAATATTTCATCTGGGAACTTCCCACAGAGGTTTGTGTTTCAACAAGCATACATAAAAGATGAACAGGAAGAGAAAAATCCATTTCAACATGAATAAAGCCTGACCTGAATCTTAGCTTTAAATTAAGTTACATCAACGGAGGAATCTTGCTGTAAATTGCAACACTGATGATACATGACCAGCAACAACATAAGAAGGCCCTAATGAGTGCCAGCAAATCTAGTCCTTGTTCATTCTCAAAAGACAAAAAATACGCCTGAAATAAAGCCTAAAGCTTTTTTTTTAATTCTATGCTCCTTTTTTTCTGGTTTTGTCTTTTAAATTGAAATCTGGCCCCGATGGAGCAATGGAAAGAAACAGGAATGCTCTATATAGAGAGGTGCCAGGAACTATATAATACTAATATTAGCCTACACAGGTACATCCCTAACTATCTGAAAATAAAAAGTATTAAAAAGCTAGAAGGAAAACAGAAGAAAACAGGAGCTCTATAAAAATTTGAAACCAAGAAGCAGCAGCTATCCTGAACAAATTGGGTCCTCATCTTTTGTGTCTTATATTCAAGTAAGGACCAGTTTGTGAGTGTGGAAGGACCTGGGTGCCTGCAGACCCGAAGGGAAGGGGAGAGCACGAGGCTGCCCACTCCTCATTGCCCAGAGGTGAAGGCTAACCACTGTCATTGTTAATAAACCACTTGGCTACACAGGCAAGAGAACAGAGCAGAGACAAAGGTTCTGCAGCCTGACACCGGTCCCCTTTAACTAACCAAGATATATAAATGTGGCCCTGGAACAAGACTGCACTTGGGCTATTTCCATACATATCCCAATCTTCAATGGATCCAACAGCACAGAGCTGCACACGTGGTTAGCCAGCGTGCTTCAGTGAGCCATGTCAGATAAGCTGAACACGTGGTAAACTGTAGGCATACGTAAATGTAAATGCATAGATTTAAACCCCCTCAAGAAAGCCATTTGCCTGAAGACTACTTCCCAAATGAGTTTAAGAACAGATTTGAGAACAAATTATTTAGGAATTCAAACAGAAACAAAGCACTTCTCACTGTCTAAAGCATACATGTAATGTATTTATGATGAAAACACACTAAACAAAGAAGGACTAATACACAAGAAATTGGATGGGATTCAGCACAAACTTGCTAACAGATTTGCCAGAGGAAGATGGACACACCAGTGCAATAAACGTCTCCCATTCAAAATCCCAATGAAAGAAAGTAAATAGTCCCAGCTGGCCCAAGGAACACAGCCATGGCAACATGAAACTCCATATGTGAGTAGCAGAAACTTAAGCTGGTCAGCTGCTACATGGCAAATCCATGACAATCCCACACAAAGAGTAATTTGATCAAAAGCTTTTGCTCTCTCAGGCCACCAAGATGTATTTTGTTATGGCCTGACAACGAAACAACACGTCAGAGGGATCAACACAGAGTTAGACTAATTCATACGAGAAATGACAGGGACAAGATAAGACTTTTGGCACCCCTTCAAGCCACCATGAATCACTCTGACAAGCTGAGAAATGGAGCTACACGATTTTCCCACTAAGAGTCACATACATCATTTTCTCTAAAGGTTTAATCATGATGTTGACATGAGACTGGATTTCTTTAAATCAATCCTGACAATGCTACCTCAGCCTCCTTCTGTGCTTCCAGATAATTCCAAACATCAGGACCAAACGGCAAAAGAGAATAGTCTTGTCTCAGAGGTTCTGCATCCTTGCACTGCAGACTGGGAAAGTGAGGCACAGACCAATTAAGCTATTTGCCCAGGCTGACACAGCAAACCATTTCTGCTCTCTTCTGAACCAACTAAACAGTTTCACAGCAGACCTCACAAGGTAGTGTTAGAAAAAGGGATAAAAAGCAAGAACAAACCTTCCCTCTTCTTTGCACTATCTTCAAACACCTCCTAAAGTACCATTCAGCACATCCAGCTTGCTTTGACCTTTGCCCCTCCTACCCTAGCAAATAATTATTTTGGCTTGCACAGATTTTGCTTCTGAAGCCTAATGTTTGACTAGCAAGTTTGCCCTGTGAATCAGCCTACACACAGTGAACCCAGATATTCTGTTTAACCATTCCACACGTTACTGTAACAATTCTAACTAAATGAACAGACCTTTTCATAGGTGAACAGTGGACCTGATACAACCAGCTGCTCCTTAGCATTACGCTTTTTTAAATTTTCAGAATATGTGAATAACACTGGCCTGGAGACAGCCTGTGATTTAAAGTTCTGAAATGTCCAACTCTTCCAGTACTGAAAACTTTGTCTTTTTGTTTCAAGTTCAAAAACATTCATCAACCTTTTGTGATTGGTCCCAAAAAAACAACAAATATAGCGTGCAAGTTTAAAGTAAACCCTGTCCCATAAAATATCCTAGGAAAACAGGATATTTTTAGTAATTTTGCAGCTTTAAGTTAGATTTCTGATGCCTTTCTACCCATTAAAAAAAATACCATGCAAATACCATCTTCGTGTACGCTTTTTCATCTCTGCATTTAAATACTCCTTATTCTTTTTTTCCAGTTAGACAAAGAAAATCAATTAGTAACCAAGATGTCATTGTCTCCCCTGATACAGTACAAGGCAAGGAGGATGTTTGGGAGCTGTTGGGCTGTTTGTGTGAGACACTGAGGGCAGCAAGGCTGCACGTTCAGGTCTCTCAGAGAAGGGAAGAGGCCACGGTCTCCTCCAGCACACCCACTGCAGGCTGACCTGCTGCTGCTGGCTGCGCAGGTCTGTGATCTCCTTCTGGTCCTCGTCGTGCAGCCTCTTCATCTCCTCGCAGGACTGCTGCAGGTGGTTGTGCTCCCGCACCAGCTGCGTGTTCTTCCTCTTCAGGGTGTCCATGTCCTCCTTCAGCTGGGACTGGTCGCTCAGCAGCCGGCTGTGCAACGTGCTGTCGCGGCACACAAACAATGCTCTTAGAGGCCAACTGGCAAGGACAAAGTCCCACAGTAATTCATTTCAAGCACGAGTTTCCTACCAAGAAAGCAAGCTAAACTACCTCGGTTCTGCATATTTGTGTATTCCAAGCAGCAGGAAAAAAAACCAAACCCAGAAACAAACAGGGAAGTTAAGTATGAAAATACGCGGACATGCACAGCACTCTTAAACCTCATCAGAAGAGATGATGGATTTACCACATTTCACAGCTGTTAAAAGCAGACACACAAACACCAATAGCATAATATGATGATTCTGGAGATAATAGGAATTATCCCACCAAACATTTCCACTTTGTCTTGTGCTCCTCAGCTGAGCAGCAGCTAAACAAAACAGATGAAAATGACAAAAATCTCCTTGTGTGCTACTGTTTTAAAAACAAAAAACCCCAGCAAACTATCAAAAAAACTCCACAATCAACAAAAACACACTATGTATGTTTCAACTACACTGAAGATAAAAATTTACTCCAAAGTTCATTATGAGAGCTGTAATTATTGAAAGAAATACACTCTGATTTAAACAACTGAGAGCCACATGAGGAGGCTATCACTCAGATTAAAATTCAAGCTACAAGCCTAAAATTAGACTAAATCAATGAGCAGATAAGTCAACTGAATGTATTCTATTACTTCAGTAACAGTAACTTTTAAATACTGACAAGTATTTCTATTGTTGAAACAGAATGGTTCTATTTAAACGCTCATACTTGCTGGTAAATATTTAAATATGTATTTATATATAAAAAATTTGCCTTCTAAGATATGTTGTATTTCTTCCTCATGAAGTGAAATATTAACATTTCCTGTACAGAATGACCAAAGCATTAAAAATGTTTCCTTAAAATTAGAACAACCTGTTAAAAAAAAAAATTCACAAATTATATTCCCACAATTAAGCATATGTAAATTTTACATGTAGGTTATTAATCTGCTGTCATTCAGATTTCAGCGCAAATGATAAATTCTTTAGAAGGCAAACTTTTGATTTTTTAAAGGAAAGCAAGGTTTTAACAACTACTACAGGAGAAAATAACAGTTGAATTAAACCTTTGTTAAAACTTCCACAGATTGTCACAAGAGCTATCACAATCTATTAAAAGAGAGTAAGAAATTCCATTCTCTTGGATTATATTCTGCTCTCTAGTCTGACAGTAGAGCTGTTAAACTGCAACTTCAAATCAGTTATCAGGCATTTATTTGGACCCCATGAAGACATTCAGGATTTCTATATCAAATTTCTAAAAGTAAAACAGGCAGTCCATATCTGATCATTCCAAATGGGCCAGAAATGTCTTATCTCATGCAAGCACTGATCTTGCAATTTAAGTGGAAAAACAGCATTAAAAACTTACTTGATTACCATGTTCTAATACTATTTGATCTAGCACAGACTGGTAAATTCTTACCTTGCACAGCTTTACTAATACTTACTGATAAAAATCTGCCTCTTTTGCTGCTTCTTCACACCTTTTCAGTGTCTTGGTGTGTTGGTTCTGCAGAGACTGTAGGTCTGACATGGCCTTCATACATTGGATCTTCAGCCTTTCATAATCATGATTTGGTTTTGGACTAGGCCTAGCATGGAAAAAGAATATGAGGTCAAATATCAGCTACTAAAGTGAATGAAAAGCCTGGGAAATTACTATCCAATAAAAAAATGCTATCACACGATTGTTGAGATATTAAGTTATAATATATATAATGTATTTTTATATTTTTAAGTTACAATATATATAATATATATAATTATATATATAGTTATATAATTAATAATATTAATTTAAATACTGACCAGTTCCCATTAAGATGCAACCACTACTAAAAAGTCACTGACTTGAACTTTTATGAGTTTTATAATGTGATGTAACATCTGATATGGGATGGCTTTGCCTAATTATCACTAATATGCTACTGAACCTGTGTGTCCCTCTCTCCTGAGCAGCAGCACTACCACAGAACAGAACTTCCACTGGTACAAGAACGAGTCCATCACAGCACACTTGGCTCTCCTGTGCCACCACATTCAACCTCAGTGACAAAGCCCAGACCTGCAGTGAGGGCAGGGCTGGAAGAGGCTGCCAGAGTCAGCTGGATGTGCATGGAGAGCTGGGCTAAACAAAGCTTCTCACAGGCACAGCTGGAGGACCTTGTCCATGACTCCCTGGGAAACACAGGCTTGAGAGAAAGCCTTCCAATGGGTATCAAACACACACATCTGTGCTGGCAGAGCTTGACCTGCTAGACCAACCCACTGTGCTGAATTACACACCTCTTTGGGTGCTACCATATTCATTACTATAAATAATGACAAAACATGTCAGGATCCACCTCACATTTCCGTAAGATAATTATTTGAACAAAATGTGGATTATCAGAGATGTCCAACACAATATAATCTCCAACAAGCATTTTTCAGTAAACTGAAAAAAATATAAGCCAATTTTTACTGAAATTTCTTTTGGATGATTGGGAGAGAAATTTTCTAAAATACTCTATAGGATCAAGCAATTGACCAGCATAGATTAAGTCTAGAATGTATGGTACTCGTAAATGATATGTTTATTTGTAGATTAGAATTAGATTTGTACATCATGCTAGAAACTAAATTAGAAGGATTATATCTTCTTGCTTTGTAGCTCTAAGCTTCTAAAAGAGACTCTGAATTGAATTGTTCCTCCTCTGTACTGCCACAGGATTTTTGCTCCATTGAATTTTCCAGTTTCAAAATGAAGCTTCTGACATCTGTCCCTGTATCATCCCCTGGGTCTCCTACAACCCAATAGGCAATGACAAAAAAACCAAGCAAACGACCAAAAGAGAAAATGAATGCCTCTAAAAGAAAACAATTGCTTTCTAATTTAACTCTGCTTGTTCTTATATCAGATTTGTTCCATTGCTGCACTCTTCCTCCCTCAGACCTCGAACTCCCCCAAATGGCTTCTCTGTAAGCACAGCCTGAAAAGCAATCACAATTTTCTTTGCTTCATACTAAAACAGCAACACGGATTCTGGAACTGAAATGCAGCTGTAAATTGAATCAAAATGAAAACGGTTTTGCACTACTGTAGTGGTAAGAGTTGTTAAAAAATAATAATAACAAAAACCCAAAACTTAAAAAAGGAAATGCCAGCCACATCTGGTTCACAGATTTTCTGGGGGTGTGTGTATGCTATAAGGTACTTTTTGGCAACTCAGTTGCATCTGGGTTCCTGAATAGTGAGGCCTTCAATTGTAATTTCTCCTTTTCTCCATAGAAGTCCTTCTGAGGAAAAAAAACCAAAACAAAACAACAACCCCTTCCTTGATTAATAAACTTTACTAACAATTAAAATCTAAAATCATGTAAAGTAACCAAATATTCAAGTCATGTCTACAGGCGTGTCTTTTAGGGTATTTTTAAATTCACTCTTGAGGGGTACCCAAAGTAGTATGTTACTCACACAGTACTATAGACATCATTGCAACTAGTGAAGGCTTATTCTTTTAAAATACAGACATAGTTAGCATAAGTTAAACTTGCTCTGAAATGTTCACACCCTTGACAGAATCACTAAAACCCAAGTTATTGATTTAAATTAGACCTCAGGGTGAAATTATTGAAAGTAGATACCATCTGTCCACCACAGTCTTAAATGACAGCATTAATTGGAGTACAGTTTAACTCTCAGCTGTAACATTAAGCTTACTGAGACCTGTTAACAGATGTTCATATTAAACTATTAGGCCAGTCTGAAAGCTATGGTGAAACTTGTTCTACAAGTCTGACACCCATCACGTGTGTTTCATATATTGCTGAAGTAACACTGACATTATTCTAAGAAAAACAAACAAACAAACAAAACCACAACCAAAACCAACCAACCAATCAAAACCCGAACCAACATTAAAAAACCCAACAAACCACTTATAAACATGTGGAGACTATGTAGGTAACCACACAAATTAGCCAACCTACACAATGAGGAAGGACCAACAGTGCCACAAATAACAGTCTGCATTCTACCTCATCTACATGCAATAAAAACCACATGGATATCCAAGGCCATATGTTCCACACTGCTGTTCCAAGGCTTTATGTCTCAGCAAGAAAAACAGAAATAAGTGAAGAGGGAATATTGGTCAGAAGTCAAAAATCTAAACTGTTGCAAGACAACAGCCCATTCAACTGCGTGTAGTGGCTGACTCTTATTTAAGCAAGACCACCACAGTTTTATGCTAAAATGTCAAAGAAAAATACAAAAAAAATTTGTTTCAATAAAGGAGAAGTATCAGTTACTACTTTGAAAGCACTTGTTCAAACATTAACAAAATTTAAAATGCTGGTGTCAAAGGCCCAACTGTTTTTCTCATATTTGTATAAGAACTTCAAAAATCCTTCATGCTATAGTGGAATTACCCTGGCCATAAAACAAGGCTACAGTGAGACTGACATTTACATGTATCTGATGCTCACATAAAAGTTAATGCCAACCACAGGTCCAATTTTTTGGGCAATCCTACCTAACAGCTTCCAAGGAGTTATCATTTACTATTGCAATTGCAACAACAATTATACATTACATATAAAACAGTCTCTTATGAAAAACAATTTTCAGGGAGTTTATTTGTGTTTTATTCTCTCCTACTATTATTATTATGTGAGTAATAAGAGCAGGTTTAAGTCTATAAAGGGCAACTTGAGCTTGCTGAATTATTTGGTGAAACCTTTCCTTAATCTCCAGCACACAAGCACACGGACAGTCACTGTCAATCCACAGGCACAGCATGAGCAATCCTCCTCCTGGCCAGCAGGACGGCACATGCTGATCTGACTCAGCACATCACAATCCACTGCTGTGGCTCCTCTGCCTCTGCTCTAGACTTAGTCAACATTTGCTTTGGAGAACAGCTCTCTGTTTGGCAGCCTCCTCAGCCAGCGCAGCCCAGACTGCAAATGTGCTGAGAGCTGCTGTGAAGCATCCAGGGTGACGTGTCCAGGTCTGCCTCTGCACCACCTGTGTTTGGTACAGCCACAGTTACTGCAGCACACACTGCCAGGAAAACAGAGCCAGGGCAGTAAAAGTCACCATCCACATCATCAGCTCTCAGCTTTCACACTTCAGGGTTCACAGTTTACCATGTCTGGGCTTTCACTCCTGGAAGGATGAAGACTATACTTTTGTAAGAGCAGAGAATTCAAAAAGTAAAACAAATACCAGTGAGATTTCAAAAACCACAAATGTGTATGCAGATGGGAGCAGTAGTCGCTTTTACACTGAAGGAAAAGAATGTCAACTAATAATCTTCATTCATTTCCCAATCTTCAAATATCTGATTGTTTGGAAGCCAGCATTATCCATCTAGTATGTACTGTCCAGGGACTGCCCAAATATAAGGTTTATTTTGATGAGTTGCTCTTGAAACTGCAAACATTCATGTTTTATACAACATACAAATCCTACACTGAAAGCAAAGGATTGATTTGACAAAGGGAAATCTAGGGCAGTCTAGAGGACAGCTCATCAGAACTTTATTAATAGCATCCTGGATTATAGAGAAGATTATTGTGAGCTATAAAATCCTCTATGCCTAAGCTCTAGCAACTTCAAAGAAGAAATCTTCTATTTAACTAAGTAACTGGAAGCTGAGCAAAAGATGTTGACATTTGACAATCTTTTTCTTTCCCATCCCCACAATGCTTTGAGATGGTTACATAGAACAAGATGCTCTCAAAGGAGCCTTCAGAAGTCCAGGAGGGAGGAAGGGGGCATTACGATGAGAAGCTACAGAGATTATAAAATCTCCAGATTCTCTCAATGCCAGTTCACTGGTTCAAATCTTAACCTCCTCACACAGCCAAAAAGTTGAATTAACCACCTGACCACATACAGACACAGCTGATGAAGTAACAAACAACAACAAAACATTAAAGCTCAGAAAAGATACACATGATGGCAACACCTCCCAGAAAATCTGTTCTTTGCTCTTATTTCAGATTCAGTGACTTACAATTTTTTTCCAAGGTTCGATACATGTACAGGCAAAAAGTGCTCAGTGTACCCAGACACATCTAAACATCAGCACATCTTTAACCCTTTAAAATAAATGAATTCTATTGCCTACCCAATAAAACCCTTATTTACAATTAACTCATACTTGGAGTACTGTCTTCCTCATAACATGTCAGCCCTCATATTAAAATGAGCTGAACAAGTTCTGCTGGCTGTTAAATGACTTAAAAAGCATGTTCAGTGGAGGAGAATTCCTTATTCCGAACATATTTCTGCTACAAGCTCCCCAACATATGTATACCAGAAAGCTGATCTTCTAAAAAACACTTACTCCACGAAATCCAAACCTCTGTCTCCTTGCAGAAAGCATAGGAATAGCTGAGATTTTTTCCTCTCCTCATTTCTGTTCTCCAGCCAAGTATTCAGAGCTATTTCCCTTCCTTCTCTCTTGTTTTCAAAACACCAAATACTTCATCCACTGTCTTCTTTCTCTTCCCACAACAAAACCCATGAAGCCTAAGCAACTTGTTTGCTTTCTTTTCTCAACAGAGATGAAACCTTCTCCCCTCAGTCCCACAGAAAGATTGCTGGACAAAGTGGGAATAGGCATTCAACTGGAAGCTCTGAAACGTGGATGTGGCCACTTCACCAGGATGCAGGCAGGTTACAAGAAACATATATACATTGCAAGCTCCTTAATGCTTTCCAGGCAAGCAGCTGTCAAGAAAACACTTGAAAAAACTACTAAAGACTAAATGAAAATG
This sequence comes from Prinia subflava, assembly GCF_021018805.1. Lineage (NCBI taxonomy): Eukaryota > Metazoa > Chordata > Aves > Passeriformes > Cisticolidae > Prinia > Prinia subflava. The sequence continues at coordinate 22,789,805 of NC_086255.1, forward strand.
CTGCATTTCCTTTCTGTTTACCTGCAGTCATCGAAGGTTGACCCAGGAGATGAAAGTGCCAGTTGCTTGCGCAGCTCGTCCCTCTCCCGAGTCACCTGCCGGAGCTGGTATAAAATAGTCTCCAGCTTCTCACTCATTTGTCTTGTGTCTATCACGGGGGGTGGAGATGATGCTTTACCAGTCGTACCTGATGAAGAGAGAAATACTTGGCAGTGAGAAAATGCCTCAAAAGAATACAACTTCATTGAAAAGTAACACTTATTTAAAAAAAAATCCTGTATTTCTGTCTGCAGAATCCTGTTCAAAAACCAAGCAATCCAAGTAAGTTTTCATCAGTGAGCTGAAAGCAGAATAACTCCAGTCAGATCCCTTGCTAGCAGAAAGGCCCTGTGTCACAAGTTGAGTGTGCATTCAGTTCCTTGCTTCCTCAGGAACTCACAAGCAGCTTAAAAGGCAAGACAGGTTAGCAGTAACAAAGACCTCAGAAACTGACATACTGACAGCAGTCATAGGTTAAAAACTTATTTAAAATAAAGAACAATGCCCATGCTTGAACAAAAAAAACCCAAAATTAGTAAAATTCACCCACATCAACTTATTCCAGTGATAGCAAATAAACTGCTACAGCACAGGGACTCTTTCTAGCAGCACAGAAATACCATTCTGCCATGGGCTACAGACAACATTTACTTTTAATACAATTCTATGCTTTCACATGTCACAATTTTTCAGTCTAGTATGTGAAGTTAAGGATTTCACTGACCAATAAATCATGAGAACCAGGCTCCATTTTTAACAACATTGGCTAACACAAGCACATTACAATCCCTGCAACTGGACTACACATCTAGTTTCCTCTAAGGGGCAGTCATAGATTAAAGTGTTTTGTGAGACCTTTTAATTCACAGCTTTCCTAATATCAGAGCTGAACAATGATGGCTACTGTCCCCTCAAACAACCACGAGAGCACAACGATGACTCCTTCCCAAGAGAAGAGAGTCTGGTATATCACTTCCTAACAAATGCTGACAAGTAATTCAGCTCTCATTTTAGTTCTGCTCATTTAAAATTAAGTTGTATATGTAGTTTTGCTCATGTGTCTCTCAGACCCATGGGAGCAGACTCAAAGATATAGGTCACAGATGTGACAGTTAAGGGCTTAAACAAATACAGGTGATTATTTTCTATCGAAAAGAGAAATTTTAGAAATAGTTTGCAACATTATTCAAACAAGTTGCTGCCATTTGTATTAACTTGTTAGGGTGTACCTTTATTTGGCTTTTTTTTAGTTAATTAAGCAAGAAAAGAATAGAAAAACAGTGCTCTCCACTCACTGTCTTTTCAAAGAAAGAAACTCAAAATTTTTCACTGGATCAAATGCTAATGAATTGCAAGGATTAAATCCTCTTTGTTTTCCAGCAAAACTACCTTTGCTTTGAGGTTCCCATACCAAAATAACTGCAGCATCAGGGATATCATCATATCAATCATATCATATCATATCATATCATACAGCATCTACAATAACAGCATCCCTGCTTTTATACCTCCCACCTGCCCCTCTAATGAGAATTACAGTACTGATCTGATTTTTCAAATCTAACTATTGCCTAATAATGCTCTAATAGCAAACTGAAGAAATAAGAAATAGCAGGAACAAAGTCCATTTGGGAAAAGGACAAAAACTCACATCACTCTGAGGAATTCTCAATGGAAGCTGCTTTTCCTACTACTTTGTTTCACTCCTGCATCCAGACAAAGCCCCTTCATTCATAAAGACTAAGGATCTCACACTTCCAAAATGGAGTTATCCTTTCTTTCAGATGAGCAATATTTTTATTGCAAAATAATTTGCAATAATTTTTATGGTAAAAAAACCCAGTAACAATAGACATGATATAGGGAATAAACAAAAATAATGAAGGAAATAAATAAATAGATACAAAAGGTAAAGGCAGACAAATAAAACTCAGGTACTGAGAAGCTACATGGTCTTTGATAAATTCAGTGTCAACCTGCACATCATCTCACTTGAGCTGACACATCAGAGGATGTGTAACATGGAAAAAATCCCCTTTTCATACAACAGATGAACAGGATGCAAGAGGTCAAGAGGCAGGAGGAAATGAATCAGGAGGGCTGCTGTGCCTCCCAGGGACCAAAGGGCAGCGGATGCAGCGCGTCCATCACCGCTCCCAGTGCTAACCCCACAGCAGCCCATGGACAGCGTCTGCTCCACAGGACAGACAGACACCCAGCGCCTGCCCTGGGGATCTTCAGCACAGCAAAAGCAGCCCAGAGATCTACCTCTGCTCCTCAGCCTCCCCTGACAGCTTTAGCAGCATCCAAGTGACAATCTTCTTCAGGCAAGAACATTTGTGCACAGTCCCAAAACTGTGCCAAGAAGGAAAAGTCAGCTTTAAATAAAGATGGGCTAATTAGCCTTAGGAAAAAAGCCTTTTTCATGATTGTGAAACCATTTGTCTTAGTACCAAAAGGGGTTATTCTTCATTAACTTGTCAATTTTTACAAGTACATCAACAGATACTTTCATCTCTAATGCAATGATAATTTTGACACATAATATCAGCCACGAGATGGACACCTGTTAAGTGCTGTAAAAACACAGATCAATATAATCCTGTTCTTCCCACTCCTATCCTTAGAAGACAACTCAAAATTTGTGTCTGCTTGATTTCCTAACAGGTTTCCATTTTCAATAGTTGTACAAAAGGTTTTATAAAGATTAAATCAGATTTCTGAATGCTCAAAAAATAAGCACACACATTCAGTAAAACCCTTTTTCACCAGAAAAATTCCAGTCTTGGCTTCTTTTAAAGGAGTTTTTATAGCTGAATGCTAAAATCCTATTATTGCATCTGAAATCTTGATGCAGCAGAAGGAAAGTGACCTGTGCTTTCAGCTTCATATTCTTTTTCCATCTGACTGCATATTTTACATAAAAGTACTTCCTTTTTGTACTTCAACCAGCCAAGATCTTAAAATGCACAAGCCTGAAGGCTAAATCTCCATTACCCAAATTATGGCACCTTTCAGTAACTCATCTTCTTTCTCGGACAACCTGGATTTCTGCACAGGCATTTACTGCCTGTCCTGCCAAGTGTAACTCGTTGATGTGCCTTGATAAACCTCACAACTCATTTCTGAGAGGAGCTGTACGTGGGTGCTGCAGACTGGGGGTCAGTGCTGGGCACCCGGGGAGCAGCACTCGGCTGCGGGATGTGTGTGCAGAGAACGCGCCTCAGCCGAGGCACGGCACTCCTGAGCTCCTGAGAGGGCACTGACTCCTCCAAAGTGACGTTTGGCAGGGTTTCCATCACAGCTTGTAGAAAAGAAAAGCCTGACAGGCAGAAGCTGGAGCAATCATATCTTCCCTGTTACAGCCCAAATGCTGGACTTCACAGAAACCACAAAGATCCAGTACTGTAACATAATTCTGAATATAATTCTTGATGATTACTCTAATCAAAAATGACTGAAGAGATAATATGTCCACACAGAAACTACTGCTTAAGAAGCTAACTTCATATCTGGGGAAGGGGTAACATATTTTTTGAACAGAACATTTTAACAGAAACAGGGCTGGAAAACTTATTAACCTGACCAAAATGTACCATAATGCCAAATACATATAATGCTGAGATAAGAAAATGGGTACCAATGCATAACCAGCCAATTTTAAGAAATATCATTAAGATATTTTGAGTTATAATAAACTCCTTGGTCTTTGAGAAATACACTTGTATGACAGATTCAACTAATTCAGAAGGCAACCTGTCACAAGCTAACTGAATACCTTAATTTTACAATGAGTTTTCTTAAACTCATAAATTTGTGCTCGTTCCTGCTTGAAAACAAACAGGAGACTACTCATCATACAGTCAAGCCTTTTCCACTGTTTCCTTTCATAAAAAAGAAAATCAGCAGAGATATTCAGGATATTATTTCTTTATGGCCTTGTAAATCATGACAGAAAATGTTTAAAAATATTTGCAAGATATATTGCAAAGCATGACCAACAGGGTTTCTTCCCAAGGTAGGGAAGGTGTCAAGAGAAAAGACTTCTGCCTGATGTAGGAAAATGCACTCTCAAATATTTACTTTCTTTCAATAATTTATGAGCACTAGAAGAGGGTTACATTCTAAATTACATTCTAGTTATCATTTAGATACATTTCTTCAGATGTATCTTTTGAAGTGATCATGAAACAGCAGAGAGCACAGAACAGAACTGCATGAAGGTAAAATGAAACATTAGGAAAAACAAGCAGCAGTACTCTGAGGAAGGAAAAATGAAAGGTAGAATCATGAACTGTAGCAACAGTTTCATCTGATGGGCAGAAAATCTAACAGATTGGGAAAGCAGTGACAATCATGTAACATGCAAGCACAAAAGGATGGGTAGCATTTCGGTATATTGTTTTAATTCAGATTATAAAAACCTAAACAAAGTCAGCAGCATCTAAAATAAACTTTCAACTTCAACAAGTTTAAGACTATAGACAGCACTGAACAGTGGTTCTAGAAAGGTGAACATGAAACAAAAATCTACAACCTAATACTAAAACATAGTAGAGGAGACAGGGGCAGAGGGGGTAAGGCACATGCATCAATTTGGGAAGAACTTTGCAGAACTTCGCTGAGCTCAAATACAACTGAGAGTAAAATCTATTACCATGACCACGGCACGTAGAGCTGAAGCTTCTGGGTTTGAACTTACAGGAGCTCCCTGGCTCAAACCCTCCCTTTGTCAGGATCAAAACTGTACTGAAAATATAACCCACATGGAAGTGTCCACACTGAACCCAAAGGGGACAGTGACTGTGGCCACCAGCTGCACACCAGCCAAGGGGACGAGGCTTCTCCAGCCCTCCATCCCTCACATCTTCTGTAGGAGTTGTGAGCACTTCACAGCTCCAACAGAAAACCAGTCACCAACAGCATTTCCTGAATGCACAGACTGATAAAGGTCTCAAGGAGCAGTGAGAGACACCACGCTCCAGAGGTGCTGCCTGGAGTGCAGGACATGGGTATTCACATCCACTGTTTCCATTCAAATCATTGCAGACCAACCAAATCTTCAGAAATCCCTACATGAAGCTGCCAAATGTTAAGAAGATGCTATGACAAGCAAAATACCATGAAGTGGTCATTCAGCTCTTTTATTAGTGGTTCTCTGACCACAAAAACCCCACTGTCCTTCCTTCAAGACTGCATCAGAATAAATGAGCAAAGTTAACTATTTCATTGTTAAATTCCTTTGTTTTTGGAACAGGTCATGATGTCCATGGAGTAAACTCAAGCACCTTTGAAGAAAAAGAAGCTGAGAAAACCCTGCGCATGACTAATGTCAAACTGCAGCCGCCTGAACGTGGACAGTAAAGAAGACAGCAATAACACACTGAAGCTATTCAGAATGCTTACTACTTAAGAGGAGATGTTTATTAACAAGCACACTGAAAATGACCTACAGATTAAGGATCAATCCTAGAGACAGTTCCATGATTTACAAACAGTAAAATCAGAGAGCGAAATTTACTTTATGTGTGTGGAAGAGTGTTTATTTCCAAGTTAAAAGTCTTGTTTCCAGCGAACTAAATGTGTAGTTTACTGCATAGGAAATAAATCTAAATAAAGAGTATTAATTCAATCACTGAGACCAAACTTTACAGGAAAACTCTTACTGAAGAGAAAGAGTGATTGGAGAGGAGGAAGAACATCAAAGGCAATTACTGCTGTACAGAAAAGAACTATGATGTAGTGTACTGGTAGTGTTCCTGGTACCTTTCCTTATTCATTCATGGCCCTTCAGCAAGTGCAATACTGTCACTTTTTCATTGGCATTAACTTGAGGTGTCTTTATCAAATATAAACTTTGTGTCAGAAAAAAAAAAAAAAGTGAGAAATACAATGACAGACTACTAAAGGCTGTCAGAGAAAAATAAGTAACTCTTTCAGACAAGGATAGAGTGTTTATTTTTGACTGAAAGCTCATCATAAGCCACACCTGCAATTCACAGTTCCTGTGAATAGTGAAAACAATTACTTTGTTATATCTAGCTGTAGAAACTATGAAGCAATAAACTGAAATCACAACAACATGAAAGGACACTTGTCAAAATGGCCAACAATAAAATAAAGACTAGCATTGTTGGGAAGGAATCTGATGGGAGGGTGGCAATGTTTGCTATGGAGTAAGAATTAAAGATCTCAGTTTAAGCAACTTGAAATGCAATTAGTAAAAATTATCTGTAAATAGCCTGTCAGGCTGATAAGCTAAAAACAGTGTTAAGCAAGGAAATACTGTCAGTTGAAGGAAAAGTAGGACAACTTGGTGGAGACAGATCTATGACAACCTGATGGCTGCAAGGAAAGGCATAAAACTGTAGAGCCCGTGGTGGTGCTCATTACAGATTGCTTTCCATGGCATGGGGCTTCAAACTACATTATCTTTAATGTCCCTTCCAACACAAACCATTCTACGATTCCGTGTCACCTCCCAGAACAAAATGGAGCACAGTGATATGAACAGAGAAGAATAAAAAAACCACTTTTGATGAAAAAGCGAAACCATTTGCAAAGAACAGAATAGCTGGAAAAGTAACAGTCTGTTAAAAGAGAAAGGTGCTCTTCAATATGCTCCCTACTATGCAATGTGGAATGAAGAGGCTACAAGATTGACAGCTGTAATCAAAACAATGCCAAGAGGTCTGGCTGTGGAAAGAAGAAATTTATACACATGAAAAGATGGAATGTCTTTTCCATTCCAAAATTCATCTAATTAGGAACTCAGTATATTTTATAAGAATGGAAGAGTAAGCAATGCCTTTCTGTTAAAAACTCATAATAAAAACTACTATGGAGGATCTTCTCAGAGTCACAGACTGCCGCCTGCATGCAAACTGCTGTGCTGCATTAAAATCATTTCCTAAAGCCAAACCAGAACAAAACCCAAACATCTGCGCATTGAGGGGAGGAAAAAACATTTTTAAAGCACTAAAGAAAAGCCCTGAAGTTTCATTATGGTACTAGGATATGTTGCTTGATTCTAGAAACCACGTAATGGTGTCAAATGCCAAATTATTAAGTACACTATACAAACTGACACTTTTTAAAAACAATTTTTTAAAAAGGGGTCTTGATTCTGTGTTCTATTCCTCTCTGTTATCATGACTGGTCAAGTGGGAGACTTGCCAGGGACTGTCACATATAGCTGTGTTACTGGTTTCTATCCAATCCACTGCTGTTCCGTGCTTGGCACCACAGGCACTGAATCTCCATAAATAATTGTTCTGATGTCAGAGACACAGGACTGTAGTTCTGCTCAGAGAGTTTGCTGGGCACAAAAAATGGGCAGATGAAGGATGCTTTTATTTACACACAAAAATCTTTGTCATTGGCCAAGAGCAAAGAAATACAGAGAAAGACTATGACAATTTAATGTGGATTTGTTCCTTTAAAGGGACAAAGCTGGGGCTGACAGACAATAGTGGTATTACACCATTACAGCAGATTATATTGCATCTCTTTTGGAAATAAACCATGAATATTTGCTATCCATACCATCAAAACTACCTGTTAAACATGTACAGCATGAATTTTATTAATACATCGGAATGAAATGGAGGCAAGCAAAAGAGAAGAAAATATTGCCAGCTAAATTAAGTTTGAACTATGAGGAAAACACGAAAGAAAAACCTGCTGTCACTCTGCATTTGTATTTACATGCAGATACAGGGTTTCCTCTCCAAGGCTGCTAACTTAGTGTTACACGGGGGGAAACTGGCTTCCACTCAGCTGCTTGTACTATCACATGCACACGAGGATGGAAATTCATTCTCCTTTTATCCCTCATGCTCTGCAAGCCCCATAGAGGCAGGGAAAGAGAAAAGGCTTGGATGGCAACACAGTACTCAGAATAGACTAGCCCTAAGCTCATCTCTGAGTCACATTATGCAAATTGCATCACTCCTTGCCCTGTTCTTAGAGTGACATTATTGAAGACTGAGAACCCCAGAATATCCATTTGTTCCCATACAGAAGCTGCTGGATAACTGCTCATTCATCGATGCTGCTGCTCTCCACGCTTGCTGCACTCTTGGCTCTCAATCAGAACTGCAAATACACTCAAGACTTGGGTACACCACGGGTTTACACAGTGATCAAATGATGTTGTCTTATCGTTCTCTCTTCTTTTCCAAATCCTAACGCTATGCTTTATTTATTGGACTGAGACTGAGCCCATGTTTTCTCAGAACTATTTTTCAACAACAATCATATTTCTATTTAAGACTGGTTCTTAGATCGGAGCCTTTTTCTTGAAAATAAGCCCATTGTTACATACTTTAACTGCATAAATTATCTCAAACCCAGGATAGCTGTAAAATGTATAGCAGCAACTCCATTTCACAACTTCCTGACTTACTTGGAAGTATTTCAGAAAAAGATCATTTAATTAAAAATGCTGGCACCAGAAACTAACAATAGCTAGGGTAATTAAGGTTTGGGAAGAAGAAGCACACGGACATACGAATCTCTAGTTACATTTATGAACTGTGCAGTCTAAAGAGTACACATGAAAGATGTTATTATCTCTCCTAATTAGATGATGCAAAGCTTAACTATCTGAAGATTTATCTGGGTATAACTAGTGGCCCCCAAACCTTTTGCATTTCCCCTAAACAGTCAAACGTTCCAATCTGTTTCTGAGCTCCTCAACAAACAGAATAAATGTATTAATTGTAAATCAGTGCTTTGAACACAGCTATAATGAAATAGATCCCTTATCTTTCCTGTGAAAAAGGTCTAAAGTGAGTGCAGAACTAAAAATACTCCTTTATCTACATGCGTACAAACATGTAATTATCAATATTCAACTGAATATATTCAAAAGCTTGCATTGTCTCCAATCCATGATGTATTTACCTTTTGTCACTGATGCATTAATTTCATAGGTTAAACTTACCATTTCTACTGCACAGAATTACCCTTGTGAAAATTATTTTGGTGAGATGGGACAGAGTGGGGGGAAGATGCATGTGAAATTCCTCAAATGCCACAGCATCTCAGGATTTGTTAGGTTTCCACTCAAATAAGTCATATAAAGTCTTAGGGGAGCTGACATGCAGGCAGATTTAGTTATCATGGTTTGTCACTCAATAAATCAGTCAGTATTAAAATAATCTTGGAGGTGACTTGCAAAGATGTCTATTTGTATATGTCAATTATTAAGCTATTTTTCTATTGATATTGGATTACAAAAAATATTGTCTCTTGTAGAACAAGACATGAGGGTGAAAAAACAGTTGGAGCAAAAATCAGACTCATTAATAACATGTACATAATCACATGTAAAATAAACATGTCAGCTTCAAACAAAGAATTCCCCTGGCTGTTAATCTCTTTAATATTAAATACCAAGCTCACATGAATAATTTGAATAAAACAAAATTAAAGGGAATAGTAGATCACAATTTTTGTTTAATAGCAGGGCACTTAATTTTCAAGTCATAAAATAACACAGATCACTGCAAACTCCAAAGACATAAATCAATTCTGAGGACAGCCTCTTATGTCAACTGCACGGATCCAAATTCAGTATGAACTTCAGGATCTTAAAAAACAAACAAAACATAGTTTGTGGGAAGGAACACATAAAAAATAAACAAAATTAAGATTTAAGTGTGCTAGTTGTTCTTAAAATGAGGAACATGGAACTAGATGTGACCACCTTCATTTATCCTATCTCAGCCATCACTTCATCCAATTATCCCACAAACTTACAGGATTTCATTTTAGAATAGCTGCCTTCTTTAGAAGCTGCCTTTCTGAGTCTGGCTGTCCTAAAAATTTAGGAACTTTTTCTTTCTGTATCCAGTCTCCAGTTTATTCTCAGCAAATTGAATCTACCCTTCCTTCAGGTAGTGTCATACAAGTGTGGTCTTGATTAAAATCAAACTAATGTGTCACAGCTTCCAGTATTTTCAGTAAATACTTCATTCAGCCCTCAAATCTTGTTCCTGCTTGCTGGAGTGAAAGTTCAACTCAATGACTGCAACAGATGCTTACCCACATCCTTAAAAAGACTGACTTGCCTGGTGCTGTCAGGGAGGTCTGCAGATGCCTGACACAACACTGGAACTTTAAATATGCAAGAGGCTGCATTCTCTATCCAGGGCAAATGACTTTTACACGGATTTCACAATAGAAGGTATTTGTAAAAGTAAAGATGAGGAGAACTGACAGCTAATAGAGCTGCTCCAAGATCATCTTGTCGACAAAACACCTCTAATAATGTTTCCTATACCTTCATTTTTTTTCTGAGCATTTTGTCTTTCCCAATGATTTTAATCAGTGAAAATGAAGCAATTAATTGAACACAGGAAAAAAAATGCTGAAGCTTGCAGCCACTGTCAAAGGTTTAGAAGGCTATGGCCTTGGCTAACATTATTTATAACTTCTAAGATGCTTTTGACTCTGACCACAATTCTCACATCTACATAAATAGATAAATACATGTACACACATGCTTATATACATTTTCGTATGGCCAGACTTGTGCAAATGATGTTGCCATTTTTACATTGTTTTACTAAGTAACACAAAGCATAGTTACTTCATTGAATATATCCAAATGTAACAGATTTTACACGCAGCAAGTGCAGCCAGCTGTGCAAAGGCTTAGCTTGCACTGCACAAAAGGACACTCGTTCCTGGTGAGGAAAGATGGTCACATCTTAGAGTTCAACTTCTCTGATTCAACCAGGAGCCCTCTATCCTTCCCAGAGGCAACCTTAAAAACGTGTTCTCCCAGTTCCCAAAAGACACACTCATCAACTTCTCATATTAATATTGACTCACCAATGCTGCTCAGAGAACTGCTGCTTTCAGAGTCAGAGGGCATTATGGACAGCACACTGTAAGTAGACCCTAAAATCAGGAAAATAAAAATTTTAATAAATAAATAAAGCATTACTTTTTCCTGCCCCTTTTCCTCTCTCCAAACAAAGCTACAATTCATTTCCTTGATATTGTAGATGCCAAATAAATTTACTAAAATTATTAAAATTATTCAAATTACTAAATTAGAGAGAACACACATCACTGAAGCATAATCTAATAGGCATAGTATAATTTGTAAATGAACATTGCACTGTGCACTGGGTAGAAAACCATTTTGGATAACATGGTAAAAATGAGTTCAGCAAAATATTGAATACATCAGTTATTTCACACAGACTGAAAATACAGAGTTTCAGGTCTATAACAGGAAGAGTAGGAGTGATACTTGTGACAATAGTGGCAATCTATTTTGGTTTCTCATGTCTCTACATGTACCAACTCCTAATTCAGTGTGTAACTGATTTGTACTCCTATTCTCAAACTTCACTCACACTTTAAAAAATAATTTAATTTGTAAATAAAATTTGCTTATATCCATTTGGAACTTTCAGTATCTGGTCTTAAAAGCAAGGACCCACAAACAGCAAGTTTTCTCATGTATTAATAGATCAACAGACAGTGAAACCTTTCATTTCAGCTATTTTAGAAGTACGCTAGATTTTATTTATCAGCAGAATGAGAAGGATAGATCCTCCTTCAAAACATTAAACAGCTCCACCATGTCTCACAGACAGGATAAACACACCCCAGTAAACTCAGGGAATGATTATGTACAAAAGCCACCAGAAATCTCATCTACTTTCAGCACCCCCAGGATGCAAGAGCTCACAACAGCCAAGCTCTAAGACAGTTTCAATACTTTCAGGAGCTCACTTTCCTCTAGTCCCTCCTTCTGATATTCCAATCTTTCTTTCTTCTAGTTTCTTTGAAATTCAGAAATAAAAGCTGAGAAGCAGCAGCAGTAATGGCACAGAATAGACTGAAGGAAGGATAGGCTAGAAAATAAGAAAGAAATTAGATTTTTTTCATCTCTTCTGCTTCTTACTGGAGAAAAGCATGACATCTGTAAATACTATGGTGTTAGATGAACAAAAGGCAAGATGTGATACAATAATTCTACTAACACAAGTAGTAACAGAAAAATCAGTTTGAAAAAGGATAGAAAAGAATTGAAAAGAAGCAAGAAGAAATGCATCTTGAAGTAGACTGCTTAATCTGACACCTCTATGAAAAATTATTTTAAATATATTGGTTACAAATTATTCTATTCAATTGTAGGGGATATATTCTTTTGTTCTGTTCAGATTTTTAAACAAAACATACAATGACTATGTCACTGGCACACTGTCTGCTTCAGAAAACATCTGCTGCACATTTTTCCTTCTATTTCAGACATTTTCAAATAATAATAATTTAAGTTGTATTCCTATTTAATTAAAGCTTATTAAAAATATTTTCCATATTAGTTATATTTAACCTCCTGGCATATTCTAAATTCATGTCACATGCAGTATTTCTTGCAGTCTGGACATAGACTGATTAGAATCATAAGGAAAGTAGAAAAAAACAGATCAATAAATTAAACAGAGTAGGACATCTTTATGACAGACAACGTGTACCGAGACTGTATCAAAACTGTGTGGGACTCAGGCACAACAAAATCTTGTGCCAGGAAATGACACTTAATTATGCTCAGCAATCTAAGCCAAAATCATCCAGTTTCTCTAAAAGATTACACAGGAGTTCCACACCTAAAGGAACTTGTAGTGATTGTTAGCTGCTTTTGCTTTTAAGAGTGGAGAAATAAAAGACTCAAAATCTCATCATCTTAACTGATCCTCATTTTATTTATCTTCAGGACACTGATCCTCCCTGTCTTCTTGTCCTGCATTACAAGCTAGAGACAGGACCTAAAATGAGTTAAATTCTGCTCTCTGGAATGGACAGAAAGGTTTTGTGAAGCTGACTTCATGAATGGAGAAATACGACTCCAAAGCAATGTTCTTCAAACATTAGCTCACATTTGTAGACACAAGATCTGGTATGCATGGCATGCTGTCAAGAAAACCCACAACTGTGAAGAGGGGAGGGAGCATCTGACCCGTTCATAATTCCTCATTTCTAACAACAACAACCCAGTAACACTGTCCAGTTTGCTTTTGTTTTTAAACCACACAGGGTTCAAGTTCATTATCTGTAACAAGTCACCTTTGTCATCAGAAGCAGCATCAGTAAGCATCAGAAACAACAACCAGAGTTTTCTACAGCTATCACAATACTAAAATTCATCTTTAGGTACGGTACTGACCAACATCCTTGCATTAAATCCAGGCTGAAGTGGCACTGTGCTTGGCATATTTTGCTTGATCAAACTAGCAATACCTCATTGATACCTGCAAATGCTGAAAGAAAACCTGAAAGAAATATTTCCCCACTCATTAGAATGCCTCCTATGTAAATGAAAGCACTCAAAATCATCCCAACCGCAATTCTTATTAAAAAAAAAAAAAAAAAAAGAAAAAAAGGCACAGGCTAGTTTCTACAATCAAAGGCTCTAGAACACTGTTTATTTGTGAGCTGCACAACCACAGTATGCTAATAAATTTGTTGAAAAATGACCCCCCAAAAAGAATTTTCCACTTTATTTTGTATTCTTAATGTTTTCTGACTGTCCATCTTGTCAAATTGCACCACAAAAATCAGAACACTAAACAAAATAAGAAGCCATAAATACTTTCTTAGATAAATGTTGAAAGAGTTTCACACCTAGTTCACATGCCTTTCACCACATTTTTCCAAAAGGTTGACTTTAATATTTTTCTGCTAGTATTCACTTTGCATACTGAAACGCTCCAGTGGTAAAACTTGCTACATTTAATTTCAATGTATCGATTTACAACAATTGCTGACATGTTCCTAAAGTTCAAAATTACACCTTGCAATGACAGGATTCTGAGAAACACGGTAGAGCCTATACCTGTTTAAAAATAAAAATAAAAAAACCCAAACCCTACAATAACATTAAAAAAACCAAACCAAAACAAACAAACAAACAAACAAACCAACAAACAACAACAACAACAAAAACCAAAAAAACAATCCCAATCCAACCAAACAAAAGAGCCCCCAAAAGCACAAGCAAACCAGAAATCAAACATGTCTTTTACAGATACATATTCATACAGAGGGAAAATACATAACCATCCTGTCTGTACATGGCAGACTTGCTTTCTCTTTTACTCATCCAGACATAAGCTCTGGATCAGTTCCTGGCTGTATTAAACAGCTTTGGCAGAGCACAGGGATTTGGAAAATGCTGCAGTATATACTTGAGAACCTTAAGAATCTCATTTCCTTCTATTTTCAACAACTAGAGCAAGTCAAATTTCTTTAAGTTATTACTGTCTTTATTAATCAGCTTACAGGAAGGCCACTTAAGAACTCACTAATTCAGGAAAGGAACTTGTTGCTCAATTGTGGAAGCCACCTCCAGGGACAACAAAGAACTGTGTTCCAGTTTGCCTTCATCTTTCATACAACAACCACACAGAAAGAGTAATATGTATGTTCTTTGCTAAGAAAGACAGAGATGGAAGAAAGAGGAAAACAACCAGAAAGAACCAAAAAAACAAAAAACAAAAAACCCAAAAAAACCCAAAAAAACCCAAAAAACCCAACAGAGAAGAGTTACACTCTTCTAAGAAGAGAGCAAGTGACTGAACCAGCAATATCCTCATCAGCAATACCAAAATCAAGACTGGTGGAATTAAACTAGTCACATAAAATTAAAACAGAACATTTCTCTCTTCTGTCTTTCTAACTTCTTAGTTGTGCAACACCAAGTAACACTGGACATCACCTGTTCTTCAAGCAGAAACTAAAAAAAGCCAAGTCAGCTAATCTCCAACTAATGTCTCCAAAACAAGCTTGCACTTGGCACCTTCCGTAAGAAAGTAGTACAAAGGATTAAGTATGGTATCTTCCAGGATATTATTGAACGAGTTGTGAGAAAAAAGACAGAAAAAATCTCTCAGATTGAGAGAGATAATGTTCAGATTAAGCTGTCAATTGCCAATACTACATAGAAACTTCTCATCCTCCTCCATACAAATACAAATATGCAGGCTCTGCTCATAGCTCTAAAGCATAGTGTATCCAAGGGGACTGGAGTGGCAAAAGAAGGGACAGGGATTCACCTTAACAAAATTCACTGCTCATATGCTTTCAACCATCTAATGCTTTCCCCCCCCATTATCTCTAACTTGACTCAAAGAAGACTATTTTATCTTCCAAACTTCATTATATGAACTACACTGTGTTGGAATAGTTCCTCTCTCAGATAAACATCCTCAGCACAGGGCCAGAGAGACAAGTATACTCAACCTTCTTCAGTGTGTGAAGAACAAGGGGTTTATTCAAGGAGGAGAAGGTGTTTTATCCCACAAGATGGGGAGTGCTCAGATCCTGGCTGCTCAGCTCTTGGTAGGTCATCCATCTTTAGGGACTGCATTTAGATCTCCAGTATAGCTGATTCCTAAATTAAGCATGTTTTGTAACTAGGAACACTCAGCTTATTGTAGGACCGAGACTGGAAGAAGCCTTTGCTTGTGCAAATTTCTTTTGCTACTTCTCTGTGTTTAAGGATGATGTTAAACAACCCAACATGTGCCTCAGCTGCAAATTTCCATTGTTAATTAAATTCTGCCCTTCCTCCCACCTCCCTCTGCAGTGCAGTGACTGCCAGCTGATTCAACTTATTGTCAGCAAATGATTTTTCTGATGGAAATCCAATGCACTGGATGAGAGGGCAGCACAACAAACATTGCTTTATCCACATCTCCATGCACCAAACCAAACTGACTTTGGCAGGACTCCTATGTGCTGGCAGGGAGCAGTTGTTTGATGACAACTGGAAAAAAAACAGAATTCAATGTTCCCCTTGCTTTTACAACAACAAAACTGCCCAAGGAACTGAAGACCACATGGATCTGCCATGCTCTCTCTCTGAAGCTGTTCCTTCTTTGGCAGCCTGTGCAGCCAGGTTTGCCACAAACCACGAGACTTGGTCACTACTTGCAAGCTGTGTGACATTCAGACACTAAATTCTGATCCCATACAAAGCCTTCAATTACCTATTTGTTTCCATCTATGTCACATTTACTCAGATGTTTCATAGTCATTTACCTTGAAGGATATGAGCAACTCCAAGAGCAAAGGTACAAACTTAGCAGGAAAAGTCAAATAGAAGTAGATGCCATCTTGTCAAAAGTTTGCTGTTTCTCCCCCATCTGCTTTCAAACATGGTTTTGTTATTTATTCTGTATATCTATTTTAAGGACACCATGAAAACTAAATGAACTTGAAATGGCTTTTTAAATAATTAAGCAGCTAAAAAAAATCACATTTTTTTATTTCCCAAATAGCTCAGTCTGTAACAGTTTTACAGAAATGGTGAGGATCAAAAAGTTTATTTTCCTTTTCAACAGAAAAACTTTCTATAACAAGCTATTAATGAAATATTTAGATATTAATATTAAAAGCACCATTTGGGAAAGTATAGATATATGCTTTATTGTTTAAGTCAATCTTGAATTCTAAGTGATTAAAAATACACTCTTGTTAAGGACAGAATACTGCATACATGAAAAAGGACTGGGGCACCTTTCACTGAAACATTTAGTAAAAATGAACCTAAAGTCAGATTTAAGTGATAGTTATGATTTAATATGAAAATTTATGTTAAGACCTAGACTCAAAAATTGAGTAACCTGCCAGAGACATCAGTAAAGATGCCCTGAATTCTGTCCCAGTTGTCAGTCAGTACAGCATCAGAACTTCAGCTATTAAAAACAACACCAGACAAATACCTGTAAAATCCCTATTTTCTTAGCAATATCTGAACAAGTGAGATATTTACTTTTATAGGCTCATGCGCAAAAGGCAGAGAAAAGAATAGCTGACTATGGATTCTTCAACCTCAGTATTTTGTACAGATGGGAAAAAATTGTATTTAAAATGAAGTTTTAGTAAAAATGCAGTGCAGGTAGGCGAAACAACTTGCCCCGTATTTCAGCTCATGTGGATTGCACAGATTATACAATTTATTATCAATGCAGCAGTGCCGTCTTCTGTTCTAAAACATGACGTGGCATTACAGGTGACTCTTATCAAACAACTACAGATATTTTCATGATTTTCTTTTTAACACAGATGCTTTAACAATTTTCATTAACATATTCTGAGGAATCCATTCCACTTCACCAATAAAAAGGCAAAGCTATCCATTTTTTCTTCCTTTTAGCTATCAGGAACATTTCAGTAGTTTGCTGGATTATGTATGATAAGCCAAAGATAAAAATTAAAGAAAAAATTATAGTATAGTTTTTTTTACTCTCTCCCAATGCTATCTACCTTTTCCAAACTCACCTGAGTGCAATTTAATCTTATAAAGCTATCTATCTTCTCTGAATATCGTGATTTCTAGAACCCTAGCACACTGACATGGGCCAATCTTCATTTTCTACCAAGAACAGAACAAAGCAGTTGGAATGCTCTTGTCCAAAAGCAGCCCATTACCATTGCAGAACCAAACCAGCAACTGATTGCAGAAATTACTGCTACACCACCTCCTCAAACCGGCCTGCTGCTTCCAGCCTGGAATCCCCCTATTGCTACAAGGTACAGACCAGTTCACATCCACTGCTCTCAGGACTGCAAGAGATGTATCAACACAATCAGTCAAATTTGGACTATGTGGGAGTCACTACTGAACGTGCCTTTGAAATTAGAGTCGTGTTGGGAGATTTGACTTTTCCAAATCATGTGTCTCTCAAAGAAGTAGTTCATGTCACTTGGTGTGAAATCTGGCTAATGCTCAAGGAAACTACCTTGAAAGGAGATACATATTCCCCAACCAAGACTGAAAACAATGAACTCTCCTCATACTGTTCTTCATGGCACGCTTCAATATTCAACCCTCACTCAGGAAAAAACAAGGGGGACAAAATGTCCCAAGACGGTTTAAGGTATCTTACAGAAGGGTTTGAAACTCAACTTTGTTGTGTTGTTACAATCGAAAAATTATACACAGTTTCATACAGAAGAGCACTCATATCCAAACTTCTTCTGTCTCTGTTTACAGCAATTGTTACTTAAAAGGCTAAGAGAAAATATATATAGAAGCTATATATTTTAATTTAAGTCTTCTTGTCGCCTTGGCACAGTAATTTTATTCCTCCACATATAACTTAATTTAACACAGTAGAAGCAAGGAAGAAGAAAAAACACAGCTTTTTTCCCCTCCTAGTGCTGTAGGTCAGGAAATCCTACTGCCAACAGAAATTCCACATTAAATACATATATATTCTGTAGGCACAGAGTACCAGACTCTGCTCAGTAAAAGACATGTCAGTCCTTGCTACCTACAGACTTCAGGCCCAAGTCGTTTTCAAGACCTCTGCAATTACAGGAAGGTCATCAGAACTGTGTGAATGCTATTTGCACACCCCAAGCACCACAGACAAAGGAAATGCTGAATCCATGGCCAAGTGACCAAGACCCCTCTCTAAACCCAGACAGATTGGAGCAATCATTCCATGTGCACCTATACAGGATCTTTGCAGAAATGTATCGGTTTTCACAAAGCTTATAGCTTAACCAGACAACTCTTGCATGTTCCAGGCACTGCTATGAACTCAGAAGAAAGGGTGGAGAAAGTAACAATATCAATTAAGAATATATTTGATCCCCAGACCATATTTTTTCAGAAGACAAACGCGCGGATACAAAAAAGGAACCGCACCTACGCTCTCATTCAAACAACACAATAAAGTATGTCCTTAATTGCTCTGCTGTACTGAGTGATTATTACAGGAGTCTATTACCTACGAACTATTTACAAAAATAGTTTGTTGCAGAAATCCCCAGGCGTGAACTTCACGCCTCTTCTGGTTACAGCTGCACCACCCACAAGAACTTCTCATCCCTCACCGGAGGTAACCCTTGGCTGTGACGAGGCAGCAACAGCCTGACAACCTCGTCCACTGGCACTGCCAGGCTGTGTGTGAGCAGATCTCTCCCTGACACACAGGGAATACACAGAAAAACAGTGCTAAAGCTTCCTAAAGGCAAAAGTAACACATGTACTAAATAGAACAAAAAGCCATCTTCCCCCAAGTACCAGAGTGCTCATGCATACACAAATGCTCACTCTACCTGGGAGCTCAGAGCTGAGAATGCTGGAAAAAAGGGAACTCATCTGGAAGCAATTACAGCTGGAATTCCTGCTTTTTGCCTCTTCTCTGGAGGACACGAGTGCTGCTCCTTTCCCTTCTCTCTCGGTCACGGCAGGACAAGGAGGAGACAATGTTCTCAGCCTCTGCTTGACAGAGCAGGGAGGCAGCCGCACGGTGCTTGGCAATGCCCAAGGAGCTTCCTTGCTTAGACACAGATACTCCTAGTGGCCTCCTCTTCTTGTCTTAATGACAAGACCCTGTTTGGAGACTAAATCCATTTGAGTGTTTAGAGAGGATTTTTCCTACATCAGCGTGCTAGATGGGCCTGTTAGCTTTTTTGCAGTTATTCTTTTGGGAGAAAGCAGCTGTAACCGCTGCAAGTGTAGCAAGTGTACCTAGTGGCTAATGACTTACTAAGGACCTTTTAAACCAACAGGTCCGGGTTACCAAGCAGGCAGTTGCAGAGTGCTTACAAGGAATAGGTGGGAACTGGAGGTCCTAGTGACAGGCAGGCAGATCTTACTAAGGGGAGGATTTTTAGAACACAGATTTTCACTAAGAGCAACTGTAAGGGCACAGGAGGGAAATGCCTGCAATACAGGCAGCCAAATACTGTTGGTTCTATCAAATCTGGCAAAATTTCTAAAGCTTAATGCACTGACGGTGTACTGATAAAAGCCTGAAATCACACTCTGACAGGAAGCAGTGGCATTAGCGTTACATGACAGCACACACTGAGCTATATGGAGTGCAGCTGACTTCCTTGGAGTCTGTGGAAGAAACGTGGACTAAAAATTCAGCAAATGCACTTGATGTCCAGTATGTTACTCCAAATGCAAATATAATGCCCTAGTCCACTAAGACAGTGACAAGAGAGAAGAAAGAAAGAAAACAAGACTACAACACAGAAGAAGTAAAACATGGCATATCAGACAGCAGAAGTCAGAGCTGTTGAGGGGAGAAAGAGTGGCCTCCTACCCAAGAGAGGTGACTAGGACAATAAACAAGTCAAGGCTCATTGTGACTGGGATGTCACCTGCCTGTCAGAAAGGTCTGGTTTCTCCTTAACCATCTCTCATCTTCATTTTGGAGCAGAGGAGCAAATGAAGATGCTGCCTCCTCATCAGCATCACTTGCCAGGCATGAAGATTGAGGGGGGACAGTTTTAACATCCACATTTACCTACTGATGGCAGCACAAACATGCCCTAAATAAACATGCCAGGTGGTTGGGCATAGTAGACTGCAACTCTTCAACCAATAAACATCCACATTTCACTGACTCCACATCAGCAACAGAAGAGGCAGTAACTACTGGGTCTCCAAAGGTAGCCTTGAACAGGTTTTGCTGTGCAGGCTTCATGGCTGGCTTTGACACCTCTTCTCTTCAGAATACTGACTTTCTTTACGTCTTTTTCCTTGAACAGGTTCTGTAGAAATTCAGGATTTTCCAAAAGAAGATGGTGTCAATAAAACCAGCTGCTATCAGGACCAAGTGTTCCATTGTGCTTCCATTTCAGCAATAGCTAAGAGAATAGTGATGTCAAGGGTGTGCAGAGGACAGAAAAAACATGAGGAGAATGGCAGTGGATTTAAGGAAAAAAATTGTAAAAATTCATTGCATCCATTCTTTTCCTCACATACAGTTTCCAGCATGAAACACTGACATACTGTTAAACACTGACTAAACTATAATCAAAACTAAGTCCTATAAACTAAGAAAAGGTTTCCCCCTAAACAAAACCCACCCAAAGCCTGAAGTGGGATGAATTACAGTGCTACTGCACCCATAAGCACCAAATATTTGGAAGACATTACAACGAAGACCAAATTCAACTACTCTGTAACATGAAAAACTGCTTAGGAAATGGCAATGAAGACACAGGTTGGGAAGGATCACTGTTGACCACAGGATTAAAGTCTCCCATCATGAATTACAGCCATCTTTGATACTGCAACTCTTCTCTACAAAACAGTTTCCCCACTTTTTTCTTTATTCTCTCATAGTACTGCTGCTGTTACAGAGATATTTTTATTCTACATTGCCATTAGAAAAGTCAAGAATATTCAAGAGATTTAAATTACAAACACGTAGGTTACATTCAATCACAATTCTTCCACATCCGCCTATTCTTATGCTGCTGCACAATTTTAATGTTAAGAACACAAAGTAGAAAAAATTTAAAAAAAAGGAAGTCTAATTGTGTAAAGTAAAGTATGCAAAAGCAATCAGATGACCGGAGCTCAACTCAACAGTTCCATCTTTCCAGGAGTGTTATCTACAAACCACAAATTCCTCATGGGGAATACAACATCTTCTCTCTGCTTGGATAATATCTTCCGAAAATTGACATTGTGAGTACATTAGAAGACATGTCAAAAACAACTGTGAATATTAGTTTGGCTCCATTAGAAAGTAGTTCACATTTCAAAATCCACAATGCAACAAGTCCCAAAAGGGTTTTAATTTGTACAAAAGTATATAACTGCCTCTTTTCTTTCACAAATAACATCACAGGAAAACTTCAAAGAAAATTTAGATTTTTCAACTGAAAAGAGGATTGACAGCATGTAGCTCTTTAAATCGTTCTTTCCCTTCCTGTGCTACCCTTTATCCCGATGGGAAAAAAATCCTGCAACTTTTCACTTAAGGGCTAAATTTGCTTTTTAATTAGAGATGCTTGTGCTCATTCTGTTTTATTTAAAATGCAGAGATCCTTCCAGAAATACTTAATAAATCAGTACTTAGAAAAAAAAAATAAATGCACTGAATTAAGATAATTTAAGTAAGTGAGGGAAAAGAAATCCAAGCCACTGCAGAGATCCTGAAAGTAAAAAAAAAAGGCAACCAAATCAAAAAAGTGAAACATCCAGCAACTTATTTCCAGCCAGAGAAAACATTTACGACTTCACAGACTTTCACAGAGGTCTAGACTTTTTTGATCAAGTGCAAAGTCACATTACCCACATGTTACTATCTTCAATATGAGGACAATGGGATGAACCAGAGAGATTTAATCCCAAGAGCATTCTTATTTTAGGCATGTTCTCTGTATGTATCCAGTTATGTATCCTGACAGGCAGGAGTTTGAGGTTGGTCACGTTTATTTATCTTTCAGCTTCATAAAGCATGCTTTTCTCCATTCTCTAGCCAGTTTATCAGAGGGAAGGGTCTCAATGCACAAATGTACATTAATCCTTGAGAAAACAATAAAATAAAACCCCACATAAACCCTCTTCACCCACCCAAATAGAGCTCCTGTCTCAGTCCCCTGCACTATTAAGAACTCCAAGCACCAGAGTCCTATAATATAATAACCAAAACAACAAAGTTGTTACCTTCAGGTAGGCTAATACGAAAAAAAAAAAATAAAGCTGCTGACTTGCCACCAGCTCCACATACATAAAATCCAGGAGCCGATCAATATTTGCAATTATCCAAGACACAGTAGGCAGAAGCACCCTCCCAGGCATAGAAGAGAAAAGCTTTACAATCCAAAATCCAGCACAGCTTGTATATAAGAACATCTGGAACCTGTTCATTCTACATCACGAAGCTTGCCCATCAAAAAGCACAGCTTTGAGTGCTTTCTGGTGATGCCATCACACAGCAATTATGACACGTAAAGAGAAGCCATTTTTGAAAAATTAAACCCTGAATAGCTGAGCTACCATGGCCCTTGGAAGAGATGAGCAACATCCCTTATTAAAAATCTGTATCAGGGAAGTATGTCATTTTGAACTAGTCAGAAGAAGCCCTGCTTGGTTACAAAACTTACCTCCCTCCTGCTACTTTTAGGCTGAACCCCTATAATCATTCCTAGAAGTGCAAATACTAACGACTACCATTAATCACTTGACATTTGGGCACAGTAGATCAGCATCATCTGGTTTTCAAGGCAGGATGATTCTAGTCACAACATAAGTGTTTTTAAAATGTCACCTCCCCAGTTCCTCAGCTGGAACAAAAAAGGACAAGCATTTACACAGATTAAATGATCACTCACTGATTCATGCCTGCATGGCAAGTAGTGCTCTCTGGCCAGAACTCATCAGAAACAAGGTGTTGGCAGATTGGGAATTGGGATGCTTTGTCACACACAGAAACACAACTGCACATTTATCACCTATACAAATTAAGAGCAGATACAAATAAAAGCAATATCCAGCAAATAAATAGCAGTCCTAATGGACAGCTAAAGAGAACATAAGACACAAAACGATTCAAAGAAATTGTGGAGACAAACATTCAAAACTGAAAGACTACACACAAAAAAACCATTGTTTTTTTGCACATATAGTGCAGCACTGGAATTTGTGCAGTGTTTGCTGCACATATAGTGCAGCACTGGAATTTACATTGTATTTTCAAAAGTACAGTGAATCTTACAAACTGCTCCCCTTCTATTGGATGGGGAAAAAAACAACTGCTAGAAAAAGTAGAAACAGGATAAGGAAATCCACACTGGCACCAGCAAAGTTATTCTTGGTCCATTAGGACAACAGAAAGCAACAACCACACTCCATGTTCCCCTGCTAGTAGAAATCAGAGCCCTGAGGAACTTGCTGGCCCCCTGTCGTATTCTCATCTCTCTGAAGTGAAGGTATATTCTGTCTCCTTACATCTCACTGCAGAAATAGATCTCTCCTAGTTCATCATCATCTTTCATGGCTGTCTGAGACACTGTTTATCTTCTTACTGAAGCCAACCTCTATAATTTTACTACTTTCAGTTTTTTGTCTTAGCATGAGAAAGGTAAGAATTTTCATTACTGTGGGGAAGGGGAGATCTATGATTTGTATTTTTGGAGAAGAGAAAGAAAAGCTGGATTCTGAAAGCAAACAGACCAACTTTCATAGGACCAGAAACACCTTGCCATGGACTTGGCTCCAAACACACATATGATGATCTTTGAAAACATCCATCACCTCATCAACATCCCCGTTTCCTACCCAGAAATCTAGTATTCTATTTTCAAAACCACAAATGATGCCTATATCTTCTACTTTTCAAGAAATGAGGTAAGGAAAACCCTTGCATATTTTTGGTTTGCTGTTTATGTTTGGGTTTGTTTTTTTTTAATATAGAATACTGCATCTGGGGGATGTATGTTCATTAAATGGAAAAACTGAAGTCTTAACTGATAACAAGAGGCAGCACAAAGACAGGCAGATTTCATATTTAATTCAATTTACAAAGGTTTTTTCTGTGTTGTGAGTTGAACAAACAGATATCACTTGGAATAAATGACAACAATTTTCTGTTGCAACCCTTGGCACAGAACAATCAGGTGGCTTGATGTATTTCTTTAAAACTAAACTTAAAAAATAATTAAGAGTGTCACTGTTGATACACAGAGGCAAGATTATGTTTAGGCTTACCTTTCCAAAGCTATGAACTGTTGAAAAAATTCTAAAATTCTAAATTCTAAGGTCAAGTGCTGTAGCCTACATTTATAAGAGTATGAATACAGATCTAGTGATAACTGAAAGCATTATTAGAGGTTTTAAAATTTCAGATTAAAACTTGTTAAAACACACTCTGTCCACAGACTGTACATGTACTGTTCTTCCTACAAACAATGAAAATAAAGATGGGTTTCAACAGCCATAAGTTTAAGCCAGCAATATTCAACATGAAAAGAACAGAAATCAACCTTAATAACTGTAAAATTCCTGTGTATTTCCCCCCAAATTTAATGAGAACCAGAAAGCTTTCTGAGAAAAAGAACCACTCATAGTAGCTCAGTCTGTTCTCTAATGGCTATCCATAAACCACTGCACTTTAGTGAGTGACAAAGGCAAAGAATTAGAGGATAAAAAAGAATGGGGAATAGGATATGTGCAATACTACATGCTAATTAACAGCAGGAGAAAATGCTGTGGTGTGAAAGGAAATGTTCACCTATTGAGGAGTAATACCAATGTTAACACTTTCTTTAGTGTTCTGCTCCCTATGCCAAATTTCCAGGGCACTTGAAGGAACCTCCTGTGTCCCTGTGAATGGAAGATCTAAGCACAGATGGCATGAAGTGAAAATAATGCAAAGAACAAGGGCAGGAGGGATAAGTAGGGAAGTTTTCTCGACTGCTGAGAGTGAGCTCAGACCCACACTGAACTGAGTTGTGGCACAAGAGCTCTCCTGCCACTGATCAGGATCTCTGATCCCTGTGACCACTGATCTCATTGTGACAGCTCACCCTGAAACACAGCTCCCAACTGCACACATGCACAACAAGAAGCAGGTATAGTATGAGAAAAATCCAGAAACCAAATCACAGTCATCTAAGGCATGATAAATCCTTAAACGGTTGACACCTTCTTCATACAGTTTGGTATTAAGCTATATTATGTTAACACCTAGACAACAAAACACCAATTTGAAAACCAAAAATTAATGTTAGCACATTGATTTTTTTTCTACTAAAAAACTTACAGCAAGCTCAAAGCAAAAAAATATCCTGGATAGAACAGCCTACAGTTGCAATGCTGCATGCATATATTCTCTATGGGTATAGTCAAGCAACATGACAGCTCATGTTTTAAAAGGAATAAGATTGATGACCCAAAAACCCTGAAGAACAAACCACAACTTTTGTTTTAAAAAGTTCCGTTGCCTCTGTGTTTAATTGTGAACAGCAGAAAATCTGTCAGCATGGCTTACACACACAAAGAAAACTGGCATGATAAAACCCACTCCTGTTACCAAGACAGAAGCCCCAGTATGGCAGTATTGTGGTTGTTAAAAAGACAAGCCAATAAAATTCTGCTTATTGTCTGAATAGAAATACTACAGAGGAATGTTGCAAATATTTTCTGAGAAGGATATTTAAGGGTGCTTTTAAACTGCTGGACAAAGGGACGAAATTGAGAACCTGGAGAAACCTGATCTACAACTGCAGCCAAAGTTCATTTATCCTGATATTCCTGTTTCTACTCAAACAACAAATGCTGTAATGTGAAACACAGCAAAAGCAAAATTTACTTCCCACATAAATTGTATGTCTCACATAAATTAAGTTCTAAGTTCTAAATTAAGTGAAGCAAACTGTAAAGGCACATTATCCCTGTCCCTGCATTTCCCTGCAGACTGAAAAAGCTGCTGACATCAAATCTCAGTCTTCACACCAAGGTGACAGAGATCCCCATTCTGTTTATTTTTCATCAAAACAGACAGAAGGTCTCTTTATAACTTGCAGGAGGCATAGCTCCTCAGAAGCTGGGCCTCAGCACAGCACCAGCAGAAGACAACTGCTGTGCACTGTCTAATGCTTATTTTCATCCTTAGTGACTTGTATTTGGTGTGGAATAAGGAGCTAATATGCAGGATGAAATGCTACTCATGTTTCCAAAACTTTGAACCTTGTTAATTTATTGCAATTTGCTCATTTTGAAATCTGTTCTCACTACTGAAATAAAATACTACAGTAATTATTGCAGTTAAAGAACTGAGAACGGGTATTATTTTGGCTTCATATATCCACTAAAAGCACAATCTCCTTCATCTGAATGTCTCAGTGGT
Source organism: Prinia subflava (assembly GCF_021018805.1). Lineage (NCBI taxonomy): Eukaryota > Metazoa > Chordata > Aves > Passeriformes > Cisticolidae > Prinia > Prinia subflava. The sequence continues at coordinate 22,816,483 of NC_086255.1, forward strand.
GTACATTACACACGTATCTAGGACCCTGTGTGTGTATAGATAGGTACAAAAAACTCTAGAAAAATGTTTGAGCATCAATGACACATCTCACTTTTCTCATTAAAAGTGTTTTTATTAAAAATAACTTTAATTACAAATGACAGTTTCATAAAAAAGAACAGCTCTGAACTGTAGCCCAACTTATGCCTTCAGTACACCAGGTCTTACAGACAAGTCTGGCAAGCTTCAGAATTGATGCTTTCAGCCATGCCCCATTTGACACACACTGTGCAGAACCAACGTTGTGCCAATAAATTAACTTCCACAGCAAAAGCTATGCCCCTCACTTCATCCAAAATACAGGCTGTGGTATGTCTAAAACACAGCAACTTCCACCTGATGCTGCAAGCTCAAGACTTCCCTACATACACTGGCAATACAAACTCTCCTATGGGATTTCCAGGAAGTTCCACAAGATTTTAGAACACAGAATAAAATAATCAAGGGTGTGGGAATGATGATACAGAAACGAAAACACCATGTCTGAGGACAGTGAGTCATGAGACCTCTGTTTACACACAAGTCACTTGCAGAAAGCCCTGGTGTCAAAGCCAGGTTTGCAATGCTTTCATTTTCCAGCCTCACCTGCTGGTAAGACTATGTCCTTTATATATTATATGATTATAAATGGAGGAAGGTATAAATTGATACATCACACTTTCACACTCAGGACCCCAGCATCACACTTAGAAGGATTTTTCCTTTGTATCAAATTCCATATGACACATGCAGACCAATGACCCGCTTGAATTTTTTTTTGACATGCCATTTTAGCCATTGGCAACTTGTTACCAAAAATCACTTAGTTTGTCTCTAGAAAAGCTGGCTGCCTGGGAACCCACCTAAGTCCTGAAAAGACATCCAGCTGCTCCAGGTTCAATACAGAACCAAAAAGTTAATTTTAATCAGGCTGCAGACAAACACAGGAAGCCCAGGTTGTTGGGACTTCAGCTGAAGAGCTTCCCATGGTGTTGAGCAGTGAAAGAGGGAAGCAGGTGAAAGAGGAAGCACTACCACAATCAAACCATTAGAAAACTCTGATTTTGGCCACAGAGTGTTTCACTTCTAAATGCTGCACAATTCTTAGCTCGAACGTTATAATGTAAAAGCTGCAATGAATATTTGACTTTGATTTGCCTGTCAAAATGTTTTTCCTTCTTTAAAGGAGTTTTGGCAATTTATTTCCATTAGTTTCTGCTTGTAAACAGCAATTTGCTGTATTTTACAGCCAACTTACTCAAAAGAATGGCTAAAATAAATCTAAGCCTTGTTTATCTAACCACAGATCAATGCTATGAAAAATCGAATCCCTCAGAAAAGAAGAGTAATATAAAGGAAGTACAAAAAGGAAAAAGAAACATTACTCCAAATTTTTCACAACCTTCAAGCATTTCCTTTTCAAAACCAAGCAGAAAGCCAGAGGAATACTGACAGAGTGCCCATAAAGATGCTCAACACCAATGCAACCACCAACTTTCCAATACCTTTCAGTGAAGCTTTACAGTAATCCATTTCTGCTTCTGTTCTCTTCCAGCTCATCTTCCTCCCCAGCTCCAAAGATTACAGGTTGATTGTACAGACAGTATCTCATATATGCTGCTCCCAAATCCTCCCAACCCGGCTAAGCTTTGTCATTATCACGTTGTTATTGTCTTCCTCATCAAGTCCATGTTCCACAAACAAGTCTCTGATTAAAGACAGACAAGTTTGCTTAATAACCATAGTCATTATCATCTGGTTTCAGGTGCTGCCTGCATAACACTTCCATTTCCTTATTTCTACTATGTTATGGCTATAATTGTATTTGTTGCCCTCTTCAGCATTGCTTTTGGGATGAATAAGATCAGCAAGCAAGCTCATAACATGAAATAAGCCTTAAGCTTGAGTTAATGCAAGCTTGAAAATAAAAAGCTGGAATAAGACACTCTCAAACAAAGCACACAGGAAGCATTATTACAAGCAACCATACTACTTTTGCCAAGCACTGTATATGTACCATATATTCTGTATATGTAACATATATTCTGTGACTATGATCAAACAATCGAGCTCAGTCTGTGTGATTTAAAAATATAAACTAATGCTGTGGTGGTGGTGGTGGGGGGGGTGCTGAAGAAATTACAGTTCTGTATGCTCAACAATCAACTATTACTGGAACACTGCTAGTCAAGCTGCAGAATGAACTGATATTAAAGTGGCAAGAAGTTATAAATCAGCACTAACAATCCTAAGAGCAGTGTCTGAATAAATGAAACACAAATTCATGTCTTGCATGCCAATCAGTTTAGATACAGGTTCAAAATACTTTATGTGTTTCCTGGCATGGCAATATCCTTCTAAAGCAACATCTCTGTAACTACCCCGATTTTTTGTTTTCCAAATACTTGGAATCATAAGACAGTGTGCAAAATAAACATTTTTCTGTTTAAAATTTTATTCTCAATAAGAGAACATTTATCAACACAGGTCTGGAGAAGACATTCCAGTATGAGTTTTAACTGTAAATGGGTAGAACTCTTTGTCCAAGAGTGGCTGAAGAAAAGCAGTAAAAAAAAAAAAAAAAAAAAAGCCCAAACACAACAAAGACCAAACAACAAACAAACACATGCACAAAACCCTCCAAAGAAACAAACAAACAATAAAACCCCATCTCAACTAACTAGCTAACTAACTAACTAGCTAAAGAAACTCAAACCACTTTCCAGTAAGCTTTTACAAGAAACACCGCCGGTACAAAACTAAAACATAAGCAGATTTCCTGCACTAACACAGACTGAAAACTCTGCTAAGTCACCCCGAAACTACTGCCATATTCCGGGCACTGCACAGGGTGCACAGAGCACGGCGCACAGCCCGTCCCGGCACCAAGCACAGCCCGAACGCGGCCCGGGCCCTTCGCTGCTGGGGCGGGCGGGCCGCAGCGCTCCGCGGCCGCGCAGGGGCTCCGCGGCCGCGCAGGGGCTCCGCGGCCGCGCAGGGGCTCCGCGGCCGCGCAGGGGCTCCGCGGCCGCGCAGGGGCTCCGCGGCCGCGCAGGGGCTCCGCGGCCGCGCAGGGGCTCCGCGGCCGCGCAGGGGCTCCGCGGCCGCGCAGGGGCTCCGCGGCCGCGCAGGGGCTCCGCGGCCGCGCAGGGGCTCCGCGGCCGCGCAGGGGCTCCGCGGCCGCGCAGGGGCTCCGCGGCCGCGCAGGGGCTCCGCGGCCGCGCAGGGGCTCCGCGCTCCCTCCCGCACAACAAAGGGCTCTTGTTCCGCGGCGGCAGCTGAACCAGTTGGCCCAGTACCCCACCGCGGTCTGTGGGACATCAAAGGCTGGCTGTGACCTAAGCAGACAATTAGGATGTGTGGGTGTAGAGTTACAGAGTTCCAAGAGGTCACTCACGGATGAATTTTAGCGCTGCAGTACAAGCCCTTCATAAAGCAGCATTATTGGCTTTGCGCAAGCAGCCTTCGGGCTGACCCCAGAGACGGGCAAGCGACTGCAACACTGCTTTATTTCTTTTTCTGTATAAAGTTTACTGCAAAATTAAAGTGCAAATCCTGAGATGAGCTGTAACTTAAACATACGTGTAACAATTTCAGTTTGCACAGGATAGATACTGTGTTGCCTTCTCTTAAAGACCATGTAACCACGCTAACCAGGACACTGGTCAGGGAAGGAGGGGACAGCTGTGGAGCCATCAGCAGGGACAACAATCACACCCCACTGCCAGACACTCCAGCCCCAGCAATAAGGTACAACATGCCAGCACAAAGCAAGGCTTGTCAGTTCTGGACATGTAGTGCAAAGGTAAATTCAGAGATACCTCCTTACAAAGAAACCCAGCTGAGCTTCATCCTCTGCTGAAGACAGCACCAGCATCAACACCATCCATCCCCCCGATGCTGGACTGCCCTTCTCACCACCTCAGTCCCAAGGTGCTGTCCCAGGACTATCTCCTCGCTCAGTTCTGCTGCTCCCCAAGACAACTCTCCTGATTTAACCACCAGTTCCAAACGTGCACGCCAAACTAAAAAAGACAGACCTGAAGCAAGTAAAAATTGGGCCAAGTTCTCAACACGTCTATACCATAGCAGCCATTTAAGCACATAAAGACAAAAAGTTCGTAGATGAGGCACTAACAAAAATATCAGAACAGATTTCTTTCTTCTTCACTCTTAGTATGGCTCCAGCAGTACAACTAAAGATCAGTTGCTAATCAGAGATGAGTGTGAGTCAGGTACTCTGAACAGTCACACAGCCTTGTGGCAGACCTTCATGCAATCCTGGGCTTGGGGATTCACAGGGACAACAATTGGTAAACAAATCTGCATAGATTTGTATTTTCTAAATGCATGTCTGGGGTAAAAAGCAACTTAATTTTCCCAATTTTTAAAGGATCTTAAAAATTATTATCCCATGATTCAGGTGCTTAACGAAAGTTTTAAATAAAAAGACTAAAATCCTGAGGTTTGAAAAATGTCTTCATGCTTTTGTTTCAGTCCAGCATCTTTCACATTTAAAATGATTCACCTTTAGGAAATTCAACAGCAGCAAGGAATCACCAAGCTGGGGCATTGAACTTCCAAATGCTGCCAAACTGGAATGCAACTGACACTATGAGAAAGCAAATTTTGTTTGCAAATTATTGTATCAGGAGCTCAGGCACTGGTTTAACAACATTAGGGTCATACTTAATCATCTTCACTCATGCAAGCAGCAATATCTGAATACAACCCAAGAGACAACGTGTTCCCTTGCTGGAGAGGAGCATATGCTTACGCACCTCGTTAAACTGAAATGAGTCTTTCAAGTGATGTTTGAGGAAGGTCTTCAGGACTTCCTCCTTTTTTTTTTTTTCTTCCCTCTTTTTTGTTAAGATCTAAGAGGCTATCTTACTGAAACTCACTTCAGCTGAAGAAAAATCTCTAGGGACCAAACCACTGTTTTTACAAGTTGAGGAAAAAAAAAAGCAAACAAACAAACCAATCCCAACACCCAAGTTACACTGTAGCACTTGACATGAAATTAATCAGAATGAAACATACGTGTGTATTTTCCTCCTTTTTCTCTTCTTACACAACTCACTGAAACAGACAGAATTTTCTCTATCTGTTTTCACCATAATGCATCCTGAGAGCTCCCAGACTGTTTTAATTATTAATTCCTGCACATTTAATTAAATACTTCCAAACCACAACTTTAAGGACCAAATCTATTTCAGTCAGGACACCATCAGAACATAAGAGTTAAATGCAACAACCTTACCATGGATAGTTCAATTGGCCTATGGTAGTTCAAGAACTGAACCACATATTCCTGAAAAACATTCCATTTCACAGAATAAAATTTGATTAATTACACTAATTAGAATATTATACACCCAACTCAAAGAGATTTAGTAGGTTCATGTCAGAGCTATGTTCAACAGCAGTAAATTCGAAAAACATGGAACAGCTCTATTTTTCATAGCATTCAATAACCTTTGAAATGTTACTGTGATCACAAAAGTAATTTCTACTGCTTTTTCCCTTAATTAAAAAGCCAAAGAGCAATAAGCAAGATGACAGAAGCCAAGAGTAAGATAAAGAAAGAAATAAACCAGATGGCATGGAAATATAATTTTATATACTTATGTTATTCACAAATTATGAAAAAAGAATATAAAAATCTTTTCATTTGCCCTATAATCAGTGTTCTTTTCTAAAAGAGTTTTCAGATATTTTTATGTAAAGAGGATTGTGAATTCTAATTAAGAGAGAGCTGTAAGCCAGGATCCTCCATCATACAATTAACATTAAATCCAGCCTCTAGCCGAGTGGGGTACAGATGGAGATAGACAGATGTAATTACAAAGTCCATCAGCAGTAAGGCACTGGGAGAGGTGGCAGTCTTTCCTGTATTTCTACTTTGTATAGGGTGGTAGGCTATTTTTGTCAAAATATACCAGGAAGACACAGCTACCGTGATGTAGTCACAGCACTTTTATATTAGCTTGAGCTTGCATTGTATACTTTAAGGCACTAATTTGAAAAAAAAAAAAGTACAACTGCATTCTCATTTCTGCAGGCTGCACTGTCTCACAGAGCACTGGAGTAGCATTGCATTACCAGCTTCATTTCTGTCCTTCAGGATCAACTCCTCCCCCCTCTGCTCCAAATCTCTCAACTGTAAAACTATTTTACCACCATTCTGAACCTGTAAAGTGAGATTAATTGTTAAAAACCCATAATTTTGAACATAAATTTAAAAAAAAAATAGTTGTACCTTGGCATATAATTTCTCTTCTTGTAACAGATGTTCTGATCTGCTATGGTGTTTGCATACACATCTTAGTTTTCTCTAAATTATGGAAACCTCTCCACAAGTTTTCAACTCAATAATGTCACTAAAAACCATGCATTCATGGAAATTCACAATTTTTGTCAATTTTGAGATAAGAGACAACAATATCAGGATCCATCTAAGAATCAACTTTTCATATGAATTTTGTAATCCTACATCTAAACATGGTATAGCAACTAGAACTCAGCTATCCTTCTATAATTTCTTTCAGCAAGAGTATTGAAGAGGATTATCCAACAGCAAGGAGTAAGATGTAGTTTGGCATTTTCCACTAACCTACAAACAGTTTCTGCTTAGTGTCTGAAAACAGTACTAAAACTGCACATTTTAAATGTTATTAAGCTTCCATTTAAGATCTGCAAGTAGCATTCAAACATAGCAAAAAAAGAATGTTTTATCTTCGTATTAAGAAGTCAATTCACATCCCACCATCATACATGAACCATTTGCTTATCTGAAAGCAGCAGCAAAGATTAAATTTGCATTAACCATTTTACCACATTTATCCCATCCAAGCTGGGGAAATCAGCTGCACCTCCCATGCACTGCAAAGGGCTTTCTTTAGGAGTTTTACACAGGAATTGAGAAAGCAATCACAAAATAGACAGATGTAATGGTAAGACATTCAGATCCAGACTCTTAACTCTAGGGTCATGAAGTGACCGATTTTAAAACACAAGAGTTAAGGGTATTCATACACATTTTAATTATGGATCACTGAGTATCTGACCATGCCGAAGACCTGGACAACAAACATCCTGACTTTTATATGTTCAAAATGATATGCCAAAACCAGAGCGGCAACTACAACAGCATCTACAAGTAAAAAGCTTTTTTAAACATTTATTATGGTGGCAAGGAATTCTTTGTGCAAACTCTAACTTTTAGTGAGGACAATCTCAGCTATTTTAACTGGCTTTGTATCAAAGCACCCAGGAAAAGCTCACAGCCACCACAGCACAGGAAGTTCAACAAGTTTGCTCTCACTTCTCTCAGGCACCTTCTCCACATCTCAGCCCTGAATCTCTACAAAGATCATCATCACCCCACCCGTGTCACAAAGCTGAGAGACCCTGAGCCCGGCTGGCCGGCGTGTTCTCCTCTGACCCTCAGCTCACAGCACACCTGATTTGCAAGGGGAGTTGAAAACACTTAAATCCCACCCCAGCCTGAGCCCAACAAACGTCACTTAGATCTCCCAACAAACGTCACTTAGGTCTCCCAACAAACTCGAGGCTTAAGCAAGCACATATAACTTCCCATTATCTTTTTCCCCCTTGGAGAACTGCACCTGATTTTCATCACGAAAGCAGTCTTTGTGATCAGTGGCCTCATACTTCATTAACAATACATTATTCACATCCTGCTCTGAATACACACCCTTTCCCTCTCTCCACGGCAGAGAAGTCCTTTAGAGATGACCATTCTGTGAACAGCATTCTCACATTTACCTCCATGCAGCATCTCTCTCAAGGTAATACAGAGTTATTTGTCCTATTAGGCTCTTTCTTACACATTTATCTTCCACAAAGCATAGAGGTAACGTAGAGAAAAGAGGTCCTCTACCACAACCACCATGAAGAGACAGCGAGTACTCGGTGGGAAAGCCCAGAAGCTTGTCTTCACAACACACCCCATGTGAACTGAAAAACACATGAGGACAGCAGAAAATGGAGAACAGAGATTAGCCAGCCAAATGAGACTCCACTAAGCTGTTCTGTTGAAATCAAGCAAATGAAGCACACTTTTGGTTATTTTCTGAAACAAATCACATAAAATGCAGATATTAACTACATTAGACACTACTTAGAATTAAATCAAAAGCCAAGGTCTCATGATCTAATCCATAAGGTCAGAAATCCTACAGCCTCAGTGATCCAAATTCACCTCCTCTCATTGTCCTAAGACCAGGGAATTATTCTGAACATTTATTATCTCTCAAAAGCTATTATTTCACCACAATGTGCAATACAATGGTTTTAGCTATTGCTGTGCATTTGTGTCTTACACGGTAACAGAAATGCATGCAACCATACTTCAGCAAAGCCTTAATTTAGGAGTGCACTGTAGGAACAAGTCAAAATATTTTGATAGGGGAAAACTAGTCTTTAAAAGTCTTATCTACTTTCAAGATATATTTTTTGAAAAAAGTATTTCTCATTAATGAAGAAGCATGCATTAATTTCCATGCACAAATGTACGCACACAATGCAATTGATGAGATAAATTCATAGAACTTTTTATGTGGATCTCCTCCATCAGCTACTACAACCCGTAGACGGGATCTGGCTCAAGTGCCCATGAGAAAGATAAACAGATACAGGGCAAAACCAATAAACTCCACATTGTATTGTTACAATGCAGAGTTGCAGAAGAAGAAAAAGAACTTTCCAGAGATGCTAAGCAAAGCATGGTGCAGCATCCTGAAATTCCTTACAAGAGAGCACAGTGCAACAAAGAGCTCATCACTGTAGCCAGGCAATAGCCACTGCTATTCCACCAGTCTGCCTTTACCTTCTGAAATCACGGGTCCCAAAAGACAAGCTCAGGATCAAAACCATACTAACAACCTGGAATTTTGCAGCACTTCAGAAATTTGCTATAGTTGGCTCTAAAATTAAATTGAGATTTGACATTCTAGACAATATAATGAGGTACTCCCTGACAAATGAAATTTTATGCAAGTCATGTATGCACAGCATATCACTGAAGATCAACTCAGCCAGAGACAGAAAAACAGCTCAGCTTTTACCCTGTGTTTTCTTCCAGTCCAGAAGACTACTCACACTACTCACAGGGTTCAACCAAACAGTGTTGTACAGAACAGGACTGCCACCAGCCTTGACAGACAAGTTTTTCTTGTATGTTTTTACTGATTTTCATATTAATACCAATGCTCCTGATGTTCTACCAGGTTCTAAAGTCCTGAGGCAGAAAGTATCTCTGACCTTAGTATCTGAAACTACTACTCTGTGTTATCGAGGAATGTTCTGCTCAGCCAAAACACTGCTCTGACACTTGGAGCAGTGCAGCCCTTGAAATACTCCTGGTTACATCAAAGGTGCCAGGAAAACAGGACAGCTTCATGAAGCAGGATAACAAATGAACACATCTGAAATACAGCACGCCCTAAAGTGCAGACCTACACATTTTCAAGGCAAACAATTAAGCAAAAAAATCTCACTATATATCTCTCAAAGTTCATGTCTGCAGTCCATACCTAAGGCAGCCTTGGGTTACTCAGTAGGGAGGGAGGCAGGGTTAACCCATTAAAGCAAACTAATCAGACCCTTAACCAAAGTAGTCAATGCATCTTACAGAAAGTGTCCTTTCCCCATATGCCCTAAAGGTGACTAGAAATGTCAAAACTTTAAATTTCCCCATCAAAAAAAGCAAGGACTGCTTGTGCACTGTCAGAGCAGCAAAGGAAAGCTGTGACAGCATATCTAAATACAGAGGGGAAAATAGGCAGCCTGAGCTTCCTAAGGCTGATTGCCACAGAAAGCAGAAAAGGGACTGAACAAGTTTGATTTTTAATACACCCTTCATTAAAAGAGGGGAAAAATTACCAATACCTGAAAGTGAAAACAATATAATTGAAAGTGAATGCCCTTTTGAGAATACATCTTTTATGATCTTGAGAGGGTTTAGCACTGCTTTTTGTGCTTTCACTATTACTAAAATTCAGGTACACCTACAAAGTTTGTTCAGAGTGCAGCCCTACATCAGAAATACATGGTGGAAAAGCTGATGACAATAACAAAACAGTTCATCAATTACAAAGGAAAGTCTACTGTTAAAACTTTTTGTCTGATGGGGAGTTTTTGGGGTTTTGTTTTGTTTCGTTTTTCTTTAAGACTTTGGCATTTTATATTATTTTTAACCACACCTACTTAAGTCAAATGGCCTTTAAACTGAAAGAGCAAAAACACGCCCTACATTCAATTAAAGCTTAAGCAAGCTCTCAAATTACATTGCTCTCTGTCATAAAAGTGTTCAAAAAAGAAAATCTAGACTGGAAATTCATGACTACTTTAAATATTGAGAAGTGAAGCAAATGACTGGGTATTTTTGTTGTGCTGATGCATTTAGCCTCAAATAAAACCTTTAGATAACCTGAATTCACCACCATTAAACACACACACTTGCTCACCAACTGCAAAACACATCATCATGACCTAAATGTGAATTAGACCTTCTTGAAAATCACTGCAAGTGTTCATAAGATTATGCATGAAGTGTTTAAGAGGACTTTAAAACTGAATATCAAAAACTCTTGGGAGAAGTCATTAAAACAACATCTGACAATCTTCTGTCAACTTTTAGTTGATGAACTCCCAACAACTCAATCAACCCCTCATTCTGCAAGAGGATCGTAACTGTCTAAGGCAAACTCAGATTATGTAAGTGCTCCAAAAAGGGCTAGATCACATGGTTACCCAAGTCTCAAAATTCCCCCTACAGTGATTTTTCCACAAAAGCATGCAACAGAGGAAAGCTATCCACAAGGAAACCAACTACAAACAGGAAACAAAAAGAATAAAGATAAATATAGTTTTATGCTTATTAAAAAACCCCATGAACATCTACTTAATAATTTAGGCAGCTTGGTAATTTTGATAAGGATATGTTCTACGCCAGCTTTATTTCCCCAGCCCAAAAGTTCTGATTCCTCTACAGAAAAACCATATTATACTTGTCAGCTGGTCTGTCTGTCTCAGAAAAAGAGAATATAGTTGAAAAGGATTTTAGTGCACCAACATCAAAAGAACACAGTTCACTTACACCAAAAGTGAGTTCACAATTCCCACTACATTTTACATCCATCCTCAAGGAAAATACCTTTCTTCCTGCACCACAGCTATCTCTTCCCACACCAACTCCATTTTGAGCACTACTGAGCAGCAAACAACCATCAGCCTCACTTTCTGAGGTACAAGAAGTACTTTACTGATGGCATTGTTCAACACAGAGAGCTTAGTATGCAAGGCCTGGATTCTGCCAACATTTGCACATGCCCAACCTGACACATATAAACGGGGATTACTCACATGCTGGAAGGTAAGTACATGAATAATAAACATGTTCTTGAATCAGCAACTATGTGTAGGTAGAATAAAAAGCCAAAGTGAAAGGAGATTTTTAGGAAAACTAATTTTAAAGTAAGTTTAAAGAACATCGCCTTCAAGGGCTTGGAGGTGGAGAAGAAGAGTTTTTTAGTTTGTCATCCAATACATAAGATATTGTCAACTACATAAAAGTTTTCAAAAAACCAACCCCTCAACTCTCCAGTTGAAACACTTCATAGTTTTACATTCTCACTTGCTTCTTGTCTCCAGCTGCAGCTCAGCACATCTTAATCAGGATGATACAGCCTATTTAAAATACAATGCCTTCATCAGACAACTAGAAAAACAATTATGATTTTCTAAAACACAAAGAGCAGCTCTCCAGAACAAACATATTAGTACTGTGAACAAGCAAACTGCTGAGCAGCTCAACCCATGAACTGTGAAATTAGAGGTTTTGGAAGCTGTGAGGAAGAAGGTGGCATTGTATATATGAAATAGGCCACCTTTAGTTTCTTCTGACAGCAGCTTGGGTAAGAAGGCCTTCCAGTGGTGGTATGTTATATATAAAGTACGTTATTCTGTACTGCCCATAATTGTACAGTGTCAAGAAAAACATTGTTCAGTGTTCACCCCAAGTGGCCAAGTGCTCCCACCAGCTTGAAGGGCCATCAGCTCTCGCTGTCACAAGCTCCTGGAGCCAGGAGAGGGTGCCCCATGGAGAGCAGAGTCTCTTGCACAACAGCTGACAACAGGAGTTCCCAGAGTTAACTTCATTTGTTAGCTACAACGGGAGTGGAAGCTGGTGTTACCCCAGCAGCATCAACACATCTGCTAGTGCACCACAGCCTGTGACAATGCACCTATTGCACACTGTGCTCTGGCTATTTTGGTTTCTAAGTAATAGCACTATGGACCTCCTTCAATATTTTAGTAATTCTGTCTTCCACGGACAAGAATTAATATACCAAAGTATCACTGAGAACTCCAAAAAATGGCCCTTTGGGAAGAACCAGGCTCCAACATTTAAGATAGACTAACAACACTGGTCACTTGAGAGGACAGCACCCTTCTTGTCTGCTTCTATTAGAAAAGCATTGTTAGCTTCAAGCCAAAGCTCAGCCATTGCAAACTTCCCAGCTCCTACATCAGAACGATTCAGTTCTAAACTGCCACCATTCACAAAAAAGCAGCCAACAATTTGCATCTTGAAGGTCACAAATAATGTTTAAGCATGAACTACTCAATAGAGTTCAGTAGGCTAGATGTCTCAAGTACATGACTACAGCTCCTTTCACAAAAATGTGTATCTACTAACATGTTTTTCTGTCTACATCAATATTATGAACAGCTTACATAAAGAAATGCTTTAGCATTACTACATGTACAGCATTTTATGATTCTTCTTATGAAAAAACCCAAAACAATAACCAATTGCTCCACACTAACACTAATATGTGCTGGTGACTTATCATGGTTTAACCCCAGCCAAAACCAGGACAGCACTGAGCAGCTCTGAAAAACGCCTCTGTCCTTGGGATTTTACAGCGTAAGGAATCGTTACAAGCAACTTATCAAGACTTACTGATATCTTTCTAACAACTGGAGTTTTGAATAAGGAATTTTAATGCTAGAAAATAATAATTAAAGTAACAATTAATAGGAGCAAAGAAAACTAAGAAGTAAAAATAAAGAAATGAAGGTAAAAAAACCCTCAGAAAATGGCAAAAGCAAGCAGTAAATGGTGGGGGAAAAGGACTGCTTAGCTCATATTACAGGCTGCTGAGAGAACTGCAAAGCCCAAAGTCACTACCTATGTGGTGGCTTGGTTTTCATTAGCTAGACAAGGGGTCCAAAAAAAGTCTGACAAGCCAGGACTGGTTACAGCTGCAAGAGAACAGTGAGACTGAGAATGGTAGTTAAAACAAGCTAAAGATCTGAAACCTCTGAGACAGACAATCTTTAAGCTTTAACAAGTAAGTAAGTAAGGAGCAATCACAGAAAGCTGTTGGCTTTCCTTAGAGATCATGTCTAATTTTGTAAGACACCAAGTCCTGCGTGTGTCCAAAACAACTTGATAGCTGGATGCACCAACACCACAAAAATGGTTATTATTCCCTTTACTCTGAAGAAAACAATGTCCCCAGGAGTTTACTGAGGCCAGCTTTCTTTCCACTCCCTCCCTGAGCACAGCAAAAATGTAATTGAGAGCTACCACCCTTGGGATTTATGAGCTACTAAAACATGCATTTCCTTCTTTGGAATTGAGAGTTACTTCCATGAACTTACCACTATTAGACACTTCATTGGGAATACCCATCTGGACACTTGCCAGGATCTTCCTGCATTTTTTCAGCCTGGCAATTCCACGAGATACCAAAAATCTGAGATCATCAGAAGACACAGGTACTGCTAAGCTACTGCCAGGTATTTTCTCAAGTTTAATTACTGCTCAGTGCTGCTGAGGAGCTGCACTCCTCCAAAGGTGACTTCTGAACGCTGCCTGCTTTTTCATCAGCACGACTTAAGAAATCCTGCAACAAGACTTGCGTAGCTACCCTGGGAACTAATAACAGGTCTGGAAAAACCCAAACATACTGCTCTACTTCTCCCACTCTTCAATTTTCAGTGACAGAAGGGAGTATAAATTGTACTTAATTGCAAAATTGTCACTTCGGTCCTTGAGTCAGTAAATCATGTTTTCACAATTTCTCCTCATTCTCCCCTCTCTTTTCCTGGGAGAATTACTCACAGCAGTAATTCCCATCTCCTTGAGAAGGGTGCCTTCTCCCCTTACCTCACCCCAGAGCCTCCTGAGCTCCCCTTTCTTCCACCTTGGCCCTAGAAGAGAGCACATCCTGCCTCCCCATCTCACACCCTTCCTGCGGAGTCTCTCAGCTCCCCACTAGCACAAATCCCAGTTCCTGCTCCTCCAGCCAGTCACCTGCCAATGCTTTGTGGGGGATCAGTCAAGACTTTGTGAGAGATGGGAAAGAAGAAACAAAACGTGGATGACCCAGCACCAGGTCCAAGCAGTCATCATTCCACCTCTTCAAGGTCAGCCCTGGAATTACTGCGTTTCCTGTGGGTGTCCTGTGATGCTGTCAGAGGAGTGGGTCCCAGCTGCCTAAATTCATACTTACAGAGCTTGCCTTTTGTGTTTGATTTTAAATATGCTCAAAGACTTTGAAATGTTTAAAACTTTGTGATTTCAAATCCCATATTGTCTGAAACAACTTGGTTCATTTTTTTATATACAAAGCAGACAGAGGAAGTTGAGATAATCCCTCTAAAAAGAGGAAAACCTGGAACTTTTTTCCCATACTCTTAAGCATGCCCACATTTGCTTTTTGACTGGGAACTAACACTTGATGTCTGACCAAACACAGTTAGAAAAAATAAGTCTTAATAAATAATAGAAGAAAAAATTTCAAAGTCAATCCACAACCATCTTTTTTCTTTCCTGTCTCTTTAAAGATCTTTTAAAAGATGCAATCAAATTTGAGTTCTAAAACTTAAATTCTCACCTTGAAACTGTTAAAGAAAACACCTTTAAAGCCTAACACATGCTCACTGACTCAGTTGGAGGGGTACAAAAGAAAACTGTGAACCTAAAATTTTATTAACTGCGCAAGCCGTAATGAAGCTTTTGAGTTCAGCAATCCACTCAGTTTCAAGATCAAGTGCACCTCTGCAGCCCCACAAGTTCATCTTGAAAACAAACTACAAGCTCAACAACTAAATCTGCCTTTCTCCCATCTTTGTAGCACCACAAAAATGGAAGTACAAAGCTTTACGTTATCTGAAGCAATTTGAAAACTACGTAGGTTCCTCAGATTCCCATTTTGGTCTGATAATTACACCTAAAGAAAATACATTTTCGTAGCACTTGTCACTGTGAAGTACCTTCCATTGCATTATTGTCATGGACACTTTTTATGACAAAAAATTCACATTGTAGCAAAAGAATGAAACGATTCCTGGTTAGCAAGGTATCTAAGAATCAACGGAATGCTCAGAAGTAATTTATTTTCATATCAGAAAGGATCCGTAATTCCATCAGGATAAGGATTTCCCAGATGCATGGGAAATCAAGTACTTGCCAAATCAAGTATTTAATGGTAACCTATGAGTTCTCCCCCAAGTAAATAAACAAAAACACTTAGCACACTACTTAAAGAATTCATCCATGTGCAAAATACCACGAGATTTCAAATCAGCCAAGCAACCATTCCCACATGGGCAAAGGCAGTTTCTCTCAAATGTTTACAAAGAAGAGCAATGTAGTAATCAAAGGTTTTACTCAAGGAAGAACTAAAGTCTTCCAAAAATCCAAAAATGATTAAACAGAAAATCCCACTTGGTTTTAGCTTCTGCTTTACAGAAGGTAATTTCCTGTTTGATTTTGCACTCTTAACTAACACTGTTGGGCATACTATGCTTTATTTCTAGAGAAAACTTAAAAAATATACCTTTTAGTGGAGAAACTATACAGCTTTAGGTCTAAAACCAGTAAGTAGAAGTCCCTATGGAAGACAAACATATTTAAATGGTGACTGAACACGGGGAAACACTATAAAGATAAAAAAGCTCTTTGTAAAGTAGAGACAGAGTGAAAAAATCTCTCAGCAGCCACCAGGACCCCAGTTCTTTCCCCTGAGCAATCTGCCCAGCTGTTTACTTCCCTCTGTGTGGCACAGATAAATACTTATAAAAGTGTCAGCTCTACACTGCCCAGCCAGTCACAAGAACTGCTGGTATAAATAACAACCTGAGCTCCCATCAGAGCCTTTAAAGTACAAAAGGAGGTAATATTTAAACTGAGAAGGAAGAAAACACTAAGTAATGGGACATATTGCACACATTAAAATGGATGAACAAACACTCATCCTACTGTAGTGGTGGTCTGCATGCTCATTTCTGAAACTTGGAACAAAATTATGTTGCTAAATTACCTTCTCACTTCCCTCACAACAGCAGCATACTGGAAAAAAAGAAATTAGCAAACACCACTACAAGACATTCTTGATGATAAATAATTTTCATTTCCAACAAGGATTCAGGTGATATGCATTTTATTAGCCTCCTCTTCCAAAAAATACTAAAATTACAGGTACCCCTGTAAGCTATCATTTTTACATACACTAATGGTGATACAAAAAACTTATTCAACTCTATAGGTTCAACCAAAGGGATGTGTGACATATATTTTTTTGACTTTAAGAGTAAAGGCTTTTTATATAACATGGACTGTTTCACTTTGGTATTTTCAATACATAATCCAACACTTCTCACTGCCACATGTACATCTTGTTTCTTGCCAAAAAATAAAAGGTAGACTTGACTCATCTACCCACAACATCTCCAGTGAAAAGGAGTAAAACTCCCAAATGGCATGAGAAGAGCAGGAGGGTGGTCAAACTTCCCAGAGGGAGATATTAGAATAAAGCTGATTACAATAAAATAGCTGAATACATGTTCAAACAAGAACCTTTCTATCACAGTTACCCTCAAACAGTTAACTCTTTGTAAAACACATCCAGGACAAACTCACACAAAGACCAGGAATTACCAGGGACTTCCAGTGGACACACAAGCAGTCTGGTGACTAATGACCCTAACACCTCTTCAGGGGGGTACTGGAATATATACAACAGTATTTGAAAGCTCAGGTCCATTACCTTTCTATGGTTTACTATTAATTAAGCTCACTGCCAGCAGTCTCCTGTGAACTAATTTTTAAATATGTTTATCACAAGGAAAACAAATCTATAACTCTCAAAGTTAGCTCTTTATTACCACTGATAAATGAAAGCAATAACATTTTCAACCTCATCACATCAGAGAAACACCCTTCCCCACACAGATGTTAGTTTAACTCAGCAAAGCCTCCTGAACACAGTCAAACAGGATATAGCTCACTTTGACAATCAAACCCCTTTTCCCTCAAGAACTCAGTGTTGTGAAACATTCTTCAATTCCAACCTGCATTTTAAAAATGAAGACTATTACTACATCCAATATACACTTAATTTTTTTTCTACCTTTCATGCTTTACACCTTTGATTTTAAGCCTGAGGAGTGCTGGTAGCCCAGTACCTTGAATCCATCTTCTCAACAAGACAAGAGTGAGCTTTACTCTGCCCATACAAAGCCATCATGGGTGCCATTCTGGAAGGCAGTGAGTGCCCTCATCTCCCATTGATGTCAGACCACATGATGCTTCAAGTATTGAGGGCTATTGTTCAGTCCATTTCTCCCCCATCTTGTGAGGTCCTGCCATATATTCATTAGAAAAGGCCATACACAACAGTACACTGAAATAAAACAAAAACCTAAGACCTTCAAGTACTTGTGTTTATGGAACTCTCACCATCCACAGCGTAATTCAAATAAGGGCAGAGTCCACAGTGCAACCAAACATGCAAGGACTTAAATGGCTTTATTTTCTTAAAGAAATGGTATAGTTTGTAAGAGTCAAGAAGCCCTCCCAATGCATTTCCTTACGTAAATAGGTAGTGACACTGTAAATCCCGAATTCAGTAACAACACCAAAGAGAGACCCCACATTTCTGAATCAGTCAACTTGGTAACAATATCTACACATCACTATAATACAGAACTACCATTTACTCCAATTCCTCATTTGAAAACAAAGCTGCACTGGTAAGGCCCTATGTACCGTCACCTATTATTACTGTAAAGCTTTGGTTTGTACTCATAAAAGGAGGCTGTCACTTGTTTTGGAGGGAGAAGAATAAGGAAAGACCTGTGGATCAAAGCCCAACTTACTTAAGGAGGTGTTTTACATCCAAAATCTTCTCGTCGGGATTTGCACTTAAATCAATTTTCTAACCTGTTCTAACCAACATTTTTCCCTGTTGTACCCACCAAGAAGAGTTACAACAATACAGCCTCAAACAACCGCATGGCTGTCCGGAGAAAAAGAGTTACAATATTTACTCAAAGGCACATCTGCTGGAGTCCTGCCAGCCGGCCAGCCCCGGCACAGCGGCTGCACGGCGGAGTTTCACTTTTGCCCTGCCAAGAAGCGGCTGTGGAACATCACCGGCGGTGGTGCTCAAGGCAGAAAAGCCCCTTCGGGTTCGGTTTTACCGAGCCCCCAGGAGACACCCGACTTCGGGGCACGGCAGCAGCCGCCAGAGCCAGGCTAGGCTGGCCTCGCCAAAGGGCAAGGCACCCGCGGCACCCCTCGGGGACCAGCTACCGGCGCTCCCGCCAGCAGAAAAAGCGAAAGGGTCGGGAGCACAAAACAAGCATCGAAAGCCGAAGAGCAAACACGGGAGAGTTTTATTCTCCACCGGAAAAGGAGGACCCCCGCCCGCTGCCTTCCCACCTTGGGGCGGGGGGCCCGGGGCCCGCGCTGCCCGGCGGGGTGGGCGGGGGCAGCCGCTGCCCTCCCCTGCTCCCGCCCCGGCCCCACTCACCGGCCGTCTCGGCCGCGGCCGGCGTCCCCGCCACGCCGTTCAGGTAGAGGATGGAGAGCAGGTGGGGCTGCGTCTTCTCCAGGGCCACCCGCAGGTCCTGGAAGTGGTCCCGGTCCTTGCCCAGCAGCAGGGCGATGAGCAGCTCGGCCTTCCCGCCGCCCGCCGCCTCCAGGTCGCGCAGGTCGCGGGGGCCGAGGGCGCCGGCGGCCTCCAGCAGCTCCACCACCTTGTCCACCTCGGTCATGGCCTGCGCCAGGCTCTGCCGGCACTGGGCGAGCAGCTCCTTGTGCTTCGGCTCCATGGCCGCTGCAGGGCCGCCGCCGCCGGCCAAACTTCGCCCGCCCCCGGCCCCGCCGCTCCGCCACCGCCGCCCCCGGGGAGGCGCGGGCCGAGGCGGGGCGGGCGCCGCCGGCCGCCCTCCTCCGGCACCCGGCGCCCCCGCAGCGGCCCCCGGCGAAACTTCGTCCGGAGAGGAGGAGCGGAGCTGGGACGGGACCTGGGCCGAGGGCGGCTTTGCCTTCTCCTCTTCCTCCTCCTCCTCCAGCTGGCGGGGGGCGAGCCGCCGTCAGGGGCTGCTGCTCCTCTTCCTCCTCCGTCTGGCGCCCCGCTCGCCTCCTTTCCGCCCCCCCGGGCGGCGAAACAACTTCTCCTCCTCCTCCTCCTCTCGCCTGCCCGCGGGAGGGGACCGCCGGGAGCGGAGCTGCGGGAGCGCCGCCGCTTGCCGGCACCCCGCACCCCGCGGGGCGGTCGGGGTAACTTCTGTCCGCCGCAGCCGCAGCCGCACGGCCGGGAAGGGGTGCGGGGAGACGGGCTCAGCTCTAGGCGCCTCCTTTCATCGGCGGGCGCACGCAGCCATATTGGCTACACAAAGCTGCCGCCTGCGCCGAGACGGGGCTGCGGCGCGGCATCGCATCGCACCGCCCGCCCCGCGCCGCCCGCCCGCCGCAGCGGCCCCGCTGCCCGGCCCGCTGTGGCCCGGCCCGGCCCGGCCGCCGCCCGCCCCCCGGCCGTCAGTCAGGGCCGCCCTCGGCCCCCGTGCGGCGCCGAGCGGAGCGGGGCGGGCCGGGGGAAGGACCCGCGGCGCGGCCTGCGGGAGGTTCCGCCGCTCCTCCCTCCGGGGCTCCGCCGGGCCGGGACGGGGTGCCCGGCCCGGGTGTCTCGGCGGCGAGACAAAGGCGGCGCTGCCGCGCTGGGGCCGGGCCGGGGCCGGGCGGGCCGAGGCGCTGCCCTCTCCCGCAGGCAGCGGCCGCCTGTTGAGGCTGCCGGCGGTGCGGCGGCGGGGCCGGAGGCTGCACCGAGCGGCAGCTCCAGGAGTCAAGATTTATTTCGTCCTGAACATCAAATAATCAAAGCTAAATACCAAAATAATAACATACTGCTCGGGGCCTTTGTCCATTAGAATTTGTAAAAACAAAAGTTTGCTAACGTGATCTAAACACTAGCAATGGCTGTGGGCTCCTCTTCCTTGTAAATTTCTTCAGCGTTCCATGAATGACCAGAGACCGGGTGATTTACAAACAGAATACACATGTGTCCCTACGCAGCCGTAGCAGGAGGACGCAATTGTTTAGCAAAGAAACAGGAGAGTAACAACTTTTCTGTCTGAAAGTAAATGGGCTGCCAACATCACTTTCCCCAAATATTACCTTAATTTGCAAACAGGGAGGGAAACAGATTGCAGAATGACCAGAAGCAGTTCTTATCTTAAATTCGTATTTCATACTTTTCAATTACACTGAAAGGGCATTACTGGTAGTGGTGTTAACCCAATTACACCAAGAAGGAACCGCAGTTATCTGACAGTCTCCCATCAACCACCCCGTGATGCATTTGGGGTCTAGAGACCTGGACACAGTGAGGTACAAGGGAAAGCCCTTGTTCCCTAAAATTTCCTGTTAACACGGTGTGGTAACATTGAGAGAATTCAGGTCCTGAACTGAGCTTCAAGCCACTTTATGTAGTTCAGTAGATGATGATTTCTCTTATGTAAAACCACCTTGGGTTACATGCACAATTATGCATTCTACTTCTGGTGAAGGCTGATAAAGAAGAGGAGTTAGGGATTATTCTCAACCCTAAGTCATTATTAACAACAATACTTGGAACTATGGTATGATTTTGAAACAAATATTTTCACATTTAGTCCATTCATTTTTATTTAATGCTCTTGTAGACTAATTTCTTCTGATTTTGCATCCATGTTTTTTTCAACAACTTTCTTTGCTATACAAAATACATAGAGATTACCTTTGTTGTCTAAAGATTAATGTTACAAATTGCTGCAAACTATGTTAGTCTAGTCTATTTGAATTTATCAGAAAATCTGCTTATTTCTCTGTAGTAAGTTGGGCAGTTTAGTCAGTCAGGTAATTGTACATTCCACAAGTGCTAGTTAACCAGTGTGCATTGTGTTGGCTTCACAGCATGGGTGAGAAGTGAAAGCTGCCGGGTGTCACCCCCTCGAGTGCCTGCCAGTGCCAAGGCAGGTCCCTCTGTGCCTGCCACAGGACACTGTACAATGCAAAGCTTTTGGAAGGCACAGGCACAGGAAGACTGAAGAAAGATTGCACAAGTTATTAAAATATGTCCTTTTTTTAAAGACTTTCTAATCTCGGCTAATCTCCTTTAACAACATTATTTTATTGTGTATGTGCTTAAATGGTTTCCTGTAAAGGAAGGGAAATATGCCATCAAATTTCATTACAAGGCATTATGTTAAGAGCCCTGCTTTAGGTCAATGCAGCAGTTCTCTGCTATTTGAAATAAAAAAACAAATCTTGATTTCTGTCTTCTGCCTGATTGGGCACCGAGGTGCACCTTTCACCAGGGGTTGCAGTAACCCAGGGATGGCATCGTTCAGGCATAACTTGGCTCTCTTGAGCTTCATTTCAAAAGCTAGAGGGAACTGTTGGCTCTGGGTAGTGCTACTCCTGCCTTTCCCACAAGTGTTTCTTAATCCTTTGCCTTGTCTTCAAAATAAGACATTCATCTTCTCATCATGGCTTGCCTGCCCCACTTTTTGCCTGCAGATCTACATCACCTGTTGCCCTTGTCAGGCAGTGCCAGGTAGCAGGTAAATCCTTGTTTTACCAGGTTGCTTTCCTTCTTTCTGGCAATGCAGTTTCTACCTTTTTGTCATATCTGAGTCTCTAACATTCCATTTGCCTTGCAAAGGGCAAATCTGCGCTCAGAAAAATTCATATAAATTTCTCATTGCACAAATGTCTCTTCCATGGGTCCAGCTGTAAGACCCTTGCCTGTCTAAGAGGGGACCTTGCTGTTACCTCAGTTACCTAACTCAGTGTAGACCTTCTCTAGCAAGTGCAGGGAAAGTCTTCGTAAGACATAGGTATACTTTGAAGACTCAAATTATGAAATGAATGCAAATTTATTATGCCAAAAGTTTATACAGTGACCTAAATTCAGATCACTACATTCAGTACCTTAGAATGCTGATATTTTCTGACAAGACACCCTTTAGACATATCTAGGCTTTAAAACAGGCTTCTTATATTCATTTTAATGGAAATTTTTATTGGACAATAGTCTTCTGTGCAAAATTAGCTGTCACTCCTCAAACATTTCCTCCTCTGCACCTGCCTGCTTACTGCTGCCCAAGTGACAGCAGCAGCTCTGCTGCCATAGGTTTCTGGTAAATCCCCTCCTCAGAATCCTCAGTTTGAACCCATCACAGATTCCAATGGCTAAAAGCAGAGAGTTTTCTTCAAGATTAGAAGATTTTAAAATTAATTTTAAATACATGGGAGACATTTCATTTGCTTTTTGGTATTGGAGCCCTTAGGATACAGGTCTTCAGTGGCAGGTATCCTGGAAATGGCTTTGTAATGAAAGCTACACTTCTTATGTAATCATAGATTCAAACAATTGTGGTTTATAGAAAAATATTGAGAGATTTACCATAATTTAATAGAAGGTTATGCAGTGTCCAAGACAGGCATATGAAAAATACAAGTAATGACCAAGTTAAGATTAGAGCTCTTTAGGTGCAATGTGAACACCGCAGAGACTTTGTCATGGGTATAACACAAAATGCAGCTAAGCACTTCTCAACAGCAGCTTATTGTTCATATTAATGTAACTGATAGACAATTAATTAGCACTTGCAGGATAGGAAGATGCTGGTTTAATGTGCCAGCAGGTCCAAGGATCTCCTTTAGCCATTAAAAAAACCCAAAACCACAATGTGAGCAGTCTGGGCAGTGCCCAGGGAAAATATTTCACCTGGCAGTATCGTATCCAGGAATGGGCTAGGCCAATAAATTCTGAGCTCCTCAGAGCTCCTGCTGAAGCTGCAGACTGAGGGAGCTACTGCTGGACATTCACAGAAGCACAAGGATCATTTATCTTCCCAAAAATGTGTAACTGTGAACTTCAGGAAATAGTTTAGCTCTTTCTTTACTGAACTTCTGTGACATACTGCATGAGGGAAAGCAGACCAGAGGATTATGTTGGCACTTTTTTTTTTCTTTTTTTTTCTTCCTGTAGCCATCAAACCTACCAGTCACTTCATCTTCAACTGTACTAGGCAGTTTTCAGATGAAAATTACTATGGTCTTTTCCCACTCTGGGCAAATTAAAATGAAGATGAAACAGTTATTTCAGTCAGCTTCAACAAGGAAAGGAAACATTCTGCTGAAGTTTTTAGATTCCCCCCTGGGCTGTTCAAAAAGCAAATAAAAAACTTGTTTTACTTAATCAACTTGTTAAAACAGAAAGAAAAGGCCTTCCTCAAGGGCAGAACAGCTGGCAGGAAGGTGTTTGTTTGTCTGGGGTGAGGAAGGGGAGAAGAAAAGGGTAGGTAAATGGTCTCCTCCTGGAGCTGTGAATACACACTGTCACTTCTATTTCTGTGACAACTGCTTCCAAAAACAGGCAGCGAAAGAAAACCAGAAACCCTATGGAGGCACATTGGTGGCGGTTCCGCAGGGGCGTAAGGATTTCAGCTTTTGTAGGGAAGACACTGCAAGCAAATCCCAAGCACCCATCTGCTCAGAACAGACCAGGGGCGTGATTTAATTTTCTATGGGAGACTGGGCTGGCTTGTGATGTGGTTAACTTCTATAAGCAAGCAGATGTTAAACAGCCCCTTTCAAAGCTGTTGCTTGCAGTTTGTTATTGCTTCAGTTTCTAGGTCACTTTTCAAGTCAAGGCAAGAGATTATTTATACCAATCATTTGCTTTTACTTCTTTTAGCACTAATGGGGAGATAAAAGCAAATGGGTGCCCTAAACATCCTTGGGCAACTTCTATAAGCAAGCCATGCACAAACTGGGAGCTTGTAAGAAGAAAACCCAAACTGCAGTTGAAGAAGATAGTCAAATACAATAGTAAAGTTTCCAGAGAATGCCTCAGTACATTTTCACCATCTTCACTGGTTTTCTGTCAGCAGTATTTTCAAACTGGATTTGAATCCGAAGGCTCTTGAAGAAGCAAAAGTATTTCCTTATGTTACATCTCTCAGCTCTGCTAAGAATTATGTATGTACTTTTAACAGCAAGTTAAAAGTAGTTCCCCTGCTCACGGACATAAAAGGGTTTAAGAATTGAATCCTTGTCAATTGCAAAGTAAGTTTTCCAGAGATTCCAACTGAACTCAAACAAAACAGCTTTAGTAAAATCAATATTCCTCAAAAATTCCAGGGTAGTCCAAGTATCTCTAGTCCAAGCTCAAAGAGCTCCCTGAGGAAATGGTGACAGGTGTGCAAGCACCTGTGGTTCTCTGTTTGTCCAGATACCATGCAACACCTGTCTGATACACATGCCTGAAGAGCTCAGCCCACAGCTCATCTGTTTTGTAATGCTTAAGCCAAAGGCATAACAGAGGTGGCAGCCCATTACCTAAAAACCCCAGAACCCAGCAGACAGATCCCCGCTTGAGAATAGACCACTACTCAGATGTGGTTGGGCTGCAAAAGCTCCTCATGCATGGAGAAAGATAAACAGGATTGCGGGGAGCTGGAGGGGATTATTATTGCTTCATAATAAATGCTCTAGCATTCTGAATTCATCTGGTTTATGACACAGGAGAAGCATTTCTAGTGTACTTCCATGAATTTTGCAGAGTTTTACAAATGCCTGTGAAAACCAAACGTAGGTGGTCAGAACATGCTGGACTTGCAGCAGATCATGTGTCCTACTCATAGCCAAGACTTGAACTGCTACTTGACAGTAATACATGATTTCTGTTCATATAAATACTGCATGAATTTGATATGCTTCTGATTTGAGAAGCAATTTTTACTTTTAATATTGCAGGATATTCCTTGGGCAGGAGAGGGAAATGATTTTTGTAGGAGGAAAACAGAGCACTGGGATGACAGCGAGAATAAAGTCAAAGAGAAACCCCTGTACAACTTGCTGCAGTCAATTTGCTCAGACAAAGCAGACCATGGACCAAGATGAAACTTAAGACTGGAGGGTGTTCAAAGTGACAAAAATACTGGACTTAACCAAAACCAGTTCTGAAAATAGTAATGAATGTGAAATGAAGTAACTCCTAAACTACACTCTCATTTGAAAGGCAAAAGTGCTATAGTCTGTGCTTCAGCCTACATGCCTTGGAGGGATGGGAAAGCCATCAGAGCTCCAGAATGAAATAATGTCTCAGTTTGGCACAGCGGCAGCTGCATTACCAGCTTCCACAAGGTTTGGTTATCCAGTTGAAAATGAAATACAGATCCTCAACCTATCTCTATTTTTCCCTGCATAACACAAATGTAAAAATTAAACATTAAACAGTTCAAGTTAGTATTTTTAAAATAAAAATGGC
The DNA here is from genome assembly GCF_021018805.1 of Prinia subflava. Taxonomy (NCBI): domain Eukaryota; kingdom Metazoa; phylum Chordata; class Aves; order Passeriformes; family Cisticolidae; genus Prinia; species Prinia subflava. The sequence goes on from NC_086255.1 coordinate 22,842,147, forward strand.
ACAATAATTTGGAACTTAAATTTTTATAAATACCAAGATTTGTCAGAATTGAACAACAAACAAACAACTCCCAAAACAAATAGAAAATCCCCAATTCAATACTAAATGGAAAAGACCATGGCCCAGAATAAGGAGAAATGTCTGAGACAAAGTCCTGAGTGGCATGGAAGCTTTCAAAAGAATTTAAGTTAAAATGGTTCTTTCTGAATCAAGTCTGCAGCAATGATATTTAGAAAAGTGTTGTGCAAGTGTTTGAAACTTATAAAGATGCATTAACTGGTGGGAGTTTGATGGACAGAAATATTTAATATAATGCATATATCAAAGCTATTCCAGTTCTGCTGAGTTCTCTAATTGGTTTCCAGGGGACTTGCACTAAGCCCCAATTTGGTAATAAAAAGACCATGCAAAAGAATAACCGAAATAAAAAGTCTCCAAATCTGCTAGTCTCCATATTCCATGAAAGTGAAATACACTTCATCAGCAAGGCAAGCCAAATATTATCCTTTTTACCGTGGGCTATTTGTACTTTTAGAATTTTTTTCCCTTAACTCACCTTCAGAGCTGCCACCCTCCCCTTCCAGGATCATTAATGGCAGCCAAGAGCTTCCCTGCTTTGTCCTCTCCTTTTCCAGCTGAAGTCAGTGTCTGTCTTGCAGCTGACTTCAAGAGCACCAACTACCAGCCTTTTTGACTTTCTCTGGAAGATGAAAGAATGAAAAGAACTATACACAGCAGATACAAATCACATTCTTTAATCCCCACATCTTTGCAGTGTTATCCACTAAGTACTCCTTATAACATGTATGGTCTCACAAGCATAGTCCCTTCACTCACCTTGATGATTCTATCATCTCCTCTCACAACCATATTGCTCAGGAGAGACTATTCGAATTTAATAGCTTTTAACAGACTGAATCCAAAGTCCAGAGAGTCTAAAGATTTCCCCAGGTTTCAAAAGTCTGTGCCAGCAACAGTTAACTGATGCTACATGTGCCAGCTACCTCCCGAGCTGCTGTGCTGCTCATCCTTCCCCACACTTATTTCCAACAGAAGACATACAAACACAAGCAAGGGAGAAGACATTTGTGCCAGCTAAGCAGGAACGCTGAAGAAGAAAGCAGAAACAGGCTAAAGACAAAAGTAACTGGAGATCCAAAGGCCTGAATAGAATTTTTAGTGCTTACAAAGAGCCACATGAAGCAGGGATGCCTTTCATGTCAGTTTAAAGTACAAATATATTACCTTATTATATAAGGTCATATTTTTTTTCAAAAGTTATTTGACCATAGCTGTAATTTTGATGGCAGTAGATTTCCACATCCAGATGTGCTGAGGAGATGTTTCTTCCTTGAGTGGTTTAATTATCCTCCAGGCAAGTGTTCACGGTAACCTTGCATGGCTGAGCTGAATCCAGCCAGTGGCAGTATGGTTGACATAGCACTGCTGCAGGGAAGCAGTGTCACCAGCAGTGACAGTCACCACGGGTCCAGAAGGGAGGAATCTGTGGGAGAAACAAGGACAAGGAGACAGAAATAAATGCAAAGGGAACTAGAAAATGCACAGCAGTAGCGTAAGTCAGAAGAACTATGTATCTTATGAAAAATAAAAGTTTAAAGAAAGTCTCTGATGTAACTGAAAAATATCTGCATGAGTTGAAAATCTGGAAGAATGGCATATGGGAAAAGGGAGCAAGTGACTGTGTGGGCTTGTCAAGGTACCTACACATACAGCAGATATTTTAGCACCATTGAATTGGAAAAGGGCAGGGATCAGGGCAGAGTGAGGGGTGAGGTGTGTCCTTCCTTCCTTCCCATGAGAGACCCCCTACCCACTGTGCCCTACACAAATAAGTCACACACTGTCCCTGCTTCAAGCCTGCACCACGACACGACCAGAGCCACCCTCGTCACTCCCAATACTGTCAGCAGTTCACTGTGGGGATGCTGTCAGTCAGCCTGAGCCAAAGAATCCCCTGCCCCTGACACACCAGGATGAATCACACCACACTAATCAATTCCCAAAACCCAACAAACCCTGGAATAATAAATCAAGAAAAGTAATTTCGAAGTCTCACAACTAATTCTGACATTTTCTGGGACTCCTGAAGTTCACCAGCACAATTTCACTACTGCTTTTCCATTTTTTGGCAATTAATTTTGTTTTGTTTGTAAAAATCTATACAATTTAACACTTAAAATGGATGCCCACTGAGAAAATTGTCCTATGTATCAAAAGATTAAGCAACCAACCTACACTTTCAGTGGTTAATAGTCCAGGTACCTGCTGCTTTCACACCAGCTTTATTTCTGGCCAATGCTGTCTCCACCTGACAAAACAGCTCTATCACAGAGGAGAAAGAACTTTGGTATGAAACCTTGAGGGGTACCCCAGCTTTCTGTGGACCCTGAAAGCCAGAGTGAGAGAGGCACCTGCATGTCTTCTTTTATCCATAAGGAATAAGATTCCTCCACACTCTCTGTTTCTGAAACCAACATAAAAATTAGGACAGTTTGCAGTAAATATCTGCCACCACAGTGCTACAATCAACAGCAACAACAGAAAAACCTACACAGAATAGCATTCCTTTATAGATTTCCTTGAATTACCCGTCTGCTCTTCATACACGTTGTCACCTCTCTTCTAGGAAGAGACACAATGAAAGGAATTTTATGGATGTAATTTCTACCTCTTGTCCCAAGAGCATGACTTACGTATTATTAAAAACACCTCAGCTAAGGATTTTCTAGGAAAATTTCTGATCTAACTGCAGGTATCAACACATTTTAAAAGATTCCTATTTGCCTGCTAATTATTGCTATGGTCTTCCACATGAGCTGTACCAGAACCCAAAAGGAAAAGCAGTTTTTACACTTAGCAGTAGCAATCACTGTAGTTCAGCAGCTGTAATTATGCACAGTTGGTTGAAAGAGCTTTATAACTAAACAGATACAATACCTGAAGGAATTAATTCAGAGTTATTGCTCATTATTAACAGTCATCTACAAAATGAATGATTTAACTATAATTTGTCACAGCCACTAAGAGCAATCCCCAGGACAAATGACAAAATCTTAGCTCTCAGGAAGGAATGAACACCTTTCCTTTTCCCAGGAAAAGGAAATTTCCATTACTTCACTAGGACTCCTTAAAGAGATTATGAGTATCTGTGTCTGACTTTACCCAGCTGCCATCTGTTTCCTCTGCAAGCAGATCTGATTTTTCACCCTGCTTCCATACACATTTGCTTATTTCTGCATTTCCTGTCTTTTCAGCTTCCTCCCCTCCATCCTCAACACCTGCAAAAACCACCGTATTCCTGGACAGTCCTGTGCACTGTCCTTGCTTCCAAAAGGAGCATATGCAGTTATTCCTGATCCTGAAGGCTGGGGCTCCCTGACAGACTCTTTGGATGAAGAAACACCTTCTACATCTGATGCACACAGAAGTACCGGTGGTGGTCAAGGCAAAGCAGGGTCAGAGGAGCTCAAGGCCCACAGAATAAGCACAGCCAGCCAATGCCAGGTTCTCACCACTGAACTGAGTCACAAATCTGACAGGAACTAACTACAGGCACCCTTGCAGCTTTCAGACATTCAAGTGGAAGTCATCTTTCATAAATCTTGCTGGTTTCAGCTGTCTGTACACAGAGAAGAACACCTGTTTCATATTATTTCCAGTCCTAACCATCGGTCTCTTGCATCGATCAGCATCACCTTCCAATGTTTTTAATGCAGCCTTGCCTTGGAGTTCAGCAGCAGTGAAGGATGTGAGGCACTCCCGAGCCAGCTGCCAGAACTTCACGCTTCAGAGCAGCCCTGGGAGCTGGATCTCAGCGCCCGCTGGAGAGACTGAGCACAGACTGGAACCATCTCGGCTGCGTGGGAGACGTGTCCCCACTCACTGCAGATTCCCTGCTCCATCACCTCACAGGAGCACTCTGACATTCTTTCAAGAGTGACTGTAGCCTTAAGCTTTTTGTTTGTTTTTAAGCCAGACAGACAAAAGATATGCAAGTGAAAATTCTACTGATTAATGAAAAAAGCCTGAGGACTCTGCCTTTTCCTTCTTAAGTAAATACAATCTCTATCTCCTTCCTCATGTACATCATTTTAACAGGTACTTTTCCCTCTCACAGTTACATTTCAGTCCTGATATTGAAAAACCCCTTTTTTCAAGAGAAAAAAATAAAGACGCTATCCAATACCTCTTTTCTCAAAAGAAAACGCTGCTCTCTAGTGGAAGATAACAATATGAACTAATTCCATTAGAAGGAATGTTATAAAATTTTCATTTTATCAGTTACAAGAAACTTTGATTCATTTTCACAAGCACTGAAACACAAAAGTAGCAGAGCTGGTTTGTTTTCTATGAGTCTTTCAGACTGGCCTGTGAAATTTTGGTATTCATTCTTCCAGATAAACTTGCTATGTGTTTGTATCAGTACCACACTCGCATCCAAATAACCTGCCAAGTATTGGCACATTTAAATATTGACATATCTTATAATTCAGTCCCTTTTAGTTTTTCTGTTCTTAGACAATATAATAATAGGCCCATTTTTCTTGTTTTCTTTTTTTCCCAACATATTTAATTGCCAACAGACTTTCCTAGATCTGAATACAAAGCTCAGCCAACCACTTTGAAAACAGTTTAGTTACCTGCACAGAATAATTTAGGCAAATATGCAAATACTATGAAAATCTGTATCCTGTTTGCTATGGGTTTCTAAAGACATTCCTGTCTACAAGCACAGTGATACAAAATTGAGGAATTCCTGTTGCAGAAGTTCCTTCAACTTCTACTGAAACAGTGACAAATGGTCAGACATCAAGGAGTATTTGTCCTGAAACAGCCAAATTTTATCCTACTTGTAGTTAATTTATAAAGCACAGCATTCATACGCTATCCTCTTCTTTTGTTCTTTATGCACAGATCAGAAAAAAGGGGAATAGCCCTCTTTCTACTAAATTTTTTGAAGTTATGGACCAAAGTAGCACAATTCTGTATTTACTTCCAATTTTCCACAGTCACAACAGGAAGCCCATAGAGCACACGCAGCTATTTTCTTCTGTCTCTGCAGATAAGAGACGTGTGAAGTAGTTTCCTGATTAACACACCAAGAAAATATTTAATGACAAGTTTAAATTTGTTTTAAAACAGACAGAAAAAATGAAGATGAGAAAGCAGGATATGGATCTTTGAAAACAAATTTATTTCTTGAAAATTTACACTTCACTAATTTCAATTACCACATTAGTTAGAAAATAGAAATGTGAAAAACTGTTTATTTGAAAAAAATTAAACTCAAACGAAAGCTAAAAAAATGAATAAACATGGAAATTTTAATATTCTGAAGTTCCATTTCTTGACTGTTAAAACTGACCCTTAAAAAAGCTGCTTATGAGTGAAATACAACAGCTAATTTGTTTACTGACTGTACAGAGAGCTCAAACAATATTTACTAATTCAGAGTGCTCTTGTAAACAATCTATTTTTGGTTGAAACACTCATGAGACTCAGAGCATGCTCTGAGGACAAGACATAATGACTTTAAGCAAGATAGGATTTATATTACTTATTCATTTACGTTGTAAATACCTGAGATTTAAGCTCAATAATTCTCTACTGTCTCACTAACTAAGCAAATAAAAGAAATGGAGGTTAGATCATCCATAAATTAATTATACAGAAATATAATACACTCTTAAATAAAAAGAGGCAGAAGTAAAGAAGGTTCACATATTCTTTACCTCTGCCTCTTTTTATTGTCACATTTAAGACAATAAGACAATTTTACTCTTAATTTTACAACATACAGGAGTGAACCCAGCATTTAAATAGCCCATTTTCCTGTATTTACAAAAACCCCAAAACAAAACAACCAAACAAAAAAACCACCAAATCAACCAAACAAAAAACCTGAAATCAACCAACCAATAAAATGAAAAAGGAAAGACATGGTTATTTGTTCCAATACAAACTCCACTCATTTAGACCTTGCAAAGAATCTTCATTCTCAAAAATGCCAAACACTATCAGTACAATTTCCCATGATAAAACAAAATGGATAAAACTTAACCACAGGAAAGATTTATGGGCTTTCTCTCTATTTGAGATCTACATTCATTCTGAAAACTGCTAACTGAAAACTAAAGCTAAAGATGCTTCCAAATTATTTCACGGCAATGCATAAAAACAGCATTCCCTTCAATTTCTGCTTTCTAGAATAAAATAAAACTAGGTTGTTCAGATGATCCTGCTCAATTATGAAACCTTCCCAAAACTAAGACTGTCAGTTACTGATTCTAGCAGCTAGACTGTTGCTACCATATGAAAAGCTATCTATAATTCGCAATATTCTTACAACAGTCTTCTCAGAATTTAGCAGCATCCACAATGTACAGCTTCTTGTAGATATGGTCCCAAAACAGAATCCTGGGGAGGAAAATAATTTACTGGATAATAACTTGGGACAAAGAAAAACCAATTAAAACTACCAAAAGCAAAGAGCTAATATTTCAAACACTTTGAACAGCACTCCTGAACTCACTATGAATTAATCACAGACTCAGTTCCAGCTTTCTGAAGTTCCTGTTCTTAACAGCTGCAGACCTCTGCAGTTCCTGTTGAGAGGATGTTTCCAAAAGCACTCTGGGCAAATTCACAGAACACTCGTGCAATTTTCTTTTTGTTTTTTAATAAAATCTGCATACATGTGTAATAAATACTGAGTTAATACCAGCTTGTACCCATTAACAGTAACAGAAAAAGTGAACATTCTTACATGAAAAAGATGTTATCAGGTGAAATGTACTGTAAATTTGTTTCCACTCTCTGGTGCACTCTCTCCTTTCAGAGCCTGTACTAACAAGCAGTGAACAATTGGGCAATTCTTTTGGTATTATTTCCAGCTCACTCCTACTGAGACACATAGAACTGATAATACACTTTTCTTAATTTAAATTATGTTTGCTTACTATTTCTTGGTCTGCTATCTTGTTTTATGTCCAAGTTCTATGTAACAATGGGAATATGAAATTCATTCTGATCGAATATCAGAGGCCGCTGGGGAGGGTTTGATTCTTTGTCTGCTTTGTGTAACAGTTTAAAAAGTCCTGTTCCAATATTCATTGGAATCCCCATGATGATGCACTCAGAAACACCTAGGAAAAAAAACAAACACAGTGAACATTTGAACAGTAAGGATTAACAAAACTACTTTCATTTGCCCATTCTGTTTTGTGTTGCCTACAAAATGTTGAACTTCACAGCTAAGCACCAAGGCCTTCTCACTAGACAAAGTTAAATGTTATGGTCATCAGACCAGTATGTTACTTAAACAGTGTAAATTCTACAGAAAAACCTCCAGCTAACCTAAACATCTTCTGCAGTAATGAAAGCCCTTCAGAAGGCTGGTTTTTAGAGAAGGCATGTTTCATTGCAGTGCCTATAACAGGAGATGCAAGGCAAACCTACTTCACTTTCATTCTCTGACTCAGTGCTAAGGCTTCAGTCAAACCTGGCAAGTCCCCAAGCTCCCAGTGAGAAAGGCACAGAAATACTTGGGCTGTAACGCTCCTGGCATTTTCACCACTCATAAAGTGCTCCTTTTGAAGTGAAAGATTGAGTCTGTCCCAATGATTTTTGGTGGCTGTAACACTTTCACTCCAATGTGCTGACACATTTATATTCCAGATCTAGCAATGTGCACAACTGCTCCAAAGAACGTTCCACACATGAGGCAAGCTCTCAGATACCAGTGCTCCTCTCTCAGCATGCTGTTGTGATCCAAATGACATTTTTGCACATTCTCAGGAGTTTAACTAGACTGTCCTTCACATAAATGTTTAAGAAGGTAACAGTAAATAGCTGTACCTTCGAATGCACAAGGGATGAAATAAATTTGCTTAAAATTCTGACTTGATTCATGATTTGAATGTATACAAACGAAGATTTAGAAAATACTGTGCAGAAAGCATTGTTTGAAACTGGCTACACAAAGACTACCTAGACATACACACAAACTAGTTAACCTTAACACATACATATTTTTATATTTCATTAGCACCCAGAAACTCCCAATGGGCAGTTCCATTTCCAGGAGGGTAGGCATTGCATAAACAGATCTTGAAAAGGGTGAAACATGTTTTAGTTCTTTTCTCTGCTTAACCTATGAGACAGACTTTTTAACAATTCAGTCCCAAAATATATGTACCTTAGAGGAGAAGAAAATCTGAAATGAATGGCATTAAAGGCAATTAAATAGCAAAGGCATTAAAAAAAAAGACCCAAATTATTCCAAGTCCACATATTAAAGGACATGGCAAAACCACAAAATAGACAAACAGAATGCCAGAACTCATCCACTGAGTATTCTGTTTGCTGTATGTATGTGGGCATGCATACACTTGTAAATTTTCAAAATTTACCAGATTCTTTCATGAGCTCAGTAAGATGATTCAGTGGCTGCTAATGTAGTTAAATTTAAAACTCAAGAACAGATATATTTAAAAAGTAATTTCTGACAACAGGTATCTTGTCTGCAGTTAACAAAATTAATACGGATAAACAAGACTCCTAATTAAAAAACAAAGACCCACAATTTTAATTTATTTGGATTAGAAGTAAATGAAGAAGTGAAGAACTTGGCCCTTCTGTTTATTATTAGGTACAAGTGCCAAATGACCTAAGCAATCAGGTAAGAGTATAATCTTCAGCTAAGCTGAGACGGACCTGTCTTCCCACTTAGCAGAAACAAAAATGAAACCTAAATACCAAGTGAGGTACTACATTTATTCAACAGCTCTAGGTGTTGAAGATACACAAACTTTCACAATTGAAAAAACAGAACTATTGATAGTGGGACAAATTTTCCAGTATTTCACTGACATCTAGGGTAAGAAGTAAAAAGAAATTACTCAAAGTCTACTTTAAGAAACATCTAACAAATATCCAACTGACTTCAAGATCTCAGTCAGACATTAGAGGTAGAGAAACACAACAAACTTCTAGGACTTCTAGGATGAATTAGCCTCAGACCTCAAGTTTTTGACATACCAGCTGAACAGAAAGCTTCACAAAGACCAAACTACAATGTTTTGAAGAGATTTTACAGATGCTGGGTAAGGACAACAAACTGGAATGGACTTTGCAATACCTACCACAAACAGAATCCTTCTGTCCAAAGTAGGCAGCATCAAAGAGATGGTCTGCAGTCTTTTCAAAAGAAGCCAACATCAACACACTTTCCTTCATTTTTGCCAGTCCAAACCTTGTAATGCCCAGCACTTCACCCTTGATTCATGGAAAAACCCAAAGAGTAAGCCTGAGTAAATAAACATACTATCTACAATACAGGATTGTCATAATACACTGATTCACAGCTGAACATCCTGAAGGTTAATAGTCTGGTAGTAACCCATATTTACATAAAAGGAAAGCGTTTCCTCATATACATGGTTAATAGATCTTGAATATTGATTAAATCTTGAGTATTGAAAAAATTGGGAGAAACATGGCCATGAGAAAAACCTCCCACAATTATAAACTGGCTGCTGAGCTACAATCTTCAGCGGGGTCTGAGAGCACTATGCTGAATCTACCACCTATTATCTACAGATAAATCTGACCTTAGCTGCCAGGATATTACAGAAGACACTAAATCTTCCTTTTTTCACTCTCCAGAAAAAAAGGTTATTAGCTTTTTAGATTACCTTGACTTGTTTGGCCTGTGTTTGTTAGAAACATCCTGATTATATCAGGTTGCACACAGAAGCTTAAGTCAGAAGTACAGACAAAAGACTGCATGGTAGGAGCCCACCAAGTTTAAAACATGGCACTCTCATGCCTTTTTCTACTGCTGTGCTGCAGCTTCACAGAGACTGGGGACTGCTGCAGCTCAGTACAACAAAGCTCTGCACTTTTGGAACAAATCAGAACTCCAACCATTTCACCCAAACTAAACCCTTGAACTCTGGCAAATTGCAAAATCTTACTTCACTAAGTGTACTCAACTCTAAAAACCATATTGGATGTGAAAGAGAAAATCCATCAGTAAAGAGCAGATATGATTTGTACTAACACCTTGTGTAAGCCTGTTCACGTCAGCTGATTCTATGTGCAATGTCTGTACCATTTGCCTCTCACATCAAGTGCAGCTGTTACAAGCCACTCCCTGTGGGGTTTTCTGCACAGCAAGCCCTAAACTGCATGCATGGCTACCCAAACAGTTGTTTTTCACACTCATTTTCAGGACTCCTATTTTCAATGTGAAATTATTGCTCTCTACTCATTATATCAATTTGTTTTCAACCAAAGTAGATCCCCCCTCCCCAAAAGGACTAGAGTAATTACGCATTTTGTGTAAAATGCAAATACCAGCATTAGGTCAGTAAAAGTTGTAATTCTTTAAGCCCAGAATTAATTTTCATCTCCCGAGCTCACCCACCCTTCTCAAACACGATAAAATAACTTCTATAAACAGGCCAATGTAACAGAGTACAAACCTTGTAAGTCATTAGATCAGCCAGTAACATCACATGTCTCCTGTCAATGCTCATGCCATGGTTCACCATCGTATATTGAATCTCATTGATAATGGTTGTCCGAGCAGCTTCGATTCCCAGAGTTTTCTCTACCTACATGACAGAGTGTTACATGATTGTTGCATGTTACATGAATGAAGAACCAAGTGCTTGGAGTAACTATGTTCCTGGAATAAATACTGTCTGATAGCATATTGATATCCCATTTCTATGACTACTCTTTTAAACTTCCCCCTTTGAAAAATATTTATAGAAACAGCTTCTTTGAAGTGAACAGTGCTGCCAGTGAATTATTCTCTTGTGTTAATGCATTCTGACACGTATTAGTGAAATCAGGCTTCATTCCATATCAACTGCTGCATCTGAGCACAAACCAGCACTTGTAGTAAAGATGCCATGGGGAAAACCCCACAGCATCCATTTAGACATTACCTCATACGTGTTGTTAGAGGATGTTTTTGTTCCTTTCACTCCATGAGTAGCCATAACAGCTCGTAGATTATCACCTTCAACCAGAAGTTTGTATTTTTCCTTTCCACTTTGTTCATCAACATGAATGACAGCTCGGGAAACCTCTGGTATGCCTTGCACTACAACCTTCACAAAACAAAAAAAAAAACCCTAGTAACTTTGATGTATACAATAACACAGTGTAAAAGGGTAACACTTACCAGCATTCAAACCCATTGAGAAGGTCTAGTATGTGGTGTAAAGGCTCACTCAAAACACATACGAGTAAGACCTCTGGCTTTAAATACACTAGTGCAAAACTGACACTGTACTGTAAACCTTACTCACTATCTACGTTTTATATTTTGTGTCAGACATTCCCACACTCAGGTTTGGGTGTCTGAATCGTGCCAGACCCACACAAAGAAAAGGGCAAGCTGCTAACACTAAAGGTTCACTTGTCTCTGTTTTTAAAATCCAGAGTAGACAGTCTCCTCACTAAAAGGTGTAAAAATGCCAGATACTGTCATGTGGTCAAATTCTAGATGCAGCTGGAAGCAGATGTAACTATTTCATACAACTGCTGCACTTGGAATGCTTCAGGAAATGTTGTAAGGGGATTATCAGTGCTTCTGTTTTTTTTACAAGTATTAGTAAAGGATGGCTTAGCTTCAACAGCAAGGCAGTACCACCAGAACCTAAGAGTTAATGACCCAGCCTATCTTCACTGACAACACTGACAAGAATTATTTCATCCTGCCACCATGGAATAAATTATTACTACTGATTACCTCGACAAAGACACGAGACAGCCTTGGCTTTTACCTTTGGTAGCTCTTCCTTGAGGGACTGCAGCACATAGTACATGGAACTCTTGCTATTCTCACGAGGAGTCACACACACAATGGCTTCTCCGTGGACAGCAACGTCCCCGGGCTTCACTCGGAGTTTGGAGACGCAGATCGAGTAGCGCACAGTCTCTGCATTCACCTGTGCAAAAGGCAACCAGCAAACACCAGGGTTATCACAGCAGGTATCAACGTGCTCAAATAAACGGAGCAATCCTTCAGCAGATTAAAAAAAGGAAAAATGCAGGAAAACAATCTCCAAATATTCTCTTCTAAATTAATCTTATAAATTGCATGAAATAGTACCCTATGCTGAGAGTATCAGCCTGTACATTAACCCATGGATAGAAATGGCATCCCTGTGTTTGGCAAGACAAATGTATGTTCTCTCATTGCCAAATAAAGGGGAAATTATCCACTTTGCAAGGAAAAAAAAATAATGTAATGTAGTCACACAACATCCATCACCCACTTCCTTTTTTCTATATTCCCCTGGTGTGACTACTGACACAGGATTAAGAGAGCCTTTGTGATGTATCCAAGTTATAATCTTTGTAAGAACTGAACAGCTCACCTCTAATCTCAGTAGTCTAATGCGCTCTAAAGACAGCTTCACTAGGATGAAACAGTCATCTGGAAGAAACACCTCCTCAATATATTCAGAAATCTTTAAGAGACAAGGACAAAACAGTTAGCATGCAAAAATGTCTAAAATGCCCCATGGTAACTGGCCAATGCTTAAATTTAAAGCAGTAGCAATAATACAATTTTCTTACCTCTCCTAACAAAGTTTTCTCAATTCTTCCTTTAACCAGACGGGCAAAATCAGGATCATCATCTTTGTCCAACTGTGCTGTTATAATAGGGGTGCTACAAGAATAAACACACACACAAAAACCCAGCTAGGAAATTGCTCAGCTAGAGTACAGATGGCAACTGCAATTACAGCCTGCCTTATGGAATTTCTCTCTTATCTAGTGCAGTATTTAGTAAGATAAAGAGATTTTCAGCTTCTTCAGGTGTATTTAAGAAAAATTACTGTTCAGGTACTTCAGGCAGGTAAAAACAAGCAAACACACATGTACTAGTGACTGCTGTCTTGGCATATGTTATTCTAGTATTATTTAAGCATGGCTTAAATAATAGAAACAGGTATGCTTTGAACACTGCTAAGCATCAGAGCACTTCACAATAGATGAGACATCTAAGGAAATATTATACTTAGCAAATAATCACTTTGATTTTCTCTCTGGGCTTAAGTTGGGCAGACATCAGATTTTTCTTGTTTAGGTATTGGCATTGAATGATGTCTACTATATTGCTGAGGACAGGGAAATGCTATCATGCATTGCAAATTTATCCACCAGGTTTCACTTGGGCAGAGGAAGAAAAATCCCAAACAAATCAAAACAATGTTAGTACCTAATAGCCTTTGAAGCATTAATGATTTCCTTGATTCTTGGCACACCCAGAGTAATGTTCATTGAAGCAACACCAGCAAAATGGAAAGTCTTCAGAGTCATCTGTGTGCCAGGCTCACCAATACTCTGTGCACAAAGAGCTCCTACTGCAGAGCCAGGCTCCATCTGTGCCCTGGTAAAAAAACACAGAAACAGAGATGGAACCGAATAAGGTGTAAAATCCTAAGCAAACAACAACAGAAACTATTCAGGTATATTCAGATATATGAGAAGTGTGTTAACATATTATTTTAGTAAACTAACAAGAGAGGTTGAAAGACCACCAATACTTTAAGACTGATCTTGTGCAAAACAAGCAGATGCCCTGTCATATAAGCTCTCCACAGATGAAGTATAACTTCAATAACAGATTACAAAATGCTTGTGCTCTTCCTCCTAAGGATCAAGCACTGGATCCAGGATTCTCCCTTCAGGGAAATCCCATATGCTAACATTTACTTATTACAGTGAAAATGATCATTCACGTCTAAAAACACTTAAGCGAAATGTAAACAAGTACTCCTAATAAGGGAAAGCAAAAAACTGGTAATTGCTTTAAAACAATTAAGAACTTAACATATACATAAATTTTCTAGAAGAATAAAACATTAGGAAACAACTGATGGAGGTAAGCCACAAAGGAGAGATCACCCATGGCTGAATGTGAATGTCCAGATTCCAAGAAGACTAGGTAAATGAAATAAATCTCAATGGATAAAGAGAATAAAACATCCACATGAGCATTATCTTGGTAGAAACCAAGAATAACAAACAAAAGGATCCTATGAGTGCACACCAGATCAAAGAACATTTTAGAACAAAGTGGGATGTAACTCCTCAGACTGTGTAGATCAAGAACAGCTATCAAGATTCATATGAAATGGAAACGCATTTATTTAGACTTTGTTCTTCATGGACTTATTGAAGGTTTTCAAAAACCTCCTGCAAGAGGGGGAGGAAGGAAACAAGTCTGGCAGTGGGTGTAAGAATGTGAAGTGTTTAAACAATATCCTCCCTTCCTCTGAATCCTATCACTTGTGGCTTTTACCAGAATCTGCTGTCAAAACACAGTCTGTGGATGTAAGGAATGAGTAGCTAAAGGCTAAAACTGTGCTTCTTGGTATGATTACTATTACTTCAGAAGGAAGGTGCTTGAACACAAGCACATAGCATCGCATGCTCAAGAAATATAAAATGAAACAAAGCATGTTTTACAATGTAAAAGGATACCAAAAACTGTTAATGAAAGGATCTGATTTTGACTCAAGACAAATGTAAAAACCCCACCTCTTGGATCTCTAGAACTTTTGTACAAGACTCAACTCTGCCTTAACAAGCACACCTCTAGACAGTGATGCCTTTTTTATTTTTTTTGCATCCTATCTTTGTCTTGCAATGTTTGTGTCATGGGAGCCAATTGTTTCTAACTCTTTGTACTGCATTCACAACAGAACAGAACATCATATAGTAAAAATAGCAAAATACACGCCTATATTACCAACAAAACAGCAGCACTGAGAACACAGCAGGGTAAACACTCACCTCATGTATTTGTCTCTACAAGTCTCCAGAAACTTCTCTAGTTGTGTTGGAGTAATCCTATCCAGCTGATATAAAACTCTGGGCTGAAGAGAGAATGGAATAGTTGGAAAAGCAACAACTTACGAAGATTGAAAAGAACTACATCATTACCTCATTGAAATTATTTACCTCTGTTGTGCCATTGTCATTAATTCCATACTTGTCCCTAGTTTTTTTTATCTTCTCAGAAACACCTTTGATGAATTTTTTAATTTCCTGAAATCACATGAAAACCACAGTAAGCAAACACATGGTCTCCACTTGAAGTCTTCAATAGTAAGTTATTTACTTAAAGCCCCCAATGTTTACAATAAATTAATAATGCAAAATATGAAGAGAGGAACATCAAAATTTAGACAAACACATACATTAGAGTTTAGCAAACCAGATCTGCTTTTGTGTAGCCACATATCAGTAGCAGTACATGAGGACTACGGTCCATGCTGAATAAAAGCCTCCTTCCTGAGCACACACCGACAGGTGAAGACACCTGGCTTGGGTTGACCCTTCCTACCCACCACTCACTGAAAGTGATTTAAAAACTAAAAATCCCCCAACTCAAACCCCTTATTTTTTTGGCGATACTGACACAAATGCATTCTCACTCATTTCTCGGTATTCAAAAGAGTCAAAATGAAAAGACTGTAGCAACAGAAGAATATGAAGTATATCTGCTGGACAGATTTCAGAGATTTGAGATGTACTTCATTTGTGAGAAAAAACCCTAAAAACTATTATATACCCATCTTTACCCAATGTAATTCAAATAACTTCTCTAAGCTGTGGAGAAGTCTTGCAGATAATTGCATTTAACTCGTCACAGTACACAGACCTTTCACTCTCTTACCACGCTTACCCAAAAGAAGTTCTAAGTCTTTACTGGAACATAAACTGAAACAACACTGTTAGAAAAATATCCAACATTTATTCTATAAAAGATTATTTGGCCATTACACTGGAAGTAATGAAATATGAGATCCGTGATGAAACTCCTCCACAAACGTGCACTCAGTGCAAGTCATTGACACAACAAGGTTATCAAAACCAGAATATAAACAAAAAGCAAGAGGAAATCCTTCCCATCTATTTCAACCACGATTTAGGTGAAAGATAAAAGTCCAAGGATTTATTTCTCATTGTCAATTTTTTATTCATTCAGAAGATCTAAAAGAGGAAATTATTTATTCTTCCCAGCTTTCAGGTATCTGTTGGCCATTTGTCCAAACTATGGATTAACTTTTGCTACAAATGGAATGAAAATGTAGCTCATTCTTTGCTGAGCCTCTCTCAGGATTTATAATTTTTGGTGCAACACTGTACTCCACGAGCACAGCTGTGTAACTTCCAGAGTGGACTCAGAAAACCATTGATTTCTTTCACAGCTTCGAATCCTATGAAGCCTAAGTCTGAATCAGATTAACAAAAAGTCACCAAATGAGCTCAGGAAGATGTGGCTGAACACAGGCCTTGTCAGCTCCTCCAGAGCTCTCGTTCCATCATCTCAAAAAAATGACCTTTTTTTTTTTTTTTGTGAGGGCTTTTAAGGATTTCCCCAATTCCAATCAGAAGAAAAAAACAATTCCCTTCACCTGTACTTTAATATACTCAAGTAAGTTAAAACATTAACATAATTAACTGTGCCAGCCAATAATCTGCTTTCTCATCAGCTGAATTCCCTGCAGCAAGGGCAGAGTGCAGGCAGGAAGAATGCTGCCTGTTTGGAGGAGGCTATTTAGAAATACTGTGCTCTGGGGTGCATAAGCCCATTATAGGAACCTCCTGCTAAAATAACAGCACTAAGAGGCATCTCTGTTCTGGAATGGAGAAGTGGAGGAAGGGAAAGGAAAACACCAGAAAAACATGCTCCTATTCCCAGAGACTGAAAGAATGACTTTTAGAAAGAAGTGTCAAGTACTGAAAGAAAGCTTCCTCAAAGTCCTTGAATTTAGCAATGGGTATTAATTAACGTGTCACAGTTTTCACATTAAGAAAGTTAAATAATTGTGATGAACACCTATGTCGTAATTTAACAAGCAGTAATGTATATATGCTACTCAGTTACTTGAGCACTATACACAAATCTTTAGCTAAAAAGCACTAACATTAATGCTCACACAGTGCACACACATGCTACGATTACCTCATTATACTTTTCATAACCTGTCTCAGTTAATGTCTTCAAGGATGAACAGAGAAAAAAAGGAAAGAAGAAAATGTAACTATCTAAAACTTAAAAATGATAGCTTTATCCCCAAATTCTGATATTAAATTACTTGATTTCTTTTCCTTCAGACTTGCAGTTAAGATTTACAGCACATTTCTAATATGGATATAACTATTTTTTTAACTCAACTCCATCAATGTAAGTGCAATTTAGATTTACCTTGTGCTCTGAAACACTCTGATCTATTAAAAAACCCCTTCAAACACAGGTCATTAAATTCATCTTGTTCGCATCAGTGCCAGTAATCAGAAGGTTCAAGGCAACAGCTTGAACAGCTTTATATATGGAGGTAAGGTTAATTTTACAGGCAGGTTAATTCTACCATTTTGATCAGTAATTCTCAAGGAAGTCTTGAGAGTGGCTGCTCTCATAAATATTAAAATTGCCCAATGCTCTTTCAAACAAATTGAATTCTACAATTCAAAGTGCAAGGAGTAACGTGAACCTTCACTCATCCTTAAAAGCCATGTAAGTAGTCTCCAGACAGGCTCAAGTCCTGTCCTTAATTCACAAGGAAAAGCTAATCACAGTGTGATAAGGAAGTGAGATAATTACCTGTAGAAAACTGTCTTGGCAGCAAAGAAATTCATTCTTCTTCATGATGGATTCAGACGTTAAAACCAATTCATTTTTGCTCAGGGCTGGTTCACTTTGGCATGGGTAGACAGCCTTCACAGGAAAAAACACAACTTCACACACAGCACATGCACAGAAACTCCATTGCGAAGACACAGACCACAGATGTGTAGAACTGAGTAACAGCAGTCTTTATTTCTGGTTGTGTCTTTTTGTTTAATAGGGTTTTTTTGGTTGGTTTTGTTTTACAATACAATATTAGACTACCATGAAAAGACGGGCCACATCCACTCCTCCTCGTTTCTGCAAATCTGAAGGTATACATACCCAGACATTTCTAGTTCTACCCATTTATTACACTCATATTACAGAAACCTAAACAGTTATTTCAGCAAAAGGCTTTTCTCTGGGAGAAGGGGGTCATGGCACACCAACCAACCACAAAACCAACACTGAACAACATACGTCTTCAAACATCACAATATTACTGAACAACCACCAGCCAGCTCAAATCAAGGAACATCCACGTCTTGATTTAACAGGGAATTAATCTGTGCAATGTACTAAACTAGTACCCAAATAAGCCAGTAGTAGTTTATCTAGCGAGTTGGATATTAGGCCCTAAAACTATGTTCAAGCATAGAAAGAAATTTTACTTTTCATAGTTTATACAAAGCTTGGTCTCTGTACACAAATTGCTCTGTTTCACTGGAAAAAAATATCTATTACTCTTACAATACACATACTGAAAATATCTATTAAAATACACATGCTGAAAGACTGAGCAAGACCATTCAAAAAAGGCAATTTGAAAATACTTCCTGTGCAACAATTTTCCCCATCATTTATTACTTTCTTCTCCATGCTTAACAGTATTTTCACACTTTGAAAAAGGATTTCAGCAATTCTTACCCTGATATTGTCTAGAACTCGCTTGAATTCCAGTGGTTCATCCTTCCCTTCCATAGCTGCAGGATCCAAGCCATCTCCTCCATAAATAAACTGTATAATGTCACCAGTAGAACTTCTGACTGTTAAATCATACTGTGAGCAAAGATCTTCAAGGGATTTTACCAGACGTCTCTGAAG
Source organism: Prinia subflava (assembly GCF_021018805.1). Classification (NCBI taxonomy): domain Eukaryota; kingdom Metazoa; phylum Chordata; class Aves; order Passeriformes; family Cisticolidae; genus Prinia; species Prinia subflava. The sequence goes on from NC_086255.1 coordinate 22,860,922, forward strand.
GGAAAAAGAAAAAAAGTACAAGGAAAGTAAAATGGATCTGTTTAAAAATAGTTGTTGATTTGCAGTACAAGAAGAACAGAAACCAGACTCAGGAAATAAATATGACAGTGATGAGCAGGCATGAAAACCTATTTAAAATCATAGAGTAGCCCTCAGGCTTTACTGTACATTCCACAGAACATAAAAGTCAACAAGATTTCACACAACAACACAATACTCCACATTTAGAATTCCATTGTATAGAAAACCTAATGACCTAATGCTAAGCTGCAAAAACCTATTGTAGCTCCAGAGATTTATTTGGGTTGTTTTTTGTTGGTTTTTTTTTTGACATAACACTCATATTCTTGCAAGCAGATTTATTTCTCAAGGGATACAGTGCTTTTTGTATATGAAAGCAGAACCACTCAACAATGGTTTTCACTGGGAAAAACCACAGAGGTCACCTGCCAAAGCCATTTTTCTGTCTGGGTTATCTGCTTCCCCTATATTAACTCCTTGTATTGGGAAATCCCTTAACTACCATATTCCTTTGCATTCCCAAAAAGAAAGCATGCTCTGAAACATTTTAGGTTAAAAACATTTTTACTTGAAAGATCAACTTCATTGTTCCAGGAAAGCAAATTAGATCACCTAAAAGAGACTATAAATTGGAATTTTTTTCTCACCAGTGAGAAAAAAGGTAAGATAAAATAAATGTTAAGTTTTTTTTTAAATTTCAAAGTCCAAGTGCTACAATTCATTGATATAGGAAGAAATTTGAAGAGAAAAAGTATTTTGCAGGCTGCTTACTACATTTTTATATATATCATCTGTAAATACTTGCACACATGCCAAGATAATTCCATTAGTTTTGGAGACAAATGGTCTAATTAGTCATCCACCCCAAAAGGTGATATTTTTCTGTCTCTGTTCAGTTACTTGTGTATCTTGGAATGTGTTCCTAGCCCCAAATTATCTTGGCTTTTCTACTGTCTGTTACACTGGGAAGAGGGCTATAATTTAAATACTATTTGAATGTTGGAACAGAAATCTTAAGACTTCACATAACAGCAAGAAGCTTTGTTGGAGGGACATTTATTTCCAGCCAAAGGCATTAAAATCTTACAGAACCAGGCTAAGTCTACATGGCCAAGGTGCCTCTTACCTAGGGAGAATGGACACTGAAAGGGGGCTTGAGCTGCGTTTCTATCATTACTCACACCAGCTTTAGGAACACACTACACAGAAAGCAGTCCTCAACAACTGCACAGAACAAGGACTTTTACAACCCACATTCAAGAGGAAACAGTTTAATACAAGCATGTTACTGTACCATTGGCTGAGGCCTAGTTTAAAAACTCCACACCTCCTGGAGAACAGACCAAGCCATGTACTTCACATTATAAATGTGAAATATAAATTACTCTGTTACACTGAAAACACAGTGTTTGCACTTCTCCCTGATCCATCACCTCAACATGCACATGAGAAAACAGCCACACTTTTCAAGCCTGATCAAACCCTCACTCTGCAGTTACCTGCATATAGCCAGTTTCAGCTGTTTTCACAGCTGTATCAACCAGACCTTCTCGACCAGCCATTGTGTGGAAAAAAAATTCAGTGGGAGTCAATCCAGAATAGAAGCTGTTTGCAACAAAGCCTTTTGCTGCAGGGAGCTGCAGGGAAGAGTGGGAAAAACACAGTTAAAATGCAATGTGTGTTCTGTATGTTACAGAAAGACATGGTGCATGTCACTGAAATTCTTTCTGAAAGTTAGCCAATATCCCCACCAACACAGCACAATGTTCTCAGCTCTGTTTAGTTGTCAAGTTCTATATTTATATTTTAGATTCAAATAAGGATTTCAGAAACCCTTGCCTAGGTCTACCAGACTAATTGAACAGAGTTTCTCCTTCCTCCCACAATTCTTGCCACACTTTCAGCTATTCCTTCCCAACACTAGACCAAAACTTCTGTTAAAACTTCCAAAAGTGAAAACGCAATTCAGAATGTTCATTTTTGCTACAGTAATGCAAAGGTATTTGCTGAAGACTAAGGAATCCAGGAAAAATATGACTGGAGATATGTATACAATTAATTTTTTTGAATGGTTTGCCTTACCCCTGAGGAACATTCTTGCCAAAGAAATTTACACAGCAATCCCTTCAAGTCAAAAATCACTTTTTGTTGTTATTTAACATGTAATGTTTTCTAAATCAGAAAAAAAAGCTAGAGCTGTATTTTCTCATCTAAACCATTAAGTATTGGGAGTTTTTTCCTACTTATTCAGTATGTTACAAAACTCAGAAGTTGAAATTTGGACATTTAGTAACATATTCAAGTGTCAAAGCTACCGTCTGACTTTGAGCTGACACACTAACTAGGCTATGGGCTTATACCTAGAACCTTCCTTAGTGTTCATTAGATTTCAATTAATTAGATTTCAAGCACTTTAAAAGAAATTCATCTCACTGAGTTATATTAACAAGTGCATGAGAGTCATTATTGCTTCATGTAAGACCAAACTAAAATGTGAAACACAGAGTAACCCATGACACCTATGCTGGTGAAAAAAGAGAGATACCACAATGCTTTATCTGGCATGTCTCACCTGTTGTAAAGACAGCAGTTTTCACATTCACCAACACATTCAGCAGTTTTCCTGGAAAGTATTAGTGCCCCCAAACATAACCCCAGTGAGAAACTTCAACAAAGTATTTTTAGGACTCTCAAGAGAACCAAAAATTTATCATCACCTCACTCTAATTTTACTGTATCAGAAAGGTCAAAGGCTTAGGTACTTAGGCAAGGCTTAGCTGTAAAAAGTCAAGCTAACTGCACATCCTATAGCAATTCAGAACCCTGTTGTTAACTCCCAAATCACACAAAACATCTTACATGGCCCACATATGACCCTTTTCCTTCAACATATCATGACAACACATTTTATCACACATCCTTCTCAAAATGGCTTAAGAAAACTTGTTTCACTTTCCTTCACAGTGTGTTGCAAACATCCAGAATTACCTTAGAATGCTTCTCAAAGTGAGGCAAGGACCTGTTCTCAAACCCATCAGGAACACGGGACCCACTGATGGCCTGCTGCCCTACACAAGCAATCATCTGGGATATGTTAATGAAGGAGCCTGAAAAGACAGAAAGGAAAAGAAAGCCCCTCACTCAAAAATGAGGAATATACTGCTTCCCTGATGAGCTATCTTCACTTCCAGGAAGGTCAATTATTTAGCTTCATAACTGCTCAACAAAACAGAACTGCAGGAGTTAGAGAAACTTTTCTGTTACTCATCCTCTTCATTTCAGCATTTATGCAAAGGCTGGCAATTGAGTCTATGATATAGCCAACAATTTTTCTTTATTTTCCTTTGGGTCATGGACATTCATGCCATTTCCTGGCTCCAGTCTTTATATTATCCTGACTTATATCACAGATTGCGTTTTACACAGCCCATGATCCTAATCTACACATTTTGCTTCACGATTTCTTTAATAAACATACTAAAACAATATTTCTCATAAAGGTTTCAGTGTCTACCAGGACTCCTAGAACAAATTAAGTCCCAGAGAATTACATCACTAACTCCGAAGTTTTATTTGCTGAATGTGTTTGCAAACAATGCCTCCCCATCACCCCCCAAAATTATACACTTAATATACTCTTAGTCTTAGATTTCAGTATTTCTTTAGAACACAACATGCCACTATGAGGCTCTCCACAATTTATTAGGCAGCTAAAAAAGGCAAAAGTGATTTCTTCAAATCCTTACAGGAAACAAATGAAAGCTCACACAAGAATTTGAGAGATCTTATAGCATCTTCCAGTACCTAAAGAGGGGCTACACGAAAAAGAGAAGGACTTTACACAAGAGCATGTAGTGACAGAACACTGTCAGGAGGCAGGTTTGGATTAGACATCAGGCAGAAACTCTCTATTATGAGGGTGGTGAGGCACTGGAACAGGTCGCTCAGAGAAGCTGTGGATGCCCCATCCTGGTCTGGTAGATGGTGTCCCAAGCCATGGCAGGGGGGTTGGAACTAGATGATCACTGAAGTCCCTTCCAAACAATTACACCATGCAAGGAAATGTTAGTTCTCATTCTGAATGTATCATTTACAGTTGATTTTTCTATCTGATATAAATACTTGAAGTAGAAACAACTGAAAACCTTTTACTGATTAATTAGTTCAAGTCCTAAGAACAGCTGAAGTTCCAAGATGTTTTGCAACTTGTATTAAAAATTAAGACACAAGAATATCAGAACATGAGCTTGATTTTAACTAACTATACCCAACTTGTACTCACTGAGCCAATTAAAACAGTTGTGACATGGGCTTGCACAACTGACAGTGTAAAACCAGCTATAAAGATGGAACAATTAAGTTTCAAGTAAGTGAAGGAACGAGTAACCTACATGGCAAGTTCAGCTGTCCCTACCTTTAGAGCCACAGAGAGCCATGATCAGGGGACTGTTGCTCTTGTCCAGTTCTCGGAGACAGGCACTGCCAGCATGATCTCTGATAACAGACAGTTCTTTAAGGATTAAGGCCTGAAATACAATATTTAAGAGGTTCAGAATTTGCTAAAAACCACACAAACAGAACTCTGTCACTCCCAGCAACACCTTCAGTAGTCAAAGGGAATTCAAAATACAGTCAAGACAATGAAAGCCAGCAGTTGCTTCAGGTAAAACAATTTCACATTTCAGCTTGCCTAACTTCCAGTTTGCTGAAGAAAATGTCTTTGTTGGGATAAGACAGGGGTATCCAGGAACATGACAATCTCTTATCAGCATCAAAAACATCAGCTAAATTGAGCATTGCACTAAGCTTTAAGTCACTCTGTGCTACATGGAAGATAACCACAAAAGTCTTGATCAATGTACTGAACTCCATTCCAATTACCTGTGTAATTCTACTCTCTTGTATCACCCCATTACTCCCTGGAGGATTTCAGTTGTTCTGTGTTTAGCTAACATTTTTAGATGCATACAAACATCTTAAGTTTAGATAGACTCAGCTCAAGTAACATGCCTAGGGACTGTATTTGCTTGTATTTTTAGGTTTCAGAAGACAACTTGTATAAGTTTTAGTTGTAATGTATAAGAATATATTTGTGAAGCTTCTACTTCAAATGGATAGTGAATTAAATGAAAAAAATTACCTCTAGTGTCTCTTCTGCAGTACAACCAGGCTGCTGCTGTAACTTGCCAGTGTTCAGAGCTTCAATGTACTCGTCACATTTCTTATAGCCAGCATGCAGCAGCTCATACTTAGCTTTCAGCAGGCCCTGCCCAGGCGTGACATCACCAATTCCAATTGAAAAGCCACGATTAGCTATTATTAAAAAGAAAATAAATCATTTTAATAGCTCAATCACATTTAGAGAAAACAAACCCAGCAATATTGGGAACTTTCAATTTTGCCTCTCATCGTGTGACTATCACAAGCACTTCATAACCACAATAAATTGTTTCACTGTCTGCCAGCTTCAAAACAAGCTTATTTTTTTAAAAGCACAACGTGTCATATTTGAAGCAAAAATCTTGCTTGCTCTCTATTTCTGCATAAAGTACTATTTTACAAGGAAGTGTACTTACAAAGATAGACTGGAGCAAGTCTGGCCAGACGTGACATGGCATCTGCAGCTTCCACCTGGCCCCAGTCTCTCAGCAAGATGTAGAAGATGTTGTTCTTGGATCCTGACCCCAGTGTTCCCTTGTCCATACTGCCACTCATTAACTCGCTGTTTTGAATTGTGACATCTAGGAATGAAAAAGGCAAAAAGAATTCACCAATCTTCTAAAACATTCACTAACCACTAGTTATCACTTACAGAGAGGATTTTTAAACAATGTTCAGTATTTTCAATGTGAATTTAGATATCATCTTCTTGAAGCACAAGTCACTGCTCTATCATTTATTATATTAAATCTAAACATGATACCACGTTTTGAGACTTTTGAGACTTTGAGAGAACTTTCTGAAGAGAATTACCATGTCTTCAGAAATGAATTTTTTTTCAGAGAACTGAACACGGCCAACAATGAAATCTAAAAGTTCTCCACATCATGTGCTCCTTTTAAACTCACGAAAAGGAAACTCTCCCATATTTTCTAAAATTATTAGACTGTGAAATAAAGAAGATGTCTTATGTTCACAGGAGTGAGAGCAGGATTGCTTTGTTGCCTTTTGTCTATATTTACAGGCTGAAAAAAATTGTTTCACCATGTTTACAACCAACTTCATAGCACAGAGTGTTCCTTTCATCTACAGAAATCATTCCATCATCTGTTGGGAGACTTGAGATCCAACAGAGAAATTCTTTCTTGAGCAACATTGCATGACAGATTTAGTGTACATCAATGGTTCCTCAGCTTACACTTGTGAGCAGCAAGGAACCAGCCTAATCCAGCCTGCTCCAGTTCCTTTCCAACAGTCACCACATGAATGTTAATTCTAAGCAAACTCTTGCTCATCTCCTACAGCCTTTTCAATCATGGTGCTTTGCATCCCATCTACCATTGATGTCCCTAACTGGAAGGACATGGATGGCTCCATATCCTAGGCATTTATCCTCCCTGCATATTCTAACTGTTTTCAGTGTTTGACCTCTAAACCCTGCATTACTACCCCCTGTTAAGAGACTAAATTTTTCCATTTGCCCTCTGAACAACCACTTCCTAAGCTTTGCTTTCCTCTCTCTACCTTCAAACAGTAAGTTAGCATCATGACAAGCTGAGCATCATACAGAAGACATTTTAGTTTAGAAAACACGTTTAGCATGACTTCAACTCTCGAGAAAAACTGCAAGGTATTTTTCATTTCAGGAACACTTATGTAAAGTACTGCTTCAACGCCTCCAGTGAGCTGAATAATTTCTATGATTCCTTTGAAGACTTCCAAAAAATGACTTTAGAAGTGTCACTCACAAGAATCATTGTGACACAGGTCCTCCCCTTTGCCACAATATTGTTTGCCCTTTGTTCGAAGGTTGGCTTTCACAGGACAATCATCACTGGGTTTGAGAATGAGGCTGAAAACCTGTTTTCCTGTCCAGAGTCTTACAGGCTGAGGGAAACAGAAGGAGAAGAATAAAGGTTACAAGTTTATGCAAGAACTGCAGAAAAGGAGCAAGCTAGAATTGTAAAATTGCTTTATATACGGAACACGTCTACAGAGAATCATACTTGTAGAAATGCACAGTAGCATTCCTTTGAAAAATATTATCTACTTCCATAGGTTTAAATCCCCTGAGTGCTGAATGGCTATCCTTTACAACAGGGTGTGTGCACACACTCAGAGAATTGTTCTTTATTGCTCCCTCTTACGGTCATGTTCCCCTTTCTGACTAGAAAAGGGAAAAAACCTCAAAGATGCTGCTGTCATTTTATTTCTTAAAAAGGTTGCAACATTCATAATTACTTCTTTATAAAGTATCTTTGATGTAAGACTTCAGGAGTTTAAAGATTTATGTAACAGCACCACGGGTCAAGAACACACAATAGAAACAAGTCTTAGCAACATGAAAAAAATACTTTGACACACCTTCAGAATTGCTGGGGGTGGAAGACGAACTTTAATCTTTTCATCCTTGCCAACCAGGATAGAAGCAATAATTTGACAGGCTTTGGCTCGATCAAAAAAGGTATCTTTCAATGTAAGAAGATAGGCACCTGGAATGAAAAAGGTATTATGACAGACCAAATTTAGATTCAATTTAAAAGCTATTGCATACTCAGAGTCAATTATTTCATTCCAATACTAATCAGCTACTTACTATGCAAAACAACAATAGTTTAGACAGCTTCAGTTGTAAATCCTTTCCAGAATTTTTTTTAATTGCTCCACATTAAATGTCTAAAAATTAGAACAGTCTGTTTCTAGAACCTACTCTCTTGCTCTTGAACTATTTCATAAGTGAAATAAGGCCCTGGCATTTATTTTTGTACACTTTTTTTCTTATGTTCATTGAACATTTCCCAAAGAATTAAAGGTATTGAAGCTACGTACTGTAGGTTAAGGCTAATGTTTACTGAGTAAAATCAACTCCTCCACCCTAACTATAGGCAGTTTACATTGTCTACTGCATGCAGACAAAGATCTCAAACACTCATCTGCAGAAAAACACAGCAAAATACACTCAAAGGTAGTAATAGCTGAAGCTACAAAAGCAGACAGCAGCAGAAATTACTCTGAGGGCATCATTATATTTCAGGAAAAGAAGGGCCTTATTTAATAATGTCACTGACTTATGAAAGAAGAAATTTTTTAATTAATATAGAAAAATTTTGAAAAAGGGAAGTGATTCTGAATGAACAACTGTTAGATCACATAGCTCTGAAATTAGCTCATACACACCTGTGAGGAAATCCTGAATAGCAGCAATAAGGGGTTCACCATTCCTTGGTGTTACCAAGTTTGCTTTAGTCTGCGTGACACAAAAAGATACACATTTAAAGACACTGATACTCCATTCGCCATGCAAAATGGAACCTACCATTTAAGACACTTATTTTATGGTGAAATGGTCAAAGCTTATTCTAAATCTAACTACAGCTATCTTCAAAAAGATAGAAAAAATAAGCCAGAAGCTTCAGTTCATTTCACTCCATGCACATCTATTGACAGCTAAGGAACAGTCTGAGAAAAGTTACTGGAAATTACATATTCTGTTTCCAAAGCAGAAGTGGCAAACAACTCGATGTGTTTTGGTAGGACAGGGAAGGGAAGACAAACTAGCTTTGAGAGCAGGGGAAAGGACAAGAGATGTTACCTTCACTACAGGGATCTACTGGAATACTGCAACTTGTGTGGTCCCTTCTGATGGGTAACCATCATGCCACCTCTAGCCCCATGATCTTACATTTTACTCAGACTACTGCTCCAGGTAATCACCCCCATCTATGGAGCAGCTTTGCCTGAACCAATTCCCACACAGGCCTGAATCACACACTGGGGGTGTTGTTTTTAAGCTCACAAGTCAGCTCAGTGACCTCCTGCAGGCTGCAGCCAACACTTGTATGGTACATCTAAGCAGGAGTGGCACTCAGTAACTCTAAAGGAGCAATGGACTGGTAAACCCTCAGCTTGGGGCTACTGACTCCCACCACAGATCAAGCCTGCAACCATGGGATGGCTGTTTATCTACCCTCCTTTCTCCCACTGAGACCCTGCCCTATGAGCCTGCTCTCTCCTGTCCTCTCTGGGAAGCTGCCTTCTCCAGTACAAGCCCAGGATCCATGCCTCATTTCCAGCTGGTCTGTCTGTCTGCAATTCCCAGGCTGTCGGACCAGAAGCCAGTGATGGATGTGCTGGTAACAGAGCCACTCCAGCCTGGCAGCAGTCTCTAAGCACAGTCAGGCAGAAACACTCTGATGACATCTACTTACACTGCATTTTCCCCAGATGTTACACCTAAAGCTATTAGATTAACAGGGTGTAACAGTCCTAATTTACACTCAAGTCCTTTTTGCAGTTTACAGGCAGCCTCAAAGTTGTAAATTATCCACACCCAGTAATCTCGACAGTATTTCAGATTTCACATGCAAGTTAAATACTAAAGGGCTCAGCCCATCTGTCACCAGCAAATTCCCAACATGAGCATTTTATCTACTCACCCCCATCAAAACAAGTGCTTCTGCTTTTGCTTCTTCTGTCTGAGGAAGGTGAAGGTTCATCTCATCTCCATCGAAGTCTGCATTGTATGGTGTACAAACACATTCATTGAACCTGAATGTCCTATGAGGTTTCACTCTAGCCTGGAAAAGGATAAAAAGAAAAAACAATCATGCATACACAGTCAAGCATGGCTAAAAAAAAAGGAATGCCCAAGTGCTTCCTTGAAGACTTCCTCTTTATATTACAAACATGAGTCAAAATTCCTGGTTATAGGATTTAATTCAACCACAAACTGACAGAAATTGTACTCACATTATATTATAGAAATGCAGCTAATCATTTTCATTATGAAGAATTTATAAAAAGCACAGAAGGCAATGTGCTTTGTAGAGATGACACTAACTCCACAAAAACAAAATGCTCACACAATAAGAGACAGAGAGGTCAATTATGGCTCTTGGCAGAAGCATGCACACAGCATTCTGCCTGGGTACACATCAATTCCCATGCACAGGCACAACTGCACTGCACCCGTCCTTGCTCCACACACTGTGTTCAGCAGGAGCTGTTCATTTCTGGTTGTGTGAGACACAAACACCAATAGTGCAGGCTGTGGCAGCCCGTGTGCACTCACAATGTGAGCCATGATGCTCAGCTTGTGCAGAGAGGGCTGCCGGTTGAACAGCACGATGTCACCGTCTATCAGGTGCCGCTCCACAATGTCACCAAACTTCAGCTCCTGGGCCATCTTCTCTCGGTTCCCGTATTTCAAAAACCTTCATAGGAAGAGGTAATAATGCAGTCAGAAGATACACAGAAAGACACCTAAAAATTAATTCTGTGCTTATAATGCAAACTTCTCCATTAAATGCTGGAGTATTTGTATTACAATAACCAGAAGACAAAACTGGTGTGAACTGAACATCAGTCATTGCTATTTTAAGCAATGAATGTATTTTGACATTTGTCAACAAAGCTACAGTGATCAGAACATTAACTAAGGAAAACATCCATTTATAAATACACAGAACTTATTTCCATTTATCAGAGTATAGGAAGTTTCACTCATGTCACCCCTTCTTCCTACCCATAAACTGCAGATTAGCTCTAATATGAAAACAGCCAGGACGATTTGCTCAAAGCCACCTGTTTTTACTTATATCTGTACTACACCCTCTATTTCAACTGAGACTCAATCATAAAAGAATATAAATCTAACTGCAGTTCAACATTGTTAGTATGTGCACTTGAGTTTAAATGCAAGTAACTATTTTAAAAAATGGTATAGTAAACCTGAGAACATGAAGACAATTCTTCTTCTACTGCCCTTTATGAAATACTCCAAAAATAAATTTTAATTCTTGCAGACAGAACTGCCTTCACATAGCAACAAAAGCAAGTTGATGGGGAGAAATAAAAAGTGGATCACTACAGATAAGCATGATACCTTTTCATCTGAGTGTGCCTTTGCTGTATGAAGTTTGCTCCAGGATGAACATCAGGACCATTACAGACAAGCTTCCTCATAAAATTAATATTTGCTTTGTTCACCTGTGGTATAAAGACTTCAATCAGAAACAAACAGAACATGTTTTAGGATCTTGTTTTTACTGGTGGCTTTTGTGTTCTCAAATTTTAGGCCCAAATGACAATCCCCCAACAGAGTCTCCAGCTGCTGAGGGGAACTCACAAGAAGGAATAGAGGTTGAAAATGTCATCCTAACTTAGAGCAGAATATCAGAATGAAATGAAACTAAAAATCTGGGAGGAAAACTTACAAATAAAAATATCCAACCACTCCTTCATACAAATCTGTGAATGAGTTGAAAAACTATGAAGCAAAACTCTTAGTTCTAGAGATGTCACTCCTTACACCACAGCTTGTCAGCCCTTCCCTATATCCAATGCTACAGATCTCTATTTGCCAGCAGCAACAGAACAGACAAAGCATCACTGAATGGCATTTCAAACATAATGCAATACATTCACTCCTTTTTTAGAATGAGTGAAGAACACTGACGTCTGGCTTTGGAAAAAAAAAAAGGAATAGAAAAAGTTTTTGAGTCCTACCCTACTTACCTTTTCAGGAAAGGTCAATATTTTAGCAACATGAATAGGCACTGCTACTTCATCTATTCTTAAATTAGGATCAGGTGAAATGACTGTTCTGCCAGAAAAATCCACTCTCTTTCCAGACAGATTACCTCTAAAGCGACCTAACAAAACAAAACAGTTAAAACTCTCTAAATAAAAATAGTTTTCAAAACGTTATGTGTTAAGACAGCATGTTACAACATCTTTTAAAGTAAAGCACTCACATGCAACACAACAGCAGCAGAGAGACACTTGGCAATGGCAAAGATTTGTGGTTCAATTATAAAAAACTAATTAAAGCAATTTTTTAGACACACCTTGCTTTCCCTTAAGTCTCTGAACAAAACCTCTGGTCCATTTTTTAGGTGCCATGTTGAGGGGTATTCCAGAGAGTTCGCTATTAATGTACAGGGCACACTGCAGTTGAAGAAAATCCCAGTCTTCCATAATCATCTGTGTTTTGGCTCCTGATATCCTATGCTAAACAAAATAGTCATCCAATTCAGAAAATAAATGTAACAACATGTATTAAACTAGCCAAGAATTTTTCTGTTATGAGTACAACTCCTCCTTTGCAAATAACATCATGAAACTTCCATTGATTGGAATGAAAAAGGGAAAATAACTTTGTAACAAGGTGAATATTGCTATATCACAAAGCCCACCACAAGGGAACCCAGCAAAAAAAAAAAAATCTTTTGACTAATATGGGCTTTGAACAAACGCTCATAAAATTAGGTATTTGTTTAAATTACATTTTTTCCCAATCCACTTAAGCTAATATTACTTAGCAAACAAGAAAATCAATAGTCAATAATTTTTCCATCATGGAAGGGTTAGTACACAATTTGTTTTGTCTGCCTGACAGAGGGACAGTTTTGAAAAGTGTGAAAAATATTAACCTGGTTGAAGTGCTCCTCTAAACAAATGATAAAATGTCAAATCATCTTTTAGTCTCAATTTGATGACTATGCTAAATGAAACCTGATTTCTCAAGAACAAATGGTGGAATAAATAAAGCACAAAGATGTAAAAATTAGGAAGGTCTACAAGAAAAAAAAAACAACGCAAATCAATAGGTGTAATATTTTCATTGTAAGTGACTACTCAAAGAGTGTAACTGTCAGGAGAGAGGGAACAAAAAGAAAAAAATAAGAAAGAGTTAACAAACCAGAGCTGAAATGAAAAAAACATTTCCCATAAGAATCCCAGCAGACCTTCAGCAGGTCCTACACTGCAAGCAGCCAGTCAGGCAGCTCCATCTGAAGCAAGCTTCTCTCTTTCACTAAAATGCCCAACGACATAGAAATACAGCACCAGACTGAAAGCACTAAACCCACTTGCTACATTCAATTCTACACAAATCTTTCTGAAGGCAACAGTGTCAGGGCACAAAGGCTGACTCACCTTTTTTATCACATCGTTGAGGAAAATTATCTCTGTGAGTTTCATTGTCAAATCATCCTCATTGGTGCCAGACTTCAAATCGCTCACCACAGAGGGTCTGATACACAGTGGAGGCACCAGGAGTCGTGTGAGGATCAGATCTGAAGGTTTACCTGCTTGGGGGTTCATTAGAAGGAGAGGGATGTCTTCCACCAGGATTCTTTTAAAGAGGTTCAACACCACCAAAGGATTCAAGTTTTCCTACAAAATCCATTGGGAAATGGAGAGAAGAAGCAATCATGTCAAGTTTCAATGCTTCCCTCCTCCCCTTCTTTTATTCTTGTTCAGAAATAGCCTTTTTCAAAGGCAAATAGGGAACTATTCATGCAAACAAAACTATGTTTAGGTTTACTTATTCTGAATCAATGCTTTTAGCATCTCAGATGTTCACTTGCTATATATCCTTTCCTTCCATTTTTCCCCTGTATATGTGTGTTTACTGCTTAGTGTGTCGCTCTCTTGTCTCAAGAGTTAATGGAGAGTATTTCATCATGAATAGACAAAGCAACTCAATTAACATCCTACAACAAACTTACAGTAAGTATATTGTATTCATTTTATTTGTTAAAGATCACATGATCACAGTACTGCCTAGATATTGTTCAAAACTTAATTTCTGTTGTTTTAGTACAGCTATTGCTGTATTCATTACTTTTTCCATCCAAGTATGAACCTGGGAATCTTTCCAGCTTGCAAAGAGCAGAAGGGAACACAACTGCATACAATGAAAAGCTAATGACACAAAAAGTTAGCAAATTAGGCCTCCTCTCTCCTTCTCAACATAAAGAACTTCTGAAGAAAAAGAAACGTGTATTGGAATTAATACCGGAGTTACAGTGAATCTATACAAACATGCAAACTTTATATGGACCTGTGTTTTTCCTTCCTTGTCTAGTTTATAGAAGCATAACACCAAGAACATCCCTCTCTTTACAGGTAAGTAATGGTGTATCAGAACATGCTAATATACTTCATTTCTCATTTTATCCAAGTTAACATTGTTGCACTGGATACAAACATTCTTCACGTATCTTTTGATATACAAAGTTCTCCGATCACCATAAGACTTCAGCTGACACACTGCAAACCTTTAAGGAGTTTTATTTCATGCACAAAAACTAGCAAAAGATTTAGTTTATAAGATTCACCTGAGCTCTTCCCAGTAAGGGTTCTACTTCTTTGTTATACTCAATGGCAGTTTCAAAGGACTGGAGAAAAGTAGATACTACTGGATCTACGACTTTCTTATTTGTTTTGTACTTTTCATGTATTATTTTCAACAAACCACATTTCTTCACAGTTCCTGCAAGAAATCACATATGGATTATCTTGAGATTTGATTTCAAAATAACGAAAGCATCAAACAAAATACCACCAAAACTTAAATAAGTTACAGCTCCAACACAAGCTAAACCTTCAGTGAACAAAGAATAAAATAAAACTTTATCAGCTTTATTATCCAGTTTCCTAAACTCACAGAACAACAAAAGGACAATCAAGTTATTCTTTTTCATATAGATGGTTTGCTGTATCTGCAGGATGGTGCAGCCCCTGAGGTTGAAAGTAAATGGTTTAGCCCACACTACAACTCAGCTTCACCTCATTCACAGCAGGTATTTCTAAAGTAGAAGTTCCCACACTAAAAACAGGACTAAGAAGTGCCATTTATGTATTATACCAGTATCTTCTGAAATAATTTTGGAAGCGAATTATCAGAAAAATCTGATAAATATTTTCATGTCATACCGGTAATATTATTCATGAAATTTCCACAGACTAGCCCAAATGCTCATTTTTTTATTAATGAGTATTCTGACCCATCATGTAATTTTTCTAAATGTCTACTCTTTATGTCCCCTATGTGTAGATAGGGCACTTATGATAAAGCAGCTCTCCTTTTATTGAGTTGTTGAACATTTCAGCAAAGAACCCAAAATTTTAATGACTTAGAATTTTAAGTTACAGATTAACCATCTACTATCAATCTGTAATACTGCATGTATTACAGATTCATAAAACAGCAGTAATATGTGATCAGTGTAGATGAAAGAAAACAAGACACATTTTGAAAACCAGATACAAACCCTTACAAAAATACTCTGCCCCAATAAAAGAATAATATTAATAAAGATAATTTCATACAAAGATGAAAAATGATGCTCACTCAAAATTACAAATGTTATCAATGCTTTTATGTTAACATATTGATCACTGCTTACAGCTCCCAATATTTTTAAAAACACATTAAAAGGGGCTTTTTTGTCATTATTCAAGTATCAAATACTGATTACTAACACAAAACATGAAGTAATACAAGCAACTAGGAAAATGTCTATATCCACACCAATGAGATGTGAACAAGCATGTGTCTGGCCCTAAAAATGCAATTAAATGTTTCTCAACAAAGGCCAGGGAGAACACCCATTAGCTGTGCCATGAACAAGCTTATTCAGGATTTGGATCCTCTCACAGCCATCAGGGTGAGAACCATCAGAGCAGGTAACTTCACCAACTGCTTCTGTCAATACTCACCATTAAAGGCCCCACAGTAAGGACAAGTGTTCTTCTTCCGGCACTTCTCAGACACTTTCTTTTTCAGCCCTCTCTTCTGAAGATATGTAAGGCCAGGTCGTTTCAGGTAATCTAAAAACTGCTTTTTCTCTTCCACTGACAGCATGATGCGGCAACAGGTTTTGCAAATCATCTTAAATGTAAACATGTATAAACACAGTTATTTGGGAGGCACATTCAGAGATGTAAGCTCTTGAACTACAGCTTAAGTTCTTCAACACAGTGCATTTTTTGAATGAGGTTCTACTGCCTTGATTGAAAGACCAGTTCACATATTGGAATACACATTAAAAAGCACATGAGAAAAAGAAAAATACAGTCAATGAGACAAATCTTTAACTATGCTCTGCTGGGCCTTAGAAATTCATATAAAGCAAACAGAGCTTTGATTTACTGGGATATTTTAAAAGGCAAATTATTCTGCCTATATCTAATTCAAACTGCAGAAAAAGAATACATGAAATTTATCAGTCTGAGATTACACAGAAGATCACTAAGACTGGTCTTTCAATACATGTATTTTACAAAAGAAAACGCACATCAAGATAAATTAATAATGTAACCTTATTTTGGCCTTCTCAATTACTTTCAAGCATCATCTTTCCTGAAAATTTCCTTTTTTAGACTAGACACTGACAACAAATCATGATCATGCTTACCTGTAAGATGCCTATCACAGCTTTGAAGTACCCCACATGAAAACAAGGTAGTTCTAAGTCGATGTACCCATAATGCCCTAAACAATCAGCCAGACTTTTCCCACAGGTTTCACAGGGACGGTCTTTTTCACTGGTTCCCTGGGGGAGAAAGAGAACACATAGATAGAGAAAAAAAGACAGCTATTAATGGGATAGATACAAAACGCAACAGTCAAGACTCATTTGAACTCACTTTGGACAAACAGCACATTTCAGAGACCCCCACTTTTTTAACCACTTCAACAATTTCCCAGAAAGAGTCTGGAAATCAAAATAAAGGTTCTCACCATGCGATGGTCCAGCACTCCATACTGCAGTGGGGAGTGGTGGTTGTCCTGACTGTACAAATTTTTGCTGACCACTTGAATGTGAGCTTGCTGACGCATCTCTTCTGGAGATTTCATCCCAAAACAGATGTGGCTTCTAGGAAAGGAATTTCAGATATATATATGGGCATATATACATATATAAGCATGCAATACCATGTATAATGACAAGCATATCCACATGCAAGTATCACAGAGCCATGAAATCAATCAGGTTGAAGAAGAGCTCGGAGATCACTGAACCCAACCTAAGACTAAAGACCACCTTGTCAATTAGACCGTAGCATTGAGTGCCACATCCAGCCTTTCCTTAAACACCTCCAGGGACAGTGACCCCACCACCTCCCTGGGCAGACTATTCAATGCCTAACCAACCTTTCTGTGAAGAAATTCTCCCTGATGTACAATCTAAACCTTCCCTAGTGCAACTTAAGGCTGTGCTCTCTCATCCTGCCACTGGTTGCCTGGGAGAAGAAACCAATTCCAGCTGGCTACATCCTCTTTTCAGGTGGTTTTAGAGAGTGATAAGGTCTTCCCTGAGCCTCCTTCTCTCCAAGCTGGACACCCCACCTCCCTCAGACGCCCCCCCTAGGGCTTGTATTCCAGACCCTTCACCAGCTTCGTTGCCCTTCTCAGGACCCCAAAGTACTCGAAAACAATACAAAAGTGGCTAGGTTGATTCACAACACTGCTGAAACAGGTTCTTTTCAGATAAGAATAAAAAATAAAGCTGTTTTACGGTGAGTTGGTTTTTATCTGAGCTATTTATTGACCTGCCTGAGCATCCCCACAGCTGGACACAGGCACAGCCACCCGTGCGGGAGAACCCAGGCTGTGCCAGCACCCGTAGAAGCGCAGCAGCTTCCCCGAGCTGCCCACCGCGGCCCTCCACGCCAACACTCCCCCAGCTCCGGCTACAGCGCTTCTGCCCCCGCAATCCCGCCGCTCCCCGCCTCTGCCCGCGGCCACCGCACGGCCCCCACTCACATTTTCTTGGCCACATCCGTCTCCCTGAACTGCTCCTTCACCATCGTGGCGGCGGCGGGGCCCGGGCCGGGGCGGTCAGCGCGGCCTCTGCCTGAAGCCCTCCCTGCCGGCACCGCCGCTCGGGGCTATCTATCTGCGCTCGGGGAGCCCGCACCGCCGCTCGGGGTATCTATCAGCGCTCGGGGAGCCCGCACCGCCGCTCGGGGCTATCTATCTGCGCTCGGGGAGCCCGCACCGCCGCTCAGGGTATCTATCTGCGCTCGGGGAGCCCGCACCGCCGCTCGGGGAGCCCGCACCGCCGCTCGGGGCTATCTATCTGCGCTCGGGGAGCCCGCACCGCCGCTCCGCCTCCCTGTTCCCGTGCGCGGTTAGTGCACGGCACAGAAATTGCTTCTCACGTTCAGGCGGAGCTTCCTGAGCATCGCCTGCCCATCGCCCCTTGGCCAATTCCCCGACACCCGGAGCCGAGCGCGGCTGCGCTCTCTGACCCCCTCCCAGCCTGTGCACATGAACGAGGGCCCCGCTCAGTCGTCTCTCCTCGAGGCTGAGGAGGCCCAGCTCCCCGAGCCCTAAGCAGCTCCTCGGCCACGGCTGCGCCGCCACGTTCGGTCCGTGGCTCTGCGTGTCCCACAGCAGCCCTGGGTCACCAGCGGGGGGACGCCCAGGGTGCACGGCGGAGCCAGCCCCGCGGCAGCGCGGCACACGGCGGGGCTGAGCGCGGCGCACGGCGGGGCTGAGCTCGGCCGGGCTCGTCGCACGGCGCTCACGGGGCTGCCCCGGGCCGGGCCGGTCAGGCACCCACACCGCGCCTGCCGCTATTTCCCGCCAGCTCCGGCTCTGCCACAGACAGCCCCACGCACAACCCCGCCCCGGCGGGAAGGACCCCGCGCCGCCTTATGATTGGCCGCGGGACGGCGCCGATCCTTTTCTCTTCCGGTCGCAGGAGCCGCTGCCGCCGCCATGGTGAGTGCCCGGGCCGGGCCCCGCCATCCGCCCTGCGCCGCCGCCATCCGCGCCCCGCCGCGCCCCCTCGCCGCCGCGCCCCGCCGGCCCGGCCCGTCCGCACCCGCCCGCGGGGCCATGGCAGACACCGAGCCCGGCCTCCTGCGGCCGGGCTGCCGCGCGTCCGTGCCCGCTGGTAGCAGCGAGCTGCGGGGTGAGGGCCGCGCCGTGTGTCCGGCTGCGCCGTGTCCGTGCGCGGTCAGAGCAGCTCTGATAGTGCGGCACCAGTGTGCTGCTGCTCGGGGGTGTTTGGGGGCTGCCCTGGCTCACACCCGCGTTTTTCGTGGCTGCTCCCGGCTGAGAGCCTTGTGGCAGTAGTGGCGTGCAGGGTGTTGTGAGAAAATTCCACATTGCATTGGGAAGGGCATGGCCAGCAGGGAGGGAGCTGGTCTGCTCGTTTTCCCAGCTCTGGTGAGGCTGTACCTGGAGCGCAGTGTCCAGTTTTGGCCCCCTCAGTCCAGGACAGAGCTCCTGGAGCAGTTCTGGGGGGGGGGTCAGTGAGGGTGACGGGGACTGGAGCATTTCTCTCATCAGGAGGCTGAGAGAGCTGAATGTCTTCAGCTGAAGAAGAGATGACAGGCAATTTTATCAGTGTCTATCCGCATTTGAAGGAAGGTATCATAGGATGGAGCCAGGCTCTGCTCAGTGGTGCCAGGCAATAGCACTCGAGGCAAGGGCAGAAACTGATGCACAGGACATTCCACCTGAACATCAGGAGGAGCTTCTTTACTGTTCCAGTGCACAGTTATTCATTCTCTGCTATATCACTGCCCTTTCACCCTGCCCTTTTTACCCCAACCCACTGCCATGTTCTTACTTTTTGGTTGGGTACTAACACACCAATTCCAAGTGTGTAATTTACTGAAAAATCTTGGTGAGCTCTTGTGGACCCACTGACCTGTTTATCCTTTCAGCCAGGAGCATCCAGGAATCTTGGGTGCTCCCTTGTCCTTAGGGGTGGGAACCCGTAGAGGTGGTGGGTAACATTTGGGCTTAGAAGGAAGCTGATGTTGTATTGTTATAGTACTTGGGATTGAGATCCACATCTTTTACTAAAAGCTGCTTCAGCTTTTCATGGCAGTGAAGATGTTGCTGTGGTTTTTGGAAGCTGGAGATGAGTTTGCCAGTTTCACACTGCATCACCTAAAGGTGTTTCCTGTGGCCCAAGACCATCCCCCTTAGGTTATGAGCTCACTGTCTGTATCTGAGGCTCCTGGCTGTTGCAGCACCATGCATTATTTATGCATGTATTAAGTTTCTGTTGCATTTGTAGCTATTGTTTTGTTTTATTTTACGTTTTCTCTTGTAGAACGACACGGTGACCATCAGAACCAGGAAGTTCATGACCAACAGACTTCTGCAGCGCAAGCAGATGGTAAAAGACTAGAGAAAATTGCATTTATTTGGTGGTTCTGAGCTGGAAGAAGTGTTAGCCACTATAAATATGGGGCCCTTAAAATCTCCAGGAATCCTAAATTAAGAATTGTAAGAGCATATGGGTTTAAATGTGTTGATGTATGCTCAAGGTAAATCTTTATGGTGAATTTATACCAGCTTGAGACTGGATGTTGGGGAAAATCTCTGCACCACAAGGATTATTAAGCATTGGAATGGCTGCCCTGGGAAGAGGTTAAGTCATCCTACCTGGAGGTATTTAAAAGACATGCAGGTGTAGCACTTGAGGACATGGCTTAATGCCATTGAGACAGTTGACAGGATTGGATTTACTTTTGGATTTAATGACTTTAAAGGTGTTTTTCAGTCTAAATAACTCAGTGAAGCAAGAAATTTTTGAATGCTTTTGTATCAAATGATTGTTTCTGCTGCTCAAGGGGGTTAGTTTGAGAATTGAGCTCATGGTGGGACTGTAGCACCTGGTGGGGCTGTGTACTGTATATTGACTTTTCATCAACTTGTTCAAACTCTTTCGTAGGTCATTGATGTTCTTCATCCTGGGAAGGCCACAGTCCCCAAAACAGAAATCAGGGAAAAGCTGGCAAAAATGTACAAGACAACCCCTGATGTAATTTTCGTCTTTGGCTTCAGAACTCACTTTGGTGGTGGCAAGACAACTGGTTTTGGCATGATCTATGATTCCCTGGACTATGCAAAGAAAAACGAACCAAAGCACAGGCTTGCCAGGGTATGTTGTTTTCTGGTGTCCTGAAAGCAGGATAGGTTGAAAGTGTTAAATTATTCAGGATTTGTGTGTGTAAAGTTTTGTGAAAGTATGATTGTATGAGAGCTCCTAAAATTGCACATGTTGACTCCTGCATTTGCAAAATAGGGTAGGTGTGGTTTTATTCTCTATTACAAGGGAATTGGGAAGGCAAAACTGATAATACCAGAGGTGTTAAGCAGTAACTTTTAACAAAACACTAATAGAGGTCTAGAATAAGCATAAGAAATGGGGCTGATCCATGTGCTACTTCAATGCTTATGTTCTGCGTTGAATCATTCGTTAGTTGATGGTCTTGCTATTTAGTTAATATTTCAAATTTAAACTGTATTTGAACATTTCAGAAATCACAGCACTTGAATTCAAGAGTTGTTAGTAGACAAACAGTGTTAAAAGCAACTTTCAACTGTTTTTGACAGCATGGCTTGTATGAGAAGAAGAAGACTTCCAGGAAGCAGCGAAAAGAGCGTAAGAACAGAATGAAGAAAGTCAGGGGCACAGCCAAGGCAAATGTTGGTGCTGGCAAGAAGGTAGGATGAGAACATCTTTTAAGCTAGAGTGAGCATATGCCTTTAAAATGTTGATTAGCAATTCTTCAACAGAATAACATTGTTTTTCTTCCATTTTTTCACCTGTTCTACTGGATAACAGAAGGTAAACTCTGTGTTGTATAGCTTGTCATCAGCTCAGTAGCTTAGTTTTGCTCCTCACTGCTGCCAGCCTAGCTGATTTGACATGAATCAATGCTTCCTAAATTACTGTTTCTCCTATGTGTCACTTGAGCTAAAATCAAACTTCATAAATCTAACAGTATTGCTCTAATCACATAACTCAGTCTCGCAGTACACACATTAGATAATCCTAATGCTCGTTACTCAGGCTGCCTAAACTCCTAATGCTTACTCCACCAAGTTACTGTTGGTATGGTGTTGCTTACCAAGGTAAGTTGGTTAAGGATGTGTGGTGTAGGCAGTGAGGACAGTGCATAAACAGAAATAAGGTAGAATGCCTTGGGGTTTGAGGGACTGATGCCCAAGGTAGGGGAGTCTCTGGTGAGGCTAGACTGATGCTGCCCTCCTGGGCTGTGCCTGATACAAGCAGCTTGGAGGGAGGCAGATTTCCTTTATCATGAAACAGAACCAAAGCTAAGGAATAGGTTGGGTGGGAAGCCAGTCACTTTCCTTCACAGTGTTCCATCTTCTGATAAATATTAAGTAAGCTGTGCAGGCAAGTGGGGTTTTTTCCAGGTGTTTTAACAAGGGGAGAGAGGGTAGTGGGTTTTGATGCTTATTTCTGTAGCTGTGAAAATACCTTGTTATCTTGAACTCTAGTAATCTTCACTTTTGCTTTTTCCTTACTTTCTTGGAACTCTCCATCAGAAATGAAGTATCTGCAGGTACTGGAAATGAGCATGGATTTGGTGCCTGAATTATGTATCACTGAAATGTGTCTATCCTTTTTGGAGCACTGTACTGCCTTGTATGCATGTTTGGTTTATACTTAGATCTGTCATGTAAGGGTTCACTTAAATACATAATGAATTTTATTCATGTGACTTGGAAGTAAAATTTAGCTAGTAGCGAACCAGACTTCTTGAAACTAGTGAATCAACTTTAAAACAATTCCCAGAAAGAAGAAACCCAAGAAATCCAGTGTTGTTGACTTGAGGCATTGGTTGAGTTGCTGCAGGATCTGATTCAAAGTAGTACAGTGCAATTGCATGTGTAACCATTGTGTGAAAGTAGTGGTGTACACGAAAGCTAAGTCACATCACTCTTGGTGCATTTGAGATATGACTTGGGAATGTCACAGTTGTCAGCATTAAACTGTGTTTAACTATTGCCCTGCAATATTTCCAATTAAGACACAAATTACAGTGGAATTGGAAATTTCAGTAAAATTAGATTTTGAAGTTGGTGTGGAAGTGAAGTTGTTGTTATCCCTGCATGGAAAGAAACCAGTGTTACTGACAGTTAGTCAATCAGGGAACTACTCTGCTAGAAAACATTAAGAACCTTCTTCCTTTGTGCTTCAAAGTCCTACAATGCTTTATGGCACAAAATGAACATTTGGTGTAGTAGTAACACCTAATGTACACACTTCTGTCAATGGCAGAGGAGTCATTTCATGTTGCACCAATCCCAGTAGTATGGAGGAACTTCTTCCTTTTAAGACTTTTGCACCTGAAGGTAGCTGTTGTTGAGTGTTAATGAAAAGTGATCAAATGACTCAGTTGAATTATTAATGGTGTCCAGTTCATAGAAGCACTCTTAAAACATCAACACTTCAGAAACTGAAGGCCTGTGGTAATTATGTAGATGTGACTCCTGTATCAAGTGCTTATCAAACTAATGTGTAATCTTAATAGTAGGTGAACTATGTTTCAGATTAGAGATATTTTGATGTCTTTTAAAAGGATCTTTCATTTGATAAGTACGTGTGGACTAGATGAGACTTGTTTACCAGATTTGTTAATCTTTGTTGTCACATAAGATAAATTATTTTGTGCACTTGTTGAACAACTTACTTGAGAAAAATTCTGTGCTGCATTATAGTATAACATTTGTGAAATACACTAAGCTTTGTCTTCAGAAATGCAAGTTCAAAGATCATGATGTGGTATGGCTCATCATCCTTATCACAGTATGTGGAGGAATTTTTAATAGGAGCCCTGGAATACGTTTTTGGGTCCACCTACAGAATCTGTGAGAATTATTTTATCTCATAAATGTGTCACTACTTGATTCTGAGAAATGTTCAGGCACATGTATATTGTTCTATAAGTTATCTATGATGTAGTCATGAAAACCTGAGACATAACTATGCTGATGTCTTTGTTTAATTTTCTTTGATGCTTCCTTTCACTTTTCACTCCTTTAGACTTCCCATTCTGTTTTCCCTGCAGTTTCAAGAGGAGTATTTCAAAATAGTTTGTGTTATTTAATATATTCTGTGGCTCTAGAGTTGCTGAACTTGCTAAAATTTGCAGCAAGTATATGTGTATGTACCTCACCTGGTCTTTGCATTCAAAACAGCAATATTGAAATGAAAAAAACTGCCCACCCTCCCTTTTAATGTCACAGCTGTTGCTGTGACAGCCTTTGACAGGTGAGGCTCTCACACAGAAGTGTGGATGGATAGGCACTTCTCAGCCATTGCAGCCTGTAGGTGTAATTGAACAGGCAGTTGCATTCTGAGCGTTAGTTAAGCTCTAAAGAGCTGTTGAGTTTAAGGGAGTAAGTGAAATCTTAAGTCTTCAGTCTCTACAGTAGTCAAAACTTGGAGGGTTTCCTGTCACATTTCAATGTGGTTAATTGAAAAAAAGCGTGTTGTGAGTGTCAGTAAAAGCCCTCAAAGCTCAATTTTCTACAGTAGTAGAATTTAGATAAAATTCTTCCTAACTGGTGCTTTCTGTTTTTCAGTAAATGAACATTCTTCGGGTGGAGAGCGGATAACAGGTATGGCTTCAGAGTGCTTTGGAAGAGCAGGCATTCAGCAGTGCAGTTGTGATCACAAGTCTGAGGCTGATTAATACAAAGACTGTGATATTTGTGCAGACACAGAACCCAGAGCAAGAGTTTAACACTAAGAATATTGACAAATCACTTTTGCACTTACTACTGACTTGGTAGCTTGTGTGACTTGTATGAAATACCTGATAGTATAAAGACTGAAATAATGCATCAGGTACTTCAGATTTACTGTTACTAAAGTTGATTGTTTAGTCTTACTATAAACAAGGATTATATTTTTCATTTGTAGGTATGCTAAAGAGAGGATAGACGTTTGAGTTTTACTGTCTAAAATAGATTAAAGTAGCATGATACCTATTTTTGGAAGGGATGTATATTGTTTTCTTATAGGTACTCATTTCAAGTAAAATACAAACAAACAAAAAGGATACTCTTACAGACAAGTCATACTACATTTTTATAGCTTTGCTGCAGAAACCTAAGTGCTGTGGTCAATCACTGTTCCAGAAAAAACTGGTTTTATTACAAATGGTCTGAGTGACTCAGTTGGAAGGATATTAACCAGTCTGTCTGGGAGCTGATTTAATGAGTGTAATGTCTTAACCAGAAAGGTGTCAAAGCAATTGTAGCTTCTTGATCTCTTCTACAGAATTACTATAATTTAAGTTCATTTATTGCCATGGCAGTGCTGGGAAATTTTGAACTTTATGCTCTTACAAAAGAGCAGTGTGGTTCACCTGACTTGTTTGGTAAACAATTTTTCAAACTTTATAAAAGTACAAGTGTAAAAATGATTTTAATTGTGTCAGTGATCTGTTTTTTCCTTTACAGGCAGCATCTTTCTATGAAGTACAGATTGAATTATTCTGGAAAGCAGAAGCTGCTCATCTGAATTTACCATCAAATAAACTCTGTCAATAAAATACTGGTTTGCCTTTTGATTTTGATTTGAAAGCTACCATTTTGTAAAGTTTGAGAAATTCAGTATAGGTGTATTGTTTGCACTGGATTAAAATCTTTTCATAATTAAACAAGTCTTGTTTTGAGTATCAATTTGAAGTGAACCACAGCGTCCTACATGTAGTAGTAGGAGCTAATTCCAAGCAGGCAGTGTTGAAGGTAGATGTGTTTTTCTTCAAACTGTGGTTTGGTCCTTTTGTTTGGCTGCCTGTTTTATACAGACCTGTTTAGACCCATATATATATATATGTATGTATGTATGTATGGCCATACAACAAAAGGGAGAACAAAACATGCAGACAGAGACACTCAGAGCTGCCTACTTCCACAGTTAAGATTTTTGGTAATGAAGGCATTAGGAATGATTTGTCTTTTGTTCCTGAGTTGTCAGGACAGGCTCTGGGGTCTCTGGCCTGCAAGCTGTGTGGCACATCCCTAATTTTTCACGTGATAGTTAAAGGAGCCATTTAAGATAAAAATGTCTTCAGTCTGGTGCAGGTGTTTCGAAAAGTATGGAAAGCAGAAATTTTGTAATTAAATAGGACTGAAAGAGGCTGGGCAGCTATAGCAACTGCATTGAATAAGGCTCTGACTTCTGCACCTAAATGCAGTGGTTTTGAGTTGCACTCCCTTTGTACTGGGCAGCACATTGTAAGATGGGTAAATTGCTTTTAGTGTTTGAGGGAGAAAACCAGCGCTACCACAGCTAAGAGTTGTTGAAGGGTTCCAAAGGGGATATTGTACAAAACTGCTAAGTAAAGATGAAGCCCTTAATGCCTCTTGTAGCACCTTCAGTCCGAGTCTTGAGCTGTGGGGTTGCTGCTGTCTGTTCAGCAGTGTCACACTGCTAGTTGTGCAATTCATAGCTGTGGTGAGCAGTGAACCCTTCCCATAGACTGTGTCCAGCAGGAAAGGACAGGAGCGACGCTGTTTAGTGTAGTGGAACAATCACTAGGGGGTGGTGTGAGCACAGCAATACAAATACAAGGAAGACATGCAGCAATTTTTCATAGAATAGGCTGAAAGAAGGCCAAATTGTCCCCTGCCAAAGAGGTAAATTTCTTTGAAAACATGCATTAAAAATAGTTGTGTGAAGGAGCAGGGACTTGAAGTGATATGCTTGTTTCACTCTTGGTTTGAATTCAATGGAAACCATCTGTTTCAGTGAGGACCGTAGAGTTAGTGTTTTCCAAATGTTTACTACTTGAAAGCTGTAGAGTGCTGGCACAAATTCCAGTTGCTCTTTTCAGAAGCCTCCTTACCTTAGTTCTATGCAATCAAGAAAGGATCTATAAATAAGTGCTCACATAAAGGTATGTGGCAGAAAGTGCCTTGTGTAGGCTTGATGTTTTGAGTTTACATAGTGAACAGTAGTATTCCAGGGGCGTCTGCCTCTAGAAGAAGAAATTATTTCTGGAATTTGATACTGAAGGTTTCCTCCTCCAGCTTTGTAATACCTTACATTTTATTTAACACGGATTTGTTAGTGTGGGTACTACAGTAACTGCAAATCAGATGAAGTGAAATAGTTACAGCTTGCTGCCATATTTTTGTATTTGATGCCCCATTTTGATTGAAGATTGACAGCAAAAAACGTGTAGTGAATCCATAGCAGAACAATTGACTCTTGTTGCATGGTTAGGTTACAACCTCATATCCTTAAGCTGTCCTCTGGTCTTGTAATGTGAGGCAATAAGCACAAAGATTAGGGAAGGGGTCAAAATGACACGGATCTAAGAATTAACCGATCAAATCACATCAGGCTGTTGGAATTTTTTCCCCTATTGTGCAACATTCTGTGTTGACAAGGCTGTCCTTTTCTCCAGTCTACCTGGAAAAGGGTCAATCTGAAGAGCTGTCACTGGAATCTTCGTGCTTCAGCATTTGGGAGTTGTACTCAGGTCTTCATGTGAGGTTTGCTCTGCCAGTGTTTTGCCTCTGCACTCCTGTCTGAGCAAGGTGTAGCAGGTGTTCTGTAATTCAGAGGTTTAATGCACACATCGTGCTGTGAACAGTCCAAGTTAATACCCTTTTTTGTGGGAGGTAAAACAATTAAGTGGAACAGGAATATTCACTTTTTTTCCTTACTGTGTGCTGAAGGAACCCTTTTATTTCCTGCTGACCTTGGCACATCCCATCATTTAGAGGCAGTAGTTTAGTCACTATTGCCTGCTTAGCCTGGCCCCCATATTTCCAGAATTCTGTCTATTTAATGACAGTCTGGAATCTAGCTTAGAACATGAAGGAATTTTGGAAAACAACTTCTAAATTAATCTGGTGGTGAGCAATCCCAAATGTATATATGTGTAAAGACTTGCATTAATCACAGTTTACAATGGCCAGGGCTTGTTGGAGTTGCTCACACAGAGGAAATGTTGGTGTTTTCCTGTAGGAAGGACTCAGAATTATGTAGCAGGCCTAGGAGGAGCAGCAAGGCAGAGTCTGGTGGGAGGGGCAGAGATGACTGTCCTGGCTGCACAGAAAAAGAGCTTTGATAAAGATGAAAGATGGCAACATTTGGCACCACCTGGGTGCAGTGAGGTGGTTTTGTCTAGGGACCAGCTTGTAAAAAGTTTGAGAACAAATAGTGAGGGGAAGAAATGAAGCTGATACTAACAGTGGCTTGAAATGAATGAGCCATAGTATGCTTTGAGAAGACTGCAGTACCACGAGTCAGCTGAATGGGCAATGTGGTTTCTTTCTATTGATAGAAAATGTGTCATTTAAGGACTGAAGTATGTAGGTCACTATCAAATCTGTTTAAAACAGTCAGAAGAAATTAACTTGTTCATATTATTCTGGTCAGTTCCTATAAAAAATGAATTTTAATGTCATTGGTTTCTTACACAGAGGAAATAGAACTGCCCAGTAGCAGCGTTGATGATATTAGATTCATACAATAAGTTTGAAATTCCTGTTGTGAATGCTTCCTGCTCATGTGCTTCTATTTGAGCAAAACAAGATCTAGTGAGCCTTTTTTTGGAAGGGTATTTTGATGCTGCTAAGAGACAATACAAGAGTAGTTAATTATTTTTTTCTATGAACGCTGGTAAAATTTCATCTGAGCAGGTGAATTTTCCAATACAGGTGGCAAAAATTTATTTTGTTCATCAATGTCCCTAACAGAATAGCAATAAGATTAAATTATTTCTATGAAAGTATTTGTTGTAATGCATCTAAGATGTAAAAGGTTTAAGTAAACTTTTTACAAATCAGTGTCAGGAGCAGGCTCATCCAAGTACATTGATGTCTTTGCACACCTTTATTATGAAGGGATTAAATGGAAGCTTGGGTTTGTTGCTAACATTTTTGAATTCTAGTTATGATCTTAATTCCCTGTGGAATTTTGTCCAAATACTGAATTCCATAGGATTTCTCTTAATTTACTCCTCTCTGTAGAGGCTGTGGCTAATGAACCAGCTGCAGAAGTGGCTAAAAGACATGCTGTGTGCTAGAAGGTAAGTGTGATTTGCCAGAGGTGGCCTTTGGCAACCAGTGCTTCTGACAAAGCTCTGCCTCTCAGTGGCTGCTGTTCTTACCTGGAGCTCTTAGGTGAAGTCAGGTGATGTGCTGGGGCAGAGGATTCACTGTGCCTTCTGTTAACATAGGAGATGTTGCACAACCAGCAGCAAGGATGGGTGCAGTGCTTCACTGGGGTGGATGATAACAGTTTGTGCTTGTGTTCAGTGGGTTAAAATACAGCTGTTCTCTAATGAAGCTGGCCAGGCTGCACACTGACCCCCATTAGGAGAACCACGCTCCGCTGCCTTTCGTGATGATCTGATTTGATTGTACTGGAGCTGCTACCCTGCTATCATTTGCTGACAATTTTTGCTAGCCTGTTTGTTAAGCCAGGCATCATTTGTGCTGATTTGATAACAGGTTTCAATCACTGATAATAAAACTTTTCTGTGACAGATGACCTCAGATCCATATCTCCTGCATAGTGTTGGCTGTAAGTAGAAAATTGGGACTGACACTTTGCTTTTTCAATGTTTTCTGTCTGGTTTAACAGCCAGTGTAAAAATATCAATCAAAACAGCTTAATATTTTAAAATTAAAATAGTGGAAACAGTTGTATTTTTAAAATGTTGGTCAATAGTTCTTGCATAGCTTGTTTCCCTGTCCTCTTCATAGTGTGATGGATCCTGCCACAGATAAGAGGTGAAATTAAGCCTTTTCTTTTTTTAGGCAGGTAGTAGGGTATTAAAATATGAGAACCAAGAGATTTCATGTTTTAATTATTCATTTTAATTGATCAATTCTGATTATTGCAGAGGGGTTGATTGAGGCCCTATTTCTGGGCTTTACAAAAGGAAAGAATAATGTAAGGACCTAGGACTGGGAGAAACTGCTTCCTACCCACACACTAATATTAAACTTGGATGTTTTTTGAGGAGTTAATTAAACTGAGAATATATTATTCCTAGCATTGAACTGCTAAGTGCTTGTAAAAACAAGCACTGAAGGACTGTACTCATGCATAGATCACAGAAAACAGGGTGAAATTGAATTGTCCTGAGTCAAAGAAATGCTGGAAAATTAACATCTGTAATTAAACACTAAGTGCAATATGCATCAATTTTTTTTCATTTTTTATTAAACATGAAAATTTTCATGTGTGTTAATGTCTGTTAGTTGCCTTTTGTGACTCTGACTTGAGCTTTTGAAAAAAATAAATCTCCCCTCAGCATGGTGAATGATTGCTCTAAAATACTTTATTTTGGTTCAAGAGTGTTTTGGCTCCTGGCAATACTTTGTTGGTATGAAGTGTCTGATAACCAGTGTAGGACTAAAAAAAATACTTTTACAGAAGTTTTAACATGATGTGCTGCACAGACAGACCTTGGGGAGCCTCCTTGGAAGAACCTGTCCTGCTGAAGTGAGGCACTCCTACGGTCCTGGCAGGATGTCACTGGACAACCTTACAATTCCCTGGACAATGCCCTTCATACCTGCTTTAAAGTCAGCCCTGACTCAGTCAGATCATTGGGCAAGAGGATAACTCTAATTCCCTTCCAAACGAAACAGTCTATTCTATGTATTTGTACAGAAGAATATTTGCACTTATGCCTTTAAAGCAGTGAGGTACTTTAAAAAATCCTCCTACTTTATTCTTCTGTACTTTGTGTGTGAAGAGGGAGCACTGGAACTTTCCAGACTTACTGTGTGAGGATTAACTTTTGTCAGTGATGACAGATAAACATCATTTTGTACCCTTTTAGTCTCACAACTCAGCTGTTCCCATATCTGGCTGCCTAACCAGGAGCATTGTTCTCTGAGGTTTATAATTTGTATCCTCATTCATTAGTGAAGTTCATTGGCCCATAGGATAAACACCTTTTCCTTTACTTTGTGTGATTACTACTGATTTTAGTGTTTTAGAAGTGGGGAAGCTAGTTAGTTCTTCAGTCTTTGATATTTTGCTTTCCCCTTAAAGACTCCTGAGGTTAACCCACAAGCCTGCTTAGCCAAGAGAGTGTCTTGTCTTTGTTCATATACCTGTTGTATATGTTGTATAGTGACTTTTTGTTTCTTTTATTTGTTTTGCTTGCAGGTGCTTTTTCCGTCTTTATGTTCCCATAGACCATGTAAGAATGATAATAATCACAAAGCTCATATAAAGCAATTTATTTATCAGTCTCTTTCCTAGTGGTTCATCAGTGCTCCTCTGGAACCTCTGTGGCTAAATAAGCCAAAAAACCCAGCAGAAACCACAGGTTGCTGTCTGCAGGGTCAAGGGAAGTTTATAAAGCATTTTGTATTGCTGTTATGTGGATAAAAGGAGATAGACTTCTCAGGTATATCAAGATACTACACTTCTTCAGTCCTACATTAACTGTATTATTTAGCAAAGATACCAAATAATTTCTGATGTAGTGAAGCTTCTCTTGCTTACTTCAGCTTAGTTCTCCCAGACGTTTTTTCTTTACCTTTTTTCAGTTGTTTGACCACAATAGCTGTCTTGGGATAGGAAGTGCAGGAGCATGTGCATAAATTTTTTCATGGGCCTTTCTAAAGAATCAAAATGTTTTTATCTAGCCATTTTTAATCTACACAAACTTCAAGAGCAAATACCTTGTTTTTCAGTAAAGGTACATGTATAAAAACATCTTAAATTCTGAAAGAGGTGGTGCAAAGTAATCCTTTAGCCAGCAGGGGACCGTAGAACCACGTATCACACAGTTATGCAAAAATGTTCTCTCACAAAGAGTAGGGGAAAACCTCACGTACCAAACTATGTAGTCGAGATAGTCTCTTAAATATGGTAAAATACTGAAAAGGGAGGGCTCTTTCCATTGTTTGTTTCTCATTAAGGAATTTAATTTGCCTCGGGTTCCCCTTGTCGATGAAAATCTATGGGAATTTTGTTTACATTTTGAAGCACATTGCCAAGAATAGTACTTCATATGCTAAGTATACTGAACCTTTTGGGGGAATGACAACACTACAGAAATGGTGGTGCGTTCCCTAAAGGAAAACATACTTCTTTTGTAATGAACATTATGTCTGCAGAAACTAATGGCACAACCTCCTATTCAGCTTATGTAAAATAAAACAGGCCCATATGTTGCTGCTTTTAGGGTTTGGGTGTTTAAATTAAATGTTGTTTAATGAATATTCAAGTCCATTTGCTCAGAAGTTGTGCACAGCGTAGCATCTTTTTCCTCTGTCTTTGGCCTTACCTAGAGTATTAAGCCATTAAAAGAGGGTGCTAAAGCTGAGGCATCTGTTTCTAACTAAAACTTGGGTATTTAAAACACCAGAGCAGATGAGAGGGTAAAGAAAGAGATACAGTGAGAAGATCATATTATCTTTTGTTTTGTAATTAAGACTGAGAATGGTTTGATACACACGGCACCCTGTAAGAAACGCACATTCACTGTGCTATTAGAGCAGCTGCAGTTTGGGTATGTGATTGTGGCACATTCACTCACCCCCACTTCCTACAGGAGTTCATTCAACTCCTGTGTGTGTGGGGGGATGCCTGAGCTGTGCTGGGGTGTCTCAGCAAGCTGCTCCCCAGGACATTTGTGTGTGTGGGCAGATGCCTGAGCTGTGCTGGGGTGTCTCAGCAAGCTGCTCCCCAGGACATTTGTGTGTGTGTGGGGATGCCTGAGCTGTGCTGGGGTGTCTCAGCAAGCTGCTCTCCAGAACATTTGTGTGTGGGGGGGGGATGGCTGAGCTGTGCTGGGGTGTCTCAGCAAGCTGCTCTCCAGAACATTTGTGTGTGGGGGGGGGATGGCTGAGCTGTGCTGGGGTGTCTCAGCAAGCTGCTCCCCAGGACATTTGTGTGTGTGGGCAGATGCCTGAGCTGTGCTGGGGTGTCTCAGCAAGCTGCTCCCCAGGACATTTGTGTGTGTGTGGGGATGCCTGAGCTGTGCTGGGGTGTCTCAGCAAGCTGCTCTCCAGAACATTTGTGTGTGGGGGGGGGATGGCTGAGCTGTGCTGGGGTGTCTCAGCAAGCTGCTCTCCAGAACATTTGTGTGTGGGGGGGGATGCCTGAGCTGTGCTGGGGTGTCTCAGCAAGCTGCTCCCCAGGACATTTCTGTGTGTGGGGGGCTCCAGGTCTCCACGCCTGGGCTGGGCAGAGTCACTGGAGGCACTCCCTAAGAGCTGCAGTTCCCATACTGGCAGTAACGAGGTCTCACCTTTGATCATCTATCCCCTGCTCAAAGTCAAGTAGAAATATTAGCAGTCTGGAAGAATTCCTCTGGAAGCCAGATCTGTCCTTTTGACTGCCCTGAAATACACTGGGCATTTATCATCAAAGGTGAGCAGTTCCTTTGAGTAGGGAAGGAACCACGGCATAAATGAGTGGTTGAATTCACTCTCATTGTGCATTTACTGGCTTCTATTTAATCGATTTTTTAATTCATGAAGGCTCCTGGATATGTTTCAATTAATATCTTTTCAGGAAAATTTCTCAATAAGACAAAATGTGAAATAGATACTCAAATGTTTTCATGAACTTTATCTCTGAGTCCAGAAAGTGACAGCGCTATCCTCTTTTTTTAATGGCATGGAAAAAAAATCTCATTAGAAGACAGCTGGAATGTAAACACAAATCACAATAATTGGCTTTTATGTATTTTCATGAGGGTTCTTCAGATGCTTTTTTTTACTGCACAAGTGCAATATTGTAGATATACAGTGAAGCCCTCTTCAGAGAATAATTGATACATGGATAAAATACTTAAAAACATTCCCTAATGCTGTAAATCTAAATGAAGGCTGAGACTATTACATGATAAAAACAAATACACAAACTCCAAATTCTTTAAAATTCTGTTATTTGCTACATCTTCCCTGGCCTAAGGAATTCCAAGGTCTCTTCTGAGCTGGGTTGTTAAGCATTACTGCAAAAGAAAACAAGAAATTGCCTGTCCAAGGAGGTGTCACCTGAAGATAGTTGACCTGTTCTGGGCATGTCTGCACATAAAAATTCACCACTTGTCTCTTAAAATATTTGTTAGGAATCTCCAATTAGAAAAAAAAAAATCTCTATGTAGATTAAAAAAAATGGAGTTAACAATACCATCACTTGCCTGCAATGTGAATTTCTGAGATGAACCATACTTTAATTTCTATTTAATTTCTAATTTCAACAGGAAATTACTCTGTTCTGGCTACAGCACAATTAGAAGTGAGACACAGTTCTACCTTGAAATACTGATTTTATTTTGCATCTCAATTCTGAACTCTTAAAGCTTGAAGTACATAGAAAAACATATTTTTCTTTTAAAAAACTTGATATGGTAGGGTAAGCCTTAGTAGGATAAGTATCTGTTTTTAAAATGTATCCATATGTTAAATATTCTTCTTATACAGTCTTTCTATGTATATTCAATGAGTATATTGAGTCACTGTAGTGAAAGGGTTCTTTTTGATTTTAGCAGTTGCTGCGTCTTTGGAGCCACCCCAGGAGCACAAAGGGAAATGAAGTGTCCCAGGTTTATAATCAGTGGGACTGGTCAGTGGTTGCCACCAGCTACTGTCTTCTGAACCCTCTGTGTGCACAGGGGCAACCAAAATCCCCCACAATGCTGGGGGATCTTTTGACCTGAACTGCACTGCAGGTGAGTATATGTGTGCATGCTGGAATTTCAGGTGATCTGCTCCTTTTAGCTGTAAGATAAATACAGTCTAGGCCATTTTATATTATATCAATAGGACCATGAGGTATCCGTGCCTGAAATCAAAAGCAAACAGCTTTCCAAACTGCTGGTGTCTGTTTGACTTCAAGTTTCTGGACCCCTCTACCCTACACCATCCTGGTGAATTCAGACTAAGTATTTAACTGACAATTTCCATTTTGTTTTCCTGTGCTCCTTCTTTTGAAGGACTCCCACCCTTTACCAGCTACAATCTGTTTAAATTGCAGAGCAAAATATTCTCCAAACACTAGAAAAATATGAAAGACTTGCCTTTTTTTTCCCTATCCTATCATGCTTTAAAGCAGACTAGCTCTTTCTTCCTCACCTTTCTTCTTGACAGCTACAGCAAACACAAACTGTCCCTAAGGAGAAAACAAACACTTGCTGTGGTATGCAAACACTCCATGACTTCACGACATCAGTGCTAACATGGCTTGTTTCAGCACCAATTTAAAACCCATCCTCCTGCACCTTATGTCATCTCTTCCTGGCTATCTAGCCAGCTTCTTCCAGGTTTGTCATATTAATCTGGCACCCACCCCTTTGAATGCTAAAATGCATTATCCCCCTTTCTACAGTAGTCTGAATGTTAAAACATTGAAATCTTTCTGCATCGTCCTTTGCTCTCTACAGGAAAGATGAAAGAGGCCGTGGAGAACAATTGTACATCATGGATCTAGCCCTCAGGATAGGGATGGTACTGATGACAACCTGTCAAAATGCTGAACTTGTGTTGTTGTTTGGATGAAAGAGAGAATGCAAATGAGGGATAAGGAGAAAATAAAAGCTTCAGGATAGGCAAGGGAGATTTTCCAGCAACAGAATAGCAAACACTGTCAGAGCACTTGTGATTACAAGTCATATAGCCCTGCACGGTTGGGAGCCAGAAATGTCTCTCCCTCATTTACACTTCTTCCCAAAGACTTTATAATGCTGAAAAGAAAACAAATCTAGACAGATTCCACAAGTTACAGAAGGAAGATTTGCTTTTAAAAGCCTTAGAAAAGACTCTTGGACCCTGTTGTGTACTACTTGCTAGGTACTCTCTGGTGTACACTATGAAAGTTTATTAACTTCCAAGACATTTTAGGTTTGTATATATGGCAAATTCACATTATTAAAAATAAATAAATTGGTACGTAATTGGAAAAATAAATAAATTGGTAAAGAGGTGTAGCAGCCTCATGTTGGTGCTCTCACTTGATTTCAGATCAACTTCTAACAAGTTATCTTAGCTAATTAGACAATTCAATCAACACTGTTTTCTGTAATAACTGTGACCTTTAGGACCATAACTGACAGCAGTAGTAAGGCTGCATCAGACTGCTTTGGGAGACTAAAAGATGTAATAATGCCTTAATTTGTAATATGTATTTTCATGCTGTACTGTAGACAAGAACAAATATACTGTAAAACCTATACTACTGTTTTCTGAAATACTGTTAGTAATAATGGTATGTGTGAAGAAACATTCTCTCAGATCACATGGGTTTTTTTTAGGGAGACAAGAATTTCCCACCCAAATTTAAGGCATCACAGAGAAAATACAACCAAAAAAGGGTAACCAGCACTAGGTAGAATCACTACAAAAAGAAAAGCTGATTCTCTCCAGTCCTATCTTCTTCTGTGCGGTTCCTCCCCATTGCCTTGTAGGTAGGACATTAAAAGAAGCTGTACACAAGGAACTGAGAATAATCAGAGCACAGCAGTCTTTCTTGATTTATTACTTCATTCATTAATCCATATATAAAAAGCAATCCAGGACAAGGTTCAGAAATCCTCACTCCTGACAGGTTCTCACATATTTGATAAATGATTTCAGTGTAAGAGACTTGTAGGGCATCTGCAATAAGTTC
Source organism: Prinia subflava (assembly GCF_021018805.1). NCBI lineage: Eukaryota > Metazoa > Chordata > Aves > Passeriformes > Cisticolidae > Prinia > Prinia subflava. The sequence goes on from NC_086255.1 coordinate 22,897,290, forward strand.
TGCTGAGATCTATTTCTCAAAACATTTTTAGAGTTTCATATCAAATTAGAGGATATCTCATAAATGGGTGATTGAATTTCTATCACTTGGATACAGGTGGAGGAGTATGAGCTTCAGGACAGTGCATTTGAAAATGATCTTTGTAATAGTTTCCTGTTTCCTTTCAGCCCAAAGCAGTTCATTGCCATTGAGGGGTTTGAAGGCATTGATATAAATATTGTTTTCTCTTACTGTTCAAAAGGAAGAAGCACTGTGATATATGCACTCCATTTAAGTTATTCCAGGCAGAATGTGGATTCTTAATATTAATTTGAGAGAGCTGAACCAAAGTTTTGTGTCTGTCACACAATCTCACTGGAACAAATACCTTAAAGAAGCTGTGTATGCCTCATCACTGGAAGTGCTCAAGGCCAGGTTGGGAGGGGATTTAAGCAACCTGGTCTAGTGGAAGGTGTCTCTCCCCATGGCAGGGGTGTTGGAACAAGATGGTGTTTAAGGTTCCTTCCAACCCAAGACTATTCTATGATGATTCTAAAACCTGAACTTTAAAAAGAATTGTTACATTCATCTTCTAAGTATCTAAGACCCTGAAACTCAATTTTCTCGCATCTTTTTTGATTGTTTTGAATTAAATTAGACAATTCCAATGACTGATTCTTTCTCTTATTCTTGCCAACACTTTAGTTCAAACATCCTTTGTCTATTTCTCAAAAAATTTAATGTAATATATCTTCCTGAAGATGAGATGTAAATTCAAGGATGCTGGTTTCTAATACAAGTTTAGCTGCAACATCACCTCTACCTCTGCAGCGAGCATGGTGTGCTGTAGATTTCAATCATGTGGTTAAATTCTCTCTGGATATACAGATTATTGCTGCTGTGCAAAGGAAATCTTTTTACTCCCCTTGAGTAATATCCCCCAGCCTTATGCAGCCAGGCAGTATTTATCAGAAAGTCATTACAGCTGTTTTGTTTGCATATAGCTTTCATTCCTCATATTTTAATGTCTGGACAGTATTAGCTCAATTAGTCTAATGAACAAGTAGGTCTTCTGATATTTACTATCTAATTAGTTTATTGGCCTAGATGTAACATGCTAGGTCTGTCTGTGCAATGTGTCTGGCCAAGTCTCTTCTGATGAACTTTTCTATTTTGGCTCAGCATTTTTTGGAAAATCAAGAATGGGCTACATTCTGCATCTGTTTTCCTAAAGGATGTCAGAGCAATAAATTCCCATAGAAGAGATGATACTCTTACCCTTCTAAACTCCCAACCAGACAACTCTGAGTCCCTTCTATGTAGAGCAATCTGCATGTGTTGGATTGTACCTGAGAGAGAAGCTAAAATAAAGAGCCATTGTTTGATTTCTAGAGGATGCATAGCATGAAGCAACAGAAGTGGAGGACAACACCATCAAATATATACCAAGGATCAAAATGCTTTACTGTATGCTCCTGTTTCTCCAAATGGAATTAAAGAATTAATGCTTAATAGATGTTAGTTGTATTACTTATTATCTACTTGCAAGTGCTGAGATCTTACCAGGAGGAGCTCGTATAAAGACACTCACACTTTATATGGATAAAATTAGAAAAGAGGAGCAGGTGTGGGGGATGAACATTCACTGGTTCACTTCTTCTGGATGAGAAGGTGGAAGAGTGACTGCTTAACTAAGATGTTTCTGAATGCTCTGGGGATCAATCACTTACCCTGAAATTCAAGGAGAGCAGCCCTAAGAAGCACTGAGTGCAGGAAAATGTAGGAAAACACTGGGATTTCTGTTTAAGACTGCAGGAGCCTCAGTGCTTTTATTCAGAAGTTGGAAATACTTAAAAGAAAGAGCAAAAAGTTGATTGTATGAGTGCAACACTGTCTCTCCTTTTAAGTTAAAAGAGGCAGTTTGCCTTGCCTCTAAACTTGTCCTTTGCAATGTCAAAAGCGAGCAAATCAGCAGGTAGTAAAGTAAAAAGGGCGTAATGTTAAATGGGTGAAGTAAATACATCAGGAAAAATATTTATAAGGTTGCTTTTTGTCGTTATTTCTAGTTATTCACCCCTTAGTTTTTGACCCAAAAGGTGGCTTTATAAAAAGATCCTCTTATATTGAACCTTGCATTTCAATCAGTATTGAAAACAAAAATTTGAACTGGTAAAATCTCTTTAGTAAGTTGCTCTTTACCCAGTATATCATATCTCACAATTTGGAGGCTGTGTAGCTTTGCTTCTTTCAGGTTGTTTTACTTGGTGATGCCCTGCACAGCTGTAGGGTGTAAACTGAAGGCATGTAAGAATTGATAGTTTAGTGCATATGTGGCTGTAAAATCATGGGTTCCTTCCTTTTTTTTATTTTTTGCTCAATGTTACAAGGAGTGTTGTGAATCCCAGGGAAATCTCAGGGTTTGCTGTATGATATCAGTGCTTGTGGTTTGCCTTGAAGAAAACTTCTGTTGCCTTCTGGTCCCAGTTTACTCAAACAATAAAAGATATCAAGGCTTCTGAAGATAGACATTGGATATTCTTATTAGTGAGATATTGTGGTCATAGGGGCTAAAGTTATAGTTAGGCCCTGTGAAAAATATGGGATGTTAATTCATGTTCTTATAGGTTATGACATATTAAAATATGAAAATCACTGTATATATGTTATGAGAATATAAGTTTCAGTCTGCCTTGAAAATTTGCTAAGACAAAAAGCAGGCACCACCCTGGAATTTAACATTCAGAAAAGAGACAAAGGATTTACGGGAAAACCGGCCGTCTCCCCAGCACCAGGAGAAGACACACTAAGATAAGAGATCAGACTTCTCCTCCCTGGATGGCAGAGTAGTCAGATCATCATCATCAGCCAACACCCTCATCCCAACATGGAACAGGAACACCACCATTAGAGGAACACCATCACCCACTCTGCCGAGATGAACTTTTACCATTCATAAATCTGGGGCCAATACACTCACAGGAAACCAGAAATTGACACCTCGCAGGAGAGGAGGAACTCTTTGCAGCTAAGCCAGAGACAACTATGAATTTGAATAACTAGCTTGGACACAAAGGGACTATGAGGAAATTTTTGCTGGGGCAGAATAAAGTGTATAAAAACTAAGTCCCAAACAAGGCCAATTCGTGAACCTAGGGTGACGGCAGTCGGCCAGGTACTGCGTCCCGGTTCACTCTTGGCATTTTCCCGGGTAAAAATAGTCAAGTATCTCCACTGTGGGTGGTTTTGCCGAAATTCTGTAATTCGATCTTTTTGTTAATAAACCAAAATTATAATTTTAATTGGAATATTGTGTTGGCATTATAAGTACATGTAATAAGTACAAGAATCTGTTCACAGAGCTTGAAAGTGCAGTCTGAGAGATGCTCTGAGCCAAGGATGCACTGCATACTTTCCTGCTGAAATATTTGCTGGAACAATTCAGTGACCCACCCATAAGAGGAAATGGACATAATGGGCTATTTCAGCCTTGGGGCCTTTTTCTGCTCTACAGCAGTGTCACTGCTAATGATGCTGGATGGGCCACCCCAAATAACTAGCTACTGGAAGCTAAAGCAATTTGTGAAATTTCTCAGAAATGTTTGTGGAAACCTTGGGTAGATGTGCAAATAGATATGAGAGAAAAAGCAGCCTCTTATTATTTCGTACATTATTTGCACTCATAGTATATAAAATTGATTAGTGTGGTGTCATAATCACTTGTTTGTGTCATATTCATTAAATGAAAAAATGCATAACTGAAGTGCAAAGACGGGAGATAGTCCTTGGGTAAAGGTGTTGCTTCCTGGCTTTTGGGAAGCTATTTATATTTGGACAGGAGACCAGAGAGAGACTTGGCCTTTCATATTACCAAGTCTGAGAAGTCTTGACATTAATTATAAGTCAGGTCTCTGATTCACTAAATTGTTAACTGCTGTTGTATTTCACTTCAATGGATAACGTACTGAATGCCTCTGCTGTTGTGGGTAGGAAATGTGTATAACATCATATGTTACTGGTGTTCAATAATCATTGCTGTTTCAGGATTAATTATCACAGTAAGTGGTTAAAAAAAACCCACAAAACCCCCCTGTTTAAACTTTTCTTGTAATATTTCAGGGAATTAATTCTATCATGATACACAGTTAAAAGTTCAACCAGTGAACTGAACTTTTGTAAACAGATAGATAGGAGGGGAAGTTTTAATCTCATGATAAAACTTCATGAAGTTGTATGATATCCTAGAGAGGACAGTGTCTATCGTTAGGCACTCCTGATGTACTTGAAAATCTGGTGCTGTGTTTCATTCTTGTACAAGCATTCATTTTTATGGTGTGCCAGCATGTCAATATGTTGGACAGCTGTTCTGATTGCTGTACTGGTAGTATTGACTGGCTGGGATCAATAATGGTACAATCAAATATAGTACAAGCACTGCTTACCCTTCAGCTTTGCATTGGCTTTGGCAAAATGGGAGGGAGCATTTCCCTTTCTGAAATTTTCACTTTCAGTGCCTTTCGCTCTCAGCTCATGCTGCTTCTGCTTTCCTCCTGGAGTTCTGTCAGCTATGATGATACACCTCTAAACCAAGTTTGAATCCTGCTTTGTAAACATTTATAGATGTTTATACATTTTCTGTTGTCTCTGTGTGTTAATAGAGTAATTTCTGATCCCTTCTACTTCATCAATATACACTCACATAAATTCATGTGGCAGTTTAGACCCAATTAAAATTTATAAGCCACAAATAGTGAGTGAAATTCTGAAGATTAATTTACTCACTGAAGTATTAATCTGTGTAATGTAGTAGGTTATCCTTCAGTAAACCTGGTTATATAGAGATAGGGAGATAGATTCCCTTGCATGTTTTACTGTAAATGCAGTAATTGGTCCCACTGGGCTGTTGAGCTTGAATGGTTACAGCCAGCAGTACCACTGCAGCCTGGGTGTGAACCCTGGAATGAGAACCAAGTTGTGTTTATCTAGCAGCATCCATCTTGCTTTTCATTCCCTGCTCACACAGGAAAGAAAAAAAAATCAAATTAATAAAATTAATTAAAATTGAAAACAAAGAAAAATCTTTAATGCGAATATCAGGAAGTGCAACCTATTATCTTTACCTGCCCCAAATCTCTGCTTTTAAAGAAGCAGTGGAGAAGGAATTGGAAAAGGGCAGCAGTGATCAAAAATTGCATAATACATTTGGCAGAAGTAAGTTCCTCCATAAGGCTTTTGAGTTAGGATCCTTTTACACTTGGAAAACCTGATTGATCAATACTAGCAAATCTGACTTTTGTTAATGGGTTTTTAACTATCATTTATTCAGCTAATGATCTTGCTGATAGGGAGCAGGGACAGAAAGAGATTGTGGCTTATGAAGGCACACAGGAAAAGCTAGTGCCTGATCCAATGGTTTAATTTAGATCCTGTCCTTTCTGCTTCAAGATGTGCTTCCTTTCATCAACTTCTGCCTTCTTCCTGAGTTATTAACTGTGAGCTTGCAATGGTAAACCACTGGAACTCATGTGTGTTTAAAAAAAATACAAGCTGGGAAAAAAATGTGACAAGGGAGTCTAGAAAGATTTTTTTTTTTCCCTCTGGAAAGACCCAGTCAGGGAAAGCAAATGAATAAACAAATATGCTGTAGGAACTTGTATCTTGGGAGCACTGAGGTTTCAGGACTGAATTGCAATAAAAGTTCCCCTCATGAAAGAGAACAGGCCTGGTGTTCAGCCCTGTCTTTGTGGGGAGACAGAGAGCGCTGAAGGCAATCTTGCCTCTGCACTATTGCAGCTGTGTTAATTACCCCGGAGCGGGAACAGCCCTGCCCTCACAGCCATGGGTGTGATGGTTAATTACTCCAGCTGTGTTAATTACCCCGCCCTCACAGCCATGGCTGTGGTAAAAGGGTGACTTTGGGGCTTGGGTTCAGTTGGGTTCTGCTGGCTGTGCTGTGAGGAGGAAGGGACAGGAGGTGTGCGAGGGACAGAAAAGCTGAGACCCTGTACAAGGGACAGACAGGGCGAGGTGGCCGTGCTGGGGACAGGAAGGGCCAGCTGGGACTGCAGAAGGAAGAGAGAAGAAGGAGAGGAAAGAGCCAGAGCTGTGTGGAGCTGCCCACGGGAGGCTATGTAGAAAAGGTATGAGAAATTTCAGATATCAAGGAGCTGCTGCTTGAAGCCTTCTGATATTTTACTGAAGCACTCTGAGTGTTGTGGCTGTCTGTATCACCATGTGTCTTCATTGCTCTTTGTGGCTGTGATTTGGAAAGCCAGCATCCCTGTTGTCTCACTTTATTGGGTTTACCTGCCATATTTCCTCTGCAGGGATGATGCTGAAAGACTGAAATTTGCTGAATTGCCTTTATCTGGATGATGTGTGAATTATCCCTGTCCAAGCCCATAGTTCTCATTCTGGTGTGTGTTAGTTTATGGGAAGCAGAAATACTGGTGTAAAAAAAGATACAATGGCTTTCTGCAGGTAACTCCATGTCAGCTAGGAACAAATCATAAGTTCTTGATGAGCCCTGTTCTGTTTTTTAAGCTGTGCCTGCTTCCAAACCCGTTTTTCTAGGCTCCAAATATCAGGCCCTTGGGGAACTCTGTCCCTTCAACAACTTCAGTCTCAAAGGAAGCAAAAATCACAGTCTAGGTATGGGGCTTACCAGCCCCTCACTGTCAGCAGAAAAAACCTTGTTAATGATGTATATGAGGGAAGTGGGCAAGAACCTGGTTTGACATAATTTCAGGACCCACACTGGAACAGAGCCCAGAATGAAGGTGTAGGATTTAAAGAGGTTTCTTTAACTGAAAATCATGACACTCTACACTCACTGGAAGACCTTTAATAATGATGTCCAGCTCTAAAAAGTTTTAAGAATTATGAGAATATGGTCATATATAAGAGGTGCTTTTGGCAGGGGGAAAAAACCAGCAGCTTGAAAAGATGTACCAGAGAATCTGCTGTTAGGAATGGAAATTCCCTTTTGGGTTTCATGTGTATGAGGTAGCATTGGTAACTGCTGTGCTAATCAGGTTCTGGTTTTTAACAATACTTCATTTCAGACTGTAGCAGCTTGACCCTGGCTGAATGTCAAGTGCCCTCCAAAGCTACCATCTCTCCCCTACTCAGCTGGACAGGAGATAAACTATAACAAAAGTTCATGGGTTGAGATAATCACTCACTGATTACTGTCATGGAGAAAACAGACCCAGCTTGGGGAAGACTGATTTATTGCCAGTCAAATCAGAGTAGGGTAATGAGGAAATAAAAGCTAAATACTCAAATACCTTCCCTCACCTGTGTCATCTTCCTGGGCCCAGCAGTACTCCCGATTTTCTCTGCCTCTGAAGTTTCTCTGTTTTTCTCAGGTACTCTCACTCCTCTTTCCAGCTGCGTTGTCCATATCCCCTCTCCTTTCCCCGTTTTTGGATTTGCTAACTCAGAGGTGCTGCCAGGTGCTGACTGGAGCTGCCTGGCCTTGGCTGTGTCAGACAAGGGAAGTTCCTCACAGAAGCCACCTCTGGAGTCCCCGTGTGACCAGAGCCTTGCCACACAAACACGATGTTGTGGTACATTTTCAAGTGATCTGGGAGAGAAAGCTAACGTGTTTCATACCATCCATTTCTAAATGGTTGATAGTAATTCTTTCTCCCCCTTTCTTTATCTCTAGTTACTGAAGCTTGCGCTTATCATAGTTTTGTGTGCACCTCTTTCTAATTATCTGCTAAAGGGGTATTACTCTTATATTCCTACAGAGAATAATAGAAGTTGCTAGAGATTCATAAAATGCATTTAAAAACCCTCTAATGAATGTGTGAATGTGGGGAGAGCTATGAATTTCTTTTTGTTTTAGTTTTTTAGGTGTCTCCCTCCATTCAAATAGTGGCATTCAGGAGGAGGGGATTTAATTAGTATAGTTCTATTCCATGGCATTACTTTCAAGGGAGTGAGTCTGGTAAGATTCTTTTCTCCAAAGGTCCCATCATAAGCACTAATGCTTGTTCTCACAGTTCTTGGTAATTTCTTTGTAATTGTTCTTGGCACTTTTTTTGTTTGTTTGTTTTTTTGGTTTTTTTGTGTTTGTTTTTGTTTTGTTTTTGTGGCTGGTTTGTTTGTGGTTTTTTTTTTACACAAATTAAGTCACTTATATAGATTTTTATATTGAGTATCAAAAAAGCATCCTCACCTGCTGGAAATAGGAATGGAAGGAAATTGCAAGTATGCAAATACAACTGTGAATACTGTGGACTTAATTTACTCTTGCAATTATTTACTACAATCACTTTGTATTTGAATGAATCATTTTTTTTTCTTGATGACCTGAGCTGAAATGTTCTCTTGCCAAGGACTTTCCAAGACTCTTACTATGAAATAAATAATAAAATGAAGATTCTTGCATTTCTAACATTGATCCTGAGCAGTTGGTTAGATTCTTCGTTAGTGAATAACTTGTTTTTTATCTGGTTTTGATTTTCACTCAGATGTAGCAGGTTAAGGGACCCTGACTCTGAGAGCCTTGGCTGGCCTTAAAGGTATTTGCTGTGGATTGAGATGCAGGATAAGCTGGCTGATATCGCTCTTGGCAAACATTGCTCTAGTTGCTAGGATAGGGAACACATGGAATGATGAGCTTTAATCCTTGTTAATAATACAAATGAAAGATGCAGGTCAGCCAGCCTTGCTTGTTAGAGGAGCCTGATTAATCAAGTCTTACCTTTCTGGAAGCAAGTGTTGAAGATTGATTACTGCTTTTTGTCCATTCATATTTGAGTCTCATTTATTTTGTCTTGACCTTCTTTGTTTCCCGTGAGCTTAGCAGACCTCCATGTGGTCTTTTGCTTGTCAGAGAACTGGGTTTTCAGGCAGTATTTCTTCCTTTTTTTCAGCTTGTAACTCCTGTTTGTGCCCCAGCACCAAGCCTGTACTTAGGTTTGTGGTAGGAGGCATTTGTTGCAGGTCTGTGTGTGCTGGTGTTGGGGGCTGACACAGCTGGTCCCCACAGTGTGAGCCGTGTGCTCCCTTCACACAGGGGAGGCTCTGAGGCAGTGGGGTTTGCCCGTGGCCATTGGCCTGATATCCCAGGCTTCCTTCTACAGCCCTCCTGGGTTGCAGAGCAAAGGTCCTGGAAGTTTCATACCTGCTTTCCTTTTGATGGGAGAGATGCTGTAGATGGTGTGGGGCCCCTTCACCTTGCCCGGGGCCCATTCCAGCTGGCTCTGCCTCCCAGCTGCAGGCTGGTGCTGAAGCAGCAGGAGCAGAGCACACCAATGCCTGAAGCTGCAGCAGTCAATTATCATCGTGTTGCTTGTGCTGCTGTGTCCTTTGCTCTCCTGGGATGGAGAAGACGGTGCATTAACCAGCTGTTTGGGGCTCCTCTGCTGTCCCTCGGCTCTGCCTCGCTCAGCTGCTGCTCACAGGTTTGCTGTGAGGCGTGAGAGAAACCCCTCCCAGCACTGTCAGACTCTGAGGTTCTGTGTTCCTGCAGTTTGGCTCCTCTGCCATCTGCTGTAGGGCACAAATGAAGATCATACAGTGCTTTGTACTGTGATAACAAATGTCTTGTGGTATTTCACATCTACCAAAGAAATTTTAGTGTGTGCACATGGGAAAACATATTTTATTGCAGCTTTCCAGGCAGTATCCCCATAATTATCTTAATAAAAATGTCTTTTAAAAGGCTTTTTAATTAGATTTTTAAAATATTTTTGAAGTATTCAAGCACAGTGGTCTTCATCTTTTGCAGACCGAGTTCATACAACAGTGTACTCTGGTACCAGACTTGTAGTGAAGAGGAGATAAGGCCAGCTTTGCTTTTAGCACTTGTTTTTCAAGCTAGAGCTGCTTCTCTTTATAGCCACCACAGAGTTTAAAGGCAGGCTTATTTTACAGGCTGGGTCATGAACTGCTGTGCTAGATAGACCCAGAGCTGCTGCTATTGGTGATGTTTCCCAGATCCTAATTTCTTGTATCGTAGAGATGTATCTACCTTTACACTTTTCCTAATTGTCTAGGTGACTTCTGGGAAAAACAAAAACCATCACCAACAAAAAACTGCAAACTAAAAACAAAACCAAAAAAAAAACCCCTAACAAAACAAGGCTCAACCTAAAGCTGATTTGGGAAAAAGGAACAATGAACTCCTAAAGCTTTTGTTCTTGATGAATGATAATTGATTTGCATATTTAATGTGAACAAATGACTTGGATTTGCTGCTTTAGGTCTGCATGCAGGGATGAAGTGAATATATTGCAGTGGGATTACTTCAAAAGTTTTTCTTTAACAGAACCAAACTTGTGCGCACCAATGAGTGCCCTATAACCTCTACTACAAGAGTCTATATAAGGCCTTTCAAAACCATTGTTAACTTGAGTTAGTTCAGTTGCTGTACTGTATGTAAAGTAAAAGACAAATATGACTACTGTAGAATGGTAGGATACTTTGTCTTCTGTAGGGACTTGAGTATTTAGCCACTGTCAGCTTATATCACTCTTATCAGAAAGTGGTACAACAGAGGTCTGGCACCTGGGTAAGGGCAGAATTCACTACATTTGAGCCTGAGGCTGCCAGTAGCCTCAGGCTCAAATGTCTTGCAATTGTAACAGTTTGTAGATTTATTTGTTTTGGTACAGTTTGTAGACTTGTTTTGGTACAGGCATATGTAAGGGTAAAAGAGAACTAATTTACTTTTGACTTTTTAAGTAAGATGCTGGAGAGGTCCAATGACAGAACAGAGAAAGCTTTTTTCCAAGAAAAGCAAGGCACGGGTGTAGGCCTTTCTGGGCTCCCTGTGAAGGCCAAACCCCGATGACCATGATTGTCACCAGGAACCCAGATTGGTCAGTGGCTGCTGGCACAGCTGTGCTGTAGGTTGTGTGCTCCAGCGAGTTACCTTAGCCATGCCAGCCCTGTGATCCAGCTGGCTCAGGGGAATTCATGTCCTGAGTAAGAAAAATGTGTACGTGGGCTCTGGAGAGACCACAACACGAAAGTCTTAGGAACAGTTAAAGCTGGTGGTTTTAAGTGGGATTGAAGCATTATCAGTAAGTAGCTTCTATATTTGAGTAACTATTTATGTGTATAAATTAACATTGTTGCACTTGATCGGGTATTATGAATATGCATGTGTGATAGTGGCTGGGGAAGGCATGAAGGATGCAGAGCTTTACACAGCTCAGACTCCTGCTCTTGATACATCCTTCACAAATAGGAGTACATCTCGGTAATGTGTAAAACTGTCCTGTTCATTGATTGCTTCATGGGACCTTTAAGGAGTCAGCCACACGTGCACCACAGAGCTGTACCACTCTGAGTCCTTGCAGATGAGCTCTATGCTGGGCAAAGGCCCCAGAGGTACTCTGGCATCCAGCTCTCAATGACTCCTTAAACACTGCAGGCTGAAGCTCTACCCACCAAAACTGGAGTTCCCTGTGCATTGCACTTCTGGTGAATTTTGGGTGCAATTTGAGCTGGAGAAGTGAGATGTGTCCTTTCCTGTGCGGCCTGTTGCGTGTGTCAGTGCTGGTCATGATTTCTTAGCTAAATCCTCTGTGGAGAGAGTCACCACCCATCTGGTCTTCAAGCTGTTTGCTTTTAGGTTCATGCTGCACTTGGGCCCCTTCTCCTCCAGCAGGAACATGCTTTGGTTCTGTGACAGAGATTAAAACATGGCAATGACAGTGCTGGGTCACGCCAGGCAACGGTGGCATTGCTCCTTCCCCTGACTGCTCAGTGTGTTCTGATGGCCTGGAACACTGCCTTACTCAGACAAAATAAATGTATGCTCACATGTGGATCATGGCAAATACTTTGGGTTTTCCTTATTCAGGGAAAGCCAGATTGATACCAGTCACAAAGGTTTAGGTTTTTAGCTTTTTAAAACCCTCTCTTGTGAGCAGACATAAGTGGACACCTTTCCATCTACTAGAAAAATGAATTAATCTGTTTTCATTTGGGATATAATGGCAAATCACAGGACCATATTTGTCTGCTTTTTTAATCCACTTTTTTTAAGCAGTAATAGGGTATGCTGTTCTGATGCTCAACCTTGGCAGCATGTTATATAAGAAAATGAATATAAATGTGTTCAAATCATAAGGATTCATCATGTTTAGGTGTCAAATGATTGTCCAGTCTTTATCTCTTTTGGATATATTTTAAATATAGCAAATTCTCATAATACTTCTTGGATTCATTATTTTGTTTTGGCTTTATTATAGAGGGGCTAATTCACTTTTTGGAACAACCTTAAGGAGACTGTGATGTAAATGTTAATTGTTTTTAACTCCCCATTACATGATTTGGTAGCATTAATATTTAACGAAGTCTAAAGATTAATGCCACTGTTTATTTCTAAAAAGGCAGAGATGCTGCAGGATAGCCTTTAACTTTGTTACTTTAGAAAATGTTACCAAGGAAAGTATTCATGCCTACAAATATTCCTTTCCTTTCCATTGCCTCTCCTGAAATCTTTCTATTCTCTCATTTCTTATTCCTAAAAATAAGCCATAGGGCTCTAATAGAGACACTGATTAAATATGCTGCTCTGTAATTTATGCAAAAGTGAATCCCAACAGGAATCAGGGACTCTGAAAATCTGTTGTGAAATAATTATCCTGAATGACATTGTAGAAATGGTCCATGAAGATGTTGTCAATAATGCATTACATAAAATTTGTTTGAAATAAACCTTGAAAATTATATGATATTCATAGGAACCTGAAAGAATTATCAGTAAACAAATTTAATCAGCCTGATGTTATGCATACCACTCAACCTCTTATTATCTGATCATCTAGGTTTTAGAATACTATGGGGAATTGAATGACAATTAATACTGAGAGCTGTAGGAGCTCATGTGGTGGTTGCAGAACTACCTTATTTTCTCAGTTTTTGCTCATCTCTATGTATCTGCATTAATTTCTTGCTGCCACAGTCGTCAGTGATGCCCACTGATGGTGTCCTGGCTGCTGTTGCACCTGTTCCCCTAACAAGAGGGGACTTGGAAACAAAGAATGAACCCACTTGACAATGAAATTCTAATTTTCCCACTTATGCAGAAGTGTTTATACCAATGTCTAGACACTTCTGATTGTGATATCCAGACTGCATTGTGAAAATGGAACTCAAACTCTGAATTCAAGTGCAGGATAAACTATGCACTAGATTATGTGGAGATTTATTGATGCTTCTCTCAGGAAATGCAGGACTATGATCAACTCCATTGCATGTCAGTTCAGAAGAGGTGATGTCCACTTCTGCTTGCTGAAGTCAGTAGGAATTTTGCCACTGACGTCAGAAGGAGAAATAGGACTAGAATTGGATTCACCTGAACTCTGTTGTACCAAGCTACTGCTTAAATATAGTGAATTTTCTATAAGGCAAAAAAAAAAAAAAAAAGCAAGAGGACTTGATAGGAGCTTCAAATCTTCCTTCCAGTAAATGGGAAAACAGTGCAGAATTCTTTAGCCTTTCTTTAGGGTCACTGGTTCCACATGTGCCAGCCTCTAGGACAGAGCTGTGGTATCCACTTTGCTTTACATGTGCATTGCTTAAAGGGATCTTCCGTGAATGTGTTTGGATGGGATCATTTGATATTAGAACTGTGCAATGATGCACCTGTTCAAGACAGTGTTTCTTTTAATCCACGAGTTTGGAATATGCAGGTGAGGATGTTGCTAAGGAAAGCAGCATCCTTTCACAGAGAAGCCGTAAGATTTTAATGAGAAATTATTCCTTCAAACTGCTCTATGTCAAGATGGCAGAAATGCAGCCAGATGCAATTGTAAAAGAATTTGAAGATCAGTGGTAGGCAAATCAGCTATTACACAGTGTTTTCTAGCTTTGGCCAAAGACTGTCTAATGTTTAGTTCTAATTCCAGCTGTCAGCAGTTTTCCCTTTATGCTGCAAAATGTGTACCTTTGTAAAAATGCTGGAATAGGAGTGGAGGTCAAGCATAGCATACTGTGCTCCTGTTTCTGACACAGGCTGTCATATGTGGAGCTTGTGATACAAACATTTGCAAAAGCTCGCAAGGTGAGATGCCTCCTGCTCCTTGTCATATATTGTGACAATAAGGAATACATAATTCTTGAGATCTTTTTTGACTTGAAAATGCTTGTGAAACCTGATACATGTATAAAAATGTGTCCATAATCCCTCTGAATTACAGGCCGTGGTAAATAATGTCTTGTAAATTGTAGAATAATTAGATTGGAGAAGAACTTTAAGATGAAAGCCAACTATTAACTCAGCACAAGTCCATGTCCCGAAGTGCCACAGCTACATGTTTTCCCTCCAGGAATGGTGATTCTACCACTTCCCTGGGGAGCCTGTTCCAAGGCTTGCTAACTCTTCTGGTGAAGAAATATTGTTCCCTAATATCCAATCTAAACCACCCCTGATGCAACTTGAGGCCATTTCCTCTTGTTCTGTCACTTGCTCAGTGAATGATATAAAGCAATCCTGGCAGTATGAGGATTTTATAAATGATTGTGGAACTTCTTGAAAGGGTTTGGCCAGTTGCCAGGGTAGGTAATTCTGTTAGGATTATTTATGATCACTTATGGCTGTTGGTTTTAGTACCTGAGAAATGGGCTACCAACTGAACTTCTGGTAAAATATTTTTCCACTGATGGCAGTACTTGGTTCCCCTATCAGATGTAGGATGCTTAAGTTACAAATAAACAGTGTACTTGTTAAGGTGAAACAAGACAAGTTGGAGAAAGGTGCAACAGCCAAGAAAGTGGATGCAGACACACAGCATATCTTGCCTGTCAGTTCAGATCCCAGCAGTGAGGTGAAATGTCCAGGGAGTTCAACATAATTTGAATGCTTACTGTAAATAGCACTTGTGTAAGATGTATTTTATTATGGCACAATGAAAACAAAATAAGAGTCTTCTAGGAAATAGGACTCTGTGCTTTGGGGCAAAAGAAATACACTGGGGAGGAATAAAACCCCTGTGGAGTGATTGGAGATAGTATCAGTCTGATTCTGATATGCAACTTAGTTCTTAAATGAATAGTTTGCAAATCCTCTTCCAGACTTGTTTTTCTTGTATATGTTAAAAGCAGGGACAGATTGTGTATGGTCTTTATTAAACCCCAAAAGCTGAGGGTCCCATATCTCGTGCTATTGATGAAATCTGTGCCTTATCCATGTTCTTACAGGAGGAAAGAGAATATTAGTTATGTACCTGGAAAAGACAGAATGTAAGGAAAAAAATCACTAACATCCTCTGGAATGCAGTGACTCCAAGTGCTTTGGAGACTGTTTGTGATTGAATGGTGTTTTTATCGTCTAGCTTGCTGTTCTGGGTGAAGAATGTTTCTGTATATAGTGTGTATTACATACTCAAATATACATAGGCATGAGTTTGAATAGATGTTTATATGAACTCATTTGAGCTGTTAGTGATAATGTTTTTAATTAAATTAAACCCAGTCTGTATAATTAGTAGATTTTGCTAGGACTTCCCACAAGATGATGTCAGGATTGAGAAATATGGGAGGTGAAACATGCAGAAAGGTGTAAATTTTTGTCTGAATTCCCATATCATATATCCTCTCAAGACATTCTCTCAAACATGAACTGTAATTGGATTCCTTGGCTGTGCCTTTTGGAGGAAGCAATATGTTAGATTAATGGTACTTTTTAAACTAGAATGCATCAGGAGCAACTCTGAAGACTTTCAAATGCAACACCCTTTAGTGAAAACTGTTTTTTGGGTGGCAGAACAACTAGATTGCTTGTGTGTGTGTGCTTGTCTCTTTCTACCTGAATGGTAATCCCACTGATCTGTTCTGTTCCTTTTCCCCCTCTGTCAAATAGCACTAAGTAGGTGCTTTTATTTCAAGAAGCAGTTGAGAGACTGACACTCCTGTATCTTCAGTCACAAGCCTTGTAGGAAAATAACCCACTACCAAATTAAAGCAAGTGGAGATGGAGGCTGGGACATGTTTCATAGGGTGAGGTAAAATTAGCGTGTTAAAACTGGGAAACAGAATGGAGTGTGAACCATCATCAGCAACAAACACAGCCAAATGGAGAATATATGAATTACAGGGAGAAAATTATCAATAAAATAATAAGAAAGCTGCTGAGGCAGAAAGAAAAGAAAATTAGTTACAAAGATTTAGGATGGGTGGGGTGTTAGAATAAAAAATGCCAAATAATTATTGGATTTATTTTCAGTTATTAAATTCAAAGTAATTGAACTACATGTTTTGGTGTGTGCAGGATGGTAGAAAAGCAGAAATAACAAGAGTCTGATTTCCAGTTGGTATTACCTATTTTGACTATTTCCCACAATTCATCAAGCTCCTGACTAGGCTGTTACACTGCCACTGAAAATAGTTGAAGATTTCTTCTGCTTCCCACTAGGTATACGAACTAACCATTTTTACCTTCAGAATTGCTTAGAAACACTTACTTTGGAGATAAGTCTCCACTTCTCAGGACTGGCTTGGGGGGAAAGTTGTTTATGACCCTAGCAGTGCTTTGGGAGTTGTGTGGGCCCCAGAATAGAGTGTACACATCATCATGGACTTCATGATCTCACAGAGAATTCTGCAAGACAGCAAGAGAATTTTGATGATTAAAACTCTGCGTGTTTCAGAATCTTGTTCAGCATCTTGCTGACCTGGCATTCTGGTTCATTCCCACAGGTTGCTCTGATTCACTAAGCAAAGAAAATTAGAAGGTGAATAGTAGAGCAAAGTAAATAGTTGTCTCACATCTTGGTGTTGTCATTGCGTACAATGAAGCTGCAGGAGGAATAAATCCTTTATGAAAAAGGTGTTAGTAATTCTAACAGCCAGAAGTCTGTAATGCCTGAGAAAATGAGTTGGTTAAATAGGAAATGACAAAATAGCTGGTAGTTGAAGCTTACACTTGCCTCTGAAATGTCAGGTTTGAAGCTTCCTGCTAGCGACTGTTCTGGCCTTATTTTGTAATTAGAAAAAGCTCTGAGCCTGAAGTTTTTAGGTAAACATAAGCTTTCTGATTCTAACATTTTTTAATAAAAGTACAAAAAAAAAGTGCATCTTAAAAGCTGCAATGTAAGCTGACAAATTGAGCTATAATGCTGTCAAAATCAGTCTTTGGAATCTTTGATCTTGATCTGGATTGATGGTTTTGAAATGTGGTGTCTTCCAATCAAACCTGACAGGGAAATCTTTTTATGCACCTGTGGCTCACTTAAGAAATAAGAACCTTTTCTGTGAAATATGCTCTTTCTGATACATATTCTCAATAAAACTGGAATGAGAATGTAACTGAGAATGGCCCTCTTGTCCCCCTCTCCATATCCATACCTGTTTAGGTCACTGCTCTGAGTTGGAGGTTCAAGCTCTGCTCCATGTTTGAGTCAAATTATTGGAAGCCTGAGGAAGGTACCTTTTTGTCAATCCCAATTTGTTAAATAATTCTACAATTTTACTCAAAAGCTGAAAGGCTGTGTTCTAGTGGTTAAGACCTTGCCTGGCATACAGGAAGGGCATGAATTCAACTCCAGAGCTGGTATGTATACTATATCCATGGAGAACTTGTGCTGATCTGCTTGTTATCCACAGATGATTCTGTCTGTCCCTGTTTCTGTCTGTAAAAACATTTCAAAAGGTCCTGGAGCTGATTAAAGACTGAAGAAATCAAGTGGAAGGGACCCAGAATTTTTGGCAAAATGCACCCTGTTATCACAGTTAGCCCTTCTGGCAATACTGGATTTCCTGGTTTAAAACCATGCTGGACTTGCTGTTCCCATCACTGCTGATAAATGCATTGTTCCTAAGGTCCAACAGCTTGCAGTCTCTCATGATTGTTACATTCTCCATTGAATTTTCAGAGATGATTTAGATATGCATGCCAATTCTAATAAGTCATTAATCCATGTACTTGCACTCCACTGTAAATTTTCTACATAAACCTTTCCTGTGTAGCTATAAAGATGGTGGATTTTTTGGGGGTTTTTTTACCTATGAGTTAAGAATAACGCTCTTTTCTCTGCTGCTAAGTTGCTGTGAGTGAGAACTCAGATGACGGATGGACTTAAATAAAAAGGGGGAAGTGTCAATATGTGACAATGGTGCACAACAAGTTGATTCCCTCTCTTTTGCGACTGCCTGCCCACAGAGGTTGGCTCAGTGCTGCTGCCCAGAAGCTGTGTGGGATGGGGGCTGCAGCTGAGCTGCCAGACTAATCTATCCTCTCAGGGCACATCCCAGACCTGTTTGCTGTCTTGGAACTGGTACTTTACAGTGCTAAAGCCTACAAGTCAGTCATGGACTGTCCCTGCATCCAAGATGCACCTAAGTGGAGCTTAGTGTTGAGTTTCACCATAGTTGAATCGGTCCTGGAGAAGATTTTCTTGTGCCTCACGTAGTGGAAGGCCAGTCTGTTTTTCTGGGAGATGCAGAGGTTTTTGCCACTTGGTATATAGCAAATGAGATGGTAAAACCTGGGGGAGGGTATTAAGATAAAGAGAGAAAAAGCTTCCAAGTAGCTCTTGACAGATGGTGCTTGAAAATGAGTATCTCTTTGGCACCATGAATGCTCCCTGAGGGGTTCTTCATTCTCCAATTCTTTCCCCTTTCTTTTTTCCCTTCGCTTGCTCCCTGACACTTCCCTTCATTTGCTATAATTTAAATGAAAGCACAGAAAAGGCATATTTGGTTTTAATATGTAAAGAGCTACTCCTGGGTTTGAAGCAGCCATTTAACATGCAGGTTGAGTGAAAAGAGGAATGGAGGCTGAGGCTGCTGGCTGTCAGTTCTTGCCACAGCAGTCGCTGCCATTGCTTGGCTGCTATCAAAGATTCATCAGGGGGGAAGTCGCTGCTTTGCAGACAAAAATAACAGATGGTCGTTCGTGTTTGCCTTACTCCGGGGGCCTCACCACAATGCACGGGGTCCAAGAGAATTTGAATTACTGGGGGTGGCTGCTTTCTCTGTGTGTGTTCATGCATATTTGAACAGATTTTTTGGTTTTGGATTTTATAAACTTGCTAATGAATTTAATGATGAACCTATAGATTTCCTGAGATGCTTACACGATGTGTTGGTTTTGAAGTGAGTTTTAATTAAATTTTCCAGTACTCATCCACAATTTAGCACTGTTCTGTTGCAAAACAAGCCCCTTGCCACAGGTGGCAGGGCATGGATGTGACTCAGAAAAACTCTCCCTGCTGCCAACCCAAATAAACATGGTTCATTTTGGAAAAGTACTGATCACATTTTTGTCTCCAGCAAACTAAATACTGTAGGCAAAATAAATGTCTGTTTCAGTATAAAGTAAGTTAAATAGAATAGGATTATTAAGTTTTGAAATGTCTTATTTTTATCTCTTTAAACTTGGAATTTTTCTTCTTGAAACTAACTGGCTTTATCTTTGCGGAGAAGTTCTGTTAGGTAAAATCTAACATTGAACCCCTCAAAAAGGTACCACAAACACTATGTGTGGCCAAAGAATCTGACCTTCCGCCTTTTTGTCTCAAGTTTTTTCAACATTATTGCTTCTAACTAAGTGACTGACTTGGTATTCAGACTTAGGTTTAAAACCCAATAATTGTTAGAGCCTATATGTGAGTGTGCAGTCAGTGTGTTCATGTTCAAGTACATAGTTTATGTACTTGAATCAAGTAAAAAGTTTATGAACTGCAGGAGCACTGATGAGAAGTCAACCCCAGATCTAGACCCAGTCCGTTTCCTGGTTCCAGAAGGATTCTGTCTGGGACTCAAATGCCATCTATGTGTATTTGGTTGACTTGGGTGCACCATGCTGGCAGTTTATGGTTGGTTTTGGTACCTCCCGACAGGTGGCTGTGGTGGTGTGTGGGACATGTCTCATACTGAGGTGCTGTGTGCCAAGGCAGCAGTTCCTCTTGCTTGATCTAATGCCTAAAGAACTCTGAGCAATGGCTGGTAATCACAGAATATGCTGAGCTGGAAGGGACTGACAAGGATCAAGCTCAGCTCATGGCCCTGCACAGGACCATGCCCAAGAGTCCCATCATGTGTCTGGGAGCGTTGTTCAAACGCTCCCTGAACTCTGTCATGCTTGATTATATCCCAGAACTAAACACATCAGTTTGTTGTTACCAAACAACAGCAACAAGGCTGGGTAGCCTGTTTGGTTCTGTGGGTCCTGGCTCCGTTTGTCTGCCTTTGCCGTCCCCTGGGTCTGGGAATCATGCAGAGAGAGTTGTATGGGCAAGCCCAGTCTATAGCACACTGCAGGCTTTGGGATGATGTATTCTCCTCTCAGCTGGCCACCCCACTTGCTTTCCTCATGGCAAAGGAGCAGATAGATGCATAGATAACTAGGTGGTGGTCGGCTTGCTTGATTTTAGGAGTGAATTTTGTTAATGTAGTGGCTATTCAAGCATGACTGAAAATGCATGTAATTTGGCTTAGATTCTTTAGTATGGTTGGCTGATTCTCAAGTGAATTTTGCTAGATGAACTGTGTAATCAAGTTGTACTAGGCTATGAGATGTGTACTCTGTGTATAGATGTTTGGTAAATGAAAGTTATTGCTGCAATTTTGAACTCTGTAGGCCCTTTAATGTCAGAAGGAGAAAGAAGCTGGTTCCGTGGTGGTTGTTGTGATGATGGCCAAAATAATCTGTCAGCAGAGGTCTTTGGGGTTTAATTTTAGATTTGCAGAAGTATGGCCAACTGGTGAAATGTTTGTTTTGTTAGTCAAGCTTTTTGAAATTTGTGAACAGACAAATCAGAAGACAACACAAAATAACCAAGTTGAAGGATTGTTTGCCCAGTGATGAAATTACTTACACTTCATAACAACACTGATATACGGAGCTTTCTCAGTAATCCTGCTCTAAATCCTGCTTCTGGCTCACACACAGTGATGGTCAAATGGAAAAATGTGATTAATCATCAGACTGATGCTTTGTAGCAGTTAAGAAGTTTAATATTTCAACAAGTATTTTCTGGCAAAATACAAGCTTTGATTTTTAGGTGACTACTTAGAAACTTTCCAAACTCTTATGCTGATGAAAGAAATTACTAACATCCTGAATCTCAGACAAATTAAAGTAACCTTGAGTGTCAGTACTCATTTGATCCAAATATGAAGACAAAACACTACACAGCAGACAAGAACATGGGTGTACAGTTTAGAATTCAGGCACGTGGATTCGATACCTTCCTTCAAATAAGGCAAATTTGCTTTTTTTGTGTGTGTGGGAACGTTTCAAGGAAATGTCTGGGTTTTAGTTATGTTTTTGCCTATAAAATAGCGTTTTTTATTTTTTATTTCTCTCTAATTGGAATATATACTAAATCCATCTGCACACAGATGATGATTCTGCACGCATTTCATCATCCTTATCAAAGCAGTGTTGGCTGTTTTAGGATTTAAATGCTTGTAGAGTATTTAGTGACCCTGAGATGAGAGGATTGTAAGTGTAGTTCAGAGTAACCTGGCCACTTATGCTGTGGTTGGAGATGAATGCTTTGAGAGATCTTCCAACAGTCTACAGCCATCACTGGTTTACTATTTAATTTTTTTCTTATCCTATGTAGAAAACAACAACAACAAAAAAACCCCAAAAAATCCCAACCCAAGGAGCTGATCTGTTCACAGAACTCAAATCAGGCAAGAAGTGTTTGGGGGTAGGAAAACCCTTTATTATTCATGTGTTTGCATCTGCCAGCTCTACAGTTTCTATCTTTTGAGAACCTTATAGGAGGTGTTCATGCATTGGTGACAGACTGCTCTGGGTTCAAGTACCAGTGAACAGTATTCATTGATCTGCTATTTGGAGATGGTAATGGACACAGTCTGTTTCAAGAAATTCAGTGTATAATGTTTATGACCTGAATGCATGGTGGTGAAAGGGTCTGGCAGATACAGTCAAAGGCTTTAAGTTCCTCTCTCCTAGACCACCAGGTGATTTCCAATGTGCTAACAAGCATGGGTACATCCTTAGCAGGTGGTTCATGCAGGAAAGCTAGTGAGGTTCATGGGCAACTGGGATATGAAACAGCAGGGGAGAAGTCAGGGGAGGCTGGGGTCTGGAAAACAGTGATGGGGGGTGTGAAAAAGGCATATTGTATGTGTGGCTCTACGCAGATATTTACTATATGTAATCTGATAGATAGAAAAGTTATACTATATTAACATTAGAATAATGTAGTGAATGTAGTTTTGTAATTAACAATAAGTTATAGTACAATAGAAGCTGTGTATGTGTGTTATATTTTTTTGCTCAAGAAGAAAAATTCCTCAGCACAGAGATAACATTCACAGAGGCCCCTAAACCTTACAGAGGCCTCTAAACCTTCTAGTGAAGAAGAATTGATGGCCTCTTATCCACAGAACCTAACTTTCTCAAAGACGTATGCTCTCATGCGTTCTTTTAATTAACAGAAAGCTTTTGTGACAAGAAACAGCTGAAAATTACTTGTTTTACGTAAGATATGAATAGTCATATACTGAAGGCTTAAAAAAGAAGACTTCTCTTTGTTCTGGGCCCTTCTCCCTCTAGCCTTTGTCTGGAAGGGGTGGGGGTCTTGGGTGGCCCGGGCTACCTTCTTTGCTTTTATTGTCTCATTATTTGTCCCATCTCTGAAAACTTTTTAAACTTTTATTATTGTATTAATATTTTTGTAACCAATTTTTATTCTTTATTAAATTTTCATAAATTTCAAAAAGCGAGTGATTGGTGTTTATCACAGTGGGGTTTCTGGCTTGATAAGACTCCCTGATCTGTGCTACAACTGCCCCTTTTGTTCTATAAGAATAGAAACTTCTTTGTATCTATATTTCATGGGTATGCCACTGTTGACATGTACTGTGAAGTTCTTTCTCCCGCCTTGTGAATACTGGTGTCTATGAATTAATTGCTTGGTCATCTCTGGACTGCAGTTATTACAGTTTAAATGAAGTTTTGTATAATAGCATTGCCTGTGTTTGTTTTATCTACTCTGTGAGCAGCTGGAGAGTACTGAGATTGTGCCCTAAACTAGCAATACCTTAGTGGGGTGGACTGCAGATTGTGTGAGTTTCTCTTCCAAGTTCCTCTGCTGTAGCTGGGCTGTCATGAAGAGTTAAACAGAAGAATTTGGTCATTGCAGCCACGGTGATTGTGATGATACCAATGTCGATCAAAGGCACTAAATTAAATAGCTCTTCCAAATCCCTAGCTGTAGAGGATCTGCCCATCCCTTCCCTCAAGAAAGGCAAGTTTTAAACCCCTTTACTTTTCAGAGGTTATTTTCTGGAGTCAAATGAAATTTATTTTGCTCTCTTCCCCACCTACATAACAGGAGTTCTTGAAAAGAATTTTGTAGATGTAGCAGCTTTACTTGGAGATGGTATGAAAATTTAAGTCATAAGAGGAGTCATAAGCTGTGCTAGTCTATCAAACTGACTTACAAATATCTGACATGGATAAAGTGGTACTGTCTGTCTGGTTTCCAGAAGTTGCTACCCTAGTTGAAACTAGCAAAGACATCTTCCAGGAAACATAGTATTATTCAAATAATAATTAGTTCAAATTGGGCTGTGGTTCTTCAGACCCAGGTCTAGGGATGTGAAGTGTTATAGAGCTTTGTGGTTATTGTTGAGATAGATAAGGTCCTTGGGTTAGTCTGAAGTCTTGTTGGATTTTTAGGGTGTGCTGAAATGGGCAGAGTTATCTAGGCTAGGATTTAATACCTGCTTCTGGGCCAGAGTTAGTTGGGTGGTTCAGATTGCTGAGCTGACCCAACAGGATGGGAGTGAGCAGTGTGGAGGAAATAAAGATGATGTATGTGACCCATCTGGTTCAAGTGACTGGTACCTCAGTGCTGCATGGCCTGAATGTACAAACTGTGTAGACATATAAGGTTGATGATGTTAATGAAAAGTGGCGGTTCCACATCTCCAGTGCCAAGTGCATTACTGAATAATTCAGTCCCTTGTACTGTACATTTCATTTCCCTTGTAAAGGGATTTATTGTTTGGCACAATAATTCTGCTGCTGTCCTTGTCACAGTTTGGCCATAGGAATGCAATAAGGTGTGCATGGAAGCAGGAAAGAGATTTATAGGAGATTAAAGCTACTCTCTTCTCATCTATTGTAGACTCTGTGATAGATCCTTGGAGCTAATCTGGTTTATAGCTGAGAAGGGGAAAAAAGTGAGAATGCCTATTCAAATCAACACCTCACATAGCAGTACTTCTTAATGCATGTTACTCAGATTATGAATTCCTGTAAGAAGTTCCTTTGAGTGTGAAAAATTCTTTCCCCAGGAGTTTTTCTTGGTATTGAATATGAGTTCAAATTTCCACCTCCCCAACTCTTTCTGTGATGTTCAGGTTTTGCAGTAAATTTGGCCCAATTAGTATGAGAACCCAGGTGTCTGAATGCAAAATCATCTAACAGCTCTTTTGAAGAACAGTTGACAGTTTAAATTTACTGGGTTCCAACATGGGAAAAAGCACAGGAAATCCCACAGTTGAACATGTCATGCAGGAACTTTCAAGACCTATCAGATGCTTCTTCCAAGTGCTTGAATGCCTACTGGAAATACACTGTTTTTCTCTTTGATGCAACTTACTGACATCCTTTTGTGTTGGGCAGGAAAGCAGTGTTAGTGTTAAAGGTCATGGCTTTAATTCTTATCCTGCATTGGCCACGGATTTAAACACAAGGGATCATGGAATCTTATTTGTATCCTCTTGCACTTCACAGAGGGCTTTTGCAAGGAGCCTGTTCATTTACCTGTACTATGTAGGCACCGGCTGATGCTTTAGATGGTGTTGGTGCATTGCTGTTTTGCACAGTAAACTCAAATGATAGTTAAGATTGATGGAAGGAGATCCATGGAAGCAGCTCAAGGTTCTTGTGACCATAGTATTGAGGTGATATTGTCTTCTTAGGCTTTGCCAAAAGTTAATCAAGTTATGGTAATGTTTTGATACTTCAGCACTTGCAAATAGGGGAGCAGTGGTTTTTTTTTTTGTTTTCTTTTTCAGTAGTGATAGGATGGTACATCCCTTTTGCAGTGCTAATGGCAGTGCTTTGTGTATAGGTTTCTCCAATTACTTTGATGGATTATCACCATAACTGCTCAAATTTCCCTCAATTTTTTTTCAATTTCTGCGTTTTCAGCCGGCTCCATATATTCAACTTTGAGGTTGTATCTGACTTTGTTTAGTAAACAAGTGAGGAGATTAATTTGAGTTATCCAGGGTGGCATTCAGCCATCTGTTCAACAGGATCCCTGGCTTGCAGAGTTGCTCTTTGATTATATGGGTGGTTTGTTTTTCAGACGAATTTTTTTGATAACAGGGAGCATTTTACAGTAGGAAGTCTCATATTTTTCTTAATATTACAGAGGTTGGAGGGAAGTGTATGGCAATAAGGATAAGGGATTCAAGGCCTTGCTAACAGGGTTTCCTCAGAGGTAGATGGAAAATGGCTGAGGACTGGAGAGGAGGTTTTTATTGCTCAGCTGTAATCCTCAGCCAGGCTCTCTACAGCCAGGGAAAGAACTTGAAATCTTACTGTGTCCAATTACTGCTGGGGAGGGCTGAGGTAATCTGCTAGTTTTGAATGAGTGAGCTCAGGAACTGGGAGCAACTGAGGCACAGAAGCACAGAGCATCAGACCTTTGGGGAGCAACCTTGTTTGTGGTACTAAACTGAAATATGGCTTCTTAAATACAAGTTCATGTGTTTCCCCAATCAAGGACATTTTGTAGTTTGGATTAATACTCAAGCACATGCTTCATTATTTATCTCCATAAAGGACAAGCAGCATAATGAACAATCAAGAAGAAAGGAAAGCATTCTAGAGTAGTTGATGTCATATGGTGACCCAAGTCTGTTCAAATAACTGGTTTTTTTATGCTGCTGGCAAAGTCAGATATTGAGGGTGAGCTGCCCTATGGCTATTGAATTGGGAGCTGTGTCCTGCACAGCAGTGGTTCTGTGGACAGGAATGGGGAGCTGTGTCCTGCACGGCAGTGGTTGTGTGGACACGGAATGTGCAGAGCTGTGTCCTGCACGGCAGTGGTTGTGTGGACACGGAATGTGCAGAGCTGTGTCCTGCACGGCAGTGGTTCTGTGGACACGGAATGTGCAGAGCTGTGTCCTGCACAGCAGTGGTTGTGTGGACAGGAGCTGGGAGCTGTGTCCTGCACGGCAGTGATTGTGTGGACAGGAGCTGGGAGCTGTGTCCTGCACGGCAGTGGTTCTGTGGACAGGAGCTGGGAGCTGTGTCCTGCACGGCAGTGGTTCTGTGGACACGGAATGTGCAGAGCTGTGTCCTGCACGGCAGTGGTTCTGTGGACACGGAATGTGCAGAGCTGTGTCCTGCACGGCAGTGGTTCTGTGCTCCTGATAATGGATTAGTGACTTGGTACGAGCTCCAAGTGTGCTGCAGTGCAAGCTGTCCATCTGAACCTGAAACAGGTGAACAGGGGAGAATATCAATTAGGATGACCTTGTGTCTTTGTGCACAGTTGGCCAGTACTGGAATGCTTTGCACTCAATCCAAATTTGCAATATGCTGAGGGGAGGAAGGAGAAAAAAAGAACAATGATTTATTTGAAGGCCGTTGTTCAGTGATTTATTTAAGGATATTAAGGTTTGGGTGGTCAGAAGGATTAAGCAGTACCTTGGTGGCTATGTACCTTCACCTGAAGGAAATTATTCTAGAAAATACCTATTTCATCTAAATAAGCATAGATGTCTCAAAGCTGAGCCCAGAAAAATTCCAATTAAATGGGAAGCTTTTGCTAGGTGAAGTTGATTAACTGTTGAATCAAAGTGTCAAGAGAACTGTGGAGTCTGTTTGCCTTAATTCCCTCAGGTAGAGACTCAAAAGTATAATTTGATCAAACAAGTTTCTGGCTTAAACACATAGGCAATTGGTTAACATTTTAAGTGCTATCTCAAGCAGGAAATTATATTACTCTGTAATAGCATTCTTTGGTTTTAATATGTCTGATCAGCTGGTGGAAAAAAGAGCAGAACATTTTTCTCTGTCACTGAAAAATTAAAATTCATTAGAATTTGATATAGAGAATAAAATAATTTTTGTGGCTTTTCATGTAGCATTTTGTTGCTGAAGAAAACCAGAATTTCTGTATTTCTGCAGACAGTCCTATTTCATCAAAAGCTAATGTCTAGGTATAAGTATCTTGTGTGTGCATGCATACTCTGTGTTTTGAAAATGCATTTCAAGAAATGATGTAGCAGTGGATTGTTGAATATCTGATAGCTTAAGATCAGGAAGAGATGACTGAAGCTCCTTGGTGGAAGGTGTATTCTGTTTGTTTACCACCTACTGCTGTTCTTTTGAAACACATCTGTGAGCAGAATATTCTCCAGGGATGTTTACAAAATAAGCCAAGAGCCTGTCAGCCACGCAGCCTTTTCTCTGTGTTCTAGTGAATAAGTTAAATTTCCTCTGTGTTTTCCTATCCCGCTTTTAACATAAAAGTAATCTGAAATCCTTAGCAGTGCAGACAGCTGGGAACTTGGCAGCCCATGTATTCTTTTAGGAAGAAAATTGGGCCTGGAAAAAATCTTCTCATGCTGGGAAACTCTGTGCTGTCTTCCTTGGAGCAGTGGGAACCTCTTGCAACACTCTCACATGCAGGTCCTAGATAACATCTGCTTCTTGCTAGAGAGTCCTTCTTTAAGTCCTCAGCTTTGTGCAGAGTTGTTTTTTTATAACACTTCATCTTGCTGGCCTTAGAGGTTTTAATTGACTCTGTCTTTATTGAAGCACACAATGAGTAAACTGCTTTTGCTTACATGTGATTCCTTCCTTGCTAGTGCTGCTTTTAGGAGCTGTGGCAGTAAGTTTGAGCATACTTCTTTTATGCTGCTTGTTAATGTATTATCCTCTGTTAGCATGTCCTGTGTCCCACTAGAGTTTTCCAATCATTGTGCAGCTCTTTATTGCATTGGTTTTCCAATCCATTTTTTTTGTGATAACGTATTAGCAGCAACTCAAGTGATATGTCCAAACTCTCAAATTCTGGAGAAGTTCTGGGGCAAAGCCACAGTAACATGTTATTATCTTTATCACATATCAAAAACAATTTGTAGACTATTAAGCATTCAATATCTTGCAGGACAGAATGAGATGTGACTGCAGGATCATTAAAAAGTTTATCAGAGACCTTTTACAAGAAGTATGGGGTGAAGTAACTCTGTCAGTGGCCTTTGACTTCCCTGCATCCCAGTTATTCCTAATTTATTCAACCAGGGCCTTGGTTTTGTGCAACTAAAGAATTTCAGGACTGTGTTAAGGTGGTGTATCTAAGCTACAGGCTGAGCATGACCTTCAGGGCTATTTTTGCAGGTCTGCAAATACTGAAGGGAGGTGTATAATTTTACAAAGATACTTGGAAGGAAGCAGTGCACCAGTCCCAGGTTTGCTGGCTTACCCAGGCCCTGATGCTTCCTTCAGATATGAACCACTTCACCATGCTGTAACCTCTGACAGGGCAGAAAACTGCATGATGCAACTTTTACCACTGGAGTGTGGAAAACAATGTTTCTGGGACCTCGTAAAGGTTTGTACTAGTGGCACAGACGTGGAGCAATGAGACTCTGATTCATGTTCTGTACATGTACCTGCTATTGCTATTTGTGTTCAGAGAAGATCCAAACAGAAACTGCAAAGGCAATGTACAGGTGGTGATTTGTGAGACAACTCAAGATCAGATTTTCCAGGACATAAATTGATTGCTGAATTATTAATTTAGTATTAGGAGATTAGTATTAGGAGATTTCTGATGTGTAGGATTAAAAGGAAGATTTGGTTCTGTGTAAGTGAAAAAGTATATGGTACCTTTTCCTTTTGAAGATGCTACCTCAACTGGTGAATCATCTCAGAGTTGTGTTGTCTGTTCATCATCCTTTGGAAGAAAAGGTACTGTGCAGTCTAAAAATATTCTAGTGACTCATTTTCCATGGATTAATCACTATTTCAGTATGTAGTTGTTGCCTATTATGTTGCTGCAGTTTAGGAATTCTTTAGATGACACTAAATATTTAAAGTTACAGTTCATAGTGAGTTGTTTTCTTTTGGCTTAAATGGTTTGTAAAAGGACCTTTATGTGGTTTTATTTGATGTATGCTGTAGGAAATTTTTTTACTGTACAGGAAAAAATAAACAAAAAAATTACAAGAACACAAGTTCTTTCAGGAGTTGATTTTGATGAAGACTGAAGTTTTTCTCCCTGTGCTTTTGACCATAGTATATCTGCATTGTTGGCAGTTAAGTATCATGATCTTCATAAAGTTTAAGACTGATTTTTTTTTTTCTTGCAACTCATCTATCCACTGAAGATGCAGAGTACTGGAAAAGGGTAGTCTTCATCCTCAGTCTTTACTGAATTTGTTTTTATTAGTGAGTGAAATTACTGCTGCTCCGTGGACAATAGTGTCTGCATCTAATGGCAGAGTTAGCCTGGCATAACTAAGAAACAGCTCTGAGAGAATCCATGGCAGCTGAAGCTCCCAGTGCTTGAACTCTTGCAATTCCAAAGCAAGTGCAGCGGCAGCCTGGATCTGAATGTGTTAAGAGAAAGGAAAAATGGATCTGCCTGCCCTGAGCTGTTGCCATCTTACTGTTGTTGGCTACTAAAAGCATCACCCTCCTCCAATCCCAAAAGGATCTCAATGGTACATTATCACATTTTTCCCACTATATTTAATCTGTAACTGCCATCCACTTATCATTGCCTCTTCACATACAAGGCTATTCAAAGTCTATGTGACTTTAATTTCTGTTGCTGAAGAAATATTTTAATCAAAATACCGGGTGACATTTATTAACTTTCCCATGCAGCTGCTGTGCTGCGTGGTTCCTGTTAAGAAGACTGGTGAATCACATGTGTTAAATAGCAGTAGTGTTGTTGTGGCTGCTTTGGGAATGTGTGTTCCCTTCATACCTTCAAATTGATGTGGTTATCTGCGTTGGGGCTGCACCTCACTTGCTGAGAAGGAAAAGTGTCTAGTATAAGTGAGTGACAATGAAAATCCTAATTTTTTTCACTTTTGCTCATTTCCTTTTATTTGCCCTATTTTTTTTTCAAATTCAGCTCAAAGTTTGTTTTTCTTGGTTGAAAGCAATAGATAAAACCCACAAAAGAGTCATCTCTCAGGTGAAAAAAATTTAATTGTTTGTAAAGTACTAATGCATACATTTAATCACAAATTGTGAGGGAAATCTGGGCAAAATAAAATAAGATGGGATGAGGGAATTTAAAACAATGCCTTCTCCTGTACTTGGAGTTCTCCTCCAGTACTTGCTTGACAATACCTCAGGTGGCTGCTGCCTCAATATGTTGTCCTACTGAGTATATTCAAGAAGTCCATCCTGTGAGGGTTATTCTGTGGCACTAACACTTCTGTTGGGATGCTAGGACAATAAAAATGGTAGTAGACTTAGGAATTAATACCTTCGTGGATTAACTGTTTATTCTGCTACCTGCAAGTTACATACACACTTGTACATAATTTATCGAGATTTTTATGTATACAAATCACAAATAACCTCAGAAATGGCTGCTTAACATAATAGAAGTAATTTTTTGATCAGTAATCAGTTTAAGTGTGTTTGACTAACCTTTTCTTTAAATTCAGTGCTTCAAGGCTGTTAGGGAAGCTTTCACGTGGAGGCCAAGATGATGAGAAAACATCACTTCCAGTAAGAAGTAGTGCCAGGGTACTGAAAATGATAGTGGAGGGTTAAAAAATAATTTCTGTATAAGCTAACCGTAGTATAACTTGGGGTATAGCGTAGATATGATTTAAGATTACCAGTATCTAGGGGTGGAGGTTAGTTAACATATGTATAATTTGAAACTATAAAAATCACAAATCAACTCTGTATTCTTGGGCACAAGACTTGAGCATTTCATGCCCCTGTGTCCTGTGCGCTCAAATAAAGAACCACATATGATTGCCTTCATGTGGTTCTATGTTTTCCTACGCTAACATAAACACAGCAGAACTCAGTGATTGAACGATGTTTGTTGCCACAGCTCCTGCCTTGCAGCGCCCTTTCAGTGATCTCTATAATGTCTCACAGTGCCATTGCTCAGCCCGAGGCTCGGGGGGCATGCAGCTGGACTGCACACCTGCAGCAGCAGCGAGGCCTGGGCTGCTCCCAGTGGGAAGCAGCGTGTGTAACCCCAGCCCCGTGGCCCGGTGTCCTTGTGCCGGGGCACGGCGCGGATGTGGCGGTGCGGCAGCCCGCGGATGTGCCTCGCATCCCGATCCCGGGCCTGGCTGCAGCGCCGGCATGGATGGAGGCGGGACGTGAGGAGCATCACAACGCCTGTGCTGCCACCGCCGCCGTGTGACGGCAATCTGTGATGAGGACACAGCCTCGCCCGGCACTGCAGACGAGTTTTATGAGGACATGCTGAAACTGCTTCGTGAAACTCTGGTTGTTATTGGGATTTTGAACTCTGATGTACCGCCAGCTTGTTCAGAAGATGTTTTGACCAACACATTTAAACTGTGCAGAACTGAAATATTCCCCCTGCAGCCCCCCAGAGTTCCTAGGCTAGCTCAGATCCTGGAGGGCTTTGGAGGAATATTTCAGGGACAGGGCAAAAGATTCCAAAAGAGTCTCTAACTCCCAGATGTAGTCCAAGACATTTATTCCTGATCTTTCTAGGGGGGAAGAGAATGAATGAGGAAGAAACAGAGCCTTATCTAGGCTCCTGCTAAGGAAGAGATAGTTGCAACTCAGCCAATAGGGTCAGAAAGGGGAGGAAGGGTTAAGGGGCTTCAGGGGTCTCTGGGGAGGGAAAAACCATTCCCCAAAGAAATTCAACACAGAACCAAGAAGGTACAGTGCTTCAGTTCTGAAATGGAAGTTTTCTTCTGACAGAGATTTATACACAATTTGAGGCAAATTTTGGGATTCCAAGGCTGAAGTAGTCCAAGTGCTGGATTCCAATGTGGTATTTCATGATTTTTGTTTTCAAAACTTTTAAAATTTCTTGTGTAACTGTGTCAATAAATTTTTGTGACAACATTTATGACTCTTTACATGTGTGGTAAATTTTTCAGACATCGGATCTTGATTTTCTGTGTATTGATCACAAATCTCTGTAGTCCTGCTGTTTTCAGTGGAGCAATTCCTGACCCATACTGGTTACAGACTGCGCAGTGTGGTTTTTAGAAAAATAATTTTCTAAACTGAATGCAATTGCCAAAATCTATTTTTGGAACACTTCTTTGGGGTTAGTAGAAGAAAAAGCCTGACATAAGGTCTTTGCCTTGTTATTCCTTTTGGAAGTGAAGACAATTGGATAAATCAAGAAAACTAAGAAAAAGAGAAGGAAAAGAGAACAAAATATGTCATGATCTTTATGTTCAGAGCAGGAAAAGCTCTTCAGATGCTTACAGCAGCAGAGCAATGCCTCAAACTCAGATGTACAGGAGTCCTTTCTGTAGTGGAGTGCTGCACGTGCTCTTTCGGCCCAGGGGAGCCAATCAGGGAAGCATATTGCTGGCTTCTAAATTGGTCCCTCAAACACCTATTTAAATCAGAAATAGCTCACTGAGCAGAGGGAGGACAAAAAAATCCCCCTTGAAAGTTGCAAACCACTTGAAAATTTTGAGATGGCAAATTTGCATTGCAAATCCCCTTGTATCTCTTGTATGAGCTGATATAAGAAATTATATTAGGTATTCAGAATGTGGAACAGTCATCTGGTAAGAGGAAATAAACTTTTAAATGTTTTCTTTTTCTGTCTTATATTAATCACTGTAAATTATTAAAGTGCATCTTTTGTAAAGCTCTGAGACAGTTTTATTGCTGTTTTAAGTACAGCAGAATATAGGTGACAAGTTTTCATCCTCGTTACCCTGTTAAGACTTTAAGTTATGCTAAAGTTCTGTCTGGGCCTGTGCACCCAAGAGCAACGTCATACCTGAGAGCCTGAAAATGTCAAGGAGTAATAACTGCTTATAAGGAGAATATGCAACAAATAGTGTGGATCATGAGTCAGGACATTGTGAGAGACAGCAAGTGTTGAAGATGACATGTGCTAATGAGCAAGACTTAGACATGGCCCTTATACCAGGATGGAAACCTTGGAATGGGACTGTGATGTTATAGCAGTCATACTGCAAGGGTTCCTTGTTGGACTTATAATCCATTTCTTACTGTTATTCTAGGCAAGATCTTTTTTTCCTGACTCATTTGCCCTCAGTGTTTTCAATTCAATCATTTTCATGAGGACTTTGTAGTTGCCATTTGATGAGCATCACAGCGTTTGGCTTGTGTTATGTCAGGAAAAGGGGAAAGCAGTCATGGCATGCAAAGACGTTTCTGTCATGATAACAAGATGATTGGTTGGGTCTGCTGTATAGAGTTTGCAGGTCCATTTGGTAGCATGTATTCAACATTGGTTTGTTTTTTTTCTCTGATAAAATTGGAATTTTCACTTTTAGAGGTGGAGCAGAAGAGAGCATATCCAATGGCTTGAGGAAAGAGGTTTCTCCATAAGATTTTTTTCCAGAATTGCATAGGCTGTAGATTTGAGTCTGAAAAAAACTTCACTTGATTTTGGAGGAGTTAATTTTCAGGTCTATTTTCAAGTGCAAGTTCTGTAAGACTACAGTGGGTATATTTTTGAACTCTTCTGATTATTGCTTGTACTGTATTTTGAGTAGTTTGTAGAAAACTCAATGTTCCTTTGAACAGATGCAGAACTAGTATGCCTCTTCCACTTGTAAAAGTATACTGTGTTGCAGTGAGCTCCTTGGATCATCCATTCTCTGAACTGTCTTTGTGAGCTGCTCTCTGATTCTTTGCTGAATTATTTATGTCTTGATTTCAGCATCCTCCTTGGGCAAGGCACTGTAAACTCCAGGACTTCTGTTGTTACATTCATAGTAATAAAGTGCAGGATAAAACAAAATGAAGCTTTCATAGTGAAATGTAAATTTGCATTCTAGTAAAAGAAAAGAAAAAGAGAAATGTCAATGTATTAGGGATATGAAGAAGAAAACCACATTCAATGGAAGAAATTTTTAATTTCTCTGTGTTGGCTAGAGCCCTATTTTATTTGTAAAAACCTTCTAGTTTGTAAAGATAGTGTTTCAGCAGAATGTCTTATTCAGAATTAGGGTGGGGCATTCAGACACTCTTCCTAGTGTTTTCTCTTTCTCACTCTATACCTAGTAAATTATTTTTTCTGTCTCTCAATGCTTCTGTGTATGCTGACAAGGCAATATTTAAAAATAAGCTAAAAAATTTCTTCAAATGGGATGAAAATACATCCAGGTCTAGTGGAGTTTTCAAAATAGGTGGTCCCAAGCATAGGCACAGACTTAACCTTAGATCTAAATTAAACTGGTAATCAGTAGATATGTCATGCTGATAGCTGATGAGAAACCAGATGCAATTGATTGTTTTGCTTTGTCAATGTAGACTTGACACCCTCTGTTCTTAACTAACAAGCAAAGGGAATTTCTACCTGTAGTAAGAGTAAAGCTCTGATGTTTAAAAAATTCAATACTATGCTTGATCAGTGTTAGACCCTTTTGAGCATGGCACTCCTAATGTTACAATATCAGTCTTATTTGCAGAACGTTCTGAGTACGTTACCTTTGCTGCAATGTGTATTACCTTCCTATGTTTTAAAAAAAGTTACTGATTAGTACAATTAGATAAATTTCTATTTATTTAGCCAGTGTGATAATAAATACCTCTCTGTAACTCACTACTTCAACCGACAGGCAGAAAGCAAGAATTCACCAAGTAACTGAAACATTTTTCAGTTGCAAAGTAATTTTTAATGAGGTACATTTTGTCTGCTAGGAAGAGGAGTGAGGAAGGGAAAATAGCAAGTACAATTTACAAAAGGGTCTTTGTGTTCCTAATACTGGCTGACACGAGAAGCTTGCAAAACAAAACCAGATCTTTTGCAATGGAAATGAAGTGCATGTACAAAGAAGAGACCAAGGGTGAAATGGAAAGCAAATGAAGTCGGTCATGTGGTTTCGTTTGTACCTGCTAAAAATGGCTCCTTTTACTTGAGAGTTAGTAACAAATTGTATGCTTCAAGAATTACAACTAAACTGATGTGGTCTGTTTGCATCGGGAAAGTGAAGAGTAGAAAAGCTGTCTCCACAGTAGTACTCCTCAAATCTGGGTGCTAGTTGGGACCTTTGGGAGTCGGTTCTTTGGCAGGGCAAGCCAAGCTGCAACACAACACACAAAGACCAGCAGAACTGGCTCCTTGCAGGGGTGAGAACAGATTTATCTGCCATCACACTGCAGGTACTCTTTGAACAGCTGTAGCTTTGCTGAACTGTGGATAGTTCTCCAGTATCTTCAGGGTGTTCCTAACATAGCAGTTGTATGGAAAAACACACCAAGAAAAGCCAATGTCCACAAAGGAGCCAGAGAAGTCCTGCACCTTTATTCAGATAAAGGGAGAGTCCACTGGGGCACATTCCTGCACGGTTCTCTCACTTGAGATTTCGGAGGGCACAGCCTCCATTTCTCCTAAACTCCCAGCTGTATGTTGCCCTCTCCCTTTTCCTTTTTGGCTGAGGTAGCAGGAAGGTGGCTTCCCAAACTGCCTACCACATATTCCCCCTTCAGCTGTCATTTCAGCCCAAAGTTCTGAAATCCAGGCTTGCACAGACCCACTTGATTGTTTCAGAAGTCAGCCTGCTGCTTGAAGTTAGTAGAGACGTTAAGCCCTATTTCAAGGACATTAACACCCATACCTCCATCCACAGAACTGTTTGTATAGATTTTATCACACATCTTCCTGTCATGGTGAACGAGGGCTGTTCAATGGTTTGCTACTTTGCTGTTTCTGTGGCTGTGAGACAGAGATGAGGCTGTGTTTTGTTTGAAAAAAAGTTTCAAATTTGTGCAGAAAGGCTGTGTCAGTTCTTGGTTCGTATCCCTTGCTTTTAGATAGTGTACTAGAGAGAGACTACTCCCAACTGTGGTCTTGTATTTTCCCTTGAATTGAGCAGTCTTTTTTGCAGCAGTTAGCTAATTTTTGGAAAAGCATTCTGTCTTTGTGTGCATATGTAGCATTCATGCTTGATTTGGGCTTTTAAGTGATGCTGTTCTTGACAGCAAATTAGTGTGACAGATACACATTCTGGTTTATGAAGAAATAAACCTGTTAAATTTGGCTGTACCATATTTTAGAAGCTCTTAATTTCTTTTGGACAAAAAAAAGTAATTGGGTCAACTGAAATGTGGCTTAGATGTGTGTTTTTTCAAGTGTGAAGTCGTTTGTTAACACAAGGTAAGATTTTTGAAGCAACCACAGTAATTCAGTCAAGCAGTATCTGCATAATCTGTTTTAATGGTTTCAGGTCTTTTGTGACCCAGTTTTCTTGCATAAAAATTCTAGGAGTACTGATGAAGCTCAGTGCTCTTATTTTGGCACAACTGTACCTTCTTGAAATTGCTTTTTTTATCTCTACAGAGTAATAACATGGCTATTTGTGTGGTATATCTGGACTGGTCTGCACTGGCTCTGTCTGTTTTTGAATGCTCTTTCCCTCTTGGTGTGCTGTGCTTTTGGATGCTGCAGCTGCTGGCCTTCCCTAAAATCCTGCATTTTGATTCCTCTTTGTCACATAATGACCTCCAGTGCAGCTGGCACTGGGTTCTTTAGCCAAATTACAAGAATGAGCAGGTTCTTTGAACAATTTCTCGTATGCTTACCAGAAACTGAGTATGTCATTGCCCTTTCTGTTTTGCACTTGTGCTTCAGTGGGCTGTGTTTTTCTAGTGGGGGGGTTGTTTTGGTTTAGTTTTGGGGTTTTTTTGTTCTGTGGTAATGTCTGCCATCCTAAATGAGGGCTAAAGTTGGATAGTCTCTCATATTTCCTATATTTCTAAGTGATTAATTTTTGCAAACAGTTTTGCTCCAAGAACAGCAGCCTGTTCCTGTGTCTCAGAACATTAGTTTGACTGCTGAGCTCAGATGCATTGAATAGAAATATTAAAACTTTCTGCAGCTGGCTTTGGACCAGGAGTTTAACTTTACAGATGGGAGTTTAGTAGGAATCCAAGAGGGTAAGGTGTATTTTTAAAGAATATTTGAGGTCAATAAGAACAATCAGATAATGAATTTAAAATATGTCCTTCAAGATACCAGTGGATTAAACTAGGATATTCAGTGATATGAATTATTACTCAAAATATAATTTCTTTTTCAATGAACTTCTTCCATTCCTGTGTTCTAGGCCCAGACTTCTCTTCACAGTATTGCTGCATGGCCCCTCAAGGCCCACTTGTTGACCAAGCTCTGAAACCCCATACCTTATATTGTAACTGAGGTTGCTTGGGTTGCAAGTAGATATTCAAGAGACGTTTTTTGTCCACTTGCAACAGGATATCCAGCAGGATATCTAGATCTGATTCTGTCTAGTAACTGGTCAGTCAAGAAAAATAGTTGTAGTACCCTCCTTTGAAAAGCCTTAGATCATTGAAATTAGTTTGGGAGAGTGAGCTAATATGGTGCTGAAAACTCTGAAGCTGTCTGATTTAAAACTTTGTCATCATCTTTGTCTGTCTAATTGTAATCTGCTACATTTATTTCTTCTGTTTGTTTGTTTTTAACTGCAATCAGCAGATTGTTTGCTTGGACAGGAGAATTTTGTGGCAAGTAGAGGTGATTTCTCCTGGAGATAGGAGCTAAAGAAGTGTGGTAGATACTTGTCTACTTGTGGTTGTGAAAGCAACACAGTGGGAGAAAATCTTGTTGTTAAAGAGCGTGAACGCATTCAAAGAAACTGCCACCAAATCTTTCCAACAAACATCTTGCTGAGGTTTTCCTGAGTTGAATAGAGATGATTTTTAGTCTTTTTATTTTCAAAGAGAAATGTCTTCATGGTGAATTTTTTCATGGTGGAAAGAACTTTTTTCTGAGTCTATGGCACCTTACAGTGGATTGTAGGCTTGCCTTGAAGCAGAAGTAAATAACCCTAAATAGAGGACATGAAGCATTAAATTGTTGAGTGTCAGTCCTTCACCACAAGAACACGAAAATCCATCTTGCATGCTGTAGATAAAACAGTGAAGCAATAAGCTGGGCTGTTTTGGACACGTGCACACCAGACTGAACTAGAAATAAAGAATACTTCAGAGTTGTTTTATCGTTTATCTATGGGAACAAATAATTCACTGCAGAGGAGAATGAACTTCAGATAAGAGCCTGACAGTGATATAGTATGATATAGCACATTACCACTTTATTTTATAGCATCTTTGGTGAAAATGATATCTCAAAGTCTTTGTGTGGTTAGATAATACAGATATAAAGTTAAATGGTAGCAAGGAGAGAGAAATTAAGACTTTTAAGGAAAGAGGGGACAATTGGCTTCCAGACAGCATTTAGAAGATAGATGGTATATCAGTATGGCAGAGGCTCTTTTTTAAAGAAACATTTTTCTGGATGTGGCAGGTAGAGTGGGAAAATATCTATTTAAAGAATGGCAGGCAGAGAAGTGCATGTGTAAACAGACTGCTGAAGTTTGCTCTTCCTTTCCAGGACCCATTTAGTAGCGCACAAGCTGACTTTGGCAGTTATTTACATAAGTTTCTCCCTTAGACCTAAATTCATTGGGTTATATTTGTGCTTATGGGAGTTAAATCACTCCTGAGTCATGCTGATTTAAGTGAAGTAAAAGCAGTCTGTTTTATTCATGTGCCTCACACTTCATAGTGAGAGTTTTGCTTCTCTTCCTCAGCTTTTTGGTAAATTTCCCTACAAGATTGTCCTGGACAAAACTTGATTTTGATTTTTTTTTTTAACTCAATTTGTTGCTGGTCAGTGTGATCTGCACTTGACATCTGATGCAGACTATTCTATTCCTGACATGGAGATGCTTTTCAGAACCTTTTGCTCAGCACGAGTTTGCACTGCATATTGGAGAGCCCCTTCAAAACTGAAGGTGGATTGAGCTGTGGACTCTGACTTGGAGAAAAATGGGAACATGAAACATGTTAGACAGGAATTTACTTACCCTGCTGTTTCTTGTCCTTTTAATTTGATCCTAACTGAGTCGAGTATACACAGCAAAGGCCACAGTGAACATGATAATAGCCTTTCAAGCTGTGCATATGTGTGAAGTAAATGCAGTGTATGTATGGTGAGGATGTGCACAGTACTGCCTTCTGTGGTGTGCCCAGATGTCTGCTGCTCACTTAGCTGCAGAGTTTAGGTCGTGTGGGGTACCCTCAGTACTGTATGTCCAGTTCCCTGTTTTGCACTGGGTAGGAGCTTCCCTGCTTGCTTCCATAAGCTTCCATCTGGAAGGCTTGACCCAGAACGAGTTCTCACTCAGTGCACAAGAGGCCAGTCCCCATGCAGTTGAGGTATTTGAACAGAGATTAGCCAGCCTTTGGTTATGATGTACCAGTATTTTCGTAAACCTGCTTGCATGGGCTGCACCCTTTCTTTTCAAGTCTTTGGAAGGAACACTTACTCAAAAAAAATTTCAAGAAAAGTTTTTCTTCTCTGTACCTCTATGTCCCAGCTGCTCACTTCAGCATTTTATGAGAGTGTCAGGACTCTGCACTTCAACGCCAGAAGGAATTATCATGTGATTTAGTGGTAGGAAGAGTGAAGCCCAGAGCCAGGGTGTATGAAGGAAAATTGTCTCTGCCATTTTAAGCAGCAGAAGTATGTTACTGTGCTATTTCAAAGCTGTAAATCACTGTTAAATATCCATGGACACACATTACTTAATTTACAGATGTTCATTGCTTCAGTGAAGGCTCAATGTTGATAATTTGGTGTCAAAAGTTGTTAATGAAGAAATTCCATTCCTAAAATAAGATTACAATGTTATGTAATCTGTTTCCTAATGTTCTAATGTCTTAATAATGCAAAGGATATAGCTATTATTATTTGTTCATTTTCTTGTGTATACTCAATCCAATTCCTACTGAACCATTGGGAAATTCACTAGCATGTCATTCTTGATATAAAAACTTATTCAGCAGGTTCTATTTGAATGTGAATATCCCATTCAGTCAAATTCAGTAATAGCACATTTGCTGCTTCAAAATGAATCCCCAGAGCCAAGCTAGCAAAGGAGACCTGGGAGACATGAAACCAGGGTTTAAGTGTGGCTGATCTAACCACTTCTGTGCTCTTTGACTGACATCCTAGTTCCACAGCCCTTGGGAGACACTGACAAGAGGGTGAACATGGCACATGTTTTGTGGAGGTGATTAAATCAAACCTTGTGATGACAGTCTTGACAAACGAATAATGTGAGAAAAAAGGATCTTTTTCCTTTTGCCTCCTATCTTCGTTTATAATAGGGCTCTCTAGATTAGAAAAGCAGAATGCAGTTTGGAAATTAAATTATTACTAAAGTATATAGTGATCTACGTAGAAAAGCAGCTGCTCCCAGCGTTGGGAAGAATACAAAGTCTACCTCCATGTCTTGCATTAGGGTTACCTTTGTTCTCTTTTTCAAGTTCTTACTATCTCCTTGATCTCATGCAGGCAAATGAATCAAGCTTCTAAAGACTGGAAAATGACAACATTCCCCAAAGATGCAGAGAGGAAAAGAAAAGGAATGGGGAGCCTCCTTGGAGTAGAATGCAGAGGGTGTTTGGTTTTGGATCACAGGGATGATAAATACAAAAGATTACAACATCTCAAGTGAGCCCAGAGGGGAAGATGGCCTTCTAGTACAGAGGTACTGAGTAGAACAGGTTTGCCTGTAAGTCAATAGGGCATTGTCAGAATAGCTTGATTATACCTTGTTTCAAACATATCCTTCACTATTTCCCCTAATAAATTCAGTTAATAGTAGTTATCTGACGTAAGCCTTGTAGCCATAAAACTCAAGATTCCCCCTAATAGGCAGATGAGGGACTCAGACACAGCATGTAGCCCATCTTCATTTTTGACCTTGTGCCTAAACAAAGACCAGCTAAAGGAAGAGGGGAGCAGGCACTTTGGGACACTAATTCAACTTAATGCTGAGAATGGTTGAAGCTGTCTCTGTTGGCAGTAAAGTATATTCTCCATAAGGTCTAGGAATAATGACACATTGTGAATTCATTTAGTTTTAATTTTAAAAGCTTGCTCAAAGGTAGAATTACTAGAAGCACTTCAGATCTAGTGTGGATCTTGGATCTGGATTTTTTTTTTAACCTAAAGTCTCACCAGGCAGCAGTTATTCAATTAGAGCTCTGGCTTTAAATCCATAATAACCTGGATACAGATTGTTACTAATGTGTAATCACCTAGAGCAGAAAGCACATTAATTATTTCAGTGGTTTGTAATTTTTCTTTGTTTCCTTCCTCTCCTGTTTGGGTTAAAAAAAAACCCCTAATTTTTAAATCATATATAGTCCTGTGGACTTGCATCTCTTCAGTGCAGAGTTTAAATTCTACCCATACAATGGGTGTATAGGGCAGAAGTAGAAAAATGAAATGTATCCCATTGTCATAGCAGGCATGAGCTTGCAGCCTGTGTAATTACCTAGCTCTAGCCAGGCTGAAAAAAATCTGTAACCTCAGAGTGAACTCTAGCCCTGGACCTCTACACTAAGAGTAGAGAAATGCCACGCTCCAGCAGTCATTTAGAAGATACACAACATCAGAATATACTCTCATAGGCTGATTTCCTCCTGAAGGCATGGACACTGGTTCTTAGCTTATATTAGAAATGTAGCTTTCTACAGATTAGTTTTTTCAATGGGTTCCTTTAGGCTTTAGAGGTTATTATGCTATTTTAAAAAAAACATTGAAGTATAATTTGCTATTAAAGGCAATTATGATTGCTGGTGTCTGAGAACAGTCATTCTTGGAGCCTACCAGCACATTAGATATTGCTGCTAATGCTGCATTTCCACGATCAGGACTCTCACTCATCCTCCTTGTGCTGCATCCCAGTCTTGTGTCCCTCTATGCCATTTTGATAAAGATACTATAAAATCTTTGCTATCAACTTTGCTTTGGTTTTGGGTAGGCCTTTGTGCATCTTGTTTCTGTACCAGGCTCCAGTGGTCTTTAACTTAGCCTACTGACAAAAGCCATCTTCCCCATCCAGTGATCAAACCTTCCTATTTTGTGCGGCGTTCCTAAGGTGTAGAGGGGTTAAGATGTAGCAGTAAATAATTCTTTGGATTTTCTTATGTGATCAGATGTGCAACCAGGCCTGTTTGTCACCAGCAGTGGCCTCAGCTGTATGGAGAAATCTGGGTAGCCTCAACCGAAAGGGAGACAGTTGTCCACCTTCCACCAGGGACAGGTTTCTTAGTTTCTTTCTCTACAGGTTTCTTTTCCACCAGGGACAGGTTTCTTAGTTTCTTTCTCTACAGGTTTCTTTTCCAACAGGGACAGATTTTTTTCCTCTGTGCAAGCCATAATGCTGGAGAGGCTATGAACCTGCTTTTATCAGTTCTTGGCAGTTTAGCTGGGTGTTTGCCCAAGAGATGGCATGGGACCCTCAGTTTTAAGGGTATAGAGATTTGGGATGGCTTCTTCTGGGGTCTGCCTGCCTTTTGACTTTATAGTTTGTGAGCCACCTTTGCTTGCACTCAGGGACATGCCAGTATCTGCTGTACTTCCACAGTCTTTACATAACAGTGTTGTGCAACAACACTGAGTTTATTTTTTG
Source organism: Prinia subflava (assembly GCF_021018805.1). Lineage (NCBI taxonomy): Eukaryota > Metazoa > Chordata > Aves > Passeriformes > Cisticolidae > Prinia > Prinia subflava. The sequence continues at coordinate 22,939,890 of NC_086255.1, forward strand.
CAAGTAATAAAAGAATGTCATGGGAAAGTCTTATTTACCTGATTTGCTCTGGATTAGTCTTTAATTAGCACTTATAGGGTGTTTTTTCTATAGATATTCTTAGAACAAAAAACACTGTGTGAGTTTTCACACAGACTATTTGCATTCAGTCTGATGTACAGCTGTGATTACAGTTAATTGTGAGCTCTGTTTAAAAGAGTAAGCTGTATAGGCCAAAGTTTTATGACTAATAAATGCTGAAAGTTAAAATCAGCAGAAAATTCATGTGCAAGTGACAGCTCCCTGTACCTACCACAGAGAGGAGCAGTGGTGATTAGGTAACCTACAGATTAAGTACTTATATGTTGAACATGTTTCCTGAACAGAGATGAACTTATTCATGCACTTCTACTAAACATCCAAAGGGATGGGTATGTCACAATGAATGTTGTTTTAATGGTGGCATATAAAGCTTTTTGTTCAGGAGGGACCAGAGGGCAGCTTTCTTTCAAATGCAGGAGACTCTGCAGTAAGGAAATATATCTGAATGTAATTCAATACTTCTTTTACTTCTAGCATCAACCCCTGTTATAAATGCACTGCTGCGATATAGAAGGTTAGGTTTTTTTACAAGGCATTCATTAAAATATTGGTTTATGTTAGGATTTTGATGATGTTCTACACTGGTAGAACTTTCCTTTAATGTGTTCCAAATGAAGAAAGAGGAAAGTTTTGCATTCATTAGCAGTTAGAATTTAAAAGCTGGTAAGAATAAGTTCTGTTAGTCTCTTAAACAAAATCACTGCATCTCCAAGAGCTTGGGGAAGTATTCAGACCAATCTTGCATTTAAACGGGAGCTCTGTGCTTCCTTAGCCTGCCCCCTGCCAGACAAACACGGTGTACTGGGAAAGGCCCTGCCACCTACGGAGAGAGAGAAGCAACCACGGATAGCTGGGGAGGGGCAGCTGCTGTACGGTTCATTCTCTGCCAAGAAGTGGTTCTGTTTTTCATTAAAATTGATTTTGAGACCTGCAAGTGGCTCTTGTCTTTCTTTTGCAAAAAGACCAAAACCAAAAAAGTCTTTTCTTATACAAGTTTAACCTAATAGCAACCCATTGACCACACCTACTTTGTCCCAAAAGTCATAATTAATTGTGTGACTGATTACTGGAAATATCTTTGAATAAGTTTTGTTTGTTGAGCAGAAAATCCTTGCTTCTGTTTAAAATATAGGTCCTTATTAGAGGCTTAACAACTCCATAATGAGCAAGTCATTCTTTTTTTTTGGTCCTGTCTGAATAGCTGTGGAGAGTAAGTACACCTACACCATTCCACAGCATGTCTTCCATAGAAGTGACTCAGCAGGGATGTTCAATTCTTTGACCTCTGACAATCCCTTAAACTTGTGTGAAAGAAGAAAAATTTCCAAATATGAATGTTCTCGTGGTGGATTTTTATAGCTGCTACTCTACACGTTTCAAAATGGTAAGTTCAGTTCTTAATTCTAAGGAGAGGATCAAGTGACAAGAGAAGTGAACTCTGTACTTAACTTGAAGCTACCTTCTGGAATAGTTTTTCCACAGCTTGACGTTTCCCTTATTGTAAAATATATCACTCCTCGTGCATTAGGCTCTTTTAATTTCAGAAGCCTGCTGGGATTGATGTTTCATAAATCCATCTACATGTGTAATCCTTTCCTATTACTTGGATAAATACTTTGACTCTTCTGCTCCAAGCCAGAGAACTAGAAAAAAAATGGATCAGTTCTTTCATAGGAAAGGAAAAAGTCTGTCTACAGACAGAATCAGTCATCTCTTTCTAATCTTTTAAAACTATACAACTGAGTAATACGTTTGGGTATGTTTGGGTTTTTTTAGCAGAACTGAGACAGAATTGGGAAATGATTACTTGGAAAACCCCCAGCCTATAAAGTTACAGAGTTTTTTGCTCCAGCTTCCAGGGATTTTATATCTGTAGTGCAATTTTAATATGCAGACATCCTTGTCATCCTGTTGTTGCTACAGGGTGTTCTATGCTTTCATCAGAAAGCTAACATCATTTACACCTGCCTGAGCTTGTACATTTGAATTTCAGAGTGACTTTGGGGGTAGCTACTTATACAAGTTACCAACTGATGCACCAGAGCTGTGGTAAATAGTGTTCTCTGTAAGTGCTCACTAATTTGTCCTTAGGTAAATATGAACTGAAAGCAGTCCCGTAGTGTGCTGGAGTATAACTTACAAGACCATTTGTTGACAGCTATTGTAATACAGTATAATCTAAAAATCCTGTCCTTCTCAGTACTGCTTTCTACATAACATGTTTGTGAGCTCTACCCTAGATAAAAAATGCCAGAGACAAAGCAGACTATGCCATCACCTTCTCAACATGTCTATATAGTTAGATTTTGTTTTCAAATAATTAAGGTTAAGTGGGGACTGGAAGTCTATTTTCTGTTTGTGCTATCTTTGTTTAAGGCTTATCAATCCATACATGTCCAGACTGGGTTTATCCCAGGAAAACTTATATTATTATATTACATATGAAGCTGAGGGGAGAGCAGGAAGGAGAGACATTCAGAGTGATGGAGGTTGTTTTCCCAAGTCCCCATTTTTGTGTGATGGAGCCCTGCTTCCACAGGGATGGCTGAACTCCTGCCTGCCCATGGGAAGGGGTGAATCAATTCCTTGGTCTGCTTTGCTTACACGTGTGGCTGTTGCTTTACTTCTTATTAAACTTGATTTATATCTACCCACAAACTTTCTCTCCCTTACTCTCTGGACTTCCTCTCCATCCCATGGTGTAAGGGAGATGAGTGACTGGGTGGTGTTTAGTGTCCTGCTGGGGTTAAACCACAACAACATTTTATGAAACAAAAAATCCCCAACATCAGTAGTTAGAGGGAGGATACAATTTTTTGCTAAAGGATGATACATTCAATTTATTCTTGGGAGATGTTATAAACCAAAGAAAACACAAGATGTATGAAGATATACCTTTTTTATTTATTGTGTACAGCACTCTTGCCAAAAGGTGCCGCTTCTCTAGTCAACATTCTATGCTTCAAACTGACAGTAATTAGGATTACTGTAATAAAGGGGACCCTGAAGAATATTAAAATGAAGCTTGTGCTAAAATTTGCCTAAGCTTTATAGATCAGACCTAGCTAGCACTTTCAATATCTTTTTGGAATGAGAAGAGCCCTGTAGTGTATAAAGCATCAGCTTAAAGATTACCCTCTGGGAACAGAATAAGCTTTGGATGTTTTGGTTTAGATTTTGATTTCTGTAAGGCAAAATGCTATGTGGGCAAATACAGAATCTGAAATGCTGCTCTGGGAGATAACACTGTAATACTTTATGGTTTTGCTTTTCTGGCTGTTGTGTCCACACCCCACAGCCTCCTGCCCTTACACTTGGAGTTTGGTGAGAATATTCTCCCAGAATTCATGAAATTTAAAGTAAAGATTTCAAAATCAAGATGTAGCTTTATCCCAGAAGAACTATTCATCTGAGGGTTGCAGATATTTTTCCCTTGCAAACAAGGAGTTAAACTTCATAGGAAATTTGGCTGTGAACTTGGCTGCTGTAGTCTAATTGGATTTCATTCCATGTGCACATTAACATAAGCTCTAAACAGGTCTGAAGCAGTCCAGCTGATGGATGGCTTTCCTTCCAAAGGTGGCACGTTGCCACTGGTGCCAGAGACTCCTCAATGCACCAGAGGAGATGTAGCAGGTGCAATGCTCTCACTAAAGGCTTGGAGTACCTGCTCTGTCTGGCTGAAAAAGAAGGGATGTGTCCATGTTACATCTTGTGGTTTCCAGCATGAGTCCTGTGACAGTTGCATTTCTTAAATATGACATGCAAAATATAATTTTTCACCAGGTACTGAATATTCTTCTAAGGTACAACTAATGGCTGAAACTACTCATTCCTCTGTATATTTTATTTGCTATCAACATTTTCCACTTGGCTGGCTTAGTCACAAAATGGGCAGACAGAATAAAGCTGGGAAATGGTAGCCAAATTGGCAATATCCTGAATCCACTGCCTGCATCTTTTACATCTGCCTTGAACTTTCATGGCATCAAAACTTGTATGGGTGCTTTCTGAAAAATTATACCCTTTTCAAAGAAAAAAAAGATTAAAAACCTCCTGCAGTTTAGTGTGCTTATAAAGGTCCTTGGGCATGACTGGATACCATTGCAGTTTGAAAACAAAACCACAAACACACTCCGCCTCCCCAAAACAAAAACCAACTGGACAAGCACTTTCCCCCCACCTCCCAGCCCCCCATTTATTTTTCTTTGCTAATTTGGATATATTCGTATAACATCGGTTGCCAGTTTTCCATGGTTTTGGGAGTAGGAAGACAGCATTGTAAATATTGTCACTAATATTACTATTGGAGGCAAATTTCAGCTTACCATCACTCTTGGCTGTGTCTAACTCTAGCTGCTGATAACTGAATTTCCACTTCTGGTAATTTACTCAAACTGCTTACTAATGCAAAACCAGTGAGTCCCTACATTTATTGATCTGTTGGAGTAAACCTCTTATCCAAACACAGAAAACATAATGTAATGCTAATTTTTGCATCCTACTCCACAGTGTACACAAGGTTAACATAATTTTCCTTGTTGCTAACTATGGAGCAGAGGGGGAGAACACCAGAGATGTGTTTAGGATTCATAGCTAATGTAGATATATTGCAGTTGCAACATAATCTGAGTATCTGGGCACTTCTGGCTTGAAGATGTGCTGATGTTTTTTTTCAAGGAATGGGTGTGGGAGGTTTTTTGTGTATGTCCAAGGACAGTAAAATGGTGAAGAGCTCTGGAGCTCTGCCTGTTTGCTGATGATTTGTACTTGAGACTTATGATGTCCCCATGTATGTTCTGGGTCATTTGGCTGAACAGAGGAATGAGATCTTTATGTGGATTGCTACCTTCAGAGGATACACAAAGCTCATTGCATAATGATATGAAGAAAAAGGACTTGGCATAGTTAGAAGGAAGAGAATGGATGAATGAATGGAGATAGAGGTAGTATGGGAGAAAGTTTGGTAAAGGGAAAGGTAAAGGGTGAGAAAAAATTGAAATGGAACGAGGAAAAAGAGAGAAGAATCGAGATAAGAGTACCAAAGGGACAAGGAAGTTTGACATGAAAAAGATGTGTTTGTGCCAGTAGTACCAGTCTCTGCCCCAGGCAGCAGTATGGTGATGTAAATTGAGCCTTAAACTTCTCTGGTGCGGGAGGTGATTGCCCCATATGCTGTTTCATAAAATTTTTATACCCATAGTCTTAAAACACAGTAAGTGGTCAGACTTTTTAGAATTCACATTAGAGTGATGTTGTTTCTGTTCATAATCTTGCATGTTGTTTTCCAAGTAGTCTGAAGAAGCACAGAGTCTTGTAAAAGATACACAAACCTTCATGGTCCTATTTTTTTTTCCTTGGAAAGCACAATTTCTGCTTCATTCTTTTCCCTTTTACTCGTGCCTTTCAAGAAAGCAGCTGTTGGAATATGTATTCTTAAGCTGCTTTGTAAAGAGTCAGGGATCAAAGTAGCTCCTTTTGACATGCATAAAAGTATTAATGAGTGTTCAGTCATCGTCACTGTTGTAGCAGAAAAGTAAAAATTAACAGTTTGTGGTTTTCAAACAATAATCTGAGATATTGATGTGGAGCAATTGAATATGAGTTTGCAATTAAAATCAACTACTCTAGCACTAGATTTGTATCTGGAAACATATATTTGTTAATAAACTGGTTTCTTTGAAATGCTATTCAGAGTCAAGATGACCATTTTTAACAATTATGGTACAAATCATAAACGTGAATCATGGCTTAAAGGGTGGTTTACTGCAGTTGGTGATGCCCCTTTGCTGCCAATTACCCAACTGCAAACTCACAGGATTTTAAATTTATTTTTCACATGGTGCCTCAGAAGTGAGAGAAAGAAGCTTAACCACAAACAAATCAAATGGGCCTATCTTGGACAAACAGTGTGCATTTGTTTGCTGGGAGAAATCTGGAGGTAGTTCACCAGCTGAAGGCAGGAATTATTTCAGCCTGATATTGGACAACTTGGACAACTTGTAGAAGTGGGTTTGCAGAAAGGACCATGCTCCATAACCACTCTTCTTATAAGCTGACTCTTGAATAAATAAGTTTTGGGAAGGACTTCCAGACTGGCTCACTAGTAGCTGCCTCATAATTTCAAGTAATTTTAAAGTGGACATCTAATTGAGAGGAATCCATAGAATATCTTCTGCATGCATAGATACCTACATACATATACTTTCCATATGATACAATAGTAAGAAATACTTTATCAAGACTTAAAATATGTCTGTGTATGGAGGACATAGAAGGGCAATAGCATACATCAGTGATCCTGTAGTGACAATGAGTTTCAATGGGTTTATTAATTTAGTTACTAGATGATTCTTTGGATTATAGCACTATAAAAGTAAGAACAAAAATGCACCAAACAACAATAAACACAACCCAAAAATCCTCAACACCAAAACCCCAAAGTGCAAATGAGCTCTGCAAATACCATCTTGACAAAGAATATTATGGATAAAATGGTCTAAACGAATTAAATTTAAGCTGTAAGAGGAATATGTTACTGTCATTAAAAGCATTAGTACCCAAATGCTTTAATGAGCTGCATTCAGTTTCTGCTTGTTGAGAGGAAGTGGTTTTCACCTCCTTAATTCTTTTATGCAGAATTGAAGCTGTGCTGACTGTGGGAAATAAGTTTCCTTCCAGGTTTCTTCAGGTAGTCATGAGTGTCCTGATGTAGGGGATGCACCATTCATGGGTGCAATGATAATGAAGAAGAAGCAGTGATCTAGTTGCATTTTAGCTGCTCATTCAGAGCCACATCAGATACACATGGATTCAAATACAAGGATTGTTTCTGTCTTCAGCTGAAAAGCAGTGTTAGATTTCTTGTACTAAGTACTCTGAAAGTGTACTCTTGCAGAACTAGTTGGAATAATACTTGTGACTAAAGTAAAGACATTTCACCTGTGATCTGTCTTAAGTGGTTTTTATCCCTCCTTGATATTTATAGTATGAAGTTAGATACCATTTCTCAGCATTTATTTTTCTAGCAAAACAAAGCTGTTCACTCTTAACTACTCTTTGCTGATAGTCCCCATTTCCTAATCATTGTAAAAGGTCCTCTTGGATTTGCTCCAATTGAAATTGGTTTTTTTTGTGCATAAATGTGACAAAAAACTGTGTACTATTTTAAGTGACATCTTACTGAAGATATATAAAATAGTGTTCATTGGATAGGTCCTAAAGTCAGAGTATCAACCTGCATCTCTCAGAGCCAGCTTTATTCCTAGGCTGCAAATGAATACATACACTTTAAGACTGATCCTAGGTAGCACCCAAGAGTCTGTTGTATTTAATTGTTGAATACAAAAGGATATTTTTAAAAGTGATTCAGAGATGGTGGCAGTGTGGATTACATGCAGCTGTGTATAGCTTTTAGGCCTCTGTGCTGATATAGGAGTTAAGTGTGTGGTTTATGCTACTATGGGTGGTGGCTTAGTGAAAATATTCAGAAATTTTAGTAGGAATTTTTCTTGTTCTTAGTCTTGGGTGTGTCTGTTATATGCTTAAAAAAGGGGTCAAACTTTCAATTTTTCTTTCAACTTTGGGGGCATGTAGCACTCAGGAAAAATGTCTGCTACTTATGCCAATAGTGATTTTGTTTGAATGGATATTGCAAAATTGTGGTTTGGAACCTCTTCCTTGAAATCCAGCTGCCTTGTATAGTAAGAATTAATATATTTTCATTACAACTCACAGGTTTTGTCTACTTATCTTTTCTAACTAACACTGTACTTTATACAAAGATACAATTTCATTCCCTTGTACATGCCATAGAAAGCAGTCTTTTCTAAAATGCTCTTCAAGGTTTTTTTCTTTTTCTAGGTGGCTGGGTGGAGGTGACTTTAGTCACCAATGTCAGGTGGAGGTGACTTTAACGTTACAATGAAGGCACCAATAAACTTCCATATAGATGTGGAGAGACATTGTGTGGAGATGGTGCTGAAGGCAATCTTGCCTCTGCTCTATTGCAGCTGTGTTAATTATCCAAGATTGGGAACAGCCCTGCCCTCACAGCTCTGGGTGTGATGTTAATTACTCCAGCTGTGTTAATTACCCCGCCCTCACAGCCATGGCTGTGGTGAAAGGGTGACTTTGGGGCTTGGGCTCAGTTGGGCTCTGCTGGCCGTGCTGTGAGGAGGAAGGGACAGGAGGTGTGCGAGGGACAGAAAAGCTGAGACCCTGTACAAGGGACAGACAGGGCGAGGTGGCCGTGCTGGGGACAGGAAGGGCCAGCTGGGACTGCAGAAGGAAGAGAGAAGAAGGAGAGGAAAGAGCCAGAGCTGTGTGGAGCTGCCCACGGGAGGCTATGTAGAAAAGGAACGAGAGACTTTCAGATAAGAAGGAGCTGATGTTGAAGCCTTCTGATATTTTACTGAAGCACTCTGAGTGTCGTGGCTGTCTCTACAACCACATATAGAGGGTGAGACCCTGAGGAAATGTTTTGAGCACAATTTTGTATTTGTTCTATCAGGTTTGGGGTAAGAAAAGATTTTGGTACTCATATCACTTCAGTTCTGTTGGCACACACACTAAGCAGGAGGAAAACGCTGCAAGTTTCTCTGTTGGCTTTCTACACACATACTTATATATGTAATAATTTATGCCAACATGAAAGCAGTGGTCTATTATGGGCAGTTTTATTAATTGCAGTTTTATTAATTATTATATATTTATTAATTTAGCACTCCTGAATATGGGAGGCTGTGCCAAGTGAGTCCTCTTTGACTACAGCGTTGTGTGATTTCTGGGTCACTAGTGCAGTCAGAAATAAAAAACAAAACTTGATGTTTATCTTCTCAAGATCACCTGAAAGCTAGAATTATGGAACTGTGGTCTCTGACCATTTTTTTATTATTTCTTTCATTTCATTGGTGCTTCAGACAGAATGTTCAAATGTTGTATTTTAATTGAGGATTATAACAGCACTGGATTTAGAAACATTTTCACCACACTTTGATCTGTAAGGCCGCGTGTTCATCCCTCTTTAAAGGCAGCTATTTCCTCAAATGCACGAGTTAGGATTCGTACTCTTTACCTTACCTGAGGTTAAGGATGTTGCCATTAGTTTTTCAGTGCCTCATCAGTTCATCCATCTGTATCACGACATTAGAAATTTCTCATTTTACAAGGATGTTTTCAGTTTTAATTCCTTTAATGTCTGCAAAATACTTCCATAATCTTACATGAAGGAGCTAATCAGTGCCAAGTGTTAGCAAGCCCAAGTGCTCTGAAACTGTCTAGCACTGATCTCCAAGTATGAACAATGCATTCTTTTATCACATGAGTTTTCCAAGGAAATAGTTTACCTGGAACTATGGTGGGATTTTTTAATGTTAGAGGCAAGGCTAATTTCTGTGCAAATACTAACTTTTGTATCATAACAGCATGAAGTTTTATACTCAGTCACAGCAACAGGGCTTGAAAGAGTGCAGAGGCATGGAAAGCCTGGAGGCTTAGATCTCACCTAGTGAAAAGATATGAGAGCTTAGAGCTTAGTTGTTCAGAATATGAATAACTGTGCAGGGGATATTGTAGCAGCCTTCCGTTTGGTATCTACCTGATTTAGAGTTCCTTTGCAGTGAGCCAACGACAAGGGCTCCTTAGGGATATATGAAATTCTGGCCCTCCAGTATTTTCAGCTGATCTATCTTTTTGAGTGAAGTCACTTCACAAGACGGAAAAGCAGTGCCTTAAAGTAAAAAAAAAAAAAAAAAAAAAAAAAAAATTGCGTGATAAATGTACAAGTAATTAATGGATACTTTTTCATTACTGTCGTTATTGCCTTGGCTCTTCACAGTTTTACCTGTGACACGACACTTTGAACTGCAATTTCATCATGATTTAGAAAATACAAAATCAATCAGCACTTAATCTATTTTTACAAAATTAGAAATCACACAAAGATGTGCTTCAAAAATTAGTGATAGAAACACCCTTGGTTCTGCTAATAACAATTTACACTTATGCAGCATTTTCCATTCATTTTCACTCATTTAATTCACATTGTATTTTAACTGCTGGGTTGATGTGTTTGTCTTGAGCAACTTTATTCACCTCTGAGGCACAGGTGATGATCAAATGCCTTGCAGCAATTGCAGAGCTTGGCCAAGGTGGAACTTCTGGCCCCAGGTGAAGGATCTAAATGGTAAAATAAAGTGCTGAGGGCTACTCTGATGTGATTAGATGGGATGTCAGCCTGATCTGTTTGGTCAGCTTCAAGTCTAAGACATTTATGAAAGGGTAGAAAGCTCGTTCCATCCAGATGTGGGGTGAATATGTTGTCTCAATATATTTAGCTCACTTGACTTATGTTAGGGTGGATTTTATCATCATGGGCATGAAGAAGCCTAGCTTTGACTCTGTGAATTCAACTATACCAGTTCATCTTTCTCTGTGTGGTCTGCTATTCTTGTTTCTCAAGATCCTGTGAAAATTGCAGGAAGACCACCTTAAAAATATCCCATGTCTCTCATCTGAGCTGTGGCTATTTTGGGAATTAATCATATTGTCTTTTAGACACACTGTAGGCTCTCTTGGACATATTTTAAATTGTTTTGACTAATTATTTTCTCATTCTCATCACCACAAAATGCAAATGCCCAGGTTAAGGTTTCCTATCACCCTGTCCTACAGTTTACAGTAGAGTTTTATCTTAGTTGTTTTTAAGTACTGTAGAAGCATCTTGGGAATTTTGCTGTTGATTTCTGTGACACACAGGTTGTGGCAGTGCAATTTGTTCTGTTTCTTCAGCTGCAAAAGCATCGATCTGGAACCTGTAGGAGGTTCTTGTTAGAATCTCAGTAGTAACATATCCCACTTGTTAATGAGCTGTTCATAAATTAAGCTCCTAAAGGCATTCACGTGTGAGCCTATCAGTATCAGCCTGTGAGGATTTCTTAATGCAGAGTGCTGCCTATTCACTGATCTGGGTGGCACTACAAAAGCAGATAGACGCTGGAAAAACCGACTATTTATATCACTCTGGATCCAGCAGGGCTCTGTTAAATGATGTTTGTTTGTTTCTTTGTTCCTTTCTCTCTGTAGCTCTTTAGTCTTCCCTTTGAATGGAGGTGTTTGGCTTGCAATACTTGATTTTGGGAGGTGGAGAGCAGGGCTGTTGGCTGGCACTGCTGGGCAGGTTACAGCAGGTGGCACTATTTGGTGACTTTTGCTTAACGCTGGTAATTATTTCAGTGCACATGTATATGTTGATATATGATCATTTTTTCAATTGGATTTTTATGGAAACACTAAATAAGGTAACCAATCTGAAGAAACACGTACATATGTCCTTACTCCTAAGGAATAGTAACAACTCCTGTGTACTTCAGTGTAGATCAAAGGTGTCTAAGACTGTTCTGTGTTATATTGTTAATAATAAAAAAAAACCCCTATGGAACTAATTTTTGGACGGATGCTTGGAATAGATGTGTGGAACTCTTGTGAAAAATTCTGGATAAGTCATCATATTCAACTTCAATATATCAAGGGTTAATTATTTTTAAAGGGCTTAGAGGTCTATACAAAAAACTCCCTGGTTTTTAACACATAGCTTTGTTTTCAAGTTCACTTCAATTTTGTCATCATGTCATGAGAGGTAAAGCAAAACCTCATTTTTCAAAGGCATCTTTGTGATGGAGGGGAGATTTGTTGTTGCATTGCTTTTCCAGTGTGGCAATATACATAATAAAGGCATGTTCTTATTAAATACACAGATGAAAAAGTATCTAGGTATGTGCAAATATGTATTAATTTTTAAATCGCTCTGCCCTCACTGGTTTTGCAGCTGGGAGATTTCTTTCAGCCACTTGACTAACAGGGATGTCAGTAAAAGCAGAATTGATCTGATTAGATTTGCACAAGAAAAAATAAATACAGTTTTCAGCTTATTTCATATTAAGTATGGCCATTTAACAGCTGTGTTAAATGTGTCTGAAAAGCTGCAGATAAATTGTTTCTATCAAAAATAAAAAATGCTGTGTCTGGGGGAGAGAAAGCAGTTTGCCAGCAAGCACTGGCTTCTCCCACTGCTCTTTTTCTAATGCAACAGAGTTATTTTTAGCACCAGAAAGTGCAAAACATGTTTAAGAGAAATAGGCTGGAAAATGTGACATTGCACAACCCATCTTTGTGGGTGGATAAGGTTTCTCTATCTGGATTGTGCTGTTTGCTCCCATTTGCATTCTCTCTCTGAGTGTCATGCTCAAATGAATTACATATGTGTTGGTGGCTTTGAAGCCCTATGCAAGCACATTGCTATGACTGGAAAATATATTTAAATGGTATATAACACAATCCAGAGATGTTGGTATGATTAATTTTGTAAGAAATGATTCCTCATGTTTTGACTCAATAGTTATATTTTGTTTATCAACCTTACACTAATAGCAGAGTCAGACTGAGAAGGACACATTTAACATGGTATTAAAATAACTTTACATTTAGCAGGAGTGGGAAAAAAGCAAGTCCCTCATGTTTATTTGTAAGGATGAACAGAATCATTATGGACAGAACAGGGAAAGGGGACTGGAGATGTGTATTTCCCTGTTGCCTCTGCTCTCTGTTCTGGCCTCTTGGGATAAGTGTTTTCATTTCTGTATGAGTTGCGTGCCTTAACCTTTAAAGTGAGAACAGTGATTATGAACTTTTTGTTTACCTACTTGTACCTGTTTGGATGAAAAGCATTGTGTAATGGTTTATTAATTCTCCTATATTTTGCTTCTGCCTCTTTGCTGGCCTGCTTATTCAAATGGAAGGACATGGGCTACAGCCTGAAGTTTTTCATCTTCACTGTGTCCCAAATCAAGAGCTTGGATGATGCTGATGATCTTGTGATTGGGTAACTTCATCTTAGGTGGAAGAAAGCAGTTTCTCTGAGGACTACATATTTAGTAGTGATCAGAAGACTGGAGAGTTCACAGAAGGTCTCTGCTTCTCCAGACAGAGTAAAGAGAAAGCTGAGAGGGAAGATTTTGGTGTGCATAGCACTGCAGCTCCCATGGTCTTCTGGTCAAAAAGTGAGAATTTACCTCCTAGTTGCAGATACAGCTGCTTCCCTCATTTACTGATTCATACCCAATCAATTTACATGTCTTCCAGGTTATTCTTAGGGTTATTCTTAATAGGTAGAAAATGGATTCTTAAGCAAGGACACTGTCAGTATTTTTCCTGTCACACTTGGTCACTAAAGCTATTTGAGCTCAGTAGCCTTAGTTATATTTGACTGTGGTAGTGAGCTATTTAGTGCTTTTAGTCCTATCACATCACCATCAGATGTTTTCTATTCAGTTGTTACAAAAGTATAGTACAGAAAGTTTCTAAAACTTTCTAAACTAAGATTTTACTTTCCTTGCTCTCTGTTCTTTTTTATCTACACATAGTTCTCTTTTTTGGAGCTCTTTTGTGGGGAGGAGGGAAGGAGTAGTAATCTCTCCACTGGGAAAAGAATCAGTGTAGCTCATTTCATTTTTCCTTGAGAGTTCACAAATAGGAAAATGACCTTTGAGAGAGAGATTTGCTTTCCCTGATCAGGAATGTAGATGATTTATCATGACAGTATTTAAAAAGACATAACACCCATACATAGACACATGCATGATGCTTATCAATTGAAATGATTTGCTCAGGCTGCCTTCATGCCCTGATGGGTGAATGCAGGGATTCACAAAATTTCTCTACCAAGAAACCTGTTGTTGTTTTGCTTTTTTAGCACAGATGGGGAATAAACTAGAATATGAAGAGTCACATAAAATGTAAACCATTGGTTCCTATTCTATTCCATCCCACTGGAGCCAGTAGCCAAGATAAAAACATAGCCTTGTTCTGTGCTTATTTGGTTTTTTTGGGTTGTACCATAGGCGCAATGTAGGCTGGAATCAGTGCTGATGTGGACAATAGGCAGAATAAGGGAAATAATGCAAAAGGTTTTCCAGTGGAGAAAATCTTGAATTGATAGTAATTGTGGACACCATTAGAAGCTGCTTCTTTTTCTTTTTCGTCGAAGCCTTATCTTCAGAACTGAAAAGAATGAAATATAATTAGCAATACTCACATTAAAGATGTTTCATAAACAGTTATTCTCCTTAAGAAGGGATTGAAGAAAAAAATCATCTGCTTTATTGGCTTTTTAGTCTGTGTGGCATTTTGCAGCTGAATTTGCCTGTTAACCAGTGCAAGAACAAAAGTGCATAAGTATCCTGTTAGATATAAACCCTCACACAATCATATAAGGTCAATCTAATAGAGCTATGCAGCTGCAGTTTTTAGTACTGAGCTGTTGGAAGCACAAGATTTTAATTTCAAGATGATCACAGGGTATGTGAAGAAGTTATCTCAATTTAGTGTGTAGAATAATTCAGATTATCTGAACCTTAGTTATTTCAAACTTTGTCCAACTGTTAACTGTGCTGAAGCCATCCTTGAGTATCTGAAATCTATTATCTAAATGTGTCTGTTGGCTCCAGTGACTGAGACAATCAAGGCTGTAACCTTCATGTAAGCTAGCCACCTAGCATTAGGAGTAATTCCTTGTGATATCTTGAGATCTTTGCATAAAAAAAATCTTTAGGGTTTTGAAAGAGACTCTGACAATGAACTTCATACAGCCTTGATTAACAAGACTCAGGTTTCAAATGTGCAACTTGACAAAGCTATCTGAAAAGGTAAAGGTCTCTAGAGGCAGAGCCACAGTGTGTTTTCCAGGCTGCCTGGGTACCGTTATCATCTGTTCACATTTGGGGCAAGTGATGTTTTTGTTGCCTTCCCATTTAGTGGTGTTGTCCAGAAGCTGCCTTACACTTAGTATCAGAATGGAGGTATAGGGAAGTGGGCAAATAAAGGTTAAAAAACCCAACAAATTCCAAGCCTCAGAAGATAAAGATGATTTTTTGGATTTAAATTCACACCATGTTACTTCTTTTAACATGCAGATTTATATAATTTTTTTAAGTGTTTTGTTTTGTCAGCTTTGGATGCCTTAACACCCACCCTTGCCAGTTTCTCAAGGATAGATGTTTAGATCTTACTTCAAAATTAGTGTCTCCAGTTGGGTGCTCACACATGCTTTTAAATGCACAGGCCATATAATGTTGCTCACTGTCCATTATTCAGTTTCCTATTTTCAAAGCTTTTATGAGAATATGAATGATTAAATCACAAAAGAATAAACTGACAGAGGTTTGTTATCTTACAACCATTTGTAAAATGACCACTTTGTGATGCTTTATGGTTTACATAACGTTGTGAATATTAGTATGAATTTCCCTTTGCTTCTGCAGGTGCTGGTTTGCAGAGACAAATATAACCTCCAATTCCCAGCACACTGATCTGTCTAAACACAATTTGACATGCATTGCTATTAGCTTAGCACCTTATCAAATAATGTGCCCTGATAGAGATAAAAGGTTTTACAACCTTACCGCCTTTGTTTCTGTGTGCGTTCACCCACAGAGACAGCTCTGCAGCAGCTAATAATTAACACAAAAGACAAAGACAAATCTATATGGCTCAGTGTTGGAGGGTCCAACGTGCATGTTAAGCAGCTGGGGAAGTGAAATCTACAGCAAGAGGGTCTAAAGTGGGATCTTCAAACGAGGCTTTAAAATGAATTGAAGGGGGGCTTTGTAAAGTCCCATTTTTACAAGATGGAGCAGATGTCAACGTGCTGTCTGAAAATCAGCATGGCTCTGTGTGTCAGAGCATTTACTCAAGTCTTCAGAAAGGCTCTCGCTGCTCTGTTAGCTGTAACTCTGTGTTGCTATGCATTCCAAGTGTAAGCAAAGTATCAGAGAAAGGAATTAAGTGCGCTGAAAAAAATCACCAGGGTGATGATATAAAATGTTCACTGAACTGAAGCTCCCCTTCCTCGTTAACTTGTGTGTCTTTGTGGGTAGACACAGTTCTACGTGGTAGCTTGGGGGACTAAACACAAGGCCATGCTGGCTTTTTCTGACTATTTTCAGAGGAGGTGAGGGCCCCTCTCATTTTCTTGAGTCATCCAGCCTCTTTAACCTACCTGGTGAGAGAAGTGTCATCTTAGCCAGACTAGATACTCAAAATGGGAGCTGTTTTGACAAGAACAACAAGGTGGCTGTTGCAGCATTATACAGGGCAGTGAAGCTGTTTGGTTCCCCTCTCCTTCCAAAATCTAGTCGAGTATTTTAAAACTAAGAATCTTAAAAAAGCTAAAGCTCTATTTCATCATCTGAATAAATCTCCAGCCCCAGTTAACTCAGAACAATGTGGTTTTCAGTAATTTTAAAAATCAGATCAAAATTCTAGCTGCCTGTAAATACTGTTTTGTTTTTCAGGAAAATCAATTCAAGCCAGACTTCTGGAGATATTTGACAACCCAAGTATAAATAGATGCCATGAGGGATTTTCAGAATTGAGTGTCTTCAGGTGCTTTTGAAACTCAATAACCATCCATCTATGTTTTAATAGTTATGAATGTCTCTACAGTTTGAATCTGGGTTCAATTCGAAATTTGCTTGACTATGCATTCAGACATGTTATCCTTGTTCCTATTAAATGTGAGCTATCAAAGAAAATGATCCATAAGTGTTGAAAGGATAATGCTGAAGTGAAAATATTTAGGAACAAGACAAACATTTAAATATGTGACTTTTTTTTTCCTAAAAAATGATTAGGAGAAACTTCAGTTTATTATCAACTGTATTGCTGCACTGAATTTTATTTGATCACGTCACCAAAATAATGAAACGAAGCCAGAAGATACAAATGAGTTCAAGCTCCAAGTGCTTACAGAGAGAGTAGGAAGAGTAAGTCAGAGAGCAAACAGTGATACTGGAAGGATGTCTATAGAATGTTTCACTTGGAAACATTATAGTGTAATTCTGATCCCAGCATCCAAGTCAGATTTGCATAATTATAATTTGGCTGAAATTTTTATAGGAGGCCTATAGAATTTTGGTATCTGTTTAGTGCTGACTTTCAGTAAGACTTTGTAGTCCCTTGGAAGTCTCATTGGTGCTGGCTTTTCATTCAAATTTTCCTGTAACACAGCTCTGAACATCTTGTTAAGGTAAATTTGCATACTGTCTCTTTGCTCCCTGACATAGCTTTCCAAAGGGATATTTTTCTCTGCTATTAAGTGTTTGATGTCTGAGGAAGCTGCTTAGAGATGTCTCAGCTTATGTCGTGACTTGACTGGCCGTGGTGACAAATTAGTCTTAATTTTGTGAACCAGCACAATGTCAAGCACGTTTTGTGTGCTGTGGACATGGAATGGTAGCACCCAATTTCAATTTCTTTGGATCTGACAAATATGCAGTGGAAGCAGGCTGTGCTACTGCTCATGGCCTGATTAAGACTTTGATTTTTGTTCTTTGTGTATGAGAAAGCCTTAGTAGCACAACAAATGCTCCAAGACTGATAAATTCCCCATCCCACCAAGTGCAGTGATCTGTGTTTATCAGCAAGACTAGGCAAAATGGTGAAAAAAATCCTTCTTACCAAGTTCTTTTTATCTGTCTGAAATACAACAGTTTGCCTTCTGTTCGCTTCCTAAACCACTGAACAAGATTCAAAAGACTACCAGTTTACCAAAACCTGCATATTAGTCTTGACTGAGGTGAAAAGAAAAGTCATGAAGACTGTATGGGCCTGAGTAGCTGCTTCCCTGGGATCTGGGTGCTCAGCAGCTGTCTCTGCCTAAGCACTGACGCTACAGTGCAGCAGTGTCAGGGAACGAAGATTCCCCCTGAGTTTAAGGAATAATGCCATCTGTGCCTGGTTCTTTGGGCATGCTGGTAAAACCAAGTGAGGCAAGAGGATGGAGAACAGGAAGAGACCTGGAACAGCAGTGTTGGCCTGGGCTGATAACAGGCCACTGCCCTGCATCTTCTCTAATTTTCTTAGCTTCCACAATCACTAAAATATTCCAAACTGTGCAGCAGTGGATGGAGGCCAAGTGTCTGAAGCCTCGACTGTTGTGATTCTCAGTCAGTTTCTTTATTTGCAAAAACAAGGCTTATAGACGAATATAATTTTTAGAAATAATTTAATTAATATTTTTATCAAGATGGTTATGCACCTAAATCAATATTTTAGTAATATGATGTATTTGTTTTAATACTTTCTGTTCTATTTGCTGGTGAAAAACTGCGAGATTTACCATTTCTGTCATGACCAACCTGAGAGCCTTCTCATCTTTATTCCTGATTTATAGCTCACAGGATGAGGACAGATAAGTCACTGAGTTGTGACAGTTCCTCTGTCTGTCCCTGCTCTGGCAACTTAGCTTTGTTTCAAGGCTTTTATTTTGTGTGTGAAGCTCTTTGGGACAGCTAATAGCAAGGTGTAGCACGACATCCTTGTAACTCAAGCAGTCCTCTCACGTGGTTTCACACTGCAGAGCAAGTTGTGCATTGGAAGCATTTCATTCCCAAGGGGATTAATATTAACATTAATTTTTATTTGCATTGTAACAACTTAGAATTGTTGTTCAAGTACAGGAGCCCTTTTGTGAACTGCACGTATCTGATAAAAGAGGAACTCCAGCATCTGATGATACGTTGAGGCCACAGCAGATGAGTGCCAAGTGCTAGAAGAGAAACGCAATGTAAACCAGAGGTGATAAAAACTAGTGTAACAGCAAGGGAGAGTGAATGTTGTTGCCTGAAAGGTAGCAAGCAGTAAGAACAAAAATAGAGCCTCAAGATCCTCCCTGGAAACTGCAAAATGAAACCTGAAGCAACAGTTGTGTTGCTCTCTCTCATGGAAAATACAGATGACGACTGGTGCAGAGGAACATCACGTATCTTTTGACATCAAGTCTGTCTTGGCAAACAGCCAGATCAAACACACATGGGTCTGTGTTCCAAGCCACTCAGGTTCCTCTGTGACCTCGCAAACCTCCCTGGAGGATTCAGGGATATTTTTTTCTTTGAAGAACTAAGGGAGGAGATTGCACGCACTGCACCTTTCTTCTTTTGTCACTCATGATTTGTTTTGTTTTTCATTGAGGAATTATGATTTTTATCTTGTGAGCTTTTTGATGGATAACCCAGTGCCATCTTGAGCAGTGAGCTTTTGGCTGTCAAAAGTAATTGTATTAAGGCAGCACACAAGCAGAGGTGAAATCATAGGAACTAATGGTAACTTTAACTTGGATATTCCTGCAAAGTTTTAAAAACTACACTGTTGAGCAAGGAAGCTTTTGATTAAATTATGAAAGACATGATCACTGTGCAAATTTTATGATTTGTTGCATTTCAAATCAAGTTAATTCATTCCTATGAATGCTTCTCCCTTTAGTGTCTTGGAGTTTCACAGACATAGTTTTGTGACCATTTGCATAATTATCTAAACGGGCAACTCTTTGTCCTCTATCATACTTTCCCCCTCAGGATTTCTTGATTTTTTTTTTTTCTTTTCTGCACTCTTTTGAAGTCCAGCCCAGGATTTCTGGGGTGTAGGTGCTGGCTTGATTAACTTCAAAGGGACGCACCGCTGACTATCGCATTAGCTTGTCGCTTGGCCTCCAGCAGACACTGCAATTGCGAATGGCATTCAGCAGCTTCACTGCAGATGTATTTTCTTTTTTTTTTCCCTTCCGGAGAAATAGGAAAATAATTAAATGTGAAGGTTCAACAATGTCACACAAGTATATGTTCATATGTTAGCTAAGAGTGTCTGCTGCAACTTTAAATGTAGAGAGGCATATGATGGCAAAATATTTTTTGTCTCATGTTTACTCTTTTGCTGCCCCAAGAAGAACCCAGAACAATGTGGAGATGTGGCAGAATTGTAATCAAATCCAATTCCCAGGACTTTGGGGTTTGAAACAGCATGAGATGCAGATTTATTTTTTAAATTTTTTTGGTAAACTGAATTTTGATTGACATCTAATAAGGAACTATGTCCCTGTTTTCTGTGCAGTACTAAAGATCCAAAGGTCAATGCAATGTATCTCATTATGATAAAACTGTAAATCATCTGTCACACACAATATTTTTTATAAACTACATCCTCCTAATGTCAGCTATATGATAACATTACGTTTCTTGCTGTAGTAGTTTCCCTGCTGTATTGTTGTAATTAGAGATCTCAAGATATCATCTGGCCCTGGTAATAGATGTCTCCTAATGATTAAATAGTTGTGGTAATCTGTGGGATGTGAAAAATTTTTCTGTAATGTTGACAAAGATAGCTGTGGGTTTTTAGGGAATGGAGAATTTTTTCTTGATAGAGAATTTTCTTGATAGAGACCATCTCAGTATGCAATGGAAGATACCCAAATGCAAGCTCATTTAAACGTGACCTAGATGGAAAGTTAAAATGCACAGACTTTGAGAAAGGTTTGTTGTCTGAGATCCAAAGCAGACTTGCTAGTGAGCAGAATTACATTTAATTATTCTTCATAAAGTGAATTATATAAGGACGATAAGCTCTCTATATAAAACATATATTTAGAGTTCCATGAAACTGAAGATGTAGTGTGCTTGTTTGGATGGTAAACACAGAAGCCTTTAGAAGTTCTATATATGTTGGACAAGAGACATGCATAGGTACTCTCAGAAGGGTGTATTTAGTTGGTAATTAGCAATTAATGGAATCAGAGTTAGAGTAGTAGGTCACAAATGATCTAATGATATGAACAAACTTGATCAATGAATTTTTATGGGGCGCCTTAGGTACTTTGATGATACAGATACACCGTGACTGCCTCTCCTGTTTCTCAGCCTGTTACTCATTTGAGGTATTTCAGGTATTTTGGAAAGGCTGTCTCCTGCAATGCAGTTCCATGCCCTCCATCTTTTGTGGTTTTCTGTACAAATGGAACTGTACATGTTATGCAATCAAGCCCTGTAACTGACATCTGTAATGAAAAGGGAAATGAGAAATTAAGAATTCAGTCCAAGGAAAGCTCTTGTATGTGTCATTCCAGAAACCAGGGCTAACATAAAACACTCCAATTAATACTGAATATGGCATATTATTTGATTACAATTCAGAAAACTTTTTTTGGTAGGTCACAGTAGGGTGGCTTGATTTAAATCACCAATTTTAATCATGATTTAAGTCAGCAGGCAGGAGCTCTGAATTTAGATAATTAATTTTAATCTGTACTTAATTATTTTCCTAAAGAAATTTCAGTCCTGTTGGTAGGTACAAACAATTAAAACACACTGATTTGCAAACAGATGCAATCTTATGGTAATAATTAGTAATAAATTTTGTTAATAGAGGAGGTATATTAAAATACATATGTGAGTAATGACATGATTTAATACACATTTATTCATATAGTTATTTTGTATTTTCTGATATTAGACAATAGTGAATTATGTTTGTTGCCTGCCTTGAGGATACCTTTTTTACCCAGAGTTTCTTTCAAGAAGCATACCTTGGTTCATGAAATGTAAGTTAAATGATTGGTTAAGTTACTTAAGGAAAAAACATAAGGAAATACATGACTTTAAATAGTACTTATTAAAAAAGAGTGACTTAGTTCTCTTGTTGAGTAACTATTGAAAATACATTAGCTGTAGTAAATATCTATGGTCAGCACACTGAATTTTCAAAAATGTAGATACCAAAAAAATCTACCAAACTATCTTTAGATCTCAAAAAAACCCTTTCAGTGTCTTTCCCCATTATTTCAGAATTTTAGAGCTTCCAGTATTGCAGTCTTTTATATATTTGTTTTAGTTTACAGATGGAAGAGAACACCGTATCTTTTGAAATAAAATTGATTCACTCAGTGAGTTTAACCCAGTGAAGAAAACATTATTGCTGTTTTTAGTGGATGTTAAGAATAAATATTAATTGAAGCAAAAAATGTAGATTTAATATGACTGAGAAAGAAGGTGGAAATGATTTAATCCTGCTTATTAAAAGAAATAAAATCAGGAACACCAAGGAAACAGCATGTTTTTGGAAGAGCAAATCAGGAAAAACCAAAGGCTCCTTCAAGAAAACAGCTCTTCTACAGCTTCTAAGGGGAGCTTATACCATGTTAGATCAACAGTCTATGAAATAGATTCCTGTCTGCAAGTGAGACAGTGGCACCCGAAATGTCATGGATAGACAGGTTTCATTATGTACTTGGCAGGAATACTGTGATTGTACTTCAATGAGGAAAGAATAAACTTTTTCTGAAGTCTATGTTTATATATTTATCACATATGTAATTAAGGAAATTTCAAAATATGTATAATATACTGTACTAATTTTTAAACAAAATACTCTGTGCTTATTTAATAGCCAGTGTTAGATTAGCAACCACTAAATCAAGGAAAGGAAACAGATTTTAAACCCAAGTTTTGCTGTAGATCAAAGGTAAGCTGAATGGTGTGATGAAATGCTTGTTTGATCTTTTTAGATGACATCAAAAGAAATAATTTCATATTGCATTGATCTTGATAAGACAACAGTAACTGAGTTCCTTCTAGACACACAGATGTTCTAGATCCTGGAGAGGGCTGCTCTGAGATGGCACTGGATTTCCAGCAGTTTGCACTTTCTCTGCAGCAGTTGACTCCAAGCCCTTCCCACCTGCACACAGGAGGAAGGGATTTCACCACGGCTCACTGCTGACACCCATCATCTCTGCATCTTTCACCCTATCAGCTCTGCAGCCTGGGGTGGAATGGAAGCACACCCATGACACATAAATAACCCTTCAGCTGTCCTGCTCCACAATGCCCTCTCCCCAGCCAGGTTTTAGCACTGCTAAACAGGACTGCCTGTGCTTTTGGGTGAAGCAGTGCATCTTCACAGCAAGGGAGCCTTCCTTTAGGTTGGTGCTATTGACTATCCCAAAGGAATTGTACCTTTTCCATGAAGCAGTGTACTTGAAGGGGGTGCAGTGGGAGTATTTTCATCCTTCTTCCCTATGACTTCATCATGAGCAGCCAGACCAACTGGTGCTGGTTTGAGCAGTCCTGTGAGGTGGGGAGGAAGGCAAATCAGCATTCCCTGCACTAAGACCCAGAGAATGATCTCAGCTGTCATGTCAGATGAAAATTCATGAGTCTATACTGTCACAACGTGAGGCAGCATAATAGAATATGGTCTCATTCGTAAAAATTTCTGTTTTCTTCCCCTGCCACTTGTCTTTTTAGCTATTAAACAGGGTTAAGGGTCCTCTTGTCACTTTTATTAATACAGAGAATCTACATCAAGGAGATTTTTTTGCCCTTCTAATCCTTGGAAAGTTTTTCTCAGTGCTAGAATTAGAAGTGAAGATGAAAACAGAAAAAGAACTAGACATTGAGAAAAGGGTAGATACTCAGCAGCTCTTTTTCAGGAAAGAAAACTCAATGGAGATGACACATGTCATCAGATAGTTTAGAGCCACTTCTTTTTCCTGCTGATTTAAGAGAGGGAAGTGAGATGTAAACAATAGATCAGTGGCCTCACCATGGAGCATGTTAGAATAGACTACTGCCTAAATTCTTATCAAATGATCTTGAGTATTAGGAACTTGTTGATTCCAGCAGCTAAATGATTGCAGTGACTACAGGGATTTGCTCTTTAGATTTCCCAGCTCAGGGAGCTGAACTTTCCCTTCAGGAGGATTACCATTAGGTCTATAGGACCTAATCAGCATAAACCTTCAGCCCAGCAGGCAGGTGTCACAGTAGCTGTTCGTTTGCAAGGTAAGTAGGTACAAGATGTGAGAAGTTCAGAATTAGCAATGCAAGTCTTCTGTCATTTTTATCATTGGACCCTGCAGGGAGGATCTGATTAAATGGATATTCAACTCTTTGCATTAATGTGAACCCAATTTTAATTTGCATATAATTAACAGTACAAAAAGTATAATTTTATTATTTGCTGTTGCAAAGCAGATCTGTGGTAGCAAGGAGCTACATACGGTTGCTGAGGTGTGATATAAATGACTTTATCTCATACCTCTTCTTTCTTTCTATTTCTGCTTCCTGCAGCGTATTAATTTCAAAATCTGTTTTATTTGGTATGAAATGCAACATCCAGATTTTCCTGAACAAGTTGCTTCACATGTTTCTTTGTTTTGTGGGTCCTCTATGTAAAAATAACAATGCTGGTAATCTTCAAGTGCCCTGTATAGTTTCCCAGAGATGTGTTTCAAGTTCTGCGGTACAAAACACAGCCAAGCAATCTAATTTGGATTTCAGAGGGCATTAATTCTGTCTACAACTTCTGACAGGCGTTTGGGAAGTGACAGGGAGCAGCAAATCAGTTCATGTCACTGCACCTTGGTTTGCTGTCTCACTGGGGCCTAGCTGGTTTGTTTAGACTCTTTGGAGCAGGGTTAGAATAAGAAAGGAAGAACAGCTCCACTTACATGTTCACTCGATGGACCTCTGGCTCTTCTGGGGCATAAGCTGTAGCAGCTGAGAATTCAGTTTTCTACTAAAAGGGTTTTTTAATAAAGCAATAAGTTACATTTGAATCTAAATGTGAAATATGCCTTTGTTTTTAGGTGGGTTTTTGTGTTTGGTTTTTTTTTTTTTTGGTTTTTTTTTTTTTTTTTTTTTTTAAGGTTTTTTTTTTTTTAGTTTTTACAGTGCCTGCTCTTGTGGCTGCACTGGGTAAGATAGAGCTTTATTTCCATCTAGTATGGCAGTTTTCCTAATCTTAATAGTAACAGCTATAGGTCCTTCTACTTGCTGACTCATGGGCATGACCTTTCTGCTCAAAAATCATGCTCCAGAAATCCACACCATCAGGATTTCTTTAATGGACAGCTGTAGCAGTGAATGAAACCGTGAAACCTTGTGTGCTTTGCTCTACCAGAAGTTGGAAATGCTGTATTCTGTCAGGTAGCTGAAATGAAATGATATAATGTAAAATTATTTGGTATATGCTGACTAGGTGTGAAAAACAGCACATCACATACATACTGATGTATTCAGCTGTTGAACCAACAAATGAATCAATACATAGCACTGGTTCAGAGAACTGAATGTGTTAGGAATCGAAGTCTTACTAGATTGGATATATTATAGAGAAACTATAATTTAGATTACTTGAATTTTATAGAAGAAAACTCTTCCACCAAAGTTTATTGGAACTAATTTATACCAGAAATTTAGTCAAAGGTTTACATGTTGAGTGTCATGTCCACCCAGAATCAGTGTAATGCAGCACAAGAGGTATCTTCTTGTAAGATTGTGTTGAAGTGAACCATCTGGGAAGTTAAATACACAAATATATAGAATAAATGCTAATTGCTGAACTGTACAAATCTGAGTTTAAGCTTACACTCTTCTTACTCTCCAGTTTGAACAATGCTCATGGATGTACCCTTCCCTTGCATTTAAAGTCATATGGAAGGGAGTAGATTCTAGTCCAGTAATTAGCACTTAAAATAGTATTTTTGGTGATCCAGTATTCTTTTTAGCTGGCTCTGGATAAAAATATAGGTACAGTGTCTCCTCACTTAACTCCATTATTTTGTGACTGTTTTCCCAACAGAGTAAGATGGATACAAACCATCAGGCATAGGAGTGTTTTGCCATGAGACTGGAATGTTTATAGTTGGCAAAACGTAAGTTTTGCAGTGTCTTACAGGCTGAAAAGCCTTAAGCTATCCCCCTTCTAGGCAGTTAGAAGTCAAGAAGCTCCTTGGAAGGCTCAGGGGTTAGTTCAGCAGCTGTTGCTTATGTAATTGTACCAGGATGCTGAAGCTAATTATGGCACTGTGATGTGAAACTGTTCTAATCTGGTTGCATTGATTATTTTAAGAAACATCTGTAACACCATGAAGAATTTTTTTAAATTATTGAAGCACTTGCAGTTTTAATCTGAGTTGTCTCTCCCCACTTTGGGTACATCTTTCAGTACATCTTTCATTTATTAGCATATGGTCTTTGTATCCTGTTTAGTGTGTCTTTCCTTGGGGCTGAGTGTGCCAGGCTCTAAGCAGAAGCAGCAGATCACTGCTGGAAAGGAATTACAGTAATTGACTTGTGGGGTCACAAACAGTTAACTCTGTGGGAGAGGTGTTAATGCTAAACGATGCTGTAATGGCATTTCTGCTCAGATAAATGATACCAGCAGAGCAAGGTTTAGAAGCGGTTTCCAAATGACCAGGAAATGCGAGTAAGCAAGTCATAAAATAAAACATACATTCTCTTAGGAACAAAAAAAGCTGTATCATGTGCTGCCAGTGGGGCTTCATCAGTGTGCAAAAGGCATAGCTTTTGCGATATGGATGTAGGAGGAATGCAAGTTTCAAGCTTACTGAGAAGAGACACAAGAGGCAACACTTGAATTCAGGGCCTTCTCTGAATATGTAGGCTGAAAGCCTACACAGAAGAGAGGACTTGTGGGTGTGCAGTGTCCTTCAGTTAGACTGGGCCTGTCACAGGCAACTAAGGGTGACATTGATCAGACTGACCTTCAAGTGTTCCTCTGGTGGCTTTTCCCAGCAGGTACACTCCTCATCCAGGTCCCCAGTGCCTCCTGGTATAATAGGGTACATTATGGGCAGTGTTGGCTCTGTGTGTCTCAGTCAGATATATATATATATATATATATATATATATATTTATATTTATATATATATAGATATATTCTTTATATCTGTTGGTGCAGTCCACAGTGAGATTCCTTCCCATGGAAGGGAATGGGCACAACTGGAGCATTTTTCTCTTGTGGAAGTTCATGGATGCTGTACTTCATCCAAGCAATTGCCATGTACCTCTATAAATTAAAGAAAGATTCCTAGTTCTGTGAACTGCTGCTCCTGGGTTGTAGCTGTGCACTAAACTGAAGGGGGAAGAGGTAGAGATTTGTAATTGCCTGTTTTCTTCACTAGCTCATTACTTTGTCTGATGTGACTGGGATCAATTTGTAACTGGACATGCTGGACATGACAGCCTTTTCTTTGTCTAGTTGTGGTAGGATATTGGCAAATTCATGTACCAAGACTTGTCCGGCTTATGACTTATTAACATAATTTGAACCTAAGTGATTAATAGTTGGAAGCAAATAGCATATTAGACCAGTACTCAGAAAGTATTTCTTTCCTCAGGCACATAGCTTTAGAATGTAATGAACACAAATGATAAAATAGTAAAAAAGGTAACCCTCCTGTCCTTTTGTCCAAGAAACAGTTGGGCTGGGCAGAATGTTCATAGTAATATACTGTTCTAATGTATTTCTGAATAAATAGTAACTAAATAATGTAAGTTTATCCTAATGGCTGGCTACACTGAATAAATGCAAGATTAATTTACACCATTATAAGAATATAATACCACTTGGTTGGTATACTTTGTATCTGAGAGATTAATTGTAAACTTTCAATCTCCTGTAGGCACTGGGAGAGCTGTGGGATCCCAGGAACATATGACTTATGAACTGGACTTTATTGAGTTTGCCTGTATGCATTGTGCAAAAATTGGGAATGCTGTATTCCTCAGTGATGCTTGATCAAATATTCACTGTGTCCTCGAGGTTTCTTGCTCTCCTCTGGCACACTGAGATGTGACTTCTGGTCTTTTGTTACCAGTCAAAATTTGTTAGCTTTTTGGAGGTACTTTGTGTACATTGCAGCACACGTGGTAAGAAAGTTCTTTGGACTCTTCTATCAAAACAAAAAGAACGTTTGTTTGTGGCAAAGGATGGCCTGGGCAAATGCTTCCAGGCATACATTCTTTGGCTGTATGTGACACAGGACTTTGACAAACAGAGAATTAATTTGGGAACACAGAAATCTTTTAGTTGAAGCTGTGTTTCTTGGAACACAGGAATTCTTTGGAAATGCTGTTTGTAATGGCTGGAAATATATTTTTTCTTAACAACATGTTTTTATGTGTAGCTTTATTTGAAAAAGCTATTTGTTAAACTCTGCAAAAATATTTGTTTTATATATATTTTTTTGCTGTATGTAGAACATCTGCAGCTGCAGATGATGGTGGCAAATTCAGTCCATTCAAATAAATCTGCAGCTTTACTTAAATAAGAAATGTATTGAATTTGTAAATCAATAGAAGCCAAATATTACAAAAGTTCTATGTGTTAGAACTTTGAAGGTACATGGGATAAAGCAGGTGTAATTTAACTGCAAAAAATCTAAGGCTCTGAAAAATCTACAGATGAAATATAACAATTTATTTTCAAGATCTGACTGAGGAAAAAACATATTTTCTGCAATAGTCACTATTCTAATTTAGTAGAAGGAAGCTTTTACGAGATTGTTGTTGCCAAGGTAACCACTCTGTTCACATCCATGTGTTGAGCATATGTGTATCACTTTATCTCAGCTCTCAGAGGCAATATCATGGCACTGCATTTGGGAAATGATTTTTTTAAAAAGCATATAAAACCTCTTAACATCTAGAAGATTCATTAAATGTTCTTACTCAAGACAGACTTGAATTACTCTTTTGGGGGTTTTTTTATGCTAAAGTTCTGGATGTGACTGAGTCTTGTTATATCTTCAAACTCTACACAGATGAAATTTAAAAAGTAAACAAGCTGTTGATATTTCATTTCAAATGCATATGTACAATAATTTATGGATTATATGTACTCACAGGCACATATATTTATATAAATGGATTGTGTTTATATTTGTGTGCAGAAAGGACTGACAAAAAGAAACCTAAAGAAATCTCGCCATCTTAATCTCTTATGGTTGTTACATGTTGGAGCTAAATTCTATTAACTGTTTAACCATCTGGACCAACTTGAGATTGAGTCACTCAGGCCATTGATATCAAACAGAAATATTAATGATATGAGTATTTGTGGTGCTGTAGTGATTTTAGGGAAACTATTTAAGATTTGTTTTTGTGTAGATTGCATCCTGAGCGGCAAAGATTGAGTGCTTTTGCAAATTTCAGTATTTATTGGAAATCTCCAAAGGGCCTGGCAAGAGAGTTAATGCACAAGTTTAAAAAAAAACTAAACAAGGGTGGGGGGAGAGAACAGACTAAAATTATGGCCTAGGCAGGCGCATTGTATGCCTCATTTGAAAAATCAACAGTATCATTTTTAGTCAAGTTGAGTAACACTGGCTTCTAGATATGTTGTAGATGTCCTTTTGCTACTGTGCAGTGTACTGGGAAATTTATGCCAAAAGGAAATGTATATTTGCTGTACAATACTGCCCGTGGTTTTTCTGCTGTCCAATACTGAAGCTGTGTCCATTTTTGCATTGCTAAAAACACCGAGGTGGAAACCTTGACTCGTGTTTAGCTTTTGACTAAATTCCCTGTTCTCAACTTAAAATAGTATTTATTTTTTTAGTAAAGACAACCATGTCATACCATCTTTGACAGTGGTCAAGGTGGCCACTTGCCTTATGGTTGGGTTTATGGCATGGGGAAGCTCTTTGAGGTCAATAACGCTTTGCAGAGGGACAGGGAAGACAGCAGAGGGTGACAGTGCTAAACAAACTTGAGGCAGATTTGCTGGAATATGTCTAGCAGAGCCTCAAATGTCTGTGACTTATCTTAAAGGCCAGAAGAAGAAAAGGACTTTGCTAGAGCCTAAGCATGTTGGTAAAACATTCAGAACTGCTTCTGATGAGGGCAAATTCAGCTATTGGTGAATTGCACAAACTGGGTTGGTTTCTCCCCTGCTGCTGCTTTGAGATTTAGAAGGGACAAAAAGCCTATTCCAGACAGATGATTTTGTTGAACAATAAGACAATGAAGAGAAATAAGGTGTTTTTAATCCTGTAAATATGATTTCTAAATGTATTTCAATGATCTTTTTGTATGTGGACAGTGTGCCATCAGAACAGTCTTTTAGCTCTGAAGATACCAACTGGAAGGAAATTTGCATGGCATAAGGAAAGGTTAAAGGAAAAAAATTATGAAAGCTTTTATTTTAGAAATATCTTGTTGCTATCTTCTGTTTAAAACAAATAATGGAGTGGAGTTCACAATTGTACTCATGCCAATGTAGAAATAAGCCACCACTTTTTGTAACCACTACTTGCTTGGCAGTTCACTGTTTGGCTCTCACAGCCAATTCCAGAGCAGCTTCCCCCCCACTCTCCCTGTTGAGTGGGTGCTTGACAACTTGTTGAATTGCATGGCGGGCACTCAGAAGTCTCAGCAGTTCTTAGTCTGCCAACAACACCCAGCTCATGAAGTTACAGAGTTCTTACTAATCTTACCTGACCGTGTGAGCTTGTGTCTGCAGCACTGAGTGCTTGGTCTGAGGTTTATTTGCACATGAAAGAGTATGAGATCCTTGTTCCACCTACAGCTCCTTCAATAAAGAGAATATTCAGGGGGACGGCAATGTATTCTCTAATGCAAGTGGGAATAAGAAATCTCGGTATAAAGCAAGATTTCACTCTCATAACTTCAGCTACACAAGGGACAAGGGTTGGAGAGTGAAATAATTCAGAGACATTGGTACAGGAACTGTGTCCAGACAACAGTTACGGACCCAGATCTCAATGCTATGATCGAAGTGCAGCCATATGAATGGGGGTTTTCCACTGGTTTGTACGGATTTGGGCTTGAGAACTTGTGTGAATCTCAGGGCATACAAATATGCACGAAAAATTTGCAAAGACTAAACAAGTGTTTATTTTTAAAGGAAGTAGAAGACTGCCATCTGCTTGGGGGTTTATTGGTTTTCTTTTTTATGATGATGCTCTTTGGAGTTGCACATTTTCCCCAAAGCTGCCTCAGCATTGTAAATCATTACATATAGATGATTTTGTTCTTTTGTTTGTTTTTCTTTTATATTTCAAGATTTCTAGGGCACACTCTATAAGAGCAAAAATCCCTCTACTGGGTAATCCCAGACTTCTGTTCTAACACAGTTAGCTAAATAACTCATGATGTTTCTATAGTTTTAATTACCTAAGACAATAAATTATTATTAGCTTAAAACTAATACCACTTGGGAATAAAGAATTTGAAAATGGGGATCCTTAAGGCCAGTATGTAAATATATAACCCTTAGTCCCCAGTTGTATCTCCCTACCTGCCACTCTATCACAGTCCCCAAAGGACCTCTGAAGAGCTCTTACCAGGCATCTGCACAGTTCTACGTGCACACAAAGGGTGCTAATCCAGCTTAGGCAAACAGTTTGGAAATAACTTAGTGAATGCATTTCCTTTCCTCACTCACTTTTCTCCTTCTTTTATGGCTTCTTTAATAACAGGAGCTTTCAATAGTATTTTATGTTTAAGAAAATTTTGCTTGATATTTCTATGGAGCAGGTTTAGAATACAGTTAAAGGCAAACTGTATTGAGTATTCATTTGAATA
Organism: Prinia subflava; assembly: GCF_021018805.1. Taxonomy (NCBI): domain Eukaryota; kingdom Metazoa; phylum Chordata; class Aves; order Passeriformes; family Cisticolidae; genus Prinia; species Prinia subflava. The sequence goes on from NC_086255.1 coordinate 22,971,209, forward strand.
TTTTTAATTGACAGTTTAACATTTTGGATGGAAAACCTACTAGATTGGATGACAGTGCAAGTCCCTGATCTAATTTTATCTTACCGCTGGGAACTCGATAAACAGGAGACTTGTAGTGGTTCCTCACTAGTGGAATAACAGGAAAAATAATTTAATTTCAGCCTTGAGAAGGACATTTCAAGATAGCTATAAATCTCCTTGTGCAGTGATTATCTGTAAATAATCATGGAACTTGGTTTCCACCAATGCTGTCTAGAATGAAAACAGGTGTATTGAGATGACAGTAATATTTGGAATACTGTTGCATCATATTTGGGAAAATGGAGAGCTCTTCAATTTCTCAGGTCCTTTAAGGACAATTTTTTTTTTCTGCGAACTTATGAAAACACAATTTAGCACCAAAGGCATTGAGTGTAGAATGGGATAGAAATAGAGTTGATGCTCTGATTTTTACTATGATCTGCTGGGACATGTTTCTCTGACAAAACAAGCTTTCCAAAAAACAAAACTTTTCCTAAGATGTAATTACAGAGTTAACCAGCCATTAACAGTGTTTCATATTTGAATTGTTGTATTTGTTGACTTATTTGTTTGGAAAGGATGCATTAGTTTTTTAAAATACGGGCAGGCTGTGTTTGCCTAAGCTGCATGGAAATGGTAAGGTTTTAGTACAAATAGGTTCTACATTCAATAAACACTGATATATGTGGGTTTGGAAGAAATAATATAGCCTCAGCAACAAAAATATTGACTATTGCATGTTGTTTTTTTCTTTTTTACTTAACAGCTTTCCTTTGAATTTTAGTTTAGTCTGAGAATCTCATACATTAATTGAAGAGGTTATGTTTGTACCTGCTCACTTCATTAACAGCTGTTACTAATTAGTGGAGCTTAGTCATTAAGGAACCTGCTGGGGTTTGAGGAGAACAATTTATATTTTTTCATGGCATTTAAGCACACAATATGCTTGAGAGTGGCAGAGTTTCATTTGGGAGCACTTAGTTGTAGCAGCATTAGCATATCTATGGTGGGCTATGCTTGAGCTAATATCCCCGGGACAGGGGGGCACGGGGGAGCCCCACCACTGGAGCAGGTGCTGCAGGAGGGATTCAGAGCAGCCTTTTGGGGGGCTGTAGCTTTGCCCGTGGCAGGAAGGGTCATGGGGCTGTGCTGTTTGGGCACGGTGATGCTGCAGCCTCAAGCAGACTTTGAACAAGTTTTCATTAAGCCTCAGTATATGGACAACATGATGTCTCGTAAGAGTATGGGGGAAGAGAATTACCTCGTCGTGGGTTGTTCAGGGCATGGCAGGCTGGGCATACATGCTGTAATCCATTAGAAAGGTGTATGCTGATTTCCCTAATTAATTATTTTTGTTATGTGAAGCGGAACCATTTTCTCCCCTACCTTAATCTAGCCCCTGCTTCCCAAAGGTAGTGGTATGCTTTGTGTCTGTTTCCAGAGCCTGTTTTGTTAACAAATCCCAGTATTAATTCCAGGAGCTCGGCGATTTTTCTGGTCTGTGTTGCTGTCATGCTTTTCTGTACAAGTTGTGGTGCAAGTTACCCCGTGAAGTGTGAGGACAGCAGTTTTGATTAGTTTCTCTGCTGGGGAGAGATAAAGGGAATGCCTTCCTGCTCCTTCCTCGCCTTGAGCAGCTGTGTAGGACAAGTCGCCCACTGTTGGGCTGATGTCAAGATTAATGTTTTGCTCTTATTAGGTCTCTCTAAGGGCACCATTTAATGTACTGGATTACTTTACTGGGTCAGTCTCCAAGCCTTTGCCAATGCACTTCCAGATCTATCTGGCTACATTGGATTTCAACTTGAAACACTTTCCTAATGCATGCTGTTGCATGTCTCCACTGGTAGTATCTATGTAATAAGTTGGTTGAGTTTTTCCTTGTACAGTTTGTTTAATTAGAAGCTGCCCATCATTCCATTGAAGTATTTCAGCTCCATATAATATAAATGTACTGTAGTTAGGTACAGCTCCCAGGTGAATACAGACATTCTCTCTGGGCAGAGGCAGTATTCATACACCCAGCTACCTAGTTATACTTTAAACTACCAATTAAAAAAATCAAAATAACCAGAGTTGAGCTTGTGATTGAACACACCCATCAACAATATGTAATTGAAAAAAATAATTAACATTTTTGTGACTGTGCCTCTATTACTAACAGCAGATGACCCCAGTTTTCTCCTCTCCCCCAACTTGCAGTCAGACTGATCTCCTTCCAGCTAAGTCTCTGCAGTGTGTGGCCATGTGTGCGCTGTGAGAAGTGACAGCTTGCTGCTGTTTCTTGGCTCACATAAGGGCTGCTGGAGGTCACAACAAGAAGATGAGACCAGTGCCGTCCCATAAGCTGCAGGAGGGTAAAGCTGGACAGTAGAGAGCATTTCTGTTAAAACAAACATTTCAAAGCAAACTGAAAATAGAAGGTTGTTGCTAACTCAAAATTCGACCTATTTCAGTCTGGAATATGTCAAAATATTTTGACAGCATGGGAAAATCCCCTTCTCCCATCTCTGTAACTTGTTCCAAAAAAACCCATTCTGACTAAAGGGGAATTGATTTTGCCAATTATTTCAGTCTTTATGGGAAACCACAGAGGCTGTTTAAATTTCTGAAACTGGCTCTTCTGGGAAGTAAGTTGGGGCAGTGGAGCAAAAGGATAATAGGATTTACCAACGGTGAGGAGAAAATAGGTGTCTATCCTCATTTGTTCACATTTCTGAGTGCCACATGGACCCCCAGCCCCTTGTCCCCAGCCACTGCTGCTGTTCAGGCCAGGCACAGGAGTGACAGGTAATTTCTTTGCTGGGAGTAGGGCCTGTGGACTTACCTTGTGTAATTATCCTCTCTTGCATCTCCTATGGGTTACCTCATACGTCTTGTAGAGACCCTCAGCTGTCAGGAGTTTCAGATGTGCTACAAACTGCATGCTGGTCATTTTGATGAGGATGTCTTGGCAGAAGCCTTTTCTCTGGGCATTAAACTCCCTTGAGCAAGGACTGAATTGGTTTCATTGGCTGTTAAACCCGACTGTCAGTTTGTTTTAGAAATGGACTATGGAGAGGAACTGTATTTCTCCACGCCCTTTTAATTGCTGAGTCTCTTGGACTATTGCTTTGCTCTCACACTTTGCATCTTAGAGGGAAAATCGGAGAAACATTGGTGCTTTCTAGAATATTGTCTTTTTTCCCCCTATTTTGTGAAGATGTATTCCAAGTCTAAAGTTAATAGTAAGAATGAACACCTGATCTTATGGAAATCATTGGAAACTTTGTCTTTATGGGCTGACTTTCCCAGAAAGTCTTTCTTCTTAAATAATGTGTTTGGTACTCAGTTATCTCTGGAGGATTGTGCTAGGTTGCAAAGTACACTTCCCATATATTAAATACAAACAAAAAACCTGAAGAAAACCTAAACCCTTTCATCAGAACTATCAACAACTCAAGCATGAATCCTGAACTGAGGCAGTAGTACTTGCCCTTGTCTTAGTAGACTCACTGACAACATAGCAGCAGCTTGAGTTAACCTAGTGGGTAAGAATGGTGCACTTAGAGATGAGAGGTTCTTCACATGCTGTATAGCACTTTAAAATGCTAAGTACTTCCATATTTGGAAGTACTTATCTTTTATTTTCTACAATATCTTAATTTTTTTAAATGCCACAGAAATAATATTGGGTTCTCATAAGTGTTTGCTTTTATATTAATAAATCTCCAGAAAAACACATAATTTTTCTGATTGATTTTATAATTTGACACCTGCTTCTTATGAATTGATTTTAAACATTTAAAACCAGTTCTAAGCCATCTCTTTCATTCCTGCTATTGTGTGACAGTAAGAGATAACCACTGCCTGGCAGTAATTTCATTAACATTTCAAGTTAAAGAGTATAAGGACATGTACTTTATAACAGGACATGTTTTTCTGGTATTCTTTTCTTCCTGTCCCTCTTAATGGTACTCTAAAGGTAATTTGTAAGTTATAATGTTGCTAATCTTCCTGTTATGGGGGTGAACTTCCTATTCAGAAGTTCAGAAAGGAAATTACTGCTGATAAAATGTGCAAGATTCACAGAAATGTAAGCAGAACAATGGCACTGGATGACAGAATAGGCAAACTAGAGGCATCAGAAGTACAGAATTCACTTTTAACCCTGGCAAATTTGGCTTGGTCTGATCTAACAGGGAAAAGAAGGCAGCTGAGCCTCCCCTCAGTTCAGACTCTTGGCTCTTTGTTGAAGCTGATAGCACAGAAATTCTCACAGCAGATTTGACAGAGTGTTTTGTGTGCAGTGTGACTTGTGCTCAGTTCACTCCAAGTCCTGCACCAGCAGCCTCCAGAGGTCTTCAATCTTGGTAATCTGAAGTAGTCATAAATCTTAGAGCTGTTTCTTTTTAACTCAATAATGGTAATACTGCACCACACTGAACAGACATCAGTTCATCGAGGCTTAAGAATTAACAGATATGTGATACTGAACTTGGAAAAAACAGTTGAACAGACAAAATTTCCTTGAACAGACTGAGTGGGTATACTCAAGTACCTGCCCCTCACAATTCTGTTCTGGAATCAGTTGAGACCTGCTGGCAACTCCAGTGCTCTGTGACTTCTCACATAGTGACATAGATATGAGGATTTAGAATGTATGAGTCTGTTTGAATCAGATGAGAGCTTATTCAGGTAGTTTTTAACTTTAAAATGAGCCAAGCTCATTTAATTCAGATTTTGAACACTCCTTTCCTAGGAGTGGATTAGGCCCTGTATTTCATGCTGTCTTTACTCAAATTTGTTTGAGTAAAGACTTGCAAGAGAAATGTGCTTCCTACACCTATTTTTCGCAGACTTTACATTTCAAATTACAAATTACTTTGGGCTATTTAAGGCAAAAAAAAAAAGTCATCTTAAATATGCACTAAACATAACTGTGGTATCTTCCTTATTGATGTGTCACTGCAATGTAGGAAAAGCCAAAAAGAAAAATGCAGAGTTTAGTGCAATGCAGTTGTTCTGTTAATTAATTGGACAAAGGCTTGGTTTAAAAATACCTTTTTATAAGACATGGAGGTCGAAGTGTGCAGTATCGGAAGATCTTGTTTACCAAATGTAAATGAACTGTTGAGCTGTGTGAGGAGGAAAAGAAAAAAAACCACAGGTGCAGTCAAATTTCATGCCAAATGATTGTCTTCAAAATGAGTTTTATCAAGTGTTTATTCTGTTTTACTGTGATAAAAATATCCTTAACAATCATAGCTCAGCAAATACCCATCTATTCCAGTAGAACTGCAGATTTGTCTGATTTTGCTCTTGAAACACTTAATCTAAAAGGATTTTCTTTATACGGTGCACTGCTCCCCAGGTTTCCATATCTTTGAAGATTACTGGTATATTTTCTAGTTTAAAATGAAAAAAAAAAAAAAAAGCCTTCTGAATTTAGCTGAACAGTGACCACATCTAATTAATCCATTTAAAAGGAGTGAGACAATTCTGAGTTCAGACCAGTGATTTGATTGTAAATAACCTGGAAGATGCTGTTTAATAGAGATGTAAATGAATTTTTGAGGAAAAATTCCTTACTTTTATGCTAAAAAAAATGATATTTAAGAAATACTCCAAAATAGGTAATTGTAATAGAAATAACTCTTCTTTGAAGATGAAGGCTTTTAAATTATTTTATAAGGTTACAAATCAAGATCTTGTAGAGATTTTTAGTGAGGTATTACATCAGTTTACCAAGTGACGCCACTCAAGGTCCTGCTCTTTCTACCTTTACTTTTAGTCCTGTCAAAATTCTTTCAATGTAAGTGGTAGCAGAGCGCTGGGATGATCACTCAGCCCCTTGGAAAAACCCTGTGGTATCCCAGCAGAGCCAAGCATGAGGAGGAGCTGTACAACGCTGCCTCTGACACAAACAGTTAAAGGGTCCTAAGAGATGGTTCCACATGTGCTCACTTATCTGGGTTTTCATTTACTGAAATAACCTAAGAATGAAATAGCACCTGTTCTGAGCAGATGGTAAATTTGTGGGATTTCATCAGATGCTGAAGCTGCGTGAGTGTTTTGTACAAACAGAGATGGAGATGATCGCTTTTACTCGCAGCCTCACTCCTTCAGCATAAATATTGCATGGGGTTGAGGGGCTTATTAAGCATATGCACAGCATATTAGTGAGGCCTTTTCACTCAGTCTAGTCAGTTACACGTCAGGATTGCTGTTAGTCTATGTGGTCTGGTCTCTGTGTTTGACTTACTTTGTGAAATTCATGGATAAGGGGACGGAATTTTAATTAGATGCATTAACATGACGTTAAAACCTTGTACTGCTTTTGACTAGTGGGATGCTCAAGTAGCCAGTCTGTCTCATCTCTGACAGTGGCCAAAAGTGCATGCCCTGGGATGAGTAAGAACGTGGCAGGTGGGTGCCATACGTTGTAGGTACTTTCAGCTTGTTCAGATATTTGGATGTTCATTTTGTATTGGTACTTTGGTACTTTTTTCTCTCTGAAGTTGTGTAGTTTTCCCCTGAGCTGGATCTCCCTAGCTCCTCTTTGACTAGGAGTCACATTTGCTACTGACTAGTCTTCAAGTGTTATAACAGTTTTAAGCAGAACTGTTGGTTGCTGTTAATGGTTAAACTTCTACTCTGAGGTCCTTTTGAATCCTTGGCTGAGTATAACCTAGTCCTGGGAATGTAACACTTTGTCTAGTTTTTCCTTATTTTATTTAGAGGCATTTTAATTTCAGAGAGACCCTTAGAATTCCTCCAAAATTAAGGACCACAGCATGGGAATCTCTCTCATCTTTTCCATGATCAGCACTGATTCAAATGAGTTTGATTTTTTTGCTGCACCTTTGAAACCTTCATATGCATTGTGATCATCACCTGACCTTCAGATCATCTGTTATTGTTATTTGTGTTCCTACACTTTCTCTTATAGTATTCATGTTCCTTTTGTATGTGGAGAATAATTTATTTGTATGTATTTGTTATGAGTCCTTCTGATAATCTTTCTTTGAATTTGTTTTTGGTATATCTTGGGGGATTTAGTTTAACTTGTTTTAATTCTCTAAGGGTTTTTTAATTGATGATAGTCCCAGATTTCTGAATGATACCTTGCTCCAAAGATGCTTCCTTGCTCTTCTGGTGAGCCGTGCTGGCTCCATTCTGTCATTTTGATTTGCTGATAGTGAGACTCTTCATTGGTAAGATTTTTGAACCACACTAAGCCTTTTGATTTTGCTTCAACAGGAGCTTTGCAACTCTGAGTTTTTGAGAGACCTCTAACTAGCAGGCCCATGAAATATTTCTTTATAAGGCTTAAATTTTATCTCTGAATTCTATCCTGATGGGTTATTTTCCTGATGTATTTTTCTGTTTGCCACAAAATGGATTAGTAGTATTCCAAGAGCTGAGGAATTTGATTCTATGCAGCTCCTTTAGAATGCACCAAAGTACTGGAAAGATATATAGGAGGCAGTTGGCAATGAATCTTCCCTCCTGATTTAGGACTCAGATTCTCAGCCTCAGAGTTTCCAGTTTCATGAGAAAGACATGATGCATTTGGTTGGAGATGAACTCCACCACACACACCTCCTAAGAGTTATAGGATGCAGCCTGCTTTGGTGGTGAGGCTGTTTCTTTTTTGCAGTGTCTTAGGTGCAGGGGTTTGGGACAATCCATCTCCTGATGCACTCGGTTCCACATTTCCTGTTATTCCTGTGCAGAGGAAGGAAAAAAAATTGCATAAGAAGACGTGTAGTTGCAACACGTAGAAATACTCATCATTTAGGTAGGAATAAATTGCCTGCCAGATGGTTACCCTAGTATTCTTGTATGATTTTAAAAATAAAAGATAACTTTAATATTTCTACTGGAATGCTTGAAAGGCTATGTAATTTATTTGGTACCCTTTCAAGACATGATATTCTTCTCTTCATCCTTGAGAAATTCCATAAACCCTCAAAACTAGAAGTAAAATCACCTCATGGTGATCTCATTTTTTTTCTAGGCATGAAGTTATGAAGTTGCTAATCCAGTCTTTTATCTTGAATTCACCATTATAATGTCAAGATTGAATAATCTGCCTTTATCTCCAGGGTGACAGCTATGAAGAAACTTCAAAAGGGATAGTTTTGCCAGCATCTAAAGACTCTTGTTAATTACTACATCTTGAAGTAAAGTGAAATAAAGGAGGATGAAAAATTATATTTCTCTTTGACAACCTTGTAAAAGTATCAGTGATGAAGCAGTGCATTCTAATGTACTTTAAGAATACATTTACTGAGATCAAGACCATTCTGATCATGGTTCAGGTTAATGTCTACAAGATACATTATAGGAAGATGTGTGTGTGTCACTGATGGTTTAGAAAGCTCTTAACTGGAAATTAAGTATTTTGCCTCTATTTTCTTATTTAAATTGATGGAGATGATTTAGTAATGGTTTTGCTTTTCAGCTGGCAGAAGGACTTGTATCATTGTGTCTTCCAAGTAGAAATAAACTTATTCTTCTGTTTCATAGCCCAGCTTTACCCTGTTTTCACTGCTGCTGACCTTACGTGACCTTTTTATGTAAAGCCAGATAGAGTGTAAATATTATAACCTGTGGCAAGCCCTGTGTTATCAGCAGAGAGTGAACTGGCTGTGTGTGTTTTCAGGAGCAGGGTTTGAGGTGTTCTGCATTGCATTCCATGGAAAAGAAGTCCTCGTATCAAATGTTGTGGATCAATTCCTTTATTTTAAAGGGTTGTTACACTAGTTGTCTCTGAACATCCGAGCAAAGTTCATGCAAATAAGAAACCAATTAATCCCTTGTTAGTACCAAATTGTAAGTAAATACCTGATATGGACTCATGAGAAATAAAAGCAGGCTCAGATTTTCACAGAATTTGTAGCATTTTTTCTTTTTTTGATGTGGTTCAGTATGCAGCAATTTATATCACAAAATACATAGTATTTTTATACATATTTATTTTATACATAATTATTTTATCCACTGTGGATAACGAAGTTGGCTGAGCTGATGGTGCTAGAGCACTCCTTGTTTCATTAATTTTAACTACTTGAGGAATTGTAGCATTGTGAATTTAATACTACACGAACAATGGTTTTGAGTGATACTCAAATAACAACTGTTACACCAGACTGCTGGTTTTCAATCCAAGGTCCTTGCATTACTGGCAGCCACTAGATGATGTTTCTAAGGAAGGAAAATCTTACCAGTAGTGTAAAGGCTTAACTAATTCCAGAGGCTTTGGCTGGATAAGGGGATTGGACCTCCCTTTTTGGTCACCACAGCTCACATCCTAAAAATATTTTTCTTGATAGTGCTATAATGCAATATGAGAATTCTCTTTTGTATTAGGTGGTCATTTCTGCTAACATTTGATTTTAGCAGTGCTGTTTGCCAGGAATATTCACCTATTTGTGCTGTACTTGCTCATTGTGACATTATTAAAATAAAAAATAAAGAGAAATAAAGCAAATTTATGCTATTCAAGCGAGATAATATTCCTTCTTTGCAATGCAAAGCAAACAAATGTGATGTTTCTTTTGTTAGCATAATTTTCCAATGGTCTCATCCATGAAAAACAGCAGTGATAAAATCCCTAATGCAGGGTTTCAGCCTGAGTCTCCCCCTGTGTAACAGAAGGGAATGCAGTGTGTGTGGCTTTGTCCTTGTATATGGATTTCCTTACTCCTTTTACTTGTGTAAGAGCCAGACATCTAAAGTGGAAGTTCAGAAACTGGATAACTGTGGCTAAATGAGTAACCCTGAGGGTTTTAGGACTGTTTTAACAAATTGCCATGGTGCCATCAAGAAATCTGTGTGGTTAAAATGAGCTGAATGTGCTAACAGGGACATGGCAGCATTTGTGCTTTTCAGAAAGGAAAGGTGTCCATTATAGTGAGTGATGTAATATATAAAGCAGGATTTCATGTCAAATACAATGTGATCTGTGGGATATGTTTCTGTGATATCTAAAGCTGAGAATCTCTGCTATTGCTTTAGGTTGAGATGAAGTTATCACTTTGTTATTATCAGCTTCTCTTTTAAAAGTGCTGAGAAAGTTCCAATGAGGTGTAAAGCCCAGGGGGGTTTAAGGTAGTTCTAGTACCTGAGCAGCTTTCAAAAGTGAAAGTTTGTACCTGCAGGACATCAGCTTTGTAGTGCAAGTGCCCTTTCTGAAAGTAGATGTGGAAACTTAAATCACTTGACATACCCACAGTGGTGTCATCATGTTGAGACTCTTGCAAAGTTAGCCCTGGGACTAACCTGTATGAAGTCAGGGTGAGCATGTCTGTGCTAACCTGCAGCTAAAGCTGTCTCTGAATTATTTCCAACAATATTTATAGTTGGATGCATTTTAAGATTTCTGTTATTACAAAAATGGTCATAATATATCAGTAAAAAAAATCTAAAAAGTATTCTTAATATCTTCAACTATTTGAACATTTAAAACACTTGATAGCCTGTACTTTCCTTAATGATAACACAGTCCAGTCACTGCTGAGCTCTACACTCTATTACTGGTGCAAAAATTACAGTAGTGATTCAAACAGATTTCTCTACAGCCACCTATTCTGGGACTCTTCAAACGAGTTTATCTCATTCTAGGGAGAAGAAAAAAAATGTTCTATTATCTTTTCTGAAATTTCATTCAGCTCTTAAATTAATGAGCAGAATATAAGCTTATTTCTGAACAGAAGTCTGGGAGGGATAGTGAGTGAAGCATGAAAAACAATCAAATAATATGAATGGAAGCAATTCCCAGAGTATGCATTAATAATTAATAATACTGCATTTTGAGAAAATCTGTGTGTTTTCAGTTGCTGTACTTCTGGGTCATCTGAAACAGGGGGCTGATAACAGCACTGCATTTTCACTCAACAGTGCCTCCAGGTCTGGAGTGGTTCAGCTGAAGATTTTAGGGAGGCATTTGCTTGCTGTGTGGTCCTGTGTAAAATTATATCTGCTGTAAATATTCAAGCACCTAATAAATCCAAACAGCAAGACTGGGCTTTTTGTTCTCTTTGTTCTTTGTCTGTATGAATTGATTCAGAGTTTTAATTAACCTGCTTTTTTTCACCAAGACTATTCTTTTGAAAAGCAAAAATTACAAATATTTACAAGATGCTTTTTTGCTAGGTGCCTTCTTTGGTTTCTGAATTTTTCCTTATATGTTTCCTTTCCTCTAGAAATGTTACCTCATTGAGAATTTCTAAATGTAGAATTGCCAAAAGAGACTGTTTCTAAACTATTGGGGGAGGGGTATGCTCTGTATAAGGCAGTATTTTCTTTCAAAATCAGTCTCACTTTCTTTTTAAGCATCTTGGGAGAAGATCTGTGTAGAGAGCTCTGTGTATTTCAGACTCCAAATGCATGGTAAACAGTTGTCAACTCAGTTCTGCTCAGCTGCTACCAGAAAATCTGTCGCAGGCTTATTGTTTCTCTTGAATAGTTCAGCAAAAACTATTGTATGGCAAGTCCTAGCCTGAATATTTAAATGCTGAAATGTTTATTGTAGTAATTAACGCATATTAATTAGATCAGTTCAACTGGCTATGTATAAATTTAGTCCATGGATACTCAAATCCAGCACAGCAGTTCCATGTGACCCCACTGAAGTCAATGTAATTGAAGTTATATACATCCTTAGGTACTTTTTTGGATTAGGGCCTAAATATTTTTTATTATGAAAGAAAATGCTGTCCAGCTCCTGGATTTTAGATATTCTTGTTCGTAAAAACAAAACTTGTGAACTAAAGTAGTAAATAATAATGAGGAGGTCACTACTCCCAGCTATTTGTGAAGCTGGGGTTTGCCTAAGCACGTATGGGTCATGGAGCCCATGATGATGGAGCTGGGAGTCTGGGGAGAAGGCCAGTCCATGAGACAGGTGCTGGTGGGAGAAGAGACTGCTTTACTTGACAGAAAGAGAAGTACAGATCAGCTGTGTGCACACAAGTTCTAGGTAAATACATGTCATTTTAGAGTCACGTGTATTTTACCTCCCCTTTTTGTCTGATACCTCGCTGCAGTTAAGAGTCAGCAAATCTTCCTTTTAAATGCTGACATTTCCTGCAGGAAATGACCTTCCAATTTGGTAATGAACAGCTATTTTAGAAATTGAAATTCAAATGAAAAATAGAGAATTAAATGTGCTCCCCTTCTCTTGGAAGCAATACTGTGAGTGTGATGCTACCACAGCTAGGGGTGAGTGTCCTGCTCTGGAAAGGGGTTCCTGAATAAGGAAAGCACTGCAAAGGACAGCAGCTGAAGATAGGATGTTGTGTGGATTACAGGGATCAGACAGCAGAAAAATGAGATTTCTTCTGTGGTCTTTTACAGGCTTAGTCTTGATATTTTTCTCTTTCTCCTCCTAAACCTCTCCCTTTTTTATGCACATGGCATAAAGATTTGATGTGAATTCCAGAAAGAAAGTGCTTTGGAACTCTGGAAATTTACTTTTAGACCTTTATATTCTAGTTGGTATGTACAATGGCCTTTAACTAGACTGAAGTTGCTGTAGACCACAGAACCTTGCAGAAATATTAAAGCATAAGGAAAGACAAATATAATAAATGGAGTTGATGGTCTCCTAGATGTGTTTCACCTCAAGCATTTTGCATTTAACTCATTAGAAGTAGCTGCTTTGCCTGCAGAACAATGTATTTAGCATTCATGTCCTATTCCCTCTATCTTATTCAAAATATTTTTTATCTCTTTGGTTAAAACCAGAAGTATTTTCCACTTACGAGATTCTATTCCACAATTCTCTTGGTCTGCTAGGTTTTTTCCTGTCTTTTCTTTCATCTTTGCGTTCTGCACAAGCAGCTTTATCACCAAGCTCTTCTGTACAGCTACTACTTCTACATTTCACAGGATCCAAGGTGCTTCAAGGACAGGGCTTTTGTCATCTCTGATACTGTGTTTTTCTGAGTAGCATCTCTGAAAAACCCCAGGTGTAGATGTAGGAACATCACAATTTTCTGATAAAATTTAAGATGAAACATAATGCAAAACTCTTGACATCGAGGAAGGGCTAACACGACTAAATCCAGGTTTAAGAGCATTCTGCAGCAGCGCTGGAATCACAGCTAATGACTGTACTCAGCTCGGATGGGAGGCAGAGTGCTGTCAGGGTGTCACTCCTCCATCCCCGACTCAAATAGCAAAGCCTGTCCTAAAGAGCTGGCACTGCTGGATCTACGGCAGCTGCTGTAATGCATAATTAATGCAGCCCTGGGATACAGTTTCAAACACTCCGTGTCAGTGCATGCAGGGAGCCTGCAGAATGGGCACTACTTTCAATAGTCAAATATTTATTTTTAGCGAACTTTATAATGGCATACACACTTCTGCAAAATTGGGTGAAAAGAGGAAGGGTTCCCAAGTAGCTTGTGATTGAGAGGTTCCAGTGGAAATTAATAACATTTTCATTTTCTGCAGACAGCAAAGAGAAGAGGAATTAATGTTTGCTTACTCAGTTTTGGGCGATTTAGAGCATAAAATGAGTAAAGAAACAAACTTCTAGTTGGTTATTTTAGATCTAAGTAGGTAAAAAAAAAAATAGTGGATGAAGGAAAAATTGTATCAACTTTTGGGTAGTGTGATCAGAGATGGTTTTGAAGCAAGCTGGTATGGGAAGGCTTTTGGAGGAAACACTTTAGTCAGCAAGGTATGTAATTTTTATATTGACAAGTCCTTTTTTGGAAGGTTGACAAAAGTAAAAATGGCTGCTTAACAGCATTTCCTTTTCTACTTGTTGAAAGCCTTTGCCATGTGCTGGGATGAGAGTCTTGTCCTTTACGTGGCTGGCTCCCAGGCTGAGCATGGCCCTGGAGTGTGCTGTGCTTGTGGGTTGTGTCCTCACCCCTGCACCTTTCATTAGCTGGAAACAAGCTGCTGCAATAGGGAATTCTGCAGGGAAAAGTCTTGAAAAGAAGGTATAGAAAACTGATCTAAGTGTGTGCTGTGCTTGCTGTGCATTTGAGTTCCTTGAGCAGTTCTGTGTAGGAGTAGCAGAGAACCTCTGGGTGGGGTAGTAATTACACTGTGGTGTGCCTAAGAAAATATAAACCACTGCTGTTTGAAAGGTCCAAACCTAAAAATCTAATATCTCTGACCTTAAACTTCATTCCTTCACTGCATGTGTTTGTACAAGACCCTCCCTTGTTGCATATGAATTATGTTAATTACTTGAATTATATTCCCAGTGCCCAAAGTGGAAAACCTGTTTCCTGTGTGAAATTTAACGGACGACAAGTAGAGATTAATTGTGGAATTTTGATCCTACTCCATCAGTTTTAGCATTTTGCTTCAATTAGTGAAGTTCTATGAATTTCAACTCGCTGAAAAGTTATGGTATTTTCTCATAGTTAAAGACATCTAAACGTACTTTTAAGTAGAATCTAATTTCAGCACATGTTTCTTGAAATTATTTTAATTTAATTCAAGTATGAAAACAAAAACCTGAATTTTTTTAATGTCTAAAATACTTAAGTTTTGGGGTTTTTTTTTTAATTAGAAGTCTTTGAGAAATGTAAAGGTCACTAGGCTTTATTTCCTTCTTTCTTTAGAACGTAAAAGAGCATGACTAGGAACAGCAGCCCAACCTTAAGTTAAATGCCTTTCTCTCCACAAAAGATCCTCCACTTAACACTACTAATAGGAGACATTTTTTTTCCTCAATTTGCTGTGTGCTACCTTACCTTGAAAAAACCAAGATATTGTATGTGAAAACTTGTGGCAGCCGCAGAAAGAAATAATCTAAGAAAACTGGTGTGGGCGTTCAGGTAAACTTAGGTTCCCCCTGATGATAATGATTCCTTTCTGTGGAACTCGATGTTTGTTTTCTCCAAAGACACAGCCCAATTCTGAAAGACTTTTGCACAGGTTTTTTAACTAGTGAAATTAGTAACTAGAACTGTTTAGCTCTGAAAGATCTGGAACAGTGAACAATAAAAACTGACTTTTCTAGCAGGAAACTTTTAAAATAATGGTTATGAAAATCCTGGAGAAATGTTATGAGGACTTCAAAGGCTCTGGTAAACACTCCCCCTCTGTAAGGGAATGATGGCTAATGGACTCACATTGAAATGTGTGCTCTGAATCTGGATAATGGTTGCTGCCTCTGGATTGCGAAACAAAGAAATCATGCATCAAATGGAATAGCTGCAATTTTGCCACACAAAAAAGCAAATATGCATAATAGATGTCTGCTGTAACTAATTCATGTATACATATCTAATTTGCTTCTTAGTAGACTGAGACATTTAAACAAGAGCTAATATGATATAGAAAAAAATCTGAAGGGAGATGGACTGTGTTTAAAGTACAACCGTTGCCTCAAACAAACCAAAAAGAACGAAGACCTCTATTAATTTGTTTTCCTGAGTTTTAGAAGACATTTTTGTGTTAATTGTTTACTCTTTCCATAACTCTTGCAGACAAGTGTATGGTTCCCTTGCTTGCAGAGACTGCACACTGTCGAGCAATATCTCCCCCATTTATATGAGTAGACTTGTTTTAATTGACTATACTTGAGCTGGATAACATAACCTGGAGAGGAAAGAGGAAATAGTTTTTCTGCAGAGAAGAATCCCTAGTTAATAGATGGGATTTTATTAATAGTTATGAGGGAACAACTAGATTTTTTTTTTTTTAGCCACAAACATGACCTAGCCTGTGAGCCACTTAAAGTAGGTAGGGCACTCCCCAGCACAGATGAAAATTAAGGGCCTCATGCCATGTTACGGTCCTGGGTGATGCTTAAATGAGCCAGAACAAATAATCTGTTTGGAAAGAAGTTGCATTAGGATTTGGTCCAGTTACTTAGTTTGTGTCCCCTTTTGTTGTCAGCCACAGAAGGCGATCCCACAATGGGTGGCCCTGTCAGTGACCATTCAGGTATAACAGAGTCTCTTAGTAGAAAGGAAAGTAAATTTTTCCTCGACCAGCAACAAAGAGCTGAAATGCTTGAAGAGAGGAAAGCCAGACTAGTTTATTTCAGTTATTTATTTATTTTGTCTGAAAGGCTTGGAACAATTCTGCAGAGCATTTCTGACCTTTTCATACACAGAACTAAGTGGTAAGGGAAGCTTGGCTTCCTGTCAGCCCCTACAAGCTGCTATTTCTCTCTTTTTTCTTGTGGTCAATACTTGGCTTTTCTGTAAAGCCTTGCTTGATTGTTATTTCAGTTAGACCATAAAGACCCTCACCTGCCACTGCCAACGTGTTTCCTAGCAGAAATAGTTTATCTCAAATGACAGAATCCAAGCAGAAGTTCAACTTTAATGTTTGATGCCTTATAGAAAGCTAGCAGAATGCAATACATGACATAGCTGCACTGCACCATCAACATGTGCTTTATTCAAGATTTGCTTCACCTTTCCTTAGAAATAATTTTAAATGCAGAGATAGAACCTTTTTTGTGGAAGGAAAATATATTTCTGGCTTGATATAGGATGAGATGACAGGAAACGGCAAAAGAAAAGTATGGGAAGATGATATATAAAATAACAGAAGTGAAAAGGATCAATTCCGTGTAACGATCTGATTTGTGAAATTTATAAAATTAGGCAGATTTCAAAATCAAAAGGGAAAGTTATGTTTTGGGACTGACTTGTGGGAGCTCAGATAATAAGTAAATTCATGTGTGCTAATAAGTAAGTTCATGTGTGAAATTTTTTTTCAACTAGAAAAATTCTTCACATGTGAAATTTCAAATGGGAAATCAGTTTAAGATTTTGAGGAAAAGAGACTGTGTTCTGTAAAATGCTTTATGGGTTTAGTGGTCATTACTTGGAGTGAAAATGAGGACTTAGTTTGAAAACTGTGATTTAAAATTGTGTTGTAATAAGGCAACATGAATATATACAGAAAGGTGAATTATTGAAAATACTGGTGGGTTCTGTCACTTGTAATATGCAGCTCTCTCTCTCAATCTGTGATTCTGTAATCAAGGAGAATTATTTGCCAAGGGGAGGTCTTGTTAAGACTAATTCTAGTAATAAAAGGGGCAAAAATGGATAGTCTTCCATATTCTGAGCTTATCTATGAAAAACCTTGTGAAAAATAAACAACAAAAACAAATATTTATGGGACACTGAAGTGTCAGGCTGTCAAAAGACTTCACATGAAGAATAGGTAGAAAATTCTGGCATAATTTGAAAAAAATTTTTTTGGCACAAAGGTGGATCATTTTTCCTCTGTCTTTGACATCCGGTTTTGTGAGAAACATAGCATTTTATTATTTCTGGAGAGGGTGTTCTAGGGAATACCAACTTTGGGAACATGGACTTGCTGAAGGTTCTACGAGGATAAATAGTGAAAATTTTCTTTCCTGTCGAGCACATTCAGCCCATAGATTATGACAGAAAAGGATAAGAGATTGCATTAAGATAGGAGACAGTGTAAAAACTGCCATACTTATACCATACCATACATTACATACCATCCCAAGTGCTCCTGATGAGTAAATGGATCAGCTGGGATGCAGGAAATGTGATTCTGATGTTTAGAATATATGTGTGTGTTTATACATGTGTATCTGTTCATTTTTGTCATAGATACGTAAAAATCAGGAGCCCAAACGGAAGGGATTAGAGTTTCTCAGGCAACCTGTCAGGTACAGATCACTAGCTTTAGCTTCAGAAAAGAGAAAATCCACATGGCCAAAACGTGACAGGCAAGTGGCTGGGAAGATTCAGAGCAATGGAAATTTTAGGGTCCCTTTTGTCAAAGAGGTGTAGCTTTTCACTAAGGAGAAGGATCAGAGAAACTGCTCCACTTCAAATAGAGGCCCTTTTTGTCTAGTCAGGACTGGCTGGTGATTTGAGCATGTTTACTCTCCCTACAGATTTCTTTTTGCACTGCTGTAGTCATTACTCACTGACAATATCCTGCAGGCTGGGGGGATCACTGGAAGGCCAGGTCAAGGATACAGGCAGCAGATACTCCACTGAGAAGTCAGGGCAAAGCAGCTGAAAGGACCTGGGCAGTGAGCGTGAAAAGATGCTGCAATGGAAAGTGATGTAGCAGAAAAGTTCTCTGCAGTGAGCTTCATTTCAAAGTATAGACACAGCCTGTGTTGTCCTACACAGATTCCTCCAGGCCTTACTGAATGGCTTGACTGCTTTTCATAGATTGAGCTGTCCTTGTGAAGAAAATCTTTCAAGAGAAAGGGCTTGGATCAAAGCACGTCTGTTACAGCAAAGAGTGTGCAAAAGAAGTGGTATTCAATGTCTTTGCTCCAGTCTTTAGTGGTAAGGCTAATGTTCAGGACACAGCTCCTTCAAACCAGTCACAAAGTCTGAGCAAGGCAGACTTTCCCTAGAAAGGAAAAGGAGCATGCTAAGGAACTCTTTAATTGGATGTTCATGAATCCATGGGACTTGATGGGATACAGCTCCAGCTGGTGAGGATGCTGGCTGCTGTCATTGCAGAACTGTTCTTGACTGAGGTTGTGGCATGCTCGGACTACACAGCACTCCAAGGTTTCTCTCCAACCTCAGCCCCTCTATGGTTGGATTAAACTGAGCCTTTGCTGAAGGTGAATGCAACTCTTTATACCACACCAGCACCTGAAGTCTCCCTGCTGGAGGAAGGTATGAAGAAAGGTGTTACTGGAATGATAAGACTCTTGCTGACAAGGACATAAAGCATTTTGTTTGAAAACTTGTCTACAGGGCTGCTTCTCAGATGACACAGATATGAGATACTCTGTGGCTTATCCTGTACTTCATGAAATAGTGATTAAATTCCCACTGGGAATAGGATATAACTGGTGAGTGTAGGGAGGGCTACAATATCATAAATATAGTTGTTGTCCTCTCAGGAGTGCCTCAGGGAACAGGGTATTTAAAGTGAAAATCTGTCTCCTGCTTGCCCTCTGTGTTGCAGCTCCTCCTGAAAGCTGCTAGACTGTGTTGATCCTTGGGAGGCAGCTGCTGGAACTGCAGTGGAATGACCACAGATAAGAGATGCTGTCATGACGAGGAATTATTCAAATTATTACATTCTTTTAATTTTTTTTGTAGTGAGGGACTCAATTACATAGGGATAGCATTATCTGCTAGATATTCTGCGCATGTTGTTCTGTGTTCACAACGTCTTAAAAGATGCTTTCTTTCCAATTTCACTTGTTCTGGTACAGATCTTCAAGAAATTTGTGTAGTACTCTGCTGAAGATTTCTTCCTGACCTCCTGCTTGTCTAGCTCAGTTCAATGATAAGGTATTGAAGGCACTTGTTTCTTTTCTGTAGGAGGGTTTCTACAAACCAGTGGTGGTCTCTACATCCTGATGTAAGAATAAAGAAAGAACATGAAGAGTTAAATTACACCTGCTAGAATAAGATGCTTCCATAATATGTGACTGGGTGAAATGCTGGAGAATAGCAGCCAGCCTGTGCTGCAGGTGGATACTCTGTTAGCCAAACTAAACTACACTTGCACAAGCTGATGGCCCTGTGCTTCTTCATCCTGGCCTGTATCTTACCTCATACACTAACTAGCTTGTATCTCTGACAGAAAGGGTTCTGGGAGTGGAGGAAGGCTTTTCCAGGGAGGTTGAGAATGAGCTGCTTTTGTCACTGGAATTTTGTAGAAGGTTATGTTCTCTTTTTTTATACTTATAAGGATGATCGCTGTAAATGTGTGCATTGCTGAGTGTGTTTGGTCAGAAATTTTTGTTGTTATTGTTCAGTTTGATTTTCCCCTTATTTTCAAGCGTTTAGTTGTGGGAAAAATGACAGAATTGTTTTGATGTTATAGCAACACCAAATTGATATCAGGTTTTTTAACAAGACAGTACTCTGCATATTATATTTTTGAATAGTTGTCAGAGAGCAATTGTTTTGCAATCTTGTCTCTAGACAGGAGGAGTTCTCATAGCAGACATCACATTCATGCTCAGACCTTGTTTACGATTCCTAATGAGAACAAATGTTAGTATTTTTCTGTTTAGTCACTTTGCTTATCCTGGTTTATGAAGAAGGATTGAATGTTCTACAGCATGTGTGAAATATTAAGTTACTTCCCAATTACATCACTGCTAAATAGAGCAGGTTTTATTGCTGAGATATTTGCGAATCTCTGAAGAAAAGTTGGGTTGTTTTTTTCTCAGAGATTTTATTTTTAATGAAACACCTGTACATGCAGACAGGTTTAATATTCTTAGCTGTAGTTTTAAACAATGTCTTCATCCTTGCAGAATCTCAGCTCTATATCCTCATGTCTGAATTAGCCAGAAGTGAACAGCATGAGTGCAAAGAGACACTGAAAAGTTTCATTTGGCTGAAAACTTGAGAATAGCCCACCAGCTAAATTTTGTATTTGACACAAAGGGGTCAGGGTGTTACCACACAGTCTCATGCTGGCTACAGTGGTGCCACCTGAGGGTACAGAAAATCAATGGTAACTGACAGATGCTATTTGTGGGTACAAATTGCTGCTTTGCTCATTCACTGCTTTAAGATGAAAGAAACCTGTGATAGTTTTTCTGCTAGCATTAAATTCCTTCTCTGTGTGTCACTTCTGAGGCTTGATTTAACTTACAAATGACAAAAACCCCTTGATTTTCCCCCAGAAAACTTCCCATGCCCCACATGCCTCCAAATGGTGGCATGTGACAATTTAGTGGGAGTTTCTTTTCCCATTGTTAGTTTTAGTGATACAAGTAGTTTGTGTACAGAAAACAAACTTGAATTGATTGAAGGTTTGATGTAGCCAAACTCAAGACTCTAAATAAAACCATAAACCTACTTTTGTAGAAGCACTGACCCTAGCAGGCGAATTTGCTGGATAAAATGTCTCTGACAGTGCAGCTAAACTGGACTTAAGCAAGTGAGTAACCAAAATGATGCAAATAGATACACATAAACTTCTCTTTCAGAGGTGTAATTTTGCCAGGAAGAAACTTTGAGAAAATTAGATTCTCCTGATTAAGGACTCTTAATATCATTGTATGCAGTGAAATGGACAAGTCTCTTTCATTACTTGGTTGCCAGTTTGGTATAAAAGAAAATATTGTGGCTTACAGAATCAAGAGATCAGTTTGATGTTTTGTTGTTTGTGATGGGTTGTTTTTGTTTGGGTTTTTTTTCTCCAAGACACTGAAGCACCCGGTTGGTTGGAAAATAAACCCTTCTGAGCCTTAGACCATTGGCTTTCTATTACTAGAAATACAGATATACAGATTAATTCGCTATTATGTATGTGTGGAACAGTGAATCTTGGGCAATGAATGCATCGAGAATTTGACTGTAGCACTGCATTTGCTTTGGGCTTTTTTATTGGGATCTGTGGTTTTTTGCCAGTTACTGGTTTCAACACCGTGGGGGACTAATCACAAAAAGGTTTTCTAGTGAGTTTCTCCTCTTTATTTTCTGTCCATAGAGATTTTACTATCGCTGGGACCATGAGCTGAAAATGGCAGGGTTAGAGCAAGGCTTGCATGTTAGTCAGTCAGCCCATGACAGAGTCAGCTGGAGGAGGGCAAGAACACAGTCCTAGAGTTTGGGAAATAAAGTACATCCACTTGACACTGAATAATGTTAGTTTGGTAGTGCAACATAATGGCAGACTTCACAGGGTACAAGTTTGTTCATCCACGTTCCAGACAGATGAACTCAAACTGGAACAGGTACACAGAATGACTATGAGCTTAATGAAAAGCCTTTGTGAGAAGAGACTGGAAAGAAATTGCTCATTTAACTTTGGACAATGAAGCTGACTGGACATCAAACAAAGTGGAGGTAGTTTCAACAGAGAGGGAAAAGAGATGAGCTACTTAGTGCAAAGGACAGGCTCAGGAACAAATGGTTATAAAGTAGTCAGTCATGAATAAATTTTAGGTTGGAAATGGAAGAAGGATGCTTGCCATGGAAAGAGTTAGACTTTGAAGCAGCCTTTTAATTGGAGTAGCAAGGGCAAGAAATTACCAAGGAGTTTATATGGTATGTTGCTTCTGATAGGGAACTGGAATTGATAACAAGGAGGCCCATTTCAGGCTCACTTCCTACAGGCTTTGTGCTCTTTTCTGGGACACAGAAGATAGGTAAATATAAGTTGGTTTCCCTTTCAAAAGACAAAAGTAAAAACCACGATGTAGCAAAATCGTATGGGTTTGAGACGTGCCACAGAGAGCAGACTGGTCTTAGGGATGGAGTAATAGTTAATTAACTCATTGCCAGCCTGTGTCCTTTTGCTCCTAAAACAATGCTGTGCTATCCCAAATGGATAATTTGGTTATATTTAGTTTATGACAATTAGCAAGAAAACTGCAAAAAAGAAACATTATGTGAATTTATATGGTGGCACAAATCAAAACTAGTTCATATTTTTACTTTAAATATTGAATCTGTTACATTTTCTGATATTAACAGACTGAGTGGCATCGTTTTTATAAGTGTGTAAGTGTTTGGGGAAGGATGGGTTTGTAAAGTAATGAACAATTTCCGTGTTCTGCCAGCTTGGCCTGCCATGAGCTCAAGCTTTGACCTCGGCTGCCCCAGTGAGGCTACAGACACTCTGCCATCAGGCTCTTCTGCTAGCACAGAGCTATGACAGGTCATGTGTCACAAAGCACAGCTGAGGAACTCCCTAAACCCCTTCTGACCACTGTGGAATCCCCTCTTTTCTAGGAGAGTGAAATCTGATCTTACTCTCCTTGTGTTAACCCCTCCTTTGACCCAAACCCTAAAACCCCATGACTCGGCCCCAGCGGCCCTTTCATTTTTCTGCCCTACCATTCCCCCTTCCACTCTTCTCCCCACCCCTAGTCCGGGGGGAAATAAAAATGGATCTTTGTGCTGAACCAAGGAGAGACTCGTCTGTTCCCCTGCCGGCGGCTCTGTCTCTGGATACGATGGTCACTGCTGCCATGCGATGCAGCAGACCACACGTAGTTACTGCTTGTCAAACGAGACTGCTGCTCCCACTGCACGAGGGCTCACCTCTGCTCTCGGGAGGTGGGAGCAGGAGGTGCTCCTTACAAGCTGAAACCTCCTTGAGATAAAAGTCAAAGAAAGAAAATTTGTGCGCTGGGCTTGTCTCAGCTGGAAAGGGATTAAAGTCCTGCCTCTCAGCTGAGGATGGCTTTGAGTCCTTGCCAGCTCTGCTTCCCATGCATGTCCATGTAAATAACAAGTGCTGACTATAACTGCACATTTTATCTATATTTAGGTATATCAGGACCCAATCCCTAAAATTAACTCCTATCACAGCAAGGTAAGAAAATGTGGCAACAATTTTTGTGAGTTCTTCCAAGTTGTAGACACATCACTGGGACCCAAACAAGCACACCTACACAACTAAAATCAAAGCATTTCTGCTGAAAGCCTTTCATAAGGTAAAACCCCATAATTGTACGGCAAATATTTAACTTTTAATAGCATTAATGACCTTGATGGAAGTAGTTGTAGGGATTAATGAGCACCTGAGGTTAATGGCATCAGCTCCACCCAACTGATCATTAATTCAGAGCCTGTGCCCTAGATTCTGATCATTAGTGCTAAAAAACAAAATCAATTTTACATGGTTTGGGGCACCTTTTGACCAGCAACATAAACAATACAGATTCTTAATTTTGATAATGACCTTCCTGCTAGATTTTTCTCTTTTTCATCCTTACATTGCCCTCTGTTCAATAACATGTAAGCACTAAATGAAAATGCCAAATTTCAGCATGCTGTGTTTTGAAATGCCTGCTTTATTAAGTCCTGAGGCGTGTTGATAATAGAAGCATAACAGCTTTTTACATGAAGCACTTGCAGATTCCAAAGTCTTACAAATGGCAGTTCTTAATGGTTTGAAAGTATTTTCTAAACACTTTGGACACTGTTTGAATTAATAACTTTGGAGTTCAACACAGTATTAAATATGTTGGTTGTGTGTGTGCCCTGCACCAGTAGGTGGTGGTTAAGGATCTGTGATCACAAACACTTGTGCTAATGGCTGTTTTTAGAAACAAACCTTGAGCTTATGGGAATTTTGAAAATACTAAGGTATATTTCAGAAAGATTCCAGTAACTTCAGGTGTTTGACTGCAGACCACATTTAACAGTATCCAGTCTAAAGCTGAGCAGACAAAAGGGATGCCCCAGTACTGCTCTGGTATGGGATAAAGATGCACAGGAAGCAAACATCAAGAACCTCCTGAACCGTGTAACCTGAATAATCTTGCACCTGTGTTAGAATATATCATTTATGAATTTAAATTTAGCAGTCCATTTCTGTGATGATGTGGATGCTAGGCCTCCCCCCCAAAAGAAAACCTGTTCTATAATTAAACCCCCGCTACATGCAGATCAGATTATGAAGTATGAGAGTTAAAGGAAATGAAGAAGAGTCCAATTTTTAGAGTGAAACATGGGAAATACGGTTCTGTGTCTCAGTACCACAAGGTATCTGATCTTAGTTGCAGCAATATAGGCATAAGCAGCAGGAATCTCACAGGATATCCACTATTTAGACCTCACTGTGAAATATCCCACAGATAAAGTCTATTTGTTTTTATGTATACATATAGTTAAAATATAAGAAAGGCATTTTCAAAAATTAATGTTTTGCAAAAATGGCATTTCTACAAGGTAACAAAAGAGCTATTTCTGTGTTTGATACAAAATACTTTTTTATTTTACTGCAGAATACATTTTTGCTTAATTCCCTGTATTTTGTTCAAAGTGTAGGAGTGGATTATTAGCCCATTCAGTACAGTGGCCAAATATCCTTTATTTTCTGTGTGATTATAATTAAATGTGAAAATTTTTATCAGATTAAAAAAACCATGACCACTACAATCCCAAAGTGTTAAGAAAGGAGAGGAAATTACCTTACAGAAATTCTGTAAAAAAATGCATCTTTCTGGTCAGGTGTCAAGGTATTACGATGTAAGAAATTAAAAATGTTTTTCTTACATTTTTGAAAAAAAAAAAATTATGCAGTGTTATATCATGTTAAAACATGTGCTTACATTTTTGGTTGGCTTGAAAATTCTGTAGTTCTCACACCTCTCTAGTACATTTTACCTTAAATATCCTCTAAATTTCATCTTCAGTATGCATGTTAGTTGATAGCATGATTTGTTTCTTCTTGGTCTAACCAGAAGCACCTAAAGATTTCAATTGACATCTATTTTGTTTGGGCTTTTTCGTTGTCGGAGTCACCTTAGAAATACTTGAACAATTACTCGAGTGTAGTGACATTACCGTTGCACTATGAGCAAATTTCTAATCAGCTTTTGATTGTGCAGTACAACACTCTTACGCAACCCCAGGTACACACTCCTCCACCTAATCCAGCGGAGTCTCATTAATGTTGGTTTTTTTTTTTTTTTTTTTTTTTTTTTTATAGCACTGTTAGTTTTATAGATCCCGTTTCTCCACGGGATTTTGTTTACTGTTTAAAACACATCTGAAAATCTTATTCTAATGCCTGCTTGGTCCCTCCCAGTGCAAGGCTGCGGAGGCTGTAAAAGAAATGGTGACTGCAGGGAAGGAGCAGGGAAGGCTGTGCCCATAAACAACCGGCTAACGAGCACCGGGGAATGGCCCTGGATGCTAAATAATCTCTTTCCCTGCCATCGAGCGGACGTGTTTAAAATGCGGTGGTTTTTAAAAATTAGTCTTTCTAGGGGAAAACAAATAATTTTCTGTTTGATGCACACCACCTTTTTAATAACATTTTATGGTATCACACAGAGGGGAAAACAAAATAAATTCAGCAAATGTAGAAATCGATAGAGAAGCTGGTATTTCCTCCGGTGAATAAAATCAATTACGTCTTCAGAAGAGGTGTATCTCTAAAACAAATTGCGATCCCCGAACGAGCCGTGAGGAGGAGAAGGACACCCCCGCGCTGCCCGCGGGCTGTAGGTGTCACTGTGAACATGGCTGAGGGCGCCGGGCCGCGCTGCTGCCGGGGCGCGCTCGCCTTTCTGCGAGCTCGGGACATTGTGTGCCGGGCTGGCGGAGGCGCTGGCAGCAGAAGGTGACATCTGGTGACTAATGGGCTCAGATGCGGGGCCGTCCCCGCCGCAGCTGCGCCACCGCGGGAGCGGCTGGCTGGAGCCGATCGATCCCTCCCGCCTGCCCGGGAACCACAACATGGCCCCGCCGCGGACATTTTCCCAGCCCGGGGCTGCTGACAGTGCACAGACCGCCCAGCCCAGGCGGCGCTCACCGCGTGCTCTTTTCTTATCGAAACCCACTGCTCTGAAGGGAATAGCTGCACCTTGTGAAACAAAGATGGACCCTTTCCAGCGCGGTCCGGCTCCGCGGCGTTCCCGTGTTGGACGGGCTCTGTCAGAGCCCACAGCCGATCCGCTCTGCTGCGGCCGAACCCGAACCGGCACCGGGCCCGCCGGTTCCCCCTGTGTGTTAGGAGATAAACATCTGTCATTTAAACTCCCCGAAACAAAGGCACAGCCGAAATGCGGGGCCCGTGCTTTCCTCCTTTGATCTGCCGATGAAATGTGATTTATTTGTCAAATTCTTAGAAATGGCAGAGAGAAACCACAGGAAGAGCTCAGTGTTGCAGGTGGCGGTAAAAACTCCGTTATTAGCAAATGACAGTGCAAACCGCACGGTGGAAAGCAAAGAGAAAATCATAGCTGAAGTTGGTGTTTGCAGCAGAACAGGGATTTTAAGAGGGGCTTTCTGCTGTGGGAAGGGGAAGGGGCTGTGAGGTGGTAAAGGAGTGTGGCTTAGTTGTTGTGCCCGTCCACTACAACTAAAAACGAATGTTTGGTGTTAGGGAGTCACTGAAAACAGCTGACAGAAGAAAGGAAAAACAAGAACCTGAGAACAGAAATATTTTGCTGTGCACGCATACATACACACACAGATAATTGCATGATTTTCCATCATCCAAGCCTCTAGTGACAGAGGGAGGGTGGATAGTCACATGCATCAGCCCCATAAAATCTGCAGAAGCACTGCTCCTTGTTCAGCCATCGGCTGTTCTGAGACCTCACGCAGAGAATTACAACGAAATTCTATTTTCTGACTGACAACCCTAATGCTGCTGTGTCCTTATGTTTACTTCGGTTAACTGTCAGCCCTGATAACACGCACTGTACCGCAGCTGCTGCTGTGGAAAAGAAAGCCCTCGGAGTGGCTGCTTTGGGGGGAGGTATTTGAGAGAAATGAAAATAGAAAAAGCAGGAGAGGAGAAAAAAAAAAAAAAGGAAAGAAAATCTGCTGTGTATCTACACAATGTGAGACTCAAAACAGAGATCATTCAACTCTTGTTTTCAGCACATTTCTTGGTTTTAGTCTTGGCTGATAAAATATTTAACAGCCATCTTAGCACTCTGCGTAGCAATAACCAAAGAACAGTCAAGCTCTCGGCCCCCACTGAGACAGAATTCCAGTGGCATGAAGTTTTCTTTTCCCCCTTCCCATATGATTGTCTAGCCTAGCTCCAGATTTAATGTAAAATAATAAAAAAAAGAGGCTTCATTACAGCATGCCCTATTCCTGAAATATACATATGGAAGTTACAGATTGAACTGACACTGCTACATTTGCTGGTCAGCTCACTGTGTTTGCCTGTTTTTAAAAATACAGGTGAGGCTACTTAATTTCACTCCCCAAAAAGGATGGAAATCCCCAGTTAAGATGGAATTACATTTTTTATTCATGTGGACATAAGTCAGAATGCAGTCTCCCTTCCCAGGAGTGTGCTTTCTAAAAAATAAATAATAAAAAGAAAATTGGTGGAAAAAATCATCGTGGGCGTTCTGGTGAACAGAATTAAGTACCAGGTAGAAGATTCTCCTTGTCATTCATTGGTCTCAAGTCAGGAACTGAATTAGAAAAAGTTACACTCCAGCGTGTGAATTCCAAATACTAACTTTAAGATCACTGGAAATTGTTCATGTGGGAAATTGGGAAAATGATAATTAAAAAGTTGCTCTAGTATCAGCTTTGCTTGTGATGATTCATACGGAAGTAGAGTACATTAATTACTAGACTATGATTTGTGATGGGATCTGGGTACTTCGAGTTTTATTTTTTTCTTTGAGAGTTGCTAAATACTCACAGTTCCCAATCCCTGTGGAGCAGTGTCCTTTCAACATCTTCAGAGGGTTGGCCTTCATAGCCTTTTTGTAAGAGGGGGCAGTATCACTTCTTCAGATTTTTATTAGATCTGTCATGGGTTTTGTTGTTTTTTTCTATGTGCCAGCTGTCAGAATGAGGAAATTGCACCATCCATTCAGCTGCTGTTACTAAATAAGTAAATAGGCCTAACCCTTTCTGATGGGAAACTTGCAATTTGGCGAGGCTAAAAACTGCTCATCAAATACCAAGCTCCAAATCTTGTAATTTGGAAATGGTATATCCTGATGAATTTTTTCTGTCTAGGTTTTCATACTGGATGAATCTTAGCAGTTATCAGTAAAGGCAGAATCAAGCATTATATTTTAAGCTTACCTGTTCTTTTTTCCTAGATGTTGATATGCATTGCATAGAGTGTCCATAGCTTCTCAGAGGAAGTTTTCTCATAGTAGGTTTTATGTATTGAGATAAGTACCTTTTTCTCCTCCTAATTCTAAATTTTAGCCTTTACACTGATATCAGGCACTCCTTAATTCTGATTCACTAAATCTTTAGTACTTGCTCGCTCTGGAGGAGGAGCATAAATTATAGGGGAAAAGTTGAAGACCCCTGGTAGAAAGAACAGATGAACACATAAGGAGAGGGGAAGAGAGAAGTGTTGACAAAAAACAGTTATGAGATGCAGGAAAGGCAGTGAGAACCAGTAGCTGTTAAAGAAACACTTTAGGAGAAGGAGCATAGACTGAGACTGGTATGGCCGTACAAGCAAGGCTTTTTATGGTGAGATATGCTTGGTTGTGACCTTAAAACTCAGATGGAATTTCATGAGAAATCTAGCATATTTAAAAATATTAAATTAGCTAAAAGTACACTCTTTTCCAAGATCTGGGTAACATTTTATTGCTATTATTGGCTGGGATAATTTTAAAGTATTTTTTCAACAAGTTCCTAACACTTGAATGATAATAGAACTTCTTATTGAGCTATTAAACTAAGCCCTAAACTAGTTTTCTGTGTATATAAATTACTTAGATTTTAATGGTAAATAAATTAGTGTTACAGCTTAGTTCCTTTCAGCACCACTGAGATATGAGAGGAACTTAAGTAGTTGCTCAGCTTCCTAAGGCCTTTGTTTCTCCATCTATAACACAGTGAAAAGTTTTGTCAATTTTCATTCCCTGAACAAAGTCACAGGGATCTTATTTTAACAGACTGCTTAAAATGATCTCCTTTCCAAAATAATGAATGGCATGAATATGAAAGGCATATTGCAATGTATTATAATAACCTTCAGAGCTTTGTGTTATAAGTGTGGTGTGTGTTCCTGTTCACTAGGGCTTTGTCACTGGTCCTCCTGCAGTCCCTTGGGAACTTGTTACTCCTCTCTGTAAGATCTGGGAAATAGATCTGTCAGCCTCATGCTGTGTCTTCAGGTGCTGATCCTGGCATTTCTCTTCCTCTTTCAAGTGACAGGGGCTGAGGCAGAGTGGTTGTGACCATGAAAGCCAGTGTGGAAGGCATTTAGGACACAGCCAGACCTTCTGTATCCGTCAGTAACAGCTGGAGAGAGATGGAAGAGAACGTGTTCCTTTTTGTGTGAAATGACTGACCTTGCCACGCAAAGCTAAAATCCTTGCTGAAGGGTGCTAAACTACTTGTAGTTGAGACTTTTTATTGGGGGCCTGGTAGGATGATAAAAAGGGCTAAAAGGATTAGGAATCAAGGAGGGTTTGTACATTTCCCTGCATGAACCTGGATCCATAGTGTGTTTTTTGCACATAAAACCAAGTTTTCAGTGTTCAGCATTATCAGTTAAATGCTGCGGTATTATTTCTGTGTCTGTATTGCTAATAACCTACAATATTAAATGTGGAGGAAGGGTAAAAATCCAGTTTGATTCTCACTGGATTTCAAGTAGCAGAGATTTTGCTTTAAAGTATTGCTGTTATTAGGACTTCTCGATGCCTCTGCTAACCATGTGGGAGTGGCAGGGATAGAATAGAGGCAGAGCTACTCTCTCCATCAAGCAGCTCAGTTTGAAGCCCACCTTAAATTATTATGAGGGGCAAACTCCATACCAATTTGAGAATTTGCTGTGGTAGTGGAACCTTCTATTTACTTGGGATGAGCATGTGCTTATTCATTGGGAAGACTTTGAGAAGTCCCCATTTCTTTCTGGGCTGTGGCTGCTGAGATTATACAGTGAGGTGATGCTTTGAACCCTTTCACTGAAATGTGCTCTTTCATGTGAGAGGAAATGCTCGCTAAAGTACAGGCTGTGTTCAGTGGGATGAAGGTAAATTTCTCTTACCTGAATTGCTTTTTCTAAAGTGTTACTCTCCTTTTTAGTGCCTCTCCACCACTTCTGCTGCTGCAACAATTATAGATTATGTACCTGAACACAGAAACTCTCTACCTTGATGCTGTCATGTCTGTTGAAGATGACAGTGCCCTGAGAGGGAGCTTTCAGTTCTGTAACTGCAATCTTGTTTTTAGTCCTTGTGCGAAGATAGCTATAAGCAAATACAATGAATGACTTGGTTTATTGTCAGAAATGTTTGTGTTATTCTGCAGTTATGAATGCTGCACTGTGCTTTGCTAGACAAATTAACATAGTTAATAACATTACAATGATAAGGCTTTTACTGTTTACTGAAAAACATTTGGCTCTGGTGTCTCTGGGGATTCATTTGGAATATCTGTATTTTCACAGCTGCAAAATACAGGTGGCGTGGGCTGTTGTTGAATGAGTATGACATGTTTTTCAAAGGCAGAAAAATGAAGTCAACAGTCACACGACTAATTGACAATCATTAGTGAGTTGATCTTTTGCACCAATTGTTGGTTTAAGGCTTGAAAAATCTATCATTATCCCTGACAGCAAAAATTAGCCTGGTGAGATTCCAGCTCTCAGTTGACTAATTAACTTTTCTAATGCTGATAGACTTCCACCAGGTACACCTAGGAAATAATAGCTGTGGTAGGAATCCTCAGACACTGCTTCATTTGAACATAGTCCCTCTTGGGAACTACGGTGCCAGGAGATTGGTGAGCAGTCTGTGAGCATCGAAGGTGTTAAGTGGAGAGAGCACTCTCTGGGTTGCCTTAGAAAAGAAGGTGGTCGTGCCTAAGATGAAATATCTGAATTCCAAAAATGCCTTCTGGATTAGGGAGCTAGCAAATACTATCATAAAAATTATACACAATGTTGTAGATGCTTCTGTTTTCGGCTTGATTTTTTTTTCTCTTACAGACACTGTTACGTTTCTGGTATTGATACAGCAAAATCCTTTTTAAGAAAAAATGCTGCAAATCTGCTGTGTGTGTTTCTACCAT
The DNA here is from genome assembly GCF_021018805.1 of Prinia subflava. Lineage (NCBI taxonomy): Eukaryota > Metazoa > Chordata > Aves > Passeriformes > Cisticolidae > Prinia > Prinia subflava. Next base: position 23,002,624 of record NC_086255.1, read on the forward strand.
AGCTGTAATTTTGAAAATTACATTCATAATTTTTTAACAGTAGTGTTCTTACTGAGAAAAATAGTGTAATTAATAGAGTTGAATTAAGGTGGTGGAGATAGAAAGACTAAAAATGAATTTTCAAGATAATGTGACAATACCTGTATTTCTTTAAATGAGCATGACCGATTGATTGGTATTTCACAACAGGAATGTAGAGGTCTTTCAAGAAAAACCTGATGTTTATTTTCTTGATGGAGGATCATCTAGCACAAGTGGCACATTACTAGTGGTAAATAGGGAAGTGTTACATGAAATACACTGTATGACACACAGTATCAAGATATGAGGCACATCCATTTTATTTCTTAAGATTTTTTTGCTTTTTCTGGCTCTTCACTAAGCTAAGACTGAAACAAGGAGGCATTTTTGAATATTATCAAGTTATTATGTTCTGCACCCTGATGTCTCTCACATAATTTGGACAGTCACATGGCTTTGTACTCCAATCTATTGCTATCACTGGCTTTCACTGGAAACCTAATGAGTTATAATCATCAGTTTTATCTTCAATTTGAGCACATCTGGGTGTTCTGTAGGGGTGTACTTTCACATCACTGATCACCCACTCACACTGTACTTGAAATAGAATTTTTAGTGGAAATATTGGTATCTTTTTCAGATATGACATTACCAGACTTTAATGTTGGTTAACTGCAGAGGTTCAATTTCAAGAACAACTTAATAAATGCCTGCTTGTGTTTATAAAATGAGAGAATAATGCCAGGCTTAAGTCCAGGGATATTTTTCTGTTTGCTTGTGGTTGCCTCCCCCACACCAAACCAAAGGATTTAAAAAGAAGCAACCCCCCCCGACACACACACCAAAAAAACCCAAATCAAACCCTGAAAACCCAATAAAAACCAAACCAAGAATCAAAACCAAAAAACCCAAGCCACAACCTGGAACCCACAAAGCGGTGTGATGATTGAAGGTTCAGGAGTCACCTTTAAGTGATCAGAAGTTGCTGATCATACTCACCAGAGTCAAATCCATTACTTAGTGTGTAAATCAGTGTGCTCACATTGCTGACTCGTGAACAGTGTGTGGGCCCCAGAGCCCCTTGCAGTGAATGAAAGGGATTTCCCTTTAAGGACAGGTGATGGACAAGTTGGAATATCTGTTTGTATTTTGGCCCACAAAGGCCATTAATGAAAGGACTCTTCTGGCACAGTACAGCAAAATTATGGGTGAGACGTAGGAAGTGTCTGGGCTCAACTGCCCAGGCTCTCAGTGCAGAGCAGGCCCTGCCCTCCTCAGCTGCAATAAGCTGCAGTAGAGAGAGCAGGACCAGCCTGGTCACCCTGTTCAGATACCAAAGTATTCAATCCTTTGTCACCTTTAAGGGTACATGTGAGTTTTTGATGAATAAGAATTGGCATGTGTGTGCACTTAGTGTTGAGTACGTGGCTCAACGCTTCTCTGAACTGGAGTTTAAAGAGTTCAAGGAATCTGGTCTTCATGTAGTCTGAGTCATGAATACACAAATGGCTGCTCTGTTGCTAATGAATGACTGCAGTCCTTTATCTCAGAATGGTGTAAAAGTGTTTCTTGTGCAGTCAGTTTTTTCAGCTCAGTGACTTTTCCACGTGTTTAATGTATTTGCCAAAATCCTCACTGCAGAAGTGTGTTCTGCTTGTGATTGATTCTGTCCATTTGTTCTGCAGCCCTCAGTATGTGTATTTCTTAGCACGTGTTGGAGTAGCTGATTGGGGGAATTGGGATGCCCCTTTTGCAGACTGGGTTAAGCCCAAAGTCTTTGTGTTGGATCCATTCCGTGATTTAGGGGAAACCAGCATGAGCCCTCCTATGTGCAGCTATGTGTACAGGAACTTGCTGCATGTTGAGCATCAGTAAGTCATGCTCCAACACTGGTAGCATATGAAAGGCTTTTTAGAGAAACAAAATGTGCAACATGAGAACTAATCCCTTAGATAATTGCAGATGCTACGCTGTAGCTTGTTTCTGAGCTGTGAGTTTCTGCACTCCATTGCTGGATACATCACTGACTCACAGTGTTGTGTTTTATAAATGTACCTGAAAAGTCTCTCTGCAGATCTTACAATCTGTTCATTTCCTCATTTGTAATACAGGATTTAAATGGTTTATTTCACAGGAAAAGTTGTTAATGCATTGCAGAATTGTGTGCATTTCAAAGTCTCTGTACGTTAGATACTGTTATGTAACTGGAATAATTGAAATGACAGTGTGCCTCAGTTTGCATTCAGTACCAATCAGCTTCTCTCTAGTCGCCGTATCCCCTCCTCCCCCATTAATTAATTTCTTTCTCTGTGAGCTGGTTTAAAATTACCTAATTACCTGTAAACAAAGGAAAATATGTTTCTCGGGTTTTTAAATGGTGGAGTTTAATTTTTACTAATCTTATTAAATAATAATATTAATAAGAATTAACAGTTCTCATACAAAGAGAAAGAGTGCTCTATAGAAAACATGAATACATTTAGCCAGTGTAAAACAGCTTGAGCCATTTTCATTTCCACTGTGTATTATGTATTTTTTTAAAGAAAATCAGACATGAGAAAATTAATTTTAACTTCATGATTTATGAATTATTAATTCCTCATGACTGGGATTATTTACATACTGAATAGTAGTTAGGCAAAGAGCAATTAGAAAGGTGTAGCTTTATCAAAGTTTAAGAAGCCAAAATACCAGGCTGCTGCCCATTTGTGGGGTTGGTTTTTTGCTGTTGTTGGGTTTTGCTTTGGGATTTTGTTGGTTTATTTTGACAATCAAATTTCTGTCAGCTGTCTCATGTGGATATGTGTACTCTTAGATGTCCTCTTGGAAAGGTAGCATTTTAACTTTGATATTCCCTGCTTTATATATTCCTCTAGACCTCCCAGTAACACTTCAGCAGTTTTGTGTTTTGACTATATATTGAATATATTCTGTTGGGCCACTGGTATCTTAAATTCAGTGTCTCAAATTCAATTGCTTTCCTGTAGCTCTGCTTCCATTTCTGTTTCTCCAAGTAACTTCTGTGCTGCTGTAACCAACTCCTGCTCATTCTTTCAGCCCTCCACTGATTGCCTGTTTGATTTTGTTTAAAGTTTTATTCCATTTGTTGCTCTTTAGATTCTTCAATATCTGACTCCTTCCTTCTCTGCTGTATTTCTTTTTCCTTCTTCTAGTCTGGACTGTTGCCTTGAAACTGTTCCTGCAGCTCTCTAAGCCACCTCCTCCCTGTTCTTGGCCCTTGGCCACATCTGAGGGAGTTTTATTCTTCTCAGATGGATTCCATGGCTCAGTCAGTCTTTAGAGGAAGGAGACATGGATATAAATCTTGCATCTGTAATATCTTGACATAGTTCTTCATTCATATTCTTGAAAGAAATTGGAGTTTTATTTAAAGCTATGTACATGTTTAATAGATGTATTTCTGGTCATTGTTGGAGCAGTGTTTGTCACAACTTGTGCCCTAAATTTATGACTTCCTGCAGAGAATCATAGAATAACTTCAATTGGAAGGGACCTTAGAGACACCTCCCACCTGACCAGGAGGGAGGGTGTTCCTCCAGGCTGCCCTTGAATACTCTCAGGGACAGGACATCCACAACTTTTTTGGGCAGTCTCTCCCAGTGTCCCACAACTCACATGGTGAAGCATTTCTTTCTGGTACCTGATCTCAATTTGCCCTCTCTCAGTTTAAAGCCATTCCCTCTTATTTGATGTGCCCTTTTCAGAGGTCCCTCTCTGGCTTTTTTCTAGGTCACCTTTAGGTGCTGGAAGGTGTTATTGAGGTCTGTAGGTCTACTTGGAAAGAGAGATTCAGTCTGTCCTATTTTCCCTTGTGTGGACTATCAATTGCTTTAGGCTTCTATTTGCTTTAGTTTTGCAAACATTTATTCTCACCAGGAAATTTTGACAGTTTCCAGAGTCAATGGGGAGTAATGATGTTATCAAGTGCCACTGCTGTTGGAAAGGCCAAGTCTGAAGAACTTCATGCTCTAATATTCAAGTCAAGTTATAAAAATGCTGAGACATTAGTGACACTGTAATATTTTGGAGTATTTTTTGTAATGTGAAAGTACCTGGGGATCTCTGATAATAAGATCTCAAAAGCTGTTCAAGACTTGTACTAAATTGCAAAGGAAAGAATACAGGCTTGAATATTATTCCTTAATGCCAGATGGATTAGTGGTATGATAATGAATATCCAAGGAATTAAAAGTGATTTGTCACTTTTTGCAAAGGGTTCCCCAGAATAGTAATCCATCATTGCTTTTTCACAAAAGCAGCCTGATCTGTGAATGTGATCTCAGAGACACAATAAAAATCTCTGTTACCACTGTTAACAGAAATGCAGGGTGAGCCCTGGCAGTTTAGCAGGAGTTCAGACAGAACTGAACTGAAACTCGTAGTGGATTGCATTGGTTGACAGTAATGGGTTAACTTTCCTCCCAGTTGCTGTCATGCATGACTATCCTGTTCTTCCCTGCAGTGTGCAACAAGCAGATGGAATGGTCAGCAAGTCAAAATAGGAAGAGCTGGAAAGGTCACGGTACTACAGGATGCCGCTGTCTTTCTCATCTGTCTTACAATTAGGGTACCTTGTTCTTGTAGAGAGAGTCATAATGAGCACTCTAATGAATACAATGTATATCTGTTCCTCGCACCCAGGAGCTGAAAACAGAGGACAGGTGAATTTGTACTAATGAGGGACCAGGCAAAGCAGCTTTTATTTATGTGGGCAAATGTTTCTCCTTCATATAGTTGTGCTTGTATTTGGAATTCAAGAGAAAAATAATTATTGGGTAAACCCTTGAATGAAGGGGGGTTACTTAAAGACTGTTTTGAATCTTCAGCTTTTTGAGGTTGAAAAAAATTTGATCAATTTGCATTATTAAAAAATCCCAAAACATTTACTCAAGATGACAATGGTTATGGTAATGGGCTTGGGTTCATGAGACTCAGGTCCTGGCCACAGAACTCATGTAGGATTTAGAGAAGATTATTCAAAGACCACTGATGTTGTTGGAAGATTTGAGAAAAATTCTGTTCAACTTCAGAGTTCTTCTAAATATTATTAAGCAGTTGCAAAAGGAATTTCTCTATTTCTGAATATCTGTGGGATGGCAGGGTTGGATTATGTGTCTCTGTAAGCCTGGGGCAGTAGCAAGTTGTTAAAGTTAAAAATGTTAGCTATTGAAGAACTTCCTCAGCTGCTTACTTTTAAAGGAATATGAGACAAGAGAAGCACAAACAAAAGACATAGTCATCATCATATCAGGACTAAAACATGGCTGGGATTTGGTTGTAGTGAGAGATCAGATTAATTCACACAAAGCATTTCTGCTGGAGCCACAGCAGTGTCCTTGGGTGATCTGAGAGCAGCTGACAAATCTGTAGGTAGGGCTCTGCTGAGTGGCTGCAGCCACAGATGTGGCTCTTAGAACTGAGCTTTCAAGGTGTGCCATCTGCAAAGCTGCAACATCATTTTGTTTTTCCACCTCCTTGCAGTTTATGGAAAAGTATGGATAAATTTGTACATTCAGCCTTTATGATAGCCCCAAGATAACGAAGCTCTATATGTTCACTCAGCAACTCTGGCACTGTCTGTTTATGAAATGGAGCAACACTTCTTTCTGGCATCCAATACCAATGGTGCAAGGTGTCTTTTCTTGGGTGTAAATGGAAGTAATGAAACAATTCTCACAGCTTCTTTTTGGTTCTCTGTTTTGTTTCAATATCTTGGCTGTCTTTTGAAGTAGTTGAAGTAAGTTTGGATAAATTGTACCAAAGGTCTATTACTGCACATCCTGATGTCCAGTATAGCTGTCAGTCTGTATAATGTTCTCACGACTTACCAGGTAGTCTTCCAGTCAGGTAATCAAAAGCATAGAAATAGTGCTATGAAATGTAATTAATCTTTGAAGGCCCATGTTTTCTTTTAGTAGTATTATAGGATTATGCTTGTACCTATTATCCTCCAGAAAAATTAATAATTATTGCCTAATGCACCTAAGAAGAAGTGAAGAAAAGCAGAGATGGAATTAGGTAGCCATCATTATTTTCCCATGGTTACAAAGCAGATGAGTGGCAGAACCAAAGATATAATCTTGTTTTCTTGTTTTCTGCTTTGAGCTAATGTCACCAAAAGTATCAGACTGCAGTGAATTATACTGTTGTAGATTTTGTTTGTGCTGTATTTTTAACAATTTTTCCTGATGTAGTATAAATTCTTGCTCTCTTGTCATTCATTTATGGTACAAGTAGCACTAAACCATGTAAAATCATGAACTAAACTCTAATGTATGAACAGCAAGAGATTCATACACCAGGAGGACTTTGTATAAATAGAATTAAGACAATAAACACAAAACCAAAACAAATATTAGCAGGTTGATACTTCTAGTAAGGAAAATGTTAATATTTGAGTAAAAACTCTTTACATGTCATTCAGTGTTGGCTGGTATTCATACAGACCACTTGAGCAAATTCCCGTGTGCAGCAGGGACTGCAGTGTACCTGGCTGAGGGGCTGAGCCACTGCTTTGACACCAGAACAGTGGAATGTGGGGCCTTTGCTGTGGCTGGATAAACGTGGGTGATGGAGAAATGCGATGTTTGTTTAAATCTGATTCACAGCAGAAGATTTATACAGGGATATTGTAAAAAGGTTTCAAGAGTTCTTTTTCTGTAGAGTTGTTCAGTTTTGGAGTATGTCAACAGCAGAAACATAGGGGTTTTCCAAATATTTTTGTGAAAACTTAATTTTTGGTGAAGAGGAAAAATATCAGAAATGGACATGGATGTTCTAGTCAAACGGTGTATATTTTGACTGTGCAGTTCATGGGAGGAAGAATGATGGATGATGAGTTATGTTTTGCACTTTTTCTGAAAGCTGTAGTGTGCCAAAATTCCTTCTTGGTCTTTCTCTCCCCCGGCTCACAAGCTGAATTTCTGTGATTATATGTTAAGTCTTTTGCACTGTCATCAAAATCTTATAGCCAAATCAGGATGTATTTCATACAGAACTTCTAAAGATGAGCGCAGGGAATCTTTCCACTGACTTCTTTGGGTCCCGCTGTAAGTCACTCTTCAGAGCATTACAAGTAGAAGCTCTGGAGGCAGGAGTGCATTTGCTTATCTCCTTAACCACTTGAAATACTAGGGGTGGTTGAATTCTTACAACTTTAGACTTTCAGAGACTTTTATCCTTACCTCACCCTTCCTCTTATCCAATTCCTAACCCATCCCTGCTCAGTTTGATTTCAGCCCCTATTCTTTTTCACATTTTATATTTTGTTCTGTCACTTTCTCCTTGATGGGAGGAGGAATATGATCTGATTAGCTTTACAAACTGTGTTTCAGAAACAAATACAGGATGTGTGGAGGTGAATAATATTTTGTGGCTGCGAAAATGTCATTCTTTGCTGAGTGTTCCTAAGTTCAGGATTTTTCATTAGAGCATCCTTTTAAAAATACTTAGTCAATGTAAGTCCTGTAAAATTTAATCAGAGAACCAAGCTGATATTTCAGACTACTTCATGCTGTTAAATTTAACACTGAAATGTCAAATCTCTCCAGTTTTTCAGGGGTGCTACATGGGAATGGGCTCAACTGTAGGATTTGACCCTGAGTTTACATAATCTCTGAATAGCAAGGCTTATATTCTTAATGTTAAATCATACAAGCTAATTTTCTGTCCTAATTAAACTAGCAAGAAGCCCTTAGAACTACAGAGAGTCAGTTATTTACTTAGTTGAGTTGATTGACTTTTGCTATTGCCTCAAGTGAAGGGAAAATATCATGTTGGTCTTCGGTCACAGATGAAATGATTTCCAGAAAGCTTTTTCAGGTAATAATACCTATTTCTCACTATTGTAGATATGCAGGTATTAGTGGGAAGGTATCCTAATATGAAAGGGTTGCTTTATTAGGTTACACTGTTGCTGTAAATGTTTTCTAATTATCTCTGTTATGGTAAAAATCTGAAAAAGTGTAAATTGAGTGCTTTGCATAATTTATAAAAGGTGAATGTTTCCTAATTAGTTCTGTTAGGTTAATGATACTGCAGCCTCATTTTTCAATGGCCCTAAGCAATGACCTTTACCCTCTCCTTTTTTATAACTTTCTTTTAGTTCAAAAACATGTGGTGACCTTCCTCATCTCGAATGATCTTTGGCAGACATAATGCTTTGGAAAATGTTACAAATCCTTTCTGCCTTCTCCCTTTGAAAGTAAAGAAATGGCCTGCTTTATGCAGGCAGAGTTAAAGCCTGATTTATACAGATCCTCTGAAGAATGCTGGTGAAGTGCATTCCTTCAGTGTTTTCATAGAAACTGATGTGAGCTGCATTAGCAGAAGATGTGAAAATGGTGAGGTGGGGGAGAGAAAAACCTCTCTCAAAAGGATTCTAAAATAACATTTTGCATCCTCGAGTAATTCCAGCTCTCCCTGGCAACCATTCATTTCTTCTGAACAGCAGAAGTTTGCAATATGAAAGTGGATTGGCTTGCTTTTCCCATGGGGCTCTGTATCTCTTCATCCACCGCCTAGGGTAAAAAGCAATGCATACGTTTACAATATAAATGTGATTTAATCGACCTCCCTGTCAGAGAGAAATGGCAAGCATATCAAACAAGCCCAAGATGTTAGGAAGAAAAAATCATAAATTATTCCAGTGATGAGTTTCTGAGCAGCATTTTGGACTCCTAGATGATTCTATGTAAAGCTGTTCCTTGAAACAATAATTAAGATAATTCTGTGTGACAAGGAGAAAAATGTTCAGCTTTGTATGAAATGTGCTTCATGTTGAGGAAGCTGCATGTTCACTATATTGATCAGAATTTCCCTTAGCTGCTGCAATAGAAAGCTAAAATTAATTGAATGATTCACCATTTTATTTCTTGTTCTTTATTTTTTTTTATCCTATGCAAAATCAGCTGGCTTTCAAGTCAGGAAGGTGACAGGTTTCTTTGTGGGTGTGACTAAGTGAATATATACTGTGAGGTCTTCAGTAGAATTATCTTTTTAAGTTGTGAATATAGATTTGTGAGGAAAAAAAGTATTATTTGTGTTTCTGTTGCTTGAAAGACACTTGAGTTTTCCTGAGGAGCTAAGCAAAAGGGGTTTTTAAATGAGAAAGTGCTCACAGAATCATTATGCCACTTAGTTTGTCTATAAGAACCCTTTCCAGATTTTTTTCCTGTTCTTAGGAAAAAATGCTTTCGTGCTTTCTGATGAAAGCATGGGAGGTGTTATGTGCTTTATTTGTTAAAAATAGAGGAAAGCTGGGAAAAGGATTCTTTGGATAGATGGGACAGTAATAAATACATCATTGAAATATGAATAAAGCCACAGGGACCTGAGTTTGTCGTTTCATACCAGGATCCAGATCTTTTTCTGCAGAATATCTGGTCATGTTGGTTTAAGATTACTGGAGGGATCCAACTGTGTTAAATTTCTGCATACCAGAGAGATGCCTTGACTGGATTTTCAGGCCACTTTAATGTCCTGACTTTGGTTATTATTTTAGGTGTTATGCCATTGCATGTATCTCTTCACTATTCATATAACACTGCAGTAGTTGATGGAAACTTCAGTTTCAGCATATCTTCTTTACACCAGAGATTTTGCGTTTTGCCATATTTTTTTTCCTTTTTTTACTTAATTTTTTCAATAATGAAAATGCTTCCTGTTGACCAGTGGCCTTCATTGCACTACTTAACTTGTGCATTGGTAATTTTTGATTTTTTTATTTCTCTTTCTTTCCCCTTAGGAACTTACAACTTTATTTACAACTTTTATTTAAATGTCTTCCCCATCACCACTTGCTTCACATCGTGTGTTATAGCTGAGGTTTTGGTTAAAACCAGTGATGTTCTAGTAGATCTTTTCCAAGTAATTTGCCCCATTTTAATGTTTTGACCTGGTGTGCTATGTCTCTTTCAGGTTCCTTTGGCAGAATGTGTAGTTTTTGAACTTTACAGTTAGATTCTTGGCTCTAGACGCTTTGAATTACTGTCTTTCTCTCCTTCTGGTGAATAAATTATAGTTCCTACCTCTTACAGGACTGTCATACTGTCTCCTTCACTGACCTCATGTTCTTAATTCACTTGAAATTTTCTGTTATTCAGCTTAGCCCCTTGTGTGGCTTTGCTTTCTTCCTCTGTGGTGCATTTTCTTTTTGTGGTCTCAGAACTTCAATGTGTACTCTTCCCAGTCCTTTTTTGTGCCTTATGTTCTACCTCTTGAAGGTTTTATGGCAGGCAAGACTCCAGTTTAAGTAATTACTTCTGTCTTTCTCAGTTCTTCTTACCCTTTTGAATTGAATATGATGATCCCTGTGTTCGTGCCCCTCACTATTGTGTGGATAGCGAGGCAGGGAAGCTTCATCCTGCAGCTTCCCTGCTAGATTGTCCTGCCTGACGTGCTTTGTGGCAAAGAGGAAGTTTAAGATGCTGTTTGTCATTATTTTAACACGTAGGCCATCCCTCCTTTATGTTTTGCTTTTGCTGAATTAGAGGTTGTTCTTATTTAGTGCTTCTCTCTGCCATTCCAATAGGTTTAGTGCCTTATTTGCTCTGCAGGGCACTTCTGCAGATGTTTTGTCCAACACGTTCCTCTCCGTTTCTCATGCATCTCCCATCGAGGATATTGATCTCCTTTTCCCTCCCCACTGTTGTCCCCAGTCTTTGTGCTTTCACGTGCTTTATTTCTGGTGAGGTTCTCTGTTCTGGACTCAGTCTGCTCACGAGTAAATGGTGTGCATGTGCATCCTGTTCGCTTCATGTTTCTACATTCATAATATCCTCCCCTACTGCCTGTGCCTCGACAGGCAGACCAAGCTCTCTCAGGGCTCTCTGCAGACTTCAGCAGGTGTAAAGTTAGATCCATCTGGTTTTTTGATTTGTCTCTATAATCTAAGATGGTATCACTGCAGAGGGATGAAGTGGTGGAAGTGTCTCGGATCCGCACAGCCTTCAGTTTGCACAATAAAGAGAAGGGGATGGTATTTCCCTTATGGTCCTGTTCTTTGCAGAGCTGTTCTGAATGACGTGTCTTGGTGCAGGAATGGGGGCTGTAACGAGCTGTAACAACCAGCGTTGGCACTAACCACCTGCTCCCAAAAGGTGCTGGAGAATGGGGGTGGACTGGGTGCATGGATGGAGATCAGAAGCACAGTCCTCTGTTTTGTTACTGCATTGGCCTCTCAGAAAGGAAGGTGACTGTGCCACACTGCCTAGTGAGCGGTGGCAAATGAAATAATGTGGAAATGCCTCCTTAAAGCCCTGAGCTTCCATTCTTTTTCTTAAAGAAAGGTTTTCTTCTAAAATGTACCGTGTCACAATGAATAGGTGCTGATGGCACCTGGTGTAAAATAATTGTGTCGAATTGATGTGCTGAGTGAATCGGATGCTGATGTTGTGCACTGTGATGAACATAGCAAGAAATCTTAAGAGTTTGGCTATTGTGTAAGAGTTAGGCTGATTACTTGATGTACCCTCTGTGAGTCATGCTAGGTAAACAGTGAGATAATGGGGCTAGCTAGGTTTGGAGCAGCATAAACCTCTGTGACATTAGCAGGAAATTGGTTTTAACTCTCCAGATGCCTGTTTTTGCTTAAAAACTGCAGTTTGCATAAAATGCAAGATGTCAGAGAAAACAGCTCCTTTTGTGCCAAGTATAAGATTAGGGTACAATGTTATTTGAAATGTGGCAAAATCCACAGAAAGTTTCATATGATGATTAAATGACTTAAAACCAGATACATGCTCATCAAAACATCTCACAAAATCTTGCATGCTAGTATGGGTCTCATTGTGTCCTTTAAATCAGTGTCCATACCTAGCTGTGGCTGCATAGACTTTTATTGTGCAGTTTCTTTAAGCCCTCAGTTTTTCTCAGCTCAGGGGAAGAAATAGATTGCTCTGTTCTTCCTGTTAATGTCAGCAGGCCCTGTTGTAAAGAGTCTAATGTAGGGGCTGGATCACAGAGTGGTCAATAGCAAGGTATATAATTAAGGAAAAGCACTAATATATCTGTCATAACCATAGAAACAGTCAAGTTGAACTATAGGCATGAGAGTATTTGTGTGACTTTGATGCAGATCCATGTGACAGTCGGGATGTACGCTGTGTGACTGATTCAGTGATAATAATTGAAGACCTACAGAGATGCAAAGCAGCATGAGGAAGAGCATAGCAAGTAGAAATTCAATACACAGCAGAGAGATATGTGTTTCTAACTGGATTATTTACATATGCAAATTTAGATGGAGAACCTTCTCTTATTCTGTAAATTAGCTGTAACCAACAATAATGGGCTCCCTCAGCCCCCTCCCCTAAACTATAGTACAGGGAAGAAAAGGTTGTTACTCATTTGTGTTTCCTTTCATTTCCATGAAAACAGTGCTAAAAAGAGAGAGTTTACAAATCAGCATTGAGCAGTAGGAAAACAATCTCCTTGAACAATAAACACTGTAGCTGAAGAATACAGTTAGGGACCTGGCACATTGTTGATATTGCTGTGAGCAGATGGACTGTAAACACACTGACTGCCAAACATCCCTAAACCCCACACACCAGACATGGCTGCATGGCAGGATGATTTGAGTGACTGGCAGCTTGCTAACTGCTTCCTAGCATTTGTTTTTCAAAAATAGAGGGATATGGAAACTTAGATTTTTGTATCTATGTGTGTAAATAAACGTATATAATCTTTATGAAAAGGTTAATAGTAGCAGTGACCTCGTACTTATGTTGTATGGATAACCTATCACTTTAGTGATATTATTGATGGATGATGCAAACTGTGGCCCAAAATCTGATTGTCACAGCAGTGACAGCATCGTCTGTCAGGGCAGGACAGAGCACAGACCTGAGCACCGCAGGGTGGATCCAGGAGAACCATCTGGTGGTCAGCAAGTGTTTCCAGAAGCAGAGTAGCATTTCTCAACTGGTGGGCTGTGGCACTTGGAAGTGAGTGAGATATTTACAGTGGCTGTCAGGAGAAATGAAAAGGACGTTATTACAAGTCTTTTTATGATATAAAGCAAACTGAATTCCTTCACACAGCGCTGCCCTCAAGACCAAGTAGCTGTGAGCCTGTAGCAAGCAAGAAGTACTTTAGATTTTTTTCAATGGTATGTTTTTAGTCTGACTCTTATAAGTAATGTAAGACTGTTGTGGAAAAAAATCTTTTGATTGCGGATACTTTGACGTGGAGTTTTTGTTCTGGAACAGATGTTTGCACTGGTGGTGCTAAGAACAGCCAGATCTCCGATGACTTTGGACACCCCTGTTGGAACCAGTGCTGGGAACGTGCCAGGCTCTGTCCTTAGCTGCCAGGTCTGGACAGGGAACCACGAGGTTTAGTTCACCAGCAATCCTGTTATAACCTTCATTTTGGATGGCATCAGGCTGCCTGAGTCAGTCCTAAACTTTAGACAATGTTGTGCAGAGTCTTCTCTTGTCAGTCAAGTGATGCCAAAATTTTCTTCTTAAACCCGTTGATAACAAAAATACCTCCAGCCCTCAGTAATGTTCTTTACCGATAAAAAGGAAGTACTATGGTGTCTGCTGTCTAGAAATATTTGAAGTTTTAAAACACTATAATTTTTGATTTAGCTAACATATACTAGAAAAGATTTTTGGTATTTTGACAAGTTCATTTGGCAAAATTTTTCTGAGAGATGCAAGGGCAGGTCAGAATAAGAAAGGATGAAGAACTCTGAAAAGGAAGAACATCATGAGAGAGATTTCAAAAAATTTGTAGGCAAGGAAGGATGTAACAACCTTTATTATCAACAGGCCTTAATCAACTTAATCAATAAAATACCATTTGGAATATCCATTGGGATCCCATATTTAAGCTGTTTGCATCTTAATGGTTATTTCATGCTGTTCCTTAGGTGGCTCTCATTTCCTCTCTTACTGTGTTTCTCCCTTCTTTATAATATTATCATCAAACTTCTCTTGGAGCTTTTTCTCTTTGGATTGCTTGCTTTCATGAGTATGGCTACCATCCTGAAGACAACTCTTCTGATCCACAGGCTCTTTAGCTCACTTCTGGACTTCTCTGATCATTAGAGACTGTTCACAAAGGGGAGAAAAGCACAGCTGAAAGGAAGAATTCCCCTTAGTCACTTATAAAGGAAATGGGCATTGAAAGGGCAAAGCAGAGATACTGCATCCCTCAGTAATCCAGCCAAGAGATTAATAGCAAAGATAAAAATAGAAAAATATAATTATTCCAACTTCATTTCCTCTCTTGGAAAATATAAGAGCAGGCAAGACCTTCACAACCCTGATTCCCAGGTTGCTATCTCCCTATCACACTTGTGTGGCTTGAAGCACGTGGAATCCTTAGTAGTAAAACTAAGTGAATAATTCATGGTGAGCAGCTCATTTGATGAATTACTGAAGCCCCTTTTTCTGTTTGTGCAGTTTCCAGCAGATGACAATGTCTTTAACTTATGTATTATTCAGATTTTCTCGACCATTTTCTTTTTTTTTTTAGCATGCTGATACAAGGTAAGGAGCTTTCCAGGTACTGAGAAGGAACAGACTCTGGATGCTGCAGCTGGTCCCCAAAACCATGTGGGGAGAGTCTGTCTCTCCCAGCTGGCTGAGCATAACCTTCATACTGAAGCAAAGTATTCCAAAAATACGCAGTGTTCATGCTTTGTTTTCCAAAACAAAGAGACAGCAACGAATTTGAAATTCCCTGTAACTGCTTAATCTTTTCCCATTCTGGATCACAGAGGCATTGAGTGAGGTGTCATTCATTCAGATGAAAGGCTGTAAAATAATGTAAAATATATTGGCTGTGGGTAGATTTCAGGCTTGAATTTCTCCTGTTTCATTCATGCAAAGTAAGGGCTGGGTGTTTCCAGACGTAGTAGAGCAGGGGACAGTCAGGTCCCTATCTACTGATTTTAATATCTTTAATGTTGGAACCACATAAAAAGTGTAGTTTATTTTTACTTCCCTGAAATTTGTTTTGCTTTTCTGTGTCAAGCATTGTCATGACCCCAGATCATCACCTTTTGTGGTGCAAAGCCTTTATGTGCTTAAATGAGAAAGAGAAAAGTTATTTGGGTTTGTAAACCCCAGATTTTTTGCAGGAAGTGTGATGAGCCTGTTCTTAATTGAACACAGGAGCAGATCTACACTTGCACTGACCTTAGTGAAGAAAAACTGGGTTTGGAAATGGAGAATTGGTAAAATCAGTTGGTAGATTGAATAAGGGGAGAATATTTGGTAGCCTGTGAACCAGGCTCAGATAACATTGCAGAAACGAAGTTAAACATTACAGCTTTTATTCACATTTAGTTATCAGGGAGAGACGTTGTGGAGATTTGAGAAATGGTGCTTGGAGGGGACAAGTTAGAGTCAAGGTGCTATTAACAAATAACATCCTTAAATATTTAGGAGAGAGATGAATTTGTAGTGGTGACCCTGAGCAATTCATTCTCTAAATCTTTGTTTTCTGAGTGTTGCACTTACTATAGTGACTTGTCTAACTGTAAAGAAATTGCTGTATCATTGACATGATGTTTTATTTTGTTCATTCTTTTCTTTGATTAGAATGAAAGGTGGAAAGTTATGCCTTGATGAGACAGATTCTTGTGTGAACAAGGCACATCTTTTAGCAAAGGTATCCTCAGAGCCCATCTTCAGCCATTCTGCATTTACTGCTGAGGTGACGAAATTTGTGCTGCATACTCAGGATATATTGCTTCAATTAACAAGGGGGAAAATTAGTATTGCTTGTTTCTGTGTGAAACATGAAGTGATAGGAAAGAATTGGCAGAAATGGGAATGCAATAAGCTAAGGGTACAGTTTAACAAGGTGTCCAACGAGTGTCACAAGAAATTATTTGAGATTTTACTTGACTTATACCTTCTGATTTTCCTTAGAAAAGGAGTTGTTTCCATAGTAACAGCCACATTACACGGTTCTATACTTATGATACCTCTGAGATAGACCAGCATCACAAAGAAATATACTTCTCAATATGTCATATAAAAATCCTGTACTTGTTAGTAAGAAAAATCTTATTTTCACCAAAGTGAGACACTTCTTTGAGGTTTCTAGGCTATAGTTAATTTATTTATACTATTTTTCTGTCCCTCCCTCATTTATTATAGGTGGTGGTTATATTGCTGCCTATTAAGATGCCTGACACTTCCCATTGTAGGCTTTTGTCTTCAGCTGCTTACAGCTTTACTAAATATTAACTGTTTAGGCTCATATTTTCTGTTCAAAGTCTCTGCCTCGTGCAGAGTCCTTTTGGAATATCCCATAGCTGTGCAGATATATGAGAATTATTGTGTGTGCATGTTTTCCTTTTTTCCCTGGTTTAATTGCTCGTTGGTTCTTTTTTGAAGGATTCTGTATTCCTTCTGGGGGAAAACCTAGTGTAGCATGTGTCTTTTGCTGTGTGTCCTTTTCATAGCCCCGACTCCCCATCCTGAGATTTCACTCATTTGTGAGGATCTGCAAACTCTTAATATCTGAGTCAATTCCTGCTTCTGAACGCTTCTGGCAGATCTTGGTAATGTGCCACTAAAACATACGTGTATTTATTAAGTGCTTGTGTACATACAGACATAATGCATGTATTTGTGCACTTAAATAGATTCCACTGGTTGTCTGGAGAGTGACAGGTATAGCAGTGCTAATCCATTTGTGTCAAGGAGTAGCAGATGAGCAAGAGATATTAGAATAATTGGAAAATGAAGACAGGATAGAACTCTAGCTCTTAACAATTCAATGAAGAATTCGAATGGGTAAGGAGCTCAGTTGTCAGAGTGTGTTAATTTGCAGCCTGTTCAGAAGCTGCCATGGAGACTGTTAATACCTCAGATGCCCTGTAATGAATTTAAAAATAACGTGCACTGGTTTCTGCAGAATGGAATGCTGTATTTTGATTCATTCTTCTCACAAAACATACAGAGCTTCTATATCTGAGTTCAGTGCTGTTCAGTGCACGCAAAATTATTTTTCTGGTCCTTGGTATAACACACTAAGATATTTTCTTATATCTTCATATTTCAGTATCGTGGTTTCTCTTTTGTCTTTTTGTTTCAGCTTTTTGTTTGGTTGGTTTTTTGTTTATTTGTTTGTTGGGTTTTTTTTATTACAAGCTCTGTGGGGTATATTGCTAAGCTACAGAATAATGTGGTATCAATATGCACGAATTAGCTCTGGAGTACTACTAAGGCTTTTTGGTGCAGTACTCCATCACTGTTAAGTGTGGTTAATTTGGCTGAGCCACAGCACTGCACAGTCCTGACACCTGAATTATCTAATTTAATGGCACCTTGGAATATTACATATCATATAGATTTAAGTTATGCATCATTTACCAAATTCCTTCTGGTTACACATTTATTCTAGTATCCAAAACTGGCAGAAATCTGCTGGCAGAGTCCCTCTGCTGTTTCCCCTTTTTCTGTTTTCAGAAGAGAACACGCATAGGGTTGTAAAGGTCGTGTTATTTAGTACAGAAGTGACAAGTGAACTGCTCCCTCCTGCAGCCTCCCCATGCTTCTTTCACAAGTGCTACTTTGATTTGTCACTGGGGTAGTCTCCTCCAGTCACCTCCTTGCATGACTACAGCTAGTGCTTTGTCCCTTACTTCCCACTGCAGATCTAAAGGGCTCTCTTCATAACAGTGAGCTGCCATTCCTAACCTGTCAGGCAGCAAACAAATCAAACTCAGCAATGCAAGCAAGATCTCAGTAATTCATGAACCTCTGAAGCCTCAAAGATAGCAAAAGACTTATTTGTAGATGGGCATAGGCTGTGTACACTATCACTGCAACACTTTATTTTGACAAGCTGGCAAATTTGTGGTTGTTTTCTTCCTGGGAGTTTCGATCTCTCTTGGGCTGTAGCTCTGGCGTTATTGATTGAGTTGCGATGGGTTGGGAGCAGCAGGTTGGCTGTGGGAGGTTTTCAGAGCACAGCAGTGCAGACACAGCTGTGAGTGTGCTCGGTCTGAGTGGGAGGCACTGTTTTTCCTCAAGGGAAGACTACTCTGGGAAATGATTAAAAGACAGCAGCACCGGGTACTGATCTGTGTTGGCGTAATTTAAGTTCTTTTTCTTGCCATTCCTCTTTTAAGAGCTGGGAAGAAGTGTACTGAACATGAGCAGAAATACAGCAGGAAAATAAACACAGAAGTTTTGTTAGCAGGTTTGGGGGCTCTGTGAAGATAGCCGAGTGTGTAGAGTTCTTTTCAATGATGATAATTTGGAGGAAAGCCTGGAACTATGAGCTGCAAAGTGAAGTAAATAGTGTCCCTAATTATTTGCTTTTTTTCTCTCAGCTCTCCTGTAGTCTATCCATGTATTCTCCTAACTTGTTATTTAATCTAGTTAAAAAGACTAGAAACTGAGGCAAGATAAATAAGCTTAAGAATAGATGTGAACTTTTAAAAGCCAGAGCAATTAATCAATAGAACAGTGTACCTAATGCTGTAGTGGGTGTCTGCCTCCTGCAATCTTCCAGTCAACGCTGGATGTGTTTCCAGTAGATACACTCAACACAGAGATTGATGCAGAGCTGACCAGAGTAGAACCTGTGTGGATACTGTCATCCTGTGAGAGGAGCCTTTTGGGAAAAGATTCCCTAAATCCTTTTTCCTTGGCCGAATGTTTCAGCTTCCCTACCTGGCAGTCATTTAATTTTCCTTAATGTCAATACTCTCAAGTGGAGCTATCTGAAAGCGTAGATTGATTATTTTATCTGGATAAAAGTAGGTAAATGTATCAAATGAACAGTATCTATTTAATAAAGAGCTGTGTTACTGAAGCAGTAGTTTTTAATACTAGATCCTGCAGTTAGATCAACTTGGGCATATTTCTGTGTACATGCAGCATTCATTGCCTTTGATTCTATGGATCTCTCAGCTGGATCATGGTCTTAGTTTTCCTCCACATTTCTGAGAGGATCATAACCTGTATTCAAAATTATGGAATCCAACCCTCAAATAATATTTCTTATTAGGGTAAAAATGTGCATAGGGCTCGATCTGAAAGATCCTAATACTGTGACTGAGTCAAAAAATGAATGATGAAGTTAATTTTGCTGAGAGCAAATAAACATATTCAGGTAGAAAAAAATCTTTTCTATGTCTCTGTATAGATGTATATAAAATAATTCATACTGAGGGAAGCGATGGCAGAGATTTGTTTCCATATTAGTTATGGGATAGCTCTTCATAGTGTGCCAAATGCCGTGGTTCTGTAGGTGTACAAACTAAAGGATTTACTGGAGCACATTTCTCTGCTTTACCTGCTTACACACATCTGTTTTCACAGGCAAGGGTGGGAACCTAGCTCTTGGTTTTGTGCATAACTGGTGAGGATTCTCACCAACCCCTTAGAAAATCCCTTTTGTCCACAGCTCAGACAAGCCTCTTATGGACAGTTTTCTGACAGCATCAGCTCATTTCTCTGAAGCTGTCAAAGGCCCAATAAAATGATTACAAGGTTATTTTTATTGAATTAAATACTAGAGAAAAACCCCACAGCCACATTATATCATTAAAAGGTACCTGCATTTTCTGAATTTCCCTTTGGTTTTAATTTTCCTAAGGAATAAAGCATCTGAAGAAACAGTACACTTCACAGAGAAGGGTTAAAAAGAGTGAGGTAAAAAACCTGTTTTCCTGCAAAGCAAGAATAAGGCCCTTGAGCTTGAGAAGAAATGGCAGAATGGAGACACAAGAGAGCTTAGTGCAGCCTTGGGGAAGTGATTAGAGAATGGTTATATGTGACTGAAATGCATTGGGGTTTTTCCCGTGCAGTGTGTAAGAGTTATGTTGTGTAACCCAGCTCACATGATGCTGTCAGTACCTGAGGAATTTTGCAGAAAGGTTCATAGCAAGCTGTTAAATACAAAGATCTGGGTGGTTTACCTGGATTACAAAATCCCTGAGCTGTTGACCTTTCAGAAGGCAGTAAGATCCACCGAAGAGATCAAGTTCTGGTTTGGGACTCTGTATGAGCATTCACTGCAAAGTCATGGCCTTCAGGGACCTTTGGCTCACAGTACGATTGGGCTTTTCCTCTTAACCAGGTATCTTATTTTATCTGCATTGCAATCAAAAAAAGTTCACTTGATTTATACCAAAAGGAGATCTATCCAACACAATATTTGCATCTTTCAGACAATTTTTACTGTTACTAAGTAATGTAATCCTTTTCCCCTAATGATTTTTCAGTGAAGTTTGTACTTAATGTTTGTTTTTAATTACTAAGTCGAGTCTGTCTCCAAAGTAAGGTCTGTCATCTGTTTCCATCTTTCAGTTTCCATATGAGCTTTTAAAAGAGTTTCGAGCAAAAGCACAAAATTACCCACCTGGTGTATTTGATTTCTTTAGACTATTCACACATGATAATAAGGACAGCACTGCAAATGTCAAATTAAAAGATCAGTTTTGTGCCTGGTATAAACCAACTAGACTGTGTTGCCTTCAAGTAGTATGATGCCTTTTATCAGAAAGGGAGTAATAATGAATCCCTGTGCCAATCAATCCTATGAGCTTGAATGGAGAAAAGGAAAATAGGAGGAACAAATTTCATGGGTAAATACCTCTATGATAATTTTTTTTCTAACTGTATAAGAAAGTTCTTCCATTTATAGTCTCCAATCACCTCCATTATCATGCTTACAGTTTTTTTAATGTTCAGCAGTATTGCTGCAGTGGTAGAACATAATCATGCTTTGTCTCAAGAGAAGTCAGAAAAGGACAGAAGATAGAATAAGAGGCCAAGAAAACTGAAAAAAATAAATAACTGCTTCATGCCCTATCTCAAATCTGCAAAGCATTGGTGCATTTTGAAATGCTTAGAATGTTTGCTTCCTTCTTTTCTTTTGGATCCATGTGAATTCCCTAGTGTGCGTTTGTTCATCTGTGGGGAAAAATAGGTGCCATAATTTTTGTGATTCCAAATGTAAGACTCTGGAAACTTTTGAATGCAAATATTTTGAATGAAATATAAGGCAAATATTCATGTTAATTTTCTTTACAAGAAAACAATATAGCATTTTTTAATTGAAATGAAAATAGATTCTTAATTATATTCCATGTGAAGAACAGCATGCCTTTAGTGGCACATTATTATTATTGCACACTAATTCTAAAGGGTTTGTGTTTCTAAAAAACTTCTGGCTTATATTTTTAAGAGTTATCCCAGCTGCATGTTAAACCCCAAGATAATTTATCATCTGTTTCAAAGACAATTGAAATCATTAGGCAAAATCATTGACTTCTAAGAGTTTTACACAGTGTCTTCAGAGTTTCTGATTGCTGTTTTTGTGTCAGTGACACCGTCTGACCCTTGCACATTTAAATTACAAAGAAACAAACTTTCAGTGTCTTCCCTTGTAGCTGAGGGATGATGGCGTGGCAAGCTGGAGTGGCACACCAGCAGTCCCTGGGCAGTCAGAAAAGGGAAAAACCCAGCTCTGAATACTGTAAACACTGGCCCATAGTGCACCACGCAGAGATGACTAAAATTACAGAAATGATCAATGTCTCTGCAATCCATAGCAGGCTGCATTGTCTGCACCTGTCTTGTCAATTTTTATATGTAAAAATGTAGTGCATTAACAGAAAAACAGGTGTTATAATGCTCCAGTTCTTTTTTACCTTTAGACACAAAAATAGAATATGTCTGAGGTTTTTCTTAGTCTTAAAAATCCTACTGAAATAGAAGTAACAAAATCTCATAACATATTGCTGTTTTAAAGAAGCCCTTGACACTGGCAGCTGTTTACTGGCTGTGTTTCTTTCACACAGTGATGAACTTTCTTGCTTTCTGCATAGCTATTAGAATTTCTTAAATACACAGCATGAAAAAGGAGCCTGTGTGGGAAACCTGGGGAAAGCTGCAGAATTAAGAACTTAGCCTTCAGTGATGATTCCTGTGGTTAGTTCTTGCATCTGTTTTTCATGAGTGGAAAGTCTCTGTCTCTTCAAAACCTCCACCATCACTGTGTTGGTAGGATGAAATCTAAGAAGAACAATATTATATTAGAAGCAGAGTTGTTGTCTGCCCATTTTACAGTCAGTAGGACTTTTGAGAACTGAAATGAGACCATCTGGGACTCTTGCTCACCAGCAGGCCTGTGATTTTCTTTACTTACATAGTCCTGTTAAAGGGACTGTTGCTGATAATGTCGCAGGTAAAACATTAAACATATTAGACCTACAAAATATAATTATTTATCTCTGTATTGCACAGCCTATGTTTGACAGATCAGTCATTGCTTTTAGGATGCAGCTAGTGAAAGATAATGCACAGCCATAAATGTGAAGTCACACTGCTGTCAGGAAAACAAGCTGATGTCAATTGTCTCCCTGTGTTCAGAAATTTGTATACAGTCATGATTTACTGTGGAGAAGAGTGAGACTTATTCTAAATTAATATTGTGCCCATAAAATCACTTGATCTGTGACAATCAATTTTTATTATTTCTTTTGCAGCAGTGATAGCTTTGAAATTCTGTTCTGAATCGTGTTTTTATTCCTACAGAACTTCTAACATTGAAAATCAATGTAGGATTTGACCTTTGGTATGGTTATGAAGGATACAGCTCAGATAACCTAAATGAAATGTCCTCTTAGGTTGTAATTGCAGCTATGCCTAAATTGCTGTTAATGTCTCTTGTCACTTGGGATTTTCAAGCATACAGAAAAATTGAATGGTAAATGATTGAACTCCTTCAGGAGGTGATAGTGGTGTAGTGTTTGTCAATTTAATGTCATAATTGTTTTGGTTATACCTTAGATACTGTCTTTTAATTTACACTCGGTCATTCTGAAAGCTTTTTCTCCATTGAAAGCCACTCTAAAATTAAACATATCCATTTTCCTTTCCGTTTTAATTCCTGCATAGCAAATACTAAGGAGTCTGAAACTACCTGGTTGTTGCAGAGGGTGTTAGTGGGGAAATTGCTGACTTGCAGCAGCTTTGGTGGAAGCTTAGTGTGACCTGTCCTTATATTCTAGACTGTCACGGGCAATATGAGATCACAGAGAAGCTGCTAGGGAGAGAGCAGTGTGAACAAAAGTTCTGCTAGGACTGGGCATTGCAGGAGAGCTCAGAAAGTTCAGAATTTATGTAAAAGCTCCAAGTCACCAGTAATGTTCTAAAATTATATATATGTATATAATATGCCCTCTCAAATGCACACACACATATATATAGGTTTTCCATCTGTTATCAGAAGAGCAGGCAGTCCAAACTGAGGCCAAGAGACAGTGGATGGCCTTGAAAAGAAAACAAAGCACAACAGAAAGTATTTGCTACCTTTCTACCCTATTTGGTGTTATCTTGGTCTACCTATAGCTTAACTTTTTCCTTTATGTAACAGTGAATTTTTGAATGCGTGTTTGAACAAGGTGAGTTGAAAACTCCAAAGAGATGTCCCAGCCCAGAGTGGGAGGAAGAACAATGGGGATTCTTATAGAATATTTGAGGAGGTACAGGCTGCTGTTATTTCCAGGACAGAGGTTTTGAAGTGACTTTTCCCTACCAAATGAAAACTTTTCACGTCTTGTCATGATTTCATTTCTAGTCCTTGTTTCCCAAAATCTTTTTCAATAAGCAGTGCTGAAAGTATTGTAAAGATGGGATGCAGTAATTACCATATTGTTCCTATTTTTTAGGTCTCTTTCCCCATTGTAAAAAGAATTAAGATTGGCTTGTTTTAACCCTTACTAATCTTTGAGTTTTGTGTTCATATAACAACTTATAATTAGTGTTCCATTATTTGTTTATTTGCCCTTTTCTGGGAATGAAATGTGAGTATTCTTAGCCTCACATAGCAGCTGTTGGCCCTGATTGCTTTGGCCCATATCCAAATGCAAATCACATTTGGACCAGATACCCCCAACTATTACTAATATAAACAATATCATATAAATACTGCTCTCAATAAATGAGTGTCTCTACTTTTATCTATCTTTCAGGTTAAACTGCTTGCCAGACAAATTTAATATAATTCACTTACTGTGAGTAAGAGAGAACAGGAAAATCCTCTCTTGGTTGTCTGGGCAGTTAGTATATCCATAAATAAGCATGGATCATATAGTGATTAATATATGGAATATGATATTTTTAATTATAGGGTGGCAAATTGTCTAAACTGACAGCAGTTTAAAAAGTATTTGTGCTTTCCATAATTTAAAATGATATCTTGCTTATTTTGAAAGTAGTTTATTTTTGTACTTTAGTGAACTTTCAAAATACTAGAAAAAGCTATTATTTATTTCTGCTTCTCATACAATGATGAGTGGATGTGCATCTAAATCTAAATCCATTTATTAAATTACAAGAAAGATGTCTTTTGACAACACTAAAATCATGCCTTGCAACTTTGATTCCCCCCAATCTTTAAGGATCAGTTGTATGCTTTGTTTTAGATACTTTGATGTAGTAGTATCTAATTCTTGTTCAGTAGACTGTGATTTATCAATATCAGTACAACTGTTAAAGAGTTTTACAGTCAGAGAAGCTGTGGCAAAGGAGGCTGCCACAGGCAGCAGGGCCCTTCTCTGGGATTAGTTAGAATTGTGTTTTCCTGTCTCCTTGTCTATCCTTTAGTGTAAACATCATCTTAATTCTGGGAACTAAATATTGAAAATTATCTCTTATAACTTGTCATTGGTGGCTTAAAAACAGCCTATAAAATAACAACTGTCCTTCCATCAAACATTCTGTGACAGCAAAAATGGCAGCTCTTGCAAATATAACTTCATTTGTCTGAATATCATCTGAGGCTTCAATTTCTCCTGAGTGCATTCAGAATACAAATCAAGGGATGCAGCTCTTGTTAATTAGCCCTAAGTTTGATGTTCAAAGCAGAGAGAGAAGAAGTTCTGTTTTAATGTTTTCAGTTGTGTGGCATCTACAAACATGCTGTAAGACAGGGAGCCTTGCAGAGACCCGTCCCAGTTAGAAATGGCCCAAAGCAAGCAAGGTGGCACAGTCCTTTGCAGAAAGAAATCCCCCAGTCCTGAAAACAGAGATTGTGCTAAAGGGAAGAGACACAGAGAAAGACTCTCACTATTCCCGGCTGCTCTGCAGGTTACAAACAATTTATTGGAAAATGCTTTTTCAAAAAGATTTGTTCTCATCCACTTATCCCTTCTACCTGCTGTTTCATTTAGCCTTTCACAAGCTATGTTGGCTCCCTAAACACATTGCTGCTTCCTTCTCCTTTGCAGAGCTTTTGTCACTGCTATTTCCTGGTGCTATAGTTGGCAATTTGACAGCTCTGCTTCCCTTAGCAGTTTTGGGACTACTTCTCCTTATCTTCAGCTAACTATAAAATTGTCCTGGCTTTTCAATGAAGAGATTAGTTTGTTGGGATATCTGCAAAACCAGCTAAGAGCAAGGTGGAATCTTTGCTGTGTGAGATGCATCCTCTGTGCACAACATTTTTCCAGCCACTTGGAAAAAATCCTGTTTAACATTGTTTCATACAGGAAGAGACTGAAACTATCCTATTGCTCTTTCCGGAGGTTTCCTTGCACCTCTTGATGTAAAACTGCTTGAGCTGGAAATGGTCACAGTCATTAAGTTCATCACACCTCTTGACCTAGTTCAAATTATTGTTAATTGTTGGGGTATTTGTTGGCTTATCCTTGGGTTGTTCACTGCTTTCAGATCTTAAAAAAAGATTAATGATCCCATCTGGAAAAAAACCCAAAAAACCAACAACCAGTCAAGATGTTTGGCTATTTGACTGTATGACTGGAGTCCTAAACTTCTGAAAAAGGAAATTGCTTTCTTGACCTTTCACATTAAGGTTTATAGCTCTTATTGCATTATTTTGACTCTTTGACAGTTTGAAAGTATTTGCAAGGGATGTAATTCTTCCTGTGTTAATGGCTCTTGTTTGCACCTGAATGATTGTGTGTAAACATACGAGGGGCAGATGGCCTGAACTTCTTCCCCTAACTCAAGTCTTTTTTCATAACTTAAGTGACTTCACCAAAAAATCTGAACTCCTAGACTGCTGCCAGGGTGATTCTGAAGAATGTATCTGAACTAGTTGGTAGAACTTTCAGAAAACCATTTTTTACTGCCAAGTGTTTTCAGTTCCCTGTTGCACCATCTGCTGGAAAATAGCTTTGGCTTGATGGCCTGGTCCTGTTCCACCCCTCCCTCCCTCTCCAGCTTTTTTTTTTTTTTTTTTTTATCTTTCCAGGAAATATTTGGAGACTCTGCTTAGGGAAGCATATTGAAGAGGGGGAAATATTGGACTTGCGTATAGTCAGTAGACATTGTAAACTGAGCCATGGTGAGATAGAAGAAGTTGCCATATTCCCTGTAAATAATATGACTGTCTTGGTTCAAAAGAAAGAATGTACAGTTAAACAAAGAAGGTTTCCCTTAAATGCTGCTTATATGTGTCTGTCTAGTCTCAAACAAATATGGCTTTGATTACTTGGTTCTATGCTGCCATTTGGTGTGGGAAGGAGGGCTGTAACCTTTAAAGGAGAAATCTGGTATAGCTGAGGTAAATTCCAGCCTACTCTTACACGTATCAATGAAGAAACATCGGTGACAGATTCCCATGTCAAGGAACTGTTATGTTAGCAGGCTCCAACAAAGATGGAGCAGCAAAGACAAGATGAGAGCAGTCAGGGGTGTAAGTCATGCAAGCTTCTGCTTTGTCTGAGGTTCTGTAAGACTGTTAGTCAGTGGAATCAGCCAGAAAAAGATGGTGTGGTGACTCTGGACAAGCATGAGGTGGTTTGACTGAAAGGCAAGTGGTGATAATGCACATTTTTATGTCGTGTTGTTGGTGCAGAGATTCCTGTTGTGAGCTCAGAGACTGTGCTTTGGAGAATTCACTACACTTGCAATTAAGACGGACTACTGAAAAAGAAAATGCTTAACAAGAAAAAGCACAATGAGGAAAAGAAATATTTCTGTTAATACAAGGAGGGAGAGGGAGTGAATGTTTAACCAGAGCGATAGAAAAAGTATTCTTGTAAGTCAATTGTAAGATGACAAATAAAGGAAGAATAAAGTGTAACAGCAACAGTGGGAAATAAAAAATATGACAGCAGAAATGATGATGGGAGAACACGGGATTTTTTTCCTTCCTCTGGGTTTGAGTAATTTTTTGGGGACCAATTAATATTGTACGTACTGAATGTAAGAAATACTATCAAGTCAGCTCAGAGACTGCATTTCATAACTAGTACTCTCCTGCCTACTTACCTGTCACCCAGACTCCTGTTTTTTCCATTTGGGAATGAATCCTAGTGATCTTCCAGGCTTTTAGAAGTGTATGCTTTTGACAAGCTATTGACAATTGTTTTCTATTTCTGCTATGTTCTCCTTATATAAATGTCAAAATCAACATTGAGAAACTACGATAGCGAAATGATCACAGTTAAAAGGTTCTCACTTATGAAGAGTTCCCTAGAGAAGACAGAAATTCTGGTGAGCTGTGTGGGCGTGTTCTGCCCTGAACAGACACTGAGCTGGTGGAAATGTCTTAAATGGTTAATCAGATGCTCAGAGCTCTGAGTTGGGAGGAGACTCTCTAAGGTAAAAGCAAACATTTGTGACCTCTCAGGATCTCCTGCTTTAATTTGCGAATGGCAGAAGTGCCACCTGCAGTCAGTAACACTGAGTCCTTTATCCCAGTTGGGGTTTCCCCAGTGCAGAGGAAACACTTGGCCACCTGGACTGTAGTACTGTGTAAGAACAGGGAACAGTGATGCTGCAGGAGGGTCCTGAAATCCTTTTGTGTGACCTCATGTCCTGTGTCCAGTGTCTAAATGCTGATAGCCAAATGTTCCAAGACACCATCAGAAAATAAAGCTTCCTCTGTCAGCTCAGAAATCCAGTCTGTCAGTGAAAGGCAGCAGCATGACTATCAGCATTCCTCAGCAGACTAAACAACTGTTGGAGAATTTTTAAGTCTTAAATCATGCCATGTATTCAGGCTCGTAGAAGTGATTTCCTTGCTGTCCCCACCTTCTGCCATCCACACCTCTGCTGAGGAAGGGAAATTGTGTCCATCAACCTTAACGTGTTTTGGAGGCTCTTGGTCACCTCTGGCTTTTGTTCTTCTGATGCACTGTATAAATGGAGGCTGGAGACGTGGCTTGAGTTTAGAAACTAAACAAGCTTGGAGGCAGGTATAGCTTCTGACAAAATACCTGCTTTTTGTCCAGATAGTTTGCATCTTCCTTCTCCGTTTAAGAGAAGAAGCAACTCCCTCTTCAATCCTCAATCCTGTAGTAAGGGGCTGCGAGCTGATTTACTCATTGGCACCAGAAAAAGCCCCACATTTTCTTTGTTCCTTTCAGAGATGGAGAGGATTTGGCTTGAAGTTGGTATCTGTGCAGAGATGGAAAAATTGCATGATGTTTTCTTCACTGTTCCTGCAGTGCAGTTGGGGCAAATTTGTGATTTGCCATACCCTGATGCTTAGGAATTTCTGTTTTGTAAATGGACTTGGAAAATTTTCCCAGCATCTTTTGATGAACACTTAGCAAGAATTAACAATGTTCTGCAGTGTTCTGAAAAAGTGACTTCTACAGAGGCATTTCTCCTTGGAGTAACTGCTTTGCAGAACTGACCCCATCTGCTGGTTTTTTCTTCTCTGGACAATCTTTTTAATTTATAAGAGTACAGATATTTAAGTTTGAAATCACTATGAAAAAATCTCAACCTGTTCAGGTTTTGAGTTCATTAGTACTAATTAGAACCCATTGTGATTTGTTATTGCACTTTTATGTTGCCCTACAAATGATTAAACCTCTACAGAAACACTTGACTGAACCCTAATATAAAAACTCAGCAGCAGTGCATGTAAAATTATTACATCATCAATCAGCTAAGAGTGGAACTGGGAGGTGAGGGTTGATTTTACTTGTGTAGCTGTTTTCAGTCTAAAGCTACTAAAACAAAGCTTATGCAGAAATTAGTTATGTATAGGCTCACTTCTAGGACCTTCAGCAGTTCAGCACTCACTAGTGGACCTAGTGGAAGAGGTTCCAGTTGCACTCAGCAAGAACATCCATTAAATGTGAAGTGAGTATGTACAGGAATTGTCTCACATTTATTTGATTTCTTATGACACCTGCGGGTAGTTAACATGCTGACTGATTTGGAGGTGATTGGTGTGGGTCTCAAGTAATAGCAGTGAACTTCTTGAATTATGCTTTAATAAGCATCAAAATTCAGTGTATATATAATATAATGCCTTGGAGGAGGGCTTGTTGAGTCTTGAGATGGAGCTGTAACTCCATCACTGCAGACCCAGGGAGCTGTGCTGCCTGAGTGAAGAGACTTTGTTCTCTTCCTTCAGTCTTCTTGTGGCAGGGTCTTGCCTCTCTCAGGAGATTTAGTACTTTTTTACTGCCTATCTAATATTAATTCAAATTGCCTATTCCTAAATGAAAGCCCAAACAGTTGACAGTCTTTGGATTTAACACCTGTTGTAGTGTTGCATAGTAGGCTACTGGCTACTCTTCAGTTACATTAGGGATATATTTCTGTTTGTTGGTACTCTGTGGAACAAAGAAAAGCAAACAGGCTGCAAATCCTCACCTCTGTGAATATTCTTTTGCTTGATCCTTGTAGTGGATTCACAGTTGCACATCAAAGCCATTCAAATTTCAATATAAATCAAGGTGTGGTGGAACAGAGCATTGTACATGTGATCCAGCTAGCGTGTTGTGCTGATGGTAGGCACACCTTTTAAGGGATTTCCTTTGGAATGGTTTTACTGAGGTGGGATGAGGGTCAGGGAAGATTTAAAGCAGCTTAGAGAACTCAGCAGTGAAATGGGGTCAGGAGGTACCACTCAAAGGATTCAAGGTGAGAGGTAGTATGGAAGCCAGGGATATTTGTTTTCCCTGAATGTTGGAGGGCAGATTCCTTGTTCCCTGTTGCTGTCAGTGAAGGGCAGAGTCTGTCGAAAGAATCTGTAAACTCTGCTTTGCTATAAACTAATGCTGGTGTGCACCCTGCTTGGGCAGCAGTGTTCGTACAGGCATTGGATGCTGTATGGAAATCCAGAAACTATTTGAGAGGAAAGCTGCTGCTCTTCCTGCCCCTCTTAAGACTGTGTCCTCAGTGAGGAGTCCTGAGATGCAAAATGTTATCCTTTGTGCCAACAGTAAAATCATCAAAAGTCTTAGTAAATAATTTTGAAGCAATAGTTTTTAATTTTTAGAGAATTTCATTTTAAAGGGTTTTAAAAATAATCATATCATTGGCTAACATAGTGGCATTTTCCAGTGAAGTGCATCTTGGCTGTGAGGAGAGAAAGAGACGTTAATGTATTGCTGTGTGTTTGCTTAGCACTCCTCCCTTAGGCAGCATATGGATTTGTTTTTGTTTCTAACCCTGTGCTTTTTATTTGTTGTCTGGATGATCCCGTGAAGCTGGAATCCCCAGCAGCCCTGGCTCTCTGTTTTACTTCTCCTATCTGGGCACACTATATGAATCTTATTTTTCCTTTTCTTTTTACCCCCACTGTGTAAAATAGCAAGTGGAGGTTTTTCTGTCTTCAAGCCACTGTGCCCAGTCTCTAAGTCTGGCTTGCCAGAATCCCTGTGCTTTTGGAGTCACAGCCTAATTTGAGCCAGATCAATGAAGAGATTATTAAATAACTGAGCTCTTCCATTTGAGGAGCTTCACCTCTGAGGCACTTTTTACTTTCACCTCTGGCTTTGGCAACACTAAAACAATCAATATTGAATCAAAAAATATGGGTAGTGAGAAAATATTTCTCTTCTGGGGGAATAACTGCAGAATGATCTCAGTACTGTGATGCCTTTTTAGTGATCAGATAGAACATTCCCTGTGCAGGTGCTCTTGCACTGAGTGAGAATGAAACCTTCAGCTCTTACCTGTCATTTTAGGCCATTTAATCTCATTGTTCCTTTTTCTTACAGCTCCTCTTCTCCCACTGGTAATCTTCCTCCTCCAAGTATGCCAGCAGCATAAACCCTCTCTTCAAATGATGAGAAGAAATTTCCCTCTCAGGATTGTCCTTTTTGTCCTTAAGGTCTCTCTTCAAATCAAGAAGTCTGTAGCAGATTGTGCATACCAGCATCACTGGTAACAGTTCTATGGCTTGCTCTGCTCCACTGCACTCTAACTGGTGCTCAAAAAGAGAAGTTGTCCTTCCAGTTAGGCCTTATCTCCATTAATAAGATGGAACTGATTAAGTTCAAAAAACTCACCACCCTTGATGATTGTAGCTACTTAAATTGCTTTGTTCCTACATTAGTAACATCTGCTAGCCATAATTTTTCTGTGTAGATAAAAAGAATCCAACAAAGAGGTTTTAGCTGCCATCGCTGTTATTTCTTAGCTGTATTTAGAAAACAAGATACGTACCTCCCTCATGATTCTGGTTTAGTGCTCAGTACATTTTTTAGGAAATGAAGACAGCTTACTGTAGCTTAGTAAGGCGTTTTGTAAAGCTGGTGTTTGATTCTTTGAGTGAGCCTTGTTCTGTGCTAGAACAACAGTGAAATGTAAGTATTGGGATGAAGCTGCTGAGAACTGGAGTTGGTCAGATCTTTTACTATTCGCAGTGACGTAAGTTCAGAGGAGCTGCGTTTGCTTACCTACAAAACTCTTCATATCTCTTTTTCTAGCAAGGCTATTTAAAGATCTATAGTGTGACAAATTCTCGCTTCTCAATAACAGTAAATATTCACTAAGGAGCCATGCTCCGTGTGTTCACCTTAACCGTAAGTGCAGAGCAATAAAATGAACAGCCTGACTTCTGACTTGCTAAAGGGCGCAGAGAGGAAAGGAAGCAAACCCACACTTCTAAATGAGAACCTGTAACAATCTTGTTGATGGACTCGCTGTTAGTCCTGATGTCAGCTGCAGAATGCACTTTCTGCCCTGAGCCTCCTTGCAGGCCTGGTTAACCTCTAGTTGCTGTGCAGCAGACACTTCAGGAAAGTTATTAGAAAAATGGCTTGCCAAATATTTGTGATTTGGAATTTTATAGCAGTGTGTGTACAGAAATTCCATATGATTCACACTGCTTGTACTATATATTGCAGCAGTATTTGAACAACAGAAGTAGTTTGCAGCAGTTTCAGAATTTGGGGTGTTTTCTTTTTCCTCAGTTGTTAGGTATGAAAGAAACAGGCTGTTTTCTGCTGCTCTTCAAATGCCTCTTTTAATGTTTTACATTTTGATTGACAATTTTTTTTCTTAAAGCATGTATTAGCTCTTCCACTTGCTTGAATGTTTTCTAGGGAGTGAAAAAAGATCTGTGCTTTGATGTGTTGTGAATGGGCTGATGTGAGCTTGGGGGATTAGCGTCTGAGTTGCTGGGCTCACCATCTGGGAGAATAATTTAATTTATTTTCCTTTTTTAAGAAAGGCCCACAAAAGACCTTGAGGTCAGTGCAGCTTGAGAGAAGTATTCACCAGGAATCCAACTGAAAGAACCACTGGCATTCTAGTTGTATTTACAGGCTATATTAAAAAATACAGATATTATTGGAGTTCAGATCCTCAGTGCATATATCTATGTTTGCTGATCAAGTGAACAGAATTCAAAATTTGTCACAGCAAACTTTGTCCCAGTGAAGTGCCAGTTCTTTCCTCCCAGAGCCCCATGTGCTGGTTTGTAGACAGTAGGAGGCTTCAGAGAGAGGCTGTTCTGTGTCTCTCCCTTGTTGCTTCTGGGTTTGTTTAAAGTAGCGAGGCCAGCTGTCCTGTCTAAATGAATCAATACCCAGGTTCAGGTCTTTCCCTTCAGTGAGACTCCAGGGAGAGGAGGTCTTTGGTACTTCTTAGTTGTTTTTCTTTCCTGAATTTGGTGAAAAAGGGCTCGTATCTGGAGCTCATACCACAATTTAGGATAAATTTACACATCTTACTGTGTGTTAATACAGTTCCCTGTGTAACTTGAAATGGTTTTACACAGGTAGATTGAAGGATCTGGTTCTTGAAGCCCAAAAGCACTTCTATGAGTATCCCCAAAGAGATTATATAGCTTCACATTTTATTATAAAAATATGTATTCTATGAACTTTGACTCAGTAGATGTTAATACACATAAAACACTGTTGCTTCTTCTCTTCTTAATTTAAAATTCCTAGTAATTACATTTCATTAGACTGCTGTAGTAATTAAATCCTAAGTTACCTGACTAGTTCAGAATTCTCTCCAACCAATATTCTGCTAGTGAACCCTCCTGTATTCTCTAAAAAGCCTGGTTTGAATGTTAAGGGTTCTCCCTACATCTCCTACAATGAGAAAGAGACAAATCAGGTATATAAGGGCAGTGAAGCTGGTGAAAGGTTTAGAAAATGTGTTCTGTGAGCAGTAGCTGAGGGAATTGTGGTGATTTAGTTTGGAAGAGTCTTGGGGGCGAGGGGGAGTCCTCATTTCTCCCTAGAAATACCTGAAAGGAGGTTGTAGTCACTTGGGAGTTCATCTCTCCTACTGTGTCTGAATTTATCAGCAAAATGTTTTCTGTCCCTTCTGGTAGAGCTATTTCATTTTTTGGCATCAGCCCTCCATACTGAGAATAGATGATACAATACTTCCAGGAAAATACCACAGAACATTCTGTTTGCAGACTACTTGTTTATGTAGTTAGTGAAAAAACAGCAGCAAGGGACAGGTTTGTAAAGGAAAGCTGGAGCAGAGGATCAGGGGAATAGGGAGCAACAAACACCAGTGCAGCTGAGAGTTTAAAGGAGGGTGAAATAAGTTCTAGAAGGAACTTCTAGTGAAGCAAACCTACAGATACTGGGGAAAGAACAAACAAAAATTAACAAATACAGCCTTCAGAAAGAGGGTAAAACCCAATTATTAACAGTGTAAGAGAAGCAGAGGGAATGATTGAAAAGGACTAACAATAATACTGGAAGGAGAGTGAGCAAGGGGGATAAGAGGTTCTCTAGAGCTGGACAAATAAGGAAATGGCTCTGTGGGGGCTGTTACTGTGTGACCTTGCTGTGTAACACAGCCAGGTCATAAAAAATCAACTTCTCTCTAGTCATAACTCTGCCAGCTCTTAGGTAGCAAGGTCAGATATCTTTTAGGAAATAGCTCCATCTGTGCTTGTCCTGGTGATTTTGGGTGATGAGGTTTATGCACATCCCCCAGAGCTCCAAAAACCTGAGCAAATGCATTGTGAGAAGAAAGCTTCTTAACTCCTGTCATTCCCACCCACCTTTGTGGTGTCTGAGCAGGCTTTGGGTGCGAGGCCATACAGGGAAGGACAGCAGTACAGAAATCCTCTCCAGTCCCCTTTTCCAAAAGCGTGTGCAACATCAGCTCCGATGCAGTTCACAGGCTGACTGCTCAGAGACTTGCAGCAGTGAATGGCTTGGGATGGATAATGGGGTGAACAGCAGCACTCTTAATAGCAATGGGAGTTTATGCCAGCATAAAATGTGCATGAGTCTGTGGCCTCAAACAGTGATTGAGAAGGAAGGGTTCTCTTGGTGGTGTTATTAGAATATTCTGATCAGGATTTGGTGGTGTGGTTTTGTGTGTGGTTTTTTTTGTTTGTTTGTTTGGGTTTTTTTGGGTTTTTTTTTTGTTTTTTGTTTTGTTTTGTTTTTTGTTTGTTTGGGGGGGGGTTCTTTTTTTTTCCCCTTGAGAAGGTTAGCAGCTGAAGCATGGCAAAAGGCTGTGGAAGCAGCCAGTTTTCATTGCAAATGCCAGCATTATGCCATCATAAAACTGAAAGCTCTGGAAAACATTAAGAGCAGATCTCTGTCATGATTCATTTTCTGCTCATTTCCTGGTGTTTTTGCAAAAGACACTAGATTTTCCAGAGTAGCTCAGGAAAATCCAAACTTGGCCCAGAACTTTCTCAAGAGATCCATTTTTTTTCTGTGCTTGCATGGGTAATGACAAGAAATCAATTTGTCTAGACTACACTTCCAATGAAATATAGACTAAAGCACAAATCTGTAATGATTAAGGAACACTCCTTTATATGATCTTTTAGTTAACATTGGGAATTTTCCTGGTGAAGCATCCCATGTGTGTTTTTACACATGATCCTCACAAATACGATTCCGTAATATGCTTATGTGGCTACATTCAAATTCTATCTCTCCTTTTCAGCCTTAAAAGTTTTCAGTGGTCATTTTTCATTACATATTAATTACATGCTAACTGGATGTAAGTCCCAACTTAAAGAAAAAGCTGCACAGAAAAAGCTGAATGCCCTGTGCACAGGGTGTTGGATGGATCCAGGAAAGCCCTGCATCTTGGGTACGATCCATGCACATGTCCTGCGCAGGGTCAGCAAACAGCCCTAGGATTCTTTTAAGTTAATTTTATTGCTGAAGTGAAAATTCCAGGTTTTATGAAACATGCAAGAATAACAGCTCAGGAAAAATGTCTGTATGAAAAAAGGACACTTGTCTGGGTTCCAAAGACCCTTCACATTCAATCCCTTCTTTACTTACCATTCTCTCATTCTGTTGAGATTTTTAAGACTGGCCTCTACTTGGCCTTTTATGGACTCCCTTATCACCCACTTGTTATGTTTTTTGGTTTTCTTCCAGTATCTTCTTGTCTCTTTCAAATTCTTCCTCAAGTTGGCCTTCTTTTTTTTTTTCCTATGATGCTTATGAAAATTTCACTCTGCTATGCTGGCAGTAATAATGTAATTTTTGTTCTTGTGACACAGTATGTAGCACAGTTGGGTCACCAATTATGACACGTAGGTATTCCAGGAACGCAGAGTAGCAGACTTGAAATACATATGGTTTCTTATTTTTATTTTCATTTTAGCTTAAGTAGGATCACTTGTGATTTTCTGTGTGAAATGTGGAGAAATGTGGAAATTTCTGGAGAAATGTGTTGGGTTCCACCTCTGGAGTCCCATCTCAAAGGATTGAACCTGGGATCTCAATCAGCTCAAGGCTTACTGCCCCTAGGGTGATAAAATGGATGTTTGTGGTATGAGTGGAATGGATGGAAAGAGCAAACAATGGCTGGAGTCACTGATCAGGGATGAGTCCGTAGGGGTTTGGGATACAGGCAAGGAGTTGGAAGGCAGGGGCCTGCTGCTGCAGCAGCCGAGAGAAAGGGGATTTTGGAGGAGTTAAGGTAGTTTGCATGATGCTGGTAGGGAAGGCACTGTCAGGGCTTCTGTGTATAACACAGTGGGAAGGTTATGGTAGTTCCAACAGTTTCATAATGACAAAAGATGATTCTGAACACTGCATATGAGACCAAGAGCTCCCTTCCTCACACCTTTCACCTGGCTGTCTTTCTTCCAGGCAGCTCTCGGGGGGATACAGAGAAACTTTTCCAGCCTCTAAGAAGCCTCCATTCTTAAGCCTTTCACCCTTTTTGACAGTGGTACACAGTGACACTTCTGTACTGCCCTGCCAGTGTGGAGGGACAACTTGGGCATTTTCCATGGAAAAAGAAAGGACATGGTTGTGATAAGAACAGGAG
The DNA here is from genome assembly GCF_021018805.1 of Prinia subflava. Classification (NCBI taxonomy): domain Eukaryota; kingdom Metazoa; phylum Chordata; class Aves; order Passeriformes; family Cisticolidae; genus Prinia; species Prinia subflava. Next base: position 23,039,106 of record NC_086255.1, read on the forward strand.
AAAAACCTTGAACATTGCTGTTCCTGGTCCTAACAGAGAAGCAATTTCTAAGCAAATGGCATCTTTTATACAACTTGAAGAACTGAAGACCTTTATGCTTTTTGCAGTTCCAGATCTTACGTTAAAAAAGATTTTTTCTTGTAGTCCTGTGTTCTAAGTAGAGTTCATTTTTACCTCTCCCAACCTGTAATTATACTTTTCAGACCACTGTCTCTGGAATAGGAGGCTGGTTAGGGATTAGGATCCCTAAGGAGCAAACTTCTTGAATGTAAATCTGTGGACAAAGATCCCTTTTGGTAGTGGCAAATTCTGCTGCTGAAATCTGTGTTGAACTTCTGAAGCAAACTCACTGGGATGGTGGGCAAGGGAAATGCTACTGCTGTGATGTTTCCTATTTACTTGCACTCTAACTAGGAATGCCTGCTGTATGTATTCTTAACATATGTTAACCTCTCTGCTGCAGTTCTTGCCAAGAAGCTGTCACAAAGGTTATTTAGCAAACAAAACTGCGTAGAAACATTCCTGTTGTACTGGTGTGCCTGCTGTAACTAATTGGGCATGTATAACAGGAGGGTGAAGATAAATAAAGCTGCACGTGTACAGTGTTTAGGTGAGGTGTGTGATATTTTGCATCATGATTCTGGTCCGTGTAGATGTTGGTGATCTCCAGAAGGGCAAGCAAATGATGGCAATGAAGTCCAGCATGAGCCACCTCTGAGGCTCAGTGTTAACAACATGGGGCCGAGTCCTGTGGGGCTGTTGTTGCAGCTAATCAAAGGATTTTTTGTTTGTTTCCCAGCGTGTCTGCACACACTTGTGATCTACGTAGGGTTTGTTTCTTTCCACCTTTTCAATCAGGCGTCCTGACTCCCACTCTCTGACCCCAAACTGGCAGCAAAAGTTGCTATTTCACTGCAAAACAGGGCTGTGATTGCAGGGTTTGCCTGTTTAATGTTATTTTCTCCAAATAAAGGAAGGGACTAATTTCTGCTGGAAGTGTTGTGGTTCTGCCCACCCAGCTCAGTAGTGAGGTGTGTTTTCTGAGAGGTGAAGGGGTGCAGAAGGGTGGCTTTGAATGTTTTTAAGCAGAAGCAGCATTTGAGGCAGGGCAGAGGATGAGGAGATGCACAGAGAGCACAGCATGGCAGTGGGGGCTTTATGCAGGGAGAAGCAAGGCCAAGGTGGGAAATGAACTCATTGATAGCACATCAGGCCATGTACCAAATACATTTTGGAAATACAAAGTGGATTAGAACTGAAAGTCTCACATCTTCTATCTATTTTCCCTGTGGTAAATAAATCAGTTCTAAATTGTAGATGATTTCCTTTTCCCTTCCTTCTCCCTGGACTATGTCTTCTCCCAGACATGCAAGACATTTTTGTTTTCTTTAATCTGGAAAGTCTTTCTAAGCTCAGGAATGCTGCTTGGCTCAGGAAGCACAGTAATAGTCCAGAGAGATTGAACTGTTACCCCTACAAAGACAATTAAAAAATAATATGCACACCATTGTATTTAGCACTCTGTGGTGTCTGCCTCTTGTTTAACTGAGATCACAAGTATGAATTAAGTGCCCAGTATGGTAACATAAACCAGTGATTTCCCAAAAGGCAGAGCAAAGGACTGTGTGGTCTTGTAACTTTTATTATTAAGTTTAAATTACAAAATAGTTTTACGGTAATGCCAGTTTTCATTCCAGGTACTAAAATCCTTCATCACTGTAGCTTTACTAGTGTAAGTGTTGGCCAATATTATGCTTCTAACAAGAGAATCATAAACAAGTAGAAACAAAATAGGAATTAAATTGTAGATTAAGAAAAAGTGTGTGCTTGATGTGTATATATACATATGCAGAGTCAGTTGTAGCATGTCTACATCAGCATAGATTAACTTAAATTGGTATAACCACCTTCCTTTACTTACTATTTAAATATGTTTATAACTAACTGTGCTATTTAGGGCTGCTTGGGAGAATACCCAGGTAAATGTATTTCCATAAGTTCTAGGCCAAGAGAAAACCAATCTCATAAAATAAGAAATCAAATCCAAGCCTACATAGTAATAAGGATGTAATTTAATTAGTAATATCAGCAGAATGGATTTATAATTGTCCATATGCCTTTAAAGGAAGGGTTTGGTGAATTTACAGTGTTGTGATTTGGCAGTATATTTTGGATCATACATAAATAAATTAGATATTTCTGACAAAGTGTGTAGTGAAGTTACAGGGAGTAAGACCGGTTTGTGTCTTGGGCTGGTACCTTAGCCCATATCTGTCCATCCTGCATTCAGATCCAGAGCCAAAGCTTGCAGATCTGTGTGAATTCTGGATTGGTCCTGCTCAATATTGTGAGACATTTAATTTTATTGCTTTATGGGCTCACACTTTGTACATGGAAAACTGGCTGTGGCCACTGCACGGTTTGAACGAATCCCTCATAAGATCAATCCTCCTGAGTTTTTAAATCTCTTCATGTGTGCTAAGGCAATACTAAAAACAGTGTGTCTGGATGTACAGACCTATGGTTTCCTAGCATAAGTTTCTACATCAGGAATATCGCTAGTCAAAACTTAAAATATTTGAGAAAAGCAACTTGGGTGATGCAATGTACATTTCATATATATTGCATTGTATAAAAGATTTCAAGGAGGTCTTACTGCATGTTTGTAGCAGATCAAAATAGGTTTCATTTTGTAACATTTGGATTCTTTTCATATATGTAAAACTTACCTCTTGGTATACAGGCTCATATAATTCACCATGTGTTCTGTGTTGCCAAACTTTTGTATAGATATTTAATTTAGAGTTTTCTTTGTGTGGTTGGAGTTTTGCAGCATACTGAAAATTGTGTGGGTTCTGAGAAAATCCCTCAATCTTCTGTAGGAAGGACCATTGCTCCCTCCTTGACTCTGGAATGATGATCCTTTGGAGTAGCAGTGGTTTCTTTTCCTGTCCTATGTGGTTTGGCTATGGGCTCTCAAATCCTGAGTTTCGTGTGTGCTGGCACCGCTGTGAAGTCAGTGGCAGTCAGTGCACCACACCCTGCTGCAGGGTGCTTGTTCAGTTTGTTAAGGGAGACAGAAAATGCTGCATGATACTTGCAAAATGAAAGTCAGAGGTTTCATTTCTAGCCAAATTATCTTGACCTCCTGTTTTCTGCCATCTGGCTGGATCCAAGAGTAACTCCCACTGATTCCTACATGTGTGCTTTGGTTGGCTCTAGCTGTAGCCCAAGGAGGTGCAAGACACAAGGCAGTTTGCCCAAGGTAACTTTGTTTGTGCCTTTGAGCAGTTGCTTTTTGGCTTCAGTAACAGTTGGTATTGTTTTTGATTCTTGTGGGTAATTGTACCCATGCTTTCTACACATGGGTGAAAAAATAAGTGATTGAAACAAATCACTGTTCTCCTGTAGCTGTTTCTGTCCTCTAGATTTAGCAGCACTTTTTTCTTTGAGAATGGTGGTAAAGCTTTTGCAGGCTGTTCTTAAGTAAGCAGGGGTAGAATCGTGAAGTGTGGTGCTGAAGTTCTTGCCTTTGCAGCGCTGCTCTGGGCTCCTGAGCAGTGTTTGGTGTGGGTGTGCACGCAGCTGGCGTTCTGAGGCTGCCTTCAGGTGTGCAGGCTCTCTGTTTCCTCACTGATGGAACTGAGGGTTGAGCCTGTTAGCTGGCATGCAACAGGGCTCCCATGTGCCTTCTGCCCTGAGCTGTCTCTGAGGAGTGTGAAACTTGTTCTTTGCTTTTTAGTTATCCAAGCTACTACTGTGGCTCCTGGTGGAATATGTGAATTGAAGCAGGAGATGTTAAAAACCAGAGAGGGCTAGAGATGAAAGAAAGAAGAAAAATCACAGAAATTAGCCAGATGATTTTATGGATTGAAACATATTTGTATTAATTTGTGGGGTTTTTCCTTAGTGCTTGTTGCAGCAATTTTACCTTTACTAGTGCTAAGAACACCTCAAGTGGGGATCAAATTTTCCCTATTTTTTTCCCATGTGCTATAAGTAGCAGGGCAAAAGTGTGTACAGGGAGAAGAAGGAGGATCAGATGTTTCCTGTTTGAGTTCAAAAACTGCTTTGGGTTGTTATAAGCTCATCTTTACAATGAACAGAATGTTTGAAATTCTTCGTAGTGATTTTAAAACTTCCAGTTGTTGTGGTACAAAGTGTTCAGAATATGAGCCATACAATTAGAAGGGCAGAAAACTTGGGATAAGAGCAGCAGGAGATTCCTGCTCAGCTCTGCTGGACTTTGAGGCTGACCAAGAGACTCAGTAGCATGGGATGAGTTGGAAGGCTGTCTCATCACACTGTTTACAATGTTTTCATTTTGGGACCCACAAAACTGACCTTGCTGTTGCATTTTAGGACCCACAAAACTGACCTTGCTGTTGCATTAACAATCCTAGGCCATGAAGCTGCTCAGAAAGCAAAAGAGACTTTGCATGGTTTTTTACATATCTGCTACTTGATGGGTGAACATAAACAGCTCTGAGTTCAGGCCCCTCTGGTACTCCTGCTATGTGATGCTGCATTTTTCTGTGAGCGCTTTTAATCCTGGGGATATGGAAAGATTAATGGGGAAAGATGGGGAAAGTCTTCACCAATTACTTTGAATAAACCTAAGTGATGTTAGCAATCTTTTTGCAAACCCTCCTTGGGCATAGACTTCTTTTTAATCTAAGGTACTTTTTATTATTTCAGGATAGTTCTGCCAAGCTCCTCCACAGCTGTGAGTTAGAGAAATAACTCCTAATTACTATGTCTTTTAATTGCTGGAGTACATGAGCATCCAGGTTTTTCTCATTCATTTCCTGAGCTTTTGAAAGGAATTGAAATGTCTTTCCTCCAATTCATTTCTCTCTTCTGTTTGAACTCTATTACACAGGGCAGGGCTTATAAAAAGTGTGTATTTGCCTTTTTCATTATTGGTATAAAATGTTCGAGAAAAGATCCAATGACAACTTCAATTTTGTACATGTTAAGTAAGATTAAATTCATACTTTGAACACAGTAAATATTTTCTTGAAACAAAAATAAAATAAAACAAACAAAAACCCAAAAAAAACCCCACCCCAAAACCAACCCAACCATTGTTAACCTGTTTACTTGCTAAAATCAGATTATTGTCAGTGCATTTTAATGTAGCAGTGTCTTTTGGTTGCTGCAGGTTTAAACTATTACTTTTAACTCAAAGTCATCACAGGCCTGTGGCGTTGTTTTCATGATAATCAAAGACAGTGTATTCGTTCTTCCTGACTATAATCAAATCTGTCTCTTGGACTTCCTGTTTTCCTTTGGGGTTTTTTTAACAGCAAAAAAATTTAAAAATACCATGTTTTCCTTTTGAAACCTAAATGCATTTACATTGTTACAAAACAACTTTCAGATCAGATATTACATTGTAGTAAATTCAGTGCAGCAGTCAGTTAGGGACTCTGACTGTAGTAGATGTGTAGTGATCGTGGGGTTTTAACCATTAATAAACAATCCTCAGCAGCTTTTGTCTTTCCAGGACCTTGCTCAGATAAAGAGTTATTTTTTTGTAACATGAAACAACAAGGTAATTATTAATTAAAGAGATGGTAGGTTAAATAGTGAAGCTATTTTTATTTTTCAGAATAATTTTGTCAACAGTTCTCAAATCATTAGTACTATTAAGTGTGTACTAAAAAACTAAGCTAAATTTTAGGTTGCTGATTTTTACTGCTGTCCTGGTTTCCATTTAAATGGTTCCACCTCACACCAAGAAATCTGGGGGAAACTGCAGAGTAGAGAAGTGGCATCTTTGATGCTGCCTGGAGATGCTGAGTAGTGTCAGCTGTGCACCTGGCAGTGTGGTTCCACTGAGGAAACCTGGAACAGCATATCCCAGAAATGCCATGGAAACCCCAGGACTCTAAAGGTAGAAAAGCATGTTGTTGCAAACCTAGAGAGACAAGATGAATTGATTAATTCAGTAACTGTACATGTTTTATACATCCATTGACACCTGTCTTCTGTGTGAATTCTTCCTATGTTTGGAGGCAAACTTTTTTGCTGACATTAATTTTAAGTATTGGGCTTTATTCCAAGTTATCCATCTATAATAGTTTTGCATGTGATTTAAGTTGCATCATATTTGAATTGCAGCCTTCAAATTCAATTACAGGCATCAATGAGTTAATTTTAAGTAAAGGTGCATTTAGTGTCTTTGTACAATGAATCTACACTGAGAGTAGCAGATCATTCCTGAAGCAGCTACTCTTGAACATCAGGGGGAGAAACTAGAACAAGGAATTCCGTGCTATCACTGCACAGCATTTCACTGGACATGGTGGTGGCAGGTGGCATTTATTTTTTGGTGTGTCCTGTAGTTCAGCAATTAACAATTCCTCCTCTGACCCTCTGGATAGGTGCCTGGCTGCATCTGTAGCTGCTGTAATGGGCAGTTAACAGAATACAGAGGCAGCCTGTAGTGGGTTGAGAAATGTATTCAAGGCACCGTAGAAATAATGGCTAATATAGAGAGAGGTCTGTGTTAGAGCTGGCTTGTATACATTGAGTGCAAAGATCCAGGCTTATCTGTCATTCAGATAATGTGATTATCCCTTTGAATAGAGTACCGTGAGAATTGATGTGTTCATGTATCAAAATGGGGAGATAAGCTAACAAAGCATGAGTAGCAGGGGATGGCTGGGTGAAATATAATGGCCTTTCAGATAGTGGGCCAGTTCAAGACATGATACTTTCTACTGTTCTTGAAAGGCATAAAACTATAAGGAAATATATCATTCCATTAATCTTCTTTTCTCATATTCCTCCTCCTCTTCTCTCTCCCTTGACTTCAGTGGATCCCTAAAGCCTTAGAAAAATCTGGCAATGGGAGTTCTTATCCTTTGGGAAGTGAGCTGGCTTACTCACATTGCTCCCCAGAACAGCAGCTGAGAACAGTGGTAAATCAAATGTTTGGATTTTTGTTGGCGTGGCATTAATCACCAGGAGAATAGGTTGTTTGTGATGGAATTCACTCCAGGTAGTTGACATCACTCAGCAGCAGAGCTGGAAGAAGAGGGAAGCATCAAATAAGGAAGCAGGAGTGCAGTCGTGCACGCTGAATGGCAGCTCCATGGAGCAGCAGCAGCACTGCCTCCGAGCACTGCTGGGGTTTGTAACCTGTGCACTCCATGTCTAATGGACACAGGGGAGGGAGGACTAGCTGTGAAAATATAGAATGCTTCCACATACTTTATAGAGCCCCTTTGGAGTAACTGCAGTCTGTTCCTATTTGTGAACACAAACTGAGATAATCTTCCTCCCTCCTTTCCATTCCCTTGGCATAATTCTTGCACTACTTTAAAGCATCTCATAATATAGAGGAGTTTTCTTTCTGACCCGTGAGAGAGCTGAGGCTTCTGAGCTCTAAATAATCCTGGTCAGATTGGATTGAATCTCTTCACTATCAGATGTTACCACTTGTAAGGCCGTAAAATGCTTTTGAGTAAAATTATTTCCCACTGCTTGACTTGGTTACTTTTAAGCAATGGTGAATTGATTCTGTATATATCATGCAAGCCACAAATCATTTTATCAGGTCCTCAGTTTGTTCTCTTTAACTTCACAATATTCCACTCTTCTTGCCTAAAGGAATAGAACTGAAAGAAGGACAATTGTCTTCTGCTCTCCTTGTGACAATGAGGGACAGTGTTTAAAATATACCAGCTGGCACTTTACATCTAGTATATATTTCCTGGTTTTTAGTTGCCAAGATGAAGTGTGAAGCGTTGCAAAAAGCAGAAGTGAGATGAGTCAGAATTAAACTGCAAATAGCATGTGCCTTTATTCCTAATGGTTTGATGTAAGATGGAATACTTTCACTAAGCCCTGAATGACCATCCAGGGACATTGTTAGAATGAATCAGCTAGATGTTTTCTGGAAGAAAGTACATATCATATTTTTTTTATGTGCAACCAAGTGGAATAGCCCAATTCAGCAAAGTTTTGGTTAATGCCTTTTGAAAATTAAGCTCAAATGACTACTTGGGAAAGAGCAGTCCATGAAGGACCTGTTTTTCCCTAAGGGAATGAGATTGTCACTGCATATACTTCCTCCTCCATGAGGTGTAACATGCTGCATTCACCCTCAGATATTCCTTGTACTGATTGTGGCTTACTATGGCTACTATCAACTACATGTACAAAATGCACCAACCTCTAACTCAGGATAGCAACTTCATCATGTTGTACTATGTATGTAATTATGCAAGGTCTTATACAGGATACACACCATGACAAAAAAAAAGGCAGGAAAATTCTGTGAATTATGCAATGGTGAATGATTACATTCTTCCTGCTTTCATGTATATTTTATACTGCAAGTCACAACTCCCAGGCCTAATGCATACACTGATCATTTGTTTTGCAACCTGTCAGCCTTATTGCATCTTAGCCACCTCTAAAACAATTTTGAGGGTAATATTTGAAACAATTATAGGTGATTATGGATTGATGTTTTACTGAAAGTTGATTTTATTTAAATCTTAGATTCTTATCCATGTTCTGTTAACATTTGTATAAATGAGTGACTGGTGAATTTTAAGCATCATTAGTAGTAAGTTTAACAGTCAAACTCTTCAAGGGATTGTAAGCCTGTTACTTTTCCTGTTAATTTGCTGCCTTCCTTTTTTAAACTTGAGTGACAAATTAAGTTCAATTAATTCCTACCTTCTTGAACCAGTCCTTTCTTATTTCGGTGCTGGTTCTTTGAGCTGCTAAAACATCTCTAAGAGTGGAAAATACTGAAAAAAGACAATAAGCTGTGTGTAGTGGCTTTTTCCAATTTTGTTTGGTGTCATGTCATGTCCCCCCATTTCCCCAGATTTTTTCCCAGCCACCATGCCAGCTAGATTTTGGAGCTGCTTAGGAGAGTTTTTGGAGAGAAGTTTAGGCAGTAAATGCTTGGCAACGATAACAGCATTCTTGGCATCTGCTTAGTGATTTTATATAATCAGATGCCTCCTTTTAGTTAGAGGTTTGTTAAATCACTGGTTTATAGATTTTAACTGCTTCACTCTGTGCAGCTCTAAAGCTCAGTCTTATTTTCCTGGAATTGAAATTGCTGACCTGGAAGGCACACTTCCTCTCTCCTCCCTGCCCGTGCATTTCAGTCTTTTGTCTTTTATCAGTTATATTGGAAAGGGTAAATGTTTAAGGTTTTAACTGTAAGAACAGTGCAATGTCAGTGAAGCTGTAACTTCTGAATGCAGGCATTGTGAAAGTGCTCAGTCCCACCTTACACACTAAGCTTTGACACTGCATGTGCCTGAGAAGAATGTGTTGTCCTACCACAGAAAGTTCATCTGAAGGATGTTGTCTGGGGTGAAACTCTGGGATGTAAGGTGGCTACCATGTAGCAATGTTCTTTGACCAGGAAAGATACGGTGAAAAAATAAATAAGCATAATAGTCAAGGACTTCATGGCAGTTAATACAGATAGCTAAAGTATTTGCTGATTATTTATTTGGGTAGTTGGACCACCTTTTTAATTTGTGTTGGGTAAAATCTAACGTCTGTGAATGTGTTCACTACATGTGTGATACTCTGTGACACTACAGACAAACTATATTCAGCATTTTGTATATATACACTTTTTGGGGGGGATACTTTTTGATAAGTACATCAAAATCTTGAGAGCCACCATCAAACAGGATAATCCTGTTGTGTTTGTGTACATAAATATAAAACAAGTAAATTGTTCCAACTTTCCTTTCTTTGTAACAAACCTTTGTTAGGGGTATATCTTTTAGGGCAAAAAGTGATTTAATACCTGACACTAACATTTGAGTTCTCATGTTCTCTTTATGATAGGGTATCTGGTCAGTTACATGTTTTGGAAAATATGAAAATATCATTAATTTCTCTCTCCAGTATCTGTTCTGCAAACAGTTTTTAAAACAGTCTGAGCTGTGGAACAGGAAAACTGCAGAATGTACATCAGTGGCCACTGTAGAACTCTGAGGGCACAGTTAGGCTGCAGTTTATGGGAGTGTCTCATCATCTGGAAGTAAATCTTGTTCAGTGTGTGATAATTTTATGTCAGCTCCTTGTTGCTAGGAAAAAATAGGTTTACTACATTTCTACAAGCGCAACAGAAAGATTTCTCCATCTTTTAATGCCACTGATATAATCACATTTTTGGAGAAATATAACAAGTTACTAAAGAGACTGGTCTGCAAAGTGTTGTGAAGTCCTTGAATTCCCATTAGTGGTTTTAAAGACTGGCAATAACTCTTGAAGGATTTAGTAGCTCAGTTATTTGTATCTTCTCTCCTGGTATCTTTGTGCTGTTTGTCACTGGGCTGTAAAGGATGTTTTATCCACATGTGGAGCTGTCCTAGGAAAATGAAGAGCTGTGCTTTTGAATTAATAATGATTCTGTGGTGACTCTTTTTGCTGGACTTCAGAGCAGGGTTGGTGGGTGGTGCAGTCCTGCTGCAGCAGGGAATGGCACTGGAAGCACCAGTGTCCTCTCAAGGCAGAGGCAGCCGCTGTGCCTCCAGTGCCACGGGTGTCCAGTCAGTCAGGAATATTTGCAGCTGAGTGTGTGTGTACAGGTAAATGACAAAAGTTTGGGTCAGACTTCACTGATGCTTGTAAGAGAGCAGAGCTTGTTTGTGCAGCAGTTGCTCTTTCTTGATGAGTTTCTTCTCAAAGTGCCTTTCTTTGTCTACTAATTCACAATGCAATGTGTCCCCTGCACATGTCAAATCCTTTGTCTACCTATTATCTAGCTACACTAAAAGATTATCCTTTAGCATTTCCTAACCCATAAAAATTATTTATTTTTCCTCTTTCTTTCCGCTTTCAAAATGTTATGCATTTAGAGAAGTGGATATACTGAAATCCATTCTATTGAACCATCTGTGAACAAGTACAGTATGACCCACTTCTGCTGAATATCCTCTCAGCTAATTATCTGCAAAAATTCGTCTGCATAGCCTGCTGTCCAAATTGCTACCATGCACCAGAAGTAATTCACTGTGGAGAGAAGGAAATGGTTTGGTAAATGTTATTGCAGAACCAGATACTTAAAAAGATCTTCAGGTACTTGATTCTTAGATGAAGCAACATATAATTGTAAAAAGAAGGTGGTTACTCATAGAAGTGCTGTGTGAAGAACATTAAAAAAGTGGGGAACATATTGGGATGAAGAAACAGGGCAAAGTGTTGGGGTTTTGTTGGGTTTTTTTGGTTGGTGGTTTTTTTTTCCAATTAGAAAGCTAGAGGCTGCTAATAGCCTGTGTCTGAGTATGGAGTGCCTATTGCTCTCAAATGATGATTAGCATCACATAAGAGCAGATTTGCATAGGCTTGGTTCTGATACATAACATTTTAGAAGCCTGGCTAAGTTTCATACAAACTTAAATGAGTTGCACTGGGCTAAAAATCATTTGGAATCTTGACTGTGATAAAACCTTCACTGAATGCATCCCAGCTCATCTTTGAATATGCTTTTCTGGTGATATTTCAGTAACTTTGCTACTGTTGGGGCCCGAGAAAAAGTGGTGCTTACAAATGTTTTCTGATTAAAAGATCAGAATTATTATGAGAAAATGTGGTTTTTTGGCAATTTTGAAGAATCTTAACATTGGATTCCGTAGGATAGATGAATTTTACTGGAATCCATTTTCTAACTTCCAGACTGGTAGAATTTAGGCAGAAGTAAGATATGAGCAGAAGAAGAAAATTCAGTCAATATTTTTACATTTAAATGCCTGTCAGGTGTTTTATATATCCTTGATACTCAAGTTTCCATAGCTGTCTCAACAGTCAGAATGTTGCACAGAATTGTATGCAAGTGAATAAGCTTGAAGTGTTTTTTAAATTTGTGCAGCTTTCTTTTCCACCCATTTCCTCCTGTGTGGGGGAGCACAGCAATGACACTGTTCTTTTCCCTTTTTCAAATCAAGAGCATTTTAAGAGGAAGCTGTTAACCTTTTTTACAGGCTAACACCTGTAAATGTGTGAGGAACAAAACCATCCCTAATAAGTGGCCTGGTGTGCATAATTTGCTCTACCAAGGGAGTGACCTAGTTTTTTCTTGTTCATCATACCTATAAACCTACTCCAAGATGCTCAGTTCATAATTTACTTCCTTGCTGTGCATGTTATTTTGGAAATGATTACATTTTGTATGCAATTTTCCTTATATGTGTGTAATCCTACTTTCACTCATGAAACCTGAGGTGTCAACCCCCTTGGCAATAGTTGCAAAAATTCAAGAGGAATTGCTCAGGACCCCACTCCAATGGCTTCAGACAGGAATGTACAATGTATTCTTTATATCTGTGTTAGTACTCATCATTTATCTCTGAATCTAATGCAAATAGCCCAAACCAATCTTCACCCAGAGTTTCCTAGAGCTTTTCCCCTGTTCCTGTTGGTAAAATGTTCCCTGTTCCTGGTCCAGATTCTAGACCACACTTTTGTTTCATTCTTTTATTCTTATTTTGACTGTTTGTTTGGTGTCTCAGAGCATGGCAGTACTACTTGATTGCAGGCAAGAAGGAAGTGAGGGGAAACCTGCTGAGGTTAGTTGGGAACTGAAGTGGTGTCACCTCAGTTTGGGAGAATGGGTGACATCCAGTCTGCTGTGGCAGCACAAAGCTCCACTTCAGCTGCATTCTCTGGCCTATCTGGGAAGTATCGTGCTGTCTTGAGAGCTGCAGAATTGTATAAAATGTGATGTGATATACTCAGCCTCAATTTCTTTTAAACTAATTGTGAGTTTCATCTCAGTCATAAATCTGATCATACTTTTAATGCTGCAGTTCTAACTAAATGTAGTAACTTCTAGAGGTGCTTTAGTGCCACTCTAAAGAAACTTTTACAAATTTTGCTGAAGCTCTTGCTACTAAGAGAAGGCAGAGCAGAACAAGGAATAACAGAATTGTTTTGTGCTTTGTTCTTAGTGAGATCCATACACCCTCCAATCCGCTGTGCAAGTGAGGGGCCAGAACATGCCTTCAACCATTTTTTATTGAGAAGATTGACTTAATGTGTCCACAATATGTTGGTTTTGGACAGATCTTTAGCAGGTTACATGTGTTTGACTGGGTGTGCTTCCTTTTGACTCAAAAGGAAATTTTTAATGTATCCCTATGAGACTCTGCATATACATCCTATCTGCCTCTGTTTCACCCACTTCCAGGTTTTTTTGGATACCAAAAAATTGTTACATCAGCTGCTAAAAAGCTTTTTAATTTGGAAATCTGAGCCTTTCTACATTCTTGATGAGTAAAGGTCAACCCTTTAGTTTCTTGCAGCTTGGGGTCAGAGAGATGTGTTTGTCCACAGTTCAAATCTCTTGAGAACAGATGGTTCTTAAGATCCTCTAATTCCTTAGATGAAAAAGTAGATTATGTCAATTTTAGGTTTACCCCTAAAAATAATTTCCTCTCCAGTGCTAATCAAATGCACATTATGGAACATTAATGAAGAAACAAAGCATGTCACCTATGTTAGTGTCCTTGTCTATGGATGCATAGACACAAATGCTCTGTGCTCCTTTTTACCTAATTTAAAGCCCTAGATCCCAATTTCCTGACAAATTTGTTTTATTCTCACATACAGAAGTAATAATATCAGTGCTTCAGCTTTGTGTTGTGAATGAAGCAGTAGTTTAAAACAAAAAATCCAGTTGAGGAAGCAAACATTGCATCAGAATGAATGCATATGGACAAAATAGCTCTTTGAGGGCTGTTGTCTAGCTGTGCCTTTGCACCCGAAATTTCGTGCCTTTCTCTTTATGCAGAGGAACAAATCTGCATAAGCTTTGCAGTTCTAGGGAGATGATTCACCTACCCGTGAACCCAGGAATGCTGCAGAAAGCTTTCAGGGAAAGGTGCAGCATTATAAATATTTTAAACCTCTCTGCAAGCAGGGAAAAGTGTGACATATGTTTTACATTTCAGTGCCTGCTACAGTACCATTATTTTAGAACCTGTCGCCTTTCGTAGGCTGTGTGCTCGCAGACAAATGCCATTGCTTCAAAACCAATAGCTGAGCTGCCTCTTTTCATTCTGTTTCTTTCAGTTCCAACTGACAGTTAAAAAATGTTTGTTGTTCCCCCCTCCACACGCAGCCCCTGTTCGAAGTGACCTGACCTGAAAGGATTGTGGCATACAGCTGAGCTTAAAACACAAACATTCCCTTTGAAAGTTGTAATGTTCCCCCTTGTCTGGAGCTGCTCTGAAGAAAAAACCCGAAAAGACGAATCTCAGTGTTTGAGTGATGCAATTCATAGGTAAAACCTTTATCTGGGAAAAGGGGGAGGTGTATTTGGAGTCTGCTTGAGTGGCAGGAAGAAAAATTTCCATATTCCAAAACATTTCCAAAAAATTTTCAAAACAGCTGCTGTTTTTTCTTTTCCTCTCTGCTTGGGAAGCTCTGCTTTATGGAGCATTACTCTCTCCAGCGGGGAAATGAGGGATGGTGATGAGGCATATTCGAGATCCTTCCATGGGCCAACAATGGCACAAGGCCTTCTGACCTCTGCCTTGGCTTTCCCTCCACCAAGTGCTGTGATTAATATATGTGCAAAAGAGCAGGAAGCATATAAACCCAAACTGGAATAATTCACAATATAAGGTGACAGCTTGGTTTGGAAATAGGTTTTTATGGTAGAGTATGTTTCTAGTATCACAGAATTATTTCAGGAATTCCGTGTGGAATGATGGTATTTCAGGTCCTGATGGCTTTGAACTGCCTTATGAGAAATCCAGAACTGTTTGTTCAGATATCTTCTAATTTTTAAATGAGAGTTACTTTTAAGTTGGAACAAAAAATAACTTACCAGAATCTTGTGCAAAATGAGGGGAAAAAATGTCACCATTCTGTCCAGTCTGCCTTCAGTCTTTCACAAGAAATGTCATCAATTTAAATATTTTAAGGCAGTCTGAATAATTCAAATCAAAAGACTTGGCTCCAAATCCCTTAACATTTTAAGTTAAGGACATGTTCTTTTTATATCCACGCCAAAGGAATATGTGTGATGCCATTGGTATAGGTCATGTTCAGCTGTTTGTTCAGAACCCATCTATGTGTCTCCTAAAGTAAGGAGTGGAGATTGTGGAAGTGTCCCACAGGGAATTCAAGAACCAACTAGATAAGCACAGGCCCCAAGCTGCTCAGGTAAAAGTAAAAGCTGCCTTGGGGGTACTGGAATGAACTGCGTGTTTGAGGTCTGTAAAATCTCTCCTTTGATTTTGTGCCTCTGGTTGTGGTTTTGGTTTTTTCCTTTACCACGTGTTACTGAATTTTTAAAGCTTGACTGTCTTTTTGAAATAAATGCTGTTCAATTTGAAGTTTGATCTTGATATAGAAACTACCAATGGAGACCTGTATCTTGTGTGATGTGAGAGCAGAATACCAAATTGAAGCAGCTCTTTCTGGCCTCCAAAAGTAGTTTTGCACTAGCTGAAATTCATAGTGTTCTTTACATGCCTAAGCTCTTGCAAGAAAGTTCAAAAAAATAAGGCATAAACCATATCTGAGATAGTTTTTTTCATTCTGAAATAATTTTATTTCCTCAAAAATTCTGCTTTTTGTCTTAACTCTCGATGAAATTGGAATGTCAAAGGGTTGTCTGCCCTTCTGTCTGAGAATATTAGCCAGATGAAGGTGTACCAAATTGAGGTATACCTCTCACATTTCTTTTACCATGTATGGCATTAAAATAGGGCAAAATGCCTTTTTAAAATAGCCTTTTCAAAATTAAATTTTCTTTTAATAACAGGATGCATAAAAAATGATGTAATTGTAGTTAGTGGTCTATGAGTGCATACAGACAGTGGTCCTTGTTTCTTGCAGTCTTTGTTCTGGCATTTACCCCATTTACACTGGCACAGGTAGGAGCAGGGGCCTGACCCAAGGGCACATCAGGCAAAAGTACAAAAGACAGTGTTGCTCCACTATGGCAAAAGAGTAAAGAGACAGTGCAACTGCTCCAATGTTCACTGGAATGATTTGAGGGGTTAATTTCTTCCATATATAATTTTTTTTTTGCAATATACTTAGGCAAATAGATGACAATTGTGTATTAATGGTTAATAATAATTCATAATATAATTATGCACAGTGTGGATGGCACAGTTTGTATTTGACTGTTGCTCTTGACTTCTGTCAAGCTCCTTTTTTAGAGTTCTGTTTGCTGTTCAACAAGCTAATTTGAATCAGATAATGCACAAGTGCAGGGCATTGTCAGGAATCCATAAGGATTTCCTGATAAAAGTTCTAAAAATTCCTAAAGGTGCTGTGTTGATATTGTGCTATACAGCTTTTTCCCTAGCTGGAATCTATATACTTCCACATTTTAGACACTTACATATTGACAAAACAAATAAAGGTTGAAGAGGAGATGTACTCCTGGGTGTGATATAAATCTTAACAAGGCCCTTGTTCGTCTTTCTCCACCTCTACCAATTAATTAACAATGATATTTGTTGACAATTGCTTCCACTGCCTGGAGGCATTTGGTGAGGTAAAATGCTGTAATTTTAAATAGTATTATTTTCAGAGACCATCATAGGAAGAGAAGACTACTGAAAAATTGTTGAATCTGAACAAAGAATCAGCCAGAAATCTCCAAGGAAGAGTGCACAAAGAATTGATTGTGTTCACACTCAGAGCTCAGGGACATCCTCTGGCACCTGACAGGGAAACCAGTCCAGACTGCAATCTCCATTCAGATGAATCCATGTTCAAATCTGGGTTCAGGGTGCCTAAAGATTTTACCTGAATATATTTAGGAAAAAATGTAGATCCATGAATTCTCACCTGATTCCTTCAACAATGCTACTCCTTTGGTCAAGAAGTTTTTGTAATTCACTTTAAATCTGATGTATTAACAGAGGGATGAAGCTTATGGTCTATTAGGTTTTTTGCAGAAGTTCAAGGAAAAGGTTGTCTGTAGTGTACACTTGTATGAGAAGTACAGGGGATTTTTAAATGCCAAAGTAGCTTCAGGTGTCTTTCTCCTTTGTGCTGAACTTAGATGATCTGAATGTGCTCCTTTTGAAGTTAATGTTTATAACCTCTGAGCCTGCAGATGGTATGACAATTATTCAGCCAAACCCCTGTCCCATCCCTGTTAAAACATTTACTGTTGATTTCAGTGGAACAGACTTTCACTCGTCTTCTTAAAGCAGTGGGAAACACCTGAATGTGGACAAGATTGTGTCTTAAGATTTCTGTCTTCTGTTTAAACACAAGAAGTTCAGAGATCCCTTCTGAAATCATGAGAGATGTTCCTGAGGTCAGAGTCCGAGCTGCCAATATTCCAATGCAAAAACTTTCCCCAGAAGAGTAAACATTGAAAACATATGCTGCTATTTAACTCATCACTGCGAATAAACACATTTTTTTCTTATCCTGTTGAATAGCTTTTGCTAAAGGAACAAGCCAGTGTTTTGTTTGAACGCTGAACTTGGCACATGAGTATAATGCTCTAAGCAGAGACCAGGAGCAGGGCTGAAGCTTCCACGTAAATGCACAGCTCCCTGCTGGGTGCACTGTGAGGGGAGAGGAGAGAGCTTCACCACATTCCCTGCCTGTATCTCAAAGCTATGGAAAAGGGAAAAGTTTGTTGGTTTATTCCCATTTTTTCCCCCTGTGGCAACATCCAGCAAAGTTTTCAAAACCTTTTTTTACTTTTCTAAAAAAACCAACAGCGCTTTTTCCTGACAAAAATCCCAATTTATATTGTGAAACCTTTCATTATGCAAAACACACCAGTACTTCCTATTGCAACGAAACATGTCCCAGAGTTTCTTCTGACCCTGATAGGTGTAAAGTAAAACTAGAGATTTGACACACACAGCATCAAAAAGGTGTTAAACTGCAAACTTATGATGAGACAGTAATTGACAAAGCTATATGAAGTATATGGGTTGATCCTTGTTAGTTATTGTTTGTCCAACAGTGCTCATAAAAGCCATCAAATTTGCTTGAATTGGAAGGAGTTTGGGAATCAGACTGGAGTTCCTGCCCTTAGTACTATTTGAATCTTATTATACCAGTGTTTCTCATTTGTGTTGAGCAAAGCTATGAAATAAAATGCATAACTGAATTGGTGCTTCTTAGTCTTAATCTATCAGCTTTGTCCCCTTAGAGGTAATAGTATGTTCCAAATTGCAATTGTCTTATCAAGGATATATTTTTTCATAGTAAGCAGCATTAAGGAAAATTGTTGGACAGTGAATAAGATAAAAAAAATTGTGACTAGAAACTTTAATTTCATGGACCAAATCTATAAGAAAGGGTGCAGATGGTGGTGCGTGGATACAGAATTGTATTTTGTGTTTATAATTCTGTTATCTAAGCTGCAGCTCCAGGACTTGCAGAAATGTCTCCAGAGATGACATAGATGGTAAGAGCTAATTCTGTTATTCTTGTTCATACTTGATTGCCACGCTTCTGCAAGGGCAGAAACCTCCCAGAAGTGGCAGAATCCCATTGTTAGCTGCTGTTCCACATTTCCAGCAGTAGTCTTGGTGTGGGCTGTTGGTTTTGACTTCACAGCCCATGACCTATAGAGCGCTTCAGCTGCCAGCCCCTCTCCTCCCAAAACCTGCTCCCCTAGCCCTGGCAAACCTTTCCTGGGCCTTTGAGAGGAGCATAAACGGTGTTTGTGGTCTCTATACCCAGGAAGCATTTTTCTAGGAGGCTAGCCAGGGGTGTAGAAGAGGGTTTGGTCTGATTCACAAATTTAATTCCTCCATGGGGGTTGAAGGAAATTGCCTATTTTGTTGTTGCATTGAATTTACATTAGAAAGCCCAAAAATTAGGAACACAAAGGACTCTTAGAAAATAAAGACTAAATAGGTAATTTTACTAATTGCATGTGACATTGTAGACTTATTGGCATTCTATAATAGTCATACATAAAAATATAACACAGAAAATTATGAATGCCCTGATGTTCAAGGTAGGGAAGATGAGATTTCAGAGATGATGCCACATCTTGGAGAAGATGAAGTGTTAGGAGGCTTTTATTTGAAGGAAAGACAGTTTCCAGTTCCTGTGTTCAGATGGTATCTTGTAGATCTTTGGTCTTGGGTACATGTTCCTGCAAACCTCTGCTACCCTATACTGCCTGTAAGATAAAAGAAATGAAAATCTGTACTTCTCGAAGTCACTGTGGCTTAAAACACTGTCTGTGATAAAGAGTGTTTAGGTGGAGTTTTCTGTAATCTGCCATAAGATTTAATGTGTTCCCAAGCAATCAAAGTAAGAATCAACTGGATGGGCTACAAATAAAAGTTAAGTATATCATGATACAGGTCATATAAATCTCATGTGTTTATGAGCCATATGGAAAAAAAAAAATCTTCACACCCTTCGAGTAAAACTCAGCTTGAAACTGTGTCATTTGAGACATGGTGTTAATATAAACCCCAGGGTCTGGAAGCTGGAAAGGAGCTGCACTAATGACAATGCATTTGCTGCTTGTTCAAAGAAGAGAATAGCTCTGAGTCTTTTCTGTAGACAAAGCTTTATACAAGCAACTCCTGTATCTCCACACTCTAGCCATAATTATTTACCAGTAGATGGAGTAGTTAAATCAAATGTCTATCACTGACTATCGGATCAGTTTGTGTGACAGGCTCCAGAGCTTCTTGACAGCATTAAACCCTTTACTCTCATGACTGGGGAGTCATTTGTGTTCGTGGTGAAGGCTCTCTGCTTTTGCTATAGTGACCAATACGATTAGTTTACATATCTTTCAACAAAATCTTTTACATTTCCTTTTTCCATTGGGCATCAGGCTTGCCTGCCAGAGATTTTAATAATATCTCCTGCATGTCTTTTTAGGACCTTTCCTTCCTGTGACTTCCTGTCATAAGAAAAAGGACACTTGAAAAATGTAAGAATAGACTATTGATAATGCTATCTGTAGACTGCTAATTCAGAGAGCTCATTTATCAAGGGAGGACAGTGTTTAGGTTTTGTGGAGATTTCTGCCCTGTCATTAGGAGACACGGAATGAGTTTGTTCTTTCATGGTATCATGTGAAATAAGGGAGTTATTTGTGAACCAAATTAAACCACAACACTTTGGTGGATATAGGCAGCGAGTCTGCATTTACTGAAGTTGAAAGTATTAATGTGTTTGAGACTGCACAACTGTGAAATACATTGTATTTCCTTCCTCTTAGACTTCCCTGGAGTCAGCTCTAGGGCTGTACCATTTGCAGCACCCCGGTTTTCTCATTTTACAGATGATGTTCGTGGTGCTACAGCTGTTGGTTTCTATGTCCATAGTTCTCACAGGGGCAGAATGCCTCACTCTCCTCCTGTGGAGGAACAATCCAAACATCAAGTCTGCTAAAATCAGTCCAGGATTGTCTTCTTACAATGATGGTAGCTGTAGTTTCAGGACTTAAACAAACCAGGTGTAGTCTGCAAAATCTAACTGTGTGAAAAATTAATAAAAAAAATTTGATATTTGGAAACTGTGAATTACTGGTTTATAATATTATAGCATTGTGATGTTTTTGTTGCTGTTTGGGGTGAGAAAATTATCACAAATGCCTTCTAGAAAACAGTTAAAATATGAAACTTCTATATGTGAAAAAAAATCTTGATGTGTTGCAATACTATAGAAACACTAGATTTCACAAGAAAGTATTCCAGCTTAATTACAAACAAGAAAAAAACTCTTCATGTAAAAAATTAACAAAGAACTCAAAAGAATTATAAGCTTTCACCCCTAGAAACTGAAGCATTCGGTTCACTAATTTTACTGTTGTTATATTTGAAGAAATCAAAGGTATCTGTTTCTTTAGCTGTAATTCAGGAAGGGGAAGAGGTGAAAAGGAAATGCCCTGAAAGGCAAGTTTTAGTTTTGAGGCATCATTCCTTGTAAATCATGGAATATCATATGCTAGATATAATGGGAACGGTGGCAGATTTTTGTGTTTGCCTACATAACCAGCAATTCCCCAACAAACTATGGATATAGGGCTAGAGAATCTAATTAGACACGTAGATCACAAAATGAATAAACATTATTTGAGGTATTTAGGAACACTGGGAATTCAAGGCTAGTCACATACGGTTTCATTTATTTGTACATTGGTTTCAGTGGTTATTTATTGGGGATAATTTGGCTTCATGAATTTTTTAATGGTTCTGAAGCAAATTTGCAGTACCTGTGTTAACTGAATTGTGACACAATCCAAAATGGGGGTGAAAAAGCAGGGTGGTGGATATATGAGGCTTGGGTAGCCTTCATACCAATGAACATACACAAGAGCCACTGCTTTGTGCTAGAAAAGGACAAACTGCAAAGGCTGTTCAGCCAATAACAGGAAAAGGTTCAGTCCAAGTGCAGGAGTTGGCTACCCAGTGAGAGAACTGTAAACTAGAAAAATGAGGGCTCTTACAAACTCAGTGAAGAGCAGGTAAAGATAAAAGTGTAGGATCAAAACTTCAGAGCCTTGCTGAAAATGAAATATGAATATCAGATGTTTTCAAATGCTCTTCGAATGAATTTCAACATTAGAACCTCATGTTTATTGCACATACCCTAAAGTTTTGTTTGAAGATAAACCTTTCAAGTTGAAATCCATACCTTATTCACTGCCTCAGGTAGCTTCTAAACAGTTCCTTGTTACCACCTTTATACAGTTTGTCTGACTTAACTTTCTTCTCTTTGTGGTTCACCCAGAAATGGATGATAGCTACCTCCTGATTTAATTCTCCTTCTGTGGCTCATGCTTCTCGCTTCGTTGCTTTGAAATATTGTAAATATGAACCCTTCTCTCCCCACTGTTCAGATATCTCCCAGGAAAATCTGTATCCACTTTCTTGCTGAGGTGTCCCCAAGTGAAGTACAGGAAGCGTTTTTGTATTTAAGGGCTCCTTTGCTGGTTTCCCAGAGAAACCAGGGAAGATATTGTATGCTCTGTTTGGATATAAGAAGGCATTAAAAAGCATACTGTTTTTATAAAATACTATTGGCTTTGGTAATACCAGCAAAATTCAAGGTTGTTAAAACTTCTGTTGATTTCAGTATAAAACAGAATAAAACCCACCTTATACTTAGGGTTATGATTTCATATTTAGAAATACTGCTTTGTTCATAACATCCCATGTTGTTCTGACATATTCTTCAGCATGCACAGTCTGGGTTTTCTGATACAATATTAAACTTTCAATCTACCCCAGTAGAATCCGAAAAATCTGCACTATCTTAAAAAAACGCAAAGTGAAAGCATTTTGTGTGATTAAAATGTAATCAGGAGAATACAGATATGTGAGCTGATTTTTTACCACAGCATCCTGGTGAAAGTTCTTCCTTTAAGAACATTTAACAGGATTACATACAGGCTCTGTGCTGATTCAGTCCTGCAAAAGTGTCAGAAGTAGTGGGAAAATGATTTTTTTGTTCCTTCAGTGTGAAATGCAGGTGATTTTTATTTCACACCATAAGCTTAGTGTTGCTGCTTTCTTTTAGATTTTATATCAAGTTGATTGCTGTCTTTACTAGAAAAAAATGATGTCTTGATACAAAAAGTATAAATTCCTGAGGAGTTTGTCGACACCAGAAAGTTTTTGTTTGTTTTTTATTTCAAGTTAATTGGCAAGCAATGTCAGATACTCAACACATCCATAAAAGCTAATATGACTCTCTGTACAGGTTTGACCAGGACTATGCATTTTTAATGATGTTATAGCTCTCTGTAACAGTAGGCTAAAATCAGTTATTTGCAGTGGCTATTGGCAGCACTTTGTACAATTAGTGTATGATGTTGTAGTATTGTGATCCTCAGTTTTGCCTTAATATCCTGTAACTTGCTTCCCTTTTACTGATAAGGGTCGGACCTTTGTTGTCCTAAGTCATTGGACTACCTCTGCTCCAAGCCTGATTTCTGTTGAATGGCAACAAATTTAGAAGTTGCCTTTCTACAATAGGTCTGTAACTTAAGGTCTGATTTAGGCAGAAGGTGAAAAAAAACCTCAAAACAACCCCACACTGAACCTCGATGAGTGGTGCTCCTCACAGGAAAATCCCATGGTAATACCTACAGATGCTGTCAGCTATGTATCTCCTAAAGCACAAATTTCACTTTGCTGAGTGCAGGGGATTCAATTTGCATCCACATCAATTTGCATCAGAACGGCCAGTTCCTGTATTTGTGAAGGTAGAGATCTTTTTTTTACCCCTTCTTCTTCTCAAAAGGGTTTTTTCAGGGATCTCAATTCCTGTATGAGAGAGACAAAATTCACTCACTTTGGACCATGCCCATCATTTTCATCTGGGTTGAAGAAGAGTAAGAAAAGGAGTCCTATTCTTATAACCAGAAGGCTAGAATAGTATCATACAGGTACCCTCTTTCTCCAGATTTGTCTTAGGAAATGAGATAAGACAGGATTATGGACAGTAGGCTGTAAAAATGAGTGACTGGTTATGAGAGTTTATGACTACTTATGTCTGTCTCTGCCACTCTCCTCCATTGCTTGTAGTACCTACTTCTGTGGCATTGGGTCAGTTAACTGCTGGATCAATGGGTTTGTAAGTTCCCTAGGGAATTTGCATAAGAGCAGATAGAATTGAAGAAGTGAGATTGTGCTCCAGAAAGAGTTTTTCTCTAACTTTGGCACCCATGCATCATTAATGTGGCCTACAAAAACACATGCTTATGTTTCTCAAAGGGAATTGGAAAGATGTCCTTCAGAAACAAAAGATAGGGCTGGTCAGTGTATCACCTGTCACTCCACTACCTGTGTACTCTCCCTATTTTTTTGTTTTGTTTTGTTTTTGTTTTTGTTTTGCTTGTACTTTTGTTCTGCTAGAAACATTTGTTTAAATTTGTCTTAAATATTTTTCAAAATATTCTGCTGAAGTGGATGCTGCCTTAAACAGTGTGAAATCAGAATCCTGAAGTCTGATAAGCAGGTCTGGGACCAGAATTTGGTGAAGACTTAAGCTTAAGAAATGAAAACTTTAGTTTAAGAAATGTTAAGGAAGGGAAGAGAATCCTTAAGTTAAAAAAAAATGGAAACCTCAGCACTGCTTTTCTTAATGCTTGTTTCTTAGAAAGCAGTGCTTCCAAGGCACTGTCCATTTTCCAGATGAAACCATATTTGGAACTTTGAAAAGTAAAAACAAGAAAAAATTGCTTTCATCCTTTTTTCCTTCCAGCACAGAAAATCTAGGAGGCGTGTGTTTCTTGGAACTGTTCCTGCAGGTTACGTCAGTGGTCAGTAACCATGGCTCTGCCACCTGAAGGGCTGTGTGCTCAGCCAGCGTGTGGAGCACTTTCTGGAGTTCTAATTCACTGCTGAGACAAAGGATGACTGGCTGCACAACAGCCAAATCCTCCCAAGCTCGCAGGCTCATTACTATGGGAACTCCATCAAGGCTGCAAGCTAGCATGGAATATTGACAGCATGAAACGTTGATGAGCACGCCTGCATTTTGGCAAATTAGATTTCCTATCTCATCCTATCTAATAGACCATTTAGAGGTCTGCCCCTGAGACACATCTCTTTAGCTGAGCATCTACCATCTTCTTGTAATGTTTTTATCTTTGGTCTGAATGGCCACAGCTTTATGAATATGCTTCTCTGTACTTCAGTTTTCTTGTTGCTGGAAAAAAGCTTCTGGGTAGACATGCAGTTGCTAAGAAAAGGCAAACAGGGAGCTGCATTGAAATGTGCTCTTGAACAAATCCATCAATTTATCTTTATATATACACACCAACACACTTACCTTACCTATGTACACACATTTACACACACAGACACAGACACAGACACACACACACACATTCTCCCAAATGGGTTGATGTGCACAGCATTGCAAAATAGATCTGCCATCATCCCTGACAGGCTGCTGGAAATGGAGTTGATTGAATATGACTCAGACCCTCAGACTCATTGTCCAATTCATCAGTGAATGCACTGCAGGCTCATTGATTATATGTAAGACCAGCAGGAATGCTTGGCTTGCTTCATGGGGCTGCCTGTATTGAGCCATTATAAACACTCTCTTCTCTGCTGTGTGCATGTAAATAAGTTCAGGTCACTTAAAATTGACAACTTAGACACAATTCTTATGAATTGAAAAAAAGGAGAAAGAAATACAGGGAGTTCTTTTTGTGAAGAAGTTGGTCTCAGAGAGAACAGAGTTCACAGACTAATCATTTAAATATGATTTAAATATTTTGCAATAAATTTCTGACTGGTGTTTCAGATGCAGTAGCTATTTTTGTTTGTTTGTTTTTAGTAGAGTGACAGTGAGTGTTTTTTCATGTGGGGTGGAATTTATACTATAGTTCAAAATTATTACAAAACATTGTAAATGGAAGTGCTTTTCCATGGGTAGCATGATTGTATACCACAAGAAAAAAAATGAAAATAATTTTCTAATAATTATGCACATGGTTATAAGTAAACCTCAGTTTCCTCATAGTAACTGAAATGTTACTGTTCTATGCCTGTAGATGTGCCTGTTCCTGGGAAAAGACAATCACTTATAACTAGAAACAGTAGATGTCATTGCACCTTTCATTTCTGTGTCCTTGTGTCTCTGGAGAAGTGGAGATGATGGGTGGAATGGGCTTAGTTGTCCCTTACTCAGGGAACAATGTCAGAAGCCCTTTTCTGGCTGCTGTTGGTCCCACAACATTTATTTATTACTTCCTTGTGTCACATGATCCACTGGCCAAGTATACAGGAAAAAAATACAGTTTTACAGTGTGATTTTGCTACTTTCAGACAGGGCCCCTGGAAAGATGGCACAACTGTGTGAACAATTATAGCACCCATTGTTAGGGGTCTGGTAGGTTTTTTGGGGCTTGGTTGATTTGTTTTGGATTTTTCTTTTTGTCTTTTTTTTTTCTTCAAGACCTTTTCTGCAGTGATATGCCATTTCTTCTCTAGTCAGAAGTTTTCTCTGGCCCTCTGGTCTTCATAAAATACTATGCAAAGTCCTTGTCAGTGGAGATGAGAGAGTATGTAGTGAAACAGTATTAACAAATCCCCTTATTACTGGCATCCTAGTTTTGGGAAAAGGAGATGGAATGTCACATTCTTTTTTACATCCACAAATATAAAATATGTCAGAAGTTTTGTTTGCTAAACAATGAAAACATTGCAGGATGCGCTTGCAATTATATAGTGTGACAGACAACTTTTAATGCTGGTGTGTTTTTAACTTACAAGATTTATCGAGGAGGGGTTTTGTAGCCAAAATATTTCATCTACTTGTGGTGCTTAGGAGCCAGAAGCCCCAGTGAGAAGGAGGAGCCTAGGGATGCTGTAAAGGCGGCCTGAAATTACCAAACAGGTTACACACATCTTGAAACACAGTTTGCTGTTGCTGTTTGTACTGATCTCATTAGTTTGTTTACATATCCTGATTTTGCTCTCTCCCTGACCAGCTCCCTGTACCTTGTGTTTCCTGAGTGTTCATTTCAGTGCTGCTTATGCAGGAAGAGCAAACAATCCGGGCAGCCAGCAGAGTTTGCAGAACACCCTGGGCACGCCTGAGTCTCGTGCTGCCTGGAGCCAGGCTCTGAAAAAGCAAACTGCCTCTCTCTCCACTCCTGTTTGGATTTCAATGCCAGGTCATTAGTCCTGGGATACCCAGCTTTCCGCCTATCTCTGCTGCTGGGGGAGTGTTTGTTTTTTCATGGCTTTTAAAAGGAATGTTCATGCTGACTGACAGGGCTCTCTATGTTGTCTTGTTAGTTCAGTAGCTCAAATATCGTATTTACGTGCAGAATCTTCGAGTTGGTGACCCATGAATCTAGATGAAAGTCTCTAGTCTGAGTTTAATTGATCTAAACCCATGAAAGTTCTCCCAAAAATCCTCTTGTCCACTTTGTGCTTTATTCTAGCCAGTGGGTGGAAATGGGGAAGTCAAACATCTACTGTCTTAAATATCCAATGGGTTAGACAAAGATTGCTTTTACTAGAAAAACAGTTGGATCTCTATTCATAATGATGTGAATATTTTGCCATATCCTTAAATTTTACCCCATGTATTACTTGAGATTTACACGTATGTGATCCTTTCAGAAAGGCCAGGTGTCTTGGAGAAACCACATGTTGGTAAATTCTGCAGGTTGAATCACATGTTGTATATCCAAGAATTTCTTGTCATCTGTTAATGTGCAGTGTTCTGGACTTTTGTCATACTGCCTCTGAAATTAGAACTTGTGGTTACAGGCTTTCTCATCATATTTTTTGCCTTTTTTCTTTTTATTATCATTATTTTTAAGCTGCTGTTTGCCTGGATTTTGTGGATTGCTTTTGTTCTGTTTAGATGTGATTAAATTTCTACAATTTGAACCATTTGGAAATCGACAAAACAGAAGTATCTAAATGCTGCAAATAGACAATTCTGCACAATCTTCACTCTCCAGAATTTACCATGTCAGAAATACCAATTTATCTTACCTAAATTGGAAAGATGGAACTTTTAGAAGCTTTGGCAAACTCCAAAGCAACTGCTGAACATCCATGCATTTAACAGAGGTGAACCCAAATTTCAGACACTGAGATTCCCTTGTTAAATGAAGGGCATTAAATCCAGTGCCCCATAGAGAGGAGAAGCTGTGTTATTGAGTGCATTGAACTGTTTGGCCTGGGCAGTGGATTTGCCTCCAGAGTGGCCCAGAGCAGAGTCTTCAGGAAGCAAGCTGTTGTCATGGCTTCAAATTCCTCCCTAATGTTCAGTTCACAATAGCAGAAGGATTAAGTGTTTCAAGGAAGGGCTTGAATCTGGGTTTGTGGTGAGAAGGAGAAGGGGCTTCACAAAAAATCTGTGCTGGCTGCTTTCCAGCAGGGGATATACATAATGGCAAATGATGTCACGTAGTGGAGAATGCAGAAAAATTCTTTAAACAGCAAAGAAACAGGGCACTTGCTGAAAACCAGAAAGAGATAGATGGTGTGAAAATGTGTGTGTACGTACGTGCATGCATGTTTGTAATATATTTATAATATCTGGCTTGCCAGTTTCCAGGAAAGTATTGAGAGACAAAAATACTTTTACACAGTCAGTGACTGTGGCAGCGGTGTGAAATGGGCAGAAATGGATGAATTGTGTTTAGCCTCTGCTTCCTTCAAGCTTTTCATGACTGTATTGTAGATTACTGCAGCAAAAATGTGGTTCAGTTAAAAAAGCTGACATTAAACAAAGCCAGATGTACTTAAGTAGCAAAATATTCAGAAGAAATTACTTAACTTGCAAGCTATGTGTGTATTAATGTAACTCCCTGATCTCCCCCTACCCAATACCTCCATCCTCAAAGAAAGTCAAAACCAAAACAAAGCAGAGGAGGAAAAAAAAATCCCAAACTCATAAAACCTAAGACCCGCAGCCAAGCCAATCACCGTAAGGCAATTTGCTAATGGTTTTGGCAGGAGTGATCCTGTTCAGCTTGTCTTCCTGCCATGCTAGAGCGTTAGCATTTATCCATATGCTTTGTTTAATCTAACAATATTTGAATATGTTTTCTTCTTTTTCCTGAAATATGGGATGTGATCTTAATTTCACTGTTATAGCAGAGAAAAAAAAAGTTACTTGAAAAGCAACATTCTGTTTATAGTTTAGAGAAACCTATTGTTATCTCAAGGCTTAAGAGTACTGCTTAGAAGCAGTTGGATTGTTTCCAAGCTCTCAAAATATATTTTACATTTCAGATCTTATGTTTTTACTGTGAAAATATATGAAACTTTCTCAGAAAAAAATTACTTGGAGCAGTAAATGTGAAAAAGTCACAGATACTAGCAGTGGTAAGGGAAATGACATTGCCATTCTGGATCTTTCTGCTGTAAAAAAGAAGAGAAATAGCAAAATTTACTGTCATTTTTACTGTCAGAAGTGTTTATACACAGGTGTGTCACAACTCTTGTTGCAAGGAATTGTTCAAATTACATTTGGGCAGTGGAGAATATGACCTCTGTTGTAACTCATTAGGCCTGCAGAGAACTACATGTACATTTAATATCCGGAGCTTGACATGATGGCTCCCAGATGCTCAGAGGAGAAAACCCCTCAGATGATGATACAAAGAATGGAACCCTAAAAAGGGGTTTTAGTTTGGGATTTATTTTATTTTATCAAGAGTTTAGAGCTGTAATTTATTTCAGTTAATTTAATTACACGTCAGGAAAGTTTGCTCCATGCACCTATGTGTCTCAAGAGGCTCCAACAAGTATGCTGGACTTATTCAAGGGGAAAAGGGCTGGAATTCAAACCTATTTTTGTAAATCTAATTGGTTGTAGCCTTCTGCTGACAGAAGTAAATGTTTCTTTAGTACATAGGTATTCCAGTAAGTTCAATTATTATTCTTACTTCTGATGCTTAATTGGCTCTCCTTAGGTTAATCAGTGGGGGAAAAAATTGCTAATTGGATTCTTCTGGGAATGTTTTTCTGCAGATTTTTTTTTCTACTCCTGTTCTATCAGAGTCTACTGCTTGCTTTTGTATTCTGTGTACTCCTGTGGTGGGCATGTATGTACCACTGGAAGATGGTACCTCTCTAATAGAAAGAAAATTGGTACAGTAACTCAGAGATCTTATTTTATAAAACTTGGTACAGGAGGTACCAGCTAGGTGCAGAGAAGAAAGTAATATGGGCAAACTGTTTCAATGCTGCATCAGAAGGGAGGAGAGGACTACAATGATGCAGGAAATCACTGTAATAGATACAGTTGTACTATTTGATTAGTCTCTAGTCACTTCTTGTATGTCTTCCACTCAGACTGCATTTCTCTCCAGTTTCCTTGCTTTTCATGTACTTGTTCACTTGAGAAAAGGAAAACTTGAGAGAACTGCTGGTGCTAGACTTCTTTTGGCAAAAATAAATAAATTAGCAAGTCCAGACTGTTCCTTCTAAATGTTTTTGAGGACTCTGGTGTTAGCAGCTGGGTTGTTGCTGGTATAATGCCCCTCTGTAAACTCATTTAAAGGCAGTAATTAATATGACAAAATTGTGATTTGTCTGTGTGTTCACCAAGGCAAAGGGAGGGAGATTGCAAATTTCAGAATGCATTATTTAAATGAAAAGAACCAGAAAATAAGTAGTGACCGATTAAAATATCGTGATCCTGCTGTGTCTCATTTCCTATACCCAGGATATTTTGTCTGCTCTAACATCTGTTTTTATTATTTCTTTTTGCTCAGTTCAGAGATCCTGTAGCTGCTTTTGATTTCTGACAAGTATTGCCAGGTATTTTTTGAATTTTCACTTTAGTTATTGTTTAGAATCAGCAATGTTGTTTTGTTGGTATCCATTTGAATGATGAAATACAAACCTCTGATTTTTCTTTTATAATGTGTCCATAGCCTTTGACTTTCAAGTTTAATGTGATGAAGGAGGTCAGCTTCAAAGGACTGCATGGATTTTATGACTTTCTAGTTAGCATGAGAAAAAGAATAGTAAAGACGGTCAGAACCTGCAGTTTGGATATTTATTTTTAATTCTGTGACAAGGAGACACAAAAGCTTCTGTTCACTTTTTTTTTAAGAACTAAAATGTGGTGTAATTTTATTCCTATAACTTCTGGGGTTTATATTAAAGATGTTACAGAGCTACAGAACAAGTATGATGATTGTGTAAGATGAGGAGTTTATCTTGCACTGCAAGAGCCATGAACATCTCAGTAAGAAAAGGGAATTTTGAAACAAGTTTTCTTCCACAGAACCCTCTGCATCTCTCCTTTTCTTCTGTTTTGCCATCTGCTAATTTCAGATCACTGGTCTGGTCCCTGTTTTGCAGCAGAATCCCTCCTTCAGTTTACATCCAGTTTTTGAGGGGTAGTTTAAAAGAGTAGTAAGTGTGAAAAAATGGTAGCAGTAATGGAAAGGAAGGTGCTATCAGGCCATTATCTTGCATGTCAACCTGCCTCTTGTCTCCATATTTTCAATCCCACCTAATTTCTGAACATGGATTATCTAAGCAGTTGCTTGAACAGAAGCCTTGCTTTATAACAGTGAGCTGTTGGAGGTGTGGGTCTTATCACTGAAAATGGAGAACCTGCAATAAATTTTAAGACAGATGGGGAAGTGATAGAAATGAACCATAGTTTTTGTTTCTTCTTCACAATGAGGTTTTACCACTTGCTGAAACATTTTCTGTTTCAAGGGTGTAGTGACAATGTCACTATGGTTTTTGCAAAAGTAATATTTAATGAATTTGGTGGAACAGAGAAAGTGGTTCTAAAAAACAATGAACACAACAAACCATTTATGTTTTCTTACTCCATTTTAAAGAAATACTCTGTGCTTTCTCTCTCTCTCTCTCTCTCTCTCTCTCTCTCTCTTGTTTTGCATGAAGCACAGTGGTACAAACTAAAGCTTTCCAGATTTCCATTTGTACTCAATGATCCTTGTGTGTCCCTTCCAACCTGAAGTATTCTATGATTTCATAATGGCAATGCAAAGCTTAGTTCATGTTGAAATGTCTGAGAACTCAGCAATGATTTATGATTATGAATTTCCATCCTATTTTATCTAAAATTGTACTTGCTAACGGGACTGGAAACATGGCCTATCCCAAACAGAACAGAAGAGATGGCTTCCTTTTTCTCTTCTATAGCTTTTCTGTGTCTTCTGTGTTAGTACTATTAGCAGCTTCTCTTGATTAGCCAGGGAGCTGTTTACAAATGTGCACAAATAAAAGCCCAGGTATTCTGGTCTTAGGTAGGTGGGATGAGATAAGGAGTATCATAAAAATAAATGAAACACTGTCAGTGACACTGCTTGCGTCGAGTGCTGCAGTGTGCAGGACAGGTCACAGGACCTGTAAAATAAAAGAAAAAGCTTCTTAGAGGTGTGTAGTTTATCCCTCTGTGCATGTGTGTACTGTGAATGATACATAAGACTGGCTGAGCAAAACTATTTCTTTGATGTTACACAAATGTTTCTGATCAAGAGGGGTCTAAAAGACTTAAATTTCCTCAAACTGTGGTTTATTTGTGCTTCTATTTGTTCTTCATTATGTGTGAAGAGGTGTTTTTATTGTGACTGTCATCTGTAAGAGGTGGATTTTGCACTGAGTGACATCTGTAACCTGATCTAGCTATCTGGCAGTTTAAAGCACGAAAACACAACACAGTTTAAAACAAGCAAAAAATATCCTATTGATTTGAACCATTAGAAAATGGTACGGATGGACAGCATGAGCTGACATATTAGAAACTTGTTAGAGGTCAGACTTCAAAGTCAATATGTTAAAATTCTGACCATCAAACCAAATAATCTGGTTTAGGTTAGATCAATTTCATTAGTAGGAAAAGAAGTTAATTGGCTTTTCAAGCTGGAATTTCCTTCTTTCATATAAGTGTTGGATGTGCTGGGTGCTAACTAAAACTTTTTGTAGAGATGCTCTCTTTACAGCCTGAAAGGGGCCTCTCTCTTTCTTTTCTGGTCTTTTAAGGCAAAAGAATGGTCTGTTGCTATGCTCTCCTCATTGTGTTTTCTAAGCTGCATGATTTTAGTGTTTTGAAGCACTGAAATCCACGCCAAAGACCTATTGCTGCCTTTTCTTTGTGGCAGAGGTAACAGGTAACATGCCTTTCCATTCCCTCAGTCATTCTGGACTTTGGTGTTTATGTATTCTTGTAAAGGGATCTGTATAACTAGTAGATGTGTGGTTTGAGAGGTTTCTTAACAAGTTTTGCAGCTTTTGTCTTTTCTCCCCTTTTCTCTGGGGCAGAGAAAGGAAGCGCTTGTTTGTGGCCTTTGAAGCTGTGCTGGCCCAGAGGCTGCTCCAGCGCACTGCACCCCTCACCCCTGCACCGTAATTTACACCACATTGCAGGTATGAAACCTGCTTTGGAAATGGTGGCAAGACCAGCTCGATGCTCCTCAACATAAGAATCAAAAAATAATACGGAATGGAAGAAGCTTGAACATCAATTGGTAGAAAAGATGGAAAAGCTCTCCTGAAATGTAATGCAAAGTGATGCTGCAGTGCTGTAGCCCCACTCTTTTCTTCAGAAAAGTAATAGTGCAGCCTGTACGTAATGAGCTCAGCCCGCAGCAGTGATGTGCAGTGCTGCACTCTGAGCACCCTGTGTGGGATATCCCCTCCCTGAGGGCCCGGCTGGCTCCGTGAGGGGAGCCCGGCACTCTGCACGCAGGGCCGGGGCCAGGCTGCGGCTGCCGCCATTTCCTGTGGCACTGACCCCACACAGCGGCCTCGGCCTGCGGGGTGCAGGGGCACCTCCCCAAGACTGTCACAACATAGTCCTGGTCTAAGCTTGCCCCCAGATCCTGAGCCACACTGACACCTGCCATCGTGTTGTCTTTTGCCACATGGCAATACCAAACAGGGCGTGCTTCTGAAAGTTACTCTGAGGTGGAGATGAAATCACACATCTTACGCCTCTGACACCTTTACAAACTTATATGCAGGCTTACAACAGGGCTTTTTTTTTTTTTTTCTCCTGCGTTACAGTATCTTTACAGTATGACAATAAAGCCACTAGTATTTAGGTTAGATATGTTGAGAGATGTAGATGGACCTGGGAAGCCTCAAATGAGTGCAATCAAATGTATTTCATGACAGAAGGAAAAGTGTAAGTTTTATTTGGGACACAAATCACTCTAATCAGAAAAAAATGTCATTTGTGTTGTGGCAGGTTAGGTCAGAGGACCCTGTGAAAGAACATATATTCAGAGTTTTATGTGAGACAAAGTTTAGGGATGGAAGAAATTTTTTTTAAATGGTCCTTTATTTTTTTATTTTTTATTAGTACAACAGCAAGCAACACTGTTTGTTTCAGATTACAGATGAAATAAACAAAGATAAAAGACTTATTTCTAAATGATTATAGAGGAGTAGTATATGCAGTACTAAAGTACAAACACCATGCACTTCAGACATTTAAAATTGCTGATATTTTGCAGTTGATAGCAGCAGTACAACCAGGCCTACAGGCTTTCTCTCTGCCTTGTCACTGACAGCTGTGATAAGATGCCCTCAGGTTTGCTTCCTGAGATTTTATTCAGAGGATGGGAGTCCTGTTTACCTCTTTTGATATCACAGTTTCTAGCTTTATAAGGGCAAAAAGAATTAAATGAGTTAGATCTGGCTCTTCTTTCAGGCTGGTTTTGAGTTCTCAGAAGGTACTAATATCCCTTGTGTAATAGACTTCCTTCAGTATCTCTAAACTTTCTACACTCTGTGACTGATAAAGAATTCTAGAATTAAATCTCACCTAGTATAAGAATGCAAACATTCACTTGCACTGACATTCAGATATGTTGAGATCTTCTATATTTCACCTTTTTGTGCTCCTTATTATATTGCTGCCTTATTCTCCTATTGTATTGGAAATCAACTAATCCTGGGTCAAAGTGTCATAAAAATTATTAGCTCATGTTGTCTGTTTTAATGAAAATAATAAACATCAACTACTTTGCATTTCCAAAATCTTTCTTGCAAAAGAGTTGCTGAATTTAAGCTTCGAGTGGATTGGCAAGGCCAGCACTCCAGGCTCTGTACAGCTCCCCAAGGCAGGAGGAGAGGATGAGTAGCAAAGTAGGAATAGCATGGTATACTTGGGAAATACCCACATCTAACTTCTATTCCTGCTTGCTCCATTAGGCTCTGAAAGTTTGACTATAAATTTGTTTTGTTTTTCCAGAAACATCAGTGAAAAGAAATGATTACCTTTAGATTTTCTCTATCTGAAATGGAAAAAATGTGTTAGGAAAAATGAGAAGTAGGAGTAGCACAAGGGTAATTGAGCATAGCACTAGTCACCTTTCCTTTATCCCAGCAGCTGGACCTGAGTGCACTCACAGATTATGTATTCTTGAGGAATCAGGCTCCCTAAAAGCAGGTTGAGATTTTATACTTTTCTTAAAGAGAAAAGAAAAAGAGAAAAAGCATTCTTGTCTTGAGATGTATCTCAATAATTTTATACAGCGTCTGCGCATGTTTTGTGTTATAATCCTTTCACTTTAAATGAGATTGTAATTTAGCATGAAAATACTCTCATGTGCTTAAAAAGAATTCTGTGAGACTTCTGGTAATGTAAGGCATGTGTAATCTAGTAAGAAAATCTGATCATGTTTTGGCAAGGGCTGTAGGGTTGCTATTTACTGAGCAACAAAATTGGAGTTACATGTAAAGTTTTGTACAAAGTTAAAGGCATTTCTGTGAAATAATGGGGAGAATACTAATTCACCTGTAGAGTTCCTTTTGCAGTTTTACATCTTGTACACAGAAACCAGGTAATTTGCTTGGTTCCAAGTTTGATTTGACTTTTTATTTCCAGTAAATAAGAATTTCTGAAAAATAGGAACATAGGGGTTTTTGAAGGTTGTGACTGGGGGGAAGACACAGCATGTTGATTTTATAGGCATATAGCCTGTGAAAATTTCTGCTTTCAAGTAAATATTCCCACCTTTCTGAAACTAACTGGGGAGGTAGCTATAAATGCTATAGATTTTTTTCCTTAGCCCTGAATGACCTGGGGCTGTAATGAATCAGTTGGAAGGGATGAAAACATGTCAATTTTACAGAAATATCCAGTGTTTACAAGTGAATGAGCACTGGGAAGCACCTATCTGCAGTGCCTCAGCATATAATCTCTTTTGCACTTTGCAACTCAGTCAGAAGTCACTGCTGTAGCTGATTATTTCTAAAGCATTAAGCAAGCTTAATTATTTGCATAAATTCAAATCTTACTATTCTTCTAATCTAGGGATTCCAAAGATTTTTTTTTTGCATTAGTAGCATTTAAACTGAGTGTGGCTATACTCTGAAGTCCTTTATAACTCTATGGCTCTTCAAAATCTCTGTATTGTACTAAGATCAAAGCTCAAGACCTGTCTGAGTTTCCAGTATATTTGTAAGTTTTCTTGTTTTTATGTTTCAGTTGAGTTTG